>NC_090932.1:1550726566-1552087895 GCF_040938575.1 Ambystoma mexicanum
GACAGCCTGAATTTGTCTCAGGCTGGGGTTTCACACAATGGAGTGTCAACTTCACCCGTGGCTGATGGTCTCCTTTCTGCTTTGCCGGGGCTCGCTGCTGCTTCCTCCTTTTCTTCAATCCTTGTGGGGATTGTCCCGAGATCATTGCAGTCTCCTGGGTAGCATCCGGGATCAGGCTCTGGCACACCGACGCCCTTCCGCACTGGGGTCAGTTGATCAGCAATGACAATCGGTTGTCAAGGAAACTGCTGATGCCGGAACACCTTGTTCGGGCTATATAAAGCTCACGAGATGCTTGCTCAGTGCTTCTTAAATCTCCCACGGTCATGGTCTGCATTGCCCTCTCTGTGGTTCCTGGTTTCTTTCCTGCAATTTTTGCACTACTGCCTTGTGCACTCCTTGTTCTTGGCTTTGTCCTGTCCCTTTATTCTGCCTCCTCCTCCAACTCTTTCCTCTTTCTGCCTTTTGTCTCTTCTTGCTCCTGCCTTGCACTATTTCCATTGCTTTGTCAGCTAGTAACTTCTCTGACATTCTTGAAGCCATCAGCTGCCTCCTGGCTCAGTGGCGCCCTTGTGGTTCAACTGCCTTACACCACGTTAAATTGCCAGAAGGTGAGTCTAGCCCGTGGTGTGGGGAAACAGGTCTTCAACCTTGCCCAAGTTCACTGTACGCTTGGGACGGAAGGGGCTGGGTCTCCAGCCTGCATTGACCCCGAATCATCCTGGACGACTTGCAAACCGGTACCTCCCAGAAGAAGGGAAGAAGCCCATCACAGCAAGAAACCAGTAAGCCGCGCCCCAGTGATCAAGCCCTTGACAGATTAAGAGTCCAAACGGGACATGGAGGCACTGCAAGACGTACGGGACGAACTGCAGGCATTGTGCTTGGAAGTAGCATCCTTGAGACAAGAAAACAACAATCTCTGAGAAAGCTTTGGCACATGTTGTCGTGGCATCAGCCTCTGAACACACGGTAGCCCATTCAACAACTATAAAGTTTGATGGCGATCTGAAGAAATTGACTGAATTTGTGAACCATTGTAAAATTCAGTTCCTGTTTCAACCAGCCCATTTCGCACACAACAAGGCCAGGATAGGATATATCCTGAGTAATCTAGTTGGAAATGCTTTAACTTGGGCAGCACCATATGTATCCACAAATAGACCAACTTCCAGGACTTCGAAAAAAGGTTTTTCTTGAAATGTTTCAATCCCAAACCAAACCACGAGAGCCCAGAACCAGCTTGTTGACATCAAACAGGGTTCTCAGGATTTAATCATGTATATTGCCCGTTTTCGTCAATTAGCTACTGACACACAGTGGCCAGTAGCAATCCAGCCAACCATATTCAAACGCGGACTGCGGGAAGAGTTGAAGGATGAACGCATGCATTATGGGCAACCCCAAGATCTGGACAGCTTGATAAAACTGGCTGTCCGCAGTGACCACCATTTGACCAAAGAAAAGGAGAAAGACGGTGAACCCAACAACCATGCCTACCTACTAGATCAGTTCCAGTTTAGCCTTTTAAGACCTCAGAAGAAGCCCCTGCAGAACCAATGCAGTTGGGGGCAATATGGGGTCCCTTGTCCGAAGAAGAGAAGAAGAGCAATTTGCTTGTTCATATATTGTGGTTCCCCATGTCCTTTCCTCAGCTTGTGTTCAGTCAGACCTATTAGGGCATCCGAAAACTAGTAGGCTTGCTGTCTGAAGGGAAGGAGACAGCAGGTCCGCTCAGCACCTCATCACTTCCCACCCAGGGTTTGATGCGTACAGCTCATCTGTTAGTTCTGGATATCCAGGGCCATTTTGAATACAGAGTGATGGCCTTTGGGCTCCGAATGCGCCTTCGGTTTTTCAGAGATTTATGGACACCATCTTTTCGGATCTCATCGGATTGTTTATGTGGGCATACCTCGACGACATCCTGATTTTTTCCCTCACTCTTGCCAAACACCAGGAACACGTCGCACAAATATTGCATCGCCTTGAATCGGATCACCTGTATGCAAAACCATCCTCCAAGTGTCTGTTTCATAAAGAGAGGATTGACTTCTTGGCCCATACCATCAGTAACTTGGGTATCCAGATGGACGACAGCAAGGTCCAAAGCATAAAATAATGGAAAAATCCCAAAAATCGGAAAGCTACACAATAATTCTTGGGTTTCGCGAACAACTACCGTGACATTATCACAATTTTACCCATTTGTCTTTGGATATACGCACAAACATACAATTTCAATGGACCCGGTCAGCAGAACTGGCCTTCCAAGAATTAAAACAGGGCTTCATGTCCGCCCCCATTCTTCGTCATCCTGATGATTTAGCCCCATTTTACATTGAAGCTGACGCTTCCGATAGAGCCATCGGGGCGGTGTTGTTACAGTCTGATCCCAAGACATCCGTGGAACATCCAATTGTGTATTACTCCCGCAAGTTGAACCCCAGCGAAGTGAACTATTCAATCATCGAAAAATAATTATTGGCCATTAAAGGGGCTTTCGAACAGTAAAGGCATCATATACAGGGAGCAAGACACTCTGTAAGAGTATGCACCGACCATCGGAACCTTCAACATCTGAAATCTTTGCCATGTCGCAATAGCCATCAGGCACGGTGGGCCTTCTTTCTCTCAGTACGATTTTGTTCATACTCACATATCTGGTTCCACCAATATACGAGCAGATGCATTGTCCAGATCCCTGGATTCGGCTACCATCCCCGAGCTTTATCCTGATACCATCCTGCATCCCAAACATTTTATGGGAGTGGTACAACCTTTTCTTGATCTTGTCCGTACTGCAACATCCAAAGATCCCTCGGTACCTCAACTATTAGCTTGGCAGGAAGTCCAAATGAAGGGTGGACTGGTGTTTTTCTCTGAACGGCTGGATGTACCTACTCCTGTGCTATGCCAGCAGATCTTGTTTAGTCGTCATGATGCTCCCCCGGCCGGACACAGAGTTGTTAGGACCACTTTAGACTTGGCTTCTTGTATCTTTTGGTGGCCCAGACTGAACAAGCAAATCACATCCTATGTGCGATCCTGCCCATTGTGTGCGCAGTCCAAAACCCCTTGACAAAGAGCTGCTGGTTTGTTGCAACCCATTGAGATCCCACCTAGACCTTGGCATACCATCGCCATCAACTTTATTCTGGATCTCCCCAATTCAGATGACAACACCTGCAAAATGGTGGTGGTTGATTGCGTCTCGAAATTGGCTCACTTTATACCCATGTCAGAACTACAAACAGCTACACAAATGGCAAGTGTTTTTCTCTGTGAGATCTACTGTCTACATGGTTTACCATCCAAAATCATCTCAGACTGTAGTTCGCAATTCATTGATCAATTCTGGATTCGGCTGTGTAAACACTTGAAGATACATAGAGGACTTGGTTCTGGTTACCACCCCCAAACCAAGGGCCAAACCGAAAGGACTAATCAAACTCTTGAACAATACCTCTGTTGGTACGCTACTGCCATGCAGGATGATTGGTGTTCGTGTTTGGATATGGCTGATTTTGCTTATAACAATTCTTGGCATTCCTCTTTCCGAAAACCACCCTTTCTTGTCACATATGGTCAGCTTCTCAGAATTTCTCCCGTGGACCACGTCATGGACAGCCCTGTACCATCAGCCGATGCCATGGTACGTCACGCTTACGGATTCCATTCTTCGGGACACCAAGGCCCATGCCAAAGAGCAGGCAGACAAGCATCGCCACCTGGAACCGTCATACCAGAATGGTGAACGGGTACGGTTATCATAAAAAAAAATGTTCCTTTGCGCAACCTACCTGTTAAACTGGCTCCTAGGTAACTGGTTCATTTTCCTATTTTGAAGAAGTTTACATCAGTGGCCTACAAACTCTTGCTGCCCACTACACGGCGGATACATCCCGTATTCGATCTTTCGTTATTGAAACTCTTACTGGATTCCTATGGTTGCCTGCCTGCCCAGCCCGCTCCTGTGGATGTCAATGGATGCCCCAAGTACATGGTCCATTCCATTTGTGACTCTCGGTTTAGCCGGGGGCGTCTATACTACCTGATCGACTGGGATGGCTACGCACCTGAAAATTGCACCTGGGAACCGGCCTCTCATGTACAGTCACTCCATCTGGTTCGTCTTTTCCATATCTGGTACCCCTTGAAGCCTGCAGTTCGGTTGCCCCCTGGGGAGGGGCTGTCATGATCTCTGCTTCCAAAAGGTCAGGGTTTTCCCAACTCCCTTGGAAGCAGATCCATAACCCAGGTTCCGAGTGCCAACCAGTCCCAATTGGGACCTTTTGGACCCAGTCCTGGCGCCAGTGGCACCAGGCTCATAAATATGCCCAGTCCCAGCGCTGGAAGCGCCGGGCTCATAATGCTTGGGTGGACTTACCTTCAGCAGACCATGCTGCTTACTTGCCTGCCAGTTGAGCCTCTGATCCTCTTCTGTTTGGAACTACTTTTCCTGTTGGGTGGGGCTGGAGCCACTCCCTAGATTCAGAACACTGGAACTCTTCTGGAAGGCAGGAACTCTTTTCTTACCAGGAACTCTTTTCTTACTTAGGCGTGGCTGTGGAAGGAGACACCTAAGCACTACAGGAGGCTATTTAAACCACACCCGGTGGATGAAACTTGCTTTGCGTTATTCTGCAACCTCTGCAGCAGAACGCTCATCGTGTCTTCTGCATCCGGTCCTGGGCCTAAGGAAAAAGGCTTACCATCCTGAATCCAGTCTTCAGCAACACCTATAAAGACAAGAAAGAACAGGTTAGCATTCCGGCATCTGAAAGGAAAAAGGCTTACCATCCTGAATCCAGTCTTCAGCAACACCTATAAAGACAAGAAAGAACAGGTTAGCATTCCGGCATCTGAAAGGCAAAGGCTTACCATCCTGAATCCAGTCTTCAGCAACACCTATAAAGACAAGAAAGAACAGGTTAGCATTCCGGCATCTGAAAGGCAAAGGCTTACCTACTCTTCGTGCGCTCCGGAGGTCTTCACACTGCATTCCGGCATCTGAAAGACAAAAGTTTACCAACTCTTCGCAGGCTCCGGAGGCCTTCGGCGCTGCATCCCGCATCTGAAAGACAAAACAAGGTGCGTTTAAAGACATTGGGGAACTTTAATACTCACGTGCCATTACTCCTTTCCACATCTAATCCAGTGGGTATTCCGGCACCCTGCAGCCGCTCCGAACTCGTACCTGCAAAATAAAAAGACAGTTAGAGCGCATAGTGAAGCAGGCAACAAGCGCTTACTTACGTGCTTCCAGGCGCTTCTATTCATCACACGGGCTCCATATTCAACTCACTTCAGCCCGTCATCCGCCAACGCCGGAACCCTGCAAAACAAGAGACATCATTACTAAAGACTTTAAAGACATTTGAATGACTCGAAACTTACCGTTCGTGCAGTAAACGACGGACAGCAGTCCTCTGAAGTCAAGAGGCCTGCGCTATCTATCCAGTGAAGAAACTGGTTACAGCACCCTGCCCCGAGGCAGATGGAGAGCTCGGCATTCACTTACCTAAGGTGAGAGCGTTAACCTTTGGGGGTCTACAGGAGAGGAGAAGAGGAAAGAGATAGGGACACCCCAATAACCCCAGTTCATTAACCCCATATTTTCTATCTGCAGACATCTTACTCTACACGTCAGGCATACAGTGCACAGAGGTCCAGCCCAAAGAGCCAACCGGGTGCTACACATCACCTTTGAAGATACGGTAGTCGCCCAGTCAAGACCGGCGCCTCTGCGAGAATCAGGTGAGCGTTACAGGGGCAGAGTGTTGCGGGCTAAATTGACCCACTGAACAGAATTCCTCCGAAACCAAGCGGCGCTTCAACAGAAACAGCAAAATGATTGCGCTTGTTCCAGTGAGCACATGGCCTCAAAACTGCGTTGTGCAACAACAAAAAGTTGCCTGCACCATCTTGCCAACCTCATATTGGGCAGGATGGAACAAGGGGGCCCACTGAGGGAGCTTGCCAGTGTGTTCTTACATATACAAAAGAAACAGAGTGAAAAAGCAGCGTTGCCTTGCTGCAAGCCCAAAGTCCCCATTGAAAAAGGAAGCTTTTCACCTTTAAAATGATGCTGCTGGCGCTATTTTCGTCTGCTCTTCCTTAAACCACTGTTATTAATAAGGCCCTGCCATGCCCAGTATATCCCATTGTGCTTCAGCAAATCCAAATATGATTTCTTATTGACAGGCCCTGTCAAACCAACTCTGTGAAAAATCAACAAAGAAACCTCACTTTACCCACACAGGAAACGCGTTCATTTTTTAGTTATAACTGCGATCATCAAGAACAGAACTGCGAGACTTGTCCTTGGCTCAAGCCCAGGGACCGTATCTCTCCAGGACTGAAATCTCTACACTGGCTCCCAGTGGCTGCGAGGATTAAGTTCAAAACCCTCTGCATTGTCCACAAGGCCTTCTGGGGCCTGGGGCCTAAATACCTTCAACTCTCTCTTCCTAAATATCTTCCTTCCCGAGCCCTTCGCTCATCCGTCTCCAACTCCCTCAGGGTCAGCCGCTTCTCGAAGCAACGAGCTGGGGGTAGATCTCTCTCTGCGGCAGGGGCCTCCCTCTGGAACAGCCTTCCTGCCTCCCTGAAACTTGAGGAGAACTATCTCCGGTTCCGGAAGCACCTCAAAACCTTCCTCTTTTACTTCTGCTTTCTCTCTCCCTCTCCCCTGCTAAATTCTTCACTGAAACTGCACTGAATCTGCAACTGGGCCACGCTCACGGACCTCCGTCCTGGGCCCAGCCACTCTCCACTTGCACTGCCTCCCTGGCAACCCCTGCACTGCGGGTCTGTCTCTGTATCCCTACAGCCCCCCTTCCCAGCACTTGTCTGCACTTACCTTGCACTTGCCACCAGCTGGCCCTATTTATTTATTTTTATTCTACTTACTTTGTACTGCACTTCCCCCCTCCCTTTCCCCTTGCACTTTTTCCCTTCCCCCTACCCCTGCACTTGCGCGATCTGAATGACACCTGGCCTAGTAGGATCGTTGTCTGTCTTCCCCTTGTTCCCCCCTCCCTGCCTCGTCGCGCCTTGAAACACTTGTGTATAGGCACGTTACAAATGCCATATCATATCATGTCATATCATATCATAAAGTGTCAAAGATCAGTAGTTCAAAGAAACTCCAGCTATCTGGGTTATGTCAATTTCAGTGCATCTGCACTTCAAACAAACTAACGCCTACAATAGAAACTAATGATGGCTGCAAAACAATGGGGGAATCTAGATAGAAAAACCGGATTTGCAAGAAAAATGCAACTTCCAGTCATCACATGGGAAATGTACTTTTGCAAAATAAAGGAAAATATCTCTTTTAAAAGGGCATGTTGGATAAGGCCCTGCCCTTATCTAGCAATGCGAAGGGGATTGTGATGTGAAAATACAATGAAGAAAATGGTTCTATTTAGCAGATTTTCTCACAATTCAGAGCCAAAATAAATACAATTAATTCAAACTTCAGTGGATGCTGGGGGGATGTCAGCTAAAAAAAATGTATATAGGTTTCTGCTGAGAGGATGACAGAAACAAAAGGTCTTCTCAGTAGATACTAACACCTCCGTGATCATTACTAGGTTGGACAGAATCTGGTCTGGGCGGAACCCACTGACAATGGAATTTCCAGGACAAGGATATGTGAAAAGAAAGTCACACGTTTTTGTGATTTCTAGAGGAGGCTTCAGAGAAGATCTCCATGATGGCCCTGCCCTTCTGGGGGGTAGCTTGGAAATTATTCCCAAATATGGGGGACAAAGGACTACCATTTGTTCCCAAAGACTATTTATGAATAGAATTGCAAAGACTTTTATCTCTGCAGCAAGACTTTGTAAAATGTAAAAAGTTTGCAGTTTAAAAGTGATTTTATGGGCTGTCATTTAAGACATGGTAGAATTCATGGACCCCTTGGGAATAGAAATGGCAAAGAATCAGGGATTACAAGGAAAGTATCCAGGATGCCAATGCAAATTTTCATATTTACATCCCTTATGATGATCCACACATATGTATAAAGTTATGGAATTGTAGGCAGAATATTTCACACTGAAAAGCGTGAAAAACTGGTAGAAGGGTGAAACAATGTCTCACAAACTGGAGTATTGGACTGCCATGTGCTGCATAAAATATGTAACCTGTTTATGTAATTTGTTTAGATGTTTCCATTGTATAAATGTGCCGTGTAGGGCAAAACTGGGTTTTAGTTAAAGTAATTGTGGGAGGTTTTAGACATTGTAAAACTCACATCATAAATCTGACATCATTCTCTTGAAATCCAACCAGCTGAGAGAGAGGCAGGGACTATCACCCCTGACCAATCCAGTAGTTTAGAGGCGTGCTTAGCTAAACCTGCCCAGCCGTATACTTTGATGATGTCACGATGCGCTATAAATAAGAGTCCCTGACAAGACTCCAGACACACACTCTTCCTGAAGTTCCTGCGCAGTGTTTCTGATCTGCTCCATCCAGATTCCAGACCCCACTACAAGGCCAAAGCATTGCTGACCCTACTCCAGAGCCCACTGCAAAACACAAGCATTGCTGATCCTATTCCCTGCAAGGCCTCAATTCTGAAAACCCACTAATCTCCCATTAAAAAGGGGAAAGCTGTGGTATTCTTTTGGGAAGCATCCTGAACCAGCCTGGCTTGCTGCCCACTAACTGCTGCCCACTGACTGCATCCAGCGGTAACTGTGCCATCCAGTGACAAGAATTACCATCCGGTGACCAGACCCTGCCCAGCTGTTTTCTAGGAAATGCTAGGAATTACATTGAAAAGGTCTCTAGGAATTGCCATGAGACCACTGGAGTTAGCGGGACAGTAGTGGACAAAAATCCATCAATACAACCTCAGATCACCAGACTTGCTGGTGGGCTTTCAAGAAAGTTCCCTATTGCCGAACTAACTGTAGAGGTGGACTGATTATCTGCTTCTATTCCAGGGAGTGTCAATGAAAATCTCCGTAGACTTGACCTGGAGGAACTTGGCCACTTCCCCCAATTGGTGATGCTGCTGCTGTGGTCAACAGATCACAAGACCAACAGGGACAAGTTGAAAAGCCTGTCCTCACCCTAAGAAGCATCATAGCTTTAAGGTTTTCAAAAATTCTAAAGGGAAGCCTCAAGTCAACAGGAGGAAGAGGGGGACTTCACGTCTTGCAGATGGACCAATGCCTGAACCAGCACCTACAGCAGGGTGTATTTCCTATGGGTGAGACCCTGAGGACTCTAAAGTGGTAGGACCACTTGACCTTGGAAACCAACCAGTGCTGATCTCATAGCAGAAGGGGGTCCTTCAAGTCCATCCAGAAAATAAATCTGTCTTGGTCAGCAAGAGTGTCATACTGTAAAAGTCCTGAGAAAATAGGATGGTTCCTACTCTGAATGGTTAGCCCCTGGACAGATTCTTCAAGGGGGATGGACCCCTTTGCAGTGAGCCTGTTGAACCTGACTCTGGCTCCTACAAGAGGCTGGTAGTGCCCAAGACCTACTTCCTACTCCATGTAGCCTATGAGGTGTCTCTGGATGGGCATCTTGAGATGAAGAAAACCAAAGAAAACGTGACTCTTCAATTCTATTGGGCAAAGAGTTGAAATAGAGGGCTATTGTAAATATTGTCACACCTGCTGAACTTCATGCAAGGCGTGTAGAAAGTGGCACTTGTAGTGGTGGGGATACCCTTTAAGATAATAGGCATTGATGTGGACCCTCGCGAACGGCATGGTCGAAAGGTTTATGGCCAGCATCAAGAGGACCCTCCAAATCGCCCACGTGCAAAACAAACCCTTCGAGCAGGCTCTCAAACTACTACTCAGAGAATACAGGCACACGCCCCACAGCACGACGGGGATATGCCCAGCGGACCTATTATTCCGGAGGCCAATGTCAAAACTTGTAACCTTAGTTCCCCTCCTTTCCAACTCCTCCTCACCTGAGTCTCCGGCAGAGTCTTCTTGGAGTTCCGCCTTTTTCTTTCTTCTAGCTTTTCTGGACTCTTTACTCTTCTTTTGATGTAAGTACGGACGTGACTCCCCAGAGGCCACCGTGACCGGATGGGAACCAAATCCCGGGAGCCTCCCAGGAGTCAGCCCCCAATTCCAGGGAAAGCGCTGTAAGGCAGAAAAACCCCTGTATAGATGGTATTCTTCTTAGTAGAAATGAAGAGAAGAGACAAATCCGACTTACTATTCAGTGTAACATGCACTCTGATTTCGAATGTCCATACAGTAAGTCTTTCCACTGATTCTGCGGCAAGAAGGCACGGACCGCAAGGGCTGGTAGAGAGAACAGTGAGAACTTGTCCAAGGATTGTTTCAAACAGCAGGAAGCGCCGCAGGAAGGGAAGGCGCACAAACAGCAGTCATGGAGGATGAAGCAGGTAAGACACACAAGGAGCACTGGAAGTAAGACCGGATGGTCGAGGAACGCAAAGGACGGCGAGCCGACAACCAGTCGGAAAGACGGTTCGTCTAGATAGAAAGCTAAAAGTTGAAAGATATCAGAGCAGTTGCTAAAATGGAATAAGAAGGAAAAGAAACGAAAGCAAGGTAAAGGTAAACAAACAGACGTAACGGATAAGGGTAGAAACAGAGACTGAGGAGCAAAGGGCTTACCTCAAGGTGCGATATACAGGGAAACAACCACAATAAAGAATGTTAACCAAAAAGTCAGCTACCGCGGTGATCAGAAAGTCAAAGATGAGAAATGGAATAATAAACTGGAGATGAAATA
Organism: Ambystoma mexicanum; assembly: GCF_040938575.1. Classification (NCBI taxonomy): domain Eukaryota; kingdom Metazoa; phylum Chordata; class Amphibia; order Caudata; family Ambystomatidae; genus Ambystoma; species Ambystoma mexicanum. The sequence continues at coordinate 1,550,737,319 of NC_090932.1, forward strand.
GAATGTAGCAAGAGCTCAGAGACAGAGCTGGTGAGAATACGAAAGTACTTCGATACAATGCATCGGGGAACCGGTGCGTCGTACGTAAATACGTGATGTCGGCCATCTTGAATGAGGCATAGACCACAAAAGAGGTTCCCAACCACCATGTTAGGTGTGCTTCCATTGGTACCAGACCTTCCAGGGCTGGTGCATTACAGCCAATTACAACAAGGCTACCCGAAGATCCCCGGCCGCGAGAGCTGACGGCACTGGAACAAGAGGCAAGAGACAATGACGAAGCGAGCAAAGCAAAAACAAAAGTGGTCACTGATCGAAAGAGACGAGCTTGTGTGAACCTGGAAACTCCCTTCTGAACGTCTTTTGCCGTACCTTGTTTTGGTCGTGGCGTTGGGTGTTCACCCAGATCCTTTGTATCTCTTGATTTTGTGTGTTCATATGTCGGGCACATGACAAGGTTTTACCTCCTGTGCTGCTCTGCTGGAGTGATGCACCAGCCGAGTTCTAGCAGGCGCGGCTACCCCTTGACGTGGTCGAGGCGCTCCATCGTGTGTAGGCCGCCCTGCCGGTACGCCCACGTGTTATGGTGCTGGCGGGGTGTACACGTGTCTTCCCACAGCCGGGGTGATCCCGTGCTCCGCTGCCGCCAGGGTGCTGATGTGCCCCTCTGTCGCTGAAAATGGTCGCGTGTTTCTCTGCAGTTGCGGAGTCAGCCCGGGCTTTACTTTGCCTGCCGAGCGGTACTCCGAGTGAACAGGAGGCATGACGCGTAATAGCCCTCTGAAGTGCCGGAGGCGCGCCGGCACGCTTCACTGCCCGATAGCAGGCCTCATGATGACACGAGCGGGTTGCGTACCACTCGTCACCATTTGTTGTGGACCCTCGTGGCTAGAGAATGCGTGGCTCCCGTAAATGAAACGCTGAGTCGGACTGATGCACAACCTTCTTTATTTAAACATGTACAGCAACTGCCGTTCCCTGAACCTGCCCCTCCCTATCCCCAACGTAACGTCCAGTGTGCACGCGCCCGGGGCCTCAGCCGAGGCCCGCCCACACAACGATGTGGACTAGCTGACAGGCATGCACTTAGTTAGTCCTCTACACCCTCCTACTTCACCAGGAAGTATATCCAGTCTGGTTATCGTAAACCATGCGACTAGATATGCTGATGCTGGGACATTGGGAAATGTCGCTGCCAGAGTAGGTGCTAGGGTTCTCCTAGGGATATTTACCAGAAGATTTCCAAAATAGGTTGTCTCTGACAGGGGATCCTGCTTCATGTCTAATTACTGTGGAGAATCCTGTGGCTCCACCACTAAAACCCTGTCTAAAGTCTCCTCCCGGTGGCCTGGTGAGGTCAGACGCTTCCTGAGCCCAATCCTTGGGGTGGTGTACTGCTGGAGAATCTGTCACGCATTCAGTTCACAAGCATCCAATTCCCATCAAGCACGCTCAGCGTTCACCATGGTGCTCTGCCAGGCAGGGGCTCGGCGAACACTCTACAAGCCGTTCTACATATCATCAAGGGAGGAACCTTGGCCCCTCACTGAGGTTGTTTCGCTGGCGGCTCCGGCCACGTCCCCGATGGTGGTTACCATGGAAACTAGGGGAGGCACAGGCAACGCTATCATCCGATCATGTGGCACGTAAGCAGCCATGTGATCAGTAACTACAGCAACTACCTTAAAAGAACGCACAGAGCACGGCTCAGCGCTTCTCAGCTGTGTTACCGGCCAGCTACAAGTGTTACTTCTTGCATTTAGTTTCAAGTACTTCTAACTCCCTGGATTCTGACCTCAGCAAAGCTTTGACAGATTGTTATTTGGAGACTGTTCTGCTATGGCGTTTTTCTCCTCGTGCACTTGGATTTCTACAAACTGTACTTGACCCTGGATTACGCTTTTTGGATTGTTTTGGTCTTTCCCTTGTACCGCAAACTGCTCTACCAAATTTCCTGCTGTCCTTGTCTTTGACATTCACACTGCTTCCCTGTGGCCGTACCCTGGGCTACTCTTCCATTGGGCATACCACTTGGGTAACTGGATTATTGTTACACGACAACACTTCACCACACCTTGTGGGGAATTGCTTCCTGAATTCAGGGGTTCCCTCACTTTACTGCTTGTTCCCAGCCATTCCACTGATAGGTGCAATTCCTGTGGTTTTCTTTGCCTTATACTACACCGTGCCTTGCCTATAACTTGTTCTGTTTCCATTTCAGTTACCTGGGGACCCGGTGTTGTTGTTCCAGCCACCTGTGGCCCCAATAACCGGTCAACAAGTTACCCTATATCTCCGTGACTGGTGCTTGGGGAATGAGGTACTTTAGTCTATGTGGTACTCATATCTTGACATAATCACCAGGGTGGAGACAAGGCCCATGGCGGTGGGGTGATTCCACAGGCTGAGACACGGTATTTCTCCTTGGAGAGAGATAACCCTGCGATAACCCTGATATTGGGTTAAATGAGGAATTGGCTTATTGTCAATTCAGAATATCTCAATCTCATGTTAGAGAGGGTGAAATGAACTCCCAGGTTGTAATCCAACAAAGTACTGTAGTTGAAGAACAAGTCATTTGCTCACTAACCCTGTTTGGCTGTGGCTGGATTGGAAGAGACTGGAAGCAATTGGCAGTCTTTCCAGATGCACCTTATTGCTATGAATGCCGAGCAGAAGCTGTGTGTTTACCTGAGGCATGTCTGCAGAGGCAAGCTGAGGGAAGCTGGAGAGAAGGAAACTCTCCCCTATCAAGGCCAGATCAGAGACATCCGTACTGTGGAGGGGTGTGGGTCCCAAGAGAGCCTGTAACAGCAGCAGCAGAAGTTTGAAAGTCGGGAGGTGGAAGCAGCCTGCAACCGCTGTGATTTCAGAGCCGCTGAGTGAAGCTCCGTACTCCAAATCACTTTAAAATACCTTGCCGATAACTGTAACCAGCATGATCTATACTCATGTAGAAGTGAAAGTGACTGTAATCGTTCGCAGTTGTGGGGAAGTTCTGATTGACAGGGGGAAATGTAGCATGCGTGTTCAGCATTACGCGTAAGAGGAAATCTTTCCTTTTACCATTGTTATCCAATATTTATTACCAAAGAGGTCTTGTGTCTCCTATTAGGTTAGACAACGTTATCGGTAATGGTTTCAGAAGTTGTAATCGACTTTTCCAAAGTGTTACAAGGACATTTCATCAAAGAGAGGTTGCTAAGAAGATATTTTGTTTTCCGCTACTTGTCAAAGCAGAATGCTGTTTAAACAAAAAGGTAACTCAAGTTTATAAGTTGAAGTTCTTCATTAAAAGAAGATTGCGTACACCTAAATCTGCTCTGAAGTGAAAACTGAATCTTGTAACACTCAGAACGAACGCTTTAATAATTGCTGAAGTTGTTGAAGTCACAGAACTAACAAGCATTGCCCAAGCAAGTAGACAGATCCTTCTTAAGGTTAAACCAGCACAATTAAGAAATGATCACCATGTTTTTGAAGTTGCTGAAGTTGCTATAAACCTAAGGTCCCGTGATACAAGATTGACAAGGTTATCCAAGGCTGGGGGAGTGTCAATACAGGTTTGGGTTAACTACTGGAAGCAGAAAGGTGTATTTTTATTTTTTATTTCATTGGACATTTGTATGGTGCCTATACACGTGTTTCCAGGCGTTATCTGTATCTGAAGTTGGGGAAGGGAGTTGGGTGCTTGTTAACCAAATTACATCTGTGAAGCTGAGACTGATGAAGGTGAGAGAAGAAAACAGTCAAAGAGCTCAGGCAGATTTCTGTGCTAGCTGCAAGACTGAAAGTAAAGGCAAATTGGCTGCCCTTTCTTATGACATAGAGGGAAGAGTGCCTTGCCCACCTGTAGAGTTCGAAGAGTCTTATGTGAAGTTGCCTGATACCTTTTTAATGCACGTTGCAGCAGAAGCAGTGGAACTGTAGTTGTCTATCATTTTGTCAGACTATTTTCAGTTGAATAAAGTTGAAGCAGTAGTAGACTGCGATCCAAAGGAGCCTGCTTTCACAGTTCCATTTGTAGAAGGAAGTTGCTCAGGAAAGGCAAACTCCTTAGAAGAAGCACCCTGACAAATTGTATTTGCAATGCTGCAGAAGTTACAAAAGAAGAATTGTTGAAGTGGCACTTTTGAAAATCAAATCTTTATTGACATTTTTGCAATTTCAATCTGTCGACAATAACGCCAACTGCATTAACAAGAGTTGCATTTCCCCCCCAACCCACCTCCCCCTAGAATGCAGTTCAGCTGGACTCCTCCATAATTTTCCCCATCACTGGGGGTCTCCTCTGTGTTCACTGGTTTTTTAGCTTCCGTGGGTGAGCTATCGACCGTATTTGTTGAAGAAGGGCAGCCAAATCCCCTCTATGGGCCTCATTACACGGTAGGCGGAGGACCAAGGTGCTATTAGCACCTTGGTCCATGCCGGTAAAATACCGGCACCGCCTTGGTGGAAAGGAGAATTACCGCCCTATTCCAAGGTTGGCGGGGCGGTAATTCCCCCTTCCCCCATTGCCCTTCCCCATTCCCATTTTTGCCCCATAGGGCTCTATGGGAATGGGGAAGGCGCTAATTACGGTGCCGCAAATTGCAGTACCGTAATTAGCACCCTGGTCCCTTTGCGGGTTGGTTTTTAACGCCTGCTAAACAGCAGGCGTTAAAGTACCTACCCGCAAAGGGACCTCATAGTAAGGCGGTAAGGGTTTACCGGTACTGGTGCCCTTACCGGTACCGGTAAACCCTTAGCGCCGTCCGTGTAATGAGGCCCTATGTCTTTCTTTGTCTCGTCTAAGAGGTGAGACAGGTATTCCATATCGTAGATGGGCCTTGCCTTTTGTACCTATTCCCTCTCCATGGGCACCGGATTCCCTCTTCCATTGTTGAGATATACAGCATCTCGCCGCCACCAGCAGAGTGTGGATCATATGGCCCTCCGCAGTCCCGTCTTCCCCCTCCTCCGCCACCCCGAACAACTGCAAGCTGGGTACCCTCTGTCTGTCTTTTCCGTCCAACCCCTTTAACCATCCCAGTACCTCTTTCCAAAATGTCTGGATAAGTGAGCATTTCCACCATATGTAATAGTAGTCTGCCTTTGTCCCCCCACCGCGCCAGCAGCGGGCCTTTGTCCCTGGGTTAATGTTTTCCAGTGTTGCTGACGGATAGTGCCATCTTTGCAGTAGCTTAAAGGCCTACATTCTGTATTGCAGGGATAGCGTGGACTTGTTCACCCCTCTGCACACTTTTGCCCCATTGCTGGTCAGTTATTACACTCCCATGGTCTTCCTCCCATTTCCCCAGTGCTGGTACTAAACCTATGGGTCCGCCCCTCCTCAGTTCCCTGTAGAGCCTGGATATCCTTCCTCTGGTATTGGTTTCTTGCAGAAGTGCTTTTTCGAAGGGCTAGATTGTCTCCCCATGTGGGTTTCGTCAGCTCTCCCTTTAACCACTGGTCGAAGTGGGCGGGAGCGGTCGAGAGCTGTGCTCCTCTACTTCTTTTAATTACGTTTTACCGTTCCTATAATTTTATTTTAAAAAGAAACCGTTCCGGAACGGTTCCGTTTTAAAATAAAAGTGTAGGAAGAAGTTGAAACTTGCACTTTCACTGCACTGCACAGGACGTTTCCTTTAAGAGCAGGCACATGTGTTTTGGGTTTTTTATTGTGCATGGGAGGGGCCGCCGCAATGGGGTCTGTGGGGAGCGGTGCAGGCCAGTAGGGAACATAGTTCCACTACTTCTTTTTGTACACTTCGACCACTGCCTTTAACTGTAGGTACTTGAAGAGTGAGAGGCCCTTCATTCCTAACAAACCCTCCAGTCTAGTTAGCAACATCGATTCTCCCTCTCCCCATAATTGCCCTGCCCTTGAGAGGCCCGCTACATGCCACTGTTGGAACCGCAGGGGATCTGAAATGTGGTTTTGTATTGGTGGTGCCCAAATACAGTTAATGGGGAGGGCCAGGTTGATAGCCAGCGGGTGGCACTTCCCTTGCGCCAGATTGACTTGAACACCTGCAGGGCGGGTGTGTTAATACTCGTCTAGGGATCTCACTCTGTGGAATCCACATCCACTCCCCCAGCATTACTGGACACAGGACTGCATTGTCCATGTGGACCCACTGCTTCTTTGTTTTGGGGTCCAGTTGGTCCATCATAACTCGCAGCTGGGCCACCTTATAATATGCATGAAGGTCCAGGAACACTACCCCGCAGTCTTCTTTTTCCAGCACAAGTACCTTGTATGCCACCCTGGGTTTTGTTCCCACCCAGAGGAATCGCAAGAGGGCCTTCTGGATTGTGGTCAGGATGTGAGCCGGCACTACTGTGGGGAGCATTTGGAAGAGGAACAGCAACTTTGGGAGGACTGTCATTTTTATGCAATTCAGCTGTGCCATCCAAGATAGGCCTACCCTGACCTAGCACTGTAAGTCTCCCTTTATCGTCTCCCACAGTGGGTGTAGTTCATCCGAAATGAATCCTCTGGTTCCGTAGTGATTTCTATGCCCAGATAGCAGCAGTCCTTCTGCTGCATCTGAAATCCCCATTCCCCAACCCAATCTATGTCTGCCTGTTCCCATTTCCCCATCAGGAACGCCACTGATTTGGAGAGGTTGACCCGAAACCCAGACTATTCCCCAATATTCCCCTAACCATTTAGGAGAGTGGGCACTGATGACTGCGGGTTAGAGGGATAGAGCAGCGCATCATCTGCAAAGAGACTTGCTTTATACTCTTCTCCACCTATCGAAACTCTGGCTATGACTCTTGATTGCCGCAGATCTATCACCCAAAGCTCCATCACCAGGGGGTATAACATTGGAGACAAGGGGCACCCCTGTCTTGTCCTCCTGTGAAGCCCTATAGTCCTGGACACATTCCCATTGACTGCTACTTTAGCCTTTGGAGTGTGGTACAGGGCTCCAATCCATCCCATCCACCGTTCTCCCATTCCTGTTTCTTCCAGTGTCCCTTCCATGAACAACCAATTCACCCTATCAAATGCCTTTTCGGCGTCAAGGGAGAGGACCAAGGCGCACACTCTTTACGTTTTTTGGTCATATAGGATGTGTAGGGTCTTTCTCAGATTGTCAGATCCTTGCCTGTTTTGGATGAATCCTGTCTGGTCTGGGTCTATGAGGCCGGGGAGGTGTACTTTCAGGCGGGACGCCAGGATCCTTGTAAAGATCTTTGTGTCCACGTTGAGTAACGAGATGGGTCTATATGAGGCGCACTTCGTCTTGTCTTTGGCTGGCTTGGGGATCACTGTTATTAGCACCTCCCAGAAAGTTGGAGGCATGTCTTCTGCCCCCTTATAGAGTTAAATACCTTTGTCAGCGGCCCTGCTATAGAGTCCTGAAACTGCTTGTAAAAGCCTGCTGTGTAGACATCTTTCCCTGGTGCTTTACCTGTTGTCAACTGGCCTATGGACTTCTTGACATCGTCCTTTGTTATTTCCTCTTCCAACATGGATTTCCCCTCTGTGGTAAGGCTGGGGATGGGGAGCCTGCCCAAATATTCCTTAATCGCCTTTCTTTGAGACCTGGCCGGTTGGGAGTACAGTGCTTCATAGAAGTCTGCAAAGCGGTCTGGGATGTGGTCCTCGGATCTGAGTGTCACCCCATTCTCATCCCTTAATTGGTGAACCCTTCTGTCTCCCCTACATTCCCTGACTCTGTTTGCCAATAATGTCCCCACCTTATCGCCCCCTTCATAGAACTTCTGTTTGGCATATCTCAGCTTTTTAACCACCTCCCCTATCAGGAGCGAGTGTAATTCCTGCCTCTTGTCTCACATTGTGGCCAATAGGACACTTCAGTCCTCTCCCAGTCGTATAAGCCTTGCCCTCATGTCTCTCAACTGTTCCTGTATTTCCCCTCAATCAGTGTCCTTTCCCTCTTCTTTCATGCCCCCTCTACTATGAGCAGACCCCTTAACGTCGCCTTGGTTTCCTCCCACACGCGTTTCAGGCTCGTCTCCCCTGTGTCCTTTGTTTACGAAGTATTGGGTGATTTCTGTCTGGAGGAAATCCCTAAATACCGGGTCCCTAAAGAGGCCATCATTACACCTCCACCGTGGGCGTCCCTTCCTGCCTTCCTCCAACCACCAGTCTGTTGTGACCATATTGTTGTCTGACCAGGTCACTGTCTCCACCCTCTGTGATGATACCATGGCCTTCTGTTCATTTGGTAGCAACAAGAGGTCTAACCTGGTATATATGTGGTGTTGGGTGAGAAGAAGGTGTACCCTCCCTCCTGAGGGAACCTGGACCTCCATACATCGACCCAGAAGTGGTCCTCTAGTAGTTGGGCGAAAGCTTCATGTTCCTTTCCTTTTTTCCTTAGTCTTGTTCCCCTTTGCAGGCTACCAGTCCACTGCTGGGTCTGCTATTAGGTTGAAGTCCCGTCCCACCATTAGCATGCCCTCCCCCCACTCCTCCTGCTCCAAGAACTCCTTTCGCAGGAATGCTAACTGGTGTGTGTTTGGTGCGTATACGGATGCCAGGGTAATTAGGACTCCCTCGACCCGTCCTTTGACTACTACCAGCCTACCGCCAAAACCCCTCTTAACTTGTGCCTCCCTCAGGTGTATAGATCTTGACAGGACAATCCCCACGCCCTCTTTTATGCTCGTCTTGTGTGAAGCCTAAAAGGTCTACCCCAGTGTTGGTCCCTTAAGGAGACGTTCCTGCCCCTGCCTTTGGTGTGTCTCCTGTAGGAATAGCACCGCTATGTTGGCTTTAGGGAGCATATTTGATGTGAGTGACCTTTTATTCAGTGGGTTTAATCCCTTTATGTTTAGTGTTGCTACTTTTCGGTTGGCCATCTCCCCATTTTCATTTTGTCTCTGTGCGTCGACCCCCGGTTGGACTTTTCCCCCTGTGGGATTGTGAGGTTTTACTGCATTCCCCCTTACCCTCTCCTTCTTGTTTCCTTCTGTGACCCCTTCCACCCACCCCTTTTTCCTTTTACTCTCCCTTTCACCTCTCCCTCCCCTCCCTTCCATCCCCTCCCTTCCCTGTCCCCTTTGGGGCATTCGGCCTCCTGTTGTCCTGTATCCGGGCATTATGGCCGACCCACCATGGTGATGGTCCCTGTCCTATTCTTTCTTACACTGTGCTTTGTAGCTTTCCCCGTGGCACGTCTTTTACAGCCTTGGTTGCCTCTCTTGCCCCTTTTTTCTCCTCCCTGATGTACAACTCATTGGACACGTCCCTCCTTCTCCCTCTACCAGGTCTGTGGTACTCTGTCATCTTCCCCTCCTTAAACAGTTCAAACAGTAACAAGGCGAGTGCCATTAACTTTGTCATCTCAACTGTGTTCAGTACCCCCCTCCTGTGTTTCACCCCCCCGGTTTTCTTCATAGGCATCACTGTGACCTCATTAAGCGAGGACCCGCAACTTGGGCTCCTTGGGCCCCTTTATTTAGTCCACTGGTGTCAGGGAGCAACGTCTCCCTTCAGGTCGTGCCTTACCTGGGAGGGGGGGTGTTGAGCTTTTGGTTTTGCCTGGCCCCTTGTGTCTTGTGCCTGCCATGATCCACTTTTGGTGCTCTGGGTACACGTCTTTTAGGAAGCTCGACCCCTCCTCCGTCCACCAGTTGGTCTTGGGCCTGTCCTGCTAAGTCCTCCGCAGCCTTCTTGATATCCTCATCATGTACCAGGTGATGTCTCTCTCCCCCTAGTTAGATTATGAGTGCGAAGGGCTATCCCCATCTGTATCGTACCCCTTTTTCCATGAGCCACCTTGTTAGGGGACCACATTTTTTGTGTCTCAAGAGGCTGACAGGTCCTGAAAGATGGTCACCCTGGAGTCCTCGTAGTCGATCTCCCCCATTCTTCTTGCTTTCTCCAAGATTACGACCTTGTCTCGACAGTAGTGCAGTTTAGCAAGCACCGATCGGGAACCCCTGGCACACCCTTCTGCCCTGTGGACCTGGTCTATGGCACTTGCTCGCCCTCTTTGGGCCCCTGGACCATTCCCATTATTTCTTGATTTTTTTTTCGAAGTCTGGCCGTAGTTTCGCCTCTTTTTCTTCTAGTCCAAAGAAGCGGAGGTTGTTGCGCCTCTACGGTTCTCTATATCAAGCACTTTGAGCCCTAGATCATACTCCTTCCTTTCGATGTCACGGAGGCAGGCCTCTTTTTGGAATTCCAGCACACTTGCTGAAGCTTGATTGGCTTCCACGCCCTGCAGTCTTTCTTCCAGGGTAACTACCTTTGCGGATAGGTCCACCACTTTGGCCCCAATATCAGTACGCATTCTGCGGATTTCCTCCAGTATTATTTGGATGTCACTTTTTATGACCCCTATTTCCGTGGTGCATGGGTGGGATCGCCATCCGCTTTTGCTGCTGCCATTGCCCCCTCGTCTGAATACTGAAACTTCGAGAGAGCTACCTTCCAGCTCATTCACTCGTTGTGGGTCTGCTACCACAGGGCGTTCTCCACGGCACTCTCCCTTTGCTTCTCTTCCCTCTGTCTCTCAGCGCTGGGGCATGGCTGGTGTTGGGGGTGCCTTCTTCCTCCTCTCTCCTGGTACCTACTTGTCACCTGCAGCTTTTCCTTAGGGCACTACCACCACTCTCTGGTCTAGCTACTGGTGGTTTTTGTTTCCCCGGGGTCACTCGTGCCCCCACTGACATGTTATGGGCTAGTGCTAGGTCTTTTTATCCCTCCACTGTGTGCTGGCTCTCGCAGTTCTGTGACCGGCCTTTGCATATTTCTACTGCCTTCTCCATTGGGCCCTTATGTCCCTCTGCGTACCTCCTCATCCAATATTCTGGGGCGAGCCCTGTATCTCTGGGGTCTCCGTGCCTTCCTCCTTCTCCTCCTCTCCCCCTCCGTAGCGCACCCTTTATGTTCTTCCAGGGGTCTGCCCTGCACTGCAGCAGTTCAGTCGTGTCCCGGGGTGGAGGACTGCCTTCTGTACTCTGCTTCTGCGAGACCGGCATGCCACCTGTGTTGTCTGTGTCCCTTCTGTTGGGGGTGAACGCTGGGCTTCTGCGCTCTGCCACCCAGTGTCTCTATCTGGCTCTCACCATTGATCCGCTGCATGTCTTGATGGGGCCATCTCCCCTTTTCTGGCCCTCGCACTTCGCTGGTGTTTGGGGGTAGCTTATCCCTCTTCCACTCCTCATTGCCCTCGCTGTGCTGTTCTCTGGTTATTCCGGGGCCGGCCCGACATGCGGCGGCTCACTCCCACCTCCTGTGGGCTTGTTGGAGGGCTCTCGCTCCTATGTTCTTTCTCCCCCCTTGCCACCACGGTTCCTCCCAGCTGGGGTGGGGGGAATCACCGTCTTAGCAGCGGGCTGCCGCTCTGTTCCTGGTCCCGCGCTCCACCGTCTTCCCCGCCTCTTAATGGGCCTTAGTTCTGGAGGTATCACCTTCCAGCTCCTCCTGGCGCAGGGTTCTCTCCCTCAGCCGGGTCGTGTCTCAGTGCGAGGTTCGCCCGGTGCTCACTCCGGCACAAGTCCCGGACTCTCTGGATACCTCTATGCTCCTGCAGTGTTGGGTGGTTAACGGGTCCTCTCTGCTGCTCTCCGCCTCCTCCTTGCCTCCTCAGCCCTTCCCAATGAATGGGCTATCCACTGCGGCCGCGGGTTTGCCGCACAGCCGTTGAGACTTCTCCTGGCCAGGTTCCCTCACTGTTTGGCAGGCCCACACTTCGGAGGCAACTACCTCCGTTCCCTAGGGGTGCAGTGCTCTCCCTTTTGGTCAGGGTGTGCTGCTGCCTTCAGTCTGCTTGGGGACCCCTCCAAAGTCGGTCCGCGGGGTCGCTATCCGCCATCAGCTCACATTTTTCCAGGACAGGGACCGGAGCTATCGACTCAGGCATCCATCTTGCCTGCGCCCCCTGGCGGCCTCTCGAAGGGCACTTTTGTTTTGACTTTTTCCATTCTGTCCTGTAAGGAGGTTATCAGGATCACATTTGGTACTGTGTTCTTTGTGGAACTTGGAAAGGGGATCCTTTCAACAACCAAAGAAGATACTGGTACCATTGGAGTTTTGTTTGAGTGAACTTTTGCTTCTTTGGAACTTTGCACAAACTGATTTAGAACTTTATTTTTATTTTCTGGGGGAACGGGATCTACCCAGGAAAAGCAGAAGTTATCCTAGACACTGGTTATGTGGTAATCTTTTATTTTTATGTTGTTTATGCTTTGTTTTAATTGTTCTGTTGTTTAGAGAGATGGCCAGTTGTGCATATGTTAGGAGTTTTCCAGTAGACCATAGACTAGGTAGGGAATTCCCTGGTAGAGTAGGCTTAGTTAGGTTTTATGTGCACCTTTTTCTTTGAAATGTAAGGAAGGCATGGTATCAATAGTAGACACAGATACAATAGATACACGTTTGGAAAACCTTTATTTGGTATTCTGGTTGGGTTGGTAGAATTCCTAGCTGGCCCTAACTGTAGATTGGGAGTAGTCTCAACCATTAAACAAATAACAAACGAGTCCAAGTCAGTCTAGTCAAAATAAAAAGGCCTATACTTAAAAAAAACTCACCTTGCCCTCCTTTCCAAAATGACAAATGTGTTAAGGGAATACAAAAGTAAAATAGTGTCTCAAATGAAATGTCAGAATGGCTTAAATAACAATTCCTTTCCCCAAGTTCAGCACCGCAGGGTCTAGAGATTTTCTTAAAAGGAATGAGTTAGGTAGATGGCACTGTTCTATTAGTCTTGCACACTTTGGCTTACTAGTATAATTCAACAGTTCAGGCCTTGGGCTTCAAGCTTCTGGTAGTTCAATCACTTCTTTAGACTTTGTCCGCTTTGTCATAAATACACAGTTATGCTTGTGACCTTCACTTTCCCACAATTCAACGCAGGCGTCCCTCCGCCGGGCTTGAGCCAGCCTCTCTTTTCACATTCACTTTCTCAATTTCTCACAGTTTTGCACAGGCTTCCCTCTGCCGGGCTCCAGCCTGTCTATTCACCTTTTGACTTTATCACACAGTTCTGCACAGGCTTCCCTCTGCCGGCCACAGTTCTGCACAGGCTTCCTTCTGCCGGGCTCGAGCCTGTCTTTCACCTTTCATTTTATCACACAGTTCTACAGGCTTCCCTCTACCGGGCTCGAGCCTGTCTTTCTCTTCGTGGGGTTCCCTTCCCCACGTTTTGTCTTTCAAAACTGCAAGGATTTTACATAGACCTCTGCATGACCACTTCAACCTCTCTTTAAACAATTGTAAAATCCACAATCTTCCTCATCTTGCAAAAACAATGCCTCTTGGTACTTGTAGTTTCTTATTCTCTTTAGTATGCCTTCTTGGCCTCTTTCAAAATGCATATGCAACTTTCTCTTCACTTTGCCCTCTTGGCTTCTTGGGATTTCTTTCTCTTGGCTTTGCCCTCTTGGCCTCTTTCAAAGTTCATATACTTTGCCCTCTTGGCATATTCAGAGTTCACATACTTTGTTTTTCACTCATTCAACTTTCTATCAGGATCGTGGTTATTTTCTTGCCTTTGGTTCCTGTTGTAATACACTTCAACTCAGAACATTTCACAGAGACCTTTGAATGTGCGGTTTCACCTCGCATGACCACTATGTTACTTTGTATCCATTCTTTTTACACCTCCGAAATCGTCCTTTCCATTACGCGTTTTATCGGCACACGCGAAACCTTCAACTTTTGGATTACAGTTATTTTTGCTTTGAACACAAACCAGGCTTTTGTTGCCTTCTATAACTCACTGGTTGTGTTAATTGGTCTTCTTTGATCTCTGTTCTTCATGCAGCAGTCAATGCCGTTACCAATGCCTCCCCGGTTCCTCCACAACTCCGCCATTCACCCGGGAGGGTAGCGGTCCACCTCCAAGCATCTTGAAGGTTTCTTTCTTCTGCTCACTCGGTTTCAGTCTTGGAATGCTTACGGCTTCCCGAAAGTGTGGAATTCTCACCTGGCTCTCTCTCGATCTTCCCAACTGCCGATCCGCCCCTTTGCCAACTTCCATAGCCTGGTTCGCGTCAGCCCCGAAAGAGCTGTTCCTTCTCGCACCCCACCCAGCCTCGCTCATTTTTATTTATTTTATTTATTAAATTTGTTATACGCCCAGACCCTGAGGTATCATGGCGTACTTACAGACAGTTTGTTTATTACAATCTTACAAATTATTATTGATATATGCATGCGAACAAACAGTAGAAAGAGTATAGGAAATCTATAGGAAAATATGGAGGTTAGCGGGAGGAGACAGTACCATGTGAAGAGAGACTACAGGGTTAGGTTCATGGTGGCATGCATAAGTCAGAGGGGTGTCAGCATTGATCAGAATTGGTTAAAGAGCCAGGTTTTCAGTGATTTTTTGAATTGCTGGTGAGATCGTCATTTTTTAAGTTGGATGGGAGGGAGTTCCAGTGTCTGGGTGCTAAGACTTTGAAACTGCTCCCCCCCACTCTAGAGCTTTTGTAGCGTGGTATTTCAAGGAGGGAATTGTTGCTGGATCTGAGGGGTCTAGAAAAGGGTTTTATCAGTACCGCATTGTTGATGTATTTAGGGGCTTTGTTGGCGATGCATTTGTGAGTAATGCATATGGTTTTGTATATGATTCTTGCCTTAATGGGAAGTTAGTGGTTGTCTCTCCTTGTCTCTCCTTGTATTGGCGATGTGTTCAGTCTCCTTTATACCTAGAGCTGCTCGCAGGGTTTATTTTGCAGAAGTTGGAGCTTGGTCAGATTAGCGTTAGAGGTGCCTAGGAGAAGGAAATTGCAATAGTCTAGCTTTGAGAGTATTAAGGCTCTCGCTAGGGTGACACAGTTTTTTGTTGTAAGGGATTTGCGGCTGAGTGAAATGAGCTTGGCTGTATATGAGGTGGCTGAGGAGAGGCTGTTGACTTGTTTTATCATGGTGAGATTAGCGCCTAAGTAGACCCTGAGGGTTTTAACTTGTTTGAGTACCGGGATCATACTACCATCAATGGTGATTGAAGCATAGGTAGGCTGAAGGGAATTGATTCAAGAGGATGATCGAACTATCATCATTGAGGCAGAGGCTGTTATGGGCCATCCAATTTTGAATTGGTGTGTAGATTTGGTTAATAATCAGTCTATCTTGCTCATGGTTGCCTGTTAGAGGGATAGGGATCTGGGTTTCATCTGAGCAGTTGGTGTAGATGACACCCATGGCATCCAAGGCAGCAAATAGCAGTTTGGTATAGGCATTGTAGAGTGTGGGTGATAAGCAGGATCCTTGTGGAACGCGTATAGGGACTGGTATAGGATCGGCTGACATTTTACCGATCGAAACGCTTGAGGTCCTACCTGCTAGGAGGCGTCCTTTGAGAAATTGAAGTTGTTGGCTAATGTATCGCAGAGTTTGTAGTGGTCCACTAAATCGAAAGCGGCAGAGAGATCTAGCAGCATTAGTAGGCAGAGTTTGCCTGCATCTCTGTTAGCATCCATTTTGATTTTTAAGTCCAGGAGTGCTGTTTTGGTGCTGTGGTTTGGGCAAAATTCTGACTGTCGGGCTCCCAGCAACTGGTGTTGTTCGAGCTGTTTTTGTATTTGTGTATATGCTATTTTGTCTATTATTTTTAGTAGGAATGGGACCGTTGTTATAGGTCGGTAGTTTGTGGGGGTAGACGGATCTAAGGTTGGCATTTTAAGTAGCAGGGTTACCCAAGCCTTTGTGATACTAGTGGGGACTGTGTTGGGTTTATAGTGAATAAGTCGAATTCAAAAAAGTCGAATGCAAAAATGTGGGGAAAAAAATTTCAAATGTTTTTTTTTCTTTTTTTTTAATGGGGGGTTCTCCCCCAGCCCCTGTTTATTTTTACTAGCTAAATCCCCAAAAATACAAATTAAAAAAAAAACACATTATAATTTATTTTTCAACTTTTCTTTTTTCGACATTTTTGGATTTGACTTTTTGCATTCGACATTATGACTGGCTACCACTGTGTTGGTGTTAAAGGAGGCATTAATGAATTCGGGGATGATCGGGGTTAATGTGGGGGCACAGAGTTTTACTAAGTGGGGGAATTGATCTTCTTTACAGTTGGAGGCTTTTAGTTTGGTTATGGTGTCTAGCACCTCTTTTTGAGACACGGGGTGAAATTAAACGGATTGCTGAGGTTGGCAGTGGATGGTTCTTCAGGGATGGTTGGAAGAGTTTTGCCTGCTAGCGTTAGTTTTTTGATTGCTATTTTATTTTGTAAGCGTGATTTTAGCTACAGGTGCATCTTGGATCGTAGTGCACCACTTTTTACTGGCTAAAGTGGGTGTTTTGTCTTGGCAGGGGTTCTCTAGTTCTCTGAGTATGGAGAATAGTACTTTGGTATTGTATGATGCGTTAGTGATGCACTGATTAAGGGCATTGGCTTTGTGAGTTATAATGGCTTTTTTATAGACTTTGTTGGCATTATTGAATGCCTCCGCTCAGTCTGCGGTATTGGATTTTTTGTGGAGGTGTTCGAGTGATCTTTTGGTGCGTCTCAATGCGACTAATTCTTCGTTAAACCAGAAGCTTGAGCGACTGTCTATTCTCCGAGTTTTGGTTGTAATGGGAGCTAATGAGTCAATGGTGGTGGTGAGGCATTTTTGGTAGCGTTCTGCTAAGTAGGTCGGGTTGTTGCTGTCTGGAGTGATGGAGGCCAGAGCTTCGTTTAGGGTGGGGAGAGGTTGTCCTCTATGAGTTATTTAATATTTCTAGTTTCAAAGGTGTCGGGTTTAGTGGTTACGGTAAGGTCTGTTGTTCTGTTGAGGGAGAAGCTGATGATATGTTGATCCCTCCAATCCGTGGGGAGGATGGAGTCAATGATTACTTGTGAGTTGAGGGTGAGGACCCAATCCAGTGTTCTACCTTTTTTGTGGGTGGAAGCATTGACTAGTTGTACAAAGCCCATGTCTAGCATAAATGAGTGGAAGGTAGTGGCTGTCTGATCTAGGGGGTCGTTGTATCCTAGATTTAAGTCTCCAAGAACTATACATTTGGTGTTAGGTTTAATGATGGGGGAGAGTAGTAGGGGTATGTCTATGTCTGTGTGTGAGTTTTTATTTGGGGATCTGTACACGATTAGTAAGTTGGTGGTGGTTTTTGGATTAGAGGAGTATTTGGCTAGGAGGAGTTTGTAACCTGGTATTGTTTCAATAGGGCAGGCTCTGATTGTCAGTGTGAACTTGGCTATTATGGCGACTCCGCCTCCTTTGAAGTTCAGAGTGTGTCTGTGCGCGCTACCTTTTATCCTGACAGGGAGTCTTAATAAAGTGGCAGGTGTGTATAGTTAGGATTACGTCCCTGACTCTGCCTGGCCTCATTACAGGGACAGAGCCATTGCAAGTCAGTAGAGGTAATCTTTCTGGCCTCATTCCTCATCTTCCTCGGCTCAGTAGGGTTGTCAATGTAAAGTGGGGAGGAATTATGGGAGCTGTAGTTTCCCATAAAATAAGCAGGGATAGGGGTTATATGGGTTGTGGAAAAAGGGGATACCCTGTCTCACTATCGGGTGCTTCTCCCCCACTACCAGAGGACCTTCTACCCAGGTGATTCTCCCTCGATTGTCTACTCTCAGGGTCGGGATCCAAAAGCAATGGCCTTTCCTTGGCCACCTGAGTACGGGATCCCGAGGACTAGGTTGTGAAATACCCTCTGGTTTTTCACAGAAATAAAATGTCAAATATTGAGAAAACAAAAAGCAGTTGTCTGCCTCACATTACTGACCCCTCACCGCACATGCAAGCTACGTGGCAGGAATGCAGGGTATCCTACATATTTTCCACTGCATATAATCCTTAGACCAATGGTTTAATTGAAAGAGTCAACAAAACCTTGAAGAGCATGGCATGATGGGTGCTCTACGAGTGCCCCTGAAGAGGAAGTAGGTCTCCTCTTATTATGCCTTCTGTTTCCTTACAGAAAAGTACCTCAGGAGGGATTTGGATTCAGCCACTTTAAGTTGCTCATTTACCACCATGTGGTGCCTAAGCCTTAGTCAAAGAAAGCTGGGATGCCTCTTTATCTAGGCAAGCCTTGAACGTGGTAGACTAAAAGAATGCAGGTGCTCCGGCTTCCTATCTGATTAAGTATACTTTATGGAAGTTTGTTTGAACTATACTGCGTTTTCATTTGAATTTACTCATGACTGCAGAAAATTGATATATGTGGAAACATCCTGGCATCACAGATCAGGATTGCTGGTACTGTGAAGTCCGCTTAGAGACACTATGGGCCTCATTACGAGTCCGGGAGTAACCCTGCCGGTGCTACCGGCAGATTGCCACCAGACTTGTAATAGTTTACTGGCGCCTGACTTCCCGATGCCACCGGGAGATTACAACTCTGGCGGCCCAAGAAGTCAGGCGCCAGTAAAATGTAAGTCCCGATTCCCATAGAGTCCGATAGGACACTATGGGAGTGGGGACACGGAAGCGCCAGCACTGTTGTTAACGGTGCCAGCACGTCCGTGAAGAGTCTGCCCACCACTGCGCCCGGCAGGGTCAGATCTGTCAGGCACAGCCGTTACAGCAGGCAGACACGTAGTTTGCCAGTCCGGAAATAAGGGTGCAGGTGAGCGTACCGGCACCCTTGTTTCTGAACCAGCAAACTTATAATGAGGCCCGATATCACTTTCTGGTAGATTGTAATGCTTTGCACAATTTACGTATTCAATATTTTTAAAAGTATGTGCAAGATCTGAGAGTATCAAAGTGGGAGGTTTAAGTGGAAAGGTTTTTTATGGATTAATATTCATTAACTATGATGATTGCACTTTAACAATGTCTTGCTGTCATAAAATGATTGACTTTTTAACTGTATTTTGATAATCTTTGGAATTTTAGGTATGTATATTTTTGTGTTTACTGTGAGAAATCTGAGGGTGTTCTCCCAAGAAGATCCGGGGAACCCCTTATTCAGGTGTCATGGAAGTACTGCCCCTCTTTTATCCCAACCCTAAGGGTGAACGAACAAGGAAGGATCACCTGAGTAAGGGAACCCGAGGTTATGCTCAGAGGAATGCCCCAGGTGAGACACAGTACTATGCCAAGAAAGAAGGAGAGGCAAACCATATCCCTGAGGCCTTTTTAGGCTATAATACATCTGCTCCGCTTCCTCCCATTAAATCCCTCCTACCCAGATCCAATGACCCGTCCGTACAGAACCAATCCCCTAAAATCACCAACCCGCTTGCACCCAAAGATTAGCTACCCCAGAATCCCAGTTTTCCTGCGGGACATTCTTCTCCACGTCCCTATGATCATTCTTACCCGAATACTCCCAGTAATTTTCCTTCCCGTCCCGCTGATTATTATTTCCTGCATTCCCAACCTGCTCAGATAAAACACTACTGTTCCCACAATCCCCCTTGTTTATTTCCCGATCCCAGCTATTCCCGTTTGCCCCACAAACCCTACCAATCCCGTCCCTCTGAGTGTTACTTTCTGAACTCCCAGTCAAATGTGACCAACAATTACAGTTCCCAAAAACCCTCCTACTCATTTCAAAAACACTACAAAACCCACCCATCCGAAATCACCTACCCCCTAGGACAAAAGCTATTATTCCCCATAAAACCTCTTCCCCATCCTGTCATGCAGAACACTTAGAAACTCTACATCTCCCCTTTTTCAGACACGAAAAACAACAGACTCATAGAGCTGTTTACCTGACATGTCCCGACAGAAGGGTTAGGCAGAGTCAGACAATTAACCAGAATCACACACACACTTGGTGGCCCTTTACTTTCCCCACAAGGATAAAAGGTGGAGCAAGAGAGCACAGGATGAGCAAGGCAGACCACACAACGAGACAGCTATCCAGACCCAGCAGTTCAAAAGGAGGAGAAAGGTGGCAAAGATCGGGAGGCCGACAAGGAGAGACACGACCTTGTCCTTTTTTCGACACAGACCTGTGAAACCTCAGCAGAAAGAATCATAAGACCGAGGACAATAGCCCCCAAGTGTGTTGCAGCAGAGGCTGACGGTACACAGAGTGTGCCTACGCTGATAAGCAGGAGCAAGGGAAACTCCTGCTACCGTGGTGCCGGCCTTGACCTCAGTTAAGAGGAAAGCCAAGGGGTTCATCACAGCTGGTGAGTCGAAGGGGGAACCGATAATGAAAGTCACAAAATGGCAAAGTGAGAGAAGTTCAAAGAACTGTACGATTGTAAAGGGGAGACCAGCTGCAGGAGGGGACTAGCACCACGTGGGTGCTGCTCTGGGAAACTCTGGTCGATCCCCGTCTGAGTTACACTACAGATACAAGAAGGCCTTAGGAGAGCCGCCAAGACAGGTTAAGTGGTCCTACAGGAGGTCTAGCAAAATCCCCATACAATCGAAAGTCTTTGATCTACAAACTGTTAAGAACATAAGAGAAGTGAACCCTGCAATCATTGAAGGCAAAAGGAATTGTGAAACGGCAAGAGTGAACCTGATGGAGGAATGCCAGTAAAGAGGGGCTAAGTCTAAAGTCCCAAGAAACAGAGTGTTGACAAACGTGAACCAGATAGAGGGATGTCCTCTATGAACTGTTTGAAAAGACATTAAGAAGCAAAGAGCAAAAGGGAGTGAATCACGCTAAAGTGAAGGGAAAACCATAGTGAGCCCGGCGATGGGAGACTGATATTTGAGCGAGGTTTGCGCACAAAAGAGGGGGATGCAGGGGTAAAGAATCATCACCCCAAGTGTAAGTCAAAAAATTACTTTGTGTTGAAATTCGAGAAGGGGCTGCGCCCCGAAGAGGGGGCGCCAGGGGCGGAACCATCACCTCAAGAACAATCCGAAAGGAACTTTTGTTTGCTGTTTTTGAAAACCTATCAGAACCAGGAGACACAACCACCAAAGGCCCTGATACTGATAGGAGCTGTATTTGGGGATCCAAACCCAGAAAAGCAAGATCCATGGGGTGAAAAGGCTATCACCCAACAAAACGAGGAAGAAGGATCTGTGCCCAGAAGAGGGGGATCAAGGGATGAGAGTATCACCCAACGAACATTTGGAACTGAACTTATTTTGTTTGTTGTTTTAGTCGACTCTTGAAGGCAAAAGACGTTAAAAGGAAAAGAGACTTGGCCATGAAGGCTGCTGATAAACTGAAACAGAACTGTCGACTCATGCTGGGAAAGCTCGAGTGTGTGCTGTGCTCCAAAATCCCACCGCACCCCATGCTAAAAACGTGGGGACCCAAGCTACTACCTCCTGACATATTATTTGTGAACACATTTCTTTTCTTGAAAACTATCCCACACCCTTTTTGTGTTAGTTGTAATGTTTGGCAATAGGTTTCTTACTATAGGCCCTTTTTATTTGACACAATGTCACAAGGACTGCCTTATTTTCATTTGATGGTCGACACTTGCTGCCATCTTAGATTTAGGTTTAGATTAGGTGTTTTTTCAACCTGCATACAGTTTAATAAACACCCTTGAACTGTGATCACTTGTGTCTGTCTTTACTGTTGCCACCATGAGTTCCTTACATTACCCTGTATGAATTTATGACATTGGTTAATTGTATATCTTTCTTTAAATATGTTAAGTGTGTTAAGGTTTGAATGTTTCAACCCATATGACGCAAATAAAAATTTAAAAAAGAATGCACGATGGTGTGTGAAGCAGAGAAAAACCTAAAAGCAAGTCAGGCTCTAATGAAACATTGGTTTCATCAGACATCT
The DNA here is from genome assembly GCF_040938575.1 of Ambystoma mexicanum. Lineage (NCBI taxonomy): Eukaryota > Metazoa > Chordata > Amphibia > Caudata > Ambystomatidae > Ambystoma > Ambystoma mexicanum. The sequence goes on from NC_090932.1 coordinate 1,550,758,926, forward strand.
TCTCATGTTGCTCTATTGGAAGGACAAGAGGTTCTTGTTGTGGAACCTACTAAGCCTAGAGATTAGTAGGGCAAGTGGAATGGCTCCCACAAAGTTGTTTTACAACTTGGGGAAGTCAACTACCTGACTCTCTTGTGGATTCGCAATGAGGCTCCCAGAGCATTCCACATCCACAGGTTAAATTCCTACTTCCATAGAGAAGAAGTGGCTGCCTTGCACTTGTCAACTGACCAAGAGGAGAGAAAAAGTGAGCCTCTCCCATACCTTCTCCAAAGCAAGTCCAAAGATGGCTCAGTGGAAGGAGTAAACGTCTCTCTACAGTTGACTCATCAACCGCAGGGAGATTGTAGTGCTTTCCTACAAAACTCTCCTCCCTGTTCTCACATGAACCAAGTGTGTGTCAACATGATAAGGATACTGGGGATAGTTTGCCAATCACAAACAGGACCTATTGGATGTCTGACAAAGTCAGAGACCATATTTGGCAGAGGTTGGCAGCACATTGGACTTGGGGATAATAGTAGTCCTTGGTGTAGTCCTGTTGTAAAGGTATCTAAAACAGGAACTAGGGAATTATGATTCTGTTTTCACTATAGAGCTCTGAATGTGCTCATGAAGATTGATGCACACCCGTTATAAAGAGCTGATGATCTTGTAGACAAACTAGATGCTGCCAAATTCGTTAGCACCTTTACCCCACTTCAGGATACTGGTAGACAGTTAAAACAAACCAATGCCAAGGATAGAACAGCACTCCCCACCCCAGAGGTCTTGTATCAGTTTGGGGTCGTGCCTTTTGGACTAAAGAATGCACCTGACACTTTTCAGCAGTTGGTGAATTATGTATACAGTGGTCTCCAGAACTTCCATATCGCCAACCTAACTCGATGACATAACTTTCTTCAGTGACTCCTGGGAAGAGCATATGAACCACCTCAGGCAGGGACTACATGCCTAACTGACCAGCAAGGCTTCAAAGCGCCAGAAAGGACAGACTGCCATGTCTACCGTGGCCACAAGGCTGGAGGAAGCAAAAGTCAGCCTCTTCGCCTCTTCCCAGTAAGGTCCATGTTTCCATGACTGGGAATCCCCAACAACTCAGACTCAAGTGAGAGCCTTCTTGGGCCTCCCTGACTACTCATGACTGATTATGGCACCATAGCAGCCTCTCCGGGTGCTCTGAATTCCAATTAAACCCCCCTCAAAATGTACATTGAGCAGATGAATCTCAGAGTACTGTTGATGGCTTGAAGAAAGCCCTGTGTACCATACCTGCTCTGAAGAGTCCTGACTACTGCCAGCCCTTCATTGTACAAACTGATACTTCTGAAGCTGCGATGGGGACAGTACTCACTGAACTTGATGAAAAGGGAAGAGATAATCCCATGATCTTCATTAGTAAGATGCTCATGGGTGGGGAGCTTCAGTCGGACACAGTGAAGGAGTGCTTTGTAATTGCATGGGCCCAAAAAACATTTGAACCCTACCTCACTGAATCCACCTTCGGGATCCAAACAGACGACACCCCCCCTCCAGTGGTTAATGCACATGAAGAGGGAAGACCCAGCATTGCTCGGGTGGGCCATCAGCTTTCATGGGATGGACTTCACTGTTGAGCACAGGCCAGGTCATGATCTTGACAAGGTAGATGGTCTTTTTGCTGTTGTTGTCATTAGGATTTGTAATTTGACTGATATTGATTATTGTAAACTTCCACTGCTCTCACCCCTGTGAAATGGAAATGTTAGCTACCCATTTTGATCTTCGGAGTCTTTGTTTTTCTAGCCCTCTACACTGCCCTGTGCTTATTCAGCGTGATGTTAACAAGTGGTCATTTCTCACTCAGGCAGACACTAACTCAGGGAGACAGGCGTACTTCTTAATGCGTCATCTAATGCGTAAATGGCTGCTATTTATGTGTTGCTCGATTAAGCCATGATCTAGAAAATGCATTTGTTCTCACGTTCCCAGTTGCCTCTCCTTTGTAGCACATGACCCCTTTTTAAGACCACCTTGTTCGGACAATCTTGGGTCTTTTGGTTGTAGCCCCCGATAGAACCTCAGGGCCTACAACCAAAAGGATATAGCTAGCCCTGAATCCCGCCAGTCCCGACATTAGCTGAGCCCCTGATCTTTTCCAGACCTAGCAACACCCCTGCCGCCCTCAATCTATTACCACACACGTGGAAAACCCCACCCAGAGAAGAAAATGATCAAGCATTTGGATGAGTAAGTATTGGGGTGGAATGGGGGGAGCTGCATTTCTGTCTACAGTGTACTATGCATACATTAACATTCTTTTGTTCCTTCCCTTAAGGTGTCTTTGCAGCCTTGAAGGGCAGCTGAAGGCAATCTTATTGCAGGAGCATGGGATGAAGCCAACTACAGGAGTGATCTACCGTGCCCGCCATACATTGGGGTGGAAATGGAAAACAGCAAGGTGAGGCTTCCTGTTAAAGTAGAATATAGTTCAAAATCAAGCAACGTGGATAGTTCATAATGCACCTTCATTCACCCATACCATCCACCTTCTTCATTAACTTCACTGGCTTTCAGCTCCCACAGGAATATTTTTCAAATGTGCAGTCCTTGTCCACAACAAGTATGCTCTTTAATTTTTTGTTACCCCCAAAACAGCCTCTTAGATCTTCAAACGCCTGCCTAGTCACTGTTCACTGTTTCAGTCTTTCTTGATATGCTAGTAGGGGATTTCAATCTACAATATGAGCCATTTGATATCATGGCACAAATCATGGAAGTGGAGGACTATATCTGGTCCATTCCTGATTTAAATACAACTGTCCCCAAGCACTTCATAGGGATGCCCTTGAGACAGCAAGCATTCTGTGTAATATGAATAGTTCCTCCCGAGATGGAACTCTCTCTGTTTCTCCGCTCGTGAAAGAAATCGAATCTAGACCCAAATGTTTTGCAAAGCTACCGCCTTGTACTGGACTGCCCTTGCAAGCGAAGATCCTCGAGAAAATGGTGACTTCCCAGCTCCAGGAACATGTTTAGAAACATGCCATCCTTGACTCTTATCAATCAGGTGTCCGTCCAAGACACTGGATGGAAACGACATGAAGAGGAAAAATGGGAATGGCCCTTCCCTCAAGCCACACCTAAACTTTCAAAGATGACATCACGCCCAAAGAACAACCGGCCACACGAGTTTGCACCTCTGCCCACTGCCTCGAATGCCAACACACACAGTGACCATGCTCCACCTGCGAAACCAGACCGCATCACGCACAAGATACGCGGCGGGAACCAAGACAGAGCTGGGAACGATCGAATGGACCAGCTCGACTAAACACTTCGCAACCCAAGCTGCCATCGTTAGAGATGACATGACGACATAGCCACGCCAGACAGAAAACACATGTGCTGTCACACACCTGGATCATTCATGCACCAATCCACACGAAGAACACGTTCAGTGCTATGACTTAGCGGACCACGCACACTCACAGGCGTGCATCATTATTTTCCACATAGGCCAGCAACCGCATCGCAGAAACGCAAGACGCCGGAAGAGTTTGTGTAAATGCTTGCAGAGGCTTCATGCTACTAACCCTGAGGATACGACCCTATAGATGGACTGATGCACAAGGAATAACACTACGCCCCACACCCCCTTGCCCTATGGACATTATACCAGGCCTGGAGCGGCTCATAGAAACTACAGAGCTACAAGATGCTGAGTACGCAGAACAGCCCCTGGCTGGAGCCACCGTAGCCAAGGTCGCAATGTTGCAATCCACCTTCCGTGCTCTCCAAGCCAAGATGACACCTGCCACCGCCGTGACTACCCGAAGAAAAATACAAATTAAATCCCCGTAATTCTGCCTCAGCCATGGACTCCCAACACGAGACCAGGTCGACCTGATACAATGCCAATTCCCGAAGACTAAGGAAGCACTGGTGTCCCATGTCTGGGACCTCTCTTGCAACAAAGTCATAACAACTCAGACACAGGCGGCGATGGGAAAGGAGCGCTCTAATGGCAGTAGCAGAACCTGTCCATTGTTTCTCACTGACACATAGTCATACATTGTTGCCAGCACCAGGTACATCGCAGGCTGGGAACAACGATGATCCCAGGCTTGGGGGCTTGCTGATTGACCAATCAGGACACGGGGGGCTAACCACTGACGACAATACCACATAACCAATCACTAACCCTATCCATGTATCATTTTCGGAGTAACAATTTCTAGGGACGAACCAAGCGTACCACCTGACCTCTGATCCACCAATAACCCTTTTAACTATATCGTCCTATACAGGACCTACCACTCGGGGAACCAACCCAGAGTGGCAATAGGTTGGGGAACGAGCTTTCGCAGGTGACGCAAACTGTTACGTCACACAGGTAGAAAACGGGCCTGCGAGCCTGACTCGGATGAGAAGTTGCCTGGAACCTACGCTCCATTGATTTGCCCCTGCTTGTTTCTTCTAATAAACAGCAGTAACTAATTGCTCTTGTGTGGCCCCTCTACTTCTTTGGGACGCGGAAGGAGTTTGGGCCTTCCGAGAGCTGGAGGTCCGCGGACCACGGTTACTGCTCTGCCGACAACCAGAAATTTCCCTAACACGTTGGATGCCCCGATTACATCACGCAAAATGCGTGAAAATGAGGATCCTGTTAATTACATCCAAGAAATTCAGGAGAAGTGGCACCTGGAAACGTGGGAGACATGGGACAAAACATTAGCTATCTTCTATCATATATTGATACAGGGACTGCCCGAACCCGTGCCACGACAACTAAAAAAGTTGGTGGGGATGGAAGCAAAGGCGTGGCCAAAAATACAACTAACTATAGTACACCATTGTAGACTGTGGCAAGAAAAGATGAAACAGAAAGAGGAAGACAGGAAAGCAGATGAGGCAAAATTGGTTCAGAAAGAAATATCAAAATACGCCCTAGAGGGGGCGCTCATAACAAGCCCCGCCCCACAGGCGCAACAACTCGCACAGCAACAACCAACCATACAGCAACCACAAGTACAGCCCATGCCCCAACAATTACCACCCCAACCCCAATACACAGCGCCACAACAATATGCGCAGCCCATGGGGGGAGGATACATGGCAATGGGCAATGGCTAAAAGAACAACTATAGGGGGAGAAGGGGTTTTAACAGGGGCAGGGGATTTGGATCATCGGCACACCACCCGGGGGGTGGGTTCCGAGGCTACTCCCAATACGGACAGCAGGGATACATGGATGGCACAGGGGGGATTCCCATGGCAGGCACGGGAGCCGCCCACATGTTGGATCTGTGGGGTGGTAGGACATGTAGCGCGAACATGCAGGGCAAGACCGGCTCAACCAGGATGGGGTGAACAGGAACAACAGGGATACCAAGGGGGACCAATCGGTTATTACCAACAAGAACCCCAACAGATGGGTCAGGTGCAGATGGGACAGCAATATAACGCACCACAACCACAGCCAAAGCAGCAACCACACATAATGCCCAATACACAACAGATGCCACACCAACCTGATCAACAACAGGCACAACAGCAAATGGTAAATGCACATCACCAACATGTCCAGTGGAGCAACTACCACAATTACAAGACAATTCACAACAACCCATGGACACCACAGTACCGATGACGCAAATGGGGGGAGTGACGATCATGGGACATAACCCCTTCACAGGTAACGGACAATCATTATACCCCCAATAGGACAGCCCACAGACTTCCTTGTTGTGTCCCATCCTGTCGGTAACACCTAACCCTGCGGAGGAAACCCATGCATAAAGGTAGCGATAGGTGACAAGAAATTCTCTTTCCTAGTTGACACAGGGGCCACTAGGTCCTGCATCAGGGAGGGGAAGTTCAAATTGTCTGGCGATGCCATGTACACTCAAGGATTTTCTGGGGCTCGAGGGGTGGTTCCATTTACTGATAACATCTTCTTATCTGTCGGAGATCACCACCTATCTCTGCCATTGTTATATTCAAAACAATCACCAGTGAATATACTCTGGCGTTACATCATGAGCAGATTGAGCATGACTATTTCCTTCACTGACAAAGGCATAATATGCTCTACACCCGGAATACACATGCTCACAGCGAGACAGATACTTCAGGCTTATTGTGGCACGACAGTCCCAAGAGCAGAGCCAGTGGACCCCGAAGTATTCCAATATGGAACAGACATGGAAATAGCATAGCTGCCAGGTATTGCGGGTAAAGTATGGAGGAGATCAGCTGCCTATCTATTTAGACCAGAGACACCAACAGGTGAAGGTGAAGGGATAATAATATCAGTGGATATCGAAGGGATAGCGGCTAAGCAGGACTGGATTGCCATTGACGCTCAGGATGAAGAGGGTAAGCCATGAAGAGCAGTGATAGCACTTGCAGAAGGGTGTAGGTTAACACAGGTGTCAGACAAGGAACTGTTCTCAGACGGGAAAGGAGATGGCGAGATGGTTTTTGGAATGAGCGTCTATGGCTGGTTTAAAGTGACATACAAAGAGGTAGCACAGAAAATGGCAATGGACCTGGAGGCACCCCCCCCCCCAGCACCACCTGACTTTTGCGAGGAAGATTTGGCTACTGTACCTGCCTCACTATGGATGACTTGTCCCTATGATGTATGGTGCATAAAAAGCATTGGCGGTGTGAGGATAACATTAAAAAAGGGAGCAATATTGCCCAGAGTCAGAAAATACCCACTGTCAAAAGAAGCTGATGAAGGGATTTATGAGACAATAAGTGCCCTAATAGAGAGGGGTATACTGGTACCATCAGAATCACCATGCAATACTGCGGTGTACCCTGTGCGCAAGGCAAAGGGAGGCTCTTGGCATTTTATACAAGATTTGAGGCCTCTCAACCACATTGTAGAGGCAGAGTACACAGTGGCAGCTAACCCGGCCACGATAGGTTCCATGTGATAATTTTGCCGCAAATATATCCCCATACATAAATATCACCATATTTTTGCTGCGAAATTCACAATGGACCCTGAGGGGGACACCCCCGCAACCCTGCATCACTTTTTAATGTGCGGGGGACACGCCCGCAACCCCCGCTCCCACATAATATCCCCAATAAAAATATCGCCTATAGCGAACCAAACGGCCATATTCACAGCAATATTTTTGTTGGGGATATTATTACCTGATACCCCACGATATTGTGCTGGATACCAGCAGAAGCCTCACAATTCACCGTCATTGACCTAAAAATGCATTCTTTTAAATACCAGTACATCTAGAATCACAGGATCTGACAAGTTTCACACACCGCAACACAAAATGTAAACACACTAGGTTACCCCAGGGATACTGCGAGCAGCCATCCATTTTTAACAGGGTTATACAGATGGACCTGGGGAATGACGAGCTTGAGAGCACGGTGTTGCAATATGTGGATGACATTCTCATCTGCAGCACTACTGAAAAGGAGTGCAGGAGGGACTCTGTAAAAATGCTCACAGTGCTGGCTGAGAAAGGATACAAGGTTGACAAAGCAAAATTGCAATACTGCCAGGACCAGGTACTATACATAGGTCAGATCATATCTCAAAAGGGGTGGGACATCGCACCACAAAGAGCACAAACAATAATGAATACACCACAGCCACAAACGGTGAGAGAGTTACAGCAATTTCTAGGCCTGTGCAATTATTGGAAAGCATGGGTATTTGATTGCAGCACATACATAGGACCCCTACTGGCAGCCCTGAGAGAAGCGCAAAGAGGGGGGCGGAGGTTGGGATGGACAAGAGAAATGACTGATGCATTCAATGAATTAAAGGAGGCAATATCACCCGCACCAGTCCTGGGCACTCCCAATTACAAACGAGAATTGTACATCTTTTCGCATTGCGATGGTGCAGTAATGAAAGCAGTGCTTACCCAAAAAACAAGCATGGGACACAAACCTCTTGCATTTTACAGCAGGCACCTAGACCCAGTAATGATGGGACACATCCCATGCGAACAACACCTGGCTGCTGCAGCGTTCACTGTAGAAAAATCATCATCCGTAACAATGGGATGCTCTACAACACTTTATGTGGAGCACGCCCTCTTTGCAATGCTGCATAAGCCAAAAAATACACTCACTACACAAAGGGCGACAGGATATGAGATAATACTATCAAGATCAGAACTGAAAATAGTGAGATGCAACAATGTCAACCCAGCACATTTCATAGCAGAAGAGGTAGCAGAGGGGGAATACGCTCACGATTGCACACATGCCATTGAGTACTACTCATCACTCTTAAAGTAGAGGAAGATGCCCTAGAAGGGGGTGATGTGTTGTACATTGACGGTTCCTCAACCATTGATCAAAGTGATGGCATAAGAAGAACAGGTGCAGCTGTAGTGCGATTAAGGGAAGACTGGACAAGCGAGCCAGTGAGATGTGTCAAATTACCCCCACAATATTCGGCACAAGCAGCACAACTAGTGGCCCTCATACTGGCTCTAGAAGCAAGCAACGGCAAAAGAGTAACAATTTATTCAGACAGCGCCTATGTCACGTCAACAGTACACTCGGGATTAATAAGATGGCTATGAAGGGGATTTAGGAGAGCAAATGGTACCCCGGTGCAACATGCTCTCCTCCTGGGTGAATTAATAGAAGTAATAACATACCCACATGAACTAGCACTGGTGAATTGTCAGGCGCATACAAATGGTGAAGATCCAGTATCTAGAGGTAATGAAGCAGCAGACTCCTATGCAAAGCATGTTGCATATTTCGGCGAGATGTTGGACCTCCAAGAAAAACAAAAAGAGAGGGGGAGGGCAAGACAGATAATAATGAAATAAGGCTACACACACCTCCCAGAAACACTGATTATGGAGCTGCAGGGAGCAGCACCAATGGCAGAAAAGGAATTGTGGGTAAAAGGAGGATGCACAATGTCCCCAACAGATGCACTATGGAGACAAAATAACACAGGGAAAGTTATTATGCCCCTGGCCCTACTAAAGACAGCTCTAGCCCAACTGCACCACCCCACTCATACAGGAAAGGAGGTCAGTACAGCACGAATAAAAGAGTCATGGTTCTGCCCCGAATTAAATGCACACATAGCAAACTTCATTAGCAATTGCCTCACCTGCCAACAATTTACGGCCAGTCACACATTACAAGTGATCAACGGTGTAATACCACGGCCTGAAGGACCCTTCCTACACCTCCACATCGACTATGTTGATATGATTAATGTATGCCAAGGCTATCGATACATGATTGTGGTAGTGTGCCACTTCTCAAGGTGGATTGAGGCTGGCCCATGCTCCCATGCCGACGCACTTCGGGCAGCAACATTTCTGGTGAGGGAGGTGTTCCCGAGATGGGGGGGTTCGCGATGTACTAAGATCAGACAATGGTCTCCATTTTGCGAATGAACTATTCCAGCACATCACTGCGTTGCTTGGAATAAAACATACGTTTGCCTGTGCGTACCACCCACAGGCCAATGGAATCTGCGAACGGCTCAACGGCCTCTTAAAAGAATCCATTGCAAAAACACAGCAGGCTACTAAAAATAACTGGCTCTACTGCCTTGTTCTAGCCTTGTTTGAGTTGCGAAACAAGCTTGGCTCAGACCACCACCTCACGCCCCACGAGGTGGTGACCGGGCAACCAATGCACCTCAAATTAACGCCACCCACAAGGGTGATATATGACTGCAAAGCAGCTAATGATGTATTTGGACGGGAAATTGATGATTATGTTACTTCCATGGTTACTAGTGCCTCCTTTATTTCTCAACAGATCCGGCAGACACAGGGCAGGTCAGAGAATGATCAACAAGAAACAACTAACAACAAGGACCAAACAGGACAGTGTACGCTGAAAGAGGGGGACAATGTACTATTGAGAAGTTTCATCGTAGCTGGAACACTCCCAGGTTCACTGGGCCACATGTAGTAGAAAGAGTGGCAGCCAGGGCTGTAAAATGAGTAGGTAAAGACGTTTGGATGCATATCCACAACATCAAGCCCTAGAAAGCACTGACCTCACCCCACCACAGCAGCAATAGGGCCAACACATTGGCAACCGCAATGACATATGACAGAAAAGACACATCACAAGCATCAGATACCCCTAAGGACACAAACGAGTCACAGCCCATAGCCCACCCCATGCTCAGGCGATCGCAGACACAAACTGTCCCCACTGAACAACTAATTGAGATCTGATATGAAAAAGTTATCGGGATAATACAGAAGGCAATAAAATAAGCAATTGACAATCGTTAATAAACAATAAATGTTGGCAGGGGTATCGGCAATACGCACCACACTGTGTAACACGTGCATGTTTTCTTCTCCTTTTTGTCTCGCACATGCAGGTCTTGCGCATTGTAATGGTATATGTGAATATATAATGAAAACACACTAATTACTGCCCAGGCTTAAATGTTACCTCCCATCGACCACCCAGAAGTATTGTCACACCAGTTCATATACGGGATTAGAAGGCCAACGCATTCAAGACCTAGACCACCACGCGTTTACTATAACGCCTTTTATCAATTCATAGTACAGTCAGACCCAAGGAACTTTTTGCATGGGCATTGAATGATTATTTGAGCCGCAGTGCTTAAATAAGTAACAAATACTAACAATAGTAACGCAAAACTTTAGACAATTTCAGGCGGGCACCTATATCATCTCGACACAATAGCTGCAGGACAGCAGCATAGGTAAGATCAACATGCCAGTGGTCGCAACGATTGTGATTAAAATGTTGTTGGTATTCTTGATCACTGGACTGATAACTGCCGCTGTCTGGCAGGCCTACTCCGCTTTGCATGCACCCGCAACACCCCACACTAATATTTCCCCTACCCCAGCTGGCAGGAGCACTGTGTCAGGTGGTACGGATAGCCTAAAAAGAAAGGTAAGAAGAAGTAAACGTAGTGTTTCCCCTGATGTAAATGGGTTGACACATATCTCACAGAGTCCACACATGTCTCAAACAACATGTGGTAAAGATACAACAGCTGTTACGTTTATTTGTTGATCCTTATGCCTTGAGTGCTTCCCGAACGTTTATTGCCTCAGAAGTACCAGTGCCCACAGCATAGTGCCTCCTGTATTTAGCACTGTTTCAGACACGAGGACGGTTCAAAGGTAAAACAGCAACGCTTAGATGGAAATCAAGGTCAACATACCCATACAAAGATAACTTCATCAAAACACTACCTATGTTTGACAACTATTGGCAGTTCACAGAAGGACTGCAGTACATAACAGAAGGACCAGACAAAGGGGAGACAAAAAAAGTGACACTAAACTATCTGCCATGCAAATGGAGCACAAGAGAGATAGAAGGAGAACTTGGATGCTGGGAAAGACCGCTGATACTTATTTTCGGCAAGGTGTACACGAAGAATGAATGGGTGGATGGAATGATAGGGAGTAAGATACTAATGTTGGCAAAGGCTCCAGTAGTGACGGTGCAGGAGGAAAACGACAAATGCTGTAAGGAGTGGGAAAAGAGTGCATGCTTGCTCATCTGGTTGGATAAGGAAGAGGAGCCATTAACAATCATTCTCGTGGCGGCCCCCACGCTATGTTACCAACATGATGGAGAGATTGCTGTAGGAGTTAACGAAGGATGTAAAAGAATAGTAAAGCTTCCTGAGGGGGGCGTGGGAACAGCAGTACTATTGAATCACTATTGGGCCTGCAGGGCCAAAGCATATCACAGCCTACCACAAGACTGGGAAGGAGTATGTACCTTGGTAAACGTCAATTTACCCTCCCTGGTAGTACCACAGAAACACATCAAAATGGAAGACTTCCACAAAATGGATGAAGGGAACAGGAGAAGGAAAAGGTCACTGGGACAAACTGGCCGCACATCCCAGGTTGACACTCCACCAGACAAAACACAGACGAGAGTAAAAAGACAAGGAGAACCTCTTACCGGAAACTACCTCTGGGGCAAATCAGGAACAGCCATCAGCGAAATTCCAGCACCTCACAGACTGTTCAGTAGAACGGCTATGTTCTTCTCGTCGATAATACATCCGGGGATACTGTCATGCGCCGGGGAGACTGGAGACTACTCCCACACTGGCGAATGTATCGCGGGTTCCGCCGCCATTAACATCCCGGCACGTTACTTTGCAACGTGCGTTACCAGGCTAGTCTTTTGCAGTGACCTGGGAGGTACTTTACACCCTCACTCCCAGCGGCCGTTGCGTTGCAACCGTTCTGTCTTGCTAGGCTCTGGGTAATGCGTTGTGTGTTTTCTTTACCCCGCTTCACTCCAAAGCCCTTCTTGCCCTGTGAATTATCTCACTCTACCTTGCCTCTTAGTGCTAGTTTCGTTTTGGATGTTTTGTCTACCCTTTCTTTTTGTTCGCCCGCTCAAGGGAGGCTCCAGCCACAAAAGAAAGAAAGGGATTATCGGTCAAGAGGAAATCTGGCCGCTGACCTATCTGCAATCTACGAATCAGGTGAGGAGGAAGGTGAAGGGTGTGGGTCTGTGGAACTCAGAAAGTCAAAGAACTCAGGCAGGAGTCTGGAAATTGACAGATACAAGCATATGCGAATGCGAAATGGCTGCAAATAACCAGGTGGGAGCTGATGATGACAATAAACTCCACGGTAAATGGATTCAACGCCATAAAAGAAGAACTCAGAGCTATAAAGATGGTGGCTTTACAGAACAGATTTGTGTTGGATCTCCTCACTGCAATGGAAGGAGGAGTTTGCGTAAAGATTGGGAGTTCCTGCTGCACATTCCGCCCGGCGAATGTCAAAGATAATGGTACACTATCAGAAGTGGTGTCGCAATTGGCAAAGATGCACGCGAAGATGGAGGAAGAAGCGAAGGGAACAAAAAAGGATGGAAACTGGTTTTCGTACCTCTGGTCATGGATCCCATCATGGCTAGCAGACGGCCTCATGGTGTTAGCAGGATGTATAATACTGGGACTGGCATTGTTGCTGGGAATAGGATTATGGATGGCAAGATCAAAACGGACGGCAGATGAAATGATCGGAATGCATGTCCTTATGCCTGCAGACGACGAATTACACACAGACGTGATCATCAAGGAACGTGAAGGACTAGGCCAGCAGATAATAGAATCAGACTTGTACCCACCATCAATAAAAGTTGAAAATCCGTGAAATCTGAAGACATATGTTGGGAAATGGGTTTATTGCAAACCCGGTGCTGGATGTGTATACATGTATTGGTCGTTCGAAGATCATATTAACCACTATGGACATCTGGCAGGAATAACGAAGGTGTGGTGCTTACGTGACGATAAAAGAGTGGATAATTTTCTGGTCGACAAGTTGACCAGAGGCGGGACTGAAGAGGAAAAATGGGAATGTCCCTTCCCTCAAGCCACACCTAAACTTTGGAAGATGACGTCACAGCCAAAGAACAACCAGCCACACGAGTTTGCACCTCTGCCCACTGCCCCGAATACCAACACACACCGTGACCATGCTCCACCTGCGAAACCAGACTGCATCCCGTACAAGATACACGTCAGGAAGCAAGACGGAGCTGGGAACGATCGCATGGACCAGCTTGAATAAACACATCGCAACCCAAGCTGCCATCGTTAGAGATAACATGACGGCATAGCCACGCCAGACAGAAAACACATGTGCTGTCGCATACCTGGATCATTCATGCACCAATCCACACGAAGAACATGTTCAGTGCTATGATTTAGCGGACCGCGCCCACTCACAGACGTGCATCATTATTATTTTCCACATAGGCCAGCAACCGCATCGCAGAAACGCAAGACACCGGAAGAGTTTGTGTATATGCTTGCAGAGGCTTCATGCTATTAACCCTGAGGATAAGACCCTATAGATGGACCGATGCACAAGGAATCACACTACGCCCCACACCTCCTTGCCCTATGGACATTATGCCACGACATACAGCCCAAGCCGAAGTAGGCCTCAGAGCAAAGCCGACCGGCCAGGAGCGGCTCATAGAAACTACGGAACTACAAGATGCTGAGTACGCAGAACAGCCCCTGGATGGAGCCACCACTGTCAAGGTCGCAATGTTGCAATCCACATTCTGCGCTCTCCAAGCCAAGGTGACACCTGCCACCGCTGTGACTACCCGAAGCAAAATATAAATTAAATCCCCGTAATTCTGCCTCAGCCATGGTCTCCCAACACGTGACCAGGTTGACCTGTTACAATGCCAATTCCCGAAGACTGAAGAAGCACTGGTGTCCCATGTCTGGGACCCCTCTTGCAACAAAGTCATAACAACTCAGACACAGGCGGCGATGGGAAAGGAGCGCTCTAATGGCAGTAGCAGAACCTGTCCATTGTATCTCACTGACACATAGTCATACATTATTGCCAGCACCAGGTACATCGTGGGCTGGGAACAATGATGGTCCCAGGCTTGGGGTCTCACTGATGGACCAATCAGGACACGGGGGGCTAACCACTGACGACAATACCACATAATCAATCATTAACCCTCTCCATGTATCATTTTCGGAGTAACAATTTCTAGGGACGAACCAAGCGTACCACCTGACCACTGATCCACCAATAACCCTTTTCACTTTATGGTCCTATACTGAACCTACCTCTCGGGGAACCAACCCGGAGTGGCGATAGGTTGGGGGACGAGCTTTCGCAGGTGATGCAAACTGTTACGTCACACAGGTAGAAAACAGGCCTGTGAGCCCGACTCGGGTGAGAAGTTGCCTGGAACTTACGCTCCATGAATTTGGCCCTGCTTGTTTCTTCTAATAAACAGCAGTAACTAATTGCTCTTGTGTGGTGCCTCTACTTCTTTGGGACGCGGAAGGAGTTAGGGCCTTCCGAGAGCTGGAGGTACGCAGACCCCGGGTACGGCTCTGCCAACCACCAGAAATTTCGATAACAGAAATGTATTTATTTGAATTTACAAAGCGCTCAACTGCCCTTGGGCATCGTGCCGCTGTTACAGGACACTTGCTTGGATGAACAACAGTTAACATACATTTTACATATTACATTTTAAATACAGTTCAAATACAGCAGTTTACAGAGGATGTTTCTACTCATAGACAGGTGAGAAGAGTTGCATCCAGGAGCCACAATAGGTTTTTACGTATTAAGGCAGGGTGCGACTATGGTACAGTGTCTATTGGAAGAAATGAGTTTCCAGAACCTTACGGAATACTCTGCGTGAGGTCTCTTTTCTGAGTTCTGGTGGTAGTGCGTTCCAGTTTTTTGGAGCTAAGACAGCGAAGCTTGCGCCTCCTGCTTTGGCTTTCTGAGGTGGCGTGGTGAATGGTTTCTGAGAGGTAAGGGGTGCTGTGTTCGCAAGGCACGAGTGTGTGATTGAGAGGGCTTTAAAGAGGATGCGCTCTTGAACTGGGAACCAGTGGGCGTCCCTCCTGCCTTGGGATATGTGCTCCCTCTGCTGAGGGCAGATCTGATGGCGTTGTTCTGTGTAGTTTGTACTTTCTTCAGGTTTTTTTGTGAAGTGCCTAGGAACATGACATTACAGTAGTCTAGCCTTGCACCAATTGTGGCTCTGGCTATGGACAGGCAGTTTTTGGGGGAGAGGTAGGGTTTGACCGCGTTTATGATTTTTGTAGCTAGTGCGGCCGATGAGGCGATGGCACTAACTTGCCTTGACATGGATAGGGTGGAGTCTAAGTAAACTCCTAGAGTTTTGGCTGCCGCTGATGTTGCGATGGTGGTGTTGTCGATGATGAATGATGAGTATTTGCTGTCCAGTTTGTTAAGGATTTGTTTGAAGCCTACCAGGAGTATTTCGGTCTTGTCTCCATTGAGACATACGCCATTAGCCGCCATCCAGGCCTGGATGATGGCATAGGTCTTACTGAGCGTAGCAGCGTCTTGTTCAAAGGAGCCGGTGAGTGGGAGTAACACTTGCGTATCATCGGCATAGTTGGTGTATGTTACGCCGTGATCGTCAAGGTCATTGAAAAGTGAGAGAGTAAAAATGTTGTATAGGGTCGCCAAAGTACAGGATCCCTGTGGGACTCCGCAATGGATGGGCATGGGGGTGGCACATGCTTGGTCTGAGAATACTCTCATTAGTCTGTCCTCCAGAAAGGAGGTGATCCAGGAAGTAGCTTGCTGGAAGAAATGGGCTGCCTCCTTGAGGTGTCTGCATAGGGTGTTATGATCTACAAGATCGAAGGCTGCAGACAGATCAAGGAGCAGTAGTAGAGCTGGTTTCCTTTTGATTTCGGTCTGGGATGATATTCTCGCCTGGGCCAACAATGGCGAGCTTACTCGCTTGGTGATGTTGGACCTTTTGGCGGTAATCGACATGGTAGATCACAATCTCCTGCTAGACAGTCTAAAGGAAGTAAGTGGAGTCTCCGGCACAGCCCTTTTGTGGTTCAACCCCTTCCAGGTAAACTACGTCAGGCTTTTGTCAGACACAATTTGTCAGCTGTGGTGTCCCTTAAGGCTCTGCTCTCTTGCCACTTCTTTTTAGCATTTATATGAAGCCATTAATGAACATATGTAATAATTTTGAGATAAACAGCCACTCCTAAGTGGATGATATGCAGATTTTTCTAAAGATTGGCAACCTCAAGGTCTGCATTCAGGGAGTAAACCAGTGTCTGGATGAATTTGCTCGATGGATGTCCCAAAATCGATTGCAGCTACAGGTTAATAAAACTGAGGTGGCCTTGTTTGGACCTAAACATTTGTTAGCCGCCGACATGTTGAACTGCTTCCCTCTTCCTGAATTCCTGGACTCCAAATGTAACTATGCCCCAAGGTAAAAAATCTAGGTTGCATTTAGCAAGCTAACCTGGGTAGTGAAATCCAGGTTGGAGCCTTAGTTCAGTCGGCTTTCTACTCTCTCCGACTGCTTTGCCTTGCCCTGTCATATATCTGAAAATAATCATGCCATGGTGGTGTGAGATTTGGTTACATTTTGCCTAGACTACGGGAAATCCCTTTTTTCTGGTTGCCCTGAGAGACAAATAACGAGGTTCCAGAAATCCCAGAATGTGTCAGTGAGGATTATTTATAAAGTTTCTAAATCTACTCACATCTCACCTCTCTGCAGAGAAGGAAAGATGGAAAGAATTGAGGTAAAAATTATTTATTTGTTTTGTAAATGCATTCATGGGCTTGCCCCATCTTACTTAGTCCAGAAGCTTAATTGGCATGACTCGAACGCTTAGGTCTGCAGATAAGCTTATTCTGAGGATTCCCCCCTACCATTGTGTCTCAAGAGGGGACCAGTGTTTTGCAGTTTATATCCCTCGATTCTGGATTTTGCTTCTATTGACATTTCGTACTATCACTGAAATCCTTCAATTTCGTAAAAAGGTTAAAAACCTTTGTGTTTGTTTAAAGGACTATTCCTAGATCTTTTAGTTGCTTGACCATAGTGTAAGAGAATAAGAGAATAGCAGGAATCTACATTATTTATTCCATCTGCGTCCAAATGCAGTCTGCCAGGTACAGCACGGTACAAATCGTTCAAGATCAAAATCAAATCATATGGAACTGAGTGCTTGTAATGGTAGAATGAACGGGGATAGCCCATCCAAAAATACTTTTGTTGCTAGCGATAATAAATCCCATATAGACTACATTTTAGTTGAACTACGTGATTGGCACTTAGAAAGAAACTTCAGTGTCATTACCCGTACTGAGAGCGATTCTTGTCCTTTATCACTAAAGTTCTTATCTCTAATACTGTAGATATGGACAATGCCAATTCTGCAAGAAGTAGCCTTATTTCTATCATGGATCTGCTAGGCAAGCGTTGAAGTGGGAATACTTAGATATTGATACGGTATATATGCAGCTATATAAGAGTATTCTCACGTTCTTGGATAGAGTCTTATCATCGCACAAATCATTCCTATGTGGCATCATGGATGCTTACGACAATATCATTATCCAATGGTAACTAACCCGCGCAAATTTGTAGAAAGAAAAACTCTCATTCGTGATCATTGGTACGATAAAGAATGTCGAACAGCTGATTGCATATGCTAAGCGCTCTAATGTGTGTGCTAGAGATGTGGTGGGCCATCCCAGGCGTCCATTCAGAGCTAAAAGCAATAACTTGGAGAAACAAAAGGGACACTTTACTAGAAGCCGTTAACAATAACGATACAAAGGCCTTCTGGAAGATCATATCGAAGGGGGGGTGCAGGCCATTACAATGCACCAGGTGTTCACATCCAAAAGACTGTCTGGCACTCATATTTTAGTTCCTTACATGAAGAGAATCGTTCTCAGTTTAATACTTTTAACAATGTAACTCTAATGGTTGATGACTCTTCGGAGAGTATTCTTCAGAAAACTAGGTAATGCTCCGGGACCTGATAAAATAGTAGTCAATGTTTTTAAAAGTGAAGTAGTGATTTGGGCCCCTATTGTATTGAAATTCTTAATTTTGTTATGATATGATATGATATGATAGTTTATTTATATAGCGCCTATACACAATGTGTTACAAAGCGCTTCAAGGCAAGGGAGGGAACAAGGGAAGGGAGGGAACGGTCAGCTTCTGTCCCATCCTCCTGGATTAGGGCAGAGATTATCTCTGTATTAGAAAAAGGCAATAGAAGTGATGTAAATAACTATCCTCCTGTTTCACTACTTGATTCAGGAGGCAAACTATATGCTAAGGTACTGTTGGGACGCTTGTTAACCTGGATTAGTACCTGGCGAGCGGCAATTCAGATTTTCAACACATTCGTTACAGAAAGTCATAATTCTATTAAAGACACAGAGGTGAAGGATTATGCTTTCTCTTCAACTTTGCTGATCAGCAGCAAAGAAAAATTACCAATGACATGAGACACAAAACTAATAAAAAAAACTACAATAACCATGTTTATTGTAGTCCATTTCTATTGGTCCTCAAACTGACCATGTGATGTCTCTAAATCAATCAAACAAGTCCTTAATGCTTAAAGCCTCCTGTCCTCTTTCCATTCCTCCTCTTTCTTTGTCCATGCAAGGTTGCGTCCAGTGCATTTTTGAAATTCTGTCCGTTCCATTCCCATCCTGGTTCAATTCCTGGATTGCTTCTTGTCCGCCGCCATCCCTATAGAATCATAAAATTAAAGAGGTGACTATAAACCGAAAAATGGGTGGGACCATCGTAAATTCAACTACACAGCAATTAACTTCTCTTCTTGTGCATTTACAGCATTACTTCATATTGTATTCATCATGCATTGCTTCATTAATCATAATAAATATCCACATTACAGTATTTATAATACATTACATTCTTACGATTGATAGGGTGGGATAATCCTTCGCCTCTGTGTCTTTAATAGAATTATAACTTTCTGTAACGAATGTGTTGAAAATCTGAATTCTGTGTCAAGACCGGAGGCTCGGATTATGCTTGTTCAAAGCTTACTCACCACTAACGATGTCGCACTTTCCATAGGTTTAAAATAGAAAGTTTTAAAAGTCGATTCATTCGACCAATCTGCAGACCTCATAATGTCCTCTACTCTGGCTCCTATGTTAAAGGTTTTGGTAGCCATCGGTCCTCTAGTTCAATGGGCGCCATATTTCTCATATCAATGCCCGCTTATACCATCACCCATCCAAGCCATCTGGCTATGGTAGCCGGTGTAATGGCTTTAAATGGTTTACAAATTGCTATCAATAATTGTGACACTCCTGGAGGTCTTACTTCCCTTGTCATATCCTCATATGCTGCTAAGCATCTGACTGGACATAATTTCGGTTGACCTGGAAAAGCTTCAAAAGAAATAGATCTCAAACCTGTTTTGGTCCTTCATGTTATGAGAAAAGTCACTCCGCTCGAGGATACATTTTCCTGTTGACCTCCAGTGCTCTAACCTCTGAGGATCTCTTACAGGCTAAAAGACATAAGAGCATGGATAACTTGCCTGAAATCGCTTTCCGCGATAAATATTGATTATCTGGCCATGATAGAAATAATCTCAAAACTCTGTCTGCGTCCCATAATTGATTATACTTTTCACTAGGGGGTCTGATCATCTTCACTCCCCTCACTAACCTACAGATAAATGGGTGTTCCCCAATCGCTAAGCCTTCTACCCTAGGGTGTCCTGCCGATATCGCAGACCTGGCCGTGTTGATAGTTCTGTATGCCTTTCCTTGAGCTGCCATCTGAGCTGAAAAATTAGCTACGTGTACTATATCCGTTCCATCGGGATGAATATTCCTCTCCAGACACCAGCTACTCCATCTAGCCCATGCTGATTTATAAGCTCTGTGTGTCCCTGGAGCCCAAGATTCGCCAATGATGTTTTCAGCCTCATTCGATAGTCCTGGCCTAACCCAAGATCTCCTGAAATCGCCCAAGCTATTAGGTTGAGTCCTCCTGACCTCACTAGTGGGTGGCTGAGATCTCTGGGGTCTCGAATGATGAATTCGACGTTGGGTAATGCCACTGGGTTGTGGTGTGCTAATTCCAGAAGGCTGGGAAACCACACCTGCCCCCTCCAGTCCGGAGTAACTAGTACTGGGGATGCTCTCTGGCGTCTCACCTGGGCTAGTGTCCTCTGCTTCTGGGTCCAGTCTACAGCTGAAGAACCGGGGTAACTGCTTGTTTAGTCTCGATGCAAATAAGTCGACCTGGCATGGTCCCCATCGAGACATCAGTTCTTGAAACACTACCTCATCCAGCTTCCAATCGCTGGCATCTCTTGGATTGGAGTTCCAATCGGCCACTTCGTTCTAATGGCCCGGCAGTTATTCCGCCGTCACTGAGATTCTCCTCTGAAGACAGAGTTCCCAGAAGTCTTTCGCCAGTTCTGCCAGTAGTCTGGATCTTGTCCCGCCCAGTCTGTTGATGTACCTGACCGCCGAGACATTGTCCATTTTTAGCAGGACACAACATTGAGCCCTTTCCTGAGTCCAGCATTTCACTGCAAAGGACCCTGCTAGCAACTCCAGTTGATATGGAGACTCGTCTCTTGATCCGACCACCTGCCCCCTGTTGACAGGATCCCGCATCGGGCTCCTCAGCCCCATCTGCTGGTGTCGGATTCAATGACCAGGTCCGGGGATGAACCAAATATCGCTCTCCCGTTCCATGCATCCATATTGATAAGCCACCATTCCAACTCTTCCCTTACTTCTTGTGAAATGGTCACCTTTGACTCGTAGGAAGCGCCCCTCCAGAGGTGATAGATCTTCAGACTCTGGAGTGCCCTGTAATGTAGTGGTCCTGGGAATATTGCTTGGATTGATGCCGCTAGTCGGCCCACTAATCTTGCAATGTCCCTCAGCGACAGTTCTCCCTTCGCTAGTGTGTGTCTTAGCTGTTTTTTTATATCCTTCACCTTGTGAATGGGTAGACTGAGAGTTCCCTGAATAGAGTCCACTATGAACCCCAGGAATTCCATTGATTGTACTGGTACTATACTTGATTTCTCCCAATTTATTAGAAACCCCAGACTCTCTAACAACTCTATCGTTGTCTGAACTTGCTCTACTAGCGTTTCCCTCTCTTGGCACATCAGACATAAGTCGTCTAGATAGATTATAAGTCTTATCCCTTGACCTCTGAGGTGTGACACAACTGGTTTCATCATCTTGGTGAAACACCATAGTGCTGATGCCAGGCCGAAGGGCAGGCATCGAAATTCCCATGTTGTTTCCTCCCAGATGAATCTCAGAAATTTGCAGTGATCTTCTGCTATGGGAATAGTCAGGTATGCATCTTTTAAATCTATCCTGGCTAGCCAGTCTCCCTGAATTAAGGTATTTCTTAACAAGTGTATCCCTTCCATCTTGAAGTGTCTTGTCATGATGCCCGCTCCCGGGGAGCCGGTTCAAGCCCAGCGTCCCCGAAAGCGGACATCCAGTCCCCAAGGAAGGACCCAGCAACCCCATATAGGGGCCCTTTGGACAGTGTCCTGGCGCCTATGGCGCCAGGCTCATTATGGATGTGCTTGGGTGCACTTACCTGATGCAGACCATGCTGCAGGATCTCGGCCTCCTTGAGGCCTGAAAGGAACTACTTTACCTGTGGGACTAATTTACCATCCGGGCGTAGTCAGGGAAGGATACATACCTGATTGGAGGAAGGATACATACCTGGAACTTCTTCCAAGGCTATTTAAACCCCACCCGAACAGCCACACGTGCTTCGCGTTGTTCTGCATCTAGCAGCTGGATGCTCACCGTGTCTGCTCCTGCATCCTGACTTCTGCCAAGCCTGCCAGCATCCTGGATCACCTGCAAAGGAAGAGAAGAAGAGAACAGAAGAAGGAAAAGTCCTTACCCGCTAAAGCCGCATCGCGGAGACATCTCGCCGACAACCCTGAAAAGGAAGACTTTTATTTAAAAGCTCATTGCGTCGATCACTGCAGCGCCGCATTCCACTCACCTTTACTGGGCGCCTCCATGTTCAGCAGCGATCATCCGGATTCGCAGTCACGCCCCAGCACCTAGGGAAAAAAGACCAGAACAAAAGGTGAGAGAGAGAAGGGAATAAGGAAAGCTAAATCTCCATATTAAGACTTACCTGTTGATTCATTCCCTCTTCATTTCGGGTCCGCGCCGCATCCTGGCATTTCCGGACCCCGGCCCCTGAGAGGAAAAAGAGACATCAGCGTTAATGAGCGAATGAAAAGACATTACCAAAAAACGCTCATTAAAGACTTACCTGATTTCTACAAGGATTTCACCTCTCATCTCGGGTCGGTGCCTGTTCCCCGGCATTCCGTACCCCGGCCCCTATGGGGAAAAAGACACTAGCATTAGTACATTAATGCATGGACACAAGGGGAACCTCTTATCAAAAAACTTACCTGGAAGCCAAGCAAGTTTGGTTCTCACCAATCTGACAATCCAGTGAAGTAACTGGATACCAACGCGCCCCTGCATCAGAAGCAGGATGGAGAGCTCGTCCTTCCAGACCCTAAGGTGAGACGCTACGAGGAATCACAGAAGGGTTTCGAGGAGGGTGAGAGGGGAAAGTGGGAGGCTGATTGCATTACCCCGCAGACAGTTAATCCCCTATTTTCGCCTACAGCAGGATACTTCTGCGAGCCAGACAAGCCAGATTTGGGGGCCCGGTCCAGTCCGTCTTCCGAACCCTGCGCATAACCTTAGAAGAGGTCACAGCAGCGCGAACCAGGCCAGCACCTCCGTGGGAGTCAGGTGAGCGTTACATGTCTGTACACCACGTATTCGTTAAGGCCTTTCAGGTTTATAATTGGTCTTGTCTTGTGTTTCCCTTTTACTAGGAACATATTGCTTATGTAACGTTTTGATTGAACTGTTACAGGTCTTATAGCTCTTTTGCTTTCTAGCCCTCGCAATTATCCTTCCAGTAAGACCTTGTCTTCTCTGTTCATTTCTAGCCTCTTTGGTGGGTTTCCCTGATTTGGTGTCTCTAGAAATTCTATGTAAAAACCTTCAGCGGTCTGTATTACCCAGGAATATCCCGATATATCTAACCAATTTTGTAAAAACTGAGCTGTCCTCCCCCCTACTTCTAGGGTATTTAGGTGTGGGTATACTGTTCTCACCTGGGTTGTTTTGCTGACGTTCCCTTTGTCGTCAGTTTCTGACTCTTCCTCTACTCCTTGATGGAAAGAAAGGCATTTGTCTATGATCCTCCTGCTCTCACCACTGTGCTCTGTCCTGATAGGATCGATTATAGTGGAACCGGCCAGCTGAGCGACCCCTGCCTCTGCTGGCCCGTCCAAAAATGTGCCTCCCGAACACTCTTTTAAGAGAGGCCTGTGCCTTGTCCAAGGCTGCATAGGAATTCACAAATTTGGTTAGCTCCTTGATAAAGGAGTCCCCAAATAACTTCCCTTACGCGGATGATGCTGATTTCGAGGAGGCCAACTCACTCAGCTTAGGATCGATCTTCACCAACAAAGATCTCCTTCTTTCTGTAGTGATGGCATGGTTGGCCTTTCCCAACATGCATATCGCCCTCTGAGCCCACCCGATTAGAATTGACGGGTCTATCGGCTCTCCTTTCACTTTAGCCTCTTCTCCTATCTGGAGAATATTTGTGAGGGGTCCTGTCATGTCTAACATCTTATCTTGGCATGACCGCCGGATCTATCTAGACCCCTCCTCACATCCTTTGCGTATTTGCTCATGAAGGTAATCATCTTCTCATCTATGTCGGGTGTATCCGCTGCACCCTCTGGGAGGTGAGGTCTGGGGCATTCCGCCCTCATCTTGCTCCTAGCCTCTTTGGCTAGTGGCGCTCTCAGGCGCATCTTTAGATAGGCCGCTATTCTTTTTGGCGGCTCCCATTCAGATGATCTGGGATGAATTAGTGCCTCCGGATCGAAGTCATCGTCCTCTGCACCATCCTTCTCTGTCTCCTCTCTTTTCTTTTTCTTTGGCGCTTTGTAGCCTTCTTCCTCTGAGGAGGATATAGACAGTACTTCTTCCTCCTCTGAGTATTCTTCCTCCCAGTCGTCCTCACCCTCATCTGAGGTATCTGAGGATCCTTCCTGCCCCCTGCTAGGCCCCGCATTTCCTTTCCTTCTCCTTTTACCACCCTTCTTCTTTGGTGGCGTGCTCGAGGGGGGGTGTGGGCTTCCCCTGCGGGCTGCTTTTCTGCCCCCTTTAGATTTTTTCCGTGCCTTGAGCCCTTTGATTTCCTCCAGGCCCTTGAGAACTTGAGCCATTCCTCCATCAGAGCTATCTGCTGTGGTCCATGTCCCAGTGAGGCCCCTAGGGCTTTCTGGAGGACTTGAGTCATTTCCGTATGGCTCCTCTTCTGGCTAATGCTAGCCTTCCCCTCATCACTGGAGGAGCTCATGTTTGCACAGAAACACTGGGGAATTCAATAGATTCAAGGTATACCAGGATTCAAGATCTTGCTCTAGATACTCTCTGTATTGAGAGATATAAATATATTATATGTATTGATCACCTGGTCTGTAATAACATATATATAATATATGCAAATATCCGGTTTTACCTGGGACTGTGCCCGTATTATAGTGCGGTACCTCTAGTGGCCTGCAGGGGTGCTGTTGTGCTCCTGACAGACTTTATAGAATGTCAGCGATCGTATGAACTCTCTCACTCGCTCAATAACGGTCCCAGCAATGAAAGAGAGAGAGCGCCGGAACTACGCAGTCCCATCGCGCTCTCTCCCTTCCGTGGCCGCAGTGCCCTCTCTGTCGACTCTGTGGAGTTGCGGTCGCTGGAGCACCAGTCCCATCGCGGCCGCAACTCCGGAGAACCGAAGAAACTAATGCGGATATGCTCCGCCTTATACTACTCATGCGCGCGTTTGTGCATGCGTGTCAATAGTCAAAATTATGTAAACACTCTACACAAAAAACATTCTCACAAGTAAGAAAGAATAAAAGGCACTTAACTCGCTCCGAGTGCAATGAAAGAATTATCACAAAATACAACTTTTATTAATAATTTGTTAAAAAACATCATAAAAAACATAAAGATGTTAAAACCTAATAAAAATAAAGTGCAAGTGACACAATAATCACAATCAAATTGTAACAATTCATCTCTAGTCATTCAGTGGACTAGGTACACAACTCCTATCGACACATTAATGTAGTATATACAGGAGGAAGAAATATTGGTCAATGACGACCTAAATACATAAACCAGTATATCTAATCCCTGGTAGTATGCCTCGACATGTTTCAGTTCCTGTGATTTCTTGAGAACTTTCTTCAGGAAGAAGTATTTTGATCCGTCACTTTCTTATTAGCATTCACTGCCGCACTTCAAAATTCTAAAAGTGCTTAACCAAAGGGAAGTTGCTGCTGGAAAACATTTAAAACACTCTGTAAATCTATCAATTAAATACAGGGCAGAAACAGAATAAATCTGCATAGGCAGGGTCATCAGAGAAACAAATACATCTAATACCTAGTCTTTAGGGTTTTGGAGTAGTACAGGGGAAGGCTGGACAATGTTCCGTCTTCAAGCACAAAGTGCACCCATTGCAGATACAAATTCTGTGGAGATACATACACATCATATCAGGACCTACTCATTAGAAACTATACACGCTGACTGTCAGTTTTGAGTCCACGTTCACATCTATACTCAAACAAGTTAAAAAAAATGATAAAGAGATACATAACAGCAAACAAATGCCCCCCCCACATATATCGCCTCAAATTTCTCAAGAAATCACAGGAACTGAAACATGTCGAGTCATACTACCAGGGATTAGATATGCTGGTTTATGTCACTGAATGACTAGAGACAAATTGTTACAATTTCATTGTGATTATTGTGTCACTTGCACTTTATTTTTATTAGGTTTTAACATCTGTATGTTTTTTATGTTTTTTAACACATTATTAATAAAAGTTGTATTTTGTGATAATTCTTGGTTGCTGCTGATTTACTGATTTATTTTTTCTCTACCTTGTGCTGTTGTATTTTGTTTAAGCATTAAGGACTTGTTTGATTGGTTTAGAGACATCACATGGTCAGTTTGAGGACCAATAGAAATGGACTACATAGACTCAGAAAAAACATGGTTATTGTAGTTTTTTAATTAGTTTTGTGTCTCATGTTCATTGGTAATTTTTCTTTGCTGCTGATAAGTAAAGTTGAAGAGAAAGCATAATCTGAGCCTCCGGTCTTGACATAGAATCAGATTGTAACAAACAATCTGATTGGCCCTGTCTTTTAGGGATGCGCACCGTGTCCCACAAGTTCCTTCCCTTTTCTTCGACTGGCCGCCATGGAAAGGGAGAATGGACTATGGGTAGTCCCTTCTCCCCGATCCATGGTGGCCATTTTTTTGTTGTCTTTTTTTCATATCTTTTTAATGGCCGCCATAGAAAAGGAGAAGGGACTACATGTAGTCCCTTCTCCTCAATCCCTGGCGGCCATTTTCTATATTTTCTTTTCCCTCTAATTAACAAACAGTTTACACTCTGTTTGTCAACTCGAGTAAAAATGCTATTAGTAGCCCGGTACAACATGCCGGGGTACTAATAGCAATAGAACCCATGGAGGGGGGGCATTACCAGACAGTAATGCCCCCCCTGAGGTTTCTGTTGCTTAACCGATACTAACAACGCAATCGATCATCACCAGGCTAACTTTCAACAAGGTCATAGTACGATTCATCAATGTTTTAAATTTTATTTGATTTCAATAAATTATGTGGCCCTAAGGAAAATCAACCTCTATGTTTGCTATGTGGACCTAAAAGCAGCCTTTGACAGTGTTCCACGTAGTGGTCTCTGGGATAGACTGGTGACTATAGGCAATCCGAGCTCTCTAGTTAAAGCCATCATGTTATTGTATATCCATAATGTCACAGTAGTCAGGTGGTCTTTTGCAGGGCACTGACTTCAAGTCTCAGGGGTGTGTTCTTGCGCCGACCTTGTTTTGTTTATTGATAAACCCACTTTTTGACATTCTTGTTTCTACAAATGTTGAGGCCCCTATGTTAGCCGTCAGTAGATATTTCCACAAAGATGGGGCAACTCCTAATTAATCTGTCAATGATGTTAGACCTTAGAGAGCCCAGTGTGTTTGAGAGAATCATTAACAGTACCTAAGGTAGGAAGATAACCTAAATACCCCGACTACAGGGCTTAAGAAAAATCTCCCTAACACCTCCTAAACTCCTTGCATTCCCACACCACATGCACCCCTATGGCTGGAAAATCTGCTACATACTCTAACCCCCCCCACCTTACTGCAAATATTACCCTCAAACATAGGTACAGCACTCCATTGCTGCCTAGCTAGGTTTGTGCTATATAAAACCCCAACTACAAATAAAACAAATAAAATTAAAAGCTGTTTTAGACACATCTAGCACTAAACTGCCACCCCCAATCCCTACCAACCGTTTGCAGACATAGGCCAGTCATACACTCTTTCCACCAGAAACACACTCATTTTATCAGTTGTGATACGAGGTAAGAGAAGTAAGCTGCAAAGTATTGCTGTAGTCAGCTGCTGTTATTTCGCCACTCTCTATCACTGTTTCCTCCTGAAGCCTTATAAGGCTCCTGAAGCTCCTTGATTTGGACACACCTTCTGCACCTAAATTCTACTAACCCTGAGTATTTACTGTGAGAGTGTGGAAGTAGACACAAGACGCAATGGTGGCATGCTTGTTGGTGTAGACCTTTATTAAACTGAAAATAAGGAAAAATACTTCCTGTCCCTATAACTAAGAGGGGTGTCCCTACCTCAAACAAAACTAAGGGTAATGGCAGAATATCTGTCAAAAGTATAAAGTCCTATGTCCTAAACCTATTTCCGTTCCTTATAATTCAACAGAAAACCTATAACTAAACTACACCCTGCTTATAACAGGATGACTCCCTTCTTCGGGAGGCTTCAAGCAGTTCAAAGTTCCAAGATTCAAAACAATATTGGGAAGGTGTCTTTCTTCCCCAAGCGTTTCTCGGGTTCTCTTTATCAATAGTCTTATTTATCCCAGATCTATCTTCTGCCAAAGGATAGAACTCCCTTCCTCTGGTCTTTTCATGATTTCTTCCAAATGAGTCTTTCTCACCCCTTGGGCTTCTCGCGGTCTCTTCCTCTTGATTTCTCGTCTCATTCTGTAGGTCCCAGACCCTTTGTTCAACTTAATAATATCTCTCAACTAGGCTAGGTTCACTCTCCTGCCAGGCCTCTCTTTTAATCTCTTTGGGGAGCTCTTTCACTCTCTCCATTCTCAACTGCTCTCTCTTGATGTTCGGGTCCTTGCCCCCTCTTTCAGATTTGCAGTGTCTCATAACTAGGCCGGGTTCACTCTCCTGCCTGGCCTCTCTTTCTGTCTCTTTGGGGTGCTCTTTAACCCCCTTCGTCAACTGGTCTCTCTCAATTCGTTTGGGTCCTTGACCCCTCTTTGAGATCTGAAATGTCTTTTAACTAGGCCTGGTTCTCTATCCTGCCAGGTCTCCCTTTTAGTCTCTTTGGGGTGCTCTTTAATCCCCTCCATTCCCAACTTGTCTCTTTCTTCGGTCCCACTGGGACAAGGAAGACGGCTCTGCATGTCTTCCCAACCACAGCCTCTGGGGTCTCCCTGTGCCTTCCTGGTCCCTCTCAGTGTATATTTGTACTTGGTCTGTGAGGGTTCTGGTCCTCTGCAACACCAGCAAACATTTATGGTTTCCCCTGAGCTCTCACGGTCTTCTTACGGTTCTCGACGGCTCCACCACACTGGCTTGTCTCCGGGCGTCTGGTCTCGCCTGGACCTCTCGAGTGACTCCGGTTCTGCCACCGGACGCCGGTTTCTCCTACAATCAGACAATCCGTTAAGACGTGGTTCTTCCCTGGCTTGTCATTCTCCACCTCTCTGCTCCAGGCATTCGGGTCAGTCGCTGGACCTCTCCACGGTGCTCTGCTCCCTGGCGGGAAGCTGCTCTGGGGCAGGACAGACTTCAAGGAGAGTCCTTTGTCAGTTTGTATGCCCTGGTTTATTCCTAGCTTCCAATAGCTGGCATGCTTGTATCAGCTCCGCGTAGGGCTCTGCAACCTCTTCTCTTCCTCGTGGCAGTGCTTTTGGAGTCATCCACATTCACTCTTCCCTCACTCTTCCTCGTCATAGTCTCATCTGCCTGATGTACATAATTACTATGTATGGGGAAATTAGTAGAAGCAAGAGGAGAAAGAGAGGATGGGGGCATCTGAGTGCTATATCTAGGGCTGGATGACGCATGTCTGACAGCATGATGGTGTGTGTACCGCGTTCTCCCTCAACTGTCCTCACTGCTCCTACAGAGGGGGTCCCTACCCACTGATTACCACCCCCAGGAGACCTATTGGGTACCGACCTCACATCCCTGGCCCCATGGGAAGGATTCCCCTCCTGGGGAGAAGTGACAACATTGAGGTATCCATCACACTGTGCATGCACAAAATAAGCTGCAAAGTATAGCTGCAGGCTGCATTCCACAGGCCATGGTCTCAGCGTAGGCAGGAGGGGTGTTTATTTCTAATGTCTTCTGCCTTTCTCATTAAAGACCATACATGTTTTATTTAATGCCACACAATCTGTGCAGCAAAGGTACTTCGATGGCTGAGGAATTAAACGCTGAAGCTTCTACACAGAAGTCTACGAAGGAAATAATTACTGACTATTCAATATAATATTCAATAAAGATTGTGGGAATGTGGTGGAAAGTAACAAGAAGTCATCGGAGTCTGTTGATATAGACAATAACTTGCTCTTAGACCTATGATATAATTTGCAGAAGGAGGCTTGTGCTACAGCCTTCAACAAACATCAGGTCTGAAGAGAGCATGTGTGGTAAGACAGGTGGGGGAACCTTGAAATCCTTATCTTTTTGCTGAATTTGAATGTGAGCGGGGTAGATCATTCCACACAAATTACCTCCACACACTTGTACTTGGTTTCATCATGAGACTGGCTAACTATTCACTGTAAAGGTGTCGAAGAAGGAGACAGACACAAAGGTGGCATGATTTTGGCTATAGACTTTTATTTGGGACAATGGAAAAGAGGTCCTCGCTATCCCTACATTTTAAGAGGGGTTTCCCTGCCTCAAAACTAACACTAAAAGAGTCTGTCAAGATGTCCGTCAAAGCATAAACCACTGTCCTGCATCAAAAACCTACTTCTATCCCTCACACGCTAAAACGAAAGAGTAAACTAACATAAAGTTCCTTCTTTAAGGAGAGTTGCTCCTTTCTCCTGCTTCTGGATTGTTGCTTAGCCAAAATGTTCCTTCAAGTATAAACACCAGAGAGAATGACTCCCTTCCCCTGATATGCAGGTTTCAAAACAGTCTTTCTACAATGTTCTCTCCAGGAGAATGGCTCCCTTCTCCTGGTGTGAATCTGTACACGTTCCAGTAGAACCAGGGGGAATGACTCTCTTCCCCTGGTGTCACCAACTTGACTTCCATTTCAGGACCAAGAAAATGCCTCCCTTCTCTTGGTCTGTTCCTGACACACAAAGCCTCTCTACTTCCACCTTGTTACCAGGAGCATGACTCCCTTCTCCTGGTATTACTTGATATTTGGTGCTTTCAGACTGATCCACGCTTTGCCTTTGTAACTTGCTGTCAACAATGTCCCAAATCTTCTTAGGATCACAGATCCTTCTCTTGTGATTACTGAACGTATCCCTGCCACTATGGTGAGCATGATTTCCTATCTGCTTTAATGTCTCTTTGTTGGGGTCCCAGGCTCGTTTTAGCTCACCAGTGGTTTCCTCTTCCACACTGTCTGTGATTGACAGGGTCCCACACACTTCCCTTGTGGCCAGTGCACTTATCTCTGCCACTGTCTTCAGGGCAACTCCCTCTGGTACTTGCTTCAAGGTCCCAGGCCCTTATCTTGCTTTGCTTTGGGTGCCAGACACTTTTCTTGTTTGTGTTCCAAACCCTTACTTTCCTCCCCTCTTTGCTAAAGCCCACCTAGTTCACTCTCCTGCCAAGGACTAATACAAGGAAGAATACTCTTATCATCAAGTTCGATTAAATCGCATTCAGTATTTTCAAACTAGCCTGTAGAGATATCATGTTGGATATATGAATTCATTTGGCATTGTGGCCCTATCAGGAAAAGATTTACAGCTTGTAAAGTAAGAAGGTAAATCATATCAACCATGCGCTCATCGCTGACTGTATAAGGTGTTTACGTTGCAATACAAGAGTCAGTATTAAGAACCCACTCCTTCCAATGTGTTAGGAAGAATTCTCATTCTATGGCTAATTTCCCTTACCTATAGAGTCCCCTAGCAGCTTTGCTGGATTTGAAGGGTTTGTTTTTTTCTCCTGCTAAGAGTGAGACTCTTTTTCCCACTCTTAGGCATATTTGCTATGTGTATCTAGGCTATTTTTTGTGTTAAATGCCTATGGGGTTTATCTCACCGCCATAGGAACCATCTTTATCCACATGTGTTACACAGCACCCTCCGTGCAGTGACACCGTGGTGTCGTAGCGACCCCCAAACATAGACTCTATACCCTGGGACTGACTACTGTCTCCCAGGGCATGTACTATGACTTTACTAGTCACTCTTTATGAACACAACCAGTGCAACCCATCTTACTATGGAGGTACTGGCAAGGGTTAATAGTTGTTCCCTTATGTTCATTTTCGAGAGGGTACCGTACAGTCCCTCTCTCAAAAGTTTCTGCCTGGTGGCAGTGGTTACTACCAAAAATATTCGACCGTGAATATTTCCCTATGGGATTTTCCCATTGTTCGAGGCTACCACATTTACTGACAGCCTCTATCATACCGCTGGTTTATTTTTATATTAACTTTACTCCGGTAGGTTTTATTTGCCAGAACTTTTATATAAATTCTTTCTTGTGTCTTTCTCTAAGATCCTAACCCAGGTCGGGGATCCTTTGTTCGTCGTTTTGGTGGGCTTCTGCCAAGAAGCCCTCCTTTCAGCGTCACTGAGTCTGGGGTGGACCCATTGAGTGGGAGGGGGAGTAGGCCCCCTGGACAGGGTTGCCTCAGCAACCCATGTCACACTCTGCCCTGATAGGATGGAGGGTCTCCCACCAGGATTACCACTCCACTGTGTGAGTGACAGCTAGGCTATATGAATGGGGATCTTTTTGCATAAAAGCGTGGTCCTGAGGACTGGAAGAGCAAGACGTTGCCACTGGAACTAAGAAGCCGAAGAGGAGCGAAGCCAAAGACACCTGCACCAACTGAACCACCGGTGAAGCCCTGCTGCAGCGTCTCACCACTTTTCTCCACACGACGAGAGAAGATCTTCATCTGTAAGAGCCTTCTTCCCTTTAGCTGGTGGGGCCGACCAGTTTGCCAATCGCCTTCCCGGACCTGCCTTGGTCGAATCACCAGTACCCTGCAGTCGGAGACCGGATAGCCAGGCACCGTCCACCCGGATCGCGATTTAAAGGAGCGTACCTTTTATTTCATTTGGCAGCATGGCGGATGGTTTCATCCCTGGACAGTGCAGTAACTTGAACCTTCCTCCATGACGAGAGTCTCTCTTCCTCTGCTGGATCTCCCGAACTGCAGGAACTGCCAGGAACAACCCGCCACCGCAGGAGCCTCTTCTACATTTTAAGGTACTTTGTTCTGCCAGGCCTCCATTTTCGTTTGGTACCGCTAAAGGTGTTTTAAATCCTTTACCTACCTGCTGGGTTGGCCACCCCTATCGTCTAACATTGTCTTTCGCCTTCTGCAACCACCCTTTCAAATGATTTAACAAAGACTTGACTGCAGCTACAAGAACATTTTGCTCCTGGGCTCTTTGCCCTGTACCACTGACTCTGGCTAAATCTGTTACAACTGCTGTTGTGTTTTCTTAAGATCGCTCTTTACTGTACCCAGGGGCTCCCTCCACAGAATGAACTCCTCGTCGCCAATTGTTGTGTTTTCTTAAGTATGGATATATATATATATCACACTCACTACACTATGATGAGTATGTTGAATGAGTTTAATTGGAGGAGCCCCCAGGAGGCCAACCTTCTTTACAGCAACATCTTTGTGTATGGTTCCATCAACATTCTGGAACGATACACGCGATGTTGTCATAGGTACAGTGCACATGCCTATCATAAACAGGAACTTTGTACATGTTAACTATAACATTATCACCACAACTGCCTTCTCTAGATTGCTTCTCACCTATAAATGTGTTGTTGAACCTAACTCTTATAACCACCTTTTCCTTCCCACTTTTAAAACTTGTGAAATGCCATTTTGCTCGGTTTTCACCTCAGTATTATACATGCTAAAGTACTGCTTGCCTAAACTTGTTCACATTCTTCTTGGGAAGTGTTGCTAGGGTGCCTAAGAGTATATTCCTGTATAACTTGTTCTTTCCCTCCCTTGTAAGAAATTGATAGAGTGCCATTTGTGTTTGGTTTTCACTGTGCCGTTTTGCTCAGTTTTCACTCTTGCTCAAACTTGTCTACAATTTAACCAGGGAGTTGTGTATACTTTTCTTGACTGCTTTTTAACTTGCTTTAATAACTGTGGTTAATGTGTTGAACTAGAAGTGTGTAAAATAAATATATATATTCTTTTTAATACAAATCTTTGGTCAGTGTTTCCTTGTGCCATAGTATTGTAGTCCTATTGTGTAAACCCTGAATACTGCTCGTCTCCCTCTTGAGATAAGTCTGACTGCTTAGCCACAGCTACCAACTAAATCTTTGTGGTACAGACTGATACCAAAGGGGGTTTATTGCTCATACCTGTAGTCTTAATCTTCTGTATTGCTCCCCAAAGGAAACTGCACAGGATTCTACCTAACACAATGGAAGATCAAATCTGAATTGTTTTTTTAACATTTTTTGTACATGTGATCAAAATGACCTTATACAACGTAATGTACATAATAAAATTAATAATCAGTCAAGTGTGTATTCACATTAATTTGAACTGAAAATGTACTGTATTAATACCTCAGACAGATTAAAACTGAGAAAAGTTAAAATGCTTGAGCTTTACTCAATTCAAACACTGATTAACGAACTACACATTGTCTTCTGCTCTATCAAAAGTACTTAGGTGAACTTGGTTAAAAGGTACAGGACATCAATTAAAAAAATCGAAATGGCAATCAATGATCAAAACACTGGCAACTAATGACTCAAAACAATGTTGGCATCTTGCCAACAAAATCGGACATCTCCAAAAGAGTTACTCTCCAACTGTGTTGATGAGAACACTTTGTTTTCTTTCATTAAGAAAATATATTATAGAAAAAAGCATATCCACAATAACGCATATATAATGAATGGCATATGTGATCTAAGTGGTGTGGCAACCAGAAGAAGGTTTCAGACGATTGTGACTCATGATTTAAGGGTTTTATTAAAAAAAAAAGATCAAAACGCCTACCTTGCCCTATTTCTATGATGGACAGGGTCAGACTAGGACAAGAAATAGGCCTGGGCACCTAAAACAAAAGTGGCCCGCCCCTCACCTAAAAAAAGTGGCCCTCAAATCCTTATCAATTCACAACTTTACAGACAATGATACTTATGTAGGGTTTCTGGTGTTTGTTGCATGTAATGTTTTGTGTAAATGCTTGAGAAAACCAGTGATAACATTCCTTTTGTTCTTTTCTTAAAAAGACAACATCATCATCTCAGCTAAATCCTATACCTATTTTGCAG
Organism: Ambystoma mexicanum; assembly: GCF_040938575.1. NCBI lineage: Eukaryota > Metazoa > Chordata > Amphibia > Caudata > Ambystomatidae > Ambystoma > Ambystoma mexicanum. The sequence goes on from NC_090932.1 coordinate 1,550,793,991, forward strand.
AACCAGAATCAAGGCATGTCTACTAATTGCCAGGCTCGGACTGGCCTGTAGGGCAATAGGCCCAGGGCCGAACCAAAAACACACAATTTTGGTGTGGGCCACTTTTCTGGCAAATTTCGTCCATTTTGACGAGTTAATTCACTCTGAGACTAGTAGTTTTGATCAGTTATGCTGAATAAATATTCTTTAAAAACCACAATATGCATCACACTTTATTTTTTTTAAACTCCCCTTTGGTTACAAATGGGATGACTAGCCATTTGCAACTCTGGGCCACTTTTTCATTGGTGCACGAGACAATTGTATGGTCCAGTCCTAGGGGGCTAGAGAAGAGGGAGGAAGAACACATTTGAGCACACTGTGCATGCAACAAAAAACAAGTGATGGCGGGAACCAGGGGCAGTAAGAACATTACAGAAAGATGCATGGGGATGAGGATGAGAGGGAAGGGGACCTGGGGTCCAAATGAGCATGTGGTGTAAAGGTGGGGCAATGGACATCTATAAGTGGCGAGCCAAGCACGACATTGCATGGATACTTACACGCAGGGCTGGACTGGGAACTAAAAGAGACCCTGGAAATAATTACTAGGGACCAAAAGAGGCCCTGGAAATAATGTTCAAAGTGGCCCCATATGACACATTTTCAGCAAGCCTAATGCTTTTCCTATGAGAAAATTTGGAAATGCCACACAAAAGAGGCCCAGGGTGCAGAGGCCCACCGGGAAATCTCCAGAGTTCCCTATAGGCCAGTCCACCCCTGCTTACACGGATCTAACCGGGCCAGGGCACTCCTAAGACCTTAGTGACTGGTGGCACAGTGTATTTAAATGTTTACATTCACCAGTCTTTGCGTGCACTAGGCCCGGATGCTTAACGCTATCAGAGAAGGAACAGGTTTTTAATAACACCACGCTCGCTTTCTCTCAGCAGTTATCAAAGCCATTCCATCGCCTCCTGTTAAGCTTGTGCAGCGCCCTCTATTAACAGCCAGTGGTATTGCATCTTTGTACGTGTGCTGCATCGTTAAGCTTGTGCACCGCCCTCTATTAACAGCCAGTGGTATTGCGTCGTTGTACGTGTGCTGCCTGGTTAAGCTTGTGCAAAGTCCTCTATTAACAGCCAGTGGTATTGCATCGTTGTATGTGTGGTGCCTGGTTAAGTTTGTGCAACGCCCTCTATTAACAGCCAGTGGTATTGCATCGTTGTGTGTGTGGTGCCTGGTTAAGTTTGATAGCTCTCAACTCACCCGCTTTTGGCGGGTGTCACCCGCCTTGTAAAGGGCTGACTCACCCGCCAAGCCTCCTGCACGCCCATTCATCCCAATGGGCGTCTCACCCGCCAAAAACAAAATCGGGTGATTTCACCCGCCCTTGCAACACAAATGGTTGAGAGCTATGTTTGTGCAACGCCCTCTAGTAATAGCCACTGGTATTGCATCCTTCCAAGTGTAGTGCAGCAGCAGTGACACTTTGTCATGCTGGGCACCCCACGTGTGTAGCTTGATGCCAAGGAAGATGGCAGCGTAACCGAGTGGCTCCTGCTCCATCCAGCGCTGTAAAAAGAACTATACGTCATATAGGAGGAACATGCCATAAAAAACACAGGTTTAGCAATTAAAGGAGAAACATGCGATAAAAAAACACAGGTTTAACAATTAAAGGAGGAACATGCGATAAAAAAAACACAGGTTTAACAATCAGGTGTAGTGGAGAACAAGGTCGGGAAATTCCGACGAGACGAGAGATGGGGGGTTGAGGGGGGGGAATGCCCAGCAGTCGGAGTCCTGGGCCTCATGGGATCATGGCCACGATGTAAGAAAATGGCGACGCACCAGTGACCGTTCTGGGATAGCATGGATCTAAAATGCCGGCGCTTCCAGGAGAGCGCGTGAAGACTGACATCAGGAGAGCAGGGATAGCAACGGTTCCCGCATGAGCCTCTCCCAGGAGTGCTCGCAGACGAATGGGCATTGCCTAGTCCTTCTTCAATTGCCACAAAGAAGTACGAACGCGCGTGCATGCTAATTTAGTACGCTCGCTCCCACAATTCCTGGCGCTGTCTGCTCCGAGCCAGACAGACGAAAGAAATAACCGAGGAGCGTTTTTAATGCGTGTCATCATCTTTTCTATAGAATACTTACGCAATTGTCATCCTGAAGATTAGCATGTTTGTCACACTCTCTTACATAGGTGATAGTTATGATGGGTCGGGTAAATTACCAACCGCTCATTAGCTTTGCGCAGTGGCAGTATCGTAGCCAATGAGGTTTAACCGAGGCGTGATTATTGCTTATTGAAAACTTTACCCAATACCCCGCCAAGGTGACTTGAAAAATAGTCGACTTGGTAATTTTTGACAGTCTCCACGGAGACTGAACTTTCAAAGTACAAAAGTAGATGAGTTATGTTTGGGTTGTTTGTGGCAGAATTTGGATGCTGGCTTTCCATACTTAAAACAACCTTAATTCACGATGTCTCTGCCAAATAAGGAGTTCGATTGAGCACGTTAGAGGAGCGTTATTTATTGTGCTCTGAACACGTCAATCTAAATTACTGACATTGACCAGCCATGACTGGAGACGTTTTTAATTGGAGGGGAGTACATTTTCCCCACGAAAATGCAGAAGCGAACGAATGTAGCGAGGGAGCCTGAGCCAACCACATGTGCTTCCGGGGATGGTAGTGTCTCTACTAGAGACCTTATTTTTTAAATAATGGGTTAAAATGGCACATTCACAGCATGCTTTCTGTGAAAATTTGTGTCAGAATCCACACAATTTACATTTGGATTTGTAGGGTAACACATGGAAATTGTTTAAAAAAATGCATCTTCCCAATGCGCCAAACATTGTATATATAATAGTCTTCTCAAAGAATCAACCAAAATTGGCTAGTAATCAAATGTTCTTTTAATGTTCAGCCTCTGCCAACACGTGTTTAAACCACAGGTCTTCATCAGGGAATTCTATGAAAATCATTCCTTCCAATTCTTAGTTGATACACTTTCTACAATCTCTTGTTATAGTCCTTGACATAAGTGTCAAACTCCTGAACCTAATAGCTCTGCGCCGACCTCGCACGCGTGATTTCCACCCACCACAACATTTATGATGCTATTTTGTGGGATTAGTTCCCAGCAACCCAGGTCTTCTGTCAGGCTTAACTAAGCCTCTTGGCCTTCCTGTGGCAACAGAATGCACCTCGTGCCATGCGAGCCTGACAACAGTCAGTGATGCAGCGGTCGCGGTTCGAGGGCTCGACTACCTCGAAAATGTTCTTAAAAGTTGGATGCTGGTTGAGGCTTGTTGTGGCCCTTCTCCTAGCTTCTTCGCTGGGCACATGTCCAGAGTCGGACTGGCACATCGGCCGTTCGGTCCGCGGCCTGGGGGCCGGTCTACTATATGTGGGCTGGTGTGCCAGGTTACAACTTTGGCTCAGGGCTGGCTGGCTTGCCTGCGGGCTACAGGTTGCAGCCCGCTCAGCAGCCAGCTTGCACCTTGTCGCAGCACAGTGGATGCATTAATTAAAGAAAGGTAACATGCAAGTGTTACCTTTCTTTGATGAATGCATCACATAGGCATGCTGGCTGGCAGTACCCTCAACCCTGAGGCGATCCGGCGACGGCGTGGTGCCAGTTGTTGCAAATGCAATGAATTGCAAAAGGAGCGGCTCCTGGGCCAGGAGCCGCTCCTTTTGTTGCGATTCATTGCAACAACAAAGCTAACAGGACTCCACTCTCAGCTCGTGGCCTGAGGTGTGGGCGGTGAGCAGCAGGAGAAGCTTAGGAGGGCACTTTAGGCAGCAGCATGGACGGCAATGCCTGCATTCCCCCCCACATAGCAAGGAAGGGAGTCAAGGGAGGGCCGCAATTGGGAGCAAGTTGTAGTCACCCTGCCAAGGTGGCTACGTCAAGGAAATTATTGAGAGTGGGTTTGCTACCATAAATTGCACACACAAACGAAAATGTTTAAGCTGATTAAGCAATTTAATATGAATCGACACAGACGACACGTGTTTCGAGCAACAGCGCTCTTCTTCCAAAGCTGAAAAATTATATCACATAATTATTGTACATATTTAACAAAGACATATGTGACAAACCAAATATAACACACAGTCAGACCCAAAAAACAAAAAAGAGGGAGCAAGGCAGTGTTGAATGCCAAAGCAAAAAAAATATATAATTACCCAACACAATTAGTCAAAAATATGCATTGACAAAAATAAACAATAGTTAAAGACCACCACAAGATAATGAATAGATTGCATGAAAAGGATACAGAGTATTGGCAATATGCATGCACAACATGCACAAACATGGTCACCAATTATGCTTTGAGATTGCAAAGCAAGAAATGCCAGATTCAAAAAGGGTGGTTAACTGATAGAGACTTGAATCAAAACACTGATTCTAATAACAAGAAGAATAAAAATAATAAATGTGTCAAAAATGCTGCAGGAATACACAGGCAAATTATATGATCCAAATATATATCTGCTTGATGAAAGATGACTCGTATAGATAAGGAAACATTGCTATCATACACGACTGCTCACTTTGCATACTTACTAGTCCTACAGAGTGTACCGTTAGTTCAAAGGCTCAAGAAGAAACGCATCCTGGGTGCTCTCTCTTTCTTTCCAGCAAGTTATAGAATCGTCTCAGGCCGGACATGCAAGCACTGCCAGTTATCCCAAGTCACAGCTAGGCAGCAGACACACTCACACACATAATGTAGCACCTGTGGCTCTGAAGACTGCTGCTGGTTACGGTGACCAGGTTGCAAACCTTTATCAGTAGCAGAGCCTTTCATATGCATGATGGAACAATTCCAACTCAAAGAGCTTGCAAAGCACTGCAAATCTGTCATAGTTAAAGTGAGAAACCCAAAGCACCCATGTAAAGATTTGTTTATATCCATAATGTCTACTAGCTTGACATGCAAAAAAGTTACGTTGATTTAAGTCACTAATCAAATGTTTTGAACATCATAAACACCCACGAGCTGGAAGTCTGTGCCAAATAATCTGCATATCTATCTATCTGTGTCTATTACACACACAACATCTTGTATTACATCTCTGAAATCACTGAAAGTACAGTGGGGTTAACTACATTTTTGAGATTGGCATTATCTTGCATTCTGGGACTTCTAGTTTACCATTCAGGATGCGTAAATGAAAGCCACAATGATATTTGTTGTATGATGTTGCTATACTGATTTACATGTTGTCATGTGGCTTTATTATGCAATTTGTGTTTTTTGTAATTAAAATCTATAAGACATTGTTATTGTGTAGACCTTGAAATCCAACAATTTCAGCCAAGGTTTGTGATCCTGGTCACCACTACACCCTCCTCCCAATCTGTCCGACCATCCCGCTACCTCTTTTATGGGTGCAGCCAGAGTACCACTAGTTTCTTTTTTCCACATCCACCACTGTCCACAATGAACATGCTCAAAGGAGAAAAATTGAAAATGTGGAGGTTTTTGCCTAGCCACAATGGGTCAGTCCTTCCCAGATCATCCTGGTTGTTTGGATAATATGGACAGCCTTCTAATAAGATGATTTTGGCTTGAGAGTGCGTTGTTTCACCAAGGCATGGTGATTGGACAGCCATATATAACCCATACCTAATGCGTTTCTTTTTTTAAACTACATTTTTATTGGCATTTGATTAGGCACACAAAGCATAAATCACATATTACAAAGGTCAAAAACTTGCAGTTCCAACTGAGCCCCCCGGCCCCTCCCAACTGCCCTCCCCCCTGAACTCGGGGAACAGGTGGAATCGTGAAACCCAACACCAATGATGCCAGCCTTTAAGTCGCCACCCAACACCCCTTGCTCATACCCTCCCCCAACATATACCAAGTTCCATCTCTATAACTTGCCTATGCAGTAGGGGCACACTTAATTCAGTGTCTCAGGAGCCTTAAGAACAACTTTACCTTGTACCAGTAGCTTGGCTCCCTCCAGAATATACCATTCCCCTCCCATACACTCACACACCTTTACGGGTCACAGGATGCCCCCTCCATCTCCCACCTATGTAAGAGGACAGCCCATTCCTCCATAAATTACCCCAATCTGTCTTTTACCACAGCCGTTAGTTTATCCATCACCATCATGGTGTGCACCTTTCGTATCCCAAGTCTCCTTTAATGGGAGTTTTTCTTCTTTCCACCTCTGAGCAATGGCCAGCAGTCTCGCTATAAGCATTGCCTTCCACATTCTGGGGAGTCTCAGCCCATCCCTACCTCTCGCTGGGACCCCTAAAAGCAGCAGTAATGGGTCTACCTCCAGCTGAACCGCTGTGACTTCTTTCATCCAATTTAGCACTTTGTTCAAAAACACACGTATCTTAGGGCGCAACCACCACATATGAGAGAGGGAACCCATTTGGCCACATCCCCTTGAGCACAGGCCCCCGGAAACATCCCGTACCTTAGGGCGCATGCACCACATATGAGAGTGGGAACCCACTTGGCTACATCCCCTTGAGCACAGGCCCCCGGAAACATCCTAGAATTTTTCAGAGGATCTCTGTGCCAGCCCATCAGCATTTTATAGTTGTGTTCCATCGTGGAGGTGAACACAGTGCCGTGGAAGGTGACGTTATACATTTTCGCCCATTCTTCCTCCGATGTCTCCTCCCCCATTAGGTCCACCCAGTATCTCTGAAACACTTGTCTTCCCGTCAGGGACGGTAGGGTCATAGCTCCATATAATTTAGATTAAATGCCCCTCCTTGTAGGTGACAAGTCTAGGACTTTTTCAAAGCTAGTACGCTCCCTTACCACCGACCCTCCCTCTTCGAATCAAACAGTATACCTTTTACCCTAATGTACTCAAAAACCAAAATGTAATCCTTCCCCAACCCCTCCCTGATAGTCTACAGATCTAAGAATGCCCCCTCCTTCAATAACTGAACCACCCTATCTAGGCCGCCGTCTGACCACCTCTGTGAGAATCTCAATACCTGGGTCGCAAGGTTGAATGGGGGGCCACATACCAAAGACAGCGGTGAGGGCCATGATGAAAACATTCGGTTAGTCCCACTGTCGCGCCAGACCGACCAGAGAACGTCCAATGTGGGGTGAGTTCTAAGTTTCCCCAGGATGGATTTGAGCGGGGACCAGAGATAGTCCCTCACCTTTAGAGGGTGAGCCTCCAAATCCTCCAAATAGGTCCAATAGGTCCTCATTTAATCTTTCATGTGCTAGAGCATTACTCGTAGTTGGGCAACCTTATGGTACAATTGAATATCAGGAAATCCAAACCCGCCCTGTCTCTTGGAAGTGTAACAGTCACCATTTTCACCCTCGGCATTTTATTTTGTCAAATAAATCGACAAAGTTCCCCCAGTAGATCAACAAAAAATCTCTCCGGGAGTTGACTCAGTATAGCCGCAAACAGATAGAGGAGTCGGGGGAGCATATTCATCTTTACTGAGGTCATGCATCTGTACCAGATTAATACTAGAGGGTCCCATCTTTTTAAATCCGATTTCAACTTCTCAAGTTAGGGATCATAATTAGCTGTAACAATCTCTCCCAGTAACCCGGTAACACGAATACCGAGATATTGTATGTACTCGTGTTCCACACTCATTCCCAGATATCTCCGCTCCGAGTCCAAGTGAGAGCTTCCTTTTTGAATGGGCATAATACATGACTTTTCCACATTAATTTTAAGACCCGAGAGGTAGCTGTATACCAAGATTTGTTCCATCCGCGCTGGGAGCGAGTGCTGTATGTCCATGAAATAACCCAATTTATCATTTGCGAAGAGCGATAATTTACATTAAATCTCTGTTACGCTCACCTGGTTCCACGGGGAAGCCACCCAGCAGTTGGGACTCAGGTATCCTTCTCTGCGGTTCCCATGTGTGACCGGCGGGAGGGTTCTGCCTGGAATACAGGTAGGCAATGTTCAAGACTGGGCAACTGGGGTAAACAGTCTCCCACCACCCCGTATACCCGCGGCCTCACTGGACCTCTCCTCACCTTGTTTTTAATGCAGGTGTGTTCTCCGTCCTGCCTTCTTGGCAGGGGCGCGTTGTGCTTGGTGGGCGTTTGCGATCGAGTTACTTCACTGATGCCGGCCCGCTTTGAGTCTTTCAGGTAGGTCTTATTGCTGTGCTATATTATTGTCCTTGCATGACTTTTTGGTTTAACTAATTGTCACGCTCACCTGGTCTCCACGGGGGCGTAGCACGTGGCTGCACGAATGATGTCTGCGCTGGCATGGTGCTGCGTGATTGGTGATGTCGCTGCAACTTCTCCCTTGTTATCACCCTCCCGAGGCTTTGGTCTGCAAGGTCAAAATAAGGTATAAGCGACTGGGGAGGGAGTTGAGTTGGACCCACCTCCGCCACCACCTGATGCCCTTCTCCGCTTGCTCTCACCTTGAAGTTTTGTAAGGTAGGCTCTCTGTCCTGCAATCTAGCAGGGGCGCGAATGACACAGTCTTTCCAGGATCGAGTTACTTCACTGATCCGATGAGCGATTGCTGAGTCTTGGAGAGCTTGGTCAAACAGGTAAGTCTCTATGCCAATGACTGCTTGGTATAAAGTCTTTGAGTCTTTTATTTGCTCCAACTCCTTTTAATCAGTGTCTTTGTCTTTACTTTCAGGCGCGACTTCGAATGGATTTTTCATGAGGGTTCAAATGGACTTAGAGCGCCGAGCAGATGTCCTGCAGGTGAGTGGAAGCGCAAGAATGAAGCGCTGTAAGTCTGAAGTATTGTTTTTCCTTTCCGTGCGTGACTAACCTGTCACTCTTCTTCTTTTGCAGAGGCGACGCAGCGCTGGAATGAAGAATGGAGGAACCGCTCCGAAGATGCTCCGGAAGGATGCTGAACCCGAGAGGACTCTTACAGACAGAACGAAGACCGTCCCCTTCAGCCGGTGCGAAGGCCCGGGAGCGGCTGAAGAAGCTGAAGAAGCAACCGATGGAAGGATGCTGCAGGTAAGGCTTAGCAGTTGTGCTGACTTGTTTTTCCTCTGTCTTTTTCCCTTCCAGGTACCGATGGATGAAGTCCTGGACGGGCGTGGCTGTAGAAGTTCAGGAACAGAACAGACACGGCGAGCATTACGCTGCAGGAGTGCAGAATAATGCAAAGCATGTTCTGTATGCAGGGCGTGGCTTAAATAGCCTTGCAAGTAGTCCCAGGTAAAGTAGTCCCTTTAGCACACTCTGTTCTTCGAATAAAATAGTCCCTCAGCCACACCCTGAGGAAACAGAAAGGCTCAGCCTGGCTAGACTGGGCAAATAGTTCCACATGATTTATCCCATATTATGAGCCTGGCGCAAACCAAACGGTGCCAGGACTGAGTCCAAGAGGCTCTGGGGGGCTTGAAAAGCCCTTATGGGAGTCGCTGACTGGGGGGGTCAGAGGGGGCATCAGATCCATGGAGCCTTTAGTGTGAACCATGACACTAATGTCTTTTCTCTTCCTTAGGTGCGCGGAAGCCCAATATGTGGCATAGACTGAATTGGGTCTCGCCTGTAAGTAATGGCGTTTTTAGAGCACCTTGATGCGGTGAGTAGGCGCTAAACGCAGCGCTATGATGCCTTGCCTCTTGCTAACCTGTTGTCTTGTCTTCCCACAGGTCGCGGTGCTCACCCGGTGCATGTAATTCCTGAGGCGATGCTGGTCGAGGAGTGGCACCGTTCATTAAATTGTAAAAATGTCTAATGCCTTGTTTCTTTCTTTTTTGTAGATCCGTCGGTTCGGGAGGAGTGCTGGTTCCAGGATGCTGATCTCAAGAGCCGTGGACAGATAACAAAGAAATTACAGGTAAGTTGCTGCTGCTAACAATGTCCTTTTTCTCCTTTACAGATGCTGCTCTTCCGAGGTTCACGGGTGCAGCTGAACCCGGTGAGCATCACGTTGGAGAATTGCAAAGTAACGCGAAGCGTGTTATCCCAGTCGGGTGTGGTTTAAATAGCTTCAAGAAAGTAGTCCAGGTAAAATAGTTCCTATGGTACCACACCCAAAAATACTATACCGCATAGCTTGGTTCCATGTTGATTGACACTGAAATAAAGTAGTTCCCAATACAAGTCCTTTATAAAGTATGAGCCTGGTGCAAAAGGCGCCAGGACTCGCCCCAAGAAGGCCTAGGCCAAGGATGCCTGGTTTTAGTGGAGACCCTTCCTGGTCCATGGGCTTGCCAGGAGGTCTTCTGGATGGGGGTCATGACAGCACTCCCCCCAAAGCCCCTCTCAAGGTGTTCCTCCTGTCCGGCCCGGGTTTAGTTGGGAGATTTCGATGATAGTTTTTGATCAGATGTGGCGCATGAACGTTTTCACAGGGTTCCCAGGATCTATCTTGGGGTCCAAATCCTTTCCAATCAATTAGATAGTATAGCTTCCCCCTTGAATACTTAGAGTCCAGTATGCCTTTAAGTTCGAATTCTGGTTCTCTGTCAACAAGAATGGGTTTTGGTGGTGTTCCAATCCGTGTACCAGGCTGCATTGGTTTTAAAAGGGACACATGAAATACCGGGTGGATGTGTAGGTTGGATGGTAAATCTAATTTGTCGGCCGCTGGATTAATAATCGCCTTGATGGTGTAGGGTCCTAAGTACCTGGGTTGAAAGGTTTGGGTTCCTTTGATGGGTATAAACCTGGCGGCTAGCCAAACCTTGTCCCCTACTTGATAGTCTGGGCCTTTTTCCTGTGTTGGTCGGCAAATTGTTTTTGCTTGTCTTTGGCGTGAATTAGATGTTCTTGGGTCTTTTTGAAAGCCTGAGTGATATTGGTGTGAAGGGTTTTTACTGCTGGCATTTTCTCTCCATTCTCAACTGGTCTCATTTGATGTTCGGGTCCTTGCTCCCTCTTTTAGATTTGCAGTGTCTCTTAACTAGGCCGGGTTCACTCTCCTGCCTGGCCTCTCTTTCTGTCTCATTGGGGTGCTCTTTAATCCCCTTCGTCAACTGGTCTCTCTCAATTCGTTTGGGTCCTTGACCCCTCTTTGAGATCTGAAATATCTTTTAACTAGGCCTGGTTCTCTATCCTGCCAGGCCTCCCTTTTAGTCTCTTTGGGGTGCTCTTTAATCCCCTCCATTCCCAACTTGTCTCTTTCTTCGGTCCCACTGGGACAAGGAAGATGGCTCTGCATGTCTTCCCAACCACAGCCTCTGGGGTCTCCCTGTGCCTTGCTGGTCCCTCTCAGTGTATATTTGTACTTGGTCTGTGAGGGTACTGGTCCTCTGCAACACCAGCAAACTTCTGTGGCTTCCCCTGAGCTCTCACGGTCTTCTTACGGTTCTCGACGGCTCCACCACACTGGCATGTCTCCGGGCATCTGGTCTCGCCTGGACCTCTTGAGTGACTCCGGTTCTGCCACTGGACGCCGGTTTCTCCTACAATCAGACAATCCGTTAAGTCGTGGTTCTTCCCCGGCTTGTCATTCTCCACCTCTCTGCTCCAGGCATTCGGGTCAGTTCCTGGACCTCTCCACGGTGCTCTGCTCCCTGGCGGGAAGCTGCTCTGGGGCAGGACAGACTTCGAGGAGAGTCCTTTGTCAGTTTGTATGCCCTGATTACCACCCCCAGGAGACCTATTGGGTACCGACCTCACAACCCTGGCCCCATGGGAAGGGTGCCCCACCTGGGTAGAAGTGACTACATTGAGGTATTCATCACACCATGCATGCACAAAATAAGCTGCAAAGTATAGCTGCAGGCTGCATTCCACAGGCCATGGTCTCAGCGTAGGCAGGAGGGGTGTTTATTTCTAATTTCTTCTGCCTTTCTCATTAAAGACCATACATGTTTTATTTAATGCCACACAATCTGCGCAGCAAAGGTACTTCGATGGCTGAGGAATTAAACGCTGAAAGCTTCTACACAGGCGTCTACGAAGGAAACAATTACTGACTATTCAATATAATATTCAATAAAGATTGTGGGAATGTGGTGGAAAGTAACAAGAAGTCATCAGAGTCTGTTGATATAGACAATAACTTGCTCCTAGACCTATGATATAATTTTCAGAAGGAGGCTTGTGCTACAGCCATCAACAAACATCAGGTCTGAAGAGAGCATGTGTGGTAAGACAGGTGGGGGAACCTTGAAATCCTTATCTTTTTGCCGAATTTGAATGTGAGCGGGGTAGATCATTCCACACAAATTACCTCCACACCCTTGTACTTGGTTTCATCATGAAACTGTATGCACTGTAAAGGTGTCGAAGAAGGAGACTGACACAAAGGTGGCATGATTTTGGCTATAGACTTTTATTTGGGACAATGGAAAAGAGGTTCTCGCTATCCCTAAATTCTAAGAGGGGTTTCCCTGCCTCAAAACTAACACTAAAAGCGTCTGTCAAGATGTCCGTCAAAGTATAAACCATTGTCCTGCATCAAAAACCTACTTCTATCCCTCACACGCTAAAACGAAAGAGTAAACTAACATAAAGTTCCATCTTTAAGGAGAGTTGCTCCTTTCTCCTGCTTCTGGATTGTTGCTTAGCCAAAATGTTCCTTCAAGTATAAACACCAGAGAGAATGACTCCCTTCCCCTGATATGCAGGTTTCAAAACAGTCTTTCTACAATGTTCTCTCCAGGAGAATGGCTCCCTTCTCCTGGTGTGATTCTGTACACGTTCCAGTAGAACCAGGGGGAATGACTCTCTTCCCCTGGTGTCACCAACCTGACTTCCATTTCAGGACCAAGAAAATGCCTCCCTTCTCTTGGTCTGTTCCTGACACACAAAGCCTCTCTACTTCCACCTTGTTATCAGGAGCATGACTCCCTTCTCCTGGTATTACTTGATATTTGGTGCTTTCAGACTGATCCACGCTTTGCCTTTGTAACTTGCTGTCAACAATGTCCCAAATCTTCTTAGGATCACAGATCCTTCTCTTGTGATTAATGAGCGTATCCCTGCCACTATGGTGAGCATGATTTCCTATCTGCTTTAATGTCTCTTTGTTGGGGTCCCAGGCTCGTTTTAGCTCACCAGTGGTTTCCTCTTTCACACTGTCTGTGATTGACAGGGTCCCACACACTTCCCTGGTGGTCAGTGCACTTATCTCTGCCACTGTCTTCAGGGCAACTCCCTCTGGTACTTGCTTCAAGGTCCCAGGCCCTTATCTTGTTTTGCTTTGGGTTCCAGACACTTATCTTGTTTGGGTTCCAAACCCTTACTTTCCTCCCCTTTTTGCTAAAGCCCACCTAGTTCACTCTCCTGCCAAGGACTAATACAAGGAAGAATACTCTTATCATCAAGTTTGATTAAATTGCATTCAGTATTTTCAAACTAGCCTGTAGAGATATCATGTTGGATATATGAATTCACTTGGCATTGTGGCCCTATCAGGAAAAGATGTACAGCTTGCATAAACAGTAAGAAGGTAAATCATATCAACCATGCGCTCATCGCTGACCGTATACGGTGTTTACGTTGCAATACTAGAGTCAGTATTAAGGACCCACTCCTTCCAATGTGTTAGGGAGAATTCTCATTCTATGGCTAATTTCCCTTACCTATAGAGTCCCCCAGCAGCTTTGCTGGATTTGAAGGGTTTGTTTTTTTCTCCTGCTAAGAGTGAGACTCTTTTTCCCACTCTTAGGCATATTTGTTATGTGTATCTAGGCTATTTTTTGTGTTTAATGTCTATGGGGTTTATCTCACCCTAATCGGAACCATCTTTATCCACATGTGTTACACAGCACTCTCAGTGCAGTGACACAGGGGTGTCGCAGCGACTCCCAAACATAGACTCCATACCCTGGGACTGACTACTGTCTCCCAGGGCATGTAAAGTCCCCAATGACTTTACTAGTCACTCTTTATGAACAGAACAAGTACAACCCATCTTACTATGGAGGTACTGGCAAGGGTTAATAGTTTTTCTCCTATGTTCATTTACGAGAGGGTACCGTACAGTCCCTCTCTCAAAAGTTTCTGCCTGGTGGCAGTGGTTACTACCAAAAATATTCGACCGCAAATATTTCCCTATGGGTTTTTCCCATTGTTCGAGGCTACCACATTTACTGACAGCCTCTAACATACCGCTGGTTTATTTTTGTATTAACTTTACTCCGGTAGGTTTTATTTGCCAGAACTTTTATATAAATTCTTTCTCGTGTCTTTCTCTAAGATCCTAACCCAGGTCGGGGATCCTTTGTTCGTCCTTTTAGCGGGCTTCTGCAAAGAAGCCCTCCTTTCGGCGTCACTGAGTCTGGGGTGGACCCATTGTGTGGGAGGGGGAGTAGGCCCCCTGGACAGGGATGCCTCAGCAACCCATGTCACACTCTGCCCTGATAGGATGGAGGGTCTCCCGCCAGGATGACCACTCCACTGTGTGAGTGACAGCTAGGCTGTATGATGGGGATCTTTTTGCATAAAAGCGTGGTCCTGAGGACTGGAAGAGCAAGACGTCGCCACTGGAACTAAGAAGCCGAAGAGGAGCAAAGCCAAAGACACCTGCACCAACTGAACCACCGGTGAAGCCCTGCTGCAGCGTCTCACCACTTTTCTCCACACAACGAGAGAAGATCTTCATCTGTAAGAGCCTTCTTCCCTTGAGCTGGTGGGGCCAACCAGTTTGCCAATCGCCTTTCCGGACCTGCCTTGGTCGAATCACCAGTGCCCTGCACTCGGAGACCGGATAGCCAGGCAGCGTCCACTCAGACCGCGATTTAAAGGAGCGTACCTTTTATTTCGTTTGGCAGCACCGCGGCTGGTTTCATCCCTGGGCAGTGCAGTAACTTGAACCTTCCTCCACGACGAGAGTCTCTCTTCCTCTGCTGGATCTCCCAAACTGCAGGAACTGCCAGGAACAACCGCCACCACAGGAGCCTCGTCTACATTTTAAAGTACTTTGTTCCGCCAGGCCTCCCTTTTCGTTTGGTACTGCTAAAGGTGTTTTAAATCCTTTACCTACCTGCTGGGTTGGCCACCCCTATCGTCTAACATTGTCTTTCGCCTTCTGCAACCACCCTTTCAAATCGTTTAACAAAGACTTCACTGCATCTACAAGAACATTTTGCTCCTAGGCTCTTTGCCCTGTACCACTGACTCTGGCACAGCCCTATTGACTCTGGTTAAATCTGTTACAACTGCCTTCTCTAGATTGCTTCTCACCTAGAAATGTGTTGGTGCACCTTACTCTTATAACCACCTTTTCCATCCCACTTTTAAAACTTGTGAAATGCCATTTTGCTCGGTTTTCACCTCAGTATTATACATGCTAAAGTACCGCTTGCCTAAACTTGTTCACAATCTTCTTGGGAAATGTTGCTAGGGTGCCTAAGAGTATATTCCTGTATAACTTGTTCTTTCCCTCCCTTGTGAGAAATTGATAGAGTGCCATTTGTGTTTGGTTTTCACTGTGCCGTTTTGCTCAGTTTTCACTCTTGCTCAAACTTGTCTACAATTTAACCAGGGAGTTGTGTATACTTTTCTTGACTGCTTTTTAACTTGCTTTAATAACTGTGGTTAATGTGTTGAACTAGAAGTGTGTAAAATAAATATATATATTCTTTTTAATACAAATCTTTGGTCAGTGTTTCCTTGTGCCATAGTATTGTAGTCCTATTGTGTAAACCCTGAATACTGCTCGTCTCCCTCTTGAGATAAGTCTGACTGCTTAGCCACAGCTACCAACTAAATCTTTGTGGTACAGACTGATACCAAAGGGGGTTTATTGCTCATACCTGTAGTCTTAATCTTCTGTATTGCTCCCCAAGGGAACTGCACAGGATTCTACCTAACACAATGGAAGATCAGATCTGAATTGTTTTTTATAACATTTATTGTACATGGGATCAAAATGACCTTATACAACGTAATGTACATAATAAAATTAATAATCAGTCAAATGTGTATTCACATTAATTTGAACTGAAAATGTACTGTATTAATACCTCAGACAGATTAAAATTGAGAAAAATTAAAATATTTGAGCTTTACTCAATTCAAACACTGATTAACGAACTACACATTGTCTTCTGCTCTATCAAAAGTACTTAGGTGAACTTGGTTAAAAGGTACAGGACATCAATTAAAAAAATCGAAATGGCAGTCAATGATCAAAACACTGGCTACTAATGACTCAAAACAATGTTGGCATCTTGCCAACAAAATCGGACATCTCAAAAAGAGTTACTCTCCAACTGTGTTGATGAGAACACTTTGTTTTCTTTCATTAAGAAAATATATTGTAGACAAAAGCATATCCACAATAACGCATATATAATGAATGACATATGTGATCTAAGTGGTGTGGCAACCAGAAGAAGGTTTCAGACGATTGTGACTCATGATTCAAGGGTTTTATAAAAAAAAAAAAAAAGATCAAAACGCCTACCTTGCCCTATTTCTATGATGGACAGGGTCGGACTGGGACAAGAAATAGGCCTGGGCACCTAAAACAAAAGTGGCCCGCCCCTCACCTCAAAAAAAGTGGCCCTCAAACCCTATCAATTCACAACTTTACAGAAAATGATACTTATGTAGGGTTTCTGGTGTTTGTTGCATGTAATGTTTTGTGTAAATGCTTGAGAAAACCAGTGATAACATTCCTTTTGTTCTTTTCTTAAAAAGACAACATCATCATCTCAGCTAAATCCTATACCTATTTTGCAGAACCAGAATCAAGGCATGTCTACTAATTGCCAGGCTCGGACTGGCCTGTAGGGCAATGGGCCCAGGGCCGAACCAAAAACACACAATTTTGGTGTGGGCCACTTTTCTGGCAAATTTCGTCCATTTTGACGAGTTAATTCACTCTGAGACTAGTAGTTTTGATCAGTGTTGCTGAATAAATATTCTTTAAAAACCACAATATGCATCACACTTTATTTTTTTTAAACTCCCCTTTGGTTACAAATGGGATGACTAGCCATTTGCAACTCTGGGCCACTTTTTCATTGGTGCACGAGACAATTGTATGGCCCAGTCCTAGGGGGCTAGAGAAGAGGGAGGAAGAACACATTAGAGCACACTGTGCATGCAACAAAAAACAAGTGATGGCGGGAACCAGGGGCAGTAAGAACATTACAGAAAGATGCATGGGGATGAGGATGAGAGGGAAGGGGACCTGGGGTCCAAATGAGCATGTGGTGTAAAGGTGGGGCAATGGACATCTATAAGTGGCGAGCCAAGCACGACATTGCATGGATACTTACACGCAGGGCTGGACTGGGAACTAAAAGAGGCCCTGGAAATAATTACTAGGGACCAAAAGAGGCCCTGGAAATAATGTTCAAAGTGGCCCCATATGACACATTTTCAGCAAGCCTAATGCTTTTCCTATGAGAAAATTTGGAAATGCCACACAAAAGAGGACCAGGGTGCAGAGGCCCACCGGGAAATCTCCAGAGTTCCCTATAGGCCAGTCCACCCCTGCTTACACGGATCTAACCGGGCCAGGGCACTCCTAAGACCTTAGTGACTGGTGGCACAGTGTATTTAAATGTTTGCATTCACCAGTCTTTGCGTGCACTAGGCCCGATGCTTAACGCTATCAGAGAAGGAACAGGTTTCTAATAAGACCACGCTCGCTTTCTCTCAGCAGTTATCAGGTTTATACCAGGGAAAGCCATTCCATCGCCTCCTGTTAATCTTGTGCAACGCCCTCTATTAACAGCCCGTGGTATTGCATCGTTGTACGTGTGCTGCATGGTTAAGCTTGTGCAACGCCCTCTATTAACAGCCAGTGGTATTGCATCGTTGTACGTGTGCTGCCTGGTTACGTTTGTGCAACGCCCTCTATTAACAGTCAGTGGTATTGCATCGTTGTACGTGTACTGCCTGGTTACGTTTGTGCAACGCCCTCTATTAACATCCAGTGGTATTGCACCATTGTACATATGCTGCATGGTTAAGCTTGTACAACGCCTCTCTATTAACAGCCAGTGGTATTGCACCATTGTACGTGTGCTGCATGGTTAAGCTTGTGCAACGCCCTCTATTAACAGCCACTGGTATTGCATCCTTACAAGTGTAGTGCAGCAGTAGTGACACTTTGTCATGCTGGGCACCCCACGTGTGTAGCTTGATGCCAAGGAAGATGGCAGCGTAACCGAGTGGCTCCTGCTCCATCCAGCGCTGTAAAAAGAACTATCCGTCATATAGGAGGAACATGCCATAAAAAACACAGGTTTAACAATTAAAGGAAGAACATAGATAAAAAACACAGGTTTCCGGGGGGGAATGCCCAGCAGTCGGAGTCCTGGGCCTCATGGGATCACGGCCACGATGTAAGAAAATGGCGACGCACCAGTTACCGGTGTGGAATAGCATGGATCTAAAATGCCGGCGCTTCCATGAGAACGTGTGAAGATTGACATCAGGAGAGCGCAGGTAGCAACGGTTCCTGCACGAGACGCTCCCAGTTCCAGGAGGGCTCGCAGGCGAGTGGGCATGGCCTAGTCCTTCTTCAATTGCCGTATAGAAGTACGCGGCATGCAAATTTAGTATGCTCGTTCCCACAATTCCCGGCGCTGTCTGCTCCGAGCCAGAGAGACGAAATAAATAACCGAGGAGCGTTTTTAATGCGTGTCATAATCTTCTCTATATAATACTTCCGCAATTGTAATTTTGAAGATGAGCATGTTTGTCACCCTCTCTTACATAGGTGGTAGTTATGATCGGTTGGGTAAATTACGTAGTGTTCGGTAGCTTTGCGCAGTGGCAGTATCGTAGCCAATGAGGTTTAACCGAGGCGCGATTATTGCTTATTGAAAACTTTACCCAATACCCCGCCAAGGTGACTTGAAATATAGTCGACTTGGTAATTTTTGACAGTCTCCACGGAGACTGACCTTTCAAAGTACAAAAATAGATGTATTATATCTGGGTTGCTCATGACAGAATTTGAACGCTGCCTATCCATATTCAAAACAACCTTAATGCACGATATGTTTGCCAATTAAGGATTTCAATTGAGCTCGTTCAGTGTCGAACATCTCCTTTTTATAGTTAATAGATGATAAAAGGTGAAATTAGGGGAGCGCTATTAATTGTGCTCTGAACACGACATTGACCAGCCATGACTGGTGACGATTTTAATTGGAGGGGAGTACATTTTCCCAACGAAAATGCAGAAGCGAAAAAATGTAGCGAGGGAGCCTGAGCCAACCACATGTGCTTCCAGGGATGGTAGTGCCACTACTAGAGACATTATTTTTTAAATAATGGGTTAAAATGGTACATTCTACAGGATGCTTTCTGTGAAAATTTGTGTCAGAATCCACACAATTTACATTTGGTTTTGTAGGGTAACACATGGAAATTGTTTTAAAAAATGCATCTTCCCAATGCGCCAAACATTGTATATGTTAAATGTTAAAGGTATTTGTATCGCGCACCGTCACCAACGGAATTGGTCCGCAGGCGCTCAGGCAGATCTGCAAATGATAAAGGTGGGATGGTTTAGTAAGGTGAAGAAGGGAGTAGGATAGTGAGAGGAGTGGTGTTCTGTTGGCAGCTTCAACTCGGTATACACCGGGTGCTGAACTTTGGTGCGGGTATCGGATCGGAGTCAGTCCGCGCGTGCTGTTGTTCCGGCTTATATGTTGTTGCAGTGTTGTGAAGTGCGTGCGGCTTGTGCGAGAGATGGTTGTGTGAGTTTTTTGAGTGAGATCAGTATGCAGAGTTTGAGCTTATATTGGTTAGTGGGTTACCTGACCTTTTCCATGCTAACATTCACAGTTCTGTCTGAGTGTGGCACTTGTTGACCCTCACATTCCCATCTATACGCGGCGCAGGCCACTGCCCAGGACTCCATCCAGGTGTGGCCACGCCAGCACTCACACTCCCACCCAGATGCGGCGCAGGCCAGTGTCTAGAGACCCGTCCAGGTGTGGGCATGCTAACATTCACAACTCTATCTGAGCGCCACGCAGGCTGGTGTTCACAACTCTAGGTGTGGCACATGTTAGCATTCACGTTTTTCTAGGTGCGGGCATGTTATCCTTCAATTGATCCTATCCAGATGCGAAGCAGGCCAGCGTCTATCTAGATGCGTCTGCCGGTCTGGATGTGTTCGTCCGTACGTACGAGTGGGAGTGTCAATTGGGCTTTCGTGTGGGTCTAGGTATGCGGTCAGTCTCTGCAGCCTTCCTTTGTGGCTATTTTCCATGTGTCTTATGCTCTGTCGAGTGGTTGGTTCTTTGGTTTGAGTGTTTGTCCAATTTGAGAGTGGTCGAGGTTGGAGTTATTTTCGTCATTGTTTTATTTATTTATTCTAGTGCGTCTCCGTTGTGGTTATGCTTTGAAGAGCCATGATTTGAGGAGTTTCCTGAATGCTAGGTGGTTTGTTGTATTTCGTATATATTCTTAGGTAGGTCATTCCAGGTTTTGGGTGCCTAGTGAGAGAAAGACGATCCTCCGAGTTTTTTTCTGTTGTAGGGTTTTGGTTCCAGGCGTATGTCGGTGCTTGATCTTAGTGTTCTTGTCGGTTGGTGTAGGTGTAGTTTGGCGCTTAGCAATTCTGCGCCTTGTTTGTGTATTGCTCTGTGCGTGATGCACATGGCCTTGAACTTTATTCGCTGTTTCAGTGGTAGCCAGTGTAGTATTTTTAGCTCTGGTGTGATGTGTTCTCTTCTGGGTATCTTGAGGAGGAGTCTGGCTGCTGCATTTTGTATGCGTTGCAGTTTTTTTAGAAGTCGTTCGGGCATGCCCAGGTATAGGCTATTGGCATAGTCCACTCTGGACATGATCAGAGCGATGATGCTAAGTGTTTTGTTGTCGAATGACAGGAACGGTAGGATCCTTTTTGCTGCTCGCAGGAGGAAGAAACATTTCTTGATTACCGAGTTTATTTGTGGCTCCAGAGTGAGGTTGTTATCCATCAGGACCCCTAGGTTTTTTACAGTTGATGATGGTTCTGGTGTGGTGCCAAGCTCCCTTGGCCAGGGGATGTAGTTGATGTCTCCTCCCTTTTATGAAACAATCATTATCTCTGTTTTGCCTGGGTTGATTTTGAGATGGTTGAGGTTCATCCAGTTGAATATGTCACGAAGGCAATTCTCTAGTGTGGTGTTTTCTTCTCGGATGTCCTGTATGTTGAAGATTATTTGAGTATCGTCGGCGTAGTTGTAGCATGTGAGGCCGTGTTTTTTGATGAGTTTGATTAATAGGTACATGTAAATGTTGAATAGAAGTGTGGAGAAGGATGATCCTTGTGGTACTCCGCACGTGGAGACTCTGGGTTTGGATTTACAAGGCTTCATCCATATTGTTTCTGTACTGTTTGTTAGGAAGGATTTGATCCATAGTAGGGCAGTGTCTGTTATCCCTAGTCCTTCTAATCTCTCTATGAGGATGGCATGGTTGACAGTGTCGAAGGCTGCAGACAGATCAAGGAGAATCAGGGCGGTGCTGTTGTCCGAGTCTGCGTTTGTTTTTAGGTCGTCCCATATTGAGAGGAGAGCCGATTCTGTTCCTCTCATAGGTCTGAAGCCAACTTGTGCCTGGTCTAGTAGGCAATGCTCTTCTGTGAATTCTTGGGTTATTTGGTAGACGTACGTTTCTAGCAGTTTGTCTATGTAGGGTATGTTGGAAATGGGTCTATAGTTAGATAAGTCCTCTACGTTTCCTGTTGTGTCTTTGAGTAGAGGCTTGATGTAAGCCGATTTGAAGGCCTGCGATACTTTACCTGTTGAGATTGAGAGGTTGAGGAGGTTCCTGTGGTATTCCATGGGGGTTCCTTGTTTGAGAATTGTTTTGTATATGTCCGGGGGGCAAGGGTCTTCAGGAGAGCCCTATTTGTTGCTTTGGTTTACCAGTTTGACGAAAGCCTCAACTGATATTTCTGGGAAGTTTCGTAGCTTGTTTGCGTGTTCCTCGTCTGTGTTGGTGGGGTTTGAGCTGTGAACGCTTGGTCTGTTTTGTATGGTGTGTTGGATGGAGGTTATTTTGTTTTTGAAGTGGTCTCTGAGGTCCTCGCAAAGTTTTGTCGATGGGTTTGGCGTGTTGTTGCAGGCCGGTGGGTTTTTTATTTCGTTTATGATTTTGAATAGTTCTTTTTGATCGTTTGGTGCCCTGAAGATTCGGTTGTCGTAATGTTTCCTCTTCGCTTTTTGTATTTCCTTTTTATATGCGCGGATCAGTTGTAGGTATTTCAATTTGTTTGCGGTGTTGTTGTTGATCCTCCATTCAGATTCTAGTTTTCGGTTTTTCCTTTTCATGGCGTTGAGTAGTGGGGTGAACCATTTTGCTGTAGTTTTGTTGCGTGATGGGGTGAAGGGCTTTTCTTCGGCGATGTCGTCAAGGGTTGTTGCGATCCAGGTATGAAGTAGGGCAACTTTTTTGTCTAGGTCTGCTTCTTCCATGGTTGATGCTTGTGGTTTGATGAGTTCTAGGATCTCGGTTAGATTGGAGTTTTTTATGGTTCTCCAATTTCTTTTCATCCTGATGGGTTGCTTTTCTTGTTGCTTTTCTGTCAGGGCGGCCGTTGTGATTATGATGAGGTGGTCGCTCCAAAGTATTTGAATTGGGGGTGCCGTGGTGATGAGACCCTTGTTGGCGAAGATTGCGTCCAGTGTGTGCCCTGCTGAGTGGGTTGCTCCTTTGACTAGTTGTTGTAGGTTCATGGCTGCTAGTTGGGCGGTTAAGGATTTTTGTGTGGTTGTGGTTTCTTCGTCGAACCAGATGTTGAAATCTCTGAGGATGATCAGATGATTGTACTTGATGGCTAGGGTAGTGATTGCTTCTGTGAAAGCATCTACGAAAGTCGCATCATAGGTTGGTGGTCTGTATATCAGTATGAATTTCAGGTTGGTTTTGGGGTTTACTGAGAGTCGTAGTATTAACGATTCGCATTTATCAATGTTTAGTGGATCTTCCATTTTGATGGCCAGGTGTTCCTTGTGGATGATCGATAGTCAGTGGATTCTCTGGGTGAGATTTTGTTTTGAGGTTATTTGTTGTTCGAGTTTGTAATTGTCTGTTCGTGGAGTTTCCACATTGATGTCGGTAGGATGAAGAACGGCGACAGCTGCTTCTTCATTGAAGCGGTCTAGTAAGTTGATAACAGGGCTGATTAGTCTTGGTGTTTCTGCTGTGATGCTACTCGGATGAAGATCAGCGGTGGATTCTTCATTGGGTCCGGGTTGTTGGGTGGGGGGTGGCGTTGCTGGTTGTTGGTACTTCGCCGTATTGTGCGGGATGTAGTGGAAATCGATGTTGCCCCTCCGTTCTTGTAATGTAAGGGGTGATGGGGTCGGAGTCTTCCCACTCTCTTGTTGAGTGCCCCCGTATTTTTTCCGCGTGTATCAGGAAATTCTTTGCATGTTTCGAGGTTTCCGTGGTGGGGTGTCGGTGTACCGTGGTTGTTGCGAGGTAAGGTGTGAGGTATAAGGATTTTTCTCTTGTGGATTTTATTCCGGTTGTGGTTGTTTTGGGCATGTTTTCTTCCAATGGGGCTGTTTCTTGTGGGTTCTGTCGGTGTTGTGTGTTCGCGTCTCTTGTTGCATGATCTTGTTCTCTTTCTCGCCGTCCTTTTCTGGTACGGGCCATTTTCCAGTCTAGGTGCAGGCGTGGTATGGTAGTTGGTCTATTATGCTGTGCTGTGCGGTCGCAGTGGCCTCGGTTTTCCTTTTCTGGATATGCTGGGGTGTTCTCTGGCTCACTGTTGTTTTCTGTCGGTGGGTAGGGTATGTTTCCTGAGGGTGCACTGTCGGTGGAGGGGGGGTTAGGGTGTTGACGGTCTGCTGGTATGGGATTTAGTTGGGTTAGGTAGTGGTGGGTTTCTGGGAATGGTAGAGTATTGAACTAAGCACAGTTAGATTATTTGAGAGATCTGTGTATTGGGTGAGAGTCCTATCAGTGCAATCTAAACATCACACAGTGCCGTTCGGAGACAAGGCCCCTGCTAAGTTTGAGAGACCTGAACAGTGGGAGAGACGTCCACCAGCGCAGTCTAAACGCCACACAGTGCAGTTTGGAGACGGAGCCCCTGCTAGATTTGAGAGCCCTGTATAGACTGCGCTTAGCCTTTTAATTTCCTAATCTCAATTCATTTGTTTCTTGTCTCCATGTTTGTTATTTGTTCTTAACGCCTGGCTAATTTATTGCCAATACTTTGTATCCTTTTCATGCAATCTATTGATTATCTTGTGGTGGTCTTTAACTATTGTTTATTTTTGTCAATGCATATTTTTGACTAATTGTGATGGGTAATTATAAATTTTTTTTTGCTTTGGCATTCAACACTGCCTTGCTCCTTCTTTTTTGTTTTTTGGGTCGGATTGTGTGTTATATTTGGTTTGTCAGATATGTCTTTGTTAAATATGTACAATAATTATGTGATATAATTTTGCAGCCTTGGAAGAAGAGCGTCGTTGTTCGAAACACGTGTCGGCTGTGTAGATTCATATTAAATTGCTTAATCAGCTTAAACATTTTCGTTTGTGTGCGCAATTTATGGTAGCGAGTACCAACAAAGGTTGGGTGATATTGTATGCATATTTGTTCTATAAAAAAAGAGCTTAAGCGTAAGTGCTATACAATAACGTATTATCATTTGGCCTTGGACGTCTGCTTGCATTCACAGTAATTTGACAATATGGATCTATACACAGAGATATTAATGATACATATGGTGATCCATTCTTGTATGAAAAGTTATGTTATTTTATGAGTTGTGTTATAATGTAACATGAAACCTCCATAAATTGCATTTTCTGTAAAGTCGTGAATTGACGCGATTCATGGATGATGGTTTGAGGGCCACTTTTTTTGAGGCACAGGGTGGCCCACTTTTTTCTGGGTGTCCGGGCCTATTTCTTGTCCCAGTCCGACCCTACTAATTGCCACAAGTAATGCAAATAGATTTGCTTTTAATGAGCAATACAGCCAAATGATGACACCAGAAAGTACCTTGCCAGTTGTATTTATACTCAACATGACTTTACAACACAACTCATAAAACAAAAAACCTTTGCATACTTACTAGTCCTTTTTATTTTTACAGAGTGTACCGTTAGTTCAAAGGCTCAAGAAGAAACGCATCCTGGGTGCTCTCTCTTTCTTTCGAGCAAGTTATAGAATCGTCTCAGGCCGGACATGCAAGCACTGCCAGTTTCCCAAGTCACAGCTAGGCAGCAGACACACTCACACACATAGCGTAGCACCTGTGGCTCTGAAGACTGCTGCTGGTTACGGTGACCAGGTTGCAAACCTTTATCAGTAGCAGAGCCTTTCATATGCATGATGGAACAATTCCAACTCAAAGAGCTTGCAAAGCACTGCAAATCTGTCATAGTTAAAGTGAGAAACCCAAAGCACCCATGTAAAGATTTGTTTATATCCATAATGTCTACTATCTTGACATGCAAAAAAGTAAAGTTGATTTAAGTCACTAATCAAATGTTTTGAACATCATAAATACCCATGAGTGGAAGTCTGTGCCAAATAATCTGCATATCTATCTATCTGTGTCTATTACACACACAACGTCTTGTATTACATCTCTGAAATCACTGAAAGTACAGTGGGGTTAACTACATTTTTGAGATTGGCATTATCTTGCATTCTGGGACTTATAGTTTACCATTCAGGATGCGTAAATTAAAGCCACAATGATATTTGTTGTATGATGTTGCTATACTGATTTACATGTTGTCATGTGGCTTTATTATGCAATTTGTGTTTTTTGTAATTAAAATCTATAAGACATTGTTACTGTGTAGACCTTGAAATCCAACAATTTGAGCCAAGGTTTGTGATCCTGGTCACCACTACACCCTCCCCCCAATCTGTCCGACCATCCCGCTACCTCTTTTATGGATGCAGCCAGGGTACCACTAGTTTCTTTTTTCCACTTCCACCACTGTCCACAATGAACATGCTCAAAGGAGAAAATTGAAAATGTTGAGGTTTTTGCCTAGCCACAATGGGTCAGTCCTTCCCAGATCATCCTGGTTGTTTGGATAATATGGACAGCCTTCTAATAAGATGATTTTGGCTTGAGGGTGCGTTGTTTCACCAAGGCATGGTGATTGGACAGCCATACATAACCCATACCTAATGCGTTTCTTTTTTTAAACTACATTTTTATTAGCATTTGATAAGGCACAAAAAGCATAAGTCACATATTACAAAGGTCAAAAACTTGCAGTTCCAACTGAGCCCCCGGCCCCTCCCAACTCCCCTCCCCCCTGAACTCGGGGAACAGGTGGAATCGTCAAACCCAACACCAATGATGCCAGCCTTTAAGTCGCCACCCAACACCCCCTGCTCATACCCTCCCCCAACATATACCAAGTTCCATCTCTATAACTTGCCTATGCAGTACGGGCACACTTAATTCAGTGTCTCAGGAGCCTTAAGAACAACTTTACCTTGTACCAGTAGCTTGGCTCCCTCCAGAAAATACCATTCCCCTCCCATACACTCACACACCTTTACGGGTCACAGGATGCCCCCTCCATCTCCCACCTATGCAAGATGACAGCCCATTCCTCCATAAATTACCCCTGTCTTTTATCACAGCCGTTAGTTTATCCATCACCATCATGGTGTGCACCTTTCGTATCCCAAGTCTCCTTTGATGGGAGTTTTTCTTCTTTCCACCCCTGAGCAATGGCCAGCAGTCTCGCTATAAGCATTGCCTTCCACATTCTGGGGAGTCTCAGCCCATCCCTACCTTTCGCTGGGACCCCTAAAAGCAGCAGTAATGTGTCTACCTCCAGCTGAACCACTGTGACTTCTTTCATCCAATTTAGCACTTCGTTCAAAAACACACGTACGTTAGGGCGCAACCACCACATATGAGAGAGGGAACCCACTTGGCCACATCCCCTTGAGCACAGGCCCCCGGAAAAAACCCGTACCTTAGGGCACCACCACCACATATGAGAGAGGCAACCCACTTGGCCTCATCCCCTTGAGCACAGGCCCCCGGAAACATCCTAGAATTTTTCAGGGGATCTCTGTGCCAGCCCATCAGCATTTTATAGTTGTGTTCCATCGTGGAGGTGAACAGAGTGCCGTGGAAGGTGACGTTATACATTTTCGCCCATTCTTCCTCCGATGTCTCCTCCCCCATTAGGTCCACCCAGTACCTCTGAAACGCTTGTCTTCCCATCAGGGACGCTAGGTTCATAGCTCCATATAATTTAGATTAAATACCCTTCCTTGTAGGTGACAAGTGTAGGACATTTTCAAAGCTAGTACGCTCCCTTACCACCGACCCTCCCTCTTCGAATCAGACAGTATACCTTTTACCCTAATGTACTCAAAAACCAAAATGTAATCCTTCCCCAACCCCTCCCTGATAGTCTACAGATCTAAGAATGCCCCCTCCTTCAATAACTGAACCACCCTATCCAGGCCCCCGTCTGACCACCTCTGTGAGAATCTCAATACCTGGGTCGCAAGGTTGAATGGGGGGCCACATACCAAAGACAGCGGTGAGGGCCATGATGAAAACATTTGGTTAGTCCCACTGTCACGCCAGACCGACCAGAGAACGTCCAATGTGGGGTGAGTTCTAAGTTTCCCCAGGATGGATTTGAGCGGGGACCAGAGATAGTCCCTCACCTTTAGAGGGTGAGCCTCCAAATCCTCCAAATAGGTCCAATAGGTCCTCATTTAATCTTTCATGTGCTAGAGCATTACTCATAGATGGGCAACCTTATGGTACAATTGAATATCAGGAAATCCAAACCCGCCCTGTCTCTTGGAAGTGTAACAGTCACCATTTTCACCCTCTGCATTTTATTTTGTCAAATAAATCGACAAAGTTCCCCCAGTAGATCAACAAAAAATCTCTCCGGGAGTTGACTCAGTATAGCCGCAAACAGATAGAGGAGTCGGGGGAGCATATTCATCTTTACTGAGGTCATGCATCTGTACCA
Source organism: Ambystoma mexicanum (assembly GCF_040938575.1). Classification (NCBI taxonomy): domain Eukaryota; kingdom Metazoa; phylum Chordata; class Amphibia; order Caudata; family Ambystomatidae; genus Ambystoma; species Ambystoma mexicanum. Next base: position 1,550,821,824 of record NC_090932.1, read on the forward strand.
GATTAATACTAGAGGGTCCCATCTTTTTAAATCCGATTTCAACTTCTCAAGATAGGGATCATAATTAGCTGTAACGATCTCTCCCAGTAACCCGGTAACACGAATACCGAGATATTGTATGTACTCGTGTTCCACACTCATTCCCAGATATCTCCGCTCCGAGTCCAAGTGAGAGCTTCCTTTTTGAATGGGCATAATACATGACTTTTCCACATTAATTTTAAGACCCGAGAGGTAGCTGTATACCAAGATTTGTTCCATCCGCGCTGGGAGCGAGTGCTGTATGTCCATGAAATAACCCAATTTATCATTTGCGAAGAGCGATAATTTACATTAAATCTCTGTTACGCTCACCTGGTTCCACGGGGAAGCCACCCAGCAGTTGGGACTCAGGTATCCTTCTCTGCGGTTCCCATGTGTGACCAGCAGGAGGGTTCTGCCTGGAATACAGGTGGGCAATGTTCAAGACTGGGCAACTGGGGTAAACAGTCTCCCACCACCCCATATACCCGCGGCCTCACTGGACCTCTCCTCACCTTGTTTTTAATGCAGGTGTGTTATCCGTCCTGCCTTCTTGGCAGGGGCGCGTTGTGCTTTGTGGGCGTTTGCGATCGAGTTACTTCACTGATGCCAGCCCGCTTTGAGTCTTTCAGGTAGGTCTTATTGCTGTGCTATATTATTGTCCTTGCATGCCTTTTTGGTTTAACTAATTGTCACGCTCACCTGGTCTCCACGGGGGCGTAGCACGTGGCTGCACGAATGATGTCTGCGCTGGCGTGGTGCTGCGTGATTGGTGATGTCGCTGCGGCTTCTCCCTTGTTATCACCCTCCCGAGGCTTTGGTCTGCAAGGTCAAAATAAGGTATAAGCGACTGGGGAGGGAGTTGAGTTGGACCCACCTCCGCCACCACCTGATGCCCTTCTCCGCTTGCTCTCACCTTGAAGTTTTGTAAGGTAGGCTCTCTGTCCTGCAATCTAGCAGGGGCGCGAATAACACAGTCTTTCCAGGATCGAGTTACTTCACTGATCCGATGAGCGATTGCTGAGTCTTGGAGAGCTTGGTCAAACAAGTAAGTCTCTATGCCAATGACTGCTTGGTATAAAGTCTTTGAGTCTTTTATTTGCTCCAACTCCTTTAAATCAGTGTCTTTGTCTATACTTTCAGGCGCGACTTCGAATGGATTTTTCATGAGGGTTCAAATGGACTTAGAGCGCCGAGCAGATGTCCTGCAGGTGAGTGGAAGCGCAAGAATGAAGCGCTGTAAGTCTAAAGTATTGTTTTTCCTTTCCGTGCGTGACTAACCTGTCACTCTTCTTCTTTTGCAGAGGCGGCGCAGCGCTGGAATGAAGAATGGAGGAACCGCTCCGAAGATGCTCCGGAAGGATGCTGAACCCGAGAGGACTCTTACAGCCAGAACGAAGACCGTCCCCTTCAGCCGGTGCGAAGGCCCGGGAGCGGCTGAAGAAGCTGAAGAAGCAACCGATGGAAGGATGCTGCAGGTAAGGCTTAGCCGTTGTGCTGACCTGTTTTTCCTCTGTCTTTTTCCTTTCCAGGTACCGATGGATGAAGTCCTGGACGGGCGTGGCTGTAGAAGTTCAGGAACAGAACAGACACGGCGAGCATTACGCTGCAGGAGTGCAGAATAATGCAAAGCATGTTCTGTATGCAGGGCGTGGCTTAAATAGCCTTGCAAGTAGTCCCAGGTAAAGTAGTCCCTTTAGCACACTCTGTTCTTTGAATAAAATAGTCCCTCAGCCACACCCTGAGGAAACAGAAAGGCTCAGCCTGGCTAGACTGGGCAAATAGTTCCACATGATTTATCCCATATTATGAGCCTGGCGCAAACCAAACGGTGCCAGGACTGAGTCCAAGAGGCTCTGGGGGGCTTGAAAAGCCCTTATGGGAGTCGCTGACTGGGGGGGTTAGGGGGGGCATCAGATCCATGGAGCCTTTAGTGTGAACCATGACACTAATGTCTTTTCTCTTCCTTAGGTGCGCGGAAGCCCAATATGTGGCATAGACTGAATTGGGTCTCGCCTGTAAGTAATGGCGTTTTTAGAGCACCTTGATGCGGTGAGTAGGCGCTAAACGCAGCGCTATGATGCCTTGCCTCTTGCTAACCTGTTGTCTTGTCTTCCCACAGGTCGCGGTGCTCACCCGGTGCATGTAATTCCTGAGGCGATGCTGGTCGAGGAGCGGCACCGTTCATTAAATTGTAAAAATGTCTAATGCCTTGTTTCTTTCTTTTTTGTAGATCCGTCGGTTCGGGAGGAGTGCTGGTTCCAGGATGCTGATCTCAAGAGCCGTGGACAGATAACAAAGAAATTACAGGTAAGTTGCTGCTGCTAACGATGTCCTTTTTCTCCTTTACAGATGCTGCTCTTCCGAGGTTCACGGGTGCAGCTGAACCCGGTGAGTGTCACGTTGGAGAATTGCAAAGTAACGCGAAGCGTGTTATCCCAGTCGGGTGTGGTTTAAATAGCTTCAAGAAAGTAGTCCAGGTAAAATAGTTCCTATGGTACCACACCCAAAAATACTATACCGCATAGCTTGGTTCCATGTTGATTGACACTGAAATAAAGTAGTTCCCAATACAAGTCCTTTATAAAGTATGAGCCTGGTGCAAAAGGCGCCAGGACTGGCCCCAAGAAGGCCTAGGCCAAGGATGCCTGGTTTTAGTGGAGACCCTTCCTGGTCCATGGGCTTGCCAGGAGGTCTTCTGGATGGGGGTCATGACAGCACTCCCCCCAAAGCCCCTCTCAAGGTGTTCCTCCTGTCCGGCCCGGGTTTAGTTGGGAGATTTCGATGATAGTTTTTGATCAGACGTGGCGCATGAACGTTTTCACAGGGTTCCCAGGATCTATCTTGGGGTCCAAATCCTTTCCAATCAATTAGATAGTATAGCTTCCCCCTTGAATACTTAGAGTCCAGTATGCCTTTAAGTTCGAATTCTGGTTCTCCGTCAACAAGAATGGGTTTTGGTGGTGTTCCAATCGTTGTACCAGGCTGCATTGGTTTTAAAAGGGACACATGAAATACCGGGTGGATGTGTAGGTTGGATGGTAAATCTAATTTGTCGGCCGCTGGATTAATAATCGCCTTGATGGTGTAGGGTCCTAAGTACCTGGGTTGAAAGGTTTGGGTTCCTTTGATGGGTATAAACCTGGCGGCTAGCCAAACCTTGTCCCCTACTTGATAGTCTGGGGCCTTTTTCCTCTGTTGGTCGGCAAATTGTTTTTGCTTGTCTTTGGCATGAATTAGATGTTCTTGGGTCTTTTTGAAAGCCTGAGTGATATTGGTGTGAAGGGTTTTTACTGCTGGCATTTTCTCTCCATTCTCAACTGGTCTCTCTTGATGTTCGGGTCCTTGCCCCCTCTTTTAGATTTGCAGTGTCTCTTAACTAGGCCGGGTTCACTCTCCTGCCTGGCCTCTCTTTCTGTCTCTTTGGGGTGCTCTTTAACCCCCTTCGTCAACTGGTCTCTCTCAATTCGTTTGGGTCCTTGACCCCTCTTTGAGATCTGAAATATCTTTTAACTAGGCCTGGTTCTCTATCCTGCCAGGCCTCCCTTTTAGTCTCTTTGGGGTGCTCTTTAATCCCCTCCATTCCCAACTTGTCTCTTTCTTCGGTCCCACTGGGACAAGGAAGATGGCTCTGCATGTCTTCCCAACCACAGCCTCTGGGGTCTCCCTGTGCCTTGCTGGTCCCTCTCAGTGTATATTTGTACTTGGTCTGTGAGGGTTCTGGTCCTCTGCAACACCAGCAAACTTCTGTGGCTTCCCCTGAGCTCTCACGGTCTTCTTACGGTTCTCGACGGCTCCACCACACTGGCTTGTCTCCGGGCGTCTGGTCTCGCCTGGACCTCTTGAGTGACTCCGGTTCTGCCACTGGACGCCGGTTTCTCCTACAATCAGACAATCCGTTAAGTCGTGGTTCTTCCCCGGCTTGTCATTCTCCACCTCTCTGCTCCAGGCATTCGGGTCAGTTCCTGGACCTCTCCACGGTGCTCTGCTCCCTGGCGGGAAGCTGCTCTGGGGCAGGACAGACTTCGAGGAGAGTCCTTTGTCAGTTTGTATGCCCTGATTACCACCCCCAGGAGACCTATTGGGTACCGACCTCACATCCCTGGCCCCATGGGAAGGGTGCCCCACCTGGGTAGAAGTGACTACATTGAGGTATTCATCACACCATGCATGCACAAAATAAGCTGCAAAGTATAGCTGCAGGCTGCATTCCACAGGCCATGGTCTCAGCGTAGGCAGGAGGGGTGTTTATTTCTAATTTCTTCTGCCTTTCTCATTAAAGACCATACATTTTTTATTTAATGCCACACAATCTGCGCAGCAAAGGTACTTCGATGGCTGAGGAATTAAACGCTGAAAGCTTCTACACAGGCGTCTACGAAGGAAACAATTACTGACTATTCAATATAATATTCAATAAAGATTGTGGGAATGTGGTGGAAAGTAACAAGAAGTCATTGGAGTCTGTTGATATAGACAATAACTTGCTCCTAGACCTATGATATAATTTGCAGAAGGAGGCTTGTGCTACAGCCATCAACAAACATCAGGTCTGAAGAGAGCATGTGTGGTAAGGCAGGTGGGGGAACCTTGAAATCCTTATCTTTTTGCCGAATTTGAATGTGAGCGGGGTAGATCATTCCACACAAATTACCTCCACACCCTGGTACTTGGTTTCATCATGAAACTGTATGCACTGTAAAGGTGTCGAAGAAGGAGACTGACACAAAGGTGGCATGATTTTGGCTATAGACTTTTATTTGGGACAATGGAAAAGAGGTTCTCGCTATCCCTAAATTCTAAGAGGGGTTTCCCTGCCTCAAAACTAACACTAAAAGCGTCTGTCAAGATGTCCGTCAAAGTATAAACCATTGTCCTGCATCAAAAACCTACTTCTATCCCTCACACGCTAAAACGAAAGAGTAAACTAACATAAAGTTCCATCTTTAAGGAGAGTTGCTCCTTTCTCCTGCTTCTGGATTGTTGCTTAGCCAAAATGTTCCTTCAAGTATAAACACCAGAGAGAATGACTCCCTTCCCCTGATATGCAGGTTTCAAAACAGTCTTTCTACAATGTTCTCTCCAGGAGAATGGCTCCCTTCTCCTGGTGTGATTCTGTACACGTTCCAGTAGAACCAGGGGGAATGACTCTCTTCCCCTGGTGTCACCAACCTGACTTCCATTTCAGGACCAAGAAAATGCCTCCCTTCTCTTGGTCAGTTCCTGACACACAAAGCCTCTCTACTTCCACCTTGTTACCAGGAGCATGACTCCCTTCTCCTGGTATTACTTGATATTTGGTGCTTTCAGACTGATCCACGCTTTGCCTTTGTAACTTGCTGTCAACAATGTCCCAAATCTTCTTAGGATCACAGATCCTTCTCTTGTGATTAATGAACGTATCCCTGCCACTATGGTGAGCATGATTTCCTATCTGCTTTAATGTCTCTTTGTTGGGGTCCCAGGCTCGTTTTAGCTCACCAGTGGTTTCCTCTTCCACACTGTCTGTGATTGACAGGGTCCCACACACTTCCCTGGTGGCCAGTGCACTTATCTCTGCCACTGTCTTCAGGGCAACTCCCTCTGGTACTTGCTTCAAGGTCCCAGGCCCTTATCTTGTTTTGCTTTGGGTTCCAGACACTTATCTTGTTTGGGTTCCAAACCCTTACTTTCCTCCCCTTTTTGCTAAAGCCCACCTAGTTCACTCTCCTGCCAAGGACTAATACAAGGAAGAATACTCTTATCATCAAGTTCGATTAAATTGCATTCAGTATTTTCAAACTAGCCTGTAGAGATATCATGTTGGATATATGAATTCACTTGGCATTGTGGCCCTATCAGGAAACGATGTACAGCTTGCATAAACAGTAATAAGGTAAATCATATCAACCATGCGCTCATCGCTGACTGTATAAGGTGTTTACGTTGCAATACTAGAGTCAGTATTAAGGACCCACTCCTTCCAATGTGTTAGGGAGAATTCTCATTCTATGGCTAATTTCCCTTACCTATAGAGTCCCCCAGCAGCTTTGCTGGATTTGAAGGGTTTGTTTTTTTCTCCTGCTAAGAGTGAGACTCTTTTTCCCACTCTTAGGCATATTTGTTATGTGTGTTCTAGGCTATTTTTTGTGTTTAATGTCTATGGGGTTTATCTCACCCTAATCGGAACCATCTTTATCCACATGTGTTACACAGCACCCTCCGTGCAGTGACACCGGGGTGTCGTAGCGACGCCCAAACATAGACTCCATACCCTGGGACTGACTACTGTCTCCCAGGGCATGTAAAGTCCCCAATGACTTTACTAGTCACTCTTTATGAACAGAACAAGTACAACCCTTCTTACTATGGAGGTACTGGCAAGGGTTAATAGTTTTTCCCCTATGTTCATTTACGAGAGGGTACCGTACAGTCCCTCTCTCAAAAGTTTCTGCCTGGTGGCAGTGGTTACTACCAAAAATATTCGACCGCAAATATTTCCCTATGGGTTTTTCCCATTGTTCGAGGCTACCACATTTACTGACAGCCTCTAACATACCGCTGGTTTATTTTTGTATTAACTTTACTCCGGTAGGTTTTATTTGCCAGAACTTTTATATAAATTCTTTCTCGTGTCTTTCTCTAAGATCCTAACCCAGGTCGGGGATCCTTTGTTCGTCCTTTTAGCGGGCTTCTGCAAAGAAGCCCTCCTTTCGGCGTCACTGAGTCTGGGGTGGACCCATTGTGTGGGAGGGGGAGTAGGCCCCCTGGACAGGGATGCCTCAGCAACCCATGTCACACTCTGCCCTGATAGGATGGAGGGTCTCCCGCCAGGATGACCACTCCACTGTGTGAGTGACAGCTAGGCTGTATGATGGGGATCTTTTTGCATAAAAGCGTGGTCTTGAGGACTGGAAGAGCAAGACGTCGCCACTGGAACTAAGAAGCCGAAGAGGAGCGAAGCCAAAGACACCTGCACCAACTGAACCACCGGTGAAGCCCTGCTGCAGCGTCTCACCACTTTTCTCCACACAACGAGAGAAGATCTTCATCTGTAAGAGCCTTCTTCCCTTGAGCTGGTGGGGCCAACCAGTTTGCCAATCGCCTTCCCGGACCTGCCTTGGTCGAATCACCAGTGCCCTGCACTCGGAGACCGGATAGCCAGGCAGCGTCCACTCAGACCGCGATTTAAAGGAGCGTACCTTTTATTTCGTTTGGCAGCACCGCGGCTGGTTTCATCCCTGGGCAGTGCAGTAACTTGAACCTTCCTCCACGACGAGAGTCTCTCTTCCTCTGCTGGATCTCCCAAACTGCAGGAACTGCCAGGAACAACCGCCACCACAGGAGCCTCGTCTACATTTTAAAGTACTTTGTTCCGCCAGGCCTCCCTTTTCGTTTGGTACTGCTAAAGGTGTTTTAAATCCTTTACCTACCTGCTGGGTTGGCCACCCCTATCGTCTAACATTGTCTTTCGCCTTCTGCAACCACCCTTTCAAATCGTTTAACAAAGACTTCACTGCATCTACAAGAACATTTTGCTCCTAGGCTCTTTGCCCTGTACCACTGACTCTGGCACAGCCCTATTGACTCTGGTTAAATCTGTTACAACTGCCTTCTCTAGATTGCTTCTCACCTAGAAATGTGTTGGTGCACCTTACTCTTATAACCACCTTTTCCATCCCACTTTTAAAACTTGTGAAATGCCATTTTGCTCGGTTTTCACCTCAGTATTATACATGCTAAAGTACCGCTTGCCTAAACTTGTTCACAATCTTCTTGGGAAATGTTGCTAGGGTGCCTAAGAGTATATTCCTGTATAACTTGTTCTTTCCCTCCCTTGTGAGAAATTGATAGAGTGCCATTTGTGTTTGGTTTTCACTGTGCCGTTTTGCTCAGTTTTCACTCTTGCTCAAACTTGTCTACAATTTAACCAGGGAGTTGTGTATACTTTTCTTGACTGCTTTTTAACTTGCTTTAATAACTGTGGTTAATGTGTTGAACTAGAAGTGTGTAAAATAAATATATATATTCTTTTTAATACAAATCTTTGGTCAGTGTTTCCTTGTGCCATAGTAGTGTAGTCCTATTGTGTAAACCCTGAAAACTGCTCGTCTCCCTCTTGAGATAAGTCTGACTGCTTAGCCACAGCTACCAACTAAATCTTTGTGGTACAGACTGATACCAAAGGGGGTTTATTGCTCATACCTGTAGTCTTAATCTTCTGTATTGCTCCCCAAGGGAACTGCACAGGATTCTACCTAACACAATGGAAGATCAGATCTGAATTGTTTTTATAACATTTATTGTACATGGGATCAAAATGACCTTATACAACGTAATGTACATAATAAAATTAATAATCAGTCAAATGTGTATTCACATTAATTTGAACTGAAAATGTACTGTATTAATACCTCAGACAGATTAAAATTGAGAAAAATTAAAATATTTGAGCTTTACTCAATTCAAACACTGATTAACGAACTACACATTGTCTTCTGCTCTATCAAAAGTACTTAGGTGAACTTGGTTAAAAGGTACAGGACATCAATTAAAAAAATCGAAATGGCAGTCAATGATCAAAACACTGGCTACTAATGACTCAAAACAATGTTGGCATCTTGCCAACAAAATCGGACATCTCAAAAAGAGTTACTCTCCAACTGTGTTGATGAGAACACTTTGTTTTCTTTCATTAAGAAAATATATTGTAGACAAAAGCATATCCACAATAACGCATATATAATGAATGACATATGTGATCTAAGTGGTGTGGCAACCAGAAGAAGGTTTCAGACGATTGTGACTCATGATTCAAGGGTTTTATAAAAAAAAAAAAAAAGATCAAAACGCCTACCTTGCCCTATTTCTATGATGGACAGGGTCGGACTGGGACAAGAAATAGGCCTGGGCACCTAAAACAAAAGTGGCCCGCCCCTCACCTCAAAAAAAGTGGCCCTCAAACCCTATCAATTCACAACTTTACAGAAAATGATACTTATGTAGGGTTTCTGGTGTTTGTTGCATGTAATGTTTTGTGTAAATGCTTGAGAAAACCAGTGATAACATTCCTTTTGTTCTTTTCTTAAAAAGACAACATCATCATCTCAGCTAAATCCTATACCTATTTTGCAGAACCAGAATCAAGGCATGTCTACTAATTGCCAGGCTCGGACTGGCCTGTAGGGCAATAGGCCCAGGGCCGAACCAAAAACACACAATTTTGGTGTGGGCCACTTTTCTGGCAAATTTCGTCCATTTTGACGAGTTAATTCACTCTGAGACTAGTAGTTTTGATCAGTGTTGCTGAATAAATATTCTTTAAAAACCACAATATGCATCACACTTTATTTTTTTTAAACTCCCCTTTGGTTACAAATGGGATGACTAGCCATTTGCAACTCTGGGCCACTTTTTCATTGGTGCACGAGACAATTGTATGGCCCAGTCCTAGGGGGCTAGAGAAGAGGGAGGAAGAACACATTTGAGCACACTGTGCATGCAACAAAAAACAAGTGATGGCGGGAACCAGGGGCAGTAAGAACATTACAGAAAGATGCATGGGGATGAGGATGAGAGGGAAGGGGACCTGGGGTCCAAATGAGCATGTGGTGTAAAGGTGGGGCAATGGACATCTATAAGTGGCGAGCCAAGCACGACATTGCATGGATACTTACACGCAGGGCTGGACTGGGAACTAAAAGAGGCCCTGGAAATAATTACTAGGGACCAAAAGAGGCCCTGGAAATAATGTTCAAAGTGGCCCCATATGACACATTTTCAGCAAGCCTAATGCTTTTCCTATGAGAAAATTTGGAAATGCCACACAAAAGAGGCCCAGGGTGCAGAGGCCCACCGGGAAATCTCCAGAGTTCCCTATAGGCCAGTCCACCCCTGCTTACACGGATCTAACCGGGCCAGGGCACTCCTAAGACTTGAGTGACTGGTGGCACAGTGTATTTAAATGTTTACATTCACCAGTCTTTGCGTGCACTAGGCCCGGATGCTTAACGCTATCAGAGAAGGAACAGGTTTCTAATAAGACCACGCTCGCTTTCTCTCAGCAGTTATCAGGATTATACCAGGGAAAGCCATTCCATCGCCTCCTGTTAATCTTGTGCAACGCCCTCTATTAACAGCCCGTGGTATTGCATCGTTGTACGTGTGCTGCATGGTTAAGCTTGTGCAACGCCCTCTATTAACAGCCAGTGGTATTGCATCGTTGTACGTGTGCTGCCTGGTTACGTTTGTGCAACGCCCTCTATTAACAGCCAGTGGTATTGCATCGTTGTACGTGTACTGCCTGGTTACGTTTGTGCAACGTCCTCTATTAACAGCCAGTGGTATTGCACAATTGTACATATGCTGCATGGTTAAGCTTGTACAACGCCTCTCTATTAACAGCCAGTGGTATTGCACCATTGTACGTGTGCTGCATGGTTAAGCTTGTGCAACGCCCTCTATTAACAGCCACTGGTATTGCATCGCTGTACCGCTGGTGCCTGGTTAAGTTTGTGAAACGCCCTCTAGTAATAGCCACTGGTATAGCATCCTTACAAGTGTAGTGCAGCAGTAGTGACACTTTGTCATGCTGGGCACCCCACGTGTGTAGCTTGATGCCAAGGAAGATGGCAGCGTAACCGAGTGGCTCCTGCTCCATCCAGCGCTGTAAAAAGAACTATCCGTCATATAGGAGGAACATGCCATAAAAAACACAGGTTTAACAATTAAAGGAGGAACATAGATAAAAAAACACAGGTTTCCGGGGGGGAATGCCCAGCAGTCGGAGTCCTGGGCCTCATGGGATCACGGCCACGATGTAAGAAAATGGCGACGCACCAGTGACCGGTGTGGGATAGCATGGATCTAAAATGCCGGCGCTTCCATGAGAACGTGTGAAGATTGACATCAGGAGAGCGCAGGTAGCAACGGTTCCTGCACGAGACGCTCCCAGTTCCGGGAGGGCTCGCAGGCGAGTGGGCATGGCCTAGTCCTTCTTCAATTGCCGTATAGAAGTACGCGGCATGCAAATTTAGTATGCTCGTTCCCACAACTCCCGGCGCTGTCTGCTCCGAGCCAGAGAGACAAAATAAATAACCGAGGAGCGTTTTTAATGCGTGTCATAATCTTCTCTATATAATACTTCCGCAATTGTAATTTTGAAGATGAGCATGTTTGTCACACTCTCTTACATAGGTGGTAGTTATGATCGGTTGGGTAAATTGCATAGTGTTCGGTAGCTTTGCGCAGTGGCAGTATCGTAGCCAATGAGGTTTAACCGAGGCGCGATTATTGCTTATTGAAAACTTTACCCAATACCCCGCCAAGGTGACTTGAAATATAGTCGACTTGGTAATTTTTGACAGTCTCCACGGAGACTGACCTTTCAAAGTACAAAAATAGATGTATTATATCTGGGTTGCTCATGACAGAATTTGAACGCTGCCTATCCATATTCAAAACAACCTTAATGCACGATATGTTTGCCAATTAAGGATTTCAATTGAGCTCGTTCAGTGTCGAACATCTCCTTTTTATAGTTAATAGTTGATAAAAGGTGAAATTAGGGGAGCGCTATTAATTGTGCTCTGAACACGACATTGACCAGCCATGACTGGTGACGATTTTAATTGGCGGGGAGTACATTTTCCCAACGAAAATGCAGAAGCGAAAAAATGTAGCCCACATGTGCTTCCAGGGATGGAAGTGCCACTACTAGAGACATTATTTTTTAAATAATGGGTTAAAATGGTACATTCTACAGCATGCTTTCTGTGAAAATTTGTGTCAGAATCCACACAATTTACATTTGGTTTTGTAGGGTAACACATGGAAATTGTTTTAAAAAATGCATCTTCCCAATGCGCCAAACATTGTATATGTTAAATGTTAAAGGTATTTGTATCGCGCACCGTCACCAACGGAATTGGTCCGCAGGCGCTCAGGCAGATCTGCAAATGATAAAGGTGGGATGGTTTAGTAAGGTGAAGAAGGGAGTAGGATAGTGAGAGGAGTGGTGTTCTGTTGGCAGCTTCAACTCGGTATACACCGGGTGCTGAACTTTGGTGCGGGTATCGGATCGGAGTCAGTCCGCGCGTGCTGTTGTTCCGGCTTATATGTTGTTGCAGTGTTGTGAAGTGCGTGCGGCTTGTGCGAGAGATGGTTGTGTGAGTTTTTTTAGTGAGATCAGTATGCAGAGTTTGAGCTTATATTGGTTAGTGGGTTACCTGACCTTTACCATGCTAACATTCACAGTTCTGTCTGAGTGTGGCACTTGTTGACCCTCACATTCCCATCTATACGCGGCGCAGGCCACCGCCCAGGACTCCATCCAGGTGTGGCCACGCCAGCACTCACACTCCCACCCAGATGCGGCGCAGGCCAGTGTCTAGAGACCCGTCCAGGTGTGGGCATGCTAACATTCACAACTCTATCTGAGCGCCACGCAGGCTGGTGTTCACAACTCTAGGTGTGGCACATGTTAGCATTCACGTTTTTCTAGGTGCGGGCATGTTATCCTTCAATTGATCCTATCCAGATGCGAAGCAGGCCAGCGTCTATCTAGATGCGTCTGCCGGTCTGGATGTGTTCGTCCGTACGTACGAGTGGGAGTGTCAATTGGGCTTTCGTGTGGGTCTAGGTATGCGGTCAGTCTCTGCAGCCTTCCTTTGTGGCTATTTTCCATGTGTCTTATGCTCTGTCGAGTGGTTGGTTCTTTGGTTTGAGTGTTTGTCCAATTTGAGAGTGGTCGAGGTTGGAGTTATTTTCGTCATTGTTTTATTTATTTATTCTAGTGCGTCTCCGTTGTGGTTATGCTTTGAAGAGCCATGATTTGAGGAGTTTCCTGAATGCTAGGTGGTTTGTTGTATTTCGTATATATTCTTAGGTAGGTCATTCCAGGTTTTGGGTGCCTGGTGAGAGAAAGACGATCCTCCGAGTTTTTTTATGTTGTAGGGTTTTGGTTCCAGGCGTATGTCGGTGCTTGATCTTAGTGTTCTTGTCGGTTGGTGTAGGTGTAGTTTGGCGCTTAGCAATTCTGCGCCTTGTTTGTGTATTGCTCTGTGCGTGATGCACATGGCCTTGAACTTTATTCGCTGTTTCAGTGGTAGCCAGTGTAGTATTTTTAGCTCTGGTGTGATGTGTTCTCTTCTGGGTATCTTGAGGAGGAGTCTGGCTGCTGCATTTTGTATGCGTTGCAGTTTTTTTAGAAGTCGTTCGGGCATGCCCAGGTATAGGCTATTGGCATAGTCCACTCTGGACATGATCAGAGCGATGATGCTAAGTGTTTTGTTGTCGAATGACAGGAACGGTAGGATCCTTTTTGCTGCTCGCAGGAGGAAGAAACATTTCTTGATTACCGAGTTTATTTGTGGCTCCAGAGTGAGGTTGTTATCCATCAGGACCCCTAGGTTTTTTACAGTTGATGATGGTTCTGGTGTGGTGCCAAGCTCCCTTGGCCAGGGGATGTAGTTGATGTCTCCTCCCTTTTATGAAACAATCATTATCTCTGTTTTGCCTGGGTTGATTTTGAGATGGTTGAGGTTCATCCAGTTGAATATGTCACGAAGGCAATTCTCTAGTGTGGTGTTTTCTTCTCGGATGTCCTGTATGTTGAAGATTATTTGAGTATCGTCGGCGTAGTTGTAGCATGTGAGGCCGTGTTTTTTGATGAGTTTGATTAATAGGTACATGTAAATGTTGAATAGAAGTGTGGAGAAGGATGATCCTTGTGGTACTCCGCACGTGGAGACTCTGGGTTTGGATTTACAAGGCTTCATCCATATTGTTTCTGTACTGTTTGTTAGGAAGGATTTGATCCATAGTAGGGCAGTGTCTGTTATCCCTAGTCCTTCTAATCTCTCTATGAGGATGGCATGGTTGACAGTGTCGAAGGCTGCAGACAGATCAAGGAGAATCAGGGCGGTGCTGTTGTCCGAGTCTGCGTTTGTTTTTAGGTCGTCCCATATTGAGAGGAGAGCCGATTCTGTTCCTCTCATAGGTCTGAAGCCAACTTGTGCCTGGTCTAGTAGGCAATGCTCTTCTGTGAATTCTTGGGTTATTTGGTAGACGTACGTTTCTAGCAGTTTGTCTATGTAGGGTATGTTGGAAATGGGTCTGTAGTTAGATAAGTCCTCTACGTTTCCTGTTGTGTCTTTGAGTAGAGGCTTGATGTAAGCCGATTTGAAGGCCTGCGATACTTTACCTGTTGAGATTGAGAGGTTGAGGAGGTTCCTGTGGTATTCCATGGGGGTTCCTTGTTTGAGAATTGTTTTGTATATGTCCGGGGGGCAAGGGTCTTCAGGAGAGCCCTATTTGTTGCTTTGGTTTACCAGTTTGACGAAAGCCTCAACTGATATTTCTGGGAAGTTTCGTAGCTTGTTTGCGTGTTCCTCGTCTGTGTTGGTGGGGTTTGAGCTGTGAACGCTTGGTCTGTTTTGTATGGTGTGTTGGATGGAGGTTATTTTGTTTTTGAAGTGGTCTCTGAGGTCCTCGCAAAGTTTTGTCGATGGGTTTGGCGTGTTGTTGCAGGCCGGTGGGTTTTTTATTTCGTTTATGATTTTGAATAGTTCTTTTTGATCGTTTGGTGCCCTGAAGATTCGGTTGTCGTAATGTTTCCTCTTCGCTTTTTGTATTTCCTTTTTATATGCGCGGATCAGTTGTAGGTATTTCAATTTGTTTGCGGTGTTGTTGTTGATCCTCCATTCAGATTCTAGTTTTCGGTTTTTCCTTTTCATGGCGTTGAGTAGTGGGGTGAACCATTTTGCTGTAGTTTTGTTGCGTGATGGGGTGAAGGGCTTTTCTTCGGCGATGTCGTCAAGGGTTGTTGCGATCCAGGTATGAAGTAGGGCAACTTTTTTGTCTAGGTCTGCTTCTTCCATGGTTGATGCTTGTGGTTTGATGAGTTCTAGGATCTCGGTTAGATTGGAGTTTTTTATGGTTCTCCAATTTCTTTTCATCCTGATGGGTTGCTTTTCTTGTTGCTTTTCTGTCAGGGCGGCCGTTGTGATTATGATGAGGTGGTCGCTCCAAAGTATTTGAATTGGGGGTGCCGTGGTGATGAGACCCTTGTTGGCGAAGATTGCGTCCAGTGTGTGCCCTGCTGAGTGGGTTGCTCCTTTGACTAGTTGTTGTAGGTTCATGGCTGCTAGTTGGGCGGTTAAGGATTTTTGTGTGGTTGTGGTTTCTTCGTCGAACCAGATGTTGAAATCTCCGAGGATGATCAGATGATTGTACTTGATGGCTAGGGTAGTGATTGCTTCTGTGAAAGCATCTACGAAAGTCGCATCATAGGTTGGTGGTCTGTATATCAGTATGAATTTCAGGTTGGTTTTGGGGTTTACTGAGAGTCGTAGTATTAACGATTTGCATTTATCAATGTTTAGTGGATCTTCCATTTTGATGGCCAGGTGTTCCTTGTGGATGATCGATAGTCAGTGGATTCTCTGGGTGAGATTTTGTTTTGAGGTTATTTGTTGTTCGAGTTTGTAATTGTCTGTTCGTGGAGTTTCCACATTGATGTCGGTAGGATGAAGAACGGCGACAGCTGCTTCTTCATTGAAGCGGTCTAGTAAGTTGATAACAGGGCTGATTAGTCTTGGTGTTTCTGCTGTGATGCTACTCGGATGAAGATCAGCGGTGGTTTCTTCATTGGGTCCGGGTTGTTGGGTGGGGGGTGGCGTTGCTGGTTGTTGGTACTTCGCCGTATTGTGCGGGATGTAGTGGAAATCGATGTTGCCCCTCCGTTCTTGTAATGTAAGGGGTGATGGGGTCGGAGTCTTCCCACTCTCTTGTTGAGTGCCCCCATATTTTTTCCGCGTGTATCAGGAAATTCTTTGCATGTTTCGAGGTTTCCGTGGTGGGGTGTCGGTGTACCGTGGTTGTTGCGAGGTAAGGTGTGAGGTATAAGGATTTTTCTCTTGTGGATTTTATTCCGGTTGTGGTTGTTTTGGGCATGTTTTCTTCCAATGGGGCTGTTTCTTGTGGGTTCTGTCGGTGTTGTGTGTTCGCGTCTCTTGTTGCATGATCTTGTTCTCTTTCTCGCCGTCCTTTTCTGGTACGGGCCATTTTCCAGTCTAGGTGCAGGCGTGGTATGGTAGTTGGTCTATTATGCTGTGCTGTGCGGTCGCAGTGGCCTCGGTTTTCCTTTTCTGGATATGCTGGGGTGTTCTCTGGCTCACTGTTGTTTTCTGTCGGTGGGTAGGGTATGTTTCCTGAGGGTGCACTGTCGGTGGAGGGGGGGTTAGGGTGTTGACGGTCTGCTGGTATGGGATTTAGTTGGGTTAGGTAGTGGTGGGTTTCTGGGAATGGTAGAGTATTGAACTAAGCACAGTTAGATTATTTGAGAGATCTGTGTATTGGGTGAGAGTCCTATCAGTGCAATCTAAACATCACACAGTGCCGTTCCGAGACAAGGCCCCTGCTAAGTTTGAGAGACCTGAACAGTGGGAGAGACGTCCACCAGCGCAGTCTAAACGCCACACAGTGCAGTTTGGAGACGGAGCCCCTGCTAGATTTGAGAGCCCTGTATAGACTGCGCTTAGCCTTTTAATTTCCTAATCTCAATTCATTTGTTTCTTGTCTCCATGTTTGTTATTTGTTCTTAACGCCTGGCTAATTTATTGCCAATACTTTGTATCCTTTTCATGCAATCTATTGATTATCTTGTGGTGGGCTTTAACTATTGTTTATTTTTGTCAATGCATATTTTTGACTAATTGTGATGGGTAATTATAAATTTTTTTTTGCTTTGGCATTCAACACTGCCTTGCTCCTTCTTTTTTGTTTTTTGGGTCGGATTGTGTGTTATATTTGGTTTGTCAGATATGTCTTTGTTAAATATGTACAATAATTATGTGATATAATTTTGCAGCCTTGGAAGAAGAGCGTCGTTGTTCGAAACACGTGTCGGCTGTGTAGATTCATATTAAATTGCTTAATCAGTTTAAACATTTTCGTTTGTGTGCGCAATTTATGGTAGCGAGTACCAACAAAGGTTGGGTGATATTGTATGCATATTTGTTCTATAAAAAAAGAGCTTAAGCGTAAGTGCTATACAATAACGTATTATCATTTGGCCTTGGACGTCTGCTTGCATTCACAGTAATTTGACAATATGGATCTATACACAGAGATATTAATGATACATATGGTGATCCATTCTTGTATGAAAAGTTATGTTATTTTATGAGTTGTGTTATAATGTAACATGAAACCTCCATAAATTGCATTTTCTGTAAAGTCGTGAATTGACGCGATTCATGGATGATGGTTTGAGGGCCACTTTTTTTGAGGCACAGGGTGGCCCACTTTTTTCTGGGTGTCCGGGCCTATTTCTTGTCCCAGTCCGACCCTACTAATTGCCACAAGTAATGCAAATAGATTTGCTTTTAATGAGCAATACAGCCAAATGATGACACCAGAAAGTACCTTGCCAGTTGTATTTATACTCAACATGACTTTACAACACAACTCATAAAACAAAATAACTTTGCATACTTACTAGTCCTTTTTATTTTTACAGAGTGTACCGTTAGTTCAAAGGCTCAAGAAGAAACGCATCCTGGGTGCTCTCTCTTTCTTTCGAGCAAGTTATAGAATCGTCTCAGGCCGGACATGCAAGCACTGCCAGTTTCCCAAGTCACAGCTAGGCAGCAGACACACTCACACACATAGCGTAGCACCTGTGGCTCTGAAGACTGCTGCTGGTTACGGTGACCAGGTTGCAAACCTTTATCAGTAGCAGAGCCTTTCATATGCATGATGGAACAATTCCAACTCAAAGAGCTTGCAAAGCACTGCAAATCTGTCATAGTTAAAGTGAGAAACCCAAAGCACCCATGTAAAGATTTGTTTATATCCATAATGTCTACTATCTTGACATGCAAAAAAGTAAAGTTGATTTAAGTCACTAATCAAATGTTTTGAACATCATAAATACCCATGAATGGAAGTCTGTGCCAAATAATCTGCATATCTATCTATCTGTGTCTATTACACACACAACGTCTTGTATTACATCTCTGAAATCACTGAAAGTACAGTGGGGTTAACTACATTTTTGAGATTGGCATTATCTTGCATTCTGGGACTTATAGTTTACCATTCAGGATGCGTAAATGAAAGCCACAATGATATTTGTTGTATGATGTTGCTATACTGATTTACATGTTGTCATGTGGCTTTATTATGCAATTTGTGTTTTTTGTAATTAAAATCTATAAGACATTGTTACTGTGTAGACCTTGAAATCCAACAATTTGAGCCAAGGTTTGTGATCCTGGTCACCACTACACCCTCCCCCCAATCTGTCCGACCATCCCGCTACCTCTTTTATGGGTGCAGCCAGAGTACCACTAGTTTCTTTTTTCCACTTCCACCACTGTCCACAATGAACATGCTCAAAGGAGAAAAATTGAAAATGTGGAGGTTTTTGCCTAGCCACAATGGGTCAGTCCTTCCCAGATCATCCTGGTTGTGTGGATAATATGGACAGCCTTCTAATAAGATGATTTTGGCTTGAGGGTGCGTTGTTTCACCAAGGCATGGTGATTGGACAGCCATATATAACCCATACCTAATGCGTTTCTTTTTTTAAACTACATTTTTATTAGCATTTGATAAGGCACAAAAAGCATAAGTCACATATTACAAAGGTCAAAAACTTGCAGTTCCAACTGAGCCCCCCGGCCCCTCCCAACTCCCCTCCCCCCCTGAACTCGGGGAACAGGTGGAATCGTCAAACCCAACACCAATGATGCCAGCCTTTAAGTCGCCACCCAACACCCCTTGCTCATACCCTCCCCCAACATATACCAAGTTCCATCTCTAAAACTTGCCTATGCAGTACGGGCACACTTAATTCAGTGTCTAAGGAGCCTTAAGAACAACTTTACCTTGTACCAGTAGCTTGGCTCCCTCCAGAAAATACCATTCCCCTCCCATACACTCACACACCTTTACGGGTCACAGGATGCCCCCTCCATCTCCCACCTATGTAAGAGGACAGCCCATTCCTCCATAAATTACCCCTGTCTTTTATCACAGCCGTTAGTTTATCCATCACCATCATGGTGTGCACCTTTCGTATCCCAAGTCTCCTTTAATGGGAGTTTTTCTTCTTTCCACCCCTGAGCAATGGCCAGCAGTCTCGCTATAAGCATTGCCTTCCACATTCTGGGGAGTCTCAGCCCATCCCTACCTCTCGCTGGGACCCCTAAAAGCAGCAGTAATGTGTCTACCTCCAGCTGAACCGCTGTAACTTCTTTCATCCAATTTAGCACTTCGTTCAAAAACACACGTACGTTAGGGCGCAACCACCACATATGAGAGAGGGAACCCACTTGGCCACATCCCCTTGAGCACAGGCCCCCGGAAACATCCCGTACCTTAGGGCACCACCACCACATATGAGAGAGGAAACCCACTTGGCCACATCCCCTTTAGCACAGGCCCCCGGAAACATCCTAGAATTTTTCAGGGGATCTCTGTGCCAGCCCATCAGCATTTTATAGTTGTGTTCCATTGTGGAGGTGAACAGAGTGCCGTGGAAGGTGACGTTATACATTTTCGCCCATTCTTCCTCCGATGTCTCCTCCCCCATTAGGTCCACCCAGTACCTCTGAAACGCTTGTCTTCCCATCAGGGACGCTAGGTTCATAGCTCCATATAATTTAGATTAAATGCCCTTCCTTGTAGGTGACAAGTGTAGGACATTTTCAAAGCTAGTAAGCTCCCTTAGCACCGACCCTCCCACTTCGAATCAGACAGTATACCTTTTACCCGAATGTACTCAAAAACCAAAATGTAATCCTTCCCCAACCCCTCCCTGATAGTCTACAGATCTAAGAATGCCCCCTCCTTCAATAACTGAACCACCCTATCCAGGCCCCCGTCTGACCACCTCTGTGAGAATCTCAATACCTTGGTCGCAAGGTTGAATGGGGGGCCACATACCAAAGACAGCGGTAAGGGCCATGATGAAAACATTTGGTTAGTCCCACTGTCGCGCCAGACCGACCAGAGAACGTCCAATGTGGGGTGAGTTCTAAATTTCCCCAGGATGGATTTGAGCGGGGACCAGAGATAGTCCCTCACCTTTAGAGGGTGAGCCGCCAAATCCTCCAAATAGGTCCAATAGGTCCTCATTTAATCTTTCATGTGCTAGAGCATTACTCGTAGTTGGGCAACCTTATAGTACAATTGAATATCAGGAAATCCAAACCTGCCCTGTCTCTCGGAAGTGTAATACTCACCATTTATACCCTTGGTATTTTATTTTGTCAAATAAATTGACAAAGTTCCCCCAGTAGATCAACAAAAAATCTCTCCGGGAGTTGACTCATTATAGCCGCAAACAGATAGAGGAGTCGGGGGAGCATATTCATCTTTACTGAGGTCATGCGTCTGTACCAGATTAAGACTAGAGGGTCCCATCTTTTTAAATCCGATTTCAACTTCTCAAGATAGGGATCATAATTAGCTGTAACGATCTCTCCCAGTAACCCGGTAACACGAATACCGAGATATTGTATGTACTCGTGTTCCACACTCATTCCCAGATATCTCCGCTGCGAGTCCAAATGAGAGCTTCCTTTTTGAATGGGCATAATACATGACTTTTCCACATTAATTTTAAGACCCGAGAGGTAGCTGTATAGCAAGATTTGTTCCATTAGCGCTGGGAGCGAGTGCTGTATGTCCGTAAAATAACCCAATTTATCATTTGCGAAGAGCGATAATTTACATTAAATCTCACTCCCTATTATGTCCCTAATCTGTTGGTTATCACGAATTGCGATTGCCAAAGGTTCCATCGTCAAAGCATAAAGTAATGGAGAAAGGGGACAGCCCTGCCACGTACCCCTTGTCAATTGAAAGACCTCCGAAAGCCCCACATTTATTTGGACCCTAGCTCTAGGACCATTGGAGAATTCCTTCACCCATGTCAAAAAATTCACCCCCAACCCCATCGTCACCAACACTTCTATCATAAAGGGCCACTCCTATCGAAGGCTTTCTCTGAGTCGAGCGAGACCGAACCAGCATCAAAATCACGCATTTGGGCACAGTGCATCAGATCCATGGTCTTCCGTATGTTGTCCACTCTGTGTCTACCCCGGTTGAAGCCTACCTGGTCACCGTGTATCAGGGTTGGCAGCACTACCTCAAATCTCATTCCCAGAATCTTTGCCAACATTTTCACATCATTATTTAGAAGGGAGATTGGCCTATATGAAGAGCATTTAATGGGGTTCTTCCCCTCCTTATGGATCGCTATAGTTTTTGCCAACAACATTGTGGGGGTAAAGCTTACCCCTCTAAACATGTATTGAAAACTCTCACCAAATATGGGGCAAGCAGGGATCAATACAGTTTATAGAACTTCATTGAAAACCTTCTTCTCCTGGGGCCGTCCCTGATTTCATATTTGTTATTGCTAGCTGTACGTCCTCTACTGCTATGGGGCAGTCCAGAGTCTCTGCCAGTTCTTGGAAAAGACCCGGAAGGGGACGTCCCTCTAAAAAGAAATCTATCTGTCCCTCCTCGCCCTTCCATCCCGAGGTATATAAATCGTTGTAGAATTTAGTAAATTCCCTCCCAATGGCCATGTGATCATACACCATGGCCCCATTCTCGGTCTCAATGATCCAAAACGTTGTGTTCAAGAAAGTGAGGGAGATTAACTCCTGAAATGGATAAACGGGGGATTCACCCATGACTACTTTTCATGAGACGTGATTGTGAATCAGTTGACCTACGCTAAGAAGCTATTTGGATTGTGATTAGTAATGTCCGGGTTTGAGAAAGGCTTAATGCCGAAACACGTGTCAGCCAGAGGACATTTTTGATTTACCTTGTTTCAACCGGAGGCCATAATTTGATTGAATTTTCAAACACAGCTTTGACAAATGAATAAATCCATAAAGAATGCTGAACATAGTACTCTGCTCAGTGCTTATTTGGAAACACCAAGTGAATTACCATACACAACACCAATAATGTGACGCCTTTAAATCCTAGACGATCACCCTTCAGACAAACAATCATGGGTCATAAAGTGGAGCAAGAGCTGCGACAATGTCAGATCTGTGAAATCCATTAATCTCCAGGGGCTTTCTCTATGGTCAGTCTATGGTTGACATGTACATCGCAATACTCCTAGAAATGGAAAGAAAGCCACAGGATGACACCCCACAGTATAAACTGTCCGTGTCCACGATTTATGGAGCGCTCCTTTAAAGATTTGTGGCCGCTGCTGAGGACAGTTCGGCATGTCCGTGAGAGGTTGCCGCAGTCGCAGACCTAACGTGTTGGGCCCCAACAAATCCGCCTATGATCGGGTCACACTCACACAGCGCCAGACAGACCTGCACTTGTTTGTATGGCATCCAATGCAGCCTTCTGTATATTGAAACCTTTTCTGTGCCTAATTGTTTTAATTGCCTGGCCTATTAGAGTTGTGAAAAAAAGCTCTGGCGTTTATAGGTCTGTTCAGGGAGAGCTTGCCCTCTGCCATAACGTTTGCAGGTAGATATTCAAGGGACTCCAGCCACTCCATCATGCATGATAAATGCATCCTGCTTATCCAACCAGGGGCCCCAACTCCTGTGCGTTTATCCCACTAGCCCCATTATCATTTTGTTAATGCCCCTCTTCCCATGAGCACCACATTGTGGTGCCTCCTTTGCTGTTCTGCCATCTGACTGGTGCCCTGAGCGGCTGGCAGGGACGGTCACCAGGGGTCGCACCTGTGACCCCTGGGGTTTCCCTTGCTACCCCTGTGGTCTCCCTTGCTACCCCTTAAAACAAAATTACAAAAATAATATATACATTTTTTAAATTGAAGCTCCTGGGCTGCGGCCAGTGCCACGTGGCTCTGTTTCTGGAGTGGGTGGCTTTCTTGTTCAGGCCCCTTTAAAAAAAAACAGGGGTTCCACAAGTGTAACACTTTGAGCAGTGACCCTAAATAAGAAAGAATAGGAATAACAAATAATTTGTCTTTCTGGAATTCTATACAATAATTGCTAAAGGTTTATTTCGAGCACACTTCAGTGGGTGAGTCTCGGATTTAATCTGTTCTTAAACACCTCAAATTCACAATGCAGACAAAAACTTCCCAAAAGCATTTAGAGTACAATAAGCATCCATTTCGGACTATGGATTTTGCTTTTCTGCCAAAATCCTTGTGCCTAAAAGCTTGTGTACAGTGTAGAAATGTTTGACCATAGCACATAAAGTGGCCCTTGATTTCATTATGCCACAATTAATGCTTGTTGTAATGTGTCTATCTTTCCTATCTCCATGGCAGGATGTTTGCATGTATGAGGTAATGAGTGCCGGGCGTACGGGATGCCGTGTGAGTGTGCCGCTTTCTCTGCGCAACTCTAAATTCTTCAATACACAGTTATGGACCCTCCCAATGGTATGTATTTTGCCAACCTCTGAAGCCTGACAAGTAGATCCACGCAGGCTTGACGTGGCCAACTTTGCACAAGACCGGCAGATGAACTGGCCTGCTGTTGAATCTCAGTTATCAGTTTAAAGGAATGGTGCGGTCAGAAATATTATTGTCCCTATGGTTCGGCCATGTGTTTTTAACCATAAATCGATCGATCGTACAAACAGTTCCTATGCACCTTACCGGAGTTTTCGTCTCTTGAACACAAGCGAAATCAGGCTGCAGGGCGCGGCCATCTTCTGATAATCTTATCACTTGCTGCATCGCCCTGGGTGACCTGCGTTCGCGGCACTAAATCATATACCCCGCCCCTGAGCCTGACATCACCAAATCATTGATATTCTCCGCCTCTCTCTGTGACATTACTGGGCAGCGTAGCCGAATGCATCCAGTCGTCACCTACGCGACTAGACGCGGAAACCGGAAAACAACACACATCGTCTCACAGCACAGCGCGTCACAATTAGGAATATGAAACTGTACTTTAAAAGGAAACAGCAAGACTGTACAATTGGTAAAGTACATTTATTTCACATTAAATGTTTCGATAACATTCGGCGCCTGACATAATCAATCAAAATGGGACTTTTTTTCTTTGCTCTCGATCCGCAAATCCGCAAATTTTTACCGTGAGTCACGCGCTGTTCCTTTTGGGTACACAGGGTGTTTGTTTTCTCTAAATGAAGCACTTCGGTCGCACAGTGAATTGCAAAGCTGGTGCATCAACTTGGCACTAGACCACCGTAAAGGGTGTTATGTTGCTCCTTATCGCTGGTACCGCGTACGGGCATATTGGACCTTGTCTGTCGTCCCAAAAAACGGTTAAGTAGATCCAGTGATTGACATGTAGCTGCAGCTGGCGGTTGAAGAATCCATCGGTCGGGGTCTGGAATAGATGACAATCGCAGAATGGCACGATGTACCTGTTTGCAAAACATAAAAATAGAAATGTGTCTCAGTAGCCAACCTTTATTACAATTAATAATTTTCTTTATTAGCGCAGAGGTGACACAATGTGAACCGAGAGAATACAACGTGGAATATCAAAGTACTCCGCTATTTGCTTCTGAGGATAGTGCAATGGAGTATGTTGAGCTCTAAACGTAATGCGTAAACTGGGGCAACAATTCGAGGTGCACAAACAATGTAATGATTTATTAGCGTAGAACCAGGGAGAAACAAGTGGTGGTCTGCATGTGTCTCGATGCTGGCCTGCCCATGTGCCCGGTAGATATCCCAGCACACAAAGGTTGTACTAGCACTTCATTGCAATATGCCACACAGAACGAACAAGTACAATGTGACCCAGCAATAACGGTCATCTATTCGTATTTCGACTAGTTCTGGTATGAAATCGTCTAAAGAGAAACTTACATTATATTCAGCATTTCCATTCTCTTGGCGCAATGCAGACCGTAATGCAGACTCCTCCGTTCGTGTCAACAAATTTTCATAAACTGAATTTATATGTAACTAGGTCCAGTTTCGGAATGGGCAACCTTATCAAATCATACGTTATTACACCCCCCTTCAATTCAATCCCTTTCGGAATGGTCCCTGCCTCTCAAGGTAAAAAAACAATAGAACCTTATACTGTGCGCGATACGCGTGTGCCTCCGAGCTCCGAAGCAAAAATTCAAAGCTGTTGACCTTCACTCACAATGAACATACTTTCTTACTTTGCAACATCCAATGTCAACGCATCCATGAGAACATGAATTTTGAAGCACGGGCACAGGATGAAAAAATTGGGGGCAGTCACTGCTCGTTGTTCGTGGCGCTGCTGAGCTGTAGGGGAAACTTGCCAATGACAGAATGCCCCCTATTTCCAAATTATAGTCAATGTAACACAAAAATGGAGTCAACTAGTAATAGTCCCACCTCTGTTTATCGCATGTTTTCACAGTCAGTACTTCTTGCGTGCCTAGAATGTTTTGTGGCCTAGGTCTAATCCCTTTTGTGTGACGAGCAGATATTCAGCTTTTTGCGGAACCTTATGGCAAGGCAACTGCCAAAACCCAAAGATTCTTACACACTGTTATCCATTGGTCATTAACACGAAAAATGAAGGCCCCACAGTAGCTTTACTAAACTGTGAAATGTGAAAGCAATCGTAATAATTGCAATATTTTTTTAAGAAAAGGACTAAGAGGATAGATTTCAAAAGACAAATTGCATACTTTATTTGTATAGTTTATAAAAACATTTTTTGCAAAAATAAAAACAAATGGTAATCATTTGAACCGGGATTTGAACGAGTGAACGAGCTCTGCTTTGGGTGGAGATGGCACGTTGGCAATATTTTGTGGCAATGGATGTGTGCTCTGAACAGATTTGTGCGCAATTCCATGAGTATGCATCTCGACGACATTAACAATAAGATCTTTCACAAAATCGAATTCCATTTTCTCATATAATGGTTTGACAACCCATTTTTTGCTTCTTTTCGTAAAGGCCATAGTGTAGCGAAGCATCCCTAAGTTTCCTGCAGTCCTAGGTTGTTACCGGCCTACATTCTCATTATACGCTAATGCCGCTAGTAAAGTCCTAGATTTCATCCCTTGGATGCCAAAATGCAATCTCTTTGGGCTGTACTTTAGGCACATATTGTGGAACACCCCCAAATCTCCTGTGTGACAGAATTCTGTGAGTCCCTTCAGGTCTCTTGATAGAGTTTTATCAAACACAATCTTCTCAAGGGCTTTGTGTGGAGGTGAAGATCGGATCAACCACTTCTTCTTTCGTGCCTGCTCTGGGGACAAAGGGCCATGTTCACATTGGTGGAAATGTTGGTTTTCTGTCCAGTGGTGAACGTTGGAACAGTGGTGCATTAGTGACCGCCATTTTTTCAGTAGAATTTCCACAGACCCATCGCATGTTTTGGAGCTCCACCAAAGATGGTTGCTGAAAGACTGGGACCATTGTGAAATACTTTCAAAACCTTTTTTTTCCCTGCCACCGAGATTTATTTATTGATTGATTTGGCAACATGCCATACATCAAATTGATGTTTAATATTTGGATACTGCTCTCTCATTGTCATGGCTATTGAAACGTGTCTGTCCGTGGCTATGAGGTCGATTTGCATTCCCCTCGATTGTAGATCTTCCAGTGATTTTATAAAACCAAGTTTCTCCATGGCCACTGAGGATTTACCTTGGGACACCTGCACAACCAACAAACTCACAATTTTCTTACTTTCCATGTTATGTAAATGCATAATATAGCATAGTTATCTGTCCCCATAAATCAATTTTCTATGAGGGTTCTCAAAAACAAGGACTGATGTTTAGCAAAATAGTCATTATTTAAACAGCTATTCAATCATATAAACATCGAAAGTATTATAAGTGACATTTACACCGAAAATACAGGCATAAAGCTAAATCCGGAAGCGTGACTCACCTGTGGCAGCATTTTCACGAATAAAGTCGGAATAGCGTTTGGGAGCAATTTTCGAGTTGTTCTCAATTGATTCCTCTTTGTGTACAAGGTTGTGTCGTACATATCTATATTGAAGTGCAGGCTGCAGATGCGGTATCAATGACCCCTCTTGTCCTCCAAGACTTGTTTGACTCTACTTTCAAGCTCTTCCAGTGGATATCTGCAATATCTGACCCATTCTCTTATTCGATCAACAGTCTTAGGGAATACATGCATTGTAATGCCTTCGGATTTGTCATGGGTCTTCGAAGAGCAACCGAAAATAGAACATGCAGGCATTGTTGTAAATTCTGCAAAATAAAGGTCAACATTATTAGAAAATTATTTTTCATAAAAATGTGAGAAAGAATGAATTGGACCATACATTGTTCATTGCACGCTTTCATTTGGGCACCACAGCAAAACCAGTGCAGCGTGGGCGGCTGTATTATAGGATAAATTTCACAAACGATTCATTGATGTGTTGAAAATCAGAACATGTTACTCATCCCTTGAATGTTCTATCGTGCACGAAAAGGAAACATGCTTATACTATAGACACAGTCCGCAAAGGATGTAATACGATGCCAATTGACATTGATAAAAAATTGATATATCGATAACATAACAAAAGAAACTCAAGTCAATAGCAATGAGACAAATTAACATAGCACTACTGAGAACGTTACTTCGAAATAGATATAAATTTACAAACGAAGGAGATATGATTAGGATACATGCCCTTACCTTGCCCAACAAACAGTTAGATTCAGCAAGCAGAGTAATTAGTGGCAGGAGAACAGGGAGATGTTCACAGGTAGCACACTGACGAGTTCGCTCGAAGCTGTCACAGAGTAGCATGTTCACGAGTTGACTTGCACTGCTCAAAGATGTTCTCATGGTAAATATCAAGTGGTTTATAAAGAATAACAAAAAGGGGTGTTTTTGTGAATGAATGATGTGTATATGTCGTGGTATTATGTGTATTACAGGGGCACGGCCTGCTTGAAGGGGAGCCTGCCTGGAGACACGGGGTCTGAGGAGGCCATGTGAACAATGGCCCCTGGGCGTAAGATACCTTTTGAAGTGTACATGGTGTTTGTCACCTTGGCCGTTCGTGCCCGTGACAGCACCCCATGGCAGCGCACATCTACTGGTGCGAACTGCCTTTGATAGTGGTGGGGGGATGTATTGGCCGGGGGCGTGCAGACAGGGCACCGGATCATTGCAGAATGGAGACACACTTATGTGTATTGCAGGGGCGCGGTCTGCTTCAAGGGGAGCCTGCCTGGAGACACGGGGTCTGAGGAGGCCATGTGAACAATGGCCCCTGGGCGTAAGATACCTTTTGAAGTGTACATGGTGTTTGGCACCTTGGCCGTTCGCGCCCGTGACAGC
The DNA here is from genome assembly GCF_040938575.1 of Ambystoma mexicanum. Classification (NCBI taxonomy): domain Eukaryota; kingdom Metazoa; phylum Chordata; class Amphibia; order Caudata; family Ambystomatidae; genus Ambystoma; species Ambystoma mexicanum. The sequence continues at coordinate 1,550,850,103 of NC_090932.1, forward strand.
ACCCCATGGCAGCGCACATCCACTGGTGCGAACTGCCTTTAATAATGGAGAGGGGATGGATTGGCCGGGGGCGTGCAGACAGGGCACCGGAACACTGCAGAATGGAGACACACTTGATTCACTTAACAACTGAAACAACCATTGATAAAAAAATATGTTGTGTTTTATTTGGTTTCTTATTTTGATGGCACAAAAATACTACACATTGTAAAGGTCTGGTTGCAGCTCAGCAAGGGAAAATCCCCTGTACTGACCGCTGTCACTGGGGAAAGTTTGTCTAATGGCACCAACGACACAGGCGGGTATTACTCGTCGAACGCGGTGTCCAAGCCTCCCATGAAGCATCCATGTGTAGGAACGATAGGCCACCAGCCGGTACCACCTGTGAAAGCGAAAGATAGAAACTGTTTTTAAATGACCAAGATAAGTGTATTAAACCTTAGTTGTCAATGATAATTCTTGTATCCAATGGCATTTTTGCCATGACAAATGCTAACTAGACACTGCACAATATTGAACGACGTTTATGCGACTATTACTAGAGAATTGCAAGACTAAACTGATATGACAATGATATATTGAAGTTACGAGAATATAGGGGACAACCATGAAATAGTAGTGGCCTAACTGACATCACAACCAGACTATACTTACTCGTTACTTGGATTACAAGGGCGAACTGTTTCGCGAAGTTCGTGCATAAGCACCATCAAAATCCCCAACACGGACCGTGTGAGGCAGGCTGCCGTGAAGTCTGGCAGCTCGGTAACGCATTGCGGCTGTGGATCGCCTTGCGATATGTAGGACAAGCATCCAGAGTTTTCTCTGCAGCAGCAGTTCTCCTCCTCGGTTGGCATTAGCGCGCACCAATTGCAGGTAGACCAGGTGGAAACACCGTCCATGCGACTAGGCCCAGGCTCTTCATCTGTTGAAATGTCCACCCAACTGTCGTCCAAAGCCCCATTATTTATGCAGCTTTCTCTTTCCAGTAATTCCTCCTTGGAATACTCGGGCTCGTACAGGTAGGGCATTATTGTTGCCATTGTGTGGTAAACAAATGAAAATAATTTATAGCGGTGGTACTGGTATCTGTTCACACGGGCTACAAGCAACGAAGGTAGCTGACCAGAGCACAGAAACGAGTCACAGAATACTCAAAGAAATACAGTGAGAGGAATGGAAAAGAAAATCTGCTGTTGTGTGTTGTGAAATGGTCTGTTTATACTTATCGAGGAAAGAGGCTTCCTGCCGTTTCCATGGCGACACGTCATTAGCTGAAGCGCAGAGAATGTTGACACGAGACGTGCTTTGGCGTTGTGAAATGGGCGGTATGCATCTAGTGATGTCAGGCTCAGGGGCGGGGGATATGATTTAGCGCCGCAAACGCAGGTCACCCAGGGCGATGCGGCAAGTGATAAGATTACCACAAGATGGCTGCACCCTGCTGCCTGATTTAGCTTGAGTTCAAGAGACGAAAACCCGGGTAAGGTGCATAGGAAATGTTTGTATGATCCATCGAATTATGGTTAAAAACACATGGCCGAACCATAGGGACAATAATATTTTCTGACCGAACCATTCCTTTAATGGTATCCACTACAGAGTGCAATTTGCTTTCTGACTTTGAGAACATTTAGACATGTAATTGCTCAATTTACTATAGCTGGTAAGATAGCTATAGCTGGTAAAATAGCTCAGTGGGTTGAGCGCTTACTGCTGTGATGTGTGTGTGATCTGCAGGTTGTAGGTTCGAATCCTGGCAAGACCAACGCAGCCTTTCATCCTTCTGAGGTTGATAAATAAGTACAAAGTGATATTGTTTGTATATTTGTTCTATAGAAAGTGCTTAAGCGTAAGTGCTATATAATAACACATCATTATCATTTGACCATGGATGTCTGCTTGCATTCACAGTAATTTGGTAATATGGGCCTATACACACTGATATTAATGATACATATCGTGATCCATTCTTGTATGACATGAATATCACATTGCAGTGATATCATAACCATATTTTTTGTAGTTTACTTGGGAACAATGCTATGTGATGCCATTTACTGTTTTATCAAGGGGTGAAAGGTCATGTTCCATCGACTTCCTGTGATGTTACTTTGGGGTGGGGTCAAATGACATCACTTTGTGCAATGTCATCAGAGGTCAAGGGTTGTGTGATGTCACTTCCGCTAGCCCCGGTATTATGGTGAAATGACGTCTGTGGCAACTGCGCCTGGATTGGGGATGCTGGCCTGGCTAGAGGGTGGCGACATTCACCCTCACATGGCATTGGCAGCGCTGCAGCACACCAACAGCCGGTAGGCAGCAGACAAACTCTTTCACTCACACACGAGGGCCGGTGCGGCCTGCTCCCCACACACACTCCTGACCGGCAGAGTCGTTCTCTAGTGCGGCGCGGGCACACCTGTGCCGTGGCTGACCGGCGTTCCCCTGACCGTGGCTATGATCTCTTCAGCTAAGCTTTGGGTCTGCTGGTGCCGGCCTAAGAAACTACAATCCACGCCGGTCATTGACCTTACCTGGCTGGCTGTTTTGCTTTTGCTTGGCCACGTGGGGGGAATCTCAGACTTACATTTACCCCGGCCCTAACAAAACAAATTGGACTCGGACAGGCAAGAAATCACATGTATCCCAATAGTTATAGAGAAAGGTAAAAGGCTTGTTATAGGCCCTTTATTCACACCTTACACATGCACATATAACACAGGTATAATGGGGGGCGTGGCTTGGTGCTCATGGAGTGAGGACGCGGAACTTTCGAGCTCCGGCCAAGCCCCGTAGTCTGATCCTGAACCAGGTGTTTCAAGCCCGCTGGGCTGCTCACCCGACAACCCAACCGAAGTTGAGACGAGGACCTGCGCTCCGCGGCTGCTCCTGACGAAAATCGGAGCCCGGGAGCCCCGATATGACGCTTTTGCTCACCTCCCCCCCTCTCCGAGCGACGCACTCAAAATGGCGGCCTCGATGCCCGGGAGAGCCTGAATCCCGCAGGGGGGCCGGCGAAACTCTACTTCCCGGGACCAGCCAAGCATCCACGCTCACTGCTGGTCGAGTGAAACCAACGAAGCGGCGGGACCAGTCGAATCGTGCAGCGCTGCCCGGCAGAATATCACTGGGGGACCCAGGACCCTCCCGGCGAGACTCTCTGCCCCGCGTCCTGAGCGCGTACGGCGGGCGGCACACAGAGCTGCTCCTGCTGAATCCGGGGTCCGCCCGCTGAGACCCTCTCGGATCGAAACGGGGAGGGCTGCGGGGATCCCCTGGACTGCGGGGTGGGGTCTCCTGGTACACAAGGCCCACTGCAACAACACGCGGGGGACCGCACTCCGGAACCAGCACCGGAGACACCGTAGACGCCCCCCAGCCCGGCCCGGCGCTCCATCTCGACGAACAAAATTAGGGCTGGTCCGCCCCCCTCGAGTCGGTCCTCGCCCCACAACAACAAGGCGGGTCGACCCGACAGACGGACCATCCTGCCCCCCCCCTGCGGGCCGAATAGAGAGCAGGCCGGGGAGAGGCATACGACCACACACCCTGAACGAGGCCGACCAGATCCTCACAACAAGCGAAGGGGACCAGAGACCCTACGATGTCTACCTCGAGGGGCAAGGCCAAGAATGCCACTATGGATCCTTTCGTCACCCCAAAACTCCTTCCGAGCGCCCAGTCCACGCCTAAGAGCACAGCTGTGCAGACCAGCCCAGACGGGCGCGACAAGGACAACCAGGTACTCGAGGCGATTGCTGCCTTAAGAACATTTATTGACACAAAAATTGGCGAGGTGAAGGCTGACATCCAACTCATAAGACAAGATGCCCGCAACCTGACGGAAAGAGTCACCAACATTGAAACCACCCAGAAGGACATCGCTGAGGACACACAAGACCTCAAGGCAGAGGTGGCGGACCTTCGGAGAAAGGTGAGCTACTTGGAGGCAAGATCTGAGGAGGCAGAAGGCCGCGCCAGGCGCAATAATATTAGGATACTGGGCATTCCTGAGGGAGCTGAGACCACGGACCCGACGGCCTACATAGAATCCCTAATACAACAGGAAATTGGGGCGGAAAAACTCTCCCAGGGCTTCGCTATAGAAAGGGCTCACAGATCGCTTCAGAGGAAACCCCCCCCGGGCTCCTCTCCTCGCCCCATCATAGCGAAGGTCCTCAACTTTCGGGACCGTGAAGTGATCCTAAAGTTCTCGAGAGAGGGCGGAGAGATAGAGCGGAACAATTCAAGGGTCGCCATTTACCCTGATTATACGCAGTCTGTGCAGCGAGCAAGGAACTCTTTTGTCCCAATCAAGGCTAGATTGAGAAAACTAAATCTAAAATACATGCTGTTGTATCCCTTCAGACTGAAAGTGATTTACAAGGGAAAAGCGATTTTTTTGGAAACCCCAGCCGCCGCCACCATGTGGCTGGAACACAATAACCTGGCGGATGTCCCCCCTGAACCCACCCATGAGAACTGAACCGAAAGCATAAGGGGTGACGGACCGACACCTGGACACCAATACCCCTGAACCAGCACTGTACACCATCACAAGAGTGTACATCATTACTGAGGAGACTACATTGAGGACATCAAGTGACTACGGGGCCTACCCGGCCTCCCGCTCATGGGCACACAGCACGCACCCACGCAAGACCAGTGCTGGCTAGTTGCCGGCACGAACTCACTCGTGCTAGAAACCCGGACGGGGACAGACAGCACGAGAGCCCCCGAGCACTGCCCCCCCTTGGCAGTAGCTGGGTGCACCAGTTATGGTTATTTTTGTCTAGTTTCTGTTCTGACTGCACTCCTCATGAAGACTATCCTCCAATCCACGGAGGATCAAAGGCCAGAAACTGGAGCCTATCACCCCATGCAAGCAAATCGAAGCATGATATCTAACAGTGGATGCCCAACCCAGGAAATGGGCGGGGAACCTCCCACATCCATGATTAAAGCCAAGCAATGGCAGCACGCTTCAGAATAATCACATGGAACGTCAGAGGGATGGGATCCTACCTGCGAAGAAATAGAATACACTCCTACTTGAAAAGGAAGAAGGTATCGTTTGCCCTCCTGCAAGAAACGCACCTTACATCCGACACCACGAACAAATTGGCGGACTACTGGGGCGGCCAGGGCAGTGGATCCTCTTATTCGAAGTACGCACGCAGCGTATACACGTGGGTGAGTCCTGACACACCCTTTCACCAGATGGGGATGGAGACGGACGAAGAAGGCAGGTATGTGATAGTCTGGGGTATGCTGGAAAATTCCCGACTATGCATAGTCAACTCATACTTCCCACAACATGGCATACCCTCTCACCTCAAGCGGATATGCGCCAAAATGGCACACCACAGGGAGGACGCCCTCTTGTGGGGGGGAGACTTCAACTGCGTGATGAACGAAGATACAGACAGATCTTTAACGCCGCGCACCCCCAACGCCCCTGCTTCCCGCGCTCTCCGCAATGTGGTCGCGGACTTGCACCTGGTTGACGCCTGGCGAGACCTGCACCCCACCGACAGGGCCTACTCATTCTACTCCGTCCCCCATGATTTACACACCAGGATAGATCACCTCTTCGTCGACAACGCACTGATACCGCTGGTTGAGTCGGCGAACTACCTGGGAAGATCGATTTCGGACCATTCTCCTCTCCTGATACAGCTCCATCTAAGAGGCCCGCGACCCCCTATCCCAATGTGGCGCATGCCAACTGAAACCCTAACGGACCCTGCATTCAAGGAAACTCTAGGAGAGAAACTAGAAGAGTACGTAAGGATCAACAAAGGATCGGTCCAGAAGTGGAGCACATTCTGGGAAGCCATGAAGGTGGTAACGAGGGGTGAGATAATAGCTGAGGCCGGTGGGATCCGGAGACAACTAAGGAAGGGGCTGGAGGACAAGGAGGATGAGATCAGGCAACTGGAAGATGCTTCGCCTCCGACCGCTGCCAGGGAAGCCAAACTGAAGAACATCAGGGAAGAATGCAGGACAGCCTGGGATAGGCTGTCCAAGTTCGACTTTTCCACGCGGACCCTGCGGGCACACAAAGAAGCGGACAAGCCCGGTAGGATACTTGCCTGGTTATGTAAGAGGGAGAACCCAAGGCAGGCCCTCAAAGAGATCAAAGACGAGGGAGGCACAACACAAAGAACGCAACAAGCGATAAATGAAGTCTTCTCAAGCTTTTATGCCAGACTTTATACCCACAGCGAAAGAATCCCTGAAGAAGACATAAGAGACACCCTGGACGTAATCGAACTACCCAAGCTGAGTCAAGAACATCGAGCTGCGCTAGAGGAGGCCATCACACTAGAAGACATATCGGAAGCGATCAGGTCCCTCTCCACTAGCAAGACACCCGGGACGGACGGCCTCACACCAGAATATTATAAAGCTTACGAGGAGACCCTAGCCCCGATATTACACGAGGTCTATTCGGAGGCATATGAGACTGGAATCTTGCCGAGCAGCATGAGAGAGACTCTCATAATACCAATGCTCAAACCAGGCAAACCACCTGATGAGTGCGACTCGTATCGCCCCTTGGCCATGCTGAATTACGATGGCAAAATCCTCACGACTATACTAGCCAAGAGGCTCTCGAGGGTGATAGGGTCACTGATACACGAAGACCAGAACGGCTTCGTCCCAGGACGCAACACCACAGCCAATCTGAGGAGGCTCCAACATGTCATGGCACAAACAATGGAGAGCAAGGAGGACCTAGCGGTACTCTCACTCGACGCCGAAAAAGCCTTCGATTCGATATTTTGGGAGTGGCTGATCCTGACCCTGAGAGAGTTTGGTCTAGGGGAACACTTCATTCGATGGGTCGAGGTACTCTACAACGACCCGGTGGCTCGGGTGAAGACAGGTGGAGTGGTATCAAGAGCATGGCCCATCCAAAGAGGAACCAGACAAGGGTGCCCTCTATCGCCGATGTTGTACATCCTGGGCCTGGAACCAGTGGCAATATATTTCAGGAAGCAATTGTTCGACTCTGGCATCAGCATTAGCGGAACATACAACATCATTTCCCTATATGCCGACGATGTCCTTCTATACCTCAAGAACCCCCAAGAAACCGCTCCCACAGCACTGGATGTCCTTGATAACTTTGCCAAATACTCGGGGATAAAATTTAGCAGACGGAAGTCATGTTCCTTCCCCCTTGCGGGATTCAGAGGACGAGACATTGAGGAGCTACCCGAAATAGGGATCCAGTGGCAGCCGGAGGCCTTCCGCTACCTAGGTTTAACTATTACGCACACCCCAGCCTCCACCCATGAGCGTAACACCGAAGCAGCAATGTGCGGAGTCCGAAGGTCCATCAAATTCTGGTCAAAGCTCCCCCTCTCAACGATGGGTAGAGCTGCAATATCCAAAATGATTATACTCCCAAGATTCCTCTACTATTTCACCAACATTACTCACTACATCCCCCCGCCCTTCTTCCGGAAACTGGAATCCCTGGTTAGGGACTTTCTTTGGGGTCAGTCCAGACATAGACTCGCCCTGAACATCCTCACGCTCCCTCACACCGAGGGCGGCATACAGCTACCCGACTTCCAGAGATACTATCTCGCATCACAACTAACACATGTAACAAAGTGGCTCTCGGATGAACCCTCTGCTGAGACTGGCCTCCTTCGCCAACTGACTGGGCCTGTGCACCCTAAGGAGTTAATATGGGGCTCGCAAATGGGCGCCCCCGACCCGCCCATGATAGTAATCTTGGGGAGGCGGATCTGGAACAGGGTCAAAACACTACTAGGCCTCCATCACCCGTACATGCCCGAAATCCCCATGTTGACAGATGTATGCAGGACCCCCATCGACCTCCCAGTAATGAGGAGCTGGGAGACTTGTGGCCTCTACACATGGGGAGATATGTTTGATGAGGGAGCCTTTAGGGACTTTGATTCGCTGCAACTAAGGGACGGACTCTCTCCGGGACAATTCTTATTTTATCAGAGGGTGAGGCACGTAGCCAAGACCAAATGGAACACATGGCCCGAGGAACCAGAGACCCACCCCCTTGTTCAGGAGATGCATAACTTGAGCGATGGATGGAAACCGACATCGCGGCTGTACGCCCAGATAAATGACCGAACCAACCCGAGAGGAGCGCGCCTGAATGAGAGGTGGGAGGCCGACATAGGGACGGAAATCACGGAGGAGGAATGGGCAAGAGCCCTGCTGTACCCGAAGGAGGTGTCACGGAACGCCAGGTTCAGGATGATCCAGCTGAACGTCCTTTACAGGACCTACATGACCCCGCACAGGATAGCCACCTTCAACAACAAGATTCGCCCGACATGCCCATGGTGCTCCTTCGAACAAGCTGACTTGATCCACATGTTCTGGGCTTGCCCCAGATCTCGGAAGCTCTGGCTCGCTGCTGAGCAAGCCTGCAGGAGAGCAGGACTGGAAAAGTATGAATGGACACCTAAGGAGTGTCTCCTGGGCACTCACCCGAGACTTGGTAAAATCAAACATCTAGTGAAGCTCATGGACATGGCATCCATTCTTGTGAAAAGAACAATAGCGATGGCCTGGAAATCGCCCGCAGGCCCCAGATACGGGTCCTGGATCAGGGAAATGGAGAGATGGACCATGGCCGAGACCAGGGCCTGGGAGGAGGGAAACAACAGAGGCGGGGACAATGTGAGCACAACACTGGAGTCCTGGAAGGCCCTCATGAGAGACATGATCTTCTCGACAGACGTTAAACCCCCCTGAACGGCCCAACAGGACACAAATTTCAGGTAAAACGTTATGATCAGATCAATGTGCCCGAGTACGTTCCAGGTGTGGTGCTTCGTAACGGCTACAAAGAGGGGTGGCCCCGGCCCAGAACCATACACACAGAATAAAGACCATGTCACGATTCCATGGGAGTGGACAGTCAAAGTTGTTATTACTGTTAATTTTGTTAGTTTGTTGTTATTTGTTGTTCTCTTGGCTGATACGACACATGATCAATAATATAAAGCACACCCCGTGCTCTACTGTTATGTATACGATTACAAATGCCAATAAAAACATTTAAAAATAAATAACACAGGTATAATATACAGTAAATTATACATAGACATAAAAAGAAATCATCACCGTTATCATAGTTGCAGAAGACAACTTCATCTCGGCCACCTCAACACTGCTTAGTCCCAGAGCAGGTAGGCAGAGAGATCACTTGTGCTAACGGGATCTGGAGTAGAGCATCCTCCCTCTCAGCGAGACTGCATCACCCGGGGCTCCAAGTTCAAACTGCTGACCACAGCGGAATACCTCTTCCCTTCTTGGTTATGACTGTCCTCGGCCGAAGAGCAGATCACAAGCAGAAGGGGCAAAGAGTGGAAAAAACCAGCCAGAAGTGGAAAAACCCAGCTTCCCTTCCTTGCATTCATTCCCAGTACCCCTTATCACTGCACCTGGAGAGCGCTCCGACTACCTTTTTGGCTCGTCCTTCGGCAGACAATACAATAACTATTGTCCCCTTTTTTTCTTCCTGCACTTATCAGACCTAGCCTGTCTGCTGCCTTAAAGCCATCACTTGCCAATTGCTGGCTGCACTACCACTGTTTGTTGCCTTTATTATTTATTTATTTTATATTATTTATCTATTTCTCCTTTGCTCCGCACTCTCCACTTCTCCCCCCTTCCATGCACGTTCCCCCTCCCCCTCTCCCATGCACTTGCGCGTTCTCAATGTCACTGGGCCTAGTAAGATCGTTGTTTTGTTGTCCCCTGTTCTCCTCCCTTGCCTTGTCACGCTCTGAAACACTTGTGTACGAGCGCAATAGAAATAACATATCAATATCAATATTAGTTAGTCAATTCGGCAACAATATTTATGTGACCTTGCTTTGACTTCACTGAAAAAATGCACGTTTACTTGCTGAGCCCACGTAAATGTAGGCTTTCATTGCGGTGATGGGAGTGACTGTCCAAGATGCCCACGCACCAGCACCATGTTGTTTTAGCTCGCCTTTCACTCCACTCCACCCCTTGGACAATCAACTACCATAACCCAAAAGCCTTGAAACATTCTCCATAAATTTGGAATACATGAAATACAATAACAACACACCAACACAGTGAAAACGCCAAAAATCAAAATTAAAGCAGAACGCAATGCCTCAGGAATCCATGCAAACAATTGATCCCACCAATCCCCGTCCTGATCCTGGATTACTCGGGCAACCAGATCTTTCAACCCCTGGATATGCTTTTCAATGGAACGGGAATGATCTCCCATATCAAAACAACACATCCCTTCTACAGTGTCACATCCCAAATTATGCTTCAAAAATAAATAATCAATAGCTGCTCTATTCTGCAGAATAGCTTTTCTAAAGTTTCTGTTATCTAATAATAACTCTGTCAAAGCCTGGAAGGTCTCATTAAGCCCTTCCACTACCAGGCAAGCCAATTTAATCATAGTTTTATATCCCCCAGCTGCCAGACCCCAAATCCCTGCTAATGAAATAGCTAACGCCAATACTTCCGCTTCAGTCAACAAATTCACATTAGAATTACAATCAGGCGATAGGGCAGTGCAATGTATAGCTTGCGTAGACCGCCGGACAGCAGGCTGCAAAGGGAACATCATTAAACCGAGACACGTCAAAGCACAGGGGCCACCTGAAATATTAGCAGGCATATATGAATAGGTAAAGTTTCCACAGGAGAATAACCAGCCTGTGGATGTTTTACATGGTTCAGGTGACTAGCAGTCAAAACCGTAAAATTGCATAACATGTTATTTGATACATCAACACAAACATTTGTCGGTCGCGCATATAAGCGCTGCTCAAAACCAGTTCTCCTTTCACCTTGTCAAGACCCAGTTGTTGACATTTACCAATATAGGTTGGATCACAAGTCATACGATAACAGACATCAGCGGGAGCGATATCGTGAGTGATGATGCTAGTCATGTTTTTCCATCTGTGATCCATGTCCGCACAGAACTTACAGTATTCATAAACAGAAAAAGAATTTCTGACATCCCAATTCTCGACCAAGGAATCGTTGTGCAAGACCCAAATACGTTTTAAAAAATCTGGCTAGGAGTTGGTATAGCCACAAGGCAGGTGGAAATCAGATTTGCGGAATCGTGTACATCCGCCAAATGGAAATGCAAAATGTTCAATACTTGTCGGGCCAAATAAATCCATATATTCTGAGGTGGCCTGACAAGGGCTGAATAGCTGTGTTGCGTTAAGGACATAGAAACTGCATAAGGGGGCAAGAGCAGGGCACTACACTTCTGCCCCCGCCGTTTCCTCAGCATGTCACGATATGCTGCAATAGACGCATCATCCTTTGCAAAGCTGGTGGCAGGTGTATCTTTCTTCATCCATATCCCCGATTGCATCTGTAGAATGGAGACATTTGCCACTTCCTCTGGTATGTCCCCAGACCATCCCGAAGACACTCCACTGTGCCTCACACAGGCACTCAGCATACTCAGGATCTAAAAAAACAGAATTCAAAAACCAGATATCAGTGAAGTACATCACTCGCGCAAATAATGTTTATCAGCGGGAATATGAGTCAATTTTCTTTTCCCAGGTTCCATAACAAGAACTACTTGATATTCTCCTGATGCAATCACATCTGCTGGTGATTTTGGTTCTTCATTTCAATGTAAATGTTTTAGATGTTTACTGCCCTCCGCGTGATTTAGGGCTGTTTCTACCCCTATAATTAAAATAGGTCTAGTTAACTTAAGGACTGCCGTTTGCAGATGGGGGGCAAGGAATTTACAAACTGCTCGATGGTTATGGCGACTAGTACTTCCGGTAAACATTTTCTGGCTAGCCATAGGGTTACAGTATTCTTCACTCGAGCCCCCAGTTCTACAGGTGTTTCCTCTGAGGTCAATCTGATGTTTCAAAATTTCTGTTTGTAAAGATTATCTGTTTGACCTTCTCTTTTTAACAAACCTTTTTTATTTCATCAAAAATAGCTGTACCTGAAGGATTACAAGTCTTTAAGGCGTTGCCCCAATGGAACTGTTGTGCCAATCTTTCAAAGTTGAGAAAAAGATTACCTAGGTCTTCCCCTTCCTTGTAAGGCTGTTACACCCCGTGTGGTAACACAGGCATCTGTTGAGAGGCAACAATTAGATCCAATCTGGTTTGGAACTGGTCTTCAGCTTGGATCTGGTGGATGGTCAATATCCTGTTCAAATATACAGAAATTAGGATCTTGAATTAAGGTTTGTATTTGTGGGGTTGTAAAAATAAATACCCCTCTCTTCTTCTACCCTTGAAAACTGGTCTACTTCTCTGGGTTCAGAAATATCTTCCTGTTGGACAGGTTCTTCTAGACTTTCCTTGCCTACGAGAAGCTGGGGGGAGGTCTTCTAAGGCTGGGTTTTATTGCCAGGGAGATTTTTGGGGGAGTTCTATTTCCGCTTTAATTATCATCTAAGTCTACTGTTTAGTTTTTATTTCATAATCTGATAACTTGGGGTTGTCTAATAAAGGGTGGCCCCGAAAAAGGAGCTTTTGGTATCGAATGGGGAAGTGAAATGTATTCAATATTCTTTGTTTAATGTTAAGGTGTAATACAAATAAAATAAATTAGGATGGTTTAATCTGTGGGGATTTCAAATTTAAAGTGGTCTTCTAACTGTTGGACAATGAACTTAATTTAAGCTAACAATAATGCATATCATGGATTTCTGATGGGTTCCCCAGTTTTTGTTAGCTAGGCCAGAATCCCACTACTGACACCATTTGTGATGGGTCAGGAATGAATCTCAGGCACATAAAATATGATTTCGACTAAAGACATTTATTGATAAATAAAAAGGGGTTGGAAAAGGCCTTGCTGTCCCTGCACTCGAGGCGTTTCCCTACCTAAACTCAAAACTAAAGATTTGTCAGTGTCAGAATGCACAAAACAAAACCGTCCTGTGTCCAAAGTACTATTCTGACCTTCACATTCTAAGGAAATGCATCTTAAGGTTTAAAGGATAATGTCTTTGTCCTTCAGTATTTCAAAGATGTTTAAAGGTAGAATTAAAAAAAATAACGCCAACAAAAAGTCTCTCAAGGATATTGCTCCTTAGTCCAGAGGGTATCTCCCTTCCCCTGAATTCCTTTTCACAATTTCTTGACAATAAAAGTTTCTAGTCTTTCCTCTTGTTCAATATCAGAGTCACATATGTATTTATCTTTTGGGGTTGTCAGGATACCTGGTATACTTTCCCACCAGGGTTTCTCTGTTTTCCAATATTGATACACTTGTGATTGCCCGGTATATTCTCCCGCCAGGTCTTCTTGTTTTCACACACTGGCAATTGCCTGGTATACTCTCCTGCTTGTGCTTCCTGTTTTCCCACACTTACACTGGCCTGGTATAGTCTCCTGTCCGGGCTTCTTATTTTGACACACTTGCAATGGCCTGGTATATTCTCCCACCAAGGCTATTTGTTTTTACACACTTGCAATTACCTGGTATACTCTCCTGCCAGGGTCTGGTTTTCACACACTTGCAATAGCCTGGTATACTCTCCTGCCAGGGCTTCCTGTTCTCACAACTTGCAATGGCCTGTTATACTCTTCTGCCAGGGCTTATAGTTTTTACACACTTGCAATGGCCTGGTATGCTCTCCTGCTAGGGCTTCTTGTTCTCACACACTTGTAATGGCCTTGTATACTCTCTTGCCAGGACTTCTTGTAGTTGCCTGTTTCTGCAACTCCACCTTTGATAGTTTAGTACATTAGCCCTTTTGGCTAATTCCTTTAGTCCATCGTATATTGCCTCATTAGTGTTCTGGTCACACTTGCAATCATTCACCACCTCAGCAATGTGGTTAATTTACATTGGGCCTCATTACACGGTAGGCGGTAGGGACATACCGTTACCGGTAAGGGATTACCGATATCGGTAAATCCCCTCCCCAATCACGACCCGGACATACCGCTATTAGCGGCACCGCAAAGTACGGTGGCACTATTAGCGGCAAGTCCGTGAGCGCGCGGCCCCTCAGACCGGAAATAGCGGCATAGCGCTAATATCACGGCATCACGAGCCATGCGTACATGGCAATACCGGCATGTACTAGACCCAAAGAACCCTTACCGGCAAGGCGCTAATACCGGCATCGCGAACCACACGTTAAAAGAGCACAGCAGAGTTCCAACCTGCCACAGGTGGACAAAATCAGCACAGGTGGAGGCAATGGAGACTGGCAGCACAAAAGAGCACACCACACCCCTCCCCACACCCATTCCCACACCAAGATGGATGCAATACTAGCAGCATTACATGGGCTAGAGGACATGATTGCTGTGCAGCAGCTACAACAACAGGCAGCACAGAGGAGACGCAGGAGGAGGAGGAGGAGGGCAAGACAGGCGCAGCAAGCACCACCAGTGCACCTAGTGATACCACAGAGGCAGCCACCAATTCCCAGGATCAGAGCCAGTCCAGTCAACCTAACCCCTGAGCAGATACACACCCTGTACCGTCTGGACTGGGATACCATCACCACCATAGTAGACATGATATACAACGACATTGTGAGTCTCATTGACATCCGTACTGCCATCCCCCCTCTACTGAAGGTAGTAACAGTGCTCCACCTCTTGGCCACAGGCACCTACCAGCATACGGTAGGTCAGATGCATGGCATATCACAACCAGTATTCTCACGCACACTGAACCAGGTGCTCGATGCCCTCCTGCAGCACACAAGTCAACACATATACATGCCACGGACTGCCCAGGAGATCTCCAACACCAAAGTAGGCTTCCATACACTGGCAGGCATCCCAAGTTGCATTGGGGCCATCGACTGTACCCATGTAGAACTGGTGGTCCCACATGCCAATGAGGTAGTGTACCGTAACAGAAAGCAATACCACTCCATCAACGTCCAAATGGTATGTGACTCCAATAAGATCATCACACATTGCTGTGCCCGATATCCCGGTTCAACCCATGATGCAATGGTCCTGCGGAACTCGACAATACCACGATACATGGAGCGACATGCTGGACAACGTTCGTGGCTACTTGGTGAGTAGCAGGCCGACCACATGTCAGTGTGATGTGGATTGTGAGTGGGGGGGGGAGATGCATACTCCAACTGGCCGTGAATGGGGGGGGGGGAGATGCATACTCCAACTGGGCGTGAATGGGGGGGGGGAGATGCATACTCCAACTGGGCGTGAATGGGGGGGGGGAGATGCATACTCCAACTGGGCGTGAACTTGTGTCATGAGAAGAATGGACATACATATTTGCATCACTGTACAGTGAGGCAGCCCACAATGGACCAGAGACAAAACCACATGCCGGAAGTGAGTGCCACGGCAAACATATCAATCCATTACGCCAAACAGGCCATTCCAAACAACATGCACACCGCACAACACACCATTCCCCCATTACACAAATCAGCAACATGCATATCAAAATCACAACTGAAATGTACGCTGAACTACATCAGAAATGGTCCGCGCACATGAGTGCATACAAATGGATCCCCTGTAGCCATTGTGGTGAGGCACACCCGTACCCCACCACAGAATTGCCATCAAACAGCATGGGGACATCAACTAAGGAATGGCAGTGTACTAGCAGTGTGGCACTAACGTTGCCAGGGCCAGGAAACACAAATCACTTAAACTCTGGCGGGACATGGCAATCCCTGCTGTATGCATGCATGGTGCATGTCCACTTGCAAGGACCACCTCACCTTCCCACATTGCAGTTACCCTGATTGCCATGCGTGCTTGGATCAGTGGATGTCGTTGAATATGCAATGTTTGTTTGTGTGACATGTGCACGCTCCACATTATGTAGACACTTACACATACCCATTGTTGCACCCATGCAGGTGATGCAGGTTATCCCCTGAAGAGGTGGCTC
This sequence comes from Ambystoma mexicanum, assembly GCF_040938575.1. Classification (NCBI taxonomy): domain Eukaryota; kingdom Metazoa; phylum Chordata; class Amphibia; order Caudata; family Ambystomatidae; genus Ambystoma; species Ambystoma mexicanum. The sequence goes on from NC_090932.1 coordinate 1,550,866,021, forward strand.
CTTACCCCTGTGCGGAACCCACAGAACAGGCACGAAGAGGACTACAATCATGCACACACCCGTACCCGCGTGGTGATCGAGCAGACATTCGGCCTATTGAAGGAACGCTTCCGGTGCCTCAGCAGGTCGGGCGGGGCACTCCTGTACGGGCATGAGAAGGTGGCCAAGATCACCATGGCATGTGTCATGCTTCACAATATGTGTATCAGACGGAATGTGCCAATGCCCCCTGACATAGAACTGCGACCACCGTCTGAGGATGATGACGGGGATGAGGATGGAGGAGAGGGGGCTGCAGGTCATGCAGGTGGCGATGCCCATGAGGGACGTGCTGTGCGGAAGCACCTGATAGACCATTGTTTCTGATGCACATGGATTAGGAGGGTGCAATTGGTGTTCAGCTCAGGGCACGGGGTGTATGGAGGACATAATCACAGTGCACCCTTCAACAATAAAACACACATACACAATTATCAATGTCCAGTCATGTGATTATCCATGCCATTACGTCTGTATTGAGCATTATGACATTCAAACGTGCATGTACCCTCCACCCAAAACACCCTCACCCCCCTCCCCCCACAACTCCCCCAAACACCCTCCCCCCCTCCCCCCACAACTCCCCCAAACACCCTCACCCCCCTCCCCCCACAACTCCCCCAAACACCCTCACCCCCCTCCCCCCACAACTCCCCCAAACACCCTCACCCCCCTTCCCCCACAACTCCACCGAACATGGTGTGCACATCAGTGCTGCATTAGTTCCCAAGTGTCAACAGGGACAGGCTGGCCCTACTTCCCTCCTCCACTACCACCATTGGGGGGTTGTGAGTCTGACCGCCGCAAGGACCGGCTGGACCTGCGCAGGATGGTTGTCTGGTCGGAGCTAGTAGACGAGGGCGTGGCTGGTTGATCTGCTCCCTGTGAGTGACGCATGCTCTCCATCGCCTCAGCAATGCGCGTTAGGACCTGCCTCACAGCGGCCATCTCCTCACATAGGCGCGTCGTGTTGCTGTCCATGGCAGCTTTCATGTCCCTTGACAACCCCCGGATCTCCTCCCTGGTCGAGGCAGCCTCGCTCACTTGCCGGGCAACCAGGGCATTGAGCTCCTCCTGGCGCTGGCGTATCAGGCTCATGGTGTCGTCTGCGGCCCTGCCCCTGTTACTCCTCGGCGCAGCTTGCTGCATGTGGCCGACATCAGGTGAGCTCGCCACGGGACTGAATGACCCATCCATTGCATCTCCGGCATGCACCTCATGGATGTTGCCATTGGATGTGTTGCATGGGCTGTGGAGTGGGGACAGCTGGGGGCTGGGTGTACGCTGCCCTTCCGGTGTCGGACATGGGTCGTCCACATCACTCATAGGTGCCGTGGCTGCTGCTTCCCCAACGGAGCTATTGGCTGCGGACGGCGTGCCTTCTGGCACTGGCTCCTGAGTGGTGGGGGTGGGTGGTGGGGGTGCTGCCACAGTGTCGGATGGCATTTCGACCCTTGGTGTGGTCGTTGCGTGGGTGGCTTTTGTACGCTGGGCCACTCCAGATATCCCAGTGCCCCTCGATGTACTGGGCCTGGTGCCTGCATCCTTTCCCTTGGCCTGCTTTTTGGGTGGTGGGGCCTGCGTTGCAGCGTCCAGCTCCTCACTGTCAGATTGTGACCCTGTGGGGGAGCAAGACAGGGATAACATCAGTGATGGGTCAACGTGCATCATGCATATGTTGTTGTTGCTGCAGTTCTTTGGATTTGGACATCTACTTTGGGCCTGCAGGTTGTTGGCCAGATGGGTGGGTCATCCGGACATGTGTCAGGGTGACACGTGTGTGAGGTGCTGCATGCATGTGGTTGTGTGGGGATGTGCAGGGCATATATGCAGGGTTGTGTACATGTGTGTGTGATGACCCCATCCATTAGCTGATTCCCATTTCACATTTAGGGGAGGGACTCATGCTTGGCATTGCTGTGTCTTGCGTGGTCACTCACCTCCGTCTGACGTTGTTGCCACACCACACTCCATTCGGCCCACTCCCTCGATGGATTCTATGCCAATGGTGCTGGCACATGTCTCCTCCCACTCCTGCATCTTCATCGGGGATCCACCTCCGCCTCCTGTGCCCATGGCCAGATTCCTGTTGGCCGATAAAATGCTGCGTACACGGAGGCGCAGATCATCCCACCGCTTGCGCACGTCCTTTACGGTGCGGGGGGTGGAGCCCACCGCACTGACTTTCTGCGCCACCTCAGCCCAGATTTCCTTTTTTCTCAGGAGTGCCGGGCGCCGCATGTCGCTAGCGAACACTACCTCTGCATTTGCAGCCAGGGTGTCTGCCAGCATTTTCAATTCCTCGTTTGAGAAGCGTTCTTTGCGCTGGCGCGCATCGGCTTTCTTTAGGGCCTTGGGCATTGTTTGTTCTTCTGGGATGTGGTTTTGCCAGTCGTGGTGTTGCTGCAGGTCCTGAGTGCAGGGGATGGCAATGGATTGTGTTTTTAAAGATGGCCGCCGGGCTCTTTCCCGTTCCGGTGCGATGACGCTATTTCCGGTTCCGGTGTTTTACGGTGACCGCTAATAGCAGTGACCGCTAATAGCAGTGACCGCTAACAGCGGTGGCCGCTAATAGCGTGCAGCATGAGGGCGGAGGTGCTATCAGCACTTTGGTCGGAGCCGGTAAGGTGCTTTTCCGCCATGGCGGTGGGGTCATTTACCGTCATGGCCCTATGCGCGTGTCCGCTAACTCGTAATGTGACGCTATTAGCGGTCTCCTACGATGGCGGACACGCTAATGGCGCCATGACGGTAAATCACATTTTTTAGCGCCTACCGTGTAATGAGGCCCATTGTCCGTTAAAGATTCCTTTCTGAGGCCAAAATGCTTTTAACTTCTTACTTCCACTATTAAGAAACAATTTTCTCTCTTTAACTGACTTGGATTGTTCAATGTTTAACATATGGCACGTTCGCCAATATGCCCCGGTGCTTCTTTCGTCCCAGCTCAACGGCTCTTTGTGACGTTTCCTGGTCAGTTGCAGCTCACCGGTGACAGACAAGGGATTCTCTCTCCTTCGTGCAGCTCGGCTTTCGGTTTCCATGTCCCCTATTGCTCTTGTTGGATTTTTCATTCGCAGCATGCCGATGACAGCTGCGGGATTCTCTCTTCTTCACGCTGCTCTGGGGCGAGTTGGCCCCAAGGTTCTCTTTTCGGTTCTTCGGCAACACAGAGAGGTGCAGTCCGCTCTCACCAGCAGTCTACCATTTTGTCTGGTGATCTTCTTTTAAACATTTCAGGCACAGGGGTATGCTTACAATAATTAGAGCGTTGCCTGTGCTCTGGATTTCCTCTGCTCTCCATTCATTCGTTACTGTTCTTCGTCGCAGTGTTAATGTGTCTCTGGGAATAGTAGTTTACTGTTACTAACTTGCACAAAAACATTGGCGGAATGGTTTTAACAAGTCCTGAGGATGAATCAATGTTTGAAAGTTGCTCCGAAGAACTGTTTGAGGGAATTTCAGCATTCTCCTTTGAGGGAGCAGATAAAGAACCACAATATGCCATTGGGGTGTTGTGCATGGGAGACTCATCCTGTAAGGGGAAAGGGGGATACCATGTCTCATCGGTGGGCACCTCCACTTTCTCCAAGAGATTGTTTCCTCCCATGTGATCCTCCCTCATATAGCCCCCCACCCTCAGGTCAGGATCATCTGGCGGCTGCCGTCCCCTGGCTACATTGTAGGAGGTTACCCCCAGGAAAACAGTGATGACTCCATTGGATTTATCACAATAGTTTCCCCACTCATTCATTATAGTGTTTGTATTTCTCTCAATCCCCCCATAGGGTTTTTCCACTCTCAGGTTTCTCAGGTTCCTGTAACCTTGATATGCTGTCCAATCGTTATTTACAATGTTCATACCTTGTAGTTGTAGGTGTTTTGTCTGGTTTCTCAGTCTCCCAAAACCTTGTTGGCTGTCGCTGTGGCTAGGCGTCTGTGCAACCAGGGTCTGACATGAGCAAAACTCAAGGATCCAAGCTCCCTCGCACGGTTTGGTCTCGGCATCCATTGCCGGCCTTCCTGGCCACTACAGGTCCGTCGTGGTTGTGCCACCAGACGGTATGAAGATCTCTTCGTCTACGCTCTCATTCGGACCTTGGCTTCTCGGGGGGATTCTTCGTTGCTTCCATTGGTTCTGCGGCCCAACTTAGCTCTGCCACTCCAGAACGTCAACACTGCGGAGGCTCACTTCTGCGTAGCAGTTCGTCAGCCTCCATAGGCAATCCCTCCTGCTTTACAATTCGTCCTCTTCTTATACACGTTACAGGGACAGCTGAAACAGTGTCTTTCTTCATTGCCCAGGGCACTCAGGCTGTGCTCAGCATTGACTGCAACCAAGAGAGGTAAAGAAGAATTCTTTTGAAATTCAGTTGTTGGAGATATAAAAGTCTTTTCCATATCCATAAATGCTGACAAGATCGTTTGGAATGGAAGTCCTTGTCCCAAGAGGGGAGTCCCTCCCAGTGAGGTCCCACTTCCCCAGACTCCTATGGATGGTCTTGCGTAGTGGGGTCACCTGCCTAGCCTCAAAGAGGGTGGTTCCGCTTTGGGGAGAAGGAACGAATAATTCTGATTTGTCACAGTGGATATACATTGGATATCAGTCCAATATTATCTGTAACCTAAAAGGTTCAAAGGAACCTGGCCTACATGGTCTAGCCAACGTTGTATTAAAGGAAGATACACAGCTATGGGCTACATTTCTTTTCAGTTACTATACAAAGATCACTAAGATAAATAAAATTCCTGACTCGTGGAAGGACGCTATATTAATGCTTGTGCAAAAAAGGGAGACAGAGTTGACCCTCACTACTATCGGCTTCTTGCTCTCCTACATGTGTCTTTATACTCAATTTACTGACTAATTGTCCTCATGCTGAGAGAATTATGCACAATATGTGGCATTCATCAATGACAGTGCAGCTTTTAACAGTGTGGATAGAGTGCTTTTGTTGGATAAACAAAAAAGTAGGGGATCCCTGGGGATTGCTTAATATGTTGCTACAACTAAATAGTGATATGTAAGTCTAAGTTAGGCTACATAAAATCAGTGATATCTCTAATTGTAGCTCAATAAACTTTGGACCCAAGCAAGGGTGTGTTCTTGCACCCCTTATATTTAATTTATATCTAGCAGGCATGCCCAAAGTGTTAAATGGTATCAACAATTTCCCCCCACAAAATGGAATGCCACATGTTGTCTAGATGGGTGATGCAGACGACATGCTATTGCTGGAGAGAACTCCCATGACACTAAAGAGATCTTTTCAAGCAATTGATCAATACTCTAAGCAACACAATCTGAACATAAATATGGAAAAAACTAAAATTATGTATTTCAGTAACAAGAGAAAACATCCCTGTAACAAATGGAACAACGTGTTAGAATTGGTGGACTCTGATGTTTACCTTCGAGTTTTATTTACGAAAAACAAAAGTGACTATGGTGTGCAAGAGAGAATAAAGCTCTGTTGACATTTTCAATGATATATAGCTTTACTAAATCCTATAAAGGATCCAGCCCAAAAGGTACTCTATGGGTATACAAACAGCCTAATTCCCTCCATAATGTATGGTCTTGAAGCATGCATGTCGACCAAGCTGAAGTGGTTGGATAAGACTGACGGGAGAAGCTGGTAACAAATTCTGTATTTACCTAATGCCAAACCAGTACAATGTATTAGGATGGAATTGGGGCTAATGTCTCTTTGCACTTGCATACTCAGAGCTAAATGCATACTGTTGTATCTTGCTCCCCAGCAAGATGTGCCTGGATCAGAGATGACAAGGAGCAGGAACCAGGCTGACGCAGGTAAGTACAAACAGATAAGATGCTTTATTAACTTAGTTACGTAGATGCAGTTCATGAAGGTGGGAGAGAAGGTCTTAAGCATCTGCCCTGGTACCCTGCCATACTCCAAGCCCAAACCGTCAACTCTGGTACCCCCCGGCCTCAAGCACTACAACATTCCACTAAACATTCCAAAGGGCCTAGCTTGCATACACAGACATACTATAACATTCAAGATACAACACATACTGTATCTGAAGATTCTCAAATATACTGATGATGACATTTATGCACTATTAGCTAAAACATTGAACGAAGGAAGATGTGAGATATTGTACTATTTTTGTAGGAAGGTTTAAGATGTTTTAACATTGATTGATTTTACAATTGATTTGCAGCTATATTCTTTTGCTAATACAAAATACAAAATGTGGGATATTATACAAAACCTACAGGTTATAACGAAAAAAGAAGTGCACAAGAAGGCATAAACTAAACTTAGAACAAGAAGAATATGTCAATGCCCTATGTCTATTCAAAACGTCAATAAATAAAAACAACCGGGAAATAGAAAAAGTCTTTAAACCCTATGACCCCGTCATTAAAGAAAACAAAGCTGCAAAAAGAAGGGCATTAAGACAAATTGCAGTGAAAAACTGCAAAGAATATAATAAAATGTGCGCAGAAATTCATACGAAATACAAGAACTTCATCAAACAATATAAATTCAAAAAACACAAAACAAAAATGAGTGTATGCTACGAGCCATTGCTACAAAATCTAGTGCTCGGATCTGGTCTCTATTTAAAGATGCAGCGGGATAGGACTCCCCATACCTTAAATGGTATTGGTGAAGAGGGGCGGGTTGCACATTTTACTACTCTTTTCCATAGTAAATCACAGGACAAGGAGACCTGTTCAAAATATATGGAAGCAGAAAAGAAACTGCCAATGGACATTCAAATCATCATTAAGAAACTAAGTACGTAAAGGGCCCCGGTCCCTGATGGCATTTCTAATGCCACCCTCAAACAATTCCCTGAGAAATGGCATTTGATAGTGCAGAAGATTAATCATAACATAGACGTGATAGGATATATTCCAGATTCCTGGAAACAATCCTGGAAACAATCAATCATATTGCCTATCTTTAAAAAAGGTGACAGATTAAATCCAACTATAGACCGCTGGACTCTGCAGGCAAAATATATGCAAAGATCCTTTTGTTTGCCTTTAACAAATGGCTTAAAGAGTATAACCTATAGGATTCTAAACAATCAGGCTTCATTCACAATCAGGCTTCATTCCTGGGGTTGGAACTGGCCCTGATCTTCTAATAATTCAAGCCTTCATAGATTACAAGCAGGCTTTTCACACCATCTCGCGCCCAATGCTATGGAGTAAATTAAGAACTGCTGGATGTCCCTCTCACCTACTTAACTTAATACAGCAATTTTACACAGGAACCTCAATCAAAGTAAGGGTCTATTAACACGATCAATATCTACAACTATCGGGTGTTTCTTAGCGTCAACGCTTTTTAATTTTTACATTCGAGATATTAACCATTTCTATAAAGTAAGATCATTCCCCCCCTAAAATCAACCAAAACACAGTGGGATATCTGCTTTCTACGGATGATCTTATAATATTAGAGCAGACCCCAATTGGCCTGCATAGGTCTCAACGTGCGCTAGAAAACCAAGCAAAAGAAAATAATTTACAAATAAACACAGATAAATCAAATATACTGATTGTTGGAGGTTGCCACATTTCTACAAACAAAGTGACTAAGTTGTGGCCCAATAATGGTAACCAAATACAAGTAATCAAAACCTATAAATACTTGGGAACAAACATAAATGGCTGCATGGTCGATACGCCATACAAGGAAGAAATGAAGCATAAGATGTGTATGCTATGCTCACAAGCCAAATACATACAGAAAAAGAATGGCAAGTTTTCATCTATTCCAACCATTATGTACTATAGCCAGAAGGTTATTCCAACTGTCACATATGGAGCTGCAGTAAACTAGTTGCAGACCAACCCAACTGGATATATTTGGCTGGTCTTTTTTGGAAAAACATCATAAGACTCACAAAAAGCACCCTTATGCCTGTCATCCGCTATGAATTGTGTTTGCCATCGTTAAGAGAAGTTGTCAACTGGAATGCGCTCTTATTATATGAGAAATATAAAAATAGGAGCCAGTATGAATCCACAGTGATTGAAATCACATCACAGGCTTTTATAGAAGAGGGGACAAACATGATAAATATCTAGAAAACAAATTGCAGGAAAATAATGGAAGAGGCTGACATTAGTGACCAACTAATAACACGCAATCCTAATCGAGCTCAACAGAAATACTGGCTGATGGAGTGGATAGAAACGATATCTGAATGTGAACAGTACCATATTTTTTAAATAGATAACTTTGGAATTCAAAAAATAAATGGCCTTCCTAAATACCTAGTAAGGCATCCTGATACACATTATCGATCCAAAATAATGAGATTTCCATTTGACTTATGGCCCACCAGAACAAGAAAAGCTATGTGGTTGAAATATAAAAAATTGAACATGATATGTCAAAAAGGGCACAAAGATTGAGACCTTACAACATATAATGCTCGAATGTCGAGCCCTTGTCTACTTGGTGAAAAGAATACTTTTCAAAATATTTCAGCGACTACAGACTATTAAACACAAGCTCCTTGTGGGTGAGGATGTGCAATGCCCAGCACATATCGCTAAATTCAGCAATCATTAGATATCTAGGCAGAACACAGCTAGATGAATATACAAATAAATATACCTAAATTGCAATGTGAAATGGAATAAAAGATTCTGCCTCGATCCGTATAGCACATATGGAAACAATACTGTCCCTTTTGTTGAACATCAAATGTAGAAAACTATTTACTCTAAAGAAATAGACACAGATAATGTATATCTATGATAATATTCTGGAAGCTGTTAACCTATGTCTTCTGAAACGTTGTAATTTTATATTTCTTTGACATTCTTTTAATATGTATAATTCTGCTTGAAACAATTTTAAAGAAACTTTATTTGTAAAGTTGCATTTGCAACGAAATCAAATTAACAAAAACAAATAAAAGAAACAATTATCTGAACTTATAGCCCTACGTGCTCACAGTCTTTGTCTGGCCAAAACTAGTGTTAGTAATGGTGAAGAGGTGTCTAGGTAGACAGTTGCGGCTAGACGTTTTCATTCCCAATATAAAGTTCAGTATATATGCATTTTAGTTGATAGTGCCAATGTAACTTCTAATAACTGGTGGCTCATCAGGAGGCTTTCTAGGAAATTGCTCCCATTCACTTTCCAGATAAATTAGTGCATCGAATCTTACATTTCAAGGTGTTGCTTAAAAAGCGTTCTTCACAAATATTTGCATCAATTGTCTTCTACATAAATTGACTCATTTCTAAAAATAACAAGAAAAAATATAAGTTAACTTTGAGTGTATTTAAATAATATCTTATGAGTGACAAAATAGTTATAAATAAAATATAAACACTCATCAGGGTAAAATTCAATAATAGTCAAATAGACTTGCTCTCAGCAGTATCTGAAAGTGTATGAAAATCTTTGGTCAGTGAGGGTTACTCGTTTGACATATAGTTAATTCAAAATTTAGAGTTGGTCTAAAACTGCTTATTTGCACATATAGATCGATTTCCTACCTAAATGTTGGTTAAGTGTTGGATATGTTAGTCCAGCTCAGATCAGAATGCTGTTTCGTGCTAATTCCAGTGTTCTAAGATGGCACAGTGACGTCATGAAATGCATAGCTCTAATAGCCATTTTAAAGATATATAACAAGCTACCTTATCAAAAAACGTGAACATTATTAAAATATTTCGCTACAATCTTGCAGATACATCACACAAGGTGAAACATCCACTAGATGACACACACCAATTCAACACCCTGTTTGTTAAGGCACATATGACTCTTTTTGTTTGATGTGTCCCATGTCCATACAATAGCGCACTGGAATTGTTTGTGCATGTAGCTCTGAAAAGTGTGCCATACTGTCCCCACACTTAAACACATAAAGCAATGAAAGAAGTTCCCTCAAATTGTACATCCGCCAGGCCAAACATCATTTCTACACCGCCACACCTTGATTTTCACTAGCTGCAGGCTAGCACTAATGAGAGATGCTAAGGCCAGCTTTTTTTGCAGATATAACCCCTGATGCCTATGCAATGGTGAGGAGGTAGTGGCTGAGGAACTGTGGACCTTGTACCACGTACCAGAAGCCGGTTTTGTTAAAAACACTTCACCAGCTTATTACTGGTCAGGCTTGGGTTTTTAAGAAGTACAATCCTTTCTGTCAATTTTTCCCTTTTTATTGGTCATCTCTTTTAGGGTATCCCTTCCTTTCTAAACATATAATTTCCTAAAGATGTTTCTGTATTAGGGACTGGGCATGCTCAGACTGAGACCCAGCCCCCCCTTCTAGAATTCTCCAGAAACAAGAAGCAAAAGAGCCCTTATTCCCCATTTGAGTGGCGGATGTGGCCGCTATTTTATCCTCAAATCCAAAACCTTAAGATGATTGAATGAGTATGTATTGTTCATGGTTACAAACATTTGAATGTTAATGTTAGAGTGAGTGTTGGGAACAGTGATGTGAGCACCAAGCCGATGTCCGTGTGCACTATCCATCAAAAAGAAGTGAGTATACCAATATCAGAGCCTTGGAAGTCTTATGACCTTAGTACCAGGCCATCTACGGTCAGGACTGCATTGACGGCGTTGCTTGTTTACACAGGTCGCTGTGCTTGCATTGCTTGGTCTCATGTGTACCAGGACACAGGGAACAGTTCCCTAACCAACAGCAGTTGGGTAAGATGCGTGTTTGGGCTGCATAGTTGCACTCTGCTGAACACATTAGGATATGACAAGGAATGATTTTAGTGTTTACATGTTTTCAGGCAAAGAGGAAATGGAGTGATGTGGCCTTGAATTGGAGGTTAGTGGGGTATATAGAATTGGGAAGCAAATGATCTATGGTAATTATATGTTGTAATTCTTTGTGAAAAATTATGAATAAGAAAACTGAAAGATTGTTATTTTGTCTAGTAGGATGTTGTGATACTGTGATTAATATCATTACATTGAAACGGACAGTGACTTTGCCTCTGAAGAAGGATACATTGGTATCCGAAACGCGTCAGGCGTGAAAATTGTGTTAAAGAACATTGACCACACTGTCCCACTATCACGGAAAAACAAATGCATTAAATTGTAATCCGATTATTTTTTTTAAAACACAGCACCAGATTGTGGAGACACTGGAAGTTGTGCTCCAAAATTGCGAAATTATTTTTGTGTTAGAAATTGATATAGGATGAATGCTATATCTTGAATCTTGTTTTTTGAATTTTATGGTGGATTTTTTGCAGTAAAAAACAAAATCAGAACTGCTAAACTTTTGTGTGTGTGTATTAATTTGATTATTTTTAATCACTTTGAAATATAGAGTAAGGGGTGGTTTTCCCGGATACAGAGCACCAGGGTTTTCTGTTGGCAACAACTGTTTTTTGTAGGCTTAGATGTATTTACTGATTCACACATACAACCTTTTTATCATAGACTTGTTCATCAAATATTGAGTACTCTGATCATTGTTATAGTCCCGAAATGCTCTGTGATTTAATATAAAGCAGAACAGGAACATGGATTGATGTTGTTTATCCCCTTTCCCTCTCTGATAGGGGTATTTTGAGAGAGTACAATAGAAGTGTACCAGACTGTCCACCTTGCATGATAACCTTCTATCAGAAAATAATTCACATGTTTAGACTAGTTTTACCACTTGCGAAATACAAGTGAGGTGGTTCGAACAGAAGGCCTGCAGCACAGGGTCAGTGGTCTGTGGGCCCTTAGATCCCAGCAGACTGGTCACATCACAGTGTGTCAGTACAGCAGTTTCAAACTGCAATATCTGTGCCTTGATGCCAGTAAGACTGAGATCCTTCTCATTGGGACCCCTGCTCCGGCTTTCCCTCTCTCACTCTTGCCGCCCTCCTTGGGCCCTCTACCCTCACGTTCCTTTGAGGCAAAAAACCTTTGTGTCATATTCGACTCTACTCTCTCCTTCTCTCCTCACATCACAAACCTTGTTAAGAAGGCCCACTTCCAGCTGCACCTCCTCAGAGGTATTCTACCTTTTCTCACCTTCACCCAGAAGCTTACTGTCTCCAGACCCCTGATTCTCTCCAGGCTGGACTACTGCAACAGCCTCTTTCTCAATCTACCTATCTATACTTTTGCCCCCTGCAACTAATCCAGAACAGGACTGCAAGAATTATCCTTCGCCTCCGGCCCAGGTACCGCATCTCTACAGCACTGGAACCTATCCACTGGCTCTCGGTGGCTACAAGGATCAAGTTCAAGACCCTATGCATTGTCCACAAGGCCTTCTGGGGCCGGGGTCCTCATTATGATATGATATGATATGATATGATATGATATGATATGATAAGATAGTTTATTTATATAGCGCCTATACACAATGTGTTTCAAAGTGCTTCAAGTGAGGGAACAAGGGAAAATACAATGACATCATTACAGGCCATAACCAGTAAGGATGTGAAATTAACTATCGTACTCGGCCTGATGACATTTCAGATAGTGCAAGAGCTAAGACATAGATAAGGAAGGGAGGGGGGGAGTGGGAAGAAAATGGAAGCAGACAGGTGACTACTGTACTAGGCCTGATGACATTTCTGGCACAGCCGGAGAAAAACAAAAGGTGAGGGAGAGGGGTGCAGAAAGGAAGGGGAGGAACAAAACAAGCGACTATCGTACTAGGCCTGATGACATTTCAGATAGTGCTGGAGGGGGGCAACTAAAGGAAGGGGGAGGGGACAGACGAGGTTGCTATCATGCTAGGTCCAGGGACAATTCTGATAGAGTAAGTGCATAGAAGAAAGTAAGGGGAGGAGATAGGAAAAAGGAGAAGGGGAGAGAAGGGGAGAACAGAGAGTAAGCATTCAAAAAGAGTGGAGAAGCAAGAGGGGAGAGAGAATACAATTGCAAAAGTCAGTAGTAACACATAATGTTGCAAGCCAGGATACAAGATGAAGATGGGAACAGCATGATTCAGGGCCACCATGAGTACAAGATGCAAAGGAAGTCCAGCATGAGAGTTGAGATAGGATGACGCACTGTGAATCAATGAAGTCCTTAAAAGTTAAATCCAGCATTGGCCACAAGACAGTGATGGTCAAACCAGAATGTATCAGGACAGACTCCTGCAGAAGTAGGCTGGGGGTGTGAGGGGCAGCAGGGTAGAAGAATCAAGCAAAGCAGGCAACACCTGTGTGCGAGAAGAGAGGGGGCACAAGGGAACATCACAGGGGGACCAGAGGGGGTGGGGATGGCATGTGGGGACTGAGGGAGTAAACACATATTGGTGCATGCTTACCTGCTGTCTGAGCAGGGGGTCGGGCCCGAGGTCCTCCTGGTCCGAACAGGTCCAAACAGGAATTGCCCTTTTGTTCAACAGCCCTTCGCTTCGGACGCCCCGGGCGAAAGATGCCCTTGATCTAAGAGTTAAGAGCAGGAAGGAAGAGGCAGGGCTAAGAAGGTCAAAGGTGCTTAGGCCAGGTGACCTAGATCCACTTGCACCTGCTCCCCATCTGCAAAGGAAAAGAGGCTGGAGGACTCTTTAAGTAGGGAAAACGAGCGGCAACTAGGAAGGCACCGGGTGGCCGGGGCTTGCTAAGTGGGGAAAAAGAGCAGCAACCTGGAAAGCGCCAGGTGGGCGGGGCTTGCTAAGTGGGGAAAAAGAGAGGCAACCTGGAAGGCGTCAGGTAGGCGGGGCTTAGGCCAGGTGACCTAGATCCACTTGCACCTGCTCCCCATCTGCAAAGGAAAAGAGGCTGGAGGGCTCCTTGAGTAGGGAAAAAGTGTGGCATCCAGGAAGGCACCAGGTGGCCAGGGTTTAGGCCAGGTGACCTAGATCCACTTACACCTGCTCCCCATCTCTCTCTTTATGCCTAAATACCTTCCTACTAGAGTCCTTTGCCCAGCTACCTCTAACTCTCTGAAGGTCAGACGCTACTCCAAGCAGAGAGTGGGGGGTAGATCTCTCTCCTCTGCAGGTGCCTCCCTCTGAAACTGCCCCTCTTAGACTTGAGCCGGACCACCTGAAGTTCCGGAAGAGGCTCAAGACTTTCCTATTCTCCTCAGCCTTCTCTCTCTCGCTTCCCTGCTAACCTACCTGCATAAATGCCAACCCTCCCGATTTCTGGTGAAAAATAAAACTATTTTTCACATTCTCCCACCTAAAATTGCAGTAGTCACAATGCATTCCTATGGGGAAATGTAAGTCTCCCAATTTCCCAGTGGAAATCTCCCTCCCAGGTGCATAGCTCTCAACTCACACGCTTTTGGCGGGTGTCACCCACCTTGTAAACAGCCGACTCAGCTGCCAAGCCTCCTCCACGCCCATTCGTTTCAATGGGCCTCTCACCCACCAAAAATAAAATCAGGTGTTTTCACCCGCCTTTGCGTCACAAATGGTTGAGAGCTATGCAGGTGGCTCTGAATGTTGGCATGTATGTACCTGTTTGCTGTGCCGACTGGTTGCTTTGTACCCTGAGAGTCTCACCGGGTACCTGGCTCCTCCATGACGTCTCCTTGCACTGACTGGTCACCGCGCACTCAGGGGCTGTAACTGTAACCTCACAGCCCTCCTGCCTCCTTCCACTACCCAGAGTCTGGTCATGTGACATGCTCTGCAGCGGCAAAGATCAGGACGACATCAACGTGGGATAGGGGAATAGTTTGCCCAAACATAGAAATAGGACATTACATCAATGATTTATTGATATTGAGGAGGGTTTCATACATGCCAACATTCCGACGCACCTGGGAGCATAGCTCTCAACCATTTGTGTTGCAAAGGCGGGTGAAATCACCCTATTTTGTTTTTGGCGGGTGAGGCGCCCATTGGAATGAATGGGCGTGCAGGAGGCTTGGCGGGTGAGTCAGCCCCTTATAAGGCGGGTGACACCCGCCAAAAGCATGTGAGTTGAGAGCTATGCCTGGGAGGGAGATTTCTTCAGAGAAATCGGGAGCCCATAGCTCTCTACTCACACGCTTTTGGCGGGTGTCACCCGCCTTGTAAAGAGTGGACTCACCCGCCAAGCCTCCTGCAGGCCCATTCATTTCAATGGGCCTCTCACCCGCCAAAAACAAAATCGGGTGTTTTCACCCGCTTTTGCGACTCAAATGGTTGAGAGCTACGGGAGCCAACAATTTCCCAAAAGGAATGTATTGCGGAAATAATTATTTTATGAGGGAGTATGTGAGAAATAGCAGTACTTTTCACTGAAAAATCAGGAGTCTCCCGCCTAAATCGGGAGGGTTGGCATGTATGGGGTTTTGTTGCTGACACAGAGGTGTAGTTTGGAGGTGACATGTGCTAGTCAGGGGCACATTCTAGTGTTCCGCCCTGGGCACCAAGTTGGCTAGAAACTATCTAGCGTATACAATGTTGTTAAGTAGCTCAGCATTGGTTGTCTATTGAGTGCCAATGCGTTTGAGGAGTAATAAAGTGCAATCGGAAAACGTAAAATTAGAAAATGCGTTGCAATCGATGGGTGTCGTGAGACCCTGTAATGTTCCAATATGGCCGCCGGAATGCACGCTTAAGGATTTTCTTGGCATTGGTGCGCATGCTGTCACCCAGCTTGTGCCTGGATGTCACATTTCATGCGTGGCGTGGTGCCTGCCAGTACGGTTTCACCACAGAGTTCTAATAAAAAGCTAGTGGGCCAGAATTCTATAACCATACTTTAGGAGAGCAAAGAATGAGGAATCGTTTTCCATTCATTTCGCAGTAATGCACGCCATGCTGGTGGAAAAGCTCCCATAGGAAAAAAAAGTTATCTCTGTTGAAAATACAATACATCTTTTTGAACTTCGAACAGTGACGTGTTTCTTCCACCAGCATGGCCTCCAGGGCTGACACACCCTCTGGTGGAAATGTTGGCATTCTAGTTTTTTTTGTTAGAACTCAGTGGGCTTCACTAGGTCGCGTCATAGAGAGGTGGTGCGAGCAACTTCGCGAGATTTAACTTTGTTCTCGCGCCTGCGCTCTTGGGGCCGTCATTTCTTGCTGCTGGTTGTGCTTCACTTCTCCGTCTAATAGGAGAGCCTTGGGCCCCCGTGACAGCGGCATCATGAGCGGGTGTCTAGCCAAGATTGCCGAAATAGAGGCCGAGGTACGCAGGGCGGGGTGTGGGCATAGGTCACGGAGAGACAGGGGCATTAACGAGTGCTACGAGTATACGGGGGACAGGTTGGGAAGATGGCACAGGGCGCCCCAGTGGGAGGGCAACTCTCTCCGTGTGGGCAGCGGAGGGGTACGACTTCATTGAGAAGTTTCTCCAGCAATTTTGGGGGCGCGTAGTGGCAATCGGGGGATGCGATTTTTGTCTGTAAGTACGCCCAGAGATGTACTAATATACCTATCTACTTTTTTCTTAAAGCAATTTACAATATTAAAATATTTAAAAAGTAAGAATGAAAATGACATTCCACCAAATTACAGGCATGCATTTTTGATCTAGGAAGGGTGGTGAACATCTGAGGTGGTTCTGTAAAAATTGGATCCAGTGACTGCCAAGCGGTTCATATTTTAACAAGATGTGCATTAACTCACTCGCCCAATTAACAGCTGACGCCGAGTATTTCATTTCTGAAAATAGTTTTAAAATAAGCTGTAAACCAATTCCTATGAGCTTTATTTTAAGCTTTGGAAGCCAGTGAATACTTGGAAAAGGTAAGTGAGTTAAAAGCATGCAGCAGAGCTCCAGTTGCAGGTTTAGTATAAGACCAGGACAAGAACTGCATACACATTGACAGGTTGTGGATTCTTATGTATAGCTTGGGATCACTATTAAGAAACCTATTGAAATGGAAGCTTATTAAAGGGTTCCTCACGAGAAAGTGGGGTGACTCTTTGGAAGGATGCCTGCAAATCTACTAGACTAGTATGATCATGAGTCTTCTTTATAATCTTGAGGTCCTTGCTGAGAAATATGTGCATTGATTTAGCAAATTTGAGGGGGAAATAAGGAGAAATGTGATGAGAATCCCATTGTGCCCGGCCATTAGGTGTGAGTTTTTACCTCTTTGTCTACCTTGTGGAAGGTCCAATGTTGTACGTTTTATGCTAAGGTCACTACGGGAGCCGGGATCGATAATACTTTGCTTGACTTTAGTGCAATGGACTTTAAGGCTAAACAGAATGTGTAGGATTGGTTTTGGAAGTAAATTGAAACGCACACTGCTGAAGATGAGTTATGCAATAAATCCTATTTACAAGTTAAGGTATAATCACAAAGGCAATTGTGTTTTAAGCATGAGAAAATGTAATCGTGTAGTGAACAGCTAACACGTGTTTCGACCCCGCAGGTCGTTCTGAAGGCTGTGTGATACATATGTTGTGATAGCCACAAGTTCATTAAACATTTTCAGAGGATAAGCAAAGAGATGAATACAAATTCAGAGTGGTAATTGTGTGTATGGTACATTTGGAAATCAACATTAAAAAAACAAGAATACAAACAAAAGGAGATGGTTGTCAAACCATATGGATATGAATAAAATAAATGGAAGTGATATACTGCAGTACAAGAATCAAGTTTGGGCATTGCGGAAGGCTCACATAAGAGAAAAATAACAGTAAAAAAAAGAAAACTGGAATGGCATTCGAATATTGAAAAATCCATCAATGACAAAAATGTCTTTTTGAAGTGGGAAAGGGACCTCATTTGCCCCAAGAACAACCTTGTGAGATGGCTAGAAAAATGGGGCAATCTCTGGTTTCTGGGCTCAAAGGCCGTGGTACTGTGAAGAATGTGGGAGATGGCACTGAAGGAACTTTAAAAAGAACCCAGGAGCAGTGATGTTACTAAGGTGCGGACAGATGGTGAGGCAGCAGTTGAGCATGCATCTATAGAAAAGTACCTGGTTACTGGACGTGTGCTTACCCTGGTATCAGAGCAAACAGAGGGAATGCCTGTTTGTCCTCAAACAGGGAAGCGGGGAAAAGTAAATGTAGTGAGTTGACTAGTGCTGTTTGTTGGATTAATATGTGCAGAGGGCCACAATATTAGAATTGTAGAGGGTAAACTATCGTACCATACAGTAGCTTGTCAGGATAAAGGACTTTAATGGACCTTTGTGGAGTGGTGAGTGATCAATCATCAGTTTCAATCTGGCTGATGCATTTCTGTATGGGTTGAGAGAGGCAAGAAATTAAATGCAAAAACACTGTAAACAGTCTCCTACAGATAACTTGTTAGACATCCGCTTAGAAGAAAACAGATATTTAACAGTATGTGTGAAACTCATCGTAAGGTGTAATGAGAAGTAAAACGTAGGATTTATATATTGTCCAATGTCGGCGTCTAATCTCATGGACAAACATGTGACGTGCCTATTTAAAGAAACAGATTACGCAGTATGAGAATTGAGTGAGCTCAAGCTCAGGAAACTGGGCAAAGGGAAATGCAAGTACCATTGATATAAAACGGAGCAAGATTCTGACGGTATAAAAAGAAAAGGCTCGCCTCTAATGGCGTACGGATGGAACTTGGAAGCAATAGTAAAGGGGTTAGATCCCTGCAGCGTAGAACATCGAACCAATGGTGGTGTGTGTAACAGATGTGATGGGAAGAGGGCCGTCAGTCCGCAACGCGGAGCCGTGATGACGTTGCACGTAGGCCGTCCTATGTAAACAGAAAACGTCACGTCCCAAAGAATATGGCTTGCAGTGTTTATACATCAAATATGTCTGAACAACATGGATGGTAACGGAGCTGAGAATAGAAACCTAGATAAATGGTGAGATGTCTAGGAAACTGATAAAGTGTGCAAGATCAGCATAGCATAAGGAGTTTATTATGTGAGCTGTAATGAGGAATGTAAAGTGGGTGCGATCCTCTTCAATGATAAGGCAGGGTGTATGATACCCATTGGTAAAATGTACATTATTTGTCAATGCTATATTAGGCACGTAAGTTCCCGAAAAAAGCATATTACTAATGTCCGGAGGCAAATGAAGTGCATTGGCACACATTATTCCTGTGTGTGATATCGTTATGGAGACATACTCCTAAGTCACTCAAAATGAGTAAATATGATTATAGGGTATCATTACCCCAAAGCCGTGAGTCTGAGAAGGTGCGAAAGAAAATGAATATTTCAATTGTATTTCACAGTACTAAATGAGAAATAAACTAATTTTACATATGTTATGGCGACAGACCAAGATAAACATTACATCACAAGAAAACATACATTTCATGGTCTGTGTTGAGACCATTGACAGTAGATCGTAAATAACAAATTAGTTTGGATTCCATTTGTCAGAGTTTTAGCTGACGGTCACCACCACACTTACTCTTTTGTTTGCATGAGGCCTATAAATTGTAAATCTGCCTAATAAGCCATTTGGTGCTCAATTTGCCAGTGCATTGCAAGGGGTAGTCTCGGGTCATTCTTGTTTAGGCTTGACAAATGTTCCCTTATCCGCACCCCCAGCTGTCTAATGGTGCTGCCTATGTACAGCTTCCCCCAGAAGCAGGTAAGGGCATAATCCACAAACTTGGTTTTGCAGTTTATGAAGTCCTTAATGTTAACAAGTGTTCCTGTGCCATAATTGAATTCTTGACAGGTCTTATAAGCACATTTACAGAATAACGAGTTGATGCAAATGTTGGGGAAACTGAATGACTTTCTTCTGGCTATTCATTTAGGATTGCCTATTGAAACAAGTGTGAGTAGCTTTCTCATTCAGCTGAAGGAAAAAAGCTATACAGTGGGATCTTATCAGAAATATAGACATTTCGATGGATAAATCACTGGTTATGTGCTGCACTCTAACCAACATTTTGAGTTGTGGAAATAACAGATATCTTATAAAATATTGTAGTGAGGAACTGAATTGAATGGGAATAGTGCACAAATTGACTCAGAGGCTTATAGGCGCTAGGCCAAAAAAAACAAAATACAAAGGCAAAAACAAATCTAGAGTTTTGACATTAAATTAAAAGCATTTGTCATCCAACACAATTCTGACATTGGAGAAAGGAGAGTTGCACATGATTTTAAAACGCTAGGAGATTGCTAAATCCACAGTCTGCAACAATACAGTCAAGCTTATTATCTGTGGTCCATTCCTTGTGATCTTCGGAAGAATCTAAGGTCCTGCATTCTAATGCTTCCTAGCCCCGCTTTTGCTTGCAACCAATGAATTACTTTGTTTTTTTAGGGATTGTTTAGATTCCTAATGCATGGGTCTGGTAACATGAGTCAATATGAAATTTCTATGGTCCGTAACACATTCTCTTAAATTAGAGTACTGGATCACAGTCATACGTGTTTGTTTTCGTTATCTGGCCAGCATTCCTATCTGGGGGGATTCTCATGTTATCAGTACAAGTTGTAAAATCTCTGGACACTTTGGATGGTGATTTCCCTATGAATCCCGAATTTGCTAGCAACTTGGGGATGTCGTCCAACTTGGGAGCCTTCCAAATATGGTCTACCCTTCCTAAAAGGGACTTTCGTGACTTTTTGATTAGTCTTTCTGGCTATACTGCTCATACATAGGGTATTTATCAGTTTGACATTGATTATCCGCTCTAACAGGTGGGGATTTGATGCCTGTTCCGTTAGTCTGGCAAGCTATATGTCTCATAAGTGGAAGACTTTGCACAGGATTTTCGTATGTTTGACATTGTGCCCCCTGTCCCTCTGGCTAAAGTTGACAATGTTATCAAAAGATACCACCCAACGGATGAAGTCCTCACAATTTCGGCATTTAAGTTCCTCAATGATCCTTTCCGTAATGGATTTCCATCTCGCCCTATGATATTGCCCCCCCCTGGCCACATTACTATTAGTTAGATTTCTGTGTACGGACCTCCTCGATGACCTTATCCATACTTTTGGGTTGGAGACCAGAGGGCTCTGTCTATTATTGCCACGAAAGGTACAGTTTCCCAAATAACTTTGAGCTAGTGAGTCTTTATCAAAATTCGGATCCTTTCCTGAGGTAAGAATTCACCTCTATGCTCTTCAGTACCCCCCCACCCCCCACCGCCACTACTGTACAAAGATATTGAGGCATCCATATCTTCATCCTGAAATTCTATTTTCTGTTCCTGGTGATGCTGTCTTCTCCTGGAGCTCCTTTTAGTACCTTCGACAAGCGACTGTTAATAGGAGTCACACACCCAGGAATAGAGTACGATTCTACTGAAACCAATTCTCTAGACTCCACATTGGCCAAAGCGGGCATGGTCCTCGGTTATAGACTGGGAGTTAGGCTCCCGAACTAGGTCATAAGCACACTTAGAAGCAAATGCTCTAGTCCTATGCATGATGGACCAGGAACAGTGCAAGAACGATAAAAATACACTAGGGAAGGAAGACACTGACCATATACTTGACAGTCGACTGACCGCCGGCATCTCACAGCAACAAGAACATTGGACCGTAACACAGCCGTCCTGCCATAAGCATCAGCCGAGACCTCAGCAAAGTACTAGGGCCCCTGTAGCCATAACTCCCAGAAAACCCTCTGCCTCACCAACCTGGGCAAGCTTCATCAGCTCGGAGGCCCAGGAACATATCCACCAAATCCGCTGTGTCCACCTATCTGCTGTAACCGCCTTCTCTGTACAACCTACAGGACTCTGTTTTCGGTGGCATCAGCGGCAACATCAGAGGAAGGGACCTCATTGTGTGCTAATCCACAGGGGCCACCTCCGCCGGAAGATTGACTAGAATGAGGTGTAAACATGATAAAAAGAAGGCAGCAAAGGGAATACAAGCTGAGGATTTTTATCATGTATTTACAATTTAATGTATTGCCTACTCTACAGTATGTCGGAGCTTGGCAGGGCAAATCTGAGGAAGTGCAGTTTGTGTGACGTCACGCATGAGACGGACAGACATATAATAACCAACTGCCCTGTTTTGGAAGAATGCTATTTATAGGGAAATGAGACCCTCTGAGCAGATGGCCACCGATCAATTTTGGGCTAGCCTTTCCTCGGGGGATGGGGGGATTCGCTGGTAATAACTGCAGCAGCACACCATGTTTAGGATATTGTCTATGGTACCAAGAAGTGGAGTGGTCGCTTTTTTTAACATGTGTTTATGGTGTCTTTGGGGTTAATGGATTATGAAATATTTTGTATGTAGATTTGGTTATGTAGTTTATATTATTGAAATGTGTTTGTGTAATTTTATTTATGTCAATTTTTACGAGATATGATATGGCATTTATAACGCGCCTATACACAAGTGTTTCAAGGCGCGACGAGGCAAGGGGGGGGACAAAGGGAGGACAGACAACGATCCTACTAGGCCAGGTCATTCAGATCGCGCAAGTGCATGGGAAGGTGGAAAGGAAAAGTGCGCAGGGGGAAGGGGGAGGGGAAAGTGCAGTACATGGGAAGTCGAATAAATAAGACACATAAAACAGCTAGCTAGTGGCAAGTGCAAGGAAGTGCAGACGTAAGTGCTGGTAGGGGGACTGAAGGGATACAGAAAAACGGTCCCCAAGTGCAGGGGTTGCCAGGGAGGCAGTGCAGGTGGGTAATTGACGGGGCCTGGGCCAGATATCAGAAAGGGTGGCCAGGTAACCAGTGCAATTTCAGTCAGGAATTCAGCAAGGGAGGGGAGGAGAGAAAGCAGAAGCAAATAGGAAGGTTTTGAGGTGTTTCAGGCAGGGAGGCAGGAAGGCTGTTCAGAGAGAGGCCCCAGCCGAAGAGTGATCTGCCACCAACTCGTTGCTTGGAGAAGCGACTCACCCTAAGGGAGTTGGAGGCAGATGAGCAAATCGCTCGAGAAGGAAGATATTTAGGAAGAGACAGTTGAAGGTATTGCGACCCCAGAAGGCCTTGTGAACAATGCAGAGGGTTTTGAACTTAATCCTCGCAGCCACTGGGAGCCAGTGTAGAGATTTCAGTCCTGGAGAGATACGATCCCTGCGCTTGAGGCCAAGGACAAGTCTCGCAGTCCTGTTCTGGATAAGTTGCAGAGGGCGGAGAGTGGAGGCAGGCAGATTTAGATGGAGGCTGTTAACAGTAGTCCAGCTTGGAGAGGACCAGGGCTCTGGAGACAGTGAGCTTCTGGGGGAAGGAGAGGAAAGGAAGAATACCTCTAAGGAGGTACAGCCGGTAGTTGGACTTCTTGGAGATGCAGATGTGAGGGGAGAAGGAGAGTGCAGAGTCGAAGATGACCCCGAGGTTTTAGCCTTGCAGGTAGGAGTGGGAGGAGGGCCAAGAGAGGCCGGAGAGAGAGCTGCAGGGAAGGAGGGAGTGGGTGTGCCGATGAGTAGAATCGCTGGCATTAAGGCAGAGGTCGTTGGCGGCACACTATTCCTGGATGGCAGGCAGACAGAGATGAGGGAAGTAGAACATTAATTGTTTTTTTTCTGTTTAGATATTTATGTATGTAATTTTGTGTTATATAGTGTAAAGGTTGTGTAAGAAGCCATGATAAACTTAATAATAAAAAACAAAATCACTGAAGTGGGCACAGTAACCCACCCAGTCAATATTCACGGGGAATACATTAGTTTTTTAAAAAATTGATTAGCAAAGTTTGCTAGTTAGTTTTATTGATTAGCAAACACACTATTTGATTAGCAATGTTGTACTAGTATTTTTTAATGTCACCAGAAGCTATTTCCAAGAGAGAAAATGAGCAACACTACAGTGTTTTTGTGTGTACTGCTGACGTAAGACATTAATGAGACCAGTGTAAAATGGAAATGTTCGCTGCATGGACACAAATGGATGCGATGCAACTAAATGAAAAGTTTTCAGTGCAGGGCTCTGCAGTTGGCGTTGCACAGGCAGTGTCCTGTTTATTGTATGCTTGACCCATCCTTTGCTGTGTAAGGAGACATTTCATGAATCAAAAACAAAATTGTTAAAAGAAATTCATATACTGAGACTAGTTTGTAGTATGGTGTTTTCTCAGACTTTGCCTGTCCCTGATACTGTATTCATTATAGTGTTTAAATATCAATTTCAGTGGATGGAAGGGCTGCTAACTGCCCTCAGACCTGAGCCAGGTAGACCCAAGCGCAGCATTCCAGCCCTGCGTGGCCATGAAAGCAGTATTTATTGCTATCAGCACTCTGAGCTGCCATCTGTGGTGCATGTTTTTGTTTTTAAGGGAATATGGCTTTGCGCAGGAACTAAAGGTGAGCCTGGAGGTGGGCAGCAGGGATCAGGGGTTCGAGGCGTGGCACTCCAGTGGAGATACAGCCTGAGGCACCACTTGCAGGGACAGGTTGGGGAAGCAGCGCCGCAGGCCGGCATGAAAGGCGGTCAGCTACTCGGATTCCAGATTGGCCAGCTCTCTCCCGCAGGTGCTAATGTATAATGCAATCAATAGTAGCGTACAGATAGCCTGGAGGCTAACTACGTGTATGGTATTGCAGTAGATGTACATACCGAATGAAAGTATTGATAATTTCTAACTCCACCTCCTCGGAGGTATCCTCCCTTTCCTCACTCGTCCCCAGAAACTCAATGTCTCTAGAGCTCTGGTACTCTCTAGCCTGGACTACTGCAACAGCCTCTTACTTAATCTACCCTCTTCTGATATGTTATTTATAACGCATTTTATACCCATATGTTTCTAAGCGTGGACCCGGGGTTCGAACCCATGTTGCTCCATGTTGTCCTGCTTCCAAGGCGAACACGTTGCAGCTGAGCTATCCTCCCGAGACTCTTCTCTCTCTCTGCCCCCGCCCCCTCCAGCTAATCCAGAATAGGGCTGCAAGACTTATCCTTGGCCTCAAGCCCAGGGACCGTATCTCTCCAGCATTAAAATCTCTCCACTGGCTCACAATTTCTGTATGTATAAGCAAGCGCCTTACAAATGCACAATAAATAAACACTTTGCATATACATCTAGTCCGCATTGTGTATTCATTACGTAAGAGGAGACTAAACGGAGTGGAAGGCGTTGCAGACAAACAACTGGGCAAACTAGGTGTAATTTTGTAGTTTGCGGCCATCTCGCCCTTTCAGGGTAGCTGATATACAGCAACAAATGCAAATAATTCCAAAAAGCTGCAATAATGTTTTAAACAAATCCTAATACTTCAAAAGCAACATGGCGATAAGGTAGAATGTCAATGGGTGGAGCACCAGTTGCACAGATGTACGCAACCAGCCGGTCACAGAACTAGGTTTACCATCAATCATGTACATTTTCAAAAAGGATCATCTTGTCAATATGATGCATCTTCCAGAACAAAATGAAATATAGTTGACACTGAGATTTAGATACACCTAAACTTTACTGAAAAGCAGTAAAGTGGAGTCAATTCAGTGTTTTACAGTAGAAATACTGTAATTATGCATTATGTAACAAGTTATATTTTTATGGATGGAATTGCACGAAAGTCTTTAAAAAACATGGAGTGTTTGCCAAACTGGGTACAGTTAGCTTAAGAAAGGCATCACCCTGATTACTTCGAGTTTGCAATTATTTATAAAAGAAATAACTTGTCTCGCCTAGAACTCTCACACGTACCTTTTGGCACTTTCGGAGATATTTACTGCTGCACTCGTAATCACTTTTTTAATTTCCAGTGAACAGAGAAAACATAGCGAAGGGAGCCCAGAGGTTAAGAGAGGAATGCACAGAGAGCTGTGCTTTCATTGAACAGTGTAATATAAATAGCAGGATGTGCTACACAAGTGTCAATTTAGCATACCTACAGAATTGCATAGTAAATTGCTATACAACCCTCCTTATGTATGCCAATACTCACAGGAAAAAAGATGGTTCTTGAATAGTTTTATAAAGTGCAACCCAATAACAAAATGGTCTGTTGCAGTTTTTAAGAAAACACATTAATTTTATAGGAACAAGAAAATGTAGAAAACAAGCTTACACATAGCTAGCAGTAAGGAACGTTGCTGGGATGTTAGCGAACTTGACAAATGTTTGGGGACGTCCAGGCATGTTTCTGCATTATAGGGTCGGGGAAAAGCAGTTTTTTGATGGCTTATAACTTTGGAGCCACTCAATGAAACTGCATGACAATTTGTAATATCATTTTAGACCAACCTACACTGCCCTGCAATGTTTGGTGCGGTTTCGCCAAGTGGGGGCCAAATTGGAGGGGGGAGGAGGCGGCCCAAAATGTTTGAACGGCTTATACATTGCTGTTTGCCTGATATGTGAACAAGTTTGCAAAAAAGATTTTAGACCTAACTTTAAATGTTTTTGCAACGTTTGGTGGGATTTTGTCAAATGGGGTATGACTAGTTTGTGTACGTACATGTTGAGACTTTTCCAAAAATAAAACGTGGAAGGATTTGCAGCAAACCTGTGCGATGAGCATTGGCAAGGACCCGAAAGCATGGTTTCACAAATGTGTCCATTTTTTAAAATTTGTTTTAAATGTAGGTAAAAAAAATGGTGATATACCTTTTGGTGACTGAGGAATAGCCTGTGGCCGTGGCCAGATTGTCCGGGTCATCTGGCCAGTGGCCTGTTCCACGAACGACCAGCAATGGGGTTAAAGTGGGCGTGGACACCTGGACCGGCTGCGTGAGAAGTTTTTAGAAATCAGGATAGGTTTGAATGGGAAAGCAAATTCTACTCGTGGCCACAGCTCGAAGTGCTTGAGGGGATTGCAGCAAAATTGCGTTAGGGCTGTCCCTCTGGCTACCCCCCGCACCTCCCACCTTGCTTCCTCTTCCAGGGCCCAGTCACATCCGGTGTGCGCCTGGGGGATTGATTATATGGCGGGGGGACTGGTAGCCCTGTCTCTTTCCACAGCCCCCCGCCAGAAGTCCCACCCACCCTCGCCTTTCAGGTTTACAGTAAAACATGTAGGGATTTTATGTGCTGTAAGGAATTGGTATAGGGTTCTTAATCTAATCGGCTTCTATCATTATGTACAGCTATGTAACTTTGCTTTTCAGCGGATTTCGAGGTTGTAATTCACTATGGGCCTAATTCACAGATGTGTTTTTATAATGGCAAAACCCCATTGGAAAATGCTATGTGAATCGGGCCTTATGTGTGTGTTCATACTTTGTGTACCAGAATTCCTCAGAGACAAAAAAATCATTCCCTATCGACCCTCTAGGAACCTCAGATCTCGCACAGCATTTCGCCTAGTGATTCTCACAACTCGGCAAGGCTGGGCGGTTCCTCCTTCTCCGTCCAAACACCAATCATCTGGAACACCCTACCGCTACACATTCGCAACACTGAAAACCACCTGAAATTCAGAAAGGCCCTCAAATCCTGGATTTCCCAATATTCCTCTGAATCCCCGTTTCACGCAACTACAACACCCATTGCACCAAGTACAACACAGTGGCCAGCAGCTTTCGCAACGGCTCACCTGACACACTTATCACCCATGCACAACAAGATTCCCACCCACAAATACACCAGTGAAGCCAGCGGTACCTCGATACCAACAACCAATTAGGCCTCAGACAATCGGGCTTCCGCCCGAGACACGGCACTGAGACAGCTCTGATAGATCTGAAAACCCAAATTGAGGACATGAAAGACAAGGGTAAACAAGCGCTCCTACTCCTACTGGATCTCTCTGCGGCCTTCGACTTGGTTGATCACCAAATCCTTTGCCAGCACCTCAAAATTGCCGCCCACTTCTCTGATGCAGCCACCTCATGGATCAGCTCATTCCTTGCAAACAGGTCCATGAGGGTCTTCTCACCACTCGCCGCCGCGGACCCAGCTCACGTCCCCTGTGGAGTCCCTCAAGGCTCATGCGTATCACCCACGCTCTATAACGTATTTACGAAACCACTCTTTGATATTCTTGACTATCTGGGTGTCACCTACACAAATTATGCGGACGACACCCAGATACTCATCCCTATCACTGGGGATTATGTAACGGACACCAGCAGTCTACACTGCCATCCAAGCGTGGATGGCCCACCACTGGCTTTGCCTAAACGACGAGAAAACTGAGCGACTCATCCTAGGTTCTCAGCCCAAACTCACAAAACTCAACCGTAAATATGAGGCCTTTAACATTGATGGCAACATTATCAAAGTTACTAATGTCACTAAAACCCTCGGTATTTACCTAGATTCCACCCTTTCACTCAACAGACAAATCAACTCAGTAGTCTCAGCATCCGCGTATACGTGTAAACTGATCACAGCTTGCCGTCCCTTCTTAACAACGGACAACTGCCTTATTCTCGCCAGAACCCTCATCTTATCAAAAATTGACTACTGCAACGCCCTTTACCTCGGTACGAGCCAAAGAAACATTGATAAACTACAGGTAACCCAGAATAACGCCATCGGGGCTGCTCTAAACATACCCAGGCGCGCCAACATCTCTTCCACCAGACGCAACATACATTGGCTCCCCATTGCATGGCGCATCGCCCTCAAAACACTTGTTCTTAGTCACAAAGCACAGAACAACGCTGCACCGGCATACCTATCAGCACGCTTTAGCCAACACACAGCCTCCAGACCTTTAAGATCTGCACAAGCGCACACACTTATCATCCCCAGTTTCAAGCTTCAAACTGCCAGAGGCTCGAGCTTCCCAGTCCTTGCGGCGAAGCTCTGGAATTCCTTACCCAATGAACTCAGGAATGTCCCTTCCCTCCAATCCTTCAAAAGTAAAACAAAACACTGGCTCCATGAGCAAGACGCTATGGCGGCCAGTCCTATGTAACACTGGCTGCATGCTGCACCTTCCGGCTACCCTGTATATAATGCATCTGTATATTACCCCTGTAAATGTTGTTCATAATTTATATATGTTTATGTATATATAAGTGTAACCTCTAACTACCTGCTGTAACACTTTCTTGTAACCACCTTTCTAAACATGCGCCCTGATGCCCGTGGGCAGGCTGCGCAATACAAATTAAATAAATAAGCAGTCTTCGTTGTGACAAACCTGCAATAAACTCAAACCTGCGCTCATCACCCATCTGACCTTTGCACAAGAGACCACGGATAATGAGACAAATAGTCCAGGGAGGCTTGCACCCGTCGCTAAGGCCCACCACAATAAACTCACCCATGCTCCGCGCATCCTCGGACCCTTGCATTAGAGAGACCATGAATGACGAGACCACGCCGTACGCACTAAACGGGGATCGCACCAGTTGAGCATCTCTGAAGACTACGGTACGTATAAGCCCTAAGAATATGGTACGCATACCTACACCACATCTGTGGACACAAGCCGCAGGCACGGCCAAGCACCCATGCACCATAGAATGCAGCTACGTATGCTTTCTGGTCTAGCAGCACATGTAGCTGTCAGCGACTACCAATGAAAGAAATTCGGAATAGCCGACAGCACATCGGCTCTCTCACCAATAGCACTCTATCACAACCACCAACAGCGCCCTCCCACGTGCCTGGACCTTTCGGGCTGCTTAGTCGAGCCTACCCTGCCACCCACGTCCTAGACCGGTAAAATGCACACATGCATCTCCTAATCCAAACTTTTAGAACTTTCCAGCACATTGACTACGGTCACCGAGGGCGTTCCAACTGAATAAAGTGCATTGAGGCCATACAAATGGGGAAAGAGCGCTATATAAACGACCAAATGCAATAGTGTATTCTAAAGGCCTAATTGTATATTTGTCTTCTGCTTAACTGTAATTATTGGAGTGCTGTATGTGTTTCATTGTAGCCCTAGACCACTCACACCATCCAGTCTAAGGCTTACTGTTCTGCTCCTCTAGCTTTTGCTACTCTAGCTTTACTGGGTTTAGCTAGACATCAGTCTTTCATGTTCACTAGAATAGCTTGACCTCGTAGAATCCAGCGCCAGGATTGATTCTGAAAATCTGTCTAACAATGCCCAGCAAGCATAGTCAATGGTGAGGGGCGATGGGAGTGATCATCCAAAACATCAGGAGAGATGCAGCTGTAAACCTCTGCTTTAAATCCGCCTACTTTCTAAAAAGGGAGCTTAAGCGTCTTCACTTGTGCCCTAGACCGGTTTCTCAAGGGGGTCAAACTCCTGGGAACTTTTTTGTGCTTGTCCCTAAGCATTCTGACTCTTTGCTCGAGCAGCCTTGTGGCCTTTCTCATGTCCAGTCTTAAGTTGTTCTGCCAGGCTGCTGTTTCAGGATTGCGTCTCAATCGGTGGGTCTTAGCTTTTTTTTTTGTTTCTCCTGGCATTTGCTCCGTCCTTGACACCTTCACGCAGATTCTGATTGCCAACATCCCGCTCTTGCCTCCTTCTGCTCCCACCATGCCAGACCTCATTTGACCGGTTTTATATGCCTTCCTTAATTATCTTTTGTCTTCTAATCTTTCTGATTGGCCCACCCTGATTCTGTTGTGTCTGGGAAGAGGTGTGTCTGCTGCTAGTCTCCTTTGCCCCTTTCAC
Source organism: Ambystoma mexicanum (assembly GCF_040938575.1). NCBI lineage: Eukaryota > Metazoa > Chordata > Amphibia > Caudata > Ambystomatidae > Ambystoma > Ambystoma mexicanum. The sequence goes on from NC_090932.1 coordinate 1,550,896,330, forward strand.
TGCGGGCCTGCAGCATTCTAAGGTGATGAAAAGGTCTGGCTGCCACAGGCAGAAGTCAATCCACTCGCTAACTCCATATTCTGTTGCTGCAAGCTTTTGACTCTGCTTCTGAGTCCAATCCACTTTTTAATGTGGGGTGATGTGGCTGGAGGAGTCTTGCCACAGCTCTTATACTAGGTCAGAGCTCTAGTATAGTCCTTGTTAGGTGTGCATGGTGCTCCGTACGGTTCCACATGGACTCTTAGCCACAGCTTCTGGCTTCTCACCAGTGACTGGTTAAACTATCTCATGGATTTTCCTCCTCTCCTGGGAGCTGGCTCGCCTATGATGCCCTTCGTGCTCGTTTTTAAAAGGAGAAGTTCTTGAGCCATGTCTTCACAGGGTTTAACAGCAGGTGAACACACACGTCTCCCTGGACACCATTGCTCCATGCCTATAGCTATGTGGTCATGGACATTTTCTTGGAACTGCATGTAGGAACTAGGGATTGGGTACTGGGCATGGGCATACCGAATATCTGCAAAAAGGTGAAATCGCATAACTCTTGGATGGCTATGACAATGGAGGTTGTCTCTAGCTCCTGCCCTGTTCCAAGTACGGCTCTGGCTAGATGGCCCTGGTAGGCCAGCTTTACTTGTCTGCAGACACCCCATCCCGTCCTTGGGAAGAAGTTGGGGGGCCTGACCTTGTCAGAACAACCCACCCACCCCCAACCAATCCCACATGTGGATGCTATTAAGACTGCTCTAAAAGCAACTTTTCCTCCATAGTCCATGGACCCCCAAACGTTTCGCATCTGTTCTTGTGTCCTGACCTGACTTGTACCCTGACCTGACTTGTACCCTGACCTGACTTGTACCCTGACCTGACTTGTACCCTGACCTGACTTGTACCCTGACCTGACTTGTACCCTGACCTGACTTGTACCCTGACCTGACTTGTACCCTGACCTGACTTTTTTACAGTGGAGTGCTGCCTTCTGCTCCACTGCACTTTCGCTCATTGTTTTGGGGAAACTGACAAGTCCTTTAGGCTGTTTACAGAAAAACTTTTCCTCTTAGTCTTTTGACTTTGTTGCCACTTGCTGGTAACATGTTGTCATTGCGCAAAGTACCTTCCAGTGCCGCGCAATGGGGTCTATTCTATGGCCCTAGACACCCTCCAAGGAATTTTGGATGATGGTACAGTGTGCTTGAGAAAGGATTGGTGGCAGCAGTAGCTTTTTTCTTTTTATCAAGCCTTACAGCGTTTACTGTGTGGCTCCAGACTTTGGCTAGTGTGTCTAACATGGCCAGGCCATGAGGTATTTTGTTTGTTCCTTTGGCCGTTTTGTCCCTATGCCTTCTCACTGCCTTCCAGGACTAGGATTTCCTTTTTTTGGGCATGCATTTGCCTGCAAAAGCTGCTTCTTTCGTGGGCCTCTGCAGGTCGCGTGTGTAGGCACCCAGGAAGTGGGCTGGTGCCGTCTGGTCCCTATCCACACTACTGGTGCAAAGATGTCTGGTGTGCATGTAAGCATGAGGACCCCAGCGGTCTCTGATTGGACCACTGCTGGTGAAACACTTGTGTATAGGCGCGTTATAAATGCCATATCATATATCAAATCATGCATGGATCAGATCTTGCCATTGGTGGGCTGGGTGCGAGCACTCACCCGACTGTGGATATGAGGAGGGGCCTTGCAATCCGTCCAAAGGAACCTAGCAGAACAAAGGACGATCCTGATACTCGCTTGAGGTCTGGCACCCATATCACACTTGTCCCGGTGAAGCCCTGCTTTGCGAATGATCTCAGAAGACATGCAAAGGCGCGTCAAACCCTTGGAGTAGTGGGATCAATCCCTTGTGCTGCCTCCTGGTAACCCTGTTCGGAAGTGTCCCTGGCCATCCAGTGGGTTGTCCAGCTTGAACCTAAGTTACTTTGCAAGGGGCGTCACTATTTCAACCCGAGACTGGGGAATCCTAGCTTACCCAACAAGGCTCCCTTCTGCCGAATTTAATCTGGGAGATGGAAGGCTGCTTCATATCGTGAGAGGAGAGTCCCCTTGCGTCAACTGTACTACAGGCGGTTGCTGAATGGTTTTTCTGTGTTCCTTCCAGTGCCCGTGGGACCTGCTGCCACTGTGCCTCCGCCTTTTTCTTTTTTTTTTTTAAGTGATTGCGCGTAGCAGCTCCTGTGCCATACTGGTCCTGCAGCGCCTGTGCATCTGGAAGCCGAGCGCAGGGCAGGAAATTGTGCCTCTGGCGAGAACATCCGCACTTGCCAAGTCTGGACCAAAACCTCATTATAGTCGGTGAATAGTGAAGTCACTTACCGGTGGTGGCCCTTTGTTCATCCAACCGAATTCATTCATTGGGGCTAATTCTTGGCCTTCTGTTGGCTTAGGTAGTGATTGCTGCCTAGAGCCCTCTGAAACTCGGGAACAGCTTTGTTAGCAGTAACGGATCCTCACCTGACTCTTGGAACATGTTTCACCCCTTCAGCAATCTTCTAACTTTTTCATGCCCCCTAAAAGGTACTTGTAAACTTTGCACACAACTATGCGCATTCCACGTGCATTGGACAATTGAGCACAAGGGTCCACTCATCTTAGTTAGTATTGACCTATCTGAAGTCTGTTGGTGCTACAAATGTTCCTCACCTTCTTCCTTCGCTGGTATTGATGGAGTTAATAACTTTATTGCACTGTGCACTGACTCCCTTGATTGTGTTATATATGGTTGTGAACAAGCGGTGAGGTAACCGCGAAACGCGTCAATTGGGGCCCTACATTTTTGGAGCACCACATATTAGGTGGCTTTTACTGACCGTCATGTGTTGTGCATGGCCTGTAAAATAAAGAGGACATGTCTCCAAAGACAACTGGTTTCCTGGTGATTCTTCAAAGAACAGGGGAGTGCCTCTCACTTTGGCTGTAAGAAAAACAGTCTCATATATATATAACAAAGAGGAGGAAAGATGAACCGCACTCCCGCAGGCCAGGCATAGGTTGCAAAACTCAAAGAATTCAGGATGTAAACAAAAAAAAGCACGCCGTGTGTATAATACGGATACCTTTAATGTTCAACAAGAAAAAATATACTTGTACACACAAACATGTGGTACAAAAAAATGCAACAAAACAGACAAACAGATGGTATGCGACCTGCAAACAAAGCGTTTCACGCTACACCGAGCGCTTGATCGTGTGTATATATATATATATATATATATATATATATATATATATATATATATATATATATATATATATATATATATATATATATATATATATTCGTGTTTTTTTTTGTGGTATTGCTCTAGAGCATTTAATTATTCATTGTGTTATTTTTGGGACATATTTTCTAGGCTATGGCCTGGTGGACAGATGCATAGAAAGCCAACCTATATTGTGACAGGGACAACTCTGGGAGCTGTAGCCAAACCAGTTCAATGTTGCAAGGTGAGTGGTCTAGGATAAGTTTCGAGATGGTGAGCTTGTAAGGGGTCCACAATGAGCGCACACAATGAAATAGTCAAGGAAACCACTTGGACAAACTGGTATAAAAATACTTCTTTACTTTTGACTTCGAACAGGTAATGTCACTCGATACTAACAATGAGATGCAGGGTTCGAAATTTCTGGGCGCTAAAGTGGCTCATGGTTCGATTGATGTGGCTCCTGGTAAGGCCTCAAACTACGCCTGCTTCAAACACTGATTCTGCAGTAATTGCCTCCTACCACCACTAGATGGGAGCAGAGCATAACAGGAGCTGTGATGCACAAGGAGAAAGTTAGCTCTGCGGTTAGTAGCAACTGTGTGATAATGTGGGTTTGGGCTTACTTTGGGTAAGGAGGGAGAAGTGTCGTGATCTGGGTCTGTGCTCATGATCTGGGTAGGTGCTTACCTGGATACTGGGCTATGACGTCATATTTTAGCTCATGGAATGTTGCCAGGGTCAAGGTTCTGTAATTCTAGAGATGACAGTTTGCTGTTACTGGATGCATGTGGATGTCCCGGTATTTCCTCTAGTACTGGAATACCTCAATAAACCCACATCATAACCTACTTTTCTGTAGTTATGTCACTGGCGACGAGGATGTTTAGTCTGCCGGGAAGGGGCAGCTGGTGAGGAGTACCGCCTTCCTGAGGTGACATCCTTTATCCATATCCGGACGGCCAGAATGAGTTGGCCTGTCCGTGTGGGGCAGGAGCAGCAGCGGGGCACTGTCGGGGCTCAGGAGGTTGGCCCTGGCATAGGTCGGCGTTGTGGGTGCTCATGGTGCCAGGAGGCTAAGGTGGCCCGTGGTGAAGAGCAGCAGCGGCCCGTGTGTACTTTCTGTCTGGACATTCTAGGCTGTGAGGTGTGGCCTGTGTCTGGCGGACAGACGATGCCAGCAGACGAGGGTGGCCGGGGTGACAGTGATTGAGGAGGTGCTGCTGAGGAGAGCAGGGCGGAATACCCTTGTGGCGAGTGTGTTTGCTACCAGCCTAAGGCAAGTGGTTCAGGCTAAGAGTCGGTGGGACATATTTTATGGCTACTGCGTGTCGGAACGAGCAGCAGCTCACAGAAGGTGGCACGGCTGAAGCTGTTGTGGGTGGGGCTGGAGGTGATGTTTACCCTCCTGTGCCTGCGGACTACATGATGACGTCGGAGGATTGGGAAGCAACGTGGCAGCTTTGCCGGTTGGAACGCAACGTTCCAAAGGATGCTAACGTTCTTTTGGAACGCAGCGCTGGTGGTGAGAGACGCGCTTTTGAAAGGGGTGCGGAAAGGAAGGCGATTCCCGCACGTTTATGGAGCGCAAAACACTGGAGTGCTTTCGGAGATACAAGGGACACCAGTCATTGTAACGGTGCTCATTGTGGGAACGGTGAGGTCTGGCTTAGGTGTTACATGGTGGCGCAGAGATACACAGGGTCGCAAGAGACGGTGTTTGTTTTTTCGGTTATGGGGAAGGCGTTGGTGGGGATGGCCCGGAGCAGTGGAAGAGAGGTGGTGTTCCAGAGTGGCCGGGTGGGCTCTGGAGGGGGTTGTTGGTGATGCTTAGGTATGGGCATGTAGGAAATGTCTCAAACAGTGCGGTCATTTAAACTGGGTATGAGCAGGGAGGTACTGACCCATTTAATAGGGGTATGGGCAGGAGGTGCTCATCTAAATGGGATGTGGCTAGTGAGGTGCTGACCATTTAAACTGGGCATGGGCAGTGAGGTGCTGACTCATTTTGAATTGGGGTATGGGCAGTTAGGTGCTGTCTAGGCCAGAGTGGCCGGGTGGGCTCTGGTGAGTATTGTATTGGGCAGTGAGGTGTTGACCAGTGTAACTGGGTATGGCCAGTGGTGTGCTGACCATGTGAAACTAGGTATGGGCAGTGGGGTGCTGACCCATTCTAAACTGGGTAGGGGAAGTTTAGGTGCGGTTGTCGCCGTCGTTGTAGCTAGTTGGGGGTTGGTTCAGCTAGTTATGGGCTGTTGGTGGCCGGATTCTAGTGTGGGGCATGACTGTTTAGTACAGTCGGTTGGTTGCTGTTAGTTGCAGCGGGTTAAGGGCTGATGGTTCAGCCAGTGTGTAGTTGGTTTGGTGGGGCTGTTGGTTATGGCCTGGGTGGTAACTGTAGAGTACAGTCGTTTTGTTGCTGTTGGTTACAGCGAGTTAGGGGCTGTGGGTGGCCTGGATTGGGGTGTATGGGGATTGTAGGTTGTGTGGAGTTTAGTAGTGGGTCAGTGGTGGGCTGCTGGTTGTGGCCTGGGTTTCATATGTGGTGCATGTTGGTTCGGTTCGAGTGGTCGGTTGCTGTTGGGTACAGCAGGTTGGGGGCTGTGGGGTTCAGCCAGTGTGTAGTTGGTTCAGTGGGGCTGTTGGTTACAGCGTGAGTGGTGATTGTCAAGTACAGTTGTGTGGGGCATGACTGTTCAGTAGAGTCGGTCGGTTGCTGTTGGTTTCAGCGAGTTGGGGGCTGTTGGTGGCCTGGATTGAAGTGGGGGGCGCGTTTAGGTGCGTAACTGTTTGGTATGGTGGGTCGGTTACTGTTGGGTACAGTAGTTTAGGGGCTGTTGGGTTCAGCCAGGATATGAGTGTCGGTGCATTTGGTTTAGGGCTGTGTGAGGTGCATGGTGTGAAGTGCTTTGCATGAGTTTAGGGCTGTGTGGGGTGCACGGTACCAGTTGATTGTTGGTCTGTGGTGGTCGTGATTGGGTTGTGGTATGTATACCCCGGGTGTGAGTAGGATTCCGGTGAGTGTATGTCTTGAGTGTTTTGTGTGGTTGGTTCAGTGGGGGCTGTTTGGTTGCAGGCAGGTGCATGTGTGTGCGTGGTGGTGGTGGTATGGTTGGTTTAGGGCTGTGCGAGGTGCATGGCATCTGTATGGGGCCATGTGGGGTGCATGGTACCGATTGGCCGTGGTTAGTCGGGGCACTGTTGGTTACAGTAGTTAAGGGTTGTGAGGTAGTTTTGGGGTTTGGTCAGTGGTGGTCGCAATTGTGTTGGTTTGTGCATATGTTAGGTGCATGAGTGGGGTTCTGGGGATTGTAGGTTGTGTGAGAGTTTCGTAGTGGGTCAGTGGTGGGCTGCTGGTTGTGGCCTGGGTTTCATATGTGGTGCATGTTTGTTCGGTTACAGTCATTGGTTGCTGTTAGTGCAGCGGGTTAAGGGCTGGTGGTTCAGCCAGTGTAGTTGGTTCGGTGGGGCTGTTGGTTACAGCCTGGGTGGTGATTGTCGGGTGCAGTCGTGTGGGGCATGACTGTTTAGTATAGCCGGTCGGTTGCTGTTAGTTGCAGCGGGTTAAGGGCTGATGGTGGCCTGGATTCTACTGTGGTGCAGGGTACTGTTGGTATTATTCAACGTTTGGTTGCAGTTGCGGTTTGGTTGGGGGGGCGTATGAGGGGCATGGTTTTCTGAAACCGGGCATGTGCAGTTTGGTTATGTGCATTTTGCTGGTGTGCAGTTTGGTCATTTAGATTTGTTCTGGCTGTGCTGTGCAGTGGTGGGTTGTCTTTGGGTACATCGTTTCTACCAGTGCCCTGCTCTCTGGGAGGTCAGGTGCTGACTATTTTTAACGGTATGGGCAGGGGGTGCTGACTCATTCAAAACGGTTGTGGCTAGTGTGGTGTTGACCATTTCATACGGGGTGTGGTCAGTTAGGTGGTATTTAGCCCAGAGTGGCCGGGTGGGCTCTGAGAGGGGGGCAATAGGTTTTGTTCGGGGTCCTGGCTTACTTTGCGTAAGCAGTGTATTGTAGTCGTGACTGGTTCTTGTGCATCAGCGGGATGTAGCTGGTTTGGGGTTTTTATTCTGGGGTGGGTTCATTTGTGGCGTGCTGGTTCAATGGTGAGTTTTCCTCTGGATTTGGTGGGTCACAGTTTTACTTGTTGGTCGCTTTCTACTGTTCATCAGTAGGCGTGCCATGTCCGGTGTGGTTCGGCCGGTTTGGTGCATTGGTTGGGTTGGTTCTTAAGCTATGTAAGGAGGGAGATATGTCATAAAGTGGGTTTGGGCTTACTTTGGGTAAGGAGGGAGAAGTGTCATGATCTGGGTCTGTGCTCATGATCTGGGTAGGTGCTCACCTGGATTCTGGGCTAGGAGGTCATGTAGAACATTTTAGCTCAAGCTCATGGAATGTTGGCGTGGTCAAGGTTCTGTAATTCTAGAGATGACAGTTTGCTGTTACTGGATGCATGTGGATGTCCAGGTATTTCCTCTAGTTCTGTAATACCTCAATAAACCCACATCATAATCTACTTTTCCGTAGTTATGTCAAACTGCTTAGACTTGTGTTTTCTTTCGATGATTCTTTTTCTCTGGGGCAATGGAAGTGTTGTAAATTGATTGGAAATTGAAGACAATATGAGAAGACAAATGTAAAATGAAGTTTGTTACAAACTAATATTTTACGATAAAAAAAATAAAACGGGAGCTGCACGTTGTCAGGAAACTGGAAGTAAAATGAAGGATACATTTGTTTCCATGTTTGTAGTGCTCCACCGAGACAGGCCAATTTAAACTTCAAAAGATTTATTGCATTTCCTCAGTTTCACAGGGACATCTAATTTATCCATTGAAGTTTGAATGGTATTAGCTTAATTCAGGGAGTGCTGAGATATAAAACAAGCATTGGCCAACAGTTTGGGCTTTTATGTAGGCATGGGATAGGCACTTGCCAGGCACTGCCGTAGTGGTACTAACTGGCCATTGATGACCGGAAGTGCAAAATGGTGCGAGAACCTGCGCATCTGGAAGCAGTGACTGGCAAATGCCTAATTCTTACGTTGGCTTTGCCAATGTTTGATTTTAACAGGACTTCAGTGAAGGGCATGCATAGTGCTTGTAAATCGAGTGGCTGATGGGAAGACACTTATTACAGAAGTAGGTGGTTTAGAGCTCCATTTCATTAATTCTCAGAAGTCTTCTTTGAAACAACCCTGGCAGGCATTTGAATGCCGGGTCTGATGCTAAGGCTTGATTAAAGCAAGCTGAGAGTTACCATGAGGTGTTGTGGTCGAGGAGAGGCAAGAACTGAGTGGGAATGGCCATAGGGATTAGCATGGCCATGGGAAGTCAATGGCTGGGGTAAACAAACTACAAGCTGTGTATCCATCCCCATATGCCATTTCTCCCTATCTGTACTCCAATGCAACCGGCTTATAGGTGTTGCAAGCGACGCCTAATAGCCCAAACTAAATGTGTTGTGTACTGCAGCTTACTTATGGGTATATAGTTATGGGAGCCAGGGCTATTTTCTAGAAGCTGCTGGATCTGAGAGCCATCGTAATGGCCCTGCATGCAAAGTGTTGCAGCAATTATAATGGGCACTCTGCAAAAGTGCATCCGCGAGTGCTCAAAATCCTTTTCCTCCACATGGTTTGTTTAAAGCCGGTATGTGTGTGCTTGCTCTTAAGTAAAAACAATGACCAAGTATTGATATAATTTAAACTATTTAAAGCCGACTGGTCAATGTATGCTTGTTGTGCAAAAACAGAAGTGATGCCAGGCTGTGGTTTGTATGCATTACCAGCTTTAGTGGGCTATGCAATGTTCAACTCCAACAGTTATTTTGCATGTAAATTACTATTGTGCAGCGTTAAATTTACTACTGCAGAGTGGGTTCATCCCATGAGGCCCGGTACACGTATGTCAATCTAGAAAGATATTGGTGCAAAATGCTTGCATATGTTTGAATTCTAGCAGGGCGGTCCCTGCCTGCCTGCCTTCCTTTCTTCAGCAGTCAAAATGAGTGTCATTTAGTTTGATAATAGCAACATCTGTTATTCACAATGCAGTGATGCATTTGGCACTTATCAAGATGCAGAGAAGTTATGTTTGCGTAAGGTCCTGGACTTAGCCAGGTTGTCAGAATCTGACATGAGAGCCAATGAGAGAGCTGATCATGCCCCTCTCTTTTTGTCCAGATTCCCATAGAAACCAGCCCTATTCAACCCCCCTACTGCCATGCTGACGCATCAGATATCATCAATGCACTTTACTTATGAAAAAGGGTAAACAAATACAGGTCAGTCAAACCCATTTCTGCATCTCCATCCAACAAGAGAAACTGCAACAGTACAGCCCGAGAACAAGCGTTTAGCAGAGAAGAGGTAGCAATGGAAGTTCATGGATGGACATAAATGCCATTAAAATGATGGATATAATGGCAGACAGATTTAGCAGCACATAGTGACATTGTCCCAAAACACAGGAAGTAAATGTGAATTAATTGTAAAGCAATATGAATATGGCAAAAGACTGAGGAGCCAATAGATAGTCGGGAGCTCAGTGTGCAGTGTATTCATTTGTGGGTGTGTTTGTAAATCAAGTTACATGATTTTCTAAGCACTCTGCCGTGACTATTCTGACGAGTGCATCTCTCAATGTTAAAATATTCCATACGTTCGATCTTTGTTTCTAAAGTGCTTTTGCTGATATTTTTTTTTAAATCTCTTCCATTACACATACACTATGGCAAGAAGACATTTCACTTCACCAGCTCCCGGGTCAGGTGAGTAACTCCTGGTCAGAGGAGAAGCCCTGAAACCCAGGAGCTACTTTAAGCTGCTGCTCCGTGAATACCAATTTGGATCCCTGGATACATGCATACAATTACTGGTGTAGGGAAAAACGTATCCAACCCCTGAAAAGGAAGGTACGGATTAGTATTGGCACTACTAGCCCACATAGATTCAATCCTAACTTCAGAGGTCCATCCCTAAAATGTATGGGGCATTGTGCTCAAAGTTTCAGCAAAGTTCTGTACAGTTTTGTGAAACTGGAAAAATAGAAGGTAGGGTTTCTGGGGTCCACTGAACAGTTCCAAGTGTCGGGGCACAAATTAAACTAGCTAACACACGTTTCCCCAACTTTCGGAGTGCTTGTGTGAAGCCAAAGTAAGACAAAAGTTTCTAAAAGTTATCCAAATATTTTTAAAAGTGAGTTTAGGGGTCAGGTAAGTATTGCTACAACTCGCCCCCCGGTACTCCGATTCTTCAGAGGACTTGGCAAGTTGATTGAAGAAGGTCCAAAGTTGCCTTTCCCGCCGTCACCCTCAGCCATGATTGCCAGGTGTTGCAGATTCGAGCAGCTCTCTGGTCGGTGTCTAATGCTGGTGCAGGGTTTCCCAGTTAAAGAATGCAGCAGTACTCTGCAGAGTTCCTGTCAGGACAGGAATGGACCGAGGTAAGCAGTTTTGTCGACGGCCACCGGTGCACGGCGATGCAAAGGGATTCACTGGTCGTGGTCACGGCGACGCAAAGAGATCCACTTGCCAAGGTCAGACATTCCCTGCTATCTCGAGTCCCCTTGATGCTAGGACCACGAAATTCCACAGAGATGTCTTGTTGCACAAGCTGAGGATTCCCCCAATTTCCAGGCCTCAACTCGGAACAGCGACGTATGCAGTACAGTAGCCCAAACTCGGAGCTGGAAAGCTACAAGGCAGTCCTGGGACACTTTCTTCATTGTAGGACTCTGGACTGTTGAATGGATGTTCCCTCTGCTCCAAGGGTCGCAGCTCCTTCGCAGGACTGCTGGAGATCTTTCACAGGGCTCTGTCAGGGCAGCATCAGAAGGTGGTCGCCAAGTCTTCTTTCGACAGGTCCATGGTCTCCTTGCAAGTCTTGTAGCTGGACAGGAGTCTTGGCTCCTTCAGTTTCTTCCAGGATCTCTCTAGAGTGGGGTGCAGGGGTCCTCTTCAGAACCACTGGCGGAAAAACTCATGCATACGACTCGGACACACTGACACCAGTTTGTGGATTGGGACCAGACAGTCCCAGCCCACTTCCTGGCAGCAAACGCACACATAGCCACCCAGTAGCCCGCCAAAATTCTCAGAGGCCAGGAAGAAGGCCAAAGGACAAGCAAAAAATCTTGTGGCATGGCCATGTTTGACCTCTAGCCACAGTTGGTAGCCAAACACAGCAGTGCTAAAACTAAATGCACCAAAAAATTGTAAAGTCACTGCTGGTACCAGCTTGTCCATTTAGCACACCCAGAGACACCAAAAATTGTCTAAGTAGTTGTCTAGGGCAAAACAAAGTGTACCCCATTATGCTGCATTGTACAATGATCAAAGGTTAACATAAGTGATAAATTACTAAAAGTAGTAACAAAGACTGAGGGAAACAATGTTTCCTGTTACTGACAGCCTGAATGACATGTCCGTTTCCCCATAACGGATGAGCAAAAGCCATTGTAGTGAAGCTTAAGGCTTCACTGCACTGTAAAAAAGAAACAGGTCAGATGCAAAAATAAAAGCAAAATGTTTGGGGAGCCATAGAAATGGAAGTAAAGGTGCAGTAAAGAGAAATCTTTCTTAACACCTATAATAAATAGTATAATTGTATTTTTTGGTGTTTCACTGTGTGCTCATTGGAGACCTGATCACCCACACTCCTCCTGAGATCTAGCCTTTACTGCTCTCCAAGCTACTGTGAATTGGTCTGGCTATCTTCCCAGAACGTTTCCCTGTTCATCTAACAAGGGAGGCCTCCTAAACCTCTGTCCACTAGGCCAGAGTTTAGAAATCCATCCTAACAGCTATATCGAGGGCGAGATGGGGCTGTGCCAGGTACATGCCACTCTTTATTTTAAGATACAAGAGCTGGTTTCATTAACGTCACTGTGTAGCGGAGGGGCTTGACCCTAGGCTCTTTATTTGGGGGTGGGGAGCGGGACTTGAATTGTCAGATTTCAGACATGTCGGGAATACGCGATAATGAAATGGTGAGGACAACACTCGTAAAGGAAGAAGATGGTGGTTTAATGAGGGTAAATGTAGATCTATGGATGGCAGCTGTGGACTTAGCATTATAGATTCTCTATGGTCAAATTAAATGCCAGCATCCATCCTAGTGAGTAACAAGTAGATCAAAGGCTAGAATCCCGACAGGCCCTCCTCGCCTCTTCTTAACAAGGCATACATTTAAAAAAAAACGGATAGTTACAAATACATTTCTTGATTAACAAACCTATTTGAGCAATTTTGGTAAAATTATTTGTAATGTCACCAGAGGTTTTTTGTACCAAGACGTAAAATTAGATATACAGAATGTGTGCACTTCTGAAAATAGACCGCAGTGAGATGTCTGGAAATAAGTTTAGCAACATGAAAGGGCAACCCCCCTCCCCCAAACAAAATAAATAGTAAAAAAAGGCTCTGATCCAGTGCAAGTCTCTTTGGAGCTGGGTGAAGTCAGTGTTGCTCAGGGCAGGGACCTCTGTTTTTTGCCTGCAGCAAAACAGGTGATGTCTGGAAAGTTTAGAATAAATCTTAACCTCTGGCATTTCTCTGGGCAACCGTCCAAGCCATTACGAAAGGGGAAAGACCATATGCAAATCAGGCTTGTCCCACACCCCCAAAGGGGCAGGCCAGGCCAAACCGCTTATTCACATCCCTTCTGCAGGAGACAACAAGCATCCCCAGACATGTTTCGTCCTCATTGGCCGTCATCATGCAGTGTCTATAAATTTTAGAAATTTCAAAATGAAAAAGCTCAATGTTAAAAGAAAGTCAGTGCTTTAGAATGGTGTTGCGGCAGGCAGGTTAACTGGCACCTTCAGCAGGACAAGATGACCCTTGCCTGTCATTGATATTAACATATATATATATATATATATATATATATATATATATATATATATATATATATTATTTATATACTTTCGGGGATAGGCAGGGCTGGTAACAAGCCATGTAGGCCAGCACAGTGTTCTCAGCCTGCCACTGCTGAAGCTGTATTTATTGCTATAAGCACCATGGTTCGTGGTGCTTTTTTCATTTTTAAGGGGAACCGACCTTATACGATTTATGCACCCCTACTTCCCTTTACCATGTCTTCTATTGGAAATGTAGGATTCCAGTACCTAGAGGCGGGCCAGGTTGTTCTCAGGTGAGTGAGTGAGTGAGTGGAGGGAGCGAGGGTGGTGTGTGGGGAAATGGGGAGAGTTTTTCCGGGGCACCAAGATGACCGTGGTGCAGAGTGTCGTCCTGCAACATGGTCAGTTACTTTTGTATTCCACCTGCATTTCCGGACTCCTGATGGGCCAATGCCTCTTCTTCTCCTCCACACCCCCAACCCTCATCTGTGCTACTAAAATAACAATCACAATAGAAGAGCGAGTAAAGATCTGGAGCCTAAATCTAGTGTATGATGATGCAGTAGATCTGCAGAGATCGAAATTAAGATTGTATATGCAGGCTCTAAAAGCAGCTCCCGAGTATCCAGTGACCAGGAGCTACCACTGGGGAATGAGGAGCTGGTACACAGCGTTACGCAAATCTAACTTTCACATTAGATGCAGACTTATAATTGTCCCTTATTTATGACCTTATGCTTTAAATGTCTGATAGATGTGTCCAAATGTTCATTTATAGATAGGTGATGGGTGTTTGTTGGGCATTAATTAGCCTGGGGGGTGGGGGGGGGGGGGGCAAAAGTAGCTCCGGGCAGCTGTTGCTGTCATGCTAACCAGGCTCTTCTGGGCTACAAGCAGGTGCTAAATATCTCCCAGCTCCTCTCAATTTGGAATCCTGGACTGGATCGAACGATTGATTACTGCTTTGTGTAAACATTCATTATTGTTGGGGGAGTTTTCCAAAAGTCCCAGTTGGAGGTAAGACTTTGTTATCCCAGTGGTTTGTAGATCCCCCAACTTTTAGTATCCGTCTGTACTACTCGGGTTCCTTGATAGAGTGGCGGAGCAGTCAGGCATATCTTAAAGAGGAAGATGTGCGCTGTAGGTAAGTACACTGAACCCAGCTAGAAATGCACTTCAAAGAAGCACTTATACATATATTTATTTTTAAAATATAGATTTATTGTATTTGCATGAGTCACTTACAAATACTTAGTACGATAGATCACCACATATAGGTATACTTTCAAAGGGTCGCTTCAAGGCATGCATTCGTTTTCAAAAATTAAATTAAACACTTCTTGTATGGGTCCAGTCTTGCCCTCCATCTTATTTTCCCTGTTCACTGCAAGTTTAAAGGGGCTAATGGAAAGAGAGCAGCAGTAATAATCTCCTCCACTCTTAAAAGTGCTCAAGTCCTGAGCGGCAACTGTTTCTGCGATGGTGAGAAGTGAGCAGTAGTAGCTTTGAGTGCCCGCCTAAGGGGCAAAGTTCTCCCTGAAATTCATAAGCTGTGCTTCAATAGGAGATGGACACTCAAACGCATTTGTTTGCTGAACTGTGATTTTTGAGAAAAGCTTAATGGTATTCACTATCACCATATGCTCGTTTCTTGTATAATCAGTTCAAAAATGATATAGTCATGCAATTGCGTGGTGGGTATGATCTCCCGGAACAGTCCCCGATACAGGCCAACGTCAACAATGAGATTATCCCTAAAAGGGCTATCTCGTCCATCCTCTACTTCCAGCCTAAAAATAGGAAAAAGATGTGGGTACACAGGGTTTACTATGCATGTGAGTTTCTCTTTAAATGTGGTCGGGGCGTTAAGCTGGACTGTTTACGCTGTCAATCCTCCAAGTGCACTTTTGACCATATACTTTAGCAGTGCAAGTTAATCCTTAACGTATGGAGTGCTGCTCTTTATCATTTGCAAATGATATTCGGGCAGGAACTGGCCCTAGATCTGAAATTGTCTCTGTTGCGTATTTGGGGACATTGTCATAACGAGTCGTAACAAGAGTGATCAGAACTTATTCCTATCTACTGCACAAGACCGGGCAAAGCGCAATATCGCAATGTTATGAGGAGCACCTACACCACCACACGGTCCAAATCGGAATGTGTATTGTGGGGCTTGCATTGCATATGTCAATGCAAGCCATTGAATGTTGGTTAGTACTGGAACATTGTGTTCCCTCGGGGTTCCACAGATTACAGTTGGACATTCAGGATGGGAGATGTTACTAGAAGGATGCCTTTACCTGTGCTCTCCCCATCCATCTAGCCTGTTACCCTGAAACCTACCTGTTGGCTACTGTGTGATCCCTGCCTCCTGTCTGCCATCCCTGAGGCTGTACACTACAGAAAGAAATCTGGGTAACTGCATGCTAATCCAGGAGCGGGTATGTAGATCCTGGGGTTGTCTCCAGAAATTTGGGAAGATATGGGACAAGTGGGTTGCTAAGTTGAATCGTGGAAGCTTCTAGATTTGTGCCTCATTTATTCTTTAGGAATTGGACGCAATTTCTTCAGGATGTAGTTTACTAATTACTATTCTGGCTACTTTTTCTCATCTATGTTTTTATTGTTACTTTTTGTATTGACATTCAATAAAAAGAAAAATTATAGTGCCAGAGCCATAACAAACGTATCGGTGCCACAGATGGTGCAGGGTTTGAAATTGAAGGGAGCTAAATAGCTCCTGCTTCTAGCCTAGAAGAGCCTGCTTAGCCTGAAGTTTAACGGGAGCTACCTTTGGCTCCCCAGGCCATCTGATGCCATACAAACCTGCCATACAAACATGCATGTTTGACATTAACTTTGAGTATTTGGGAAGAAGAATTTGGACACATCTAGTACTCATTTAAACATGATGAATAATGCACAAAAAGTTAGTGTGCTTCTCATGTGGAAGTTAGATTTGGGGTGCACTGGGTACTTGCTCCTGATTCCCCAGCTGTAGCTCCTGCCTATTGGGTGATGCCCAACACCTAGGAGCTGGTTTTAGCTCCTGCTCATCAAATCTTAATTTCAAACCCTGTGGTGCTCTGAGTACTAATGGTTATAAATCACTTTCATGGGTGTACAGGGTTAGAATGATGTCCTTTGGCCTACCTGGCTTGAGGTTATTAGCAGCCCTGCCCTCCCCCCAAGGGTGATTTTTAATGCTGTATTGAAAATACCAATGACGGGCAAGGGCCATCTTGTACACCTGAAGTTGACAATTGCTCTGCCTGCCGCAACACCATACTACATCTCGCGCTATGACTTTCCTTTCACATTGTGAACTTTTGGATTTATGAAACATCTGAACTTCTCCTTGCAGAGATGGGTCATCATGTGTATCTTACAATGTATACAGGATGCTGCCCTGTGCAACATCGGCTGGACCCAGCTGCACAGAGCCTTGCACTGAAAACCTCTTTTCAGACTTTTTATCATATCCATTTATTTGTGTCCATTCATGGAGCTAACCTTTACATTGTACATACACTAATGTCTCACTTCAGCAGTACACAATATATGTCTTTGGTACAAATAACTTCTGGTGACATTAAAAATAAAAAAAATTGCAAATCAAATGTTTATTTGCTAATAACACTATCAATTTCTGAAAAATAATGTATGCATTGAAATGCAGGGTGAGCTGTGCTTTAATTGAACAGGGTAATTTAAATGGCAAGCTGTGCTACACCAGTGTTGGTTAATTCGCAAATGTACAAAATTGCATAGCCGATTGCTATGCGACACTGCTTATTTTATGGCTTGCACTTCTTAATTGGTATTTGCTGAACACAAATTCCAGGAATTTGACAGTTCTATCGGAAATAACGTGCACCCACAAAGTAATACAGTAATTGTATTTAGTCTGCATACACATATAAGAGTAATTTCTGGAAAGGAAAACATTTGGTTGGTGTTATCCTAGCAGAGCTTCAGGTTCTAGAGGCAGTTTCCCTGCAGAGCAAGTCTTTTAAAGTCCAAAGCACAACCCTAGCTAAAGGGCAGTTTGGCGAGGCTTAAAGTCTTGAAAAGCAGCAGAAATCGAACGTTCCTGTGGATACTTTCTAGTCTCTAGGAAGAAGATGTAACCAACATTGGAGACCTTGATAAAGGACTCGCTAAAGGAACACAAGCAGTGTCTTGATTCTGAGGTAAGAGGGGGTTTCCCTGGAGACCTACTGCACTCCCAACGCCCTGGAGCAACTTTCTGGAATAAGGCTAGCAATACCTTTTTTTTTTTTTTTAATTTTTTTTTTTTTTTTAATATTTCTCCCCCCCCCCTTCCCCCCCCACACAGCGCCTTCGTTTTGAAGAAAATGTTAGTGGTGGATGCTCCGTAATGTTGCAGCTCTGGATCAGATCGCCAGATTCCTTGGTCTGATGATGAAAGGCAGGTCAATGGACGGAATTGCTCAGCAGCAGTGGGGTGTCCTTGAGGGCTCAGCAAAGATTTGGATGGATTAGGCCTTTCCACAACTATGCACTCGATGGGCAGCAGGTCTCCTGGTATTGTGGTTCTGCAGCTCTGGAAACTCGCAGGACCTCCGGAGATGGCTCAAAATTAAGTTAGTCTTGGGACTGGTTGTTGCGAAGTAGTCATCTTTACGAGTTCGTCGCATAGAAAACGGGGTCAGGACAGCAGCGGTCGCTTCAGTGTTGCGAAGTGCCTGCAGGCGTCTCTGGTAGTCTTCATCTTCGTTACTTCAGCTTCCAGTGGTGGACTTGCTTTTCACTCCAGGAGCCTCACCTTTTTATACAGTTCCAGCACACTCTCCTCTGCAATCTCTCACACCCAGGCACCTAGTGAGCCTAGACGAGAACACCCAAAGGTTCCTGCCAAAGGCAAAACGCACACAGGCCTCCCCCTCCTAGAATGGTAGAAGGTCTAACGGAGAGCAAACACGCTGCTAATGGTTGGTACTTTGGTGCCTCTATTGTGCACTACAGAGGCTACGGACATAGCCTGCATAGAAAAATCTATCACAACCATTTGGTAAAACGCACCCACTGCCACCAGTCACACGAGCAGAGAGAAGGGGGATACTAGGTATCCCTTTGGCACTCCACATAAGGTAGTGCGTACCAATCTCTCAGACTCGCTCGCTTTAGGAGCGATACGTAGTATAATAACTGTAGTTACTCTAGGATAAAGAAAAGAATCTCAGGGGGACCCTAAGGGGTCCCGACCAACACTTCCCATAGTACAATACAGATGCCTTTTAAAAGTTATGGAGAAAATAGACTCCATAGTACAGGTAAAATACAAAGAATAGAGTTTCAAAAGAGTTCTCATAAGAATGAATGAGTGGGAAAAGGCTCCACTCATTCAGGCTTAAAGAAAAAAGGTCCAGAAGTCCAGCAAAAAGTGCTGGGGGTCTCACTAGGAGAGGGTATGAAGCAAAACAATGATGCATCTCCCTAACAATTATGCAAGCAGAAAGACGCAACACTAGAGACAACGCAGAGTGGATGTCGACGTAGCAGGCAGAGAACCTGGCAAACTAGGTGGAACATTGTAGCTGTCCCTTAAAGCGAAGCTTAATGAGATTGAATGACAAGGAGTTTTGGATCTGCTCATGGGGTTAACACCAGATACCTTTAACCAGCCGGTCACAGAAATTGGTTTCCCATCAAATGCATGTGGCTGTGATATGATGTACGTTTTTTTCTTTTCTTTTCTCTTGTCAATATGTAGCCTTGTCCCCATCCAATTTTAATATAGTTTGCACTATAAGAACTGAACTTTACATTAAAAACATGGAAACAATGCAGTGCTTTATAATGGCCATAAGGCAATTAACCATTATGTACTTTCATTTTTAGAAATCAATTTGCAGTACTGACTTTAAAAATGCAACCACATACTGGTCCTTGTAAAACAGAATATAGTTAACTGTTATGTTAATGACTTTTATAGAGCGCAAGCTTTCGCCCAAGGGCATCTTGGCGCTAAGGGGAGGAAGTTCTATGAAGATCAAGCCAAAAAGGAGACCCATTTCAGAAGAGAAATGTGTTTATCGCCTTCCTAAAAGAAAGGTGATTGGTTAATTTCTTGATGAAGAATGGAAGTTCATTCCATATAATGGCGGCAGCTACAGAGACAGCCCTGCCTCCTATCCGTGCTCGCCGTTCAGATGGGACAATGAGAAGCTTGGCAGAAGTGGAGCGTAACACGCGGGTGGGAACCTAGTATGTGAACTTGACTTGAAGGAATTCTGCTCCCAAGCCGTGTACAGCCCAGTGCACAATAAACAGAGCCTTAAACCTAATACGTTGGCTCACAGGAAGCCAATTAAGAGACCGGAGGACCAGGGAAATATGGGCTCCATAAGGGGAGCCAGTAGCCATTCTAGCGGCCAGATTTTGTAAGCGCTGCAGTCTCCGAATAAGCCCCTTCAGTTGAGCCAAATGTAAAGAGTTGCAATAGTCTAGGCGTGATAGTATAAGAGCTGCTACCACCAGAGGACGAGGAAGCTCAGGAATCGGGGGCAATACTTTCTTCAGGACTCTGAGCTGAAAGTGGCCTGCTTGACACACGGTAGTGATCTGATTCTCCATAGAGAGATGCTGATAGTGTCACCCCCAGATTTTTCACTTTCTTAGTAGGAATGGGGAGGTTGCAAAAAGATATAGGCCAGGAGGACGACACCTAGAGTTGAGGGATCAGGGGGGCACCCCACCACCAGGACCTCAGTCTTGTCTCCATTTTAATTTGAGCCAAATCTCGTTCATCCACTTACCAACAGCAGTAGGGTATCTTTGCAGGGACGACGCCATCTTGGCCTGATCTAAACGTATCAGTGTCATCGGCATACGAGGAACACCTGATGCCGAAGCAGCGGATGAGACAGACGTGCCCAAATATAGATGTGAAAAAGAATTTGAGACCAGGAGGAACCCTGTGGTACTCTACAGCTTGGAGGGCAGGGAATACATAGAAAGGGTGGCATGGAGGGAGTCTAAGTATGATCCGCCAGGAACGAGGTGGACCATGTTAGTACTTG
The DNA here is from genome assembly GCF_040938575.1 of Ambystoma mexicanum. Taxonomy (NCBI): domain Eukaryota; kingdom Metazoa; phylum Chordata; class Amphibia; order Caudata; family Ambystomatidae; genus Ambystoma; species Ambystoma mexicanum. Next base: position 1,550,916,447 of record NC_090932.1, read on the forward strand.
GCCAGATATGCCCATCTGGGCAAGACGGGACAACAGTATGGGGGGGTCTACCGTGTCGAAAGCCGCGGATGGCTCTAGTAAAATCAGGGCGCCGACCCCCACCTGAGTCTACCAGTCTGGCCATATCGTCCTGGACGGAGACCAGAACATTCTCAGTGCCTCTGCCTGGTCTAAAGCCGGATTGCGCCAGGTCAAGGGGAAGATGATTCCAGAAAGGCGGACAGTAGAGGGAACACCAAAGATTCCAAAAAGTTTAGCAAGGAAAAGGAGAAGAGAAATTGGACTAAAGTTAGCAAGGAAAGTGGGGTCAAGTGATGGCTTCTTTAGGAGAGGGATCACTCTTTATTTATATTTATATAGTGCGCAAGCAGCCCAGGGGCAGACTTGTCGCCTTCAGCTCCGGTGGAATAATCCCTGACTGACCAGAATTATTAATGGCCGCAGTGATTTTCACCTAGAAAATGAGGGGAAACTGTTTTCATGATGGCTATGGGAATGGCAACAGACGGTGAGCAAAATGTAATCTTGTTAATAGCTTCTAAAACAGCTTCTTCTGAAAAAAAAACGGGAAGGCCGACCATTTAGGGGATTCAGTAGGCAATTCCGCAGTAGAAGCAGCTTTTGTGATGTTTTGGCAGACATCGCTCATTTTAGTGATGAAAAAGGAAGATAAATCATCACATAATTGTTGTGTAGGTCTGACACTAGAGGTCAGTTTATCAGAGGACGTGAAGGCTTTCACAGCATTAAATAAGGCTTTAGGTTTACAGAGAACCGTTTCAATGTTGTTAGAAATATAAAGCGTCTTAGCTGTCTTCACCGCTATAGCATAGGCTGTTAGCTGGCGCCAAAATAGTATTTTTTTAGATGGGAATCATAACATTTGCGCCACTTAAGCTCAGCCTGTCTAAGTTGCTGTCCTTCGGCTTTAAGAGAGACCGAATACCAGGGCTCAGAGGGTAGCCTGCGTGGTTGTACAAGTTTAAGTGGGGAAAATGATCATTCTGATTGCTAGTTTGCAATTATTTGAAAAACGGAGTGGGAGATAATTACTGTTGTGCTCTCCATTAAACCCTTTGGACTTGATGTGAACAAAGGAAGGAGGGTGGAGAGAGGGCAAAAGAAGAATGCAGGCTGAGCTGCCTTTTTTTTAAACTGGGTGATTTAAATTGTAAGATGTGCTTCACAAGTGTCTAAATAATTACTAAATCGACAAAATGACATTGCAAACTGTGTTGCAATACTGCTTTATGACTTGCTTCATGCTTCTGAGGTCGATAAGTGGGCGTAAATGTTTCAAGTTGCACGCTACTAGCCATGCATAGTCTCCTTCCCTCAATACCCCTCAGTTCTCCACATGTGCACAGCACATTCTTCCTTAATTGCCAAGAGTCCATTATCACTAGCCAACGCATTGGCAAGTGAAAAATGTGAGGCCTCGTACAGTACTATTGAGTAGTTTTTTTTTTTTTCTTCTATCGGCTGTTATTGCAAGGCTTTAAGTCATCCATCATGAAGTGTTGTTGTAACAAAGTTCCCCTGGGTGCAGCACGGTGGTTTTTAAATTAAGTCAGTTTTTCAGAACCTACTTTTGTGAGGGGTTCATGGAAGCCAACCTAGTGGTGTGGTAAGGTAGTCTTCGCCAAACTCAGTAGTAACATAGCTGCGCAGCCTGCCTGGATTCAGGAGGGGTTAGTCTTGGTGCGAGCGTAGCTAACAATCGTGGTCTGCCAAGGAACTGCGGTCCACACGGGTATGTACAAAATATAATATACACACAAGTCTGGATCCAATAAACATACTACTAGGTAAGTAAAATGACTATAAAACGTGGTTACATCTGCAGTTGGTAACACTAAAGTGGTTTACTCATCACAAGTATTCAACATGGTTATGTGCACTGTAAAATAGCCAAAGGTGTGGGAGCCAATGGATGGAGATGAATTTAAATGCCTTTAAAATGGCTAATATTCTGTAACACCCAAGAAAATGTAATTCGATGTCCTTTGCGAGTTTCTGTTACGTGAAGGTGGCCTTATCAAGCAGGGCTCTGTAGAAATTCAGAGTAGTACGTTTCCAGTCTTTTCTCGAGCTATGGAGGGAGTAGCCTACCAGTCCCCAAGTCCACTATGAGAGTAGCAAGAGGACTCTAACCCCAAACCAGGCAAGCTACTACTTAAGTTGTAACATAACAGCAAATACAAGTCAATGGGGATAGCTAATCTCTCTTCTAGCCCCGCTAGTTTGACCCTTTTACCCCCACGCCCAAAGACTCTTACTCGTGAAACCAGCTACAACCCGGGACATGTTATGTTAAATAAATCTATTGAGCGCACGTATGCCCAGAGGCATCTTGGTGCTATTCAATGGAATTTCCATTGTTCAATTGATGACCTATATAATTCCTAATAATTTACAGACCCCCTGGCTATGACAGACCATTCTCAAACAACCTCTGAGACTCTATTGCCACACCAACTAAACCATCCGAACCTCACCCTTCTGGGAGATTTCAACATATGGCTCGACATTCCCACCAACCCTATGACACACTCTCTAGTTGACGGCTTAGACGCAATTAACCTCCAACCCCACATCAACGACTCAACCCATCATAAAGGACACTCTTGATGCCATCTTCAGCTCCCACAACCGGATACATCTAAACCCCCCCAACCCCTATCATCTGGTCCGATGCCGACGCACTCCTCCACTCTCCCCCGCCTACCTGCCTACTCAATCAACTGAACCCCGACGCCTTTGACTCTTGGCCAGTGCTCCAGATAAGATTTTGAGGTGGGAGTATTTTTCTCCCTATTTGTAAACTGAGAGTAAATGTGATTTAAGTGTAACATTACTTTTCTCCTTTGCAAGAGAGTAAAATGTATGTGACATCAGCCTACGTGTGCAAAAACTATATGGAAATCATTACTATGCTGCAGCTTTCTGCATTGTGACAGAATACACCTTTCATTATTTCTCTAAGGTCTGGACATTTGATCTCTCCTGTATATATTTAAATGTTGAAATCAAAAAACGTAGCCAATTACATAGTAAAGCAAACATGAATTGCATTGTGTGTTTTGACGTTGGATAGCCGAATTGTCTTTTGATGTGTAATTGCAACTTAGTTTTCCATCTTATTAATTAAACAATCCTACAATTCTAGGAAAATATGCACAGTGCTTCTGAAGCTGAATGGAAGAAAACCATTCCTTTTATCACAGTGTGCAGTTTCTTTTTTTTGAAAGGCTTCAGAGAAATACATTCTGGCTTGCAATTACATCAATGTAGATAAAAATCAAATAAGCCTTTTGGTTTGTCAAGTAACCTGACCTTTGCACTGCCCTCTGCTCTGAACCTGTGTGTAAATGTACACAGGAAAATAATAAAGCTGTCGTATTTACAAGATTTTTATGCGTAAAAAGGCCTGGTACGCACTTTATCTGGAGGCCTGCTCTTGGCTCTATACCTCTCGAACGCGACTCACACCCACTTGCAAAGCATCAGCCCGCCGTGGCCACTTTCCTTGATGGTTCACAACTGAGTTGAAGAGCAGTAAACAACTACACAAACACCTAGAACGCAGATGGCGGAAAGACAAAACCTGAGCAGATCCCCCCCCTTAGCCCAGCACCTCCATCAGTACAAAGCCGAAATCCGGAAAGTAAAAAATGCCCATTAGAACTTCTGAATTACAAACTGTAAAAGCCCCAGCAAAGAACTTCACAAAATCATCTCTTGAGTTCACTAATCCATCATGCACCACCACCTTCCTGGGCAGCCCCTGCGGCTAAGGGCCCCAGGCCAAGGGCGACTCCTACAGTGCGGCTCCCTGTGTGTCTGCAGGTGTCCGCAGGGGACGCCAGGCGCCAGTTCCACCTGTTCTCCGGCCCACCCCTCCTCACCTTGTTCACCTCATCCGCATGATGCCTCGCCCCCCCCATTCCATTTTATTGGTAAACTAGGGTGCTCCTCTCCCCTCGCAGGATTCTCAAACTTAGGTGGCCCTGACCTATTACGCATTACTGTCTGCTCTGCACTGTGGTAAACTAGTGCCCTCCACTCACTTCCTGTCTGCATACTCGTGTCATCCGCCTCCCCTCCTTCTCCATGGTGCTCTCTATCTCGCCTATCTACTCTAACTGCTTCTCTATTGACTATCCTGCTCTCCTCACTAAATCTGGTAGGAAAAAGTTTAAAAAGGACATCCTGGTCTCCAACCCAGGCCTCCCTATCGCTGACACCTACACGAGCGCCTGCTCCAGGGAAACTCTTACTGACATTCTCTTTTTCGTGCCTTCACCTGACCTATGGACCCCTCACATGGTCGCTGTGCTCTCTCCTTTCTCCTCCTCTCCCATTAATGGTGGCACCCGTTGGGATGTCCTCTTGGCCCCTTTCCACTCCTCTAAGGCCATCATTAATGTCTATGCTAACGGGACCGTCTTGGTCCAAGGCCCGCAGGCCAACCTTCACCTCTTTGATAGACGCTTCCCACGCCTCATCAACTTCCTCTCCGCTCCCGCTGTCCCCCCTCCTCTGTCCTCGGCTACCTTGCCTCTCCCCTCCCTCCCTGCCCCTTCTCTTGCTCCCTCTTCAACTCCTTCTCTAACACCTCCGCAGGGCGCACCTCTGATCTGTACCCCTCCCCGGAAGTTTTTCAAGGGTGGCAACCTTCTCCACATTGCCACTCTAAATTCTCGCTCTGCCATCAAGCACTCCTCTGATATCTGTCGCCTTCTTGAGGAACTGGACCTCGACGTCCTCGGTCTCACTGAGACATGGTTCACTGCCAGCTCTGCCACCAGCTTCGACACACTCCTACCTGACGGCTACAAGATCCTCTCCATGCCTAGGCCAAACCGCTCAGGGGGTGGTGTTGCCCTTATCTTCCCTGAGTGGATTCCTGCCACTGTCACTCCTACGCAGACCTACTCCTCTTTTGAATGTCTTGTCTGCCGACTCTCTCTCTCTCCTAGCCATTCCCTTACCGTGGCTACTATCTATCGGCCACCTGGTCAAATTTCATCCTTCCTCTCTGAGTGGGCTGACCTCTCCTCCTCACTCCTGTCCTCAACCACCCAACTCCTCTTTCTCGGTGACTTCAACATCCACCTCGATGCCTCCTGTCCCCCCACTGGTCTCTTTCGCGAACTCTGCAACTCTCTCTCACTCTCTATCCTCCCGTCTGGGCCTACTCACTCTGCAGGGCACACTCTTGATGCTCTGATCTCTTCTGACCTTCCCCTCTCCCTCCCTCTCTCCACTCCTCTCTCCTGGAGTGATCACTTTCTCCTATCCTCCCACCTCTCCCTCCCTACCCCACAGGCAAAGCCACCCTCGTCATTGCCACCCACCTTCTCGGTCATCCGACCCATGAAGCGCGTGTCAGTTGAGGCTTTCGCTGCTACCTTCTCGCCCCCTCCTCCCCCCTCGGCTGACTCCCACCCTGACACAGCCCTCTCCATCCTCTATTCCTCTATATCTGATACTCTCGATATCCTTGCCCCCGTCATGAGAATCCGCCTGAAGCCCAAAGCCAAATGTAACTCCTGGTATGACTCGGATCTCGTCACCCTAAAACGCAAGTGCAGGGTGGCAGAGAGGAAATGGCGTGCTTCATGCTCATCCTCTGACAAACTGGCCTGCCGCCTGCTCCAAAGGCAATACCGGCTCTCCGTTCTCACCAAGAAGAGAGCCCTTATCCAAGCCCGCATCTCTGAGGCATCTAACAACTCGGCCGAACTCTTTAAAATCTGCAAGGAGCTGGCCAACCCTGCTGCAGTCTCTACCTCTCCTGTCCCCTCCCAGGCCCTCTGCACCGCACTGGCCTCGCACTTCATCTCAAAAACTCAGGACATCCTGTCCTCGCTCTCCTCCTCTCTCCTCCCTCCCTCTCTTCCCGGCTCTTCCTCTTGCTCTCTTGCAGCCTCCCCTCCGCCCTCCTTCTCTGCTTTTCCACCTTTTTCTGCTGATGAGGTTTCCAGACAAGTCCGATCTATGAAAGCCTCGTCTAAACAGGTTCACCCCTGTTCCTCCAAAACCATCAAGGACCACATCGACTCCCTGGCTCCTGCCTTGGCTGCCTTTTGCAACCACTCATTCGCCTCTGGAGTCTTCCCATCCCCCCTCAAGCACTCCCTTGTGCACCCCCTCCTCAAGAAACCCTCCTCCGACCCCTCCTGCCCGGCCAACTATCGCCCAATCTCCATCACTCCCTTCCTGGGCAAGCTCCTGGAGAAACTGGCCATCTCCCAGCTTAACCTCCATGCTGAATCTGTTGGTAATCTTCATGACCATCAATCCGGCTTCAGAGCGGCCCGAAGCACGGAAACTGCTCTCCTGAACATCCGTGAGGACCTGCTCCTGAACCTCGATTCCAACACTCCCTGTGTTCTCATTCTGCTCGATCTCTCCTCTGCCTTTGACACTGTCAACCATGCCATCCTGCTCAACCGTCTCCGTGATAACCTGGGTATCACTGGTCAGGCTCTGGCATGGCTGTCCTCTTTCCTTTCCGGTCGACCCTCCCAGGTCCAAATGGGCTCCTTCCTCTCTGACATCTTTTTCTCCACCTGTGGTGTCCCCCAGGGATCCAACCTCTCTCCCTGGCTTTTCAACCAGTATCTGGCACTCCTTGCCCACCGCATCGCCGCTCTCTGCCCCTACTTCCAGTGCTATGCGGACGATACCCAGCTCATTTTCAGGCTACCCTCGGCCTCCTCCTCTCCTTCCCTCATCTCCGACTGTCTGTCTGCTATCCAGGAATGGTGTGCCGCCAATGACCTCTGCCTTAACGCCAGTAAGACTGAGATTCTACTCATCGGCACACCCACTCCCTCCTTCCCTGCAGCTCTCTGGCCGGCCTCCCTTGGCCCCCTTCCTGCCCCTACCTGCAAGGCTAAAAACCTTGGGGTCATCTTCGACTCCACACTCTCCTTCTCTCCTCATATATCTGACGTCTCTAAGAAGTCACACTACCAGCTGCACCTCCTCAGAGGTATTCTTCCCTTCCTCTCCTTCCCCCAGAAGCTCACTGTCTCCCGAGCCCTGGTTCTCTCAAGGCTGGACTACTGTAACAGCCTCTATCTTAATCTGCCTGCCTCCACTCTCCGCCCTCTGCAACTTATCCAGAACAGAACTGCGAGACTTGTCCTTGGCCTCAAGCCCAGGGACCGTATCTCTCCAGGACTGAAATCTCTTCACTGGCTCCCAGTGGCTGCGAGGATTAAGTTCAAAACCCTCTGCATTGTCCACAAGGCCTTCTGGGGCCTGGGGCCTAAATACCTTCAACTCTCTCTTCCTAAATATCTTCCTTCACGAGCCCTTCGCTCATCCTTCTCCAACTCCCTCATGGTCAGCCGCTTCTCGAAGCAACGAGCTGGGGGTAGATCTCTCTCCGCAGCAGGGGCCTCCCTCTGGAACAGCCTTCCTGCCTCCTTGAAACTTGAGGAGAACCATCTCCGGTTCCGGAAGCACCTCAAAACCTTCCTCTTCGCTTCTGCCTTCTCTCTCCCTCTCCCCTGCTAAACCTGCTTAACTCCCCACTGAATTCTGCACTAAAACCTGCATCTGAGCCACTCTCAGCGACCTCGGTCCAGGTCCCAGCCACTCTCCACTTGCACTGCCTCCCTGGCTCCCCCTGCACTGTGGGACTGTCACTGCATCCCTACAGCCCCCTTCCCAGCACTTGCTCTGCACTTACCTCGCACTTGCCACCAGCTGGCCCTTTTATTTATTATTTATTATTTATTTATTTTTACGCTACTTACCTTGTACCGCACTTCCCCCCCACCTCCTCCCCCTGCACTTTCTCCTTTTCCCCTTACCTCTGCACTTGCGCGATCTGAATGACACCTGGCCTAGTAGGATCGTTTGTCTGTCTTCCCCTTGTTTCCCTCCCTCCCTGCCTCGTCGCGCCTTGAAACACTTGTGTATAGGCGCGTTACAAATATCATATCATATCATATCATATCACCGCGCCAACCCCCTCTCAATCACTATGCGACTTACACTCTCGCCACTTTTACACCACAGCTCTCGAAAGAACGAACGCTCTAACCAACAAACTCGCTCTCCTATACCCACCAGGCAACCTACCGCACATACCAGCCATCCCACCGCCAGCCACCACTAGCCAACCAACGATCGAGTCCTTTCGTCCAATATCAACTGACCAAATTCTCAAACTCCTCTCTGCCCCCAAGCCATCCGGCTCCCCGCTGGACCCCTACCGGGCCACAACCCTTAAAGAAATGTTTGCATCTACCTGTGCAGGAGAACACGCAAGAACCATCATAAATGACTCACTTGCCCCTGGAATCTTTCCCGACGCATTCAAAACGACTCACGTCAAACAGCTGTTAAAAAAAAAAAACTTCCCTCAATCCCCTAGAGCCCAGAAACTACCACCCCCCCCCCCCATCTCAAACACAAGGTTCCTTGCCAAACTCATAGACCGAACCGCCTACGCCCAACTAAATGCCTTTGTCGAAGCCAACAATCTCCTAGACCCTGCTCAATCAGGTTTCAGAGCCCGACACGGAACCAAAACCACCCTAACCTCAATCTGGGATGACCTTAAAATCATGGCAGACGCCGCGGGATGCACTGCATTAATCCTTCTCGACCTATCAGCTGCCTTCGACACAATCGCTCAATCCTCCTTGACCGCCTCCACTCCCTGGGAATTCGTGGAACCGCTCTAAAGTGGATAGCTTCGTTCCTCAAAGATGGGTACCAAATAATGCTACTCTCCACCTATTCCTCCGAAGCCCGACCAGTCGACACGGGAGTCCCACAAGGAGCATGCCCATCTGCCCTCCTGTTCAATCTCTACTTAATCACCCTCCCACCAATAATTCGCTCACACAACATCCTGTGTTACAACTACGCTGATGACATCCAACTAATTCTAAAACTCCTGAACTCCAAACCCATCTGCCGACCTGACCTCGCTTCCTGCCCCTCGATATAGAGCTCTGGATGACCAGAAACCACCTCTTGCTAAACCTCTCAAACCGAAATCATGGTATGTGGCAACTCTGAACTTCTTCCACACCCACTACCCTGGCCATCTGCCATGGGCAATTCACCGACTCCCTCTAAGTCAGTAAAAAAAACCCTGGTTGCACCCTGGACTCTGACCTAACACTCTCGCGCCAAGTCAACAACGTCTCAAAGTCCTGCCACTACCACCTTAAAAATCTTATGCGCATCTTTCCATATCTCTTCTTTCCCAATAGACTCTCCGCAGTCCAATCAATTGTTATATCAAGACTGGACTACGCTAACCCACTCTACCTCAGAATCCACGCTTACCAACTGAACTACAAAGAGCACAAAATGCGGCTGCCAAACTGCTACTAGTGCTCGGCCCAAGAGACCACCTCTCCCCAGCCCTCAAAACTCTTCACTGGCTTCCGGTGGCCCGAAGGGTGACCTTCAAAACCTTATGCATTTCTCACCGAGCACTGCATAAAACCAGACCTCAATATCTTCAAGACAAGTTAAAACCCTATCAACCTCCACGTACTCTAAGATCTAGCTCCTCCGGCCTCCTAGTCATACCTAAAACAAACTCAGTCAGGTTAGGCGGATCATCCTTCTCAGCCTTGGCCCCCACGCTGTCGGACGCACTCCCGCCCCACATCCGACGTACTGAAGAGCTAATGTCTTTCCGCAAACTACTGAAAACTTGGCTCTTCCCCTAAAAAAAAAAAAGATGACACCAACCCAACAAACTACTTGATCTTGAATAACAATAAGATAAATAACAAAACAACGGCAGGATCCAAGCGAGAAATCGACAACTAATAACCGCTAATGTAAACTAAAAGGAAAAACAAAATAGAATGAGGAAATTAGATGAATGCAGTGACATGGAGAAAAAGAATAAATCGTACGAAAACAGTAATTGAGGTTTAAATTGTTGAAATAGGTGAAATGATTGCAATGGACAAATGAACAAAATGATAGAAACGAATAAAGAGAAGACGATGGAAAGATTAATACAGGAGAATGATGACATGGACTGTATGAGTGAATGGCATAAATGGAAAGTACAGAATAGACGATTCGAGTACATGAGACGGGTGCAGTGCATGAAACGGATGGAGAGCACGGAACCGATCCAGTGCGTATGGCAAGTGACATGATCTGAACGATACATGATGAATAAACGAAGCGAGTAGAGCGGACGAAATCGGTGGAATGGTTGAAGTGCGTGGAACAGATGAGAGCGCGGAGCGGACGGGTGCGTGGAGCTGACAGGTGCCGTATGTGGAAGGTACTGGTATAATATGTGGATGGAGTGCATAAACCAACCTGGAATACACCGATGGGATCGGAGTACATGGAACAGACCAAAGTGCGTGGAACGGGTTGGAGTACGGGGAACGGGTTGGAGCGCATAGAAGTACGCAACATACATGGAATGGTTTAGAGTGCATAGAACGTTTGAAAGAACATGTAAACAATCATATCCCATCACCACGGTTACTCTCTTCTTTACACCACCACTCAACCAGAACACAGATACTATGACACCATTCGGTATAGCTGTTCTCATACCAACATCCGACTCATACTCCGCATCACTCTTAACTAAACACCGCTGGTTACACACCCCCCATCCAGGCATTCTCCTCAGGCCTAACACAGCCAGAATCGATCTGGATAAACCTGCCAGAACGAACACGTGCTCCTGATCTCCCAACCACCACACCTAATGCTAAGAAGCAGCTATTACACGAATGTGAATGCCTCACCAGCTGCACACATATACGGTGCTCACACGCCCCTTAGACTCTCTATACTCTCTCTACTGACTTGAACTTCGGTTCCTGAGGGCATTCAACCTACCAGCGCCTTGAGACTACCAATGGTAAATAAGGCGCTATATAAATGCAAAGTAACATAACATAACTAACATAACTAAAAAAAGTAAGGTTTTCAACAGGTGACCGAAGGTGAGATGATCAGCAGTCCCTCGCAGGGCAAGGGACAGATCATTCCAAGCTTTAGCAGCAGCGACCGAAAAAGCACACCCCCCTGTCTGAAAGTCTGAACCGGGGCACCACCACCACAAGAGCAGATTGAGAGCTCAGAGTGCGTAGGTGCATAATGAACAAACTTCTCCTGCAAATATTCTGCCCCCAGGCCATAGAAGGCGCGATGCACACAGACTTAAAAAGAATACGGCTTTCAACCGTAAGCCATTGAAGTTGCCTCAAAAAAGGGGACATATGGGCTCCAAAAGGAGGTCAGAGGATAGCTCTGGCGGGCACGTTTTGGAGCAGCTGAAGTCGGTTGAGCAGGCGGCAAGGTTGTGCCAAATAAAGTGAATTACCATAATCCAGCCCACTCAGAACCAGCGCTGCCACCACTGGGGCCTGACGCACAGCTTGGATAAAAGGAAGAACCTTCTGAAGAATACAGAGCTTAATATGGACATGGAATTGGTGGGGAGAAAAGGGCTCACTGGTTGCAGGTGTATAAGTCTTCCACCGATGGATTAGTTCAGGCCATTAGAGGGATCCCAGGACAGGGTGAAGATTTCTCAATTTTTGGTACCAATTGCACGAGAGAACCCCCGGGGGAAGCAGACTGGAGCAGATGTTGTGAACTACCTGATCAAACTGCGTTCCAGCAGGCCCTTTCTTGTGTTGAGACAGCAGCAGCATGTCGGTGAGATTCTAGCAGAGCAGTCAAGATTCTGTCAATGTTTCTAGTGACGAGTCCGTAAGGTTACACATGCAACTGGGTAGTCCAGGCCCAGACAGGTGCAGGCCAAATGCAGATCTTGTGATCACTCGGACTGTTGCTTTATACTGCTTGGTCCAACAAATCCAGAAGAGGAAGGCATCAATTTCACATTTTCCTTTTTGACCTGAAGTCAGAGGTCTGGTATGCGGTGGTTGGCTTTGCCACTGCTGGTTGCTGCAGCAGTCCTCCGGTGAGTCTGATTATCCTTCAGCTGCTTTAATCCCATGTTAAACTGATCTCGAGTGCCTCTAGCAGGACTACCGTGAAAGCGCACGCCTTTTTATATGGCAATTTCCCACCTGATTGGGGGGGGGGGGGGGGGGGAGAAATGGGCAACCACGCTTGTAACACAAGTAGCAGCAATTTTGAGCAAATGGTATTAAAAAAAAGCATTTTCACAGTAAAAATTAAAGGTGCACGACTGCGCAAGGAAAAGGCTAAAAACCAGTTCACTGCTACCAGCCTCTTCAAGGCCCTTTGAAAAGTAAAAAGGGGCAGTGCCCCTGCAGCACTCCTTTTGATTTTAGATTGTACACCCCAAACGAAATTAGTGAAGCAAGTAAGCCAGGCAAAAGGGCCTCACTCTGGCCAAAAATTAATAGCCAGACAAAAAACCGATTTGCCTGGGGCACTACATTGAAGGAAAGTTGCTAAAAGAAAAATGTTCCTAACATTGAAGATGGAACAAGTGAGCAGATAGTTCTGACGGTAGAGAAATAAGAATTGGCAAAACTGAGAATGGTGGTAGTGTCAGTCTATTGTGGTGCTCCGGCTAACTATTTTTCTCAGCATGTTCTGGCAGCATTTAAAATTGTTCATTGCAGTCTCGGGGGTGGTGATCAATCAAAAACAACAACAATTGACTGACTTCACATAGATTTGGATAGGCTCCCTCCTCTGGGCATAGAACCGCAGTAGGTGGTGTTTCTCCCCTTCTTCCATGCCTAGCCATCGGCAGGACCCATTGCTTCAGTTAGGACCCCAGCTAATCGTTAACAATGGCCGTCAATTTCTACATCACCATGATATTACATAGTTTGTTCCCACTCACGTTTTGTGGGGGTCCCCCTTGCCCGCCATTTTTGCTCTATAGCCAATCTCCCAGCCCTCGGCATGGCCTCGCATTCCTTCAAACCTGTATTCGTCCCTGTCTGGGATCCCCTGCAACATCTGGAGAGAGTCCATGCTCAGCTGGACCTCGGAGTATTCCTTAATCCAGCTAAGAAGATCCTGCCAGAAGATGTGTATTTTAGAACAATGCCACCACATATGGGAGAGGGAATCCACCTGGTCGCAGCTCCTGGGACACATGGGAGAGGACCCCGGAAACCTATGTGAAATCTTCAATGGGTCCCTATGCCACATCTTCAAATTGGGAAGAGGTTGCCATGAAATGTTATCTGGAAAATCATTTTTACTGAAGTCATTCGCCCATACCATGAGAGGATGAGGGGCGGCAACCTCCCACGGTCCTCTTTGATCTCTGCCAGGATTGAGTCCAAGTTTAGTTTGGCTTAACTAGCCCTGTGAGATCTCACGGCAAAATCCCCCCCCCCCCCCCAAGTACTCCGTCTGCGTCTGTTCTGTTCGACCCTCATCCCCATGTATTGAGAATGGGCAGCCAGGCCGGAGTCGCTTAGGCTCATGGGCATAATGCTGGATTTGTCCACGTTTATTGTTGGACCTAAGAGGTGTCTGTAGCTCTTGATTTTCTCCAAGAGCTTGGGGCGAGAGGAGCCCATATCCATGAGATAACCCAGAATGTCGTCTGCAAAGGGGGATAATTTAAACTCCACCTCCCTGCTTTGTATAATCTTGATCCAGGTTTGTCCTGAACGCAATAGCGAGCGGCTCCATTGTGAGTGCATACAGGAGTGGGGACAGCGGGCATAGTGTCACGTGTCAGGCAGGAGGAATCGGATGGGACATTATTGACCCAAACTCGTGCCGTGGGACGCAAACATAGAGCGTCTACCCACATCAGAAAACCCTAACCCAGGCCCATCCTCCCCAACACATCTTCATGAAGGGCAACTCAATCCTGCCAAAGGCCTTTTCCAAGTCGATCGAGACCAGGCAGGCGTTCCCTTGGGGTGTGTCAACCTGATGCATAAGGTTGATGGATTTTTGAATACTGTCTGAGACCAATACCCTCGTATGAAGGATCAGGAATGGAACCAGGGTTTCCAATCTGGAGCCCACGATTTTGGCCAAGATTTTAACGTCCGTATTTAGCAGCGAGATTGGGCGGTAAGGGGCACATCTCGTTGGGTCCCTGCCCTCTTGTGTATTGCGACTATCGTGGCCTCTAGCATTGAACTTGGCAAGGCTCCCCCTCTCACTCCCCAAATAACACCTCCTTGAACACCCTAACCAGGTAGGGGGCTAGGGGAGATCTGAACCTTTTGTAAAATAGGACGGAGAACCCATCGCTCCCAGGTGCAGTCCCTGTCTTTCATTCCCTTGATTGTCCGCACTATCTCCTCCTCAGGGAAGAGCCAGGTGGTCTAGGAATGCGGCTATTTGCTCATCCCCCGCCAGTAAATTCAGATGAGTATAGATTTTCATAGAAGTTGGCGAATTTCTTCCCTATTCCTCTCGGATTCGAGAACCACCCTGCCCCTCTCTCCCCTGATCAACACCTATCGTCTTTCTTTTTCTTCCTCTCTTAGCTTCCAGCCCAGGATTCTGCCCGCCTTCTAGCTCCCTCTCATGGTATTTCTGCTTTGGAAATAGAAGTTGCTTTTCTGTGCCTTGGACTAGGATGGCTTTGAGTTTCCCCCTGTAGAGCTGCAGTTTACCCACCCTGCATGGCATGAGATAGGTGCCACCGGCTGCAGTTCCCTAATCTTCCCTTAGCTCATCTTCCTGCGCTCTTCGTTCTTTCTTTTCTGGGCTCCTATCCTGATGAGGTCCCCCTGCAAGGTGGCCTTGAAGCCTTCCCAGAGAGACTGAACCCCAACCTCTCCATTATTATTAAAGCAAAATAGCCTGTAATTTCCGACGGTATTGTCTGGAATAGCTCCCTATCCTTTAGCAAAAAGTCATTGCAGCGCCACCCTCCCGTGGGCCTCTGACTAAGGTCGCCACTTTGACTCTAGCCATATCGTGGTCTGACCATGGGACTGGTATGACACAATAATCTTTAACTTGGGCCTTCACCTCAGTTTCCACCAGTATCAAATGAATCCTAGAGAAGAGTTGTGAACTGCTGAGATGAAAGTGTAGTGTAGGGTCTATCTCCACCCCGCCCCCTCCCTCCACTAGCGCATCTGTAAGACCCAGCTCCTGGTTGATCTCCCTAAACCTGGAGGTCCCTTTGTCCAGTTTATCGCCCCTCCCGTCATCCATCCTCTTGCGATATTTGTCTGGGTCTAAGACCATGTTACAGTCTCCACCCACCACCAGTCGGCCCTCCACAAAGAGCTGGAGGTCGTTTTTGGCCCCCTCACAGAATTCCACCTGTCCCACGTTGGGGGTGCAGAGCGAAAACACAGTTAACCTTTCGTCATACCAGAAACCCTTAATGAACAGTAATCGACCCCCCCCCCCCGGCTCCCTCTGTATCCCGTCCACCACCAGGCCCAGTCGGGCCGAATCACCACTCCACTCTTATTCACCTCACTCAAAGCCACGAAAAGCTCTCCTCCCGGCCCCACCCCCAGTCGGGTTTCCCTTCCCCTCAGCCAGTGTGTCACTTCTGCCATTAGAAGATCTAACATGGCCCTTCGGAATTCCTTCATGGTCATGGACCTTTTAGCAGGAGAATTAAGCCCTAACGTTAAGGGAGCCAATCACCAGGTCAGCCACCGAGGTCATGACTAAGTTCTTCAACCTCGCCTTGCCCCCAGAATATCATGAGACATGCTAAACCATATCGCTGAACATGCTGAGCCCCCCTGCATGGCTGTTGCCCCAAACGCTAAACCAATAACCCACCCTGCTCTTTCCAACTTGCATGGCCTCAGCCAGTTCCCCCCCCCCCGCTCCCCTTTGCTGCCTCTTCCCACCAGCATCTGATACTGAGACACTCCCCACCACCTTCCAGGATAGGATCACCAAAAAGGTCTGAGTCACCAGGACTCATTTAACAAGCGTCTCATTCATCTTAAGCCAACCCCCCTCACAAGAACCTCCAATGACATTTCCTTCAATCTCCGCTCTCCTCGGAACTACTACTTTACCTCCCCCACCTCCCCTGCGGGCCTGTGGTCTCTCCCGAGCCTGAATCCCAGAGCTGCGAGTCCCCCCATGAGTTCTTCCAACACAACTGATGTCGCTCTCCATCGCCAGCTGGTAACTCTGGCTGTCATATTCAAAGTTTAGTGAGAACGGGATCCCCCAACGGTATTGCACCCCATTGTCCATTAGACACTTGGTGAGGGGGGGGGGGCATACATTCTTGTGGTGAGGGTGAGAGCCGAAAGGTCTTGGAAGATGGTAATCTGAGCCTCGCTGTGGTTGATTGGGCCCACCTTCATGAGGGCCGCCCGATGGCAGACACTCTGTGGGTCTGTGCTGTTCTCCCTCTATGCTGTAGCACTGGTACTGTCATTCGGGTCTCCTCCTCTCTGTCAGCTTTGGCCGCCCCGGGGTCGATCCTGCCCCCTCCTTATTTGTCACTGTTGCCAAGGGGTATTGGGGTGGGGGGGGGGGTTCCAACACTGGACCAGGCCATCCTCCTGTATCACCTGCCTGGCTCCACAGGGGGGTGGCCCTCTTCCCCTGTGCAGCGAGGGTGGCCCCTCCGCTACTTCTCCCTCTGTTGTGCTGTCTGCCACTGTGGTCAGCGTGGGAACCCTCTCCTGTCGACGTAGAGCAGAGTGGCACCACATGTGTCCAGGGCAAGTACCAGAGTGGCTGGATGGGGGCAGGGTGAAACGCGTGGGGCCACGCCTTGGCCTCCTACTCCTCACTGGGGCCCCGCAATCCAGGCACCAGCCTCACTCGCCTGGGGGACCAGCTGTACTTGTTCTTCAATCCCCTTTTCGGGCTGTCAGATGGTGGGGGGGGGACCCCAGCAGTCTACTCCTGCAGCCACGCTTTGAACTCAAGGCTTGGGGTCCAGGGGTTTGGAATGACCTACACTTATCCATCAGGCAGCTTCCCTCGCTTGCTCAGTTCAAAAAAGCATTAAAAACGAATTTGTTTGATGGCAGAGGATTCTAAACCTGCCCCCTCTTTCTTCCCCTGGTCTCTGAAATATATCCATGTTTTCTCCACTGCTATCTCTGTTCGTATGGTCTCTTGGCGCCCTGAGGCCTGCGGGCGAGTTGGCGCTTAATAGAAATTCTATAGAATAGTCCACCCAGCGCCTCTGAGACACTGGATGCGGGGTCCACCGCAATCTGGGCCCTGCGTTCCCTGTGCCGACCACTGGGGTTCGCTGATTCTCCCTCCTCTGCGGCTAGCTCGGCCGCTATGTCCCCTCACGGGGGGCGCCAACAAAATCACTTTCTGGGAGGGTTGAGGGATGGCTCAGTCCTTATTCCTGTTGCAGACCCGGATCGCACGGAAAGCTCTGCTTAGCTCCATGCGTCCCCTGGTGGCCTCCTTGTTCGTTTGTTCTTTTTATTTATTGTGCGTTTCGTTAATTACAAAACTTTAAGCACATCAAATAAGTAATTAAAGCAATCAATTATTTAATCAATGTCACCATAATACGTAAAAGAATACAAAAATACAGGATTTAGTGTATAAAAGTACTTACAAATGTGTTCAATATCCATCAATGAATTTGCGCACATTAATCAAATCTCTTCAAAGCTTGTTGTAATTGCCAGTTTAAAGGAAATATTTTTTTGTAGCATAGTCACAGATACATAGTTTGTGGTCAGAAATTACCACAAATATTAGATTATTTTAAAAATCTTACAGGCAGGCTTTAGATGAGATGGGACAATAGTAGACCTCACCTGTGTGGCATGTGCTGCTTATACACACAAAGCCGTGGTGGTTAAAAAAAGGGACAGTGACCTGTTTGCTTGCATTTGTTTTTTTGTCCTAATTTTAGGAACTAATATGTGTAACTGCGCTACTTAATCCATTAGCCAAGCCACTAGGCAGGATAGAACCCTCCCCGACCCCACCCACCCCAACATGAGGTATATGAACAATACAGATTGCACATTTGTTGTTGTGCAGGATGAAAGGAGGTAGCAAAGGCCAAACATATGAGCAAATCCTCTATTTGAGAGGATCTCTTCCAGATCCCCCAAGTGTGAAAGGCTCCACTATAGCTTCTGGGAGTACAGAATGCCCTCACCTCACTGCTATGAGTGAAATCTTTGGAGGTGGATGTGAGTGCCCTCCAAGCATCTCGAGAAATGACTGGGTGTGGGATCTTCACATGGTAGTACTGCAGGGTTAGGGAGCAGATAGGGTGGGGGTGAAAGAATAGGAAGAAAGGTAGTATTGAGACCCTATTGTTAGCAAGATGGAAGGTCTTACAAGGGCCTTGGGTGAAAGTCACCAGAGTGAGGGGCAAAACTAATTCTGCTTAATTGGACACCTTTCCTGGTTTGCTAGTCTACAACTTTATAAAAAAAAAATATACTTTAAGCCCAACAATGTCCTTCTACCCCTAAATGCGATTTGTAGCTAAATGTAAAACTGCGCCACTTCTGCGCTTTTTCCTTTCACCAACGCAGGTTTTTGTATGTTTGCTTTTTGTAGATGGCCCGCACGCAGAAGAACAAGGCCACAGCTCACCACTTGGGACTGCTGAAGGCTCGCCTTGCCAAACTACGTAGAGAACTCATCACACCCAAGGGAGGTGGTGGAGGGGGGCCGGGAGAAGGTTGGTGCTGCTTTTACTTTTTATTTTTTTTATTTCACCACTCTCCATTTCTCGCTTAGCAAAGCATAATCTTCCCCTTCAACCTGATTGTGTGAAATCATCAATACTTGAAAATTGTTGTGAATGTTAGCTGAAGTAAATGCAGATATTTGAGAAGGGTAGCGAATGACTGGCGTTGGGAACAATGTTCTTTTTGCTGCTTTCACTCTATAGACCTCCTATAGATCACCATCTTTTTGGTAGTGTTTTTAACCTGCCCTGGCTTTTGGAGGCAAGTGCAGCCTTTTTGCTTTACTTGCCTTTCCAATCTGCTATTTCGGAGGCACTGATCAGTCCCTATGGCTATCAGTGCAGGAGAACTGTTCACCATTGTGATGTTTTACACTGCACTCTTCACCTTACAGGAAGGTGTGGTTCAGGATACTTTTTCGCCCATATAACGTTTTTTGCATGATGTGTCAAAGATGGGCTGGTGCAGTGGATATTTTTCAGCCTTGTTTTAAAAAAAAAAGTATTTGATGTTCCCGCGTGCACTTTTGCATTTTACCGCATAATGCCTTTTAGAGGTCCCCTGTCATCCCACCAGACACATCCACCAAAGACAGCATCTGGTGCACTAATATTCAAAACACACTTCTTGGGAAGATGGCTTCTCTCCAACCCAAAATTAGTGACTAGTTTGCAATTTAACCCGCAACCTAATATCCATTTGACCAAAAACAACCCTAGCCTTGACTCGCTGAAACCATTCAGTTTTTCACCCCTCTGTTACTGAAGTTGAAAATATTAACCGCCTTAAACCAAGGGGACCTATGTCCCGCGCCTATCATTAAGGAGGCCTCTCATGACCTAGCTCCTTTCATTACTACTTTCATCAACTTCTCTTTCAGCACCGGGATAGTACCAGACAATTTGAAGGAATCCTGGGTTATCCCGCTCTTAAAAAAAACCACCACTGGATGATAACATACCAACCAATTACAGGCCCATTACTACAGTGCCTTTTTTTTAACTAAAAATCCTCGATCGAGCTGCCTACTTACAGATCCAAGACTACCTTGAATCTAACAAACTCCTGTGACTGAGGCAATCGGGGTTTCGTCTGCGGCACGGTACTGAAACTGCCCTCATTGACCCAGATCGAAGATCTAAAGAATGAGGGTAAACTTGCCCTACTACTTCTACTTGACCTTTCAGCGGTGTTCGATCTTGTAAATCACCAAATACTGTGTCGACAACTCAAACTAGTTGCCAACTTCTCGGATAAAGCAACGGCCTGGATCAGTTCTTTTCTGGATAACAGATCCATGAGGGTCCCACCCCACCCACAGGCGGCGGCAAAACCCTCACCCGTCACCTGTGGGGTACCACAAGGATTGTGTGTCTCCCCTACTTTGTACAACATGTTTACAAAGCCACTTTACGATATTCTGGACTATCTGGGTGTCACCTACACTAATTATGCTGACGACACCCAGATACTCATCCCCATCTCTGGAGACCATACTACTGACTCTCTGGCTGTTCACTCCATCTACCAAGTCATCCAAGCCTGGATGGCACAACACGGACTCTGTCTGAACGACGAAAAGACAGAGCTCCTCATCCTCGGTTCTCACCAGACTAGACCCTTTGTTCAACTCCTTCATTATTGATGGCAACACCATCAAGGTCTCCAAGGATCCAAAAACATTAGGTATCAATATTGATTCCACTCTATCCTTGATTAGACAAACTAATGCAGTCTCTTCCGCAGCTGCTTACACCTGCAAGCTTATCACAGCCAGTCTCCCTTTCTTATCTCCAGCCAACTTAACTAAACTAGCCAGGACACTGGTGTTGTCTAAAATCGATTACTGTAACGCCCTCTACCTTGGCACTAACCTTTGCAATTTAAACAAGTTACAAATCATCCAAAATGATGCCATCAGAGCTGCACTAAATATCCATAGGAACCAACATATCTCTGACACAAGATGCAGTATGCGCTGGCTCTCAGTAAGACAACGAATCTCCTTGAAAACACTTGCTTTTACACACAAATGCCTTCGGACTAAGCACCCAGCTACCTGACCAATAGATTATCTGTCCACACCTCTAACAGACCCCGCAGAATTGCTCAGACTAACTTCCTAACCATACCCCGCTTCAACCTTCAGAGATCTGGCGGGACCAGCTTCCCAGTATTGGCTGCCAAACTCTGAAACTCGCTCCGCAACCCGCTAAGAGTGGAACCATCCTTCCAGAGATTCAAAAACATGGCCAAAACTTGGCTTTTTGCCCAAGACTCTCTCCCGACCACCCACCAGCCTCCACTCATGCGATAGCCTCCACCCTCACCTTATGTAAATATGTTACTGTTCATCCTTGCTTTATGTGTATGTTCATATTTGTAAGTTATCTGTAATGCTTTGTCTGCCTATACCATGTTGTATACTAAGATGCGCCCGGATGCCCCTGGGCCTGTTGCACTTTATAAATAAAATAAATACAAATAGAGTACCATATACTTTAAAATGTCTTGCCACAAGATTCTCCTCTGTCCTTTGGCCATCTCCATCTTGTATTGTGGCCTTCTTTCTGCTCTCACAGGGCTGGATTTACCATATATACGCCCTTTCCCGGCCAAAGGATGTGTTTGTGGCCGGATGTGGGGGCTGGGGCTGTCTGGTCCCAGTCCACATCCTGGGCAAATTGTGTCTGTTGATGGGCAGATTTGGTGGCCAGAGGCTGTCAATGAATGGGAAGCCCTGCCAGTTTGAATAGTGCAGATCTTTACCATGGAGCTCTGGGTGACTACAGCTCGAATCATGGATGAATGGAGGACCTTTGCAGCCATACATTATATTGTCATTGGAGCCAAGACTTCTACGGAGAGGAGCAGTCGGTGAACAACCGGAACTAGTGTTTGCAGCCAACCAGTATTGTCTTAATCGTCCCAGCAAAGCCATGCTCATTTGATCCCGCCCTTGGAAGCTTACAAATGTGTCCCAGAACTACCCTGTTGCTGACCATCTTCCTCGTGGGCTACTCCACTGCCTCAGTCATCATCCTGAGTTCAGACTCTGCAAACCCTTGCGTTGTGAAACAAGAGCCCCCCCCCGGCAGTTGCAACTCTCCAGCACGAAGAGGAGACTTGCAGGACTAACCTCTTTGCTTCTGCTACAAGGGTCAACTACCGCCCTTTCTTCGCAGGTGTTGTGGAACTTAATTTCTTCATGCCGTCCAGAGCCAGGATCAGACTAGCCAGACCTAGATCCCGACCATGTGACCTCCTGGACCTCCTCCATCATAACAGACACTGGGGGGGGCACATTTTGGGATGTGTAGGGTGATTAAGGAACTCCTGTTCTACCTGTGTGAATCGGAGTACAGGAGGTGAATACACATTCTTGTTCCTACCTCCTGTAGGGTTTAACTGGCGTAAAGTCCCTGCCCTAACTCTAACTCTACCTTGCCTGACCGTGATTGGAGGAGTTCTGTTCAAGGATTCTCCCCGGACTGCCCCTGCGGTGGTGGGGATTGGGTATCCTAAGAACTTTACTGTCCTTGTTCTTCAACTTTGTAACCCCTACAAACTGCCTCTTGACTTAACTTTGACAACCCTTTTTCATACTACCTTAAGACTCCGGTCCTCCTGCAAAAATCTTTTAGCAAGGGAAGGACATTTAAAGGGTAGAACCTTAGAATTATAAGATTGTGATGGCTCCTTTTTCATAAATATTTACTTCTCTAAAGTGGTTTACTAGCACTGTTCTTGTTTCACTTGCTTTGCTACATTAGTGTCCCAATATGTATCCAACTGTATTCAAAAGTAAATTGTTGGTGCTCTGTAGAGAATTTCTAAAGGGTTGGTGCTCTATAGAGAATTTCAAAAGGAAAAGTATGTTTAGTGTAATCCGTACCTGTGGTTTTAATTGCCAAGATGTCCAAAGCCTAAATAATAACCTGCGGGAAGCAAGGGCGTGGGTGTTTACTCCCGCCTGGGTGCCCTGGGAGTTCTCGTTGCTGCTCCTGCTGCCGGCTGGAAGCCCTGACCCCACCGCACCAGCATATCTACAGCGGGCTTCAGCCGCGAGGGTGGAAACCCGCAGGAAATTAGGGTGTAGGTGTTTGTGATCTGCCAGGGGAGAGTATCTGCCCCAGTTACAGTTGAAACTATTTGTGACCCTGGGAGGTGGGCGGGGCTAGTGGGGGAGTCGGCACCTGAGAACTTTAGCAGCACCTACAGCTTCCGTGGGACTATTCCAGCCCCTGCGCTAACTCTTTGCCTGAATTTACCAATCTTTCTCGAAGGGGATCAGAAGTTGGTCATGATCAAGAAGATCAAAAGCCGCTGATATCCAGCAGGCCAGAGCGACCTCCATCCGAGATTCTCAACATGTGCATCTGCAGATCTAAAATAGCGCTCTCTGTACCGTGGAGGGTTTTAAAGCCAGACTGTCTGGGATGCAGGATAATAGACCTCTCCACAAAGGCTTGTAGTTGGTTAGTAGCATATTAATCAAGCATTTTGAGCAGGAAATGACAGTTGGCGATGGGGGCGCAGGTTACCAAGGTCACTGGGTCCAGTCCTGGTTTTTTAACCAGAGGGTTGATGGTGGCTTTCTTTATGGAATCAGGGTCTTGAATACTGTCAAGAGGAGTTGACAAATCTTATCAAAAAGGGTGCAAAGATCTCCTTGTAGTCCAAGAAAGAATTAGGCGAAATGGTGTTCTCTGGCCACTGGAAGGGCGCATAGTCGAGAGGGTGGCCTTCATGTCGGCAAGAGAAACAGGAGCAAAGTTAAACCTATGCTCTGATTTATTGATCAGAGGAACGGGAGGAGGACAGAAAGGTAGAGGTTTATCAAGTTTAGCTCTGATTTTGTCCCGTGCCTTGTCCACCTTGGCTTCTGTATATCAGCACAGACTTGGTCTGTAGAAGCTATAGCGAAGGAAAGAGTACTGGGTTCCTCTAAAGACTTCACAATCTCAAGTTTTTTTCGAACTGTTGATTTTTATAACAATGTTTTTTAGCTTTGTTAATAGCTATCATGTAGTCTTTGTCAGAGATCTTACACTGGGCTTTGTTGTCTACTGAAGGGCATTTAAGCCATTTGGTCTCCGCCTGACGTTTTTGAATTTTCATTTGGCACAGATCCTGTGTGAACCACTTCTGGTGGGAAGGATTCTCTCTAACCAGTTTGCTCCTAACTGGCGCCACACGTTTCAGCATGGAGAGCTTAAGGTTATTAAAGGTACCAGTAAGAATAGCAATGTCCAGATCAGATGTGGCCGACATGAAGCTGTCAAGGCAGTCTTTCAGGTCCAGCTGCGTAATCTTCTTAAAGTTCTGGTTTAGAACCATTTTCGCAGGGTTTAGTGGTTTAGGAGATGGGCTAGGAGTAAGAATTGTAAAGGAGACATGGTAGTGGTCGGACCAGATGCAAGGGAGAGTGTCCATCATATTAACCGAGATTATTTACTACAACCCATTCAAGGGTGTGACCCTTAATGAGTGGGCGCAATTTTAAGGAAGTCGAGGTTATTTAACACCTGCTCTAGAATGGTTGCTTGCTAGTTGGCGACGTCATTACGGCAACCAACTAGCAAGCTGGAACAGTTGGGTCCTTGTAATTTATTGAGACGGTGGAAAAGATCTTCATCAAAATTAGGTGTTTGAGCTGGAGGACGATGGATCAGGACAAGGTTAATGCAACTATTCGTTGACTCTGTCGGTTTGGGATGCAAAACCTCACAATCCTTGAAGGAGCAAGGTGATTCAAAGAAATGGTGATTATTTTTTTTGCTACATTAGCAACAATATTATGCAGGGTTGCCTCAGACTGAGAGGGAAGGAAAGATGTATCGTCCATCTCGGAGTCTAAACCGCGAGGCAGGGGTAGAACGCAGGATTTTTTTTTTTTAAGCTGTATTTAGTGGCTAAAGGCAGGGCACCTGCGAGGGCTTATCTGAAGGAGACCTATTTATCCACGATGGCAAGGCGGTGTGCCTTTTGGGCAGCAGGCAGCAGATTGAAGCTATCTGGGTAACCCATGTTGGTACCGGCGGTAGTTCGCCTGTTGCTTACAGGACACAACTGTGCTATGGGACTACAACTGTGCTATGGGACTACCCCCGTAAGCAAAATGCGGATTAGATCGGAGTATGTCTTTCCATACCCTTCCAAGGAGTACCAGGCCACCGACTGTGTGCAGCAGCTTCTATCAGAGGACGGACAGAGGACAGTGAAATGTACAGCTATTAACAAGGAACAGCGGTCTGCACACAATGCGCACAGTATATTATTCCTCGCAAGGTTTAAAAAATGTACAAAGCACAGAATACCCGAAAGGCAGACTCTGGGAGGAAGACGCCAACACGTCGATTATGGCGATGACTGAGGGAAGAATGGGCTTGTCTCGGGTGCGCATGTGTGCCAGGTTGCTGGATTTGTGGAGGCTGGGGCTGCTGGGAAATGTAGTTTCCCCGGCCACGTAGCTCAAGCAGAATGCACAAAGCCAAATGCTGCTTTTAAAGTGAGTAGATTAACCTCACATGTAGCCAGGCACACAATCCACAGAGCGTTATGGAATTTCACAAGTATTTTCAAAAGTACTTCAATTAAAGCGCACGAAACACACATTCAGTTTTGGTAGCGGCAAGATAACGCATGTTAACGGCCTCTTCTCTGGCGCCCATTGCTCAATTTGCATCTTGTGGCTGTCATTCAGGCCCGCCCTTGGAACTACTTGTTTGGCCCCTCACCCATGGATGGCACCGGCCATTGAAGTTGTCCACCCTTGGTCGTCTTCTGTCCTCCCTGCAGTGGATCTAATGGACCTGGCCTTGGAGGGATGTTGCAAGGGGAAAGCATTATTTGTCCTCCTTTCAGCACTTTCAGCAAGTCTGTCAGCTGCAAATTTGGGTGCCAGCTCCTTGCTACGCTTAGCCTGAACGCACCGCCAGCACCTCCCTTCAGCCTCATCACCTACAGAACCCAACACTATCCGGGGCTGCTCCTGTGATCGAGTGAACTGCCCGACATAAAAAAAAACACTATTGGCTTTGACTAAGGTTTTGACAGAGGCCAAGGGGGAGGGAGGGGCGTGGAGGGTTGGAGACGGTCTTATCAGGGGACTGGCTTAGGGGCTTTGGCCCAACTGTTGACGTGGTGTCGTATCCCATGTCCTTGACCGTCCTTTGGTTCTGGTGCCCGGTATGCTCCAACCGTGACGAGGCAAACGGAGGCAGACCAATCTCCAAATGTACTCGGAGAGCCCACTAAGGTCCCCATTCTGGGGTTTGGGTACCCAATTTAGGAGGGCCATGCCCTGAGGAACCTGGCTATCAAGCGTCCCGTTGGGAGGGCAACCAATGTATTGGGGTAAGATTTTCATAGTAATGATGATCTTCCTGACCTGTGTCAACCCCAGAACATTTTGCTTTACTGGTGGATTATTTTTCCCTTATACCTCCAGTGAGTGGGAACCTATTTCCACACTCGCAGAATCCCTAACTCTTTTTATGGTTGTCATTTCTAAGACTCTCCATAGTGTCTTTTAAAGGTTAACCTCTTTAACAACTATTTTGCAAGAAGTGCCTATTGTTGCTGGGTTGCCCTAGGGGCTCCCCTTTTAATTTTCTCTGGCTAACCTTGAGAGAACTACAGTTCCAACGGGTAGAAAGGCTCTTGAGATCCCTTTACATTTTATTTGGTGAAACCAGCACACCCCACCTTATGTGGAATGCTGGGGAGTTACAATGTATCCCCTTTACACTAAAGCTGTAGCAATTCTGTTAGTGACATGCTTACCTTCAATGGCTGGTGGCAGTGATACGTTTTATTTATTTGGGGCCCCTTTACCACAGGCTTTGTGCACAGCCACGGTAAAGGCACCCATGGGTGCTCATCTTACCAAAATGGCCCCTCTTGTTTTTTTGCCATTTCAGTGTTCCTTGGACTCTCTGCCCAGGGTCCAGTCTGTCAAAGAAATTGGTGTGTAAGTTTCCCAACTGTGTCCTGCTCCCCCTGACTTGCTGTTAGCCTGTCCAGAATAAGTCTGCATTAGGTTTTACCTAGAATAACCTAGTTATTTATAAAGAGGAACACTGGATTTTGCTTTCCCTGTTCTGTTTTAGACCGACACAGAAACAGTCTTAGTTTATTAGTTGTTGATGGCTCTTTGAAAAAGTATACTGGTTTTACTTACCTTGAGTTAACTGTGTGTCATCCTAAAATAAGTTACAAGAGTCTGCTTATCTCAATCAGTGTTTCACTGATCTCAAAAGAACAAGGCTGTAATTGAATGTTACATCCTTAAGTTTTACTCCCTTTGTATAACTGTATGCTATCACAAAAATAGTTTACTGTACCTAGAATTAGTGTAAAACTAATCACAAAACTTATATTGTCCAGTTGACTTGTGTGATTTCTCGCTGAGCATCACAGTTCAACTTTTAGGGTCTACTACCCTCGTATTACTGAATGTAATCTGAAAGTAACCATTGGTTTTACTCCCCAAGAATAGGTGTGTCTTATACTGAATGTGTTTAAAAACGTTTGACTTACCTAGAACTATGGTTGGGTGTTCCAAATAAGGTTCTATGCTTTGGTCTGTACCTTCAAGCATTGCGTTGTTAGGTAAGATTTTCACAGAAATGGTAAATCTTCCTGACTTGGGTGAACCCCAGAACTTTTTCCTTTACTAGTGGGATATTTTTCCTTAATACCTCTGTGAGTGGGAATCTTTTTCCACACTCACAGAATCTTTAACTCTTTTTGTGGGTGTCATTTCTTTGGACTCCATAGTGTCTTTTTAAAGTTATCCTCTTTAACAACATTTTGGCAATAAGTGCCTGTTGTTGCTGGGTTGCCCTATGGGCTCCCCTTTTTAACTTTCTTTTGCTAACCTTGAGAGAACTACCGTTCCCAAGGTTAGAGGATCTTTGGATCCCTTTTTACATTTTATTCTGTGAAGCCAGCACCCTGCCACCTTATGTGGAGTGCTGGGGAGACAATGTATCCCATTTCACACTATAACTGTAACAATTCTGTTACAGGGACAAGCTTACCTTCAATGGCTGGTGGCAGTGATACTTTTTATTAATTTGGTGCACCTTTACTGCGGGCTGTGTTCACAGCTGCAGTACAAGCACCGAAGGGTGCTCATTTTACCAAAATGGCACCGGTCTTTAACCAATTTAGTGTTTCTTGTTACTTCCCCTGACATCCAGGGCGGGAAATTCCATTGTGTTTTTTAAAAACATTTTTTTTATCTTTGGGGGGCAGGTAGCGAGGGAGGAGTCCAAAACTCCACAGCCCTTTGTCTTCCTCCTTGCCTGAATGGGGACAAATCCCAGTGCGCAGGGCTGTCTGTTCCGATTGGACAACCAGACCGCCCGTCTTTTAAAATACGGGGAGAGAATGCAGAGGTTGTGCTGTAGTTCCTGATAAATACTGCGAGCTGA
This sequence comes from Ambystoma mexicanum, assembly GCF_040938575.1. Classification (NCBI taxonomy): domain Eukaryota; kingdom Metazoa; phylum Chordata; class Amphibia; order Caudata; family Ambystomatidae; genus Ambystoma; species Ambystoma mexicanum. Next base: position 1,550,944,468 of record NC_090932.1, read on the forward strand.
AGAGAAGTCGACCACTGGAACCGAAACCAAAGAGGAAGATGAAGGAAAAGCTGCTGAAACTATTTCCAGCAACCACAGCGCCTGCTGTGTAACCAGAGCCTGCTGTAGCCCTTCCTTCCAGTCTACCTGGGGACTCTGAAAACGATGACCCAGAGCCTGGTGAGACCCACTAGACTCAAGGAGACCTGCATTTTGAGCCATCTAACGCGTTGCTGCGACCTTGCGTTGCCGCAATACACTGTGGCCTTGAGTGCGGTGCAGTCTTCTGAATCTCGCTGAAACTTCGTGGGCATCCTAGTGGATCTCCAGAGACACGAGTAGTCTGAAAAGTCCCCTCAACAGAGAGCTGGACGTTTGTAACGACGAGAATTCAACTGTGATTTTCTGTCCTGTGCTCCTTTTTGAAAAGGTGCCAAATCCGCAGAACTGTATTCAGCCATGAGGAAAACCTTGCCTAGAGCCTTCATCGATCCCCGCTGAAAAGTTCCTTCTGAGGTCTTGTTTTCAGTCACCACGACAAGGAATCCACTGACCGGGTATTTGGCTGCAGATCCTGAAGTAGTCCTACTGCTAAATCTTCAATGCTGAGGTACTGTGTTGGCTTGGGTATGTACTTAACTTGAGTCTCTTTCTGTGGGGTGTTTTCTGTGATGGGGAGGCCTCTCATCCAGTGCACCCAGTCCCACTGCTAGAATCCTGCTAGGGTGTCTTCTGCGAAGCCCCCTGGACCCTCTTCTAACTCAGAAGTAAAGTACTCACCTGTTTGCCCAGTCTCCTAAGGAACACTGACTTTTGCTACTTAAGAACCTATCATGACACTGCCTGTTGGTATATCCTAGTGACCACCCCCCCTTCTTACACTGAACACTCGTGCTCCAAGAATAAGGCAAAGACTTTTAAAGGATTGTGCCTCTTGCCTAGAAGAGAAAGTAAGTGTTTAAAAGTTACTTACTTTTAAAGCGTTGGTTGGTAACTGTAATTCCAAGAGTGAACAGTTACACAAGTTCTTACTTTAGATGTGTGATGCACTATTCTTAAAAGTATAGTTAACATCTTTTCTTCCTTGAACTATTTTGCCATTCTAATAGAAAGTCGATCTGAAGGTATATTACTCACCTGTGATTAGGTTGTGCCTCTTCCCAAAAGTAATGTTGGTTTCATCAGATCAGTCCTGTTAGGATAATTGTATGAGTGTCCCCCCAACTGGGTCTTGCTTACCCTGACTTGCTGTTAGCCTGTCCAGAATAAGTCTGTATTAGGTTGTTGCCTACCTAGAATAACTGAGTCATTCAGTAAAGTGTAACCTTGGGTTTTACTTTCCCTGTGCTAGCTAACCCAGAGTCTGTGGTTCTGGCTGTTCCTTATAAGTCCTACATCAACATATATAGCTGGGGAAAGATCTAACCTGGACTCCTTGTGAGATTAAAAAGTGTATGGGTTTTACTTACCTTGAGTTAGATGTGTACCATGCAAACGTAAGTTACCAGAGTTACTGCTTATCTCAGTCTGTTTCACTGATCTCAAAAGCACCTGTAATTGAATATTACATCCTTAGGTTTTACTCACCTAGTATAACGTATCACAAAAGTAGTTTTAGGTTTTTTCTGTACCTAGAGTGTTCCACTATTCACCATAAGTATATTGTCCATTTGACTGATTATGTGATTTGTACTGAGAGCCAATGTACAACTGGTAGGGTCTACTGCCCTTGCATTACTGAATGTAATTGTGAAAGTAACCATTGGTTTTTACTCCCCAGAATAGTTGTGACCTATACTAAATGTGTGTGACAAGGTTTTGACTTCCCTAGAACTACTGTTTGGTATTACAAATCGGGTGTATACTTTGGTCTGTGTACCTTCAAGTATAGTGTTTTTAATTGTGATTTCATATAATGTTAGTATTTATTTACCCCTAGACTTATCTGGGTCTACCTGTATTTAAATAAATCATTTATTTTTACATACATAGTGTTTCTCTGGACCATTTGTATTACAATTTCATCTGTACTGATTCTACAGCCCTCTCTCCCTCCTAAGATAGCCCTGGCTGCTCTGTCTACGCTACTATGTACTCTGGTGCTACAGCCTTATACGAAGTGGAGTCTTGTACTGTCTCAATTGAATGGTATTGATGAACTTGGGTAGAATTTCAGAAAAACTTCTCTTACACAATGCACATAGCCCTTGCCATGGGAGGCTTCTGCTCAAGCATAATGCCCATGCAGGGCCACTGTTTTTCTTCATGGGGTCCCAAAATTGCCCCTGATAGAATAGAACCAAGGGATGCCCTTTGGAACAATTGGCTCCATTGGCTGCATTCTGTAGGGGACTGCTTTTGTGACTAAGGACGCAATGGTTGAGTGCACTAGATTGACAGAGACAGCAGGATTCCCATTAATCAAATTGGTCTTTAGGGACGGACATATGGCACAGGATATTTTTGAGAAAATGTAAGTCGGGCAGACCCGAAGAAGTGGGATTGCTTGCCCATCCCCCAATGCTGGTCTTGCGGCCCTCCATGGTATCTCCACTAGCAATGGATATTTATCTGGGGTGAACCTTACCTTTTAGTACCCTCTATAACCCATATAGAAAAAAGTAAGACGGTCTGAACTCCTACAAAAACGGGAACCCGAATTGCCCAGCTCGTTATAGCAATATTCAATAACCCGAACATTATCCTGGAGTATACATATCCAAACTCCTCCTTGACTGCGCAAACCGCCTTAATGGGTGGGCCCACTACTCTTTTCAATGTTCACTTCTGTTACCAAGAGTATCATAAAACACAATTTTGTGCATCTCTAATACCTGGACCACCGCGACCGTCAATGCTGCATTGTGGCCAGCTATCAGTCGGTCCCAGAACATATCTTCTTGGTGCCCACCCTGAACCTTCCAAATACCAATAATCTGGTGGGCCAGGTGCCCTCACAATCCATCAGCAGATGGTTGAGGGACTGTTTTGCTGGATTTTTGCACACATTACAGAGAATCATAGCCACATCCCCTCCCTCCCCCCCCAAAACCCATTCTTGATTTGATTTACACCGTGTGGACCACGTTAAGGCGTATTCTTAGAAAATTCATCCGAATCTTCCAATCTGGGAACTTTACAAGATATCTGGCCATGTACCCCTGTGTCTTTTCTTTTTTCAGAAAAGGGTTTGATGGTATTAATATGCGCATGTTATCAGTTGTTTCCATCAGTCCCTCACATAGAGGGCTTTTTTTAACTTTAACTGGATTATGGATCAGTGTTTCCTGATCTGTGTCGGCCAAAGCTAGCCCCTCTTCAACTTTTGCTGCCAGACTTGAGAGGATCCTAGATTTCCTTTGCTCCCAGTGGGACTTAATATATATTATATTGAGAGATATTTGTTCTGTGTTGCCCAATAATGGTGTTGTTTCCCCCTTGGTTTCTTCCCGTCTTCGAATTGTTGTAATGACTCTCTAGAAATCTATTGCTAGGATGTACTTTGATGGCCTTAAGGCTGAATAAAGTTAATTGACAATTGTAATTTGTATACCTTTTTGCTTAACTTGTGTTGAGTGTTCTGTGTATGCTTAATGGAACCCTTCACTGCTCACCCACTCTTAAGTCTAAGCCTTACTGTTTAGTCACACTACCTTGATAGTATGGCTAAACATTGGTGTCCTTCCCTGTTCACATGAATATGGTGGCCTCTTAGAATCTGTCTATGGGGTTGTTCCTGAAAATCCTTAACAATTGGCATACGTATCCGTTAGGACAGTCCACCCAAAGGACTTTATAAAACTATCCTTGGCAACACAAACTCTATTTCTTCGCATAAGCCTGTACTACTCAAGGTAGAGGTAGCTATGACCGGTTCCTTGTCTTAAAAATGATAGATAAATGCATTTTTAACAAATAAAAAATAACGAGAACAATAACAAATGTTTTGTTGGGCCCCCCTCCAAACTCCTGATTTCCCTTGCTAAAAATGCACCCAACCATTTACCCCACCCCACATATATATTTTCTTTATAAAATTCGCTATTTTATTGTTATTTTTAATTCGTTATTTCATTTGTTGATTTATTTTTCGTTCTATTTACTGTATAACACTATGACTGAGCTGCTGCCATGCTTATCTTAGGAGGGCGAGAGGGCTGTAGGAAGGTACAAAGAACTTGTCACATACATATATGGAAACACTATTGCACTGATATATTGTAAAAATAATGGTTTATTTTATATATACACAGGCAACATAACACTAGGTTGTCGATGGTGCTTGCAAGGAGCTCAAGTAAAAGACAGCGTCATCAGGAAGAAAAACTAGGATTCAAAGGTGAAGGAATATACACAGTTAAGTCCAGAGGTGATATGCAAGGGCATACAATGAATCATTTTAGCCTGAACACTGCTATGAATTTTGACAAAGATCTACTTGTTGAAGATTATCAGGCAGACTGCACCCCTTTAAGGATAACAGTGGAAAACGTTCCACAATCATCAACTAAGAGTATGGATAATGTTATATCGGAAGCAATTGCAAAGTCTCCTCGGTTGAACTAGAAGTTGGCTAATTGGGAAAGCAGTAGGGTTGGTTGGCAATACATTAAGTGGGCTATATAAATAAAATCGAATCAAATTCAAAGCAAAAGAATTCTTTAGATATGTAAGTACTATTATGAGTCATAAACACAATATAAAAACCAACACAATATTTATGTTAAGTAAACCAAAGTATATAACACATTTAGAATAGCAAGATGCAATTCAAGGTGAGTAAAACCACATTAGATTTTTAGAATGGCAGTATGCAATTCAAGGTAAGCAAACCCCATTGGTATTAAACTGTTACTTATTCAGTTTCAGGAATCCTACAGTTACACGTTCTAGAATAGTGGAGAACAATTCAAAGATAAGTAAATAACTTTGTAATAATTTACAGAATGGCAGTAAGCAATTCACAGGTAAGTAAGAACTGCCAAGTAAGAACATTGTAACACTTAGCTTATTCCATTTCAGGAATAATCAGTTACAGCACCAACCCATAGCAAATAAGAACTTTGCAACACTTTTTTCTTCACAGAGGCTTTATACTTTAACAGTCCTTCCCTAATTTAGGGCATGAGTTCTCAGAGGCAGAAGGAGGATCCCGGTGGTCCAGGAGCCAGCTGTAGGCAGAAATGGATGAGGCACAAACTGTAGAGTTAGAGTTGTAGAGGATTTCTCATCTTGCCAGTAAGTATCAGACATTAGAGTTGGTAGAAGTGTTCCGGGACTTTGTAGAAGGCTCCCTCCATGTGTTCCAGCGTTTGGCCTGGGCGAACGCGCAACAGCACAAATCGCCACCCTAGCAATACAGGAGCGACAACTTTATGTATCACCTCAAGCCACATAGTACCACAGCACTGAAGAAGAGTTTGCAGATGGACACCTTCATGATGCAGCAGCACATGACCCGGTCTCTGGATTCTTGGTTGTGGTAACAAAAGAAAGGATTGTGGACGGGGAAATTGCAGCAGCAGTCGAGAGGAACGGCTCCCAGCAAAGGATTCATCGGTGCTTCTTGCGGCTCTGTGGATTTGGTGCCCTTTTCAAGGTACCAGATGTGGAATGGTCATATTCTAATTGATTTGCCACGCTATCTCAGTCCAGCACTCTGGTGAGGGGACTTCAAGGAGTGGAATGTTGCTTCTGGAGGTACAACAGGTGTCCACCGAAGTTGCAGTGGTATTCGTTGACTGGAAGACGATGCACAGCACTTTGGTCCGAGGGTATTGGCGGTTTGCAGCCCAGGAAGGTCTCTGTTCGTCGTAGGATGGCTTGACTTCCATGGAAAGAGTAACCTACTGGGAGAGTAGAGGGGTGCGGGGGGAGGACTGTTCCCACTCAAATAATCCACAAGTCCAGCAAAAAGTGTTGGGGCTCTCAGGGGTGAGGGAGATTTATCATAAATAGAAAAATCTAACCTAACACTATCCAGACCAGCAAGTGCATAGTTGTTAAGGCTAAATGGGATATTAAGAATCATTAGTTGCCAGGGTTAGTGATTGTGCTGGTAAGTGGTTATCCCTTCGAGTCTGGAATGGTGGCAAAGGATTTGTTTGCAGATGGCAAAAAGTGGAATGGTCGTTTTTTGTTTTTGTAAATGTTTTTATTTCTTTTAGGCTAAATACATTTTTTAGTACACAGTCCATGGCATCTTTTAGGGAATTAAGTACCACAATGACCGGAACTTGTTTGGCAGTGTTATGCCTATGTAATGTCTTCCAACATTACTTTTGGTTTAAAACTTTTTTTTTTACTTCTATTTTTTAGGATTTGATGTTGCAAAGACTGGAGATGCCCGAATTGGATTTGTGGGCTTTCCGTCTGTGGGAAAGTCCACCCTGCTAAGTAACCTGGCGGGTGTGTACTCTGAGGTGGCAGCATACGAGTTCACAACTCTTACTACGGTGCCTGGGGTTGTCCGATACAAAGGAGCCAAAATACAGGTAAGGAACCCTGGTCCTAGGCACACACATGTAGGCATTTTTCCTTTAGTGGGCTGTCCAGTATAAAGAATTGCTTGCCTCTAGGGCTCAATTTTATATTTTGAAGAGTGAATATTTTACTTGCTATTATAAGTTGGGAATGAAAAATGATCTCCTTACCACTAGGACTTATTAGTTAAAAAAAAATGTTTCTCTGTAATATATACGTTTTTGGAAATTTTACTGCTTTACACTACATGCCCATGTAACGCTTTTATTTTTACCCTGGTTTTTGTTGTAGTATTTCTGCTCCATTTTGTCTTTTTTGGGGGTGCTTGTTTTTTACAAAGTAAAATTGTCTGATAAGGAGTTTCTTTCTTCTTGTAAATAAATAAGGCTTTTTGGTTCATTATTTTCTGCATACTGACAACTAAAGTGAACAAGCTCCTTCATGTTCCCAATTTATGAGACCAGCTCACCAAGTAAAGATGGTGTACAAAAAGTTATTTTTATTTGGTTGACACTTTTTGCACAAGGGGCAAACGAGCAGCAACAGTCCCATTACAGGGTGGTATCTTAGGTCAGTGCAGGCAAAAAGAGTGCACATTATTTCATGGCCAAATGGAACCCCTGTTCTCTAGTTTTACCAACAGTATGGTGTACAAAGTCCATGTGGGGGTGTCCTGGTTGTTAGATAAGATTTTTGTAAAGTCCAACTCTTATGGAACTTCACAAGTTAGATCTCAGACATGTACTACACAAGTGGGTAGAGTGGCTGAGCAGCCAGGCTTATGTAAGGAGAGGTAATGTGAGCTGTCGAGTAGTACAATGAAATTGGTGAACACTTACAGCTTAGTTATATTTCTGAGGCTTGTGGAATCTGCTTAGATCACATGCTGTGCCAAGGCCGACATCTAGTGGAAGCTGCAGAGTATTACAGTTGTTTTCGAAACTCGAAAAGGGACGTCGACAGGGCGTGCCAGTAATACTATCCCTAGTGTGACATCCACTGTACCCATGATCCCTCGCGCATCGAGGTCCATCAGATTGTTTTTTCCACCATTCTAGATGGACGCGTGTAGCGGAGTTCCTATTTCAGCATAAAGCCTCTTACTTATTTCAATTACCAAGAGTTATTTCTATCCCTAACTTCACTGATCATCAAAATATCATGCCGGTGAAGACAAAGAGACTGCCCGTCGAAAGACTAACGCGACGGATCGCTCGGCCTTGGAAGGCCGCCCTAAGCCTCGGCCCAGACAGTAGGGAGAGGGGCGAAGGTCATTTAAGAATGTATATGCCCCTTTTCTTACACTACTTTCGCCCAGCTGCCATAGTTTGTAGTTATGGACAAGATCCCGTTTAAATTCTGCCCCAAGTGCAATAGAACATTTTCGTGGGTCGATGAGCATTTAGTCTGTCTCCCAAGAGACCACGTTGAGAGTTCTTGAGTGTGTAGGCTCTTCAAGCCCAAGACTTTAAAGGACCGATCGACAAAACGCTAGGCCCACTATGCCAGGCCATGGAGGTAGAAGGTGCTTTCAGTGATGGCAGCAACGCTGCTGTTTCGGACCGCGAGGGCGACTGGGTACCTTCGGCTACCCAAGCGCAGGCCCCTGACCCTGGAAGACAGGCCGGCGGCCCTGTTGTGGGGACAGCACCCGGCGGCGGAAGCACAACAGTTCCATCCACCACTAAACGCACAACCCCAAGTCGAGACTCGACACATGGGTTGAGCGGTCGAGAACTCGCGACACCCAGGGAAAGGTCCGTTGAGTCCCAGTCCTCTGGGCACTCTCGCTCGAGATCGCCGCACGACAGGAGTTAAAACTCCCTCCGAGGGCTGATCATCCGCAGACGAGGCCTTGGCCCTACCCGCACCCGAAAGTACGTGCTCTGCGTCAGGTAGTAGGCCCTGGGCGCAAGGTTGCGGGGGAAAAAAAAACCAAAGTCGTCGAAGACCCCTCATAGTGATAAACCACTCATAAACAAAGAAAAACGTCTAGAGGCTAGGCCTAAAAAATCTGGGCTAATTCCTCCCACAGATGAAGACTTGGACTTCCTTCCCAACCCTTGGTCATCCCAAGTTCAGCAGAATGGTTATCACAAGACATCTATCACAAGACATCGACGGGGTCATGAGGAGAAAGTCCTTTATGGCCAACTTCTACGAAAATGCCCCTGCCTACTTCGAAAGTTTCCACTCCACTCCCCCCCCACTACAGCTCCCTCTGGGTCACAAGTCCCTGCTCAACCTTCTCAACCCCCTTCTAAAAGATCTCCTACCGAAAATCCACTGTGAAGCACAATCATAGAGCTCTATGACCCGGACTCCAAACACGAAGACCTCTCAATTGTAGAGGCAGCTGACCCTCAGTACGAAGATGATGCAGCAGACCCTTATTACAGGGATGATGAAGACCAAGAGGCTGACCCAGAGGCCAATATGTATCCTATGGACTCACCTATTGATCGGGACCCCCTATCACTGATTCTCCTGTTGACAACCAACCCCTTCTTAATAAGGTGTTAGCCAGGGCAGCAGAGCCCTTTCAAATAGAGACCCAGGAGGTAAAAGAGGATAAGGATTTTGTAGAACAAATCCTTGGACAAGAAGACGGTGGCGCAGTTTATTCCTCTACTCCAGTCAATACAGCGCAAGATAGAGCAGTCATTAGAGACCTCTAACCTCACACTGGCTGTAAACCCCTGTATAGAGAAGCTATTCAGACCCACTGTATATTGAGGGCAGCTGAAGCCCGACTTGTTAATCGTAACTACAACTAGGTAGAGAGCGGGCAACTCCCCCCTGCTTCCTCCGAGGCCCCGTCCGACAAGGAAAGCAAGAGGCTTTATACGATGGGCAGAAAGGTGGTCTCCTCTGCGGCTTACCAGACCAGAATTGCAAACAATGTGCAACCCTTTTGGCTAGTTACGTGTCGGCCTTACTGTCGTCTGCCCCGGAACCACTGAAATCCGAGCTAGCACATATGGCTGCAGAAGGGAGAGCAGTGTCAAGCTGCTTACTTAAGACCAACCTTGATGCTGCAGAAAACGCCGGAAGGATTATTGCACAGGGTACTGTTATTAAACGTCAGGCGTGGCTGCAGCAATCCGGTTTTAAACCAGAAACACAGGACACCTTAATTAACATGCCTATCGAACCCAATGTGCTCTTTGGCAAGGCCATCGAGGACGCCCTTAAGACAACTAAAGAGAGTATGACACACTTGGATCTTTGGGTCAACTTGCCAACAAGCCACCCGGCCAGAGGTGTAATGGGACTTTTTCGCCATTTTTGTGGCGAAGGTTCACACCGGGAGTCCAATTACAATCGGAGCCAAGGGACTCCCTGGGGAAATAATCAAGGTCAGTCCTCCAAAGAACTATCCTAGAGGACCGCGTAGAGCCAGAGCTCGTGGCGGGGGCAACTCCTCTCAAAAACAGTGACTGATTCAGGCGCCCTCCCATGCCTCTCTAGTAGGACGCATTTCCAGCTTCACCCACGCATGGGAGGGAATCGCTTCCGACAGATGGGTGCTGTCCACAGTAGCAGGCGGATACTGTATAGAGCTCCTCCAGCTACGCCTAAACCATCCCCCATGATAGAAGATCCATTCAAAGGAACACCAGCGTATTCCTCCTCAAGGAAGTCACTTCTGCTAAAGAATGGCTTCGAAGTCGTCCCGGCCAACCAGGTAAACAAGGGTATTTATTCAACTTTCTTCCTTGTACCAAAGAAAGATCTGACCATGCGCCCAGTATTAGATTTGCACGAGGAAAACAAATATGTAAAGCCCCAAAAGTTCTGCATGACTACGCTACAAGAGGTAATCCCTCTACTAAAAAGATTACATGGCAACACTGGATCTGAAAGATGCCTATTTTCATATTTCAATGTTCCCAGCGCACCGAAGATTCTTGCGTTTCAAGATAGCGAACCAGCACTACCAATTCAAAGTGCTACCCTTCGGAATAGCATCTGCTCCAAGGGTATTCACAAATGTACTGGCGGTGGTGGCAGCACACCTGCGCAGGGAGGCAATCCGTGTACCCTTACCTGGACGACTGGCTCATTACAGCAGAGCTTTACCCCCCCCCCCCCCCCCCCTCCTCTAATTTGAACGCAAAACATTGAAGGGACCATCAACCTTCTCTTTCAATTGGGCTTCTCAGTAAACTAGAAAAAGTCGAGGCTAGTGCCAAGCACAACCAAACAGTTCCTAGGAGCTGTCCTAAACACTCAGGAGGGGTTGGTCTTTCCGTCAGAGGAAAGAGTCCAAAATATGTTGTAAATACCACATTATCGGGCCGGCCGCCAGATAAGGGTTCGCAAAGCGATGTGCTTGCTAGGCATAATGCCATCTTACATTTACCTGGTTCCACGCGCGCCTGCAACCCATGCAGGAGTGGTTGGCGAAACAATGGTCTCGGGCAAGCGGTCAGTGGGACGATCTAGTGGTCGTTTCGCCAACACTGGTATAAAATCTACGCTGGTGGACGAGAGAAAATCTACTGAAGGGGAAACCCTTCTACGATCCAGAGATACAGGTGATCATCACAACTGACGCCTCTCTTGCTGGGGGGGGGGCCCCCACGATCTTCACCACACAGCTCGGGGTCTGTGGTCTCACGCAGAAGCTCAGAACCACATCCATCTTCTAGAACTGGCAGTATTCAAGGCCCTTCAAGCGTTCGAATCCCACATAATATCTGTGCAGGTCCTAACAGACAGTACAACAGCAATGTTTTACATAAACGGGGGGGGGGGGGGCACACACATTCTCCAAATCTTTCCAAACTTGCACAGCAAATTTAGAAATGGGCACTCTATAGAAGATATTCCTATCGTCACAGCACGTTCCTGGGGAACTCAACTCTCTTGCAGACTCAGAAGAACACGAGTGGCAACTTCACGCAAAGGTCGTAGAACACCTCTTCTCTCTATGGGGTTTCCTCACAATAGACGTTTTCGCTACAAGCGAAAACAGGCAATGCCCAGACTTCGCGTCCAGGTTTCCCCAGCCAGGCTCCAAGGGGGAACGCCCTATGGATGAACTGGTCAGGGAAGTTTGATTATGATTCTCTCCATCCCCCCCCCCCAACACCTCTCATAAGGAAGGTGGTGAACAAGATCCTCAAGGAACATATGACACGCCTTCTCGTTGCTCCTATGTGGGCAAGACCACCCCGGTATCCTCATCTGCGCAAACTGGCGATGTGCGATCCCATCAAACTCCTGTGCCCTTTACAACCTGCTCTCCCAGCACGGGGGCCTAACGGTGCACCCTCTACCTCACTCCATGAACTTGGAAGCATGGCTCCTGAAGTCATAGTTTAGTTATCTTAACCTGCCTCAAAGATGTATGGACATCTTAATGGAACCAATAAAACCTAACACCAGACGCTGTAATTTTGACAAGTGGAGAAGATTCGTAATTTGGTGCCAGTCTAAACAAATGAACCCCATTGAATGTACTCCTTCCCACATTCTTACAAATATGCACCACTTGCTGGATGTGGGGTTAGTGTTCAACTCCTTAAAGGTCCATCTGGCGGCTTTGTCAACTTACAGCACTTCCCACGATAAGATCTCGTGGAAGGTACGGGTTAGCAAAACATTCATGGAGGGAGTAAAAAGACTCCACCCTCCAATCTCAAACCCGCCACCAGGATGAGAGCTCGATGTACTTGCTAAGCTCATGGGCCCCCCTTTCGAGCCGATGCACAAGTCTAGTCTCAAACACCTGACTTACAAGACTGCCTTCTTAGTGGCTATCACTTCCATAAGAAGAGTTGGTGAAATACAACCATTTTCAGTGCAGGATCCTTTCTTTGTTGTACACAAAGACAAGCTGGTTTTACGTACTCTCCGTAGGTTGTCCCCTAAATTAATCGCCGAATTTCATGTAAACCAGTCAATTGAGCTACCAGCTTTCTTCCAGGAACCCAACAGCTCAGCTGAGGTCCACACACTGGATGTGAGGAGGGCGGTCCTCTACTATGTGGACAAGACCAGACCGCTTGGACAGATCAACTGTTTGTCTCCATAGAGCCAGGCAGAGAAGGTGACGGCATTTGCCATCTCTAGGTGGATAGTCCGATGTATACAACAGTGCTATTCCCTATCAAATAAGACACTCCCTTTTACGCCCAGGGCTCACTCCAAAAGAGGCACAGAAGCCACCCTGGCTTTCATTGCAAATTTCCCTTTAGACAGTATTTGCAAAGCAGCTACATGGAGCTCAATACATACTTTCACTCAGCACTACTGCATTAACACTCATTCCAAAACAGATACACAAGTGGGACAAGCGGTTCTTACATTTATTTGCTCATGAACCGCCTCACATCCCACCTCCTAACACTGCTCGCTAATCTATGCACAGCATGTGATCTAAGTAGATTCCACAAGCCTCAGAAGGGATACATACTCACCGTAAACATATTTCTCATGCTTGTATCTGCTTAGATTCACATGCGCCCACCCTTCCTCCCCTCAGAGAGAAGGCGCATGGATGCTTATGAGCTTGTCTGATACGTATCTGCTTGGATACAACTGTACTCGCACTACACCTCATGCTACCTCATGTCAGAAAAATAACAATCTGAGGGACCTCGATGCATAAGGGATCATGGGTTCAGTGGACGTCACAATAGGGATAGTATTACTGGCCTGCCCTGTCGACGTCCCTTTTCGAGTTTCGAAAACAACTGTAATACTCTGCAGCTTCCACTAGATGTCGGCCTATGCAAAGCATGTGAATCTAAGCAGATACATTACTCACTGTAATATTTCTGATACTTGTATCATATATATTACACACACACTTTTAAAAAGGTAGCAACTAATAGTAACATTCAATGGAAAATAGAATTAATTTATACAAGAACCATTAATGCTGGTGAGTAATTCCTTTGCTATACAGTTCCAGCACACTGAGTGACATCAATAACGGTCAGTAATCATATTTATATAATAAATATATATCGCCTTTACACATTGAGTTTTGGAGGGAACATTTCAGAATTAGTTAGAACACACTTTAGCAACTGTTTCTATAGGTGGTTTTACCCAGAGGGTTGTAGGCAGTCTTTTGTCCCAGCAATAATAGTGTCAACAATTAAAACCTCTAAGGGAACAAGCACTGCCAAAGCCAGTAGTGTTCAGAAGAGGAGCTTTTAGGAAACCAGGACAGCCAGTCAATGAGACAGTTACAGTTCTGATGCAGATTTTCTTAGAAAATATTAATCAAGCAGTCTGGAGTTCTTTGCAAAGTCTCAGGAGCTAAGGAGGAGCCTACCTGTTGGAGTACAAGCTGGGAGGGCTGCACAGGTGAGTTGAAGTCGACTCTAGATGGGTGAAAATAATACTTCTCAATCCAGGAAACGCTACAAATTGCAAAAGGTAGTTATACCCAAAGCCCCACAATACCTTAGAATTGAAGAAGAGGTTCCAGCTGGATTCTTTCATGATGCAGTGATGCAGACCCTTGTTCCTGCTCCTTGGTCGTGCTGACGAAAGGAGGGACGTCTGGCGGGCATCTGTGGCAGCACTCTGGAGAGGGACTCTGCAGGAATGGATTACACGCGATTCAGGGGCTTTGTTGTTTTAGCGCCTTTTTCTCAGCACCAAGAAGGAACGAATACCTCTGGTCAGATTTTCCTCGGTCCTGGCCTCTGGACGAAGATTTCCTGTTTATGTAGGTCCACAAGGATACACACAAAGTTTTGGCCAGATTCGTTCTCGGGAAGACCATGCACTCAATGATGGTCAGGGGTCCCCAGGCATTTGGATTTTGCAGCCTAAGACAGTCGCAGCAAGTCTGGATGAGCCAAAATGAAGCGGGTCTCGCGGCAAGTTGGTCCCACCAGTCCATGGGAGGAAGTATCTTCCCTGTTGAACGAGAACTGGGTCTGCACAGCTGCAAGGCTTCACCAGCGCTTCTGCGGTCCTGGAAGGTGCTGCTGGCATCTCTACTCGTCCTGTTCGTCAGATGTCTTGTTCCAGTGGTCGACATTGCCTGTAGTACCAGAATCCTTGCCTTTTTATGTAAAATCCCATTCATTCACTGCCCTAGGGCTGTCGCTCACTTGTGGGCTGGGGGGTGGGGAGGAGAAGAGTGACTGTCCTCCAGGCCAGCCAGCCGGCCAGTCAGAACTGGTTTCAGTCAGGCACACCTAGCGACAAAGGCCAACAAAGTTTCGGGACTCTCCCTCACTTCCTGCCTTTCCAGACACACTGGAGCCTGGGCGGGCTTAAAGGCCGAAGCCCTCCAAAGGCAAAACACACAAAGGACTCAGACCTAGTTTAAACAGAGTGAAAGCCCAGAAGGAACTAACAAACGCGAGATGGCGAAAAAAGAAGACGGGTGCCATTTTAGAAAGAATTGTCACCCTTGGGTGCTGTACTGCAACTGAGAAATCACCCTACACAAAAGGTAGTAAAAAGTAACTACGGCCACCAGCCATTCAAGTTAGTGTAACAAAATGTGGGATAAGGAGTTACTATGTAACCCCCAGCACTCCACATAGGTGTGCTGGACCCAGTAAGGTAGGTAAGATAAAAGTTGACTCCCTATTCTTGGGAACTGTAGTTCTCTTAATGTTTAATACATTTTCTTGTGTGAAGTCCAAGGGACTTCTCAGTGGCACTGCAGAGTGATGTTCACTATGCAAAAAGCAGATGCCTATGAAGTGTACCAGACTCCATTAAACGGTTAAAAAAAAAAAAATCAAAATCTAAAATACATGAGTGAGTAGCAAAAGGCTCCACTCACTCAGGAGGTTAAAAACCAAAAATATCTCAGATTCCAGCAAAAGAGCTGAGGGTGTCTAAGGTTAAAAGGAATTGGCACAAAACTGAACATTCTCCCCAACACCAGTGGTTACCATTCAGATAATGTGACTAGTTATGTAGCTGGATGCCTTTACACAATACAACCACGTGTTTTTCTTAGGCTTTGCACATTTCTACAGTGCACTCTGTGAATGCCCTTTAAGTCTAAAATGTACAATCGGTTTGTACTAATGCTTTATGCCAGTATGTCTTGATCACAATTGAGGGACAGGGAGCAATAAACCAAAGCCTCTGTTTGCATTTGTTTGAGCCAATCCTTGGAACAGAAGAGACTGTGTCTGTCCCTTGTGTCTCAAGTTCTTGGAGACACTTGATCAGGACATCAAGCTGTTGGGGTAAGGGGGAGGGGGGGGTTGATCCTTGCAGGCAACCAGGCTGTGGGATGTGCTGATCTTTGTGGGCAACCAGTCTGCTTAGAGGTGACTAGTTGGCGCTTTAAGGTGATTTTAACAAATTTGTCTCATACAGATATATTTCTGTTTTGTAAAAGATGGGTAAAATGTGTCAGAAATTAGGAAGGCATCTGGTCCGCAGGGTGCCAACTTCCCAGCACAGAGAGCCAATGGAGGGTGTGTCACTTAACAATATTTTTTAATGAGATTGATTTAGTTGACAATTTATTCTAATTGCTCCCTTTTTTTCCAAAATATGCAGCTTCTTGATCTCCCAGGCATCATCGAGGGAGCAAAGGATGGCAAGGGCAGAGGGCGACAAGTCATTGCAGGTTAGTATATTTTAGATATACTTGGATTTCAGTCTTTATTCTTCATCTTTCTAGCACTTTTCACTGTATTCCCCCTATGGTGGGTGTTGGGGACCCCTAAAGGGGTCTTTACAAAACTACACCTTGGCCAATACAGTAACTCCAACTCTTAGTATAAGGCGGCTGTTAGGGAGACTTATCCGCTTTATGCTGAATCTTCTCCTAGTGAGAACCCCAGCACCTTTGCTGGACTGACCTTTTTCTTGGTATCGTTAAAGAGGAGCCTTTTCCCCCTCATTCATTCTTAAATGCTCCAACCATGGGGGATTTTGTTCTTTGGTTTACCTTATTTCATGGAGTCTTGCTTTCCTACATTTCTCTTAACCCTTTAAGTGCCATGGGTCCCCCCACCCACCTTCCGGTGCAAGGCCTTTTTTGGTGATTTTGATATGTCGCTGTTCAATGCCTTGTAACATTTTTGTTAAATGAGATATCTCAGCAAAATTTGGCCCCTTCCCCCCCCACATGTAGGCGATCGTAGGAATCCTAGGTTGCTGTACGGGGGTGAGAGAAAATAACCAAAAAGGGCGAGAATTTGGGGGTTTTTCAAAAAATGCCAATAAAATGATGTACAGAAGATGACTGTTTTTTTTTTCCTTGTAAAGAGCTAGGAACAAATGGCTTGCTGTGCTGAATTCCCCAATTTCCTGGCTTTCAGGAACGGAGAGTGGAAACGAAAAAAACATATTTTGATGTGTTTATCAACAGTTTTGTGAGAGGTAGGCGATTTTGGACATACGTGAACGGAATGGAAGAAAATTGGAATTGGAGGACAAAGCCGAATTGGAGGACAAAGGCATACATTTCTGAAAAGTAGACAAAATTCCAAGTTTGGGAAGGGCTAATTTGCGCAGGTCAGGCAACAACTAGGTAGGGGAACATTCCATAGTTTGGGGGAAAAAGTGGGAAAATTACCAAACAAAAAGGTATGTGGTGGACATGGTTGGCTTGGTACGGCAATGGCTTCTATGAATTTTGAGAAAAACAATGCTCTGCTACATTCCCCCCCGAGTCCCGGCTCTTTTAGTTATAAAATCACTTTTTTTTGTAGTGTTTCACAAAAGAAGCAATACCACAAGCCAAACTGAGCCATGGTACACAGGAGTTTTATGCTTACGGCCTGAACAGACGTACTTAGCATGTGTAAATCGGGAAAACCAATGTGGTGAGGAACGGCAAGCATACATTTTTTGAACGAGCACAGGCAGACCTTTTCAAGGGTGACTTGTGCAGGTTACAAAAGTGTATGGTGCCTAAAGCAGCGACTAAATGTAGGACACATTTGGGAAATTAAAGGGTTGTGTGACAAAGGGCACCAGCAAATGGGTCAAAGTTATGAATACCACGCAAACACAACAAATGTCATACCTTCCCACGTTCCTACAGGTATCCAGACCAAAACGGTACCTCACATGTGTGGGTGCAGCTACCCGGGCGCCAAGGGAATGCCAAAAAAACAACGGCCAACCCCAAGTCTTTTCGGACAGAAGAATTTGTGGAATTCTGTTCAAGCGCACACCATACAGATATGGGCCTAGGGTGTCCAAGCCACCAAGGAAAACCGGGAACCCCATACATTTCCAAAAGAGGACACCCGTAAGAATCCGAGATCTGAATTGCGCAAATCGGCCCAGAATGTATTACCCAGAGCCCCCAACAAAGTGAACATTGTGTTTTTTTCCCCCACTAAATATCACACTTTGACGGGGATTGTGGGTAATAAAAACTGGGGCAATTTGCGCAAGCCCGACCTCTGCGGATTCCCACGGGTGCCCTCTTTCGGAAATGCATGGGGGTTCCCTGATTTCCTTGGCGGCTTGGACACCCTAGGCCCAAATCTGTAGGGTGTGCGCATACGCGGAATTCCTGAAATAATTCTGTGCCGAAAGACTTGGAGTTAGCCATGTTTTAGGCTTTTCCACTTTGCGCCCAGGTAGGTTCACCCACACATGTGAGGTACCTTTTTCGTCGGGACGCATGTGGGAACGCGGAACGGTAGCACATGTGTTGGCGGCGTGTTTGGGTGGGTGTGCAGAGTGAAATGTGTGGAAATTGTTTCCCCTCTCACCCCCCCCTGGTTTGGACTTTGCCGGGGGTTCTGGGTAATAAATTCTGGGCCGATTTTGCACAAGTCGGACCTCTGTGGATTCCCACGAGAGTCCGCTTTCAGAAATACATGGGGTTCCCAGTTTTCCTTGGTGGTTTGGACACCCTAGGCCCATATCTGTATGGTGTGCACTTCTGAAAAAATCCTGAGATTCCAAGTCGGAAAAAGGAGTTAGCCATGTTTTTAGGCTTTCCCCTTCGCGCCCAGGTAGGTGCACCCACACATGTGAGGTACCGTTTTCATCGGAACACACGTGGGGACGCGGGAAGATAGCCCATGTGGTGGTGGCGATATGTTTCGGTGGGTGGCCAGAGCGAAATGTCTGAGAATTATTTATTTCCAGCCAATTTCACAGACATTTCCCTCTGTCCACTCACCGAAACACGTCGCCAACAGATGTCCTACCTTCCCGCGTTCCCTCAGGTGTCCAGACGAAAACAAATTTCCCTGGCGCTTTGGGGTGCCCCACAGCCCTCCTAAAATGCTGTCTACCATTTTCACTTTTTTGCTTTGTTTTCCCAACTCCCCTTGGCGCAGATGGGCACAATAATAGTGTGCCATTCTGCCCCCAGGGTGCCCTAAACCTACTGTCCCACCCATTGGGGGGGCCTGTCTGACATTTTGGGGAGACCCTCTCACCCCCCCCATCCCAAACAGATGGAGGGGGCACCTCATGCAGGCCTCCCTGGGGCTCCGTTGAACGGCGGCATGAGGTGCCCCCCTCCATTTGGGGTGGGGGGAGAGGACCACTAACAAACGTGGAACAGGTCCCCCAGTGGGTGGGGCAGTAAGGTTTGGGCACCCTGGGGGCTGATTGGCACAACAATGTTTATTATTTATTATGCGCACCAGACCCAGGGGTATCAGGGTGCAGGAAGTAAGAAATCCTGAAGCTTAGTACAAGGTTGCAGGTTAAATAATTACACTGATGCATAGTGACATCTAAACTAACAAGTGTGTGATATAGAGTACATACAAAACAGAAGTAAAGAAAATACAGGCAGTCTATTAACAAGCATAAATGTACAGTTGTAAATGTATCATCAGATTCTAGCAGTTAATTTCTCATCGTTTCCTAAGAGCCAAGTGATCATGTTTTTAATTTAGCAAAAGTTTGGTCCATTCTTAGTGTCATGGGTAAGTGAGTTCCATAGTTGGGCTGCTTTAACTGGGAAGCTAGTACTGCCAATGGTGGATAGTTTAAAGTGGGGCACCTGAAGGCAGTTGAATTGGCTAGTCTCGTAGGCCTATTAGTGGTTTTTCTAGAGATTCTATCTATCTGATAGCATGGTGCTTTTTTGCTTAAGCATTTGTGGATAAGGGAGGCCGTTTTTAGTTGGATTTTCTCAGATGTGGATAGCCACTTGTGGTTTTTTTCTTGTTTCAGAAATGTGTTCCTTCCTAGAGATACTAAGAGCAGCTCTAAGGGCATTGTTTTGAAGTATTTGTATTTTATTTATAATGTATTTATTGGCAGCAATGTATAATGCGTTGCAGTAGTCTTGTTTGGATAAGATGAGGGCTCTCGCTAGGGTCATGCAACTGTTGGGGGATAGGAATCATTTGCCAGCTCTAATTTACATGTCTAAGCTGTGGAGGTGGCTAGGGAGTTTACCCGTTTGTTGAATGTTAAGGTGGAATCTAGGTAAAAACCTAGAGTTTTTTCTTCTTTGGCCACCTTAATGGAATTTCCATTGATGATGAGTAATCATTACTCAATTTGGTAAGAAGAGATGCAGATCCCAGGATCAGGAGCTCTGTTTTATCATCATTCAGGCAGAGGCCATGGGTAGCCATCCATGCCTGAACAATGCTGTAAAGTCTATTTATACTCACCAACGCCAAATCCTTGTCATAATCCCCAGTCAGTGGTAGGAAGATCTGGGTATCCTCAGCATAATTTGTGTAGGTGACACCCAGATCATCAAACGGGGGGCTTGGTGAATGTATTGTATAAGAGTTGGAGAGACGCATGATCCTTGGGGCACCCCGCAGGTGATGGGAATAGGGTCCGCAGCTGCAGAGGGCGAGAAGACCCTCATAGTTCGGTCACTAAGAGAATTGTATCCAGGCTATAGCCTCTCTGGGAAAGTGGGCAGCTGAGTCCAGGTGACTGCATAAGACTTGCCCACTAAGTCGAATGCTGCCGACAGGTCGAGGAGGAGGAGTAATACTAGTTTTCCATTATCTCTAAATTTGTCTATTTGAGCTTTGAGATCAATTGTTTCTGTGCCATGTAATGGGCGGAAACCAGATTTGCGAGAACCTAGCAGTTGGTTAGCTTCTAAGAAGCTCTGGATTTGGACATATGCTATGTTATCTAAAATTTTCAACCGGAATGGTACTGTGGTGATAGGCCTGTAGTTGGTGGGAATAGAGGGGTCTAAGGTTTGTTTTGTGAGGAGTGGGAGCACCCAAGATTCCGTAAGATTGCTAGGAATAGTACCAGATGTGAAGGATGCATTAATGAGTTTAGTAATGGACGGTGCTAGATCCCTAGCAGCATCCTTAATTAGTTGTGCTGGACATTGGTCTCCCTTACAATTGGATGGCTTGAGACTCAGTATAATTTTCTCGACCTCTATGATGGAGACTTTAGAGAAGGTAAATTGGGAGGGGTGTTTCATTTTGGACTGGTGTATTTTGTTAGGTGTCGTTGGTGGTGTTTAAGTTAGTGAGGCCTTCTTTTGAGCAATTCTGAAGGTTAGAAACTTTGTTAATTAGGTCATGCTGGATGTCAGAGCACCAAATCTTGTTTTTGACGCAATTGTTGATAGGAGTTTCTAGCTCTTTTAAAATCGTAAAAAGCTCCTTCATACAGGAGTCTGCTTGCGCAATTCTGTTATTGTAGGATTCTTGTTTAGCCAGAAGGATGTCCTTTTTATATTGGGAAGAAATATTGATGAAGTTAGATTTGTTTTCTACGGTGGGATGAAGTTTCCAGGCTATTTCGCACTTTCTTTGATCTAGTCTAACATTTTTCAGTTGGGGGGTAAACCAATTGTTAAGATGGCTTTTGGGTTTGCTATTCTTAGTTTTAGTGCGGCTATGCTATCAAGAGTTGTATTAATAACTTTGTTGTATTCTTTGACTAAAAAGCTAGGATCGGAATTGTCTGGTAGAGAATTGGGCGTGGGCAGTATATGAGGGATGAGTTTGTCAACTAATATTTTTCTTATATCTAGTAAGTGTGGTACAAGAGTTAACTGAGTAATTTGTCCTTTAGTTGCTAAAGTGTAGGATATCCGATAATGGTCTGTCCAAATCTGGGGTGAGATAGAAGTGATAGATACATTACAGTTGTGATCTGCAACCCAATCGAGGGTTCTCCCTTTATTGTGAGTAGGTACATTCACTTTCTGGGCAAAGCCAAGTTCTGTCAGGGTATTGACCGCGGCGGTAGCCTGTTGATCATTGGTGTCATTAAATCCTAAGTTGAGGTCACCCAACAATAGGGTTTGAGAGGAGTCCTTTAGATTTTCCAATAGGATATTAGATAGGTCTTCATTAAAGTTATTGATAGGGCCGGGGGGGGGTCTGTATACAAGATGAATATTCAGGGTTTGAGAGTTGGCAGTGGGTATTTTGATTGACATGGCTTCGCATGATTTTAAATTAGGTACAGATGTTACTCTCATGGAGAGGTTAGATTTGGCTATGACAGCTAGTCCTCCACCTCGGGCGTCAGATCTATCAGCTCGAAGGATAGTATAGTCATCAGGTACGGCTAAAGTCCGCGCCGGACCTGCTGCCTCGTGTATCCATGATTCTGTGATGGCGATGAAATCATATTTTTCTGCTAGGATGACTTCAGCTATTTCCGTAGCATGAGCAACTAGTGATCATACATTTATTTGAGGTTAGGTATGGGGGTATCTTGATGGAGGAAAGGGGGCGTTTTGTGCAGTGCACGTGGACTGGGAGGGGTCTTGACTCTTTTAGCATGTGACTTGATAATAGTAGTGGAGATTGACTTAGATATTGGTGGGTGAGCTACATTAATATTGCGACAGTTGGGGGTGAGCACACCTCTGGTAGGTGGTTCGAATATTCTAAGCAGCAGTGCTCGGAGTCTAGTGTTTCTTAGTACAGTATTGCAGGGGATCATTTGGCTAGTTGAGGTTTACGTTGCCATTGGTGATTTAGAAGGCAGTGTGTGGCTGTCGAGTTTGTGAGCTGTGCTGGAGAGCATCAATGTCGTGGAAAATAGCAAGAGGCTAAGTTGAGCGCCTAGAGACGCTAGGTTAGGGTGAATAGTGTAATGGTAGAATGTCAAGTGTGGTGACAGCACAGATCAGGTGGAGTGGCAGTCAGATAATAAACGGGTACAGCTAATTCCCTTGAGATAGTGTCTTAGTGACGCTAGCTAGTGGCGTAGTTCGGTGTGAGGTCTCATACAAGGCATACAATAAGGCAATAACAGTGTTCTGTGGGTGGCATATATAAAAAAGTAGGTAATATATAAAGCAATATTGGCTAGATTTAGATGGCCTAGACAGTTACACTTATGCAATTCCAGCGATTTTTCTACTAATATGCAGTGGAGAAGTGGATGTTGCTAGCAAGCTTGCACATTGTCACATGAGGGCTCAGACCAGGTTTGTAGGAGGCTGCTGTATGTAGGGGCATATGCAGTATCTGTGAGGTAAGTATGATACATATACGCCTTGCACATGAATAAATTATGTATGGACATCACATGCATTACAACATCCAAGTACTGCAGAGCAAAGCTTACACAATTTTAGCAACATTCGGTGGCACTATGAATATGAACATGCAGTCGGGATAATTGATACCAAGTAGCAGTGCTAAAGGTTGACATACTCGAGAGGTAGACCGCATCATAAATTGGGATAGTGGAAATATCTGCAGAGTATATTGTGGTAGTTCGACAAGATTGACACTGTAAACGGAACGATATTTGCAGCAGTGCAAGAGTGAAGCGAGTGCGCGCCACGTGGTAATGAAGCACAAACTACTAGTTAGTCGTTCGAGCTTCTGGTTGCTAGTTATAGTGGCCATTTGGCGTATCGTGTATTTGGGGGACGTGTAATTGTATGTTGAGAGTTAGATAATGGGTTCTTACTGCAAGTTTTATGGCTGTACCGATGGGCAGATTCTCCGGCCCTACGGCTCTTTCAGGCGAAGACGGGCAGAGACAGGCCAGTGGCCTTATAGGGCAGGCCTTGCAAGAAGCAGGCCGGCTATCGCCTTCCGGTGGCGGTCTGCCGAACAAAAGGGATCGCGGCCCACTCACGATAGACGCTCTCCGGGACCAGTTGCTAGGCAACCTGGCAGTAAACGGGCGCAGCGGCCATCTTAGTCTCACACGCAGTGTGAGCAGCGAAGCATCCAAAGTAGGTTGGGGGCAAAGGTACCTCGTCTCATGCCTTGAGGTATGGACGAAAGTGAAGCAGGCACATGGAATGATGGAACTTAGTAGCAGTGGGGCAGAGTGCTTACCCTGAGCGCTCCGATGCACGGGTTGTGCTTAGTGAATTCTGCCCATCTGCACCAAGGAAAGTTTGGTAAACAAAGAAAAAAACTGAAAATGGTACACTATTCTTTAGGGGGTGCTGAGGGGCACCAAAACCTATAATGTAAAGGGGGTGCTCTCTCCCCCCACACCAAATGCAGGGGGGGGCATCTCGACCCTCCCTGCGGGTGGATAAGGGGGGGGGCATCTCATGCAGCCCTCCCTGGGGTCAGAGGCTCCTTCCTAGGAGAAGATAACTACCCCCAGGGAGGGCTGCATAACATGATCCCCCTGTCCATTTTGGGTGGGGGCGGGTGAGACACCCCCTTTCCATAAACAATTCCCTGGTGGTCTAGTGGGGGGTACACCCCCCCCCAAACCATCAATTACATGTTATTCCCCCTTGGGCCCATTCCCTAGGGCAGATGGGAACCCATCTGTCCCAGGGGGGCCCCCCCCAACCTGCAGGTCCCATCCTTTGGGGGGGGCCTGCCCACACTTTCCTGGTGGCCTCCCCCTCCCCCAATTGGATGGGGGGGCCACCTCATGTACGCCTGCTTGGGGGCAGAAATCTGCCCCAGGGAGGGCTACAAGGGGTGCCACCATTTTCCCTTGGGGTGAGGGGGGCCACCCCCTTTATGTAAAATAAATCTCTGGTGGCCTCCCACCCAAATCTCCCTTTGTTTTTTTTATTTTTGCCCCCTTCCCTGGGGACAGATGATCAGCCATCTGCCCCCAGGGTTTTCCATATATGTGCCCCCATGATTTGGGGGGTGGGAGGGCTGCTTTCTTGATACTTGCTCTTCTCTCCCCTCTCCAAGATTTCTCTTCTGTCGTCTGTCTACTCTCTCCTCTTCTATCTCCTCCTTTCCTTCTTCCGTCCAACCCGTAAACCCTCTCAACCATGTCTCTCTCTCTCCTCAACTCCTCTCCGTGCAACGTCTCGAGACTCTGGCTCAAATCTCCCTCACCTTCCAACCAAACCACCTACTTCTCTTACCACTCCCTATATGACTCTTGCCTCTCCTCGGCTAAACGCTCCTACTACTCCAACCTTCTTCAATCCCAAGCCTCCCACCCCCGCCGTATCTTCCAAACTCTCTCCTGACTTCTCTCTCCACCCAACCCCCTCAACCTCATCCACCCTTTCTCTCTCTGACTTTGCTAACTTCTTATCCTCCAAGATTCTTGCCCTTTCAGCAAATGATCAATGCCTCCTCTTACTCCCCCCTCCCACTTCTACCTTTGACCCCACATCCTTCATGACTGACTTCTCTCCTGTCTCCCCTTTTGAACTATCCATCCTACTCACCAAAGCTCACCCACATCTGCTCCAACTGACACCTTCCCCTCCCTCCTTATCCCCAAGATCTACCCTCTTCTTATCCCCTACCTAACTTCCTTCTTCAACACCTGTTTTTCCTCTGCCACCTTCCCCTCTGCTTTCAAGCATGCCACTATCATTCGGATTCTGAAGAAACCTTATGCAGATCCCCTGATCACCTCTAACTTCCATCCTATCTCACTCCTCCCATTCCTCTCTAATCATCTAGAGCACCTCGCCTACTCTCAGCTCTCATCCTTTGTGGATAATCTCTCTCTCCTTCCCCCTTCTCAATCTAGCTTCCGTCCTAAACACTCTCCTGAAACTGCCCTTACTTCCTCAACTCCCTCCTCACCGCTCGACACTCTAAGCAATCCTCTGTCCTTATTCTTCTTGATCTATCTGCTGCCTTCGACACTGTCGATCACCCCCTTCTCAACACTCTCTCTTCCTTTGGTTTCAAAGGCTCTGTTCTCAACTGGATATCCTCTTACCTCTCCTCCCACTCCTTTACCGTTTCCTAGGGAGGCTGCTCCTCTCCTTCCCAGCTTCTGGAATACGGAGTTCCTCAGGGCTCAGTGCTTGGCCCTTTCCTATTCATGCTCTACACCGCTCTTCTTGCTCCTGTTATCTCCTCTTTTGGCATCTCTCACCATTTCTACGCTGATGACACGCAGCTCTTTCTTTCCTTCTCTTCCGACCTCCACCTTAAACTCTCCTCCTGTTTTACTGCAATTAAAAACCGGATGTCTTCTCGCTTCCTTTCCCTTAACTCCGACAAAACTGAAGTAGTTTTCTTTTCTCTCCAATCCCCCCCTCCTCCTCCCTCCATTAATCCCCCCCACTAACCTTTCTCCCCCCATGCCCACAACTTAGGCATTCACTTTGACTCATCTCTCACTTTTTCCCCACCATATCTCTCGCGCCTGTCGCTACCACCTCCTATAATATTTGCACGGTCCGCCCCTCTCTTACTTTCCATGCCAATAAACTCTTAATCTCCATCTTCTCTCACCTCTTCTACTGCTCCTCCTTACTCTTTGGCCTACCCTCTTTACATCTCACCCCCCCCCCTTCAAATCCATTTACCATTCTGCTATACGTACCCTCTGCCTCCTCACCCCCCGAGACTCTATCTCTGCTTCCCTATCCTCCCTTGGTTGGCTTCCCTTTCACTCCCAACTTAAATTCCATTTCCTCTGTCTAGTCTTCAAATCTCTTCATGATCTCGCTCCCCCTTATCTCTCTTCCCTTCTCTCTTTCTACTCTCCCTCTTGCCCCCTTTGCTCCGCTGACCACTTTCTTCTCACAGTTCCTCCCTCCCCTTGCACTTCCTCTTGATTCCGCTCCTTCCAACTCCTAGCTCCCCTCCTCTGGAACTCCTTACCTCTCTCAATCCGCTCTATTCCTACCTTTTCCTCATTCCGCACCTCCCTCAAATCTCTCCTTTTCCCCACTCTCCGCCATGATTTCCCTCCCCTTCCCCCCTCCCTCTCCCTCTTCCCCCTTATTCGCCTCCCTCCACACCCCCTCCAACTCCCCCTTCACTCCTCCCGTTCTCCTCCTTGCCTCCCTCTTCCTCCCAGTACTACTCCACTACTCTCCCCTCGCCCTCTCTCTTTTGCTCTAAATGTTGTTTTGTTGGTCTGATTCATAAATGTCATAATTATCTGCTTCTACTGTTATTGTTAATTTGTTTCGTTAAATTTACCCTGTTATAATGAGAAGCGCTTTGTCGTAAAGCGCTATATAAACCAAAATAAATACAAATCCCTCCCCCCTCTTTCAAAACAAATCCCTGGTGGTCTAGTGGGCATTGCTGGCCGTAGATCGAGCGCTGTGCACACGATCTGCGCCCAGCAATGCTTTGACAAAAGGTGTCGTTAGAAAGGGGAGAATCTCCCCTTTCCAACGACACCTCCCTCGATCTCCGGCTTGAAATACAGCCGGAGATCGAGGGAGAGGGGCATTCACCTTCTTTCACCACGGCAGCCTGAAATGGCTGCCGCAGTGAAATTACTTTCATGACGGCGTGCATTACGCACACCGACGTGAAACTGAAGGTAATCCAGCCCCCGGGCAGTGAGGAGGGACATAACCCGGGTGTTTGCAGGGATCGCACAAAACTCAGTGCCTAAAAGGACGAGCTATCTCCTCCTTGGCAACCTGGAAGTAATCCCAAGGAAGAGATAGCTTAAGGGGTTAAAGGCATCTGTGTTACACTTTTATGTGCAGTGTTGCTGGGAACCCTTTGGTTTCTCCTTTCTTATATTCTTGTTTTCCATAAGAACTAATGTTTAAAGAAAGAGGGATACTTTGTATCATTCTCTCGATTAGCACACACCACCTTCTATGGAGTGTTAAGGGAATACCTAGTGTACCCCCCCTCTCTCTGCTTCCGTGACCTTTTGGTCACAGTGACAACCCTGAAGTTATTATTTTTCTATTTTTTATTGTCCATTTGGCTATTATAAACCTTAAGCACAGTTACGAAAATTATTTAAGTTATTAAAAACTTTAGATCCACACATGAAGAAGCACTTGGATGGAAAATCAAACCAAAGCATATCTCAAATAGTATCAGACACAAAATGAAAATAAAATGTCAGTACTTGTATAAGGGGGACTCAACAGTACATGTGTTCAAGTCGAAACTGCTGGCGAGTTAGAGCCGCTGCTACAGCCCCTCCGGGCCATTTTCCAAAGATTTACAAAGCCCCCAGGGCCCCCTGTGTCCCACCTGCCTTCCCGATCCCACCCCGAACCCGCTTGCTGATTGTACTCCCTCCCGCCTGACAACCCGCCCACCGCGCTCCGATTGGTCCAGCCGAGAAGATTCCCTCTCCCCCCCCCCCCCCCCCACCCTTACCAGTTCTCCCAGGGCAGCCCTCTGCCCGGCAGCCAATCGGCTGAGGACCTGAGGCAAAGGATGACTCCTTCAGTGACGACTACACATCGTATCTGCAGGTATCCGCAGTAGAAGCAAGAAGCCGACAATAAGTGTGGCAAGGGCAGGGTCAGAAGCAAATACTTCCCACCATACTACCCTACCACTCAACCTAGAAACTAAACCATTGTAAAAACTTCATATTGTGGTAGCATTACATTTAGGAGTATGCATCTACAAACATGTCCATGTTATAGTTGCACCTATAAGGCATGAAACTGCTTGTTGAAGCTAAAAGTTACACTTAGAGCTGTGCCAAGTCACGTCGCCAAGTTCACCCTTGAACTTAGAGTAATATTCCTCTCCATCCATAGTGATTCTTGAAGTCTTCAACTTTCTCGCTGTGGAAAGTTGAATTTAGAAGTGTGCCCAATAGCCTCTCTGTGGAAAGTGAAATTTAGAAGCGTGCCCAATAGCCTCTCTGTGGAAAGTTGAATTTAGAAGTTTGCCCAATAGCCTCTTTGTGGAAAGTTGAATTTAGAAGCGTGCCCAATAGCCACTCATTGAAAGTTGAATTTAGAAGTGTGCCCAATAGCCTCTCTGTGGAAAGTTGTAATTAGAAGTGTGCCCAGTAGCCGCTCATGGAAAGCTGAATTTGAAGTGTGCCCAATAGCCCCTCTATGAATTTAGAAGTGTACCCAATAGCATCTCTGTGAAGTCGAATCTAGAAGTATGCTCAATAGCCCCTCTGTGAAAAGTTGAATCTAGAAGTGCATTTAGAAGTGTCCCAATTGCCCATCTGTGATAGTTGAACTTAGAAGTGTGCTCAACAGCCTCCCTGTGAACGTTGTATTTAGAAGTGCACCCAATAGCCGTGCATGGAAAGTTGTATCTAGAAGTGTGCCCAATATCCCCTCTGTGGAAAGTTGAATCTAGAAGTGCATTTAGAATTTGAATTTAGAAATGTACCCGATAGCCCCCCTGCGAAAGTTGAATTTCGAAGTGTGCTCAATAGCTTCTAGGTGAAAGTTGGATTTAGAAGTGCATTCAGAAGTTGAATAGTGTGCCCAATATCCTAATAGTCTATTACTGTGCCTGGTTGAACTGACTAATCTCCCTAATAACCTCTCTGTACAAAGTTGTTTTTAGAATCACGCCTAATACCCTCCCTGTATAAAGTCGAATTGAGAGAAGTGTGCCTAATAGTCTAATATCCCCTCTACACAAACATTTTATCTAGAGATAAACCTAATATCTCTATACAAAATTGAATCTAGAGGTAGACCTAATATCTCTGTATATAGTTGAATATAGAAGTGCGCCTAATAGTCTAATATCATCTCTGAGCAAATTGAACTTGGAAGTGTACCTAAAAGCGTGCCCCCACTGAATTTAGAACTACAATTAGAAAGTCCACCTAAAAGCTTGTACCAAGCATGAGTACACCCATTCCACCAGAGTTTGTCGGAAACGA
Organism: Ambystoma mexicanum; assembly: GCF_040938575.1. NCBI lineage: Eukaryota > Metazoa > Chordata > Amphibia > Caudata > Ambystomatidae > Ambystoma > Ambystoma mexicanum. The sequence goes on from NC_090932.1 coordinate 1,550,973,814, forward strand.
TCACCGTGCACCGCCCCCACTCCACGATCTCCCTTCCCTCCCGTCCCCCCTGCCCAAATCATCCCACCCTCCTCCGCATTCCCTACCATTCCCCTCTCCAAACACCAAGCCAGAGGGGCAAGGTGGCGAGCCAACCACCCTAAAACCACTCCTTCCCCGAACCCCACCACCGACTTGCCAATGTTAACCATGCCCACTATCATACCAGGTCCCCCTCAATCTCTCAGCACTCTTCAACCTCCCCTGTCTCGAACCACCACCACCTCATTCCCGCAATCACCTCCTTCCCCGTGGCTTCACCCTTCCTGAAACCCCTCTCCCCCGATTTTTCATCAACTGCAAATGACTCCCAACCTCCCACATCCCACCTTCAAATCCCTCGAACCAAACCCGATAATCCTAACAGGTGTCCAGTCAAATGGTCGACAGGACAAATGGTCGACACAATTTGGTCGACAGGTCAAATGGTCGAATTTTTTTTTAATTTATATATATATTTTTTTGGTTTTCGTTTAGGGAAAAAAAAGGGGTTTTTAGCAAAAGGGGTTTGGGGGGAACCACCCAAAAAAAAAAATTTTGACCATTTGACCTGTCGACCTTTTGGTGTCCATTTGTCCTGTCGACCATTTTTTTTCGACCAAATGACCTAGAACCATCCTAAGACATGCAGCCATCCGAAGCACGCCAATTTTCTGCCCGCCCACTATTCCCATCGATCACCCACCCTACCTCTCCCCCTACCCAGTCTCCACTCTCTCCGCCACCACCCCCTTCCGCTCCAGCTCCGAGACCAACCTCGCCTGCCGATGTGAACTGCATCCTATTTAATGCCTGATCCGTAGCAAAAAACAGACACTGCATCTTTGACCTCATCTCTGCCAAACCAGACCTGGCTTTCATCACCGAAACTTGGTTCTCTGATGACTTCGCCCCAATTGCTTATGAAGCCTCCCCTCGACTACTCCCTCATCCCACTGAACCGTCCCTCCAGAGGAGGGGGAGTAGCATTTGTCTTCAAGTCTTTCTTCCACGCCTCAATCACTGACAACCAACCTTCCATTCCTTCCTGCGAATCTCTCCTCGTTAAACTATCCCTCTCCCCGTCGCTCTCACACAGCTTCCTAATAATCTACAGGCCCCCTGGCTACGATAGACCGTTCGCAAACAACCTCTGCGACTCTTTTGCCACCCTTCAACTAAACCATCCCAACCTCATCCTTCTTGGAGACTTCAACATATGGCTCGACATCCCCACCAACCCTATGACACACTCTCTGTTTGACAGTTTAGACGCAATTAACCTCCAAGCCCACATAAATGGCCCGACTCACTATAAAGGACACACTCTTGATGCCATCTTTAGCTCCAACACCCTGATTCATTTAAAGCCCCCCCACCCCTATCATCTGGTCCGAGCACTTCATTCTCTCGTTCACCATTCGCTCACCCGACCCCCCCCTTCCCGTACTCGAATCTGAACCTCCGAATCTACGCAAATGCTGGAAAAAACTTAATCGTCCCGGACCTAGCTGACGCACTCATCCCGTCTCCACCACCTACTGGCCAACTCAACAATCAACTAACCTCTGACGCCTTTGACTCCTGGCTCAACGCATCTCTGATGCGGCTCACATATAAATACCTAGAACGCAAATAGCAGAAAGACAAAACCCAGGAGAGCAGGGCCACCTGGGCCCCACACCTTTATCAGTACAAGGCCGAAATCCGGAAAGCAAAAAAAGCCCACTACAACCCCTGAATCGTAAACTGTAAAAACCCAAGCAAAGAACTCCACAAAATCATCTCCGAATTCACCAATCCGGCTTGCACCACGACCGTCCCGACCCCCTCACAATCACTGTGCGACTCACTCTCCCTCCACTTTTACACCACGGCTCTCGAAAGAACAAATACTCTAGCCACCAAACTGACTCTCTTACATCCACCAGGCAATTCTTCCCCCATACCGGCCAGCCCACCAGCTGCGACCACTACGCGACCAACGTTGGAATCCTTTAGTCCAATATCACCAGAGCAATTTCTCAAACTTCTATCTGACCGCAAACCATCTGGCTCGCTGCTGGACCCTTCTGGGCCCTGCCACAACCCTCAAAGAAATTTTCGCTTCCACCTGCGCAGGAGAACATGCAAGATCCATCATAAATGCCTCCCTTTCCTCTGGCATCTTTCCCGATGCATTCAAAACGGTTCATGTCAAACCTCTAATTAAAAAACCTTTGCTTGACCCTCTTGAGCCCATAAACTACCGCCCCATCTCAAACACCAGGTTCCTTGCCAAACTCATTGACCAAACCGCCTACTCCAAACTAAATGCTTTTGTCGAAGCCAACAATCTCCTAGACCCCCCCAATCAGGTTTCAGAGCCCGTCACGGAACTGAAACCACCCTAACCTCAATCTGGGATGACCTCAAAATGACAGACTTCGCGGGATGCGCCACACTAATCCTTCTTGACCTATCCGCCACCTTTGACGCAATCAACCACTCAATCCTCCTAGACCGCCTCCACACCATAGGAATTCGTGGAACCGCTCTTAAATGGATAGCTTCATTCCTCAAAGATGGGTACCAAATAACGATATTCCACCTATACCTCCCAAACCCAACCAGTCGACACCGGAGTCCCACAAGGAGCATGCCTATCGGCCCTCCTATTCAATCTCTACTTGATCACCCTCCCACCAATAATTCGTTCACACAACATCCTGTGTTACATCTACGCTGATGACTCTCAACTAATTCTAAAACTCCTGAACTCAAAATCCAACTCCCAGCCTGACCTGGCCTCCTGCCTCCTTGACATAGAACTCTGGATGACCCAAAGCCACCTCTTGTTAAACCCCTCCAAAACGGAAATCATGGTATGTGGCAACTCTGAACTTCTTCCGCACCCACTACCATGGCCATCCGCCAGGGGGCAACTCACCGACCCCCCCCCCCTCCAACTCAGTGAAAAATCTTGGATGCACCCTTGACTCTGACCTAACACTCTCGCGCCAAGTCAACGTCTCAAAGTCCTGCCACTAACACCTTAAAACCCTTAGGCGCATTTTTCCATATCTCTCCTTTCCCAACAGACTCTCCGCGATCCAATCAATCGTTATATCAAGACTGGACTACGCAAACCCCCTATACCTCGGAGTCCACACGTACCAACTGAATAAACTCCAAAGGGCACAAAACGCGGCAGCCAAATTGCTACTTGCGCTCGGCCCAAGAGACCACATCTCCCCAGCCCTTAAAAACATTACACGGGCTTCCAGTAGCCCGAAGAATGACTTTCAAAACCTTATGCATCTCCCATCGAGCACTGCATAAAACCGGATCTCAATATCTTCAAGACCAGCTAAAACCCGATCACCCCCCCACGCACCCTAAGATCAAGTTCAGCCGGCCTCCTGGTCATACCAAAGACTAACTCGGTCAGGTTAGGCGGATCATCATTCCCAGGCTTGGCCCCCACGCTATGGAACTCACTCCCACCCCATATCCGCCTAACTGAGAATTGAACGTCTTTCCGCAAACTGCTGAAAACCTGGCGCTTTCCCAAAAACCAACCCGTACCAAACTAACCCAAACAAACTAACAGCATCACAATTACACCAATCCAACGAACTACCTGATGCGAGAAATTGACAGTTAATAACCCCTAATATAAATTAGAAGGACAAACAGAATCAAACAAATAAAGTAGATCAAAGCAGTGAAATGGTTAATAAGAGTAAATCATACGGATACGGTAAAGAGGTTTAAACTCCTGAAATGGACATAATGCATGAGGAATGAACGAAGTGAATGGCGTGGATGAAATAGTTAGAATGGATGAAACGGGTGGAACAGATGAATGCGCTGAAATCGAATGTGTATGTAGATCGGATGAGTGTATAGAATGGATGAACATGTTGAGCGGATGAGCGTGTAGCGCGGATGAATGCGTAAATACACAGAAGCGAGTAGAATGCAGGAGTGCGTGAGTGCATGAGTGTGGAGAGCGCATGAGTGTGGAGAGCGCATGAGTGTGGAGAGCGCATGAGTGTATATAACAGGATATTGCTGTTGAATGTGTGAAAAGCACGAGTGCGGGGAGCGGGCGAGTGCGGGGAGCGGGCGAGGGGATAAAGCGGACAAACGCCTAGAGCGGATGAGTTACACAGACCGGGTGAGTGCGTAGAACGGATAAGCATGTAGAACGAATGAATGCGGAATGCATGCAGAGTGCGGGGAACGGATGGTCGAGCGGAGCGGGATGGATGAGCTGAACTGAAAAATGTGTAGAGTGGAGGACTACATAGAACAGACCAGTCGGTAGGGTCCACAAATATATAGAACAGACGAATGCATATGAGCGAATGAGTGCTTATGAAAAAGGGGTGCGTAGAGGGGATGAGTGCGTAAAATGCATAGCACGTGTGAAGGCATAAAGCGGAAGAGTGCCTGGAACGAACGCGTGCCGACGAGTGCGTAGAATGGATTACTACGTAGAGCTACTGAATGCGTAGACCCTGGGCAGAGTGCATGCCTGGGGCAGACGAGACTGGAGCACGCAGGACGGACTGAAGCGTGCGGGGCGGGCTGGAATGAATGTGTGTGTGGAGCAGACTTGGCTGCACGGAGTGGATAGGAGTGCATGGAACGGACTGGAGCGCTTAGAATTGCGTGACGTATATAGTATGGTTTGGAATGCAGAGAACATCTGAAAGAGCATATAACCCATCATTTCATACCACCATGCTTACCTTCTCCTTTACATTATCACTCAACTAGAACACAGAGATACTATGACACCATTCAGTATAACTGTTCTCATACCTACATCCGCCGCACACTCCACATCATTCTAAGTAAACACTGCTGGTTACACCCCTCCCCCCCCCCCCACCAACCAGGTGTTCTCCTCAGGCCTAACGCAGCCACATCCGGTCTGGATAAATCCTGGCAGAACAAACACATACTCCTGATCTCTCAACCACCACACCTACCGCTAAGAAGCAGCTATTACACGAATAACCACCAGCTGCACACATACCTGGTGCTCACACGCACCTTTTGGCTCTCTACTCTCTCTACTGATCTGAACTTCGGTTCCCAAGGGCGTTCAACCTACCAGCGCCTTCAGACCATACCAATGGTATATAAGGCGCTATATAAATGCAAAATAACAATAACACAAGTCATATTTTCCACGACATTGATGCTCTGTGTAAAGCAAAGCATTCCAAACAAGAAATCAGTAAAATGTGTCAGATAAAATAATTAACAACTTTTTCCCCAGAATTTAAGATTAACCTTAGTGCCTCTATCTAAACGTGATAAGCAGCTGCTATGACAATTGAAAAAGCGCTGTGTAAGGTATTCCAAAATTGACTAGTTTCAACATGTTCAATTTGGTTGTCAAAATTCATGTAGCTCTTCAGATAATATGGTTTTAGTGCGGGCCAAGCAGTTGGTAAATGCCGAACTGTCTCAATTCGATTTTTGCAAAGGTGACCTAATCTGACCTGGTTGTTGGGGCGAATTTTCTGTGCTAACTCTTTAACCTTAGAAACCCCATAGCCATTTGCTTGAATCTGGGACCTTTTTGATGTTAACCTCCTTAGTGAGTGAGCCTTTTTGCCACCCTCTCATGCCGTTTCCTTAGGCCTAAAATGTTGTTTGTTTTAATGGAGTCTGTGCAGTGCCACCGAGGAGTCTGTTGGACTCCTTAAGTGTTGCAATTTTTCTTGTGTGAACTACAGTTCTCAAGAATAGTAGGACAACTTTTGTCTCAACTTTTTCCGTAGTAGGTCCAGCACAAGCCACCTTATGTGGAGTGCTGGGGGTTACATAGTAACTCCTTACACCACTTCTCATGTAACCTTTTGTCACACTAACTTACTTGACTGGCTTGTTGCAGTGGTTTCTTTCTACTACCTTTTAGTGCCATGTATCTGCAGGCTGATTTCTCAGCTGCAGTACAGCACCCATGGTTGACCATTTTACCAAAATGGCCCCTGTCTTTATTCACCATTTCTCATTTGTTGGTTCCTCCTGGGCTTTTACTCTGTTTAGATCAGGTTTGAGCCCATTTTGTGTGTTTTGCCTTTGGGAGACTTCAGCCCTGAAGCCCGCCCACACTCCAGTGTGTCCGGGAAGGCAGGAAGTGAGGGAGGAGCCCGAAACTTCACTGGCCTTTGTTTCTAGGTATGCATGGCCCAAACCAGTTCCAACTTGTCCGGTGGCTGTCCTAGAGGACGAGTCTTCGCCCCCCCCCCTTCCTCCCCGGCCTTGTGTGATGGGCAGCTTAGTGCTTTGAATGAAAGGGGATTTCTATATAAGGCAAGGGATTTGGGACTACAGGCAGTCGACCACTGGAACATCAAATCCGAAGAAGACTACTCCGGAGAGACGCCAGCAGCACCTTGCGGGACAGCGAAAGCACCAGTGAAGCCTTTTAGCTGTGTTGTCCCCATTTTCCCATTGACTGGGAAGCTCCGCCAAGGACGATTTCCTCCCTTAGGCTGGTGAAACCGACTAGCCGCAAGACCCTCTTCCTTCTGGGCCAACCCCTGAGTGACTGGCTTTCCTGGGCTGCAAATACCCAGGGTACGTGGACCACTGACCATTGCAATGGCTTCCCAAGAATGAATCCGGTCAAAACTTTGTGGGCACCTTCAAGGACCTCCTAGAAGCAGGAATTCGACATCCAGAGTCCCCTCACCAGAGTCCAGGACCGAGGGACCAAGGAAACGCCAACCGGAGCTGTTCGTTCTTCATTGGCGCTGAGAAAAAGGCGCCAAAACCACAAAGAGCCGCTGAAATGATTGGAATCCATTGTTGCAGAGCCCCCTTCGAGATTGCAGAAGCCCGCCAGATGTCCTTCCTTTCATCACCATGGCCAAGGTCCAGGAACAAGGGTCTGCAATGTTGCATCAAGAAGTAAGTCTGCTAGAACATCTGCTTCAATTCTAAGGTACTGTGGGGCTTTGGGCTTAACCACCTTTAGCCAAATGTAGCACTTACTAGCTTGGGGAGGGCTCCTTTCTATCTTCTTGAATTACTGCAATTCACTTGTGCAGGCCGAACAGCTTGTGCACCTCAGGTAGGCTCACTTGAGCTCCTGGATTTTTCTTCAATGAACTACTGACTGTTCAACTAACTTTTCTAAGAAGATTGCATCAGAACTAGAACAGTCCTATTGACTTTAGCTATCTTGGCTCCCTAAAGGCAGCCCTTCTGAACCCTACTGGCTTTGCTAGTGCTTGCCCTTACAGGTTTTAATTTTTACACTCTTATTGCTGGGATAAAAGACTGCCTACATGCCTCTGGGAGAAAAGACTACTGTTGCAGTGCTACAGTATTCTACTCTAACACTTTTTCCCTCCAAACTCAATATTGTACGGTAAATCATAAGTGCCATTACTGACCTTAACTGATGTCACTCCGTGTGCTGGACATGTTTTAGTACAAAAGGAATGTACTTAACCTGCATTATTGCTACTTGAATAACTTAATTCTGAAATTCGACTTGATGTTACTATTAGTTGCTGCATTGTTATTCATTTGCTTTGTGTATATAAATAATTGTAATGTCACTTGTAAAGCAATGCTAGTTACTGCGGAGAAGTTGTACTCTCTTTGAGCCCCACTGCACTTTGGTGCAAAATCTAACCAAATTATTCTACCCATTACAATTTGGGAACAGCACTACTGGGGCAGAGCAGGTGACTGGGGGTTCATACCCTCTTTGAACCACGCTCTCTGCCGGTTTACGTTTTGGTTGGACTTGAGTTTCTTTTCTATTCCGGGAAAACAAGTTCATGAACTTGATACAAGTCACTAGTTTGTTTATTGAAAATGAGTGCTTGAATTTGCTGAGTCTTCTCGCGGACACTCTGATTTTCCTACCTTCTAACATGACTTTACTTGTGGAGTCTGTTTTTCTGTTTTATTGCCAGAGGAGGTGCTTTCACCATAAGAAGCCTGGCTACCTGCAGAGTCTGTGCTGAGTCTTCTCGAGTCTTCCCGTGGATGACTTGGGGATGGGAGGTGGGGGTGGGGGGCCTGACTCACGAGCCACCGCCCCCCCCCCGGCTCATAAACCAACTTAAACTTCAGCACCACGTTGTTGGCGTTTTGACCCACCCACTGTCTATGGCAGCCTGCACAGGACCGGTCCATACAGAACTCGGCCACGTAATAAGACCGGTCCAATCATACATCCTCTGCCATCTGTGAACCGGTCCCCAACGGCTGATCAGGGCAACGGAGGAGATGAACGTTCACATCCGCTACAACCGACAAAGAGCCGTCTCTCCTAGAAGGTGAGTGAAACTCTCCCTGTACAGGAAGTATTGCTGTTTCAGACAGATCCACATGGGGTGGCAGGGAGGGACGGAGCCACAGACGTGGATACAGACTCTTTCCTACCAGTCGATCCCTGGCTATTGATCAATGCGGTAACTACCTTGGAAAAGGTCGCCCTTCAACAAGATGAAAGTCTGGTTCCCGCGAACATGAACATGATTCTGCAACCACTCTGGAGTGACGCGCTCCTATATTTGGACAAAGAAATAACTAAGGAGCAGAGTAAAACCAACAAACCACTGACTCTTTACGCCTGTCACGCTAAGCCCTGGCCAATGATCTGCAGAAGCTGCTGAGCCCCACCAGACCCCCAAGGATGTGAAACACTCAACTCCTGTCACAACAGCTAAGTAAGTCACACCCCAAGGGAAAGGGGGAAATGGGAGAAAATAACAAACAAACACCTTCCGGACCTCTGGACCCTCAGGATGACCTGCAGCATAGGGGGAAAAGATTTGTTATGACAACAAATTAAATAATTAACACATTGCCTTTAAATTGAATTAACCTCTTTTGCAGCATACCTGTTTATCCTCTGCAATAAGCTCAGAGGATGACTGAAATGTTTCTTTGAATGAAGTTACACTCCATAAAGTTTCACCAACTAGAAAATAACATTTGCTTCTTCTCATGTCCAAAACAACCTGTCAGATATTTGTTCAGAGTTATTTGAAGCAGTACCTAAAAAAGATCTCTTCTTTCCACAGACAGCTGAATAATACATAAACAAAACGTTATATTGAGAAAATGTACTGTTTTTCATTAAAGAAAGCTATTAAGTTATGCCAACTATGCAGAGAGTCAATGTAAACCGCGCTCCTGTCTCCACGGATAAAGGATTAGTCTCCGCGCAATGTTTGTTTGCTCAGAACCTCTTAAACTTGATGCCCAGAAGAGTTTTTATTAATGTTCACTCCTCGCTGGCTTTTTAAAAGTCTTACGCGTGCCTGCAGAGTGGACGACAACGCGAACCCAATAAATTAAAGGCTATACTTTCGTGTGCCTTCAGAGCGGGCGGCAACACTAACCAAATAAAGGCTCGAGGGATTCCGCGCGTCGCTGACAGCTGACTCTAAATTACTTCTGTCAGCTTGATGAACACGGCCGTGTTAAAATAACTGCTTGTGAGAGCCTCAAAAATTAATTTACAAGTGAAAACCATGACACATCGAAAGCGCGAGCAGCAGGATACTGTTTGTTTTTAAAGCCTGTTTACTGACTCGAGCGCTGCTCAAAGTTAAATTAAATGCGTCAAAATATCACAGCACAGAAAGCCATAAAACGTTCTCACAAATGGTTATTTTCAATCTGAAATATTTTAGAATAAGTTTCTTCCAACGCTCCCAAATAAAATAACGTGTTCCTCTCATGAGAAAATTATCAAAGTCACTTATTTTATAGAACGAAACTTTCAAAACTTCCAGAGTAAACTGCTTTCCATTCGAGGCAACACATCCTAGAGATTTCTTTTTTCTTGCTTCTTTATTACTTGAAAATGGGTCCAAAACACCGGAGACTTAAAACGCCAGACCTGCTCAGCATTTTATTAAACGATGAAAGGCAGTTGGAATTGCCGCCTTCCAAACAAAAGGAATTCCCAGCCAATCAGCTCACTGACTTTGTCCTCCATCTTGGCTTGGGTTCCTATCTGTACACTAACCTGAAGTTAAGGAAACCTTCACAGCAATTAGAATGTACCTTAATTTCTGATGTTTGTTAATCTGCTTAGAATCACCTGCTGTGCATAGGTCCGACATCCAGTGGTCACTGCGGAGTATTGCATTTTGTTTTTCGTAGTCGAAAAGGGGACATCGACAAGGCGTGTCTGAAACATTATCCCTATAGTGACGTGCGTTGTACCCACAATCCCTCACGCGTCGAGGTCCCTCAGATTGTTTTTTTCCGCCCAGCTTCTGGTCGCCTTTACGCGGAGCTCCTCGAGAGACATTGCAGATTTCATCTCCTCGACCTTTGGTCGTTTTCTTATTAATATATAACACATAGATCCCTCCCTCGACGCAGTTGTGAAGCTGTTTCTCTGCCGAGCAAGATCTTCGACGGAGGGGACGAGCGGAGAAGATCCTTCGGCGCTGCCGAACACGTGGCCTGGCCTCGCAGGCCAAATACAGTAGGGAGAGTGGGGTTGTGGGACATCTCTTGTTTCCTTTCTGAGAATGCCTTTCCCTTTCCTTTCCCTTGGGGTCGTTATCACGATTTACTGCCTCAGCTATGGAGAGGACACCCTTTATGTTTTGCCCGCGTTGTAAGGGCAAGTTCACCTGGAAGGACGAGCATTCACGGTGTAACCGCTGCTTGCCCCTCAATCACAAGGAGGAGGGTTGCACGGCTTGTCGGCTTCTTAAGCCAAAGAATCTAAAAGACCGTAGGGTCAAGAGGTGGGCGGCCTATGCTATGTCGAAGGCTGATTCCTCACCCGCCGCCGCTACCACCGACAGTGACGAGGAACGTGATAACACGACCTCCGCTGTGGAAGTCGTAGACCCCTCTAAAGAGCGCTCGCGCTCTTCGTCATCTGTCCCCGGCCCCGACGGGCTCGGCTCATGCCCTGCTTATGGGGATGAACACCCCGGCGACACTGACGCACACGATACCACCCATAAGCACACTACCCACGGCTCTTCTTCGTCGAAGACGAAGAAAGCATCAGCGCCCAAGGAGACGCAGGTTCCACCGGCGGCCTCCTCGGACCGTTCGGGTTCGAAGCCCCTCTCGCAGCCGCGACCAGCGACTGGGCTTTCGGCAAATAAGGGCGCCGCCCCCAAACCATCGGCCGGCGCGCACCAGCAGAGAGCGCATGCCGCCGTAGAACGATCGACAACCGTAACGTCGGAACCACAGCCCTCCTCTGACAAACTAGTCGTAGAGAGCTTGGCGAGGATCGTTGTAGCCGACGCCCAGAAGCGTACGCCGAAAGACACGTCGAGCGCTACGCAAAGGTCGAAAGACACGCCGAAAAGGCCCGAAGGAAGACAGGGACTACCCCCTTCAGTTGGGGGGACTCCCAGCACACCGGAAGGCTTTTCTGACGGCGACGGGAAACTTTCCTCGACGTTTTGGGAGAGGCCGAGCCGTTTTCAGGCGGAAGACACTAATTTTCCCCCGCTAGACCGCTCAGGGGTACCCCATGAGACCATGGAAAGGCTCCATCTCTGCATGGAGAGGATGGAGAGGTTTATGGAGACCCAGAACCCTCCCACTCCCAAGAGAACAAGAGAAGGGCCTCAGGAGGACGACAGGGCTAAATATCCGAGACTATTCAACCCCTCCCAGCAGGACACAGCCTCAGATTTCCATAATGTGTATGACCTCACTGGTGAGGAGCAATATTTGGAGGAGGAGGAGGGTGAATTTGTGGACGATGAAGAGGGACAGAACCAGGAGGAAGGTCTGGAAGACAACCCAGACATGGTAGGAGAAGGCTTCGGAGAAAATCCAGAAGAAGGGCCTTCACATCCCTGGCAGTCCCCATCAGTATATTCGGACACTGATGTCCTGAACCTAAATCCTCCTGACAATTCACCTGTTAGGAACACGTCTCCCATAGACGATCAGCCCACATTCAATGCCCTGTTGCGCAGGGCAGCAGCACATTTCGAACTGGACACTGGGGAGGTCTCTCCTGAAATAGACTTTGTGGAAAGAGTAATTAAGGAGAACCCCCGGTCAGCCAGACCATTCCCCTCCTCGCTTCAGTGAAGAGAAGAATCATCCCTTCGCTATCCACGCCCGCACTAATCAGAGGAGTTAATCCAAGAATTGAAAAACTTTTCACTCCTTCACCCTCAGACCCGCTGTACATCAGGGGACAGTCTATTCCTGACTCCCTTGTAGTAACTAATACAAGGAAGAGGGCAGGGGTGCCGCTGTCCACCAGCGAGGCACCACCTGACAAGGAGGGCAAGAGATTATATGCCCTTGGAAAGAGAGTCACATCCTCGGCTGCCTTTTCTGCAAGAATTGCGAACAACAATTCCTTGCTAGCTAACTACTCAGACCCGCAGTGGGCCAAACTGCGCAAGGACGCCGAAGAAGCGCCGGAACCGCTACAGACACGCCTGCTATCAACTATTGGCGAGGGAACCCAGGTCAACCAGAGCATTGTGAAGAACTCTCTGGATGCTGCAGAGACAGCGGGACGTTCCCTGGTTCAGGGAATACTCCTAAAACGCCATGTATGTCTGCGTAACTCAGGTTTCAAACCGGAGACACAGGCGTCTTTAATAAATAAACCTATTGAAGACTCAAATCTCTTCGGGAAAGCGGTGGATGAGGCTCTGGAGATGGCTAAAAAAAGAGTTCGATACTATCAAAACTCTTGACCAGATCTCTAAGCCCACTACCAGGCGCGGCTATGGCAACAAACGCTTTTTTCGTGGCCAACGCCAACAACAGAATCGGCAGCAACAGTACCCTGCCACCAATTACCAGACCAATAGTGGGCAGTACAGCCAAAGAGGCCAGCGCCGTGGCAAAGGGAGAGGTCGGGGTTCCACCCCCAGAGGCTCCCAAGCCCCCAACAACACCAAGTGACGCGAAGATTCGCGTCCCCTCCCATGCAACACCGGTCGGGGGCCGGCTAACATCCTTTCTTCCAGCATGGGAGGGAATAACGTCAGAACGCTGGGTACTTTCCACCGTAGCCCACGGATACTGCATCGAATTCAACGGTTCCCCAACATACAGACCCCCGAGGGGACGACGCATGACACCAGAACACCTTGCCTTCCTTCTCCAAGAAGTAGACCAACTGCTGGAAAAAGGAGCCATAGAAGCCGTGCCTCTATCTCAGGTAACGGAAGGTATTTATTCAGTGTACTTCCTTGTACCCAAAAAGGATCCAACCATGCGCCCTGTATTAGATCTGCGCCCAGCGAACAAGTTTGTCAAACCCCAGAAGTTTCGTATGGTGACCTTACAGGAAGTGATCAACCTGCTATCACAAGGAGATTACATGACAACACTAGACATGAAAGATGCATACTTTAATATTTTAATGTTGCCAGCGCACAGAAAATACCTCAGGTTCATGATAGAGGGCAAACGCTACCAGTTCAGAGTGCTACCCTTCGGCATAGCATCTGCACCAAGGGTATTCACGAAGGTACTGGCAGTGGCAGCGGCCCACCTGCGCAGGTTGTCCATCCCAGTTTACCCTTACCTCGACGACTGGCTCATAACAGGGGATTCTTACGAAACATGCTTCTCTAATACCCAAAAGACTGTAGACCTTTTGTTCCAGCTGGGCTTCTCCATCAACGAAAAGAAGTCCAGCCTAGACCCCAGCCAGATCAAACAATTCCTAGGGGCTCTAATTCAAACAAAGGACGGCCTCGTCTTCCCCTCCAACGAGAGGGTCCAAAACATGCTGTTTCAGATCCCTCAATATGTGGCCGGTCGAGAGGTGACGGTACGCAAAGCAATGCGCTTGCTAGGAATGATGGCGTCGTGTATTTATTTGGTACCTCACGCGCGCCTGCGCATGCGCCCAATGCAAGAGTGGCTCAACAGCCAGTGGTGTCAGGCCAGCGGACTATGGGACGATCTAGTGGTGGTCTTGCAGGCCTTGGTTCTCTCGCTACGGTGGTGGACAAAGGAAAACCTGGTAAGAGGGAAACCCTTTGCCACACCCGCGGCGGAAGCCACTCTAACCACAGACACATCCCTCACATGATGGGGGGGGGGGGCTCACCTATCCCATCAGACTGCTCACGGAGTGTGGACTCCGAACGTAGCATCCAAACACATAAATCTACTGGAGATACTAGCTGTGTTCAAGGCGCTAAAAACCTTCCAGGAACACCTACAAGGCAAGACTGTGTTGGTCCTTACAGACAGCACCACAGCCATGTACTACATCAACAAGCAGGGGGGCACCCACTCTCCAGGACTGTCCAAACTGGCCCAAAATATATGGAAGTGGGCTCTCAAACAAAACATGTTCCTACTGTCACAACATGTACCAGGGGAACTCAATCTGCTGGCAGACAAACTCAGCAGAGATTTCCCCCTGCCCGAAGAGTACGAATGGCGACTGCACGAAGACATCGTCTTCGACGTCTTCACGCAATGGGGATTCCCAGAAATAGACCTGTTCGCAACCCTGGAGAACTCACAATGCCAAAGTTACACCTCCAGGTACCCCCAGAACCAATCCAAGGGGAACGGTGTGTTTATTTAATGGTCAGGGAAATTTGTTTACGCTTTTCCCCTGACCCCCCCCCCCCCCTTCTCAACAAGGTTGTGCACAAGATGCACCAGGAACAAGTGACCATGATACTGGTTGCCCCAATGTGGGCCCGACAGCCATGGTTCGCTCACTTGATGGAGATGTCTCTATCTCCCCCAGTGAAACTCCCCTGCCCGTACAACCTGCTGTCACAAGACAAGGGCAGGACTCTGCATCCATGCCCCCAGACCATGAACTTAGCAGCCTGGCTCCTGAGATCATAGAATTTGGACATCTTACAGCTCCCGCAGAGATGCATGGACATCCTCAGGGAAGCCAGAAAACCTAACACTCGCCACTGCTATTCTAACAAGTGGAAGAGATTTGTCATCTGGTGCAGAGGAAAGAGCATCAACCCGATTGACTGCTCTCCCACACATACTGTTCTATACCTGACCCATTTATTGGATTCAGGTCTAGTGTTCAATTCCATTAAAGTCCACCTAGTGGCACTTTCTGCATACACCACTTCCCAACTCAAGGTGTCGTGGTGGAAGATCCCTGTTATAAAGGCCTTCATGGAGGGAGTAAAGAGAATACACCCCCCGATAGCTGACCCAGCTCCCGGGTGGGACCTTAACGTGGTACTTACCAGACTCATGGGCTCACCATTTGAACCCATGCACAAAGCATCTCTTAAGGACCTCACTCTTAAGACTGCTTTTCTAATAGCTATTGCCTCCATCAGGAGAGTAAGTGAACTACAGGCTCTTTCTGTTCTAGACCCCTTTGTTACAGTTCAGAGATAAGGTGGTTCTACGCACGCACCCAAGGTTTGCACCGAAATTCATCTCGAAATTCCACGTAAACCAGTCAATAGAACTACCAACGTTCTTTCAAAATCCTTCCAACTTGGGAGACAAAAGTCTGCACACACTGGATGTGCGCAGAGCGGTCATGTTCTACATGGAAAGAACCAGACCACTGAGGAAGACTAATCAGTTCTTCGTCTCGGTGGCAGCAGGAAGAGAAGGGGATGCAGTTTCAAAGTCCACTATTTCTAGATGGATTGTTCAATGCATCACTCTCTGCTATACTCTTGCTAAGAGAGAACTGCCCTTTAAGACAAGAGCACACTACTCGAGGCACGGGGGGGCATCCATAGCATTCATTGCAAATGTTCCCCTTGAGTCCATCTGCAAAGCGGCTACCTGGAGTTCTGTGCGCACCTTTACAAAACACTACTGTCTAGATGCACACTCTAGATCTGACTCCCAGGTGGGACAGGCAGTATTAAGACATCTTTTCTCTACTGTTCCTTCTCATAACCCACCGCCAACTCCGGGTACTGCTCGCTAGTCTATGCACAGCATGTCAGTCTAAGCAGATTAACAAACATCAGAAGACAATGCATTACTTACCGTAAAAGCATTTCTGATGGTTGTATCTGCTTAGATTCACATGCGCCCACCCTTCCTCCCCGCTCGGATGGAAGGAACATAGACTTCCTTTTATCTCTCTTTTCTGTACTCACTCACGTCTAGAAGGCTCCCTCAGGGCAGATAAAATACAAACAGAGGGACCTCGACGCGTGAGGGGTTGTGGGTACACTGCACGTCACTATAGGGATAGTGTTACAGACACGCCTTGTCGACGTCCCCTTTTCGACTACGAAAAACAAAATGCAATACTCCGCAATGACCACTGGATGTCGGACTATGCACAGCATGTGAATCTGAGCAGATACAACCATCAGAAATGCTTTTACGGTAAGTAATGCATTGTCATCTTTTATATTACTGTGTAAGTGCTTCTTTGTTGTGCCTGTCTAAGATTCAGAGTACTTGCCTACAGCTCACATCTTTTTCTTAAGATACGACTGACTGCTCTGCCACACTACCAAGGTCTTTAGCTAGTACAGACTCATACTAAGAGTTGGATCTACAAACCACTGGGATAGCTTACTAAAGTCTTACTGCCAGTAGGACTTTAGGAAAACTCACCTAACACATAACAAAGTACTGACGCTGACCTTGACTGACGTCACTGTGTGCTCGATATGTAAAGAAGAGTTAACTCGCCTGCATTAGGTTCCATTTCTTATTGAATGTTCTTGTTAGTTGCTGCATTTTAGATTTGCTTGTGTGCCTTATGTATATATGAATAAATATATTTTAATAGAACATTGAGTAAGTGTTTTCTTGGGTCTATGTATGGACTGTATTCTTTGTACTGCTCTACAGCTCACATAACACCCTCCTAAGATAAGCCTTGCTGCTCAGTCATTCTACGACTTGTATAGTACAGGCCTATATGAAGAGTTGGCTCCCTAATACCAAGAGTTGGACTTTAGAACAGCGTACCTAACAAAGACCCTGAGTCTGGGAACGTGTTAAAAAGCAGAGTCTGGTGTGGAGGTCGAATTTCACGGTAGATTTTGTAAAACTCAGCAGTGAACCCGTCGGGCCCCAGGGGTAGCGTTCTTAAGTGACTTGATAGCTGCGACTGCTTCCACTACTTGTATCGGCTGCTCCAGCAGCGCCTGCTCCTCTGGTTGAAGAAGGTGACTAGGCCTAAGTAATCTAGGGCTGCTCTCTCCAGAGGGACGGTTGATGCTGTAAAGTATTTGTGGACACAGGCAAGTTAGTCGTTATCTGCCAGCAGCAGCAAACCCAGTCTATCCCTCAGGGCCAGACTATTGTTTTGAGTTTTGTGTTTTGCCAGCTTACGGACCAGTAATTTTATTTGCTTTATTGCCCCTGGTGTAATAGTATTGTTTGACTCTCTGGGGCCTGTGCTGTCTTCTCTGCCAGGTGAGCTTCGAGCCAGGGACAGCGAGACCTGAAGCGTGATCAGAGATGGCCACAGTATGTATAGTAGAGTCTGGGATGCTGGGCACCAGTTCGGAGGAAGCAAGACGTGTATCTATTTGTGAATAGCCTGTATGTACATGCAGAAAGTGTGTGAAGTCCCTACCAGTAGGGTTACTAAATCGCCAAATATCTATCGGGTTTAGTGTGTGGAGGATCTTCATGAGAGCCAGTGAATTCTTAAAATCCCCACAATACGCAGGTAGCGTCTTATTTATCTGAGGATCGGGCACTATGTTGAAATCCTCACCAACGAGAAGGGACTTCTCTGCCTGAAGCTTATCAAGGAGGTCATAAAGGAAAGGGTCTTGTTTGTCGTTGGGGGCATAAACCGAGACAAAGGTGAAGGCATTCCCCATGAAAGAGCCCTTGACTCCTATGAACCTCCCATTGGGATCTCTCAGAACCCCGAACTTGACAAAGGGAGTAGACTTGTCAAACAAGACTGCCACGCCCTGTCCCTTTGCTCCACTGGAGGCTAAAGCGATGATGAGAAAGCTGGCCTTCATCCTCCTTGTTAGGCAGAATGCATGCAGTACCCTCTGGGACCACCACATACAATTATGACTACAGGTGTAAGCAAAACCAACCTTTGGTATAAGTCTGTACTACAGTTTTTGGTAGCGAGCTGAGCAGCCAGGCTCATCTCAAGAGGGAATGTGAGCAGTAAAAGGATGTTAGAGGTCTTACAAACAGTGGTTCAAGTAGACACTTGCACTCAAGGTTTCTTGGTAAAACACTTAGTAATTTATTAGTCATTTAGAAAACATTCACTAGAAGAAGGCAACTTAATATCATACACAAATATACTTCAGTATCAAACCAATAAGTTTCTGAGTAAATTAGCCTCCCCTGAAATAGGAGCAAAATGGCATTTGTCATTTTAAATAGGAGTATAAAGGCACAAGTTAATACAATGGATCACAAATACTTTCTTAGGCAGTGCAAATAGTTTAGTTCACTAGAGGACTTGATTCAGTTCAATAGGCCTAGGCCAAAGTCAATGGGCTAGTGTTCAGGATAGGAAAGAGCAATCTGGACGGCACAGTACCTTAGTATGAAGAAACAAATGCAGCTAAGTCATTGGTTCCTGTAGATCTCACTGTTCCCGAGCCTCAGTCGTGGGGACAAGAGGGAGGACGTCAGGGGACTCCTGCACTGCACAGGGACTGGTCAAACAAGCTGGAAAATGGAAGATCTTCGGTTCGAGTAGCTGTAGTCAAGCACACAAGCTAGTGTCCTTCCCCCTGGTTAAACCTAACCAGCTTCGAGAATGGTATCCAGGTGGCTTACGAGTTGATTGGTCTCGCCAACTCAAAGGAAGAAGTCGTCCTTGAAGAGCCTTCTCTGTCGAGATGAATATGGCAATTCGGACCTGCAGCAGGGCTTCACCAGGCAAATCAACGGTCCAGGAGTTGTAGCAGCTGTCCTCTTCCAGCTCGTCTTTGGTTCTTTCGTTCCAGTGGTCGACTCTGCTTTCCAGTCCAAGAGACTCGCCTTTTTAAACAGTTCTCTCCCTTTCATTCCAGTCTAGCTGTCGCTCACCCAGCAGGGTGGCTGCCCTTGTCGGACAGTAAGCCAGCCAATCACACCAGGGTGCATTTGGGTCTCCTAGGAGACTAAGCACAGGGAGTTTCGGGCACCTCCCTCACTTCCTGGCCACCCCAGACACTCGAGCGGCAGAGGCGGTCTTCAGTCCTGAAGCCCGCCAAAGGCATACGAACAAAGGGACCAAACCTGGTTTGGTGCGCAGAGACAAACTCTAGAAGGACCTTTCCAAAAAGAAATGGCAAAAAGAGAAGACCGGGACCTGTTTAAATAAAAGGGACTTAAAGCGCCATCTTGAAAAACATGGCTCCGGTGATTTTTAGCTACCGGTGTTCACGGTCGGGAAAAATCATGGTAGTTCGTTGTAAAACCACGGCCACCAGCCTTTTCAAAAGGAAAGGGTAGCATTTGACTGCTACATGAGTAGTTGGACACGCAGGATACTATGTAACCTCTCCAGCACTCCATTATAATATGGTGTGTGCTGGGTCTATACATTTGGAAAGACTAGTAAAGTCAATTTCACTTTACATTCTCTGGGAAACCGTTTATCCCAGAGAAGGTATTTAAACCTTTTGGGAATTCTAAAAGACATAACTGTTTCACTGCACTGAGGGTGCTGTGTGACATAAATAAAAAAGATGATGCCTAATGGAGTTGTTTAAAACTCCATAACCAAAGAAAATACAGAAAACAAAAAGTACAGAGTCCCAAAGTTCAGCAAAAGAGCTGGGGGTCTCTAAGGTAGCGAGGAATTAGCACATTTTGAGAATTCTCCCTAACAGGGGCGTTTGGCTGTGTCCAATCGGAACAGCCAGACCCCCTGTTGGAGCTGGACCTGTTCAGACATTCTGGCAGACAAAGGACGGCGGCAGGGGAGACTCCTCCCCCACTGCCTGCCTGCCCAGACGTACTGGAGCCTAGGCGGGGATACCTACTGCTTCCTGCCAAAGGCAAAACACACACATACCTCCCCCCTCCCATAATGGTAGAATGGCTAACAAAGAACCACCATGCTAGTAATGGTGGAAGGGCTCAAAGTTAGTACGTGGGTGCCCTTATGGTGTACTATCGAGGCTATGGACCTTGCCTGCGGTATAAAAAATACACAGTAGTTGGTACAACGCTTCCACTGCCACCAGCCATAACTAGGAGAAGGGGGGGGGTAAGAATTATCCCTTTGTCACTCCTCCACTGAAGGTGTTGGGTGCCAATCTCTCAGACTATAGCGTTTTGGGAGATACACGAAGGGTCTCTCTATCCTTAAGAACTGTAGTTACTTAAGGATATAGAAAAATAATCTTGGAGGAGCCTATGGGTGCCTAGCAATACTGCCCATACAGAACTGGGATGCAGTAGTAAAACACAGATGTCTTTAAGAGCAATGGAGCAGACTGACCCCATAGTACAGGTAGATTACAAATAATAGAGTTCCAAAAGACAGTCCACAAGAATGAATGAGTGGGAAAAGGCTCCACTCATTCAGGATTGAAAGAAAAAGGTCCAGAAGTCCAGCAAATGTGCTAGGGATGGGGTGAGGAGGCGGGGGGGGGGGGGGGGATCGAGCGTCTCGCTAGGAGAGGGGATGAAGCACTATAATGAGAAACCCCACTAACAATGTGCATTACCTTTCAAAATTGAGTTGGAGGGAAAGTTTAAGGTTAGGCAGAACACAGCTAGCAACTGTTAATACAAAGTACACTCACCCAGAGGGATATATAGGTAGTCTGTTTACTTACTCTTAAAGTGTTCACAATTAAAGTCTATGAAGGAACCAGCATTGCCAAAGCCAGTAAGATCAAGAAGATGGACCTTTGGGAGCACAGCCAAAGGCAAATGGACAGTTCCATTTCTGAAGATCTTCAGAGCAAAAGTTAGTCAAGCAGTCAGTGGTTCATCAAAACACAGGAGCTCAAGGGGAACCTTCCTGATAAAAACACAGGCTGTTAGGCCATCACAGAGGAGTTGAGGTCAACTCTCAATTGGGGAAAAAAAGCACTGCTCAAGCCAGGAAGCACCGAAAATTGCACAAGGTAATTACAACCCAAGCCCCAAGATTAAGAAGAAATTGTAGCTGGCTTCCTTCTAGGTGCAACGTTGCAGACCCTGATTCCTGCTCCTTAGTCGCCTTGACGAAATGGGGGGAACTTTGGCGGGCTTCTGCGGCAGCACTCGGGAGAAGGGGTCGGCAGCAATGGATTCAGCGCACTTCAGCGGCTCTTTGTGGGTTTGGCGCCTTTTTCTTAGCACCAAGAAGAAACTAATATCGCTAATTGGATTCTCTTCGATTACTGGTCCTGAACTCTGGTGATGGGCCTTTTTGGTGAAGAATTCCTGCCTCTTGAGATCCACATGGATGTCTGCAGAATTTCAGCTGGATTCGATCTTCGGAAGACAATGCATTTGATAATGGTCCAGGTACCCCGGATATTGGTGTTGTGCAATTTTCCCGGTCTGCAGGACGTCGGGGACTGGCTCAAAAGGTCTTGAGGCTAGTTGGTCCGACCAGCCTAAGGGAGGAAGTTGTCCTTGGTGGATCTTCCCTGTCGATTTGAGAACTGGGTCAGCACAGCTGCATGGCTTCACTCACCAGTGCTTCTGCTGTCATGGAAGGTGCTGCTGGCGTCTCTGCTTGTCTGCTGCTTCAGATTCCTTGTTCAGTGGTCGACGGTCTGTGGTCCCAAAATCCTCCCCTTATATGCTGGAACCCATTCATTCACACTTAGATCTGTCTATCGCCTTTTCATGTCAATGATGCATCTTCCTGACCTGGGTCAACCCCAGAACGTTTTGCTGGACTGGTATTATTTGTCCCTATACCTCAGTGAGTGGGAATCGTTCCTGCCCTGAATGTCTCTCAGGATTCCTGCCGAAGATCAAGTTAACACAAAGGAATTTCCCACCCTGAATGTCAAGGGAAGGAAAAAAGGACAAGAAATGCTGAAATGGCGAAAAAAAAAGACTCTGGTCCATTTTGGTAAAATGAGCACCCATGGGTGCCTTTACCAGGGCTGTGGAAACAGCCTGTGGTAAAAATGCACCGAATTAATAAAAAGGTTCACTGCCACCAGCCATTAAAGGTAAGTTTACCGTAGAAATGTTTTGTCATTCTGAAAAGTATATCTAACATCTTTTTTCCTTGGAAACTGTTTTGCCATTCTAACAGAAAGTAGATGTAAGTTTATATTACTCGCCTGTGATTTGGTTGTGCCTCTTCCCAAAAGTAATGCTGTTGGTTGCACGTCATTATTCCTGTTAGGATAAATGTATGAGTGCCCACCAACTGGGTCTTTCTTCGCCTGACTTGCTGTTTGCCTGTCCAGAGTAAGTCTGCATTAGGTTTTACCTACCTGGAATAACTGAGTCATTCATAAAGTGTAACACTGGGTTTTGCTTTCCCTGGCCTGTCTTAGGTGTATACCTGCCTTTAAATCGTTGATAGCTCCTGTAAAAAGTATATAGGTTTTACTTCTCTTGAGTGTTATTCTAAAATAAGTTGGAATTATTGCTTCCCTTAGTCTGTGAACTGATAAACAACTGTAATTGAATATTACACCCCAAGATCCAACTCCCCTAGAATAACTGTTATAGGTGTTCTACTGTTCCTTGAATGTGTTCCACTATTCACAAAAAGTATATTGTCCAGTTGAGTTACTAAGTGATTTCCTGCCGAGCGTCACGGTACAACTGCTAGGATCTACTACCCTTATTACTGAAAGTAATCTAAAAAGTAGCTATTGGTTTGACTTCCCTAGAACTCCTGTTAGGTTTTCCAAATTGGGTTAAATGCTTTGCTCTGTGTACCTTGAAGCATAAAGTTGTGTTTTTCTATAATGTGTTTATGATCTGTGATGGTACTTATTACCACCAAGATATCTGGGCCTACTGGCATTTAAATAAACCATTTTTTTTTTACAATAGTGTTTCTTTGGCTGATTTGTTTTGCAATTTCATTTTACTGTTTCTACAGCCCTCTCTCCTACGATGACCCTGGCTGCTCTGTTAATGTTAAAGGATATTTGTACTGCGCACTATCGCCACCAGAGTGGTCCCCAGGGCACTCTGACCGCTCTGGAAAAAAAAAAAGGTGGGGGGGGGGTTGAGTTAGTGGGATGAGCTGGAGAAGTGCAAGAGAGCCGTGATGTGCTGTTGGCGGCCTCAGACCGGAATTCCGTTGGCTGGGCTTGGGCTGTTATACTGTCGGAAGACGTTGTGTGCTGTTGTGCGGGTCTGTGTGCTTTGTTTTGTTGTTGCAGTGTAGTGAAGATTGTGCGGATTGTTGTGTTGTAAGTATGTGGTTGTGTTTTGGTTGGAATTAGAGAGGTGTATGCAGACGGTGAAGTTGTTAGTGGGTTGGTTAATTGGCATTGCTGTCTTGAGGTGAGGCGCTCAATTTCTGTATTTCTAATTAGGTGGAGTGTGTGGGCGTGTCCAGGGCTGTACTGGCTGTACTACACTCGCGTTCCCTTTGCCAGATGGCATGCGTTCATATGCATAACCTTGCTCAAGTTGGGTACCGGCCGCCTACGTGGCCCTTGTTTGTGGGCGTGCCAGACAGGCTTTTGTGCGTCCCTTGCCGTCTAGACCAGAAAGCATTCCCAATCTAGTCTAGCAGGAGGGCGGCATCGGTAAGCCCGGGTTTACTCCCTCCATGTGTTGGGGCCGCTCAGCATTCATCATCTTATTCGGTTGCTCGTTCATGTTACCGTTACTACCCCCTTTGGAATGTGGCAATGCTAACGCTTGAAATTATGTCCTTGGGCGGCTTCGGCCTTCATTCACAACTCTCTTCGGACCTTTGCCCCTGCCAATATCCACAGCTTAGAGTGGCAAGTGCTAACGTTCACCCAACTTTATACATTTATGATCTATAGTAGCATTTATCGAGTGGGTTAAGGTTGTTTGCTGGGAGTTGGCTAGAGATGCTGGATTCTGTCCTCATGGGTGTCGCTTGTGTCCTATTAGACTTGGTGTTGTCTCTCTTGTTATAGTAAGAGTTTCTTTATTTGGTTCTAGATGTTGTCATTGTCGTCCTAGATTGGTCATCCTTTTCATTGTGTTTCCCGTTTGATGGTTTGGTTTTTCAGTTTGAATCTGTGATGTTGAAGAGCCAGGCTTTTTGTAATTTTCTGAATTGTAGGTGGTCTTTGGTGTTTATTTCTTTCGGGATGTTCCAGGTTTTTGCGGCTAAGTGGGAGAAGGAGGAGCCCCCAAGTTTTTTCTTAAGGTATGGTTTTTCTTCCAGATGGATTTCGTTGCTTGCTCTGAGGAGTCTCGTTGGTTTGTATGTAGATAGTTAATGTTTTTTGCCGGAATTCAGCTCCTTGTCCGCTGATTGCCCTCTGTTTTATGCACATTGTTTTGAAGGTGATGCGATGCTACCCTGAACCGGGTGGTACAAGCCTTATACTAAGAGTGGAATCTTGTACTGCCTGTTAGGAAGAATTCTAATTTCTGTGCTAATTCCCTTCAACCTTAGAGACCCCCAGCTCTTTTGCTGGACTTTGGGACCTTTTAATTTTAACCCTGGAGTGAGCCCTTTTTCTCACTCATGTGTTTGATCTGATTTGGATTTTTATCCTTCCTTTGTTTTTGGAGTCTGACAAACTCCATAGGCATCTACTTTTTGTATGGTGACACACAGCACCCTCAGTACAGTGCCACAGAGAAATCCTTTAGATTTCTCATAAGGTTTAACTACCTTTTCTTGGGTGAACTACAGTTCCCAAGTATAGTAAAGTGAAATTGACCTTAGTTACCTTTTTCTCTTTGTAGGTTCAGCACACCCTATCTTATGTGGAGTGCTGGGGGGGGTTACTTAGTAGCCCCTTTTCCTACTTACTCATGTAACATTTTTTGATACCCTCACTACTTTAAATGACTGGTGGCAGTGGTTTAATTTTCCTACCATTGTGCTTTTCTACCTCCGGCTGAATCCTCAACTGCAGTATAGCACCCATGGGTGACCATTTCATCAAAATGGCCCGGTCTTCTTTTTTCACCATTTGCTGTTTGTGAGGTCTTTCTTGGGTTTTACTCTGCGCGCCAATCCCGGTTTGACCTCTTTGTTCGTTTTCTTTGGTGGGCTTCAGTGTGTCTGGAAGGGCAGGAAGTCTGGGAGGTGCCCGAAACTCCCTTGTCATTTGTCTCCATGATTACCTGAATGCACCCAGTCCCGATTGGCTGGCTGGCTGGCTGGCTGTCCTTGCAGGACTGCCACCCTAATGTGTGAGTGACAGCTAGGCTGTGCATTAATGGGAGAAACCTGCTTAAAAGGCGAGGCTTCTTGGACTGAAGACTGAGTCGACCACTTGGAAGGACATCCCACGAAGAAACTGAACGACGCGTGCTGCATCATGCTGGACCTTTGAACTGCCTGGTGAAGCCCTGCTGCTGTAGCTCACTTTTCTGATCAACAAGAGAAGCTCCTGACGGGACCTCTTCCCTTGGGTTAGTGGGACCAACTAACCCTGAGACTAACTTTGCTGGAAGACCTTCCCCAACTGGCTGTGCTTCTTTGCTGTTACAGGAACGAGTGCCAGTGGTTGAGAAATCCGTTGCCGAGTGCAACTTCTGTAAGCCAGCCAAAAGCTCCAGGAGTCTCCTGAGGAACCTCCGAAAGCAGGACGACCCTAGCTTGAGTCACCTGCTGGACTCAGCAGGGAGTGAAGGAATCCCAACCGGTGTCCAAGATCCTTGGTAGTGCTATTTACCAAGCGGTGAAACCGCAAAGTGCCGCTGATCTGAAAAGAGCCAGTAGCTGCCGCCGACCATCGAATTGCTGCCGCAGAAATCTCCAGAAGTCTCCAGACATCCTCTCTTGTCCCCACAACTGAGGCCCAGGAACACACAGGATCTGCATCCAGACAGAAGCCAGATGGACCCTCTTCTAACCAAATGTACTGTTCTGATTTTGGGGTACTTACCGCTTTGTCTGAAGCTTGCTCTTCTCAATTGAGACTAGCAGTAGCTGCATTTTCTAGCGTTGATCTCAGTTCTAACCTTCACAAGTGTAACAGCTTGTGACCCAACAGTGATTTTTCAACAACAAACATTTTAACATTGTGCAAGACGTTTTGCTATCTAAGTGCCTAGACTTTGATCCAATTAACTTTGGCTCTCCTGGCTCCCTGCAGACTCTTCTACTCCATTGACTTTGATTCTTACTGCCCGTCATAGGTGATGCATTGGTTTTAAACTAATATTGCTGGGAAAGGTTTTTATCTAGACTTCACTGGAAGATTTAAAGTGCTCACATGCTCTGAGAACCTGTTTAACCTTTTTCCTTCCTTTAAACTTTCCTTTCTACGAACCTCAGAATTTACAAGTGTTAATGTTAAAGGATATTTGTACCGCGCACTATCACCACCGGAGTGGTCCCCTGGCGCTCTGGCGGCTCTGAAAAAAACAAAAGGCGGGGAGGTGGAGGAGTGGGGGGGGGGTTAGTGGGAATAAGCTGGAAAAGTGCAAGAGAGCAGTGATGTGCTGTTGGCAGCCTCAGCCCGGTGGGTCCGTTGGCTGGGCTTGGGGTGTTTTACGGTCGGTAGTCGTTGTGTGCTGTTGTGCAAGTCTGTGTGGTTTGTTTTGTTGTTGCAGTGTTGTGAAGTTCGTGCTTATTGCTGCGTTTTAGGCTTATGGTTGTGGTGTTAGAGTTTGAGAGGTGTATGTAGAGGGATGACGTTGTTAGTTGGTTGGTTAGTTGGCATTGCTGTCCTGCAATTATGGGATTCCATCTAGGTGCGGAACATGCTGACACTCGCATTTCTATCTAGATGCGATGCAAGCTAAAGTTCAGAATTCCATACGAGTGTGGCACATGCTAACAATCATATTTCTATCTAGATGCAGCGCAAGATAATAATCACAATTCCATCTGAATGTGGACATGCTAACATTCAAAGTCCTATCTAGATGCGATGCAGGCTAATATTCACAAATGTAAGTGTGGACATGCTCATCAGGTTTTACCTAAGTGCGGCGTTTGTTGACCTTGACGGGTATGTTAGTATGTAATGCAAGGCAACTTCTGCAATCCTGTCATGAATAGGTTCAGCTTGGTGGTCACAAATCTTTTTGAGTATATCTGGTGTGAGTCTATGGCAGTCTGTTATTGGAAGGTAAGATAGAGTGGCAGGGGTTTTCTGGAGTAGAGTAATTGCTCTACTCCACACCCATGCCACACACTTCCCCTGCGTACACCTTCAGACACATCTTGTAGCCGCCAGTATAGGAGCCGCCCTTGGCCTTGGGGTCCTTAGCCGCTGGGGCTGCCGGGCAGGGGGCTGCCCTGGGATGGTTGGTGAAATGTAGGGGGGGAGTAGCCAATCAATGTGCAATGCTCTGAAAACCTGTTTAACCTTTTTGCTTCCTTTAAACTTTCCTTTCTACAAACCTCAGAATTTACAAGTGTACAAGTGATATATAAATGCCAGTAATGTCCTAGTTAGTGAAGTCACCTCTGGGTGTAGGAAGTGTGTGTGAAGCATCTCTGAAGACGATCTGCTTTCTTTGGGTTGATTTTGAGAAAGTATTTTGAAGTGTATTTTTATTGTTGCATGTTGCCCTTTTTAAAGAATGCTTATTTAAAACTGACCGTTTAATAAATATTGTTTACTGGAAAACCTTGAGTGTAAGTGTTATTTGGATACGTGTATTTCGATGCTACACCTCTACAGCTCACATTTACCCCTTGAGAGAAGTCTGGCTGCTCAGTCACTCTACCAACTTGTGCAGTACAGACCTATACCAATAGGTGGGTTACCTAATACCAAGAGGACAAGGGTGGTGTAGTCTCTCCCAGGGTTACTACATAAATTCTTGCATAACACTGCCTCAGTTGAATGGTTTTACTAAGCCCTTAGTTGGACTTCAGAAAAACTGTCCTAACCTGCTGTAACTGGTTATCTCTGAAATAGAAAAAGTTGGAGCTCTTGTGTACCTGTGAATTGCTGTCTGCTATTCTGAAAAGTATACGTTATTTACTTTTTGAATTGTGTGCCACTATTCCAGAAAGTGACCGAGGTTGGTATTGCTGTAGTATTCCTGAAACTGAATAAGTATAACACCAATAGAGTTTTACTCACCTGTAACCGCATACTGCCATTCTAAATGTGCAATACTGAGTTGTTACTTACCTTTGAAGTGCATACTGTCATTTTGATAAGTAGTTCATAAGTTATTGCTTACCTTTTGAATTGTGTTCCACTATTCCAAGAGGTAATAGGGGTGTAACTGTATCATTCCTGAAATAAGTAGTTACGTATGTTGCAAAGTGCTTACTGCATATGGTAGTATTGCAATTGTATTATTCCTGAAACAGAATAACCTCTACAAGTTGCCAGGTACTTACATTATATTTATTCCTGAAACTGAATAAGCAACATAGTTTAGTAGACTTTTAGAAAGACAGTAGTAATGTGGGTTTACTCCCCTTGAATAGCGTACTGTCATTATAAATGTCTGTACTCACCTTGAACTGCATACTGCTAGTCTTAAAAAAGGTTTATACTTTGTGGTTTACTTGCCATAAGTATTGTGCTGGTTTTTATAATTGTGGTCGACTTATAATAGTACTTAACTTTCTAAAGAATTCTCTTTATGTATATTTAAAATAAACCATTATATTTACAATACTTCAGTGTATCCATGTTTCTTTGTGCCATATGTATGCTACGAGTTAATTGAACCTCTCTACATCTACAACCCTCTCCCCCTCCTAAAATAAGCATGGTTTATCTATCATTTCTACCATAATTGTGGTACATCCTTATACTAAGAGTTGGAGTTTCTGTATTGCCCACAGTATAGTTTTATAAAGTCCCTTTGGGTGGAGTTTAGAAAAACTGTCCCAACACTTACCCCATGTGTCCCATCAATGTTTGTAGCCAGTTAGTGAGCTTGACCACTGCAGGTTTAGCCTCATGGGAACAGGGCGTGTCAAAAGCCCTCACGATTCTGTCATTTCCATGTGACGGCTGTGACTCTGAATGACACTTGGCGCCTGTGACATTTTTTTTTTTGTTGGGTCTACCAAGAGTTATTGCTGCACATTTCACCACCTTCCCTCATCACATTATAGAGTGAAAATCAATAATATTTGCAATTGAACATTGAATTTTATGCTGCATATTGCAGACCTTTGACGCCCATCTTGGAGGTTTCTGGGAAGGTGGTGGTGGGTCTAACTTTCTTCAAGCTTTTTGGTTCTTACTGATTGAAAGTTTTATTCAGATGTATTCTCTCCTCCGTCATGGTGTCATTGTTTCCACAGTTGCCCGCACATGTAACTTGATTCTGATTGTACTCGATGTGCTGAAACCGCTGGGACACAAGAGGATAATCGAGAATGAACTGGAGGGCTTCGGGATCCGTCTGAACAAGCGGCCACCTAACATTGGCTTCAAGAAAAAGGACAAAGGCGGCATCAACCTCACAGCCACTGTAAGCTTGAGAGCAGGACGTGGGGCTCTAAATTGTTTTTGTAGGGGTAAAACGCTGAGGTTTACACTATTAGCCGGGCATAAAGGCACTTGCCCCTTCATTTCTTCATGTATACACAGCACAACACTTCTAACTCGCAAGGGCACATTTGAGCCCTGGTTTTAGAATTCACTGTTGTGTAGCTGAACAGCAGAATGTATGCTACTAGGCATCAAGTCACATTCATCCATTTGTTAATGTTAGCCTTTCAGCTAACAAACCATTGCCTCCAAACATGTAGTGCAGATCGTTATCAACATAGTAACTTCCCGGTCGTAGTCATTGTACTCCATCGATTATCATTGGCAGCGATGTAAGCCAATGGTGCCTCCTTTTTCAGGACTTGTAGTGTTGTATATACTCTTAATGGTAATGGACAGAGGTCAAGCCAGCGGAAAAGGAAATGTGTTCACGCAAAGCGACATAGTCCCACCCTATCGAGAGGGAAGAACCCCCTTATCAACCCAGATCACCATACATAAGACAAAACTTAATGTAAAATGCTATATTTATTTCAATTTTATGTCTTTTAAAGAGTATTAAATCAGCTAAAACTCTTGTACAATGTACAAAAATATAACATACAACTATATAATACAGTGCATACTGTTATAAAGTGCTAGTTTCAGGTATTGACTGCTACAAAAAAAATCACAAAGGAATAAATCGTAATAGTCCTAGATGTTAATGTGAGCATGCCATGTAGGATGCCCCAGGCGAGTGAATGGGATCACTCAAATGGGGAACCCCCGGTCGCTCAAACAAATCTAAATAAGGAGACAATAAAATGCCAATAAAGCAATCTGGACAATGTTGGTAATAGAGAAAAAAAAAAGGAAAATGAATTGTGGCAATCAAGTTTAAGACGAACATGAAACTAGAAAAAACTCAATTCGAAAGAAAAGCAATAAAGCGCACACACTAAAATCTAACCGTGGGATGCAGTTTTTTCTAGTTTCATGTTCGTCTTAAACTTGATTGCCACAATTCATTTTCCTTTTTTTTCTCTCTATTACCAACATTGTCCAGATTGCTTTATTGGCATATCATTATTTTTTGTCTCCTTATTTAGATTTGTTTGAGCGACCGGGGGTTCCCCATTTGAGTGATCCCATTCACTCACCTGGGGCATCCTACACGGCATGCTCACATTGTGATTTATTCCTTTGTGATTTTTTTTTTTTGTAGCAGTCAATACCTGAAACTAGCACTTTATCACAGTATGCACTGTATTATATAGTTATATTTTTTTACATTGTACAAGAGTTTTAGCTGATTTTATACTTTTAAGACATAAAATTGAAATATAGTATTTTACATTATTTTTTGTCCTATGTATGGTGATCTGGGTTGTTAAGGGGGTTCTTCCCTCTCTATACGGTGGGACAACATCGCTTTGAGTGAACATATTTCCTTTTCCGCTGGCTTGACCTCTATTACCGTTTGTTGCTTCCCTTCAGCCAGCGAAGTAGGGGAAACCATCCACTGTTCTGTTATACTCCATTAATGGAGCAGCTTAATTGTGTCACTTAGTTGCCAGAAAGACCTTCCATTCGCAAAGAACATTCAGAACGTTTCTTGTGCAACGTGTCTTGCTAAGCCCTCACCTGCTAGTGTTTGCCATCTTCAGTAATGCTGCACATCATGGCTCGGTAATGTCCTTTACTAAACCAGAGTAGAAGTCTTGTATTGACTCCTTCAGTTTTCCAATTTCTATTTAGAGTAAGAAAAATAAATGCAACTCTGCCTGCATTTACTGAAGGAATTTTTAATATGCTGCCTGTGTCTGCAGGCTATGCTGCACACTGTCTCTGTTCTGCAATTAACCTTTGGTATTCTCTGGCCTGCACACATTTGTTTTACTCTTTTGGCTTTTACACCTTCATTCACAAATCTTATGCAAAAGGTTGAATGAGAACCACCACACACAGAGAACCATGAGTTTTGAACACTTTAATTCCTTGAGGATGCGCCTCGCAAACCTGTAAAATATGCTTTAAATATGACTTTACAACTACCGAAACTGTCCTGATAATTTTGTATATGTACCCATTTGCCATCACGCAATTCTACTCTAGCAAAAATCCAAATAATAAAAATCTGATTTGTATAATTGCCTTGTGGAAAAAAGAGGCTCCAAATACAAAGCACAGCAACATCTCAAACCTGCATATTCGCCATTAAAACTCAAGTCAAGAGACTGCGTCTTTGCTGCAGGTAATGTTCGGTGGGTACCCCTGCAGCATTCCGGATTGGTAATATAACCGGGTGAAGTTGTGGTTGGTGCTAGTTGTAATAAGTGTAATCCCCTTGCCAGTGGCTCACGGTCTTTCCACCCTCTAAGGCAGTGTTCACTTGTTCATTCTCTGGTCTCGTGGGTAATCCTGCAACCCAGTAGTTTGGTAGGCGTCAAGGCGGTTTACAAAGGTGTCCAGCAGGCACTGAAGGCTTGTAGAGTTCACATACACCACACACAAAGGAAATAAAGTAATGACTGTTTTCCATAAGGGATAAGTCATTACATACATGTCACACTTTTAATATGATCCATAAATGTTGCAAAATATGGACAAGCATAACAGTGCACAATATCCACCTATGCAAAAGTGCAAATATTTATTTTATCGAAAACCGTTGATAAAATCCAAAAATGATCCAAAGTATTTACAAAAAACACTTCAAACCAAACACCTAATATTCAAATAGCCGATATGACAAAAACGAGATACAATAATACACCCACAATTGACACAAACCCACGCAACAATCAATAAATATAATGCAAGGGAAAAGAGATACAATATCTCCAGATACTGCAGCATATGTGATTTGTATCGTCACATAGAATACAACTGTTGTAATATCAACAAATGTTAAATCACATCTAAATGTCTGTCAACCCAACCAACTCTATCTGCCTGCTCATTAAGGGATTGCCTGGATACGGCGCCAATTAGGGCCAGTCGTCTTCAGCAGTAGAAAATATGAATTTTTGCCACCATCATGCATAGTTTCAAACGGTGATACTTTTATTTTTCCTTTACCGTAATCTGGCAAAAAATCCTTTTTCAAGAAAAAACAGCATCTCGCACAGGTGGGCATTATTACGCACTGCACTCTTTAAGCCATGATCTTCTCATCTTACTTTTCTCTTTAAGCCAATCTGGTGTTTGTTGCACTACTCCATCCTGGGACGACCTACACTGAAGTGCTAGGAAGGAGGCCAGTGTGTGTGTAACCGCAATGAAGACAGAATCGTAAAGTGTGCCTGGAGCACATGAAAATTGCAGCAGTGTGCTATTAATCGCATTAACATGACCTTTATGGTTAGAGTAGTGTAGGGAACATCTGTGGTTCAAGCGAAAAGATCATGGTTTGAACAGTGCAGAATGAAATCCTCTGATGTGAGAGAGATGGTGTCTTCGGAACTATTTCAGCCACACTCTGAAGGAAGAGTAAAAGAATCGCGGTTTGGGATAGTGTATGCACGATGGTGTCAAGGATTCCCATTTTCTAGCCCTAAAGCGTGGGTGTATCGTTGGTGCTAGTCTACAATATCTGAAGAAAACGCTATCTGAGCATGGCAGTATATAAAGATGCATTTAAATATGGTATTATGAAATGATACAGGTGACATGCTGCTAGGAGTCTGTGCGCTATTTTGATCTTTGCGTGTACAGTTTTGGTATGATTGTGTGTCAGCTATGTGTACAAGTGTCTCGGTTTTCAGTTTTTTGTGCAAACATTTTTGAACCTTTTGGGATTTTTATCAAATAAAAAATATTTGCACTTTTGCATAGATGGGTATTGTGTGAATTGTGCATTGACATGTTTTGTGATGTTTGATTGAGCTCATATACAACAGTCTTTATGCTATCCTTGCATCAGTGTTTCTGGGCCATGACACACAAAGGTGGGGGGGGGTGCATGAGGGAAGTCAGAGTTAAGTATCTAGGGTGTGGGGATGTGGATGGAACTGGGTGGGTGAAAGTGAAAGGCATGCAAAGAGGGTGGTGCATGTTTACGACCTGGGAGGGGATGGAGGAAGAGGTGGGCATGGAGGTGCTGCCCTTCACAACTCCGTGGGTGGCAAAAAGCGGACGGGGGAAGCAAAGGGTGCAGGGTTTTTCAATGTAACTTGTACATAAACGGGTGTTAGTGAAACCTCTAAAAAAAGTGATGAAATTGACACTTAACGATCAAGCCATGGTGAAACATGCAGTGATTAATTTTGGACATTAAAATTGAAACCTTTTTAAAGTGAGCACAGTGTTAACCCATAGAGCCACCCAATCCTATTCTTACCTAGCTGAGCGGCGTCACGTTTGCTTGGTTTTAAGGCCATGATTTAGGCAGCAAATAAAAGGAAAGAAGCTCTCCCATGAGGTGCTAGAAAGAAACCATATGTCTCAAGGCTGGTTTCTCTGTGTTCTAAGCCCTTGCAAAAAAAAGGGTTGCACGATTGCCTTTCTTTAAGGTGCTCACACAAGGCTGCATTTTAACAGGCTGCTGTGGGATGGCACTGGTTTTCCAGAGCCGGTACACACATCACTCTGAATGGGAGGCAAGATAGGCACCCATTGGCCTGGGCTGTAAAGTGGCAGGGAGCAGAATATTCTTTACAGGTCTCTGCAGCCAAAAGATATGACTCTATTTTAGTAATCACCACGACCAGCCCAATGCAGGGGGTTTGACAGGAATAGTTACACCTTTAGGATGGGCTACTTGCGATGTTGGCTGCAGCTTCAAAACACAACTCTGATATTGATGTACATTTTAAAACCCAGTACAAGAATCCAGTGAACTACTTCTGAAAGGTAGTGTCCTCCACAGGATAGATGGAACATTTCCTCCTGATGTACACAATGATTGTATGGTGGGAAGGTCAAGTTCCCTATTCTAGTGGACATGCAACGTGTGTAACCAATATCTGAAATGCCTAATGTGTTCCTTGGATTTTGTCCCTAACTGCAAGTTAATAAAGGGAAGGGCTAACCTCTCAATTGTGAAATGTCTCTGGAATGAGTAGTTTAGGATGTTCACCACACACTCTTATGATGTTGCTGCTGTGCCAAGATAACCTATCCTTTCCAGCCAGTACAGCCATCTCTCGGTCCATTTCTCCAGATTATGTAGCTCCCTGCAGCAACGTTCTTGTTTGCAAATTGGGAGTGCTTGGTTAGCAGCGATTATGTTTTAAGGTCATGTAGTATGGACCAAGGCAGCTGGGAGCACATGGGCATGAGTTGTGGGCCTCCTCCAGCTATAAAACTGATTAATACCTGTTTTTCACCTTCCACCCAGTGTACTCAGTCCGAGTTGGACAACGAAACAGTGAAGAGCATTTTAGCAGAGTATAAAATTCACAATGCTGATGTCACGCTCCGAGGCGATGTCACTGCTGATGACCTCATTGATGTGGTGGAAGGAAATCGGTAAGAAACTCCCTTATTAGTAAACGCTCTTGAAAAGCTACTCCCCTTCCCCCCCACCCCCACGCCCCCTTTGAAAATAAGCCTGTACAGTCAGGTGCACGCTTCTGTTTTGTTTTAAAATAAGTATTTTACAAATAGTGTTAGGCAAGAATTGATGTAGTAACCCTCTGGGAGACTACACAACACTTGTCCTCTTGGTATTAGGTAACGCACCTTTTGGTATAGGCCTGAACTACACAAGTTGGTAGTGTGATTGAGCAGCCAGTCTCATCTCAAGAGGGGTAAATGTGAGCTGTAGCAATGAAATTCGCAAATACAAGTAACACTCAAGGTTTTAGTTAGAAATAGTGATTTATTTAACACCCGTTCATTAAAAAGGGCAATATAGGTAACAATCAAATATACTTTCCCAGAATCAACACACAGCTAGTAGATACTCTTTGGAGATATTTCTTACACACGTCCTACACCTTGACGTGACTTCACTAACTAGGACAGTAATGGCATTTATATATCACTAGTACACTTTGTAGATTCTGAGGTTTGCAGAAAGGAAAGGTTAAGGGAAGGAAAAAGGTTACATAGGTTTGCAGAGCATGCAAGCACTTAAATCTTCCAATGAATTCTAGACAAAAACCTTTCCCAGTGTTAGGCAAGATTGTGTACACAGTACCCTTTGGGTGACTACAGCAAGCTTGACCTCCTGGCAATATGAACCCAACCTTTGGTATATGTCTGTACTACACATGTTGGTAGTGTGGCTGAGCAGCCAGGCTTATCTTAAGAGGGGTCAATGTGAGCAGTAGGGTTTTTACACAGATTCACAGTGACAAGTATTCAAGCACACTCTTATACTAAAGGTGTCTTGCTTAAACAATATTGAATTTATTTAACAGTTCAATAAGCCTTCTACAGAAGGGAGAAATATATAAGCAACACACAAATCTACTTCAAAATACACACTTAGTTTCTCTAAATCCGCAAGTACCCATTTGGGATGGCACACAGGAGGTTCCTACACCCTGAGGTGACTTAAATAAGTAGGACACTGGCCGTTAATCTATCACTGGTACATTTGGAGCAGTACTGAGTTTTTTTTATTCCAAAACCCTTTTCTTTGACACCAAAGGTTACACAAATATTCTGAAGCAGGTAAGTCATTTTTAAACCCCAATGCAAAGTAAATTAACCCTTTCCTGGAGGAAAGGAAAAGCACAAGTCAGAGGTAAGTCTTTCAGGGAGCAAGCCAATGTTAATTGAACAAAAGTCTAGGTTTGCTGAAGCACTTCTTGCAGATAAGTAAAAGTCTTGCACAATGTTTTAGAAGTCGTTGTAGAAAAAAAATAGAATCACTATAGGGCCACACGCTGGGAGGCTTGTTGGGGGCAAAGCTGCAAGAAACACTGCAAAAGCAACCAAGAACAGTCTCAACTGAGACTAAGTAAGGCTACATGATAAGAGGTGGTGGGGAGAGTTCTCAGAAATGTGCGAATTCCCTCTACCTTGGAGACCCCAAGCAACTTTGCTGGATTTTGAGGACTTGCTTTTTTTAACCTGGAGAGAGTGAGACCCTTTTTCCCACTCTCGTGTTTTAATGTGATTTTTGTACTCTGTGGTTCTTTTGGTTGTGGAATCTGACAAACTCCATATGCATCCTCTTTTTTACATTGTGGCACACTGCACTGACACGGGGAAGTCTTAGATTTCCCAAAGGTTTAAATACCTTCTCTTGGTGAAACTAGAGCAGTGAAGTGAAATTGACTTTACTTACATTTTGTAACTTTCTAGACCCAGCACACACTATCTTACAATAGGGTGGTAAAGGGGTTACTTAGTATCCCCGTGGTCTAGTTTCTTATGTAACATTTTTGTTACCCTTTCTACAATGAATGGCTGGCGGCAGTGGTTTACTTTTCACTACCATTGTGTGTTTTTTCCGCAGGCTGCAATTGCAGCTGCAGTAAAGCACCCATGGGTGCCGATTTTATCAAAATGGCCCTGGTCGTCTTTTTTCACCATTTCTTGTTGGAAAGGTCCTTCTTGAAATTTACTCTGCGCACCAAACCAGGTTTGATCTTTGTCCGTTTTGTCTTTGGCTTGATTCACAAGTGAAGCCCGCCTCTTGCTCCAGTATGTCTGGCAGGGGCAGGAAGTGAGGGAGGTGCCAAAACTCCCTGTGCTTAATCCCCTTGGTTACAGGAATGCACTCAAAGGTGACTGGCCGGCTGGCTGTCCGGCAAGGGCAGCCACCCTGCTTTGTGATTGACAGCTAGGCTGGAATGAATGGGAGAAACCTGCGTAAAAGGTAAGGCTTGTTGGCTTGGAAGGCAGAGGCGACCACTGGACAAAGGAATCCGAAGAAGAACTTGGAAGAGACGCCTGCTGCAACTCCTGGACCGTTGGTTTGCCGGTGAAGCCCTGCTGCTGTGCTGAAGCTCTGAATATGCCTCGACTAGAGAAGCCCTGCAAGGACGACTTCTCACCTTGAGTTGGTGGGACCAATCAACTCCAAAGTAAGCCCATCTGGACATCCTCTCAGAGCTGGCTGTAATTCTGCTGCTGCTGGAACCAAAGTGCCAGGGAGAGGAACACCAGACTGTGTGCATTTTTTTATTTTTTTTATTCAAACTGTTTTATTAGTTTGGTCAACAAACTTTTACAACATTTTATTTTTGTATATTTCGTAATTCTTTGCAATTATGTTTTACATATGATTTCAACTTTTCATTACAATTGATTTGAGGAAACGAGTCAGTTAATATCGTAACAAAAAAGCTCTTAAATAATAGATAACATTAGAGCAGTTCATTACTGCATATGATCATCTTTTTAAAAAACAATATTTATCAATGGGTATACCATTCCAGTTAGACCCTGTTTAGGAAAACGTCTTTGGCAAATTCTCTACTCTGCATAACACATTTGACACACGTTAGTAGATGTACAATTGCAAATATAAAAACATACAAATATCGAAACAAAGGGAAAACTTCCACTCAATGATATACAGACAGTTTGTGTACTGACAATTAACATAAAATATTATTTCAGGCGTTCCAAGCTTGCATACATGGTTTCAAGTTTCAGATTAATGATTGTTAAAAAATCTACAAAGCGACAGGATAAGTCCTATACTGTTGCCTCACATGCAAGCTAACCAAAGTCACTCTCTTTTGAATACATTCATGCCTACTCCTTCTGTATCAAATATTTGTAGGCGGGCTTCCTCAAAATAGGGACAGAAAATGACTAGGTGTTTGGTTGATTCAATCTGCGCCCCGTCATACAGAACCTACAGCCCAATTGACTAGCAAGTTTTAGAAATGAATGCTAGCATCCAATTCTTTCAAGGGTCAGCAGTTGATTTTAATTTGAATCAGAGATACATTTCTCTAGGTTTATTACAGGGAAATTGAATTATATAAGGTTTATTCGGTAATCTTGTAGTGCTAAATTTTGCTGCCTCTTTTTACAAGTTGAATTCAGACATTCCATTTAAGGTCTTACACCAATCGTGATCAAATATACGAAGTTTAACATGTATTAGTCTGAATTCCAAATCTGATGGTTTAAGTGCAATTTCAGCAAGTAAGGAAACCATGCGGTCATAATATTTTATAATAGACGGAAGGGAGGAGGCAATCAGCATCTGGCCCAGATCCTCATATAAGCAGTTAGTTGGAGGATATAACATTTTGGCTAAGTTTGACAATAGCCGCCCGTTATAGTGCGCAGACAAAGCTGTAAATCCAAGTTCCTGCCTCAATACTATGTTGGGGATTGACTTAGCTAAGCGCAGAGCCCCCTTCCATAACCGTCCTCGAAGTTGATCAAGGAAACTATCAATGTCTACAAGGCACATCTCTAGGGCAAACAGAATTACTGATTCAACTTTAAGAATATAAAATTGAATTAATGGAATTAGGGAAAATTTGCAGTGCTTCACATAAACCATTCGCATTGCAGTGCTTCACATAAACCATTTGCATTTCGGTTGCAAGGGGAGCCGCTTTTTTGTTCAATGTCTTTCTACATTGCCAAAGAATTTGAGTCTGAGATTGTATAGCCAAGATATGGAATCGAAGGAACTATAGCAATTGGAAAATCATCAATAGTCCATTTATATGGAGAATATTTCCTCTTGAGATTCCTGAATACCACAATGTTTGATTTTTCTACATTGCAATGAAGATTATGGTTGCTACAGTAAGAGGCGAATAGTGACAATTTGGCTTGAAGACCCCTAGGGGTGCGGTCAAAGATCACGATATCATCGGCGAAAGCTAGCCAGTGGATATGTAAATGACCAAGCCTCGCCGGATAAGAGATCTGCTTAACCCAGATGTTGTTTATACCACATAAATATAGATTGAAGAGGGTGGCTGCTAAGTTACATCCCTGCTTCACACCAATATCGATAGTAATGGCATTGCATGGAGTTTAGAAATTAAATGTATGATATAAGGAGGTATGTTCATGGATGCCATTTTTTCCCAAAGCGGTGCACGTATCACGCAGTCAAAAGCGGATGTAAGATCTATTGATGCCATATACAAGGGACCAGAATTCTGTACTTTTGCTTTTGCTAGAAGATGGGCCATTATTGTTGCATTAAGTGCAGTCCCCATCCTAGCCCGAAACCCAGTTTGGAACCGTGACAGGATTTTGAGCTGTCCGATCAGTTTGTAGCTCGCGAAGCAGTAGAATGGCAAAAACTTTAGCGGCAGTATCAATTAGGGCAATAGGTCGGAAGTTGGAAGGGTCAGATCTTAAGCCCTTTTTATGTATAGGAACAATAATGGAAGATAACCAGGAAAGAGGAATAAATCCAGTCATTAAGATGTTATCTAATTGTTTTTTAAGAATCTGAGCCCACATTGCTGGATTTCGTTTAAGGACACAGGAAGGAATGCCATCTGGGCCAGCTGCTCTGGAGTAGTTCAGTGCGTGTATCGTATTTTCATTGTCAAGTACAGACCATAACGAGAAGGAACAGATTACCGAACCAGTATTCTTTAAACCTCGATCAGCAAAACCTACAGGGAGGGAGAATTATTATTTTCTAAAAATGCTTTCCAGGAGTCCACAGATATCATTGATGCCTGGTCCGTTGGTAGTGCCGTTGAACCCGCCCTGAGCATAGCCCATGGAGATCGTCTGTCTTTGTGACAAAGTGTGCCAAACATTTTTTGATTAATTAAGTTATACATGAACTACTTGTGGTTTCTGCATTTATTGCGATATGTATTAAGAATGCTTTTTTCCCCCTCAAATTCCTCCCATGGAAGAGAAGCAAGTTCGCGCAGAGCCGTGTTCTTGGGTTTTTTTTTTTTAAGCTACAGAAATTGTTAGTATAGGAGTCTTGTGATGAAGGCAAAATAACATTATGCCTCTCGCAAAATGCTTGTTACATTAGTTATAATGTTAGATAACCTGCTTGCGCAGAACCATGATAGTGAGGGCATCTGTAGTGATTCCAGAGTTGTGTGGTAATCATGTCATTAATTTATCACAAAGTTTTGTAGACCAGCGAATTGACAGACCAGGATGATCTCCTTCCAGGAAAGACTGTTGCTGATAATTACCAAGCATGGCCACATCGACCTCTAGATTCAACTGGATTATGATATGATCACTACAACCAGGATCGTAAATAACAATTTTACTAGATATTTGCTGTAAATTTGCTGAAATAGCAAAATAGTCAATACAGGAAGAGGCCATACCCCTCCTCCATGTATGGCAACCATCCCTAGCACCGAAAGGAAGAAAATCAAGTTCCCAAGGTGCTAAATAGTCTTGCCATAGTTGACCTCTATAGCTCGCTTGATATTGACCATCAGTAATAACGTTGTGCATATTCCATTTTAAGCAAGGTATTAAAATCTCCTCCCAACAGTATTCCACAAGTTGGATATAATGCTATAACTTCATCAAAAAGATTATCAAGCTCTTGGAAGACGGGCGTTTTTTTAAGTAGTGCCGGATTGTGATGGAGAGAGATAATGAGCAAGGGATCATACTGTTTATCATTTAGTGTAACCAACAAGGCCAGTGTTGCCAAGGATTTATATTCTGCCAGAATATTTATTTTTAAATTGGTATTTACACAGATGGCTATACCGCCATATGGTCTCCCAGAAAGGCCTCGTTTAGCTTTAATTTGGTAGACCGTATATCCAGGCAACAAAAGGTCCTGCTCACACATAGTTTCCTGGCATAACATAATATCACATCTAATGTCTAAGTACACATGATTGATCCATGTAAACAAGTTTCCAAAACCACACAAATTCCAAGACAAAATTGATAATGCCAAAGGCTGGTTACTGGGGAATGTTGTCCATCGCTGGGTTTAAGGTAGTGGCTAAAACAGATAGCCAAGACCAGTCCTTGCTAATATTTGATAGTCCTGAAAGCTGACCGATCACAACCATGTTAATGCTACCCTTTGAGTCACTTAAATTTGTCTTTGGAGAATTTGGAGTGATGACCGGAATTGGAGTTTCATTAAAACAGATCGCATCATCGATAGTCAAAAAGATATGGCATCAGGCCATTAAATCGTAATTCTTCCATGTATTGCATCAGCAAGTTAGTGATGATGGCTGATTGCACTTTGCACACCATACAATGATTCTGAATTGGTGGCAGTGACCCACTCAATGTCAGCCATATTCA
The DNA here is from genome assembly GCF_040938575.1 of Ambystoma mexicanum. Taxonomy (NCBI): domain Eukaryota; kingdom Metazoa; phylum Chordata; class Amphibia; order Caudata; family Ambystomatidae; genus Ambystoma; species Ambystoma mexicanum. The sequence goes on from NC_090932.1 coordinate 1,551,015,378, forward strand.
GTGTGCGTAATGCTGGAATTCTGCTAAATGCTTGCAACAAGGCAGAACGATTTAAGGCATTTAATTCCATTTTTATCTGATATCATTTCCCAACCTATGATAGTCGTAGAGTACTTGCTCGTTACGGCCATACCATCATCTGCCCCCCCTCCTTTGTTGCTTTGGAGATTGGGACCGTTGACCTTTTTTGGAGTTCTCCAGTTTAGAATCCTGCGAATTGGGGAAGTTGCTAGCAGACTCAGGGCAATTTTCAATATTTTGCAAGTGGGACAGCACATCAATAGGTACCGAAACCAATCGAGGTGCATCGTTGGCAAGATTTGAATTACTGGTGGTGGATGTCATAACCACCGCCTTCCCTGCTTGGACCGTTTTATTCTCAAGGGTTTGAAAGTTGGATAAATGAGTTTGAGAAGAGGGCTGTGATTTGCCTTCTGTATTCAGATGAGTTGTTGGGGAAGGAACATGGCCATAACCGCCCACATTTTCGACCGCCCTAGAGGTTTTTTTGGGGGGGAATAGTTACATAAGGGCCAAAGCCACCTTTAAGAGCAGTCTGTTCATCTGGGCTAAGATGTTGCAGGGCATTTTTGGATTCTACGGACAGTTCCTCCAAATGAATACCTTTTTGTTCATTGGTATCTGACTGACCGTCAATATTCATAGAAGTTGTGTGCTCATTAGACTTTGAGCTTTTTTTTGATTATTTTTATTGATTTATTTTGTTCAGCAGTGCCTGGGCAAGACTCTTGTCCTGCAATCTTCCTGTCAGCTTTTCTTTTTAAGGCTTGAAAGAAGTCTTTTTTTCCTTACTCAAGGTAAAATTATGCCCTGCACCTGTCGAGGGGACTTCAGTAGGTGCGGTAGCAGTGCTGGCAGTAATAGAATCGGTTTGAACATTTGCGTCTATCAGGATGGAAACTTTGGCAATCTTCGATGTTGCATGAGAGAGATCCCACCTTCTGTTCGTCAGGTTCAGGTTGTAAGAAAAATGGAACCTGTTCTAGTTTCTCAGCATGTAGAGCGACCTCCTGGCATAGTTGTGCGTGAGTAAGAATATGACAAGATGTTTCAGCCAGTGGAGCAGCTACAGTCTGGGCAAATGATTGCGGAAATGTGTAGATGACACGAGTTGCCTCCTGATTCGGTATTTCATGGACAGCAGCTGATATGACATCTGTTTGCGTAGTCAGAGGCATAACAAGGTGCAGTCGCTTTCAAAGGCGGTTGATCACCAGGTTCACGTCTGAGACTATCTGCAAATATAAATCCCTCCAATGTATTGCTTTTTAGAAGAATCCGAGTCAAGGAGGACTTGCAATCTCTGATCTCATAATGCGTATAGTCATGTCCTCTATCTAATAAATTCAATGTCCTTGTTAGTACAGGATAAGAGGCTTCCAGGGATTGCATGTCCTCAGATGGCTCCAATAGATCAAAACCCAAAGGATGATTCAGGTGTTTTTTTGGTAGGTGAAAATACAAGACCTAGTGCAGGATCCAAAGCCGCAATTGGGTTTGAAGTTGGAGAAGGACAAGGACTAGAGTAGGGAAGATTCTGAAAGTTCATTTTGCGAACCTCTAATGCCGGGGGGATATTGAAATCCTCAGTCAACGGCTTCCTTGCAATGAATATGCACATCGGCTCTCTTGCAACTTGGAAGTGTGACAGGAGTAGAGGGACCTACCGAGAGCCGTACCCGTTTTTCAAGTGCAGCAAGTACAACTGGAGCGAGAATAGAATTGTCAGGAGAAGAGGCTAATTCCTCATTTGGACGGTTATCTGCAGAAAGTGGATTGTCCATGCGCATGCTAAGGAAGCTCTTATGCGCAGGCTTTAGGGCAAGATTAACATTGCTTGAAGTGGAAGTTCTAGGCGGAGAGGCATTACTGTCCGCTGCAGCCGCTTGCGCACGTGCATTGGAAAATGCTATCGCTTGGCATACCAAATCCTGATCAGTAGTGGGACCCCACATTGCAGTCAAACCAGATACCTTACTGGGAGTAGGCACAGTGTCATTACCAACACGCGTAGAAAGCGCCATTCGTTTCCTTAGTTGTGTTTTGATTGTATTTGCTTTTTTTTTAGAACAGGTGAGGTGAAGGCACGACCACTACAAAGGCTAGATACCATTTATGATCAGTTCACTACAATCCACCAAAAGCAGCCTTTAAACCACAAAGAAGGCTACGAATTTTAGAACGGTGTTAATACAAAATCACAATCTTTCATTAAGCAAAACCCACCTCACTCTCTCATCCTAACAGCCCAACAGCCACTTGCTTGGCCACTTCGATGCGCGTGCTTCTGATGTTTTGTAGGAAGTGAGGCAAGGCTGGGGGCTGGAGGAGGCGGGAGGGAGGCAGGACCAATCACCAGATTGGTTGAATTAAGTCCAATGCTGCTGGAGTTTCGCCGGCAAGAAACTTCCTGTTGCAGACGGCGCGAGCAGCAAAGCAGCAGTTTGTCAGGTCAAAGCAGTTCACTGTGGAGCAGAGTTTCGGGGCAGCCCAACAGCCACTTGCATGGCCACTTCAATGCACAGATTTAAAGGCTGTGCATTGCTTTTAAGTCGGACTTGAGCACCAGGAAAATCCTCCGGACTTCCCTGAAGCAGGACTGACTAAGCCTGAGCCACCTCAAGACTGCTGGACCCCAGATGCGAGGAAAGTCCAGAGTGGTTTCCGGGAACCGTGGTGTTGCTATTTGCTGTCAGACAAGAGGAGCTGAAACCCTCACGGACAGCTGAATCGAAATTTGCCCGTTGATGCCGCTGACCTTCCCATTGCAGAGAAGGAGTCCCCAGACGTCCTCCCTCTTGTTTCCACAACTGAGGCTCAGGAACAGGATCTGCAGGGCTGTAAGGAACAGAAGCCAGCTGGAACCATTTCTTCCAACCAAAGGTACTGTAAAGTCTAAGAGAACGTACCTCTTGTTGTGTAGCCTTGCTTGTTCTCAGTTGATACCTGTCTTGGTTACCTTGCAGAGTTGCTATAGCTTTTCATCTCACAAGCCTCCCAGCCTGTGGCCCTTCAAGTGTTCTATTTTCAACAAACATTTCTAAAAACATTGCAAGACTTTTTACCTACCTAAAAAGAAATCTTCAGCTCCCCTAGACATTGTGCAATTAACATTGGCGGTCCTGACACCCTGAGTGACTCTTCTTTACTTTTGCCTCTGTATTTACTGAACATTGGAAGGTTTCAAAAGTACTTACCAATTTATGAATTATTTATTAAGCTTTGTTTTATTCCCCTATCTAACCTTTGCACCAAACTCAGTATTGCTGTAAATGTACCAGTGATACATCAATGTACAGTGTCCTAGCTAGTTAAGTCACCTGATGGTGTAGGAAGTGTCTGTGTGCCATTCCCAATGGGTATCATCTGATTTAGAGAAACTAAGAATGTGTTCTGAAGTGTATTTTAATTGTTACATGTTTTGCTACCTTCTGAAGAAGGCTTATATGACTGACTGTGAAATAAATAATTGTTTCATCAAGAAACCTTGAGTATACTTGTTTATTTAAATAACTGCTACTGTGAAACTCTTCATCACAACATTACTGCTCACATTGACCCCTCTTGAGATGAGCCTGGCTGCTCAGCAACACTACCAACCTTTGTAGTTCAGACTTATACCAAAGGTTGGGTCCCTATTGCCAGGAGGTCACGGTTGTTGTAGTGCACCCAAAGGGTACTGCAGACAATCTTGCCTAACACTCTGCCAGTGCTGGCCTTGGTGGCGAACACCGCGGAAGCGCCTGTAGTCCATTTTTAGCACATGCCACATGGTGTCCAGACATTTGGTCGACCTAAAACTGGTCGAATGACATTTGGTCGATGCAATTTGGTCGAAAACCAAATGGACCCCCCCAAAAGTGAAGAAAAAAAAAAAATTCGACCATTTGGTTTTCGACCAAATTGGTTCGACCATTTGTCTGGTCGACCAATTTATTTCGACCAAATGTCTGGTAACCATGCCACATTATTTCTGGGAAGGAGCTCGACGACTCTATAGTATTTAAGAATTTACTAGGACCTGACATTACAAATCTATCCAGCTAATAGTTATTTGTGCTTTATATTTAAACAAGAACTGCCTTCTGCAGTGCCTGCCCATGTCTGTGTATGTGATTATATTTGCATGAGAGCCTTCCCAGTGCCCCTCCTCACCCCTAGTCCATTATAGCGCCTAAAAGAGGTCTTGCCTAACTCTAAAGTGCTTGGGGGTGTGGGAGGACCCTGGTTCCTTCCCAGCACTATCCACAAGTCAGGAGCCTGTTAGCTTTTTGGGATCAATCTCTTTGTACCCCTTAACCCAACCATCTAAGTTCTTCAAACAATATACTCAGGTAGCCCAAGGGGGAGGGGGTGGGTGGGAGTGTATCGTCAGTCTTTTTGAGAGTCCTAAACCTCTTCAGGTACTGGGAAGGAGTTTTCCCAAATCTGGCTATTAATGCCAGGTTCACTGATTCATAATCCTTTCTCTCAATGGCACCCAACTCCATCACAGCCATTCAGAGGGAGCCCAGACATGAGCAAAGGAATTAAATCATTCCCACTGATTCCTTGAAGACCATAGGTGTATTCAAAGGTACTCAGCCAATCCAACACATCAAGTTTAGGTTCATACATACTCTCTGCTTCTTTGGCAGGCGATGCCTCTTGGGACTAGCAGACCTAGAGGACCCTGAAAGGGAAGCTTGATCCAGGGACAGCCTTCTCATTTCAATTTCATGTTGCATCCATCTTTCTCTTAGTTTCACCTCTTGATGTTTGACTTCAGCTTGGGCATTTCGTTTCTTGAACTGTCTTTCAAGAGAAACATATTCTGGGATTAAATGTGGACCTTGTGGGGTCCCAATGGAAAATGGCTGAGGAATAAGGGCAGGCTATGGCAGAGAGGTTCTCTCTTCCTGAGACAATTCTGCCTCCTCAGACTCCTCTTGCAGATTGGAGCTTGACTCTAAACTAGCATCATTATCTTCCACATTACTTGGGTGAGTAGGTGTTACAGGCCTACTACCCGAACTTTGGTGATTCAACAACCTTGAAATCAATTCAAATTTGTTTCCTTTCAGAGTCGGACCCCTGTCTTTCAGTTGATCTATTCTCTGGACAATCGGGGCTGTCTCATTAAAGTTATCCATATTTGGCATTTTACAATTTCTTCACTTTTTGATGGCGCTTAGCTTTGTGGCTGGTTTAGTTGGGCTCAAGTACAGCAAAAAATCAATGTAACCACTTTGCGCCAATTCCTCCGCCTGCCACCCGTGTTAGGTAAGAATTGATGTAGTAACCCTGTGGGAGACTACAAAGCACTTGTCCTCTTGGTATTAGGTAACCCACTTTTTGGTATAGGCCTGTACTACGCAGGTTGGTAGTGTGACTGAGCAGCCAGTCTTGTCTCAAGAGGGGTAAATGTCAGCTGTAGAACTGTAGCAATGACATTCGCAAATACAAGTAACGAAGTAACACTTGCACTCAAGGTTTTAGTTATAAATAGTTATTTATTTAACATCAGTTTTTAAATAAGCATTGTTTAAAAAGGGCAAGGGTTTATGACTCTATTGCCAGTACTAACTCCGAGACTTAACTTGGCCTACTTCTGGTTGTAAGTATTATTAATTAATCCTTGGTATACTACATGTTCTATGTACTTTAGTACAGCCCTCTCTCCCTCCTAAGATATGCCTGGCTGCTCCTTCTACGCTACCATATACTAAGGTGGTACAGCCTTATACGAACAGTGGAGTCTTGTACCCTCTCAGTTGAATGGTTTTACTATGCCCTTAGTTGTACTTCAGAAAAACTGTCCTAACAATCTTATTAAAACACCATCTAGCTTCCTCTAAACTAATGTAGTGCATGTGATCACAAGGCTCTTAAAGATGTATATAGAAGATGTACATAGAAAGAAACTCCTTCCTCCGCTCATTCAGGGGTTTCCTTTTTACTTGCAGGCTTTGATCATGATACAGATATGTATGAATTTGCTCATTTTAGAGTACTATTGGTCTTCCCTCCCCATTCTGTCCATTCCTTCTTGCCACAGCCTTCCCATCTGAATTGCATGTTACCTTCCTTTCATCGGTATCCATGTCCTGCTAATATTCCAACCCATTAAAATGTATGACCACCTGGTGTGTTTTCTGGATTGTGTTACAGAGTGTACATCCCCTGTATTTATGTGCTGAATAAGATTGACCAGATCTCTCTGGAGGAGCTAGATGTTATCTACAAGGTTCCGCACTGTGTGCCGATCTCTGCTCACCACCGCTGGAACTTCGATGACTTGCTGGAAAAGATGTGGGACTATCTGCGACTAGTGCGAATGTAAGTTCTTTATCAGCACTATCATTGTTAGACTAAATTATTTCTGCTAGAACGCAATTCATGTAGCCCAGCCATCAAGTTTATAATTGCATTGATTCTCTTATTACAAAACTCACATTTATTGAAACACTCACCTCCTGTTTGAACACCTTTTCTTCAACTAGGAAGCAGTCATGACCTGAATATTTTAATTCTAGGCCAGATATATTGGTTACAACTGATTCGTCCTTGTAACACAAGTTCATTTATTTTCTTACTTTCCACAGAAACCTTGACATATTTCGATTCTTTGTATTATGTGCTTCCTGTCTCTGTAGCGGTTTCTTTCCTTGGCGAAGTTAGAGCAAAGTCTTCTAGATGTGATATAGGCACATAATCTCGTTTACCGTGGGCCACTCCCGCTTGTAAGTCTATTATGGCTTGCCATTAAGATTAAGCTTGTTAAAGCCCAGAAGGATATACATATCCTATTTTGTATGCCCACTATTGGGAGCATCTGTAAGATTGCTTTTGAAAAGCTACATTTTAGATTCTGGGGAAATTCTTAGGAGAACTAGTTTTTTCTCCTCAAATTGCTAAGCATTGGGATACTATTCAATGTTGCTTCCTTTACTGATATATATATATATATATATATATATATATATATATGTGAAGGCATATTGGTAATGCCCCCAAAAATGCTGAATTGTTTTTTTACAATTTATATTACCCCGCTAGATGTGCGCAAGAACTGGCAAAGGGGTTCCGACAGTCAATAGTAAATGCGTGCATACTTATAATGGATACACTATTAAATGACAGCAGGAGTGGTGAACTCTCGAAGGGAAGATGTAGCTCCAAGCATGATAGGTGAAATTAATGATGTTGAGCTGGGCAATGTTTCTCAGACTTGGTAAATGCCTATGTCTCACCTTAACATTACTCAATACTTTTCATCTGTATTTTTTGCAGAATTCTTCACCATTAAGGTTTTGGCATTTTTCTCCTGAAAGACCACAGATAATCAGATCTAGTATTCCCCTACTTTCAGGGTTGAGTTTGTAACTTGGGCAAATGCAGAAATACAATCCAAACATGTACTTAACCTTTTTGTCCCATTGCGTTTAATCCCTTTTTTTCTGTTCTACATGAATCTAATCCAGGCTCTTTATATGCCAGTTGCCTTCCCGGAGATAATCCTGTCTGTTAGGACAGTTTTCCTAAAGTCCAAATAAGGGCTTCATAAAATCATACATCAGAGACAGTATATAAACACCACTCTTTTATAAGGCTGTGTACCACCTGAGAATGTTGGCATGGACAGAACAGCCAGGTTTATTTTAGGAGGGACAGAGGGCTGTACTTTAATCCAAAGAAAATGTAGCATACATATGGTCCAAAGAAACACAAACACTATGTATGGTAAATATAAAGGGTTTTGGACCAAGATAATTCTTGGGTAAGTAAGTACTGTAACATCATATAAACACAATCATAAAAACAAACTCTATACCTATGGTATACAAACCAAGGTCTAAACTTATTTAGAGGAGCGAGAAGCAAGTCAAGCTAAGTCAAACTGAAGGTTATACTTTCAGGATAGTAATATACTTTCTGATGTTTGTTAATCTGCTTAGAATCGCATGCTGTGCATAGGTCCGACATTCAGTGGTCACTGCGGAGTATTGCATTTTGTTTTTCGTAGTCGAAAAGGGGACGTCGACAAGGCGTGTCTGAAACACTATCCCTATAGTGACGTGCGTTGTACCCACAATCCCTCACGCGTCGAGGTCCCTCAGATAGTTTTTTTCCGCGCAGCTACTGGTCGCCTTTACGCGGAGCTCCTCGAGAGACATTGCAGATTTCATCTCCTCGACCTTTGGTTGTTTTCTTATTAATATATAACACATAGATCCCTCCCTCGACGCAGTTGTGAAGCCGTTTCTCCGCCGAGCAAGATCTTCGACGGAGGGGACGAGCGGAGGAGATCCTTCGGTGCTGCCGAACACGTGGCCTCGCCTCGCAGGCCAAATACAGTAGGGAGAGTGGGGTCGTGGGACATCTTGTTTCCTTTCTGAGAATGCCTTTCCCCTTCCTTTCCCTTGGGGTCGTTATCACGATTTACTGCCATCAGCTAATGAGAGGACACCCTTTAGGTTTTGCCCGCATTGCAAGGGCAAGTTCACCTGGAAGGACAAGCATTCACGGTGTAACCGCTGCTTGCCCCTCGATCACAAGGAGGAGGGTTGCACGGCTTGTCGGCTTCTTAAGCCAAAGACTCTAAAAGACCGTAGGGTCAAGAGGTGGGCGGCCTACACTATGTCGAAGGCCGATTCCTCACCCGCCGCCGCTACCACCGACTGTGACGAGGAATGTGATAACACGACCTCTGCTGCCGAAGTCGTAGACCTCTCTAAAGAGCGCTCGCGCTCTTCGTCGTCTGTCCCCGGCCCCGACGGGCTCGGCTCACGCCCTGCTTATGGGGATGAACACCCCGGCGACACTGACTCACACGATACCACCAATAAGCACACAACCCACGGCTCTTCTTTGTCGAAGACGAAGAAAGCATCAGCGCCCAAGGAGACGCTGGTTCCACCGGCTGCCTCCTCGGACCGTTCAGGTTCGAAGCCCCTCTCGCAGCCGCGACCAGCGACTGGGCTTTCGGCAAATAAGGGCGCCGCCCCCAAACCATCGGCCGGCGCGCACCAGCAGAGAGCGCACGCCGCCGTAGAACGATCGACACCCGTAACGTCGAAACCACAGCCCTCCTCTGACAAACTAGTCGTAGAGAGCTTGGCGAGGATCGTTGTAGTCGACGCCCAGAAGCGTACGCCGAAAGACACGTCGAGCGCTACGCAAAGGTTGAAAGACACACCGAAAAGGCCCGAAGGAAGACAGGGACTACCCCCTTCAGTCGGGGGGGACTCCCAGCACACCTGAAGGCTTTTCTGACGGCGACGGGAAACTTTCCTCGACGTTATGGGAGAGGTCGAGCCGTTTTCAGGCGGAAGACACTAATTTTCCCCCGCTAGACCACTCAGGGGTACCCCATGAGACCATGGAAAGGCTCCATCTCTGCATGGAGAGGATGGAGAGGTTTATGGAGACCCAGAACCCTCCCACTCCCAAGAGAACAAGAGAAGGGCCTCAGGAGGACCACAGGGCTAAATATCCGAGACTATTCAACCCCTCCCAGCAGGACACAGCCTCAGATTTCCATAATGTGTATGTCCTGAACCTAAATCCTCCTGACAATTCACCTGTTAGGAACACGTCTCCCATAGACGATCAGCCCACATTCAATGCCCTGTTGCGCAGGGCAGCAGCACATTTCGAACTGGACACTGGGGAGGTCTCTCCTGAAATAGACTTTGTGGAAAGAGTAATTAAGGAGAAACCCCCGGTCAGCCAGACCATTCCCCTCCTCGCTTCAGTGAAGAGAAGAATCATCCCTTCGCTATCCACGCCCGCACTAATCAGAGGAGTTAATCCAAGAATTGAAAAACTTTTCACTCCTTCACCCTCAGACCAGCTGTACATCAGGGGACATTCTATTCCTGACTCCCTTGTAGTAACTAATACAAGGAAGAGGGCAGGGGTGCCGCTGTCCACCAGCGAGGCACCACCTGACAAGGAGGGCAAGAGATTATATGCCCTTGGAAAGAGAGTCACATCCTCGGCTGCCTTTTCTGCAAGAATTGTGAACAACAATTCCTTGCTAGCTAGCTACGCGGACGCGCAGTGGGCCAAACTGCGCAAGGACGCCGAAGAAGCGCCGGAACCGCTATGGACACGCCTGCTATCCACTATTGGCGAGGGAACCCAGGTCAACCAGAGCATTGTGAAGAACTCACTGGATGCTGCAGAGACAGCGGGACGTTCCCTGGTTCAGGGAATACTCCTAAAACGCCATGTATGGCTGCATAACTCAGGTTTCAAACCGGAGACACAGGCGTCTTTAATAAGTAAACCTATTGAAGACTCAAACCTCTTCGGGAAAGCGGTGGATGAGGCTCTGGAGATGGCTAAAAAAGAGTTTGATACTATCAAAACTCTTGACCAGATCTCTAAGCCCACTACCAGACGCGGCTATGGCAACAAACGCTTTTTTCGTGGCCAACGCCAACAACAGAATCGGCAGCAACAGTACCCTGCCACCAATTACCAGACCAATAGTGGGCAGTACAGCCAAAGAGGCCAGCGCCGTGGCAAAGGGAGAGGTCGGGGTTCCACCCCCAGAGGCTCCCAAGCCCCCAACAACACCAAGTGGCGCGAAGATTTGCGTCCCCTCTCATGCAACACCGGTCGGGGGCCGGCTAACATCCTTTCTTCCAGCATGGGAGGGAATAACGTCAGACCGCTGGGTACTTTCCACCGTAGCCCACGGATACTGCATCGAATTCAACGGTTCCCCAACATACAGACCCCCGAGGGGACGACGCATGACACCAGAACACCTTGCCATCCTTCTCCAAGAAGTAGACCAACTGCTGGAAAAAGGAGCCATAGAAGTCGTGCCTCTATCTCAGGTAACGGAAGGTATTTATTCAGTGTACTTCCTTGTACCCAAAAAGGATCTAACCATGCGCCCTGTATTAGATCTGCGCCCAGCGAACAAGTTTGTCAAACCCCAGAAGTTTCGTATGGTGACCTTACAGGAAGTGATCAACCTGCTATCACAAGGAGATTACATGACAACACTAGACATGAAAGATGCATACTTTCATATTTTAATGTTGCCAGCGCACAGAAAATACCTCAGGCTCATGATAGAGGGCAAACACTACCAGTTCAGAGTGCTACCCTTCGGCATAGCATCTGCACCAAGGGTATTCACGAAGGTACTGGCAGTGGCAGCGGCCCACCTGCGCAGGTTGTCCATCCCAGTTTACCCTTACCTCGACGACTGGCTCATAACAGGGGATTCTTACGAAACATGCTTCTCTAATACCCAAAAGACTGTAGACCTTTTGTTCCAGCTGGGCTTCTCCATCAACGAAAAGAAGTCCAGCCTAGACCCCAGCCAGATCAAACAATTCCTAGGGGCTCTAATTCAAACAAAGGACGGCCTTGTCTTCCCCTCCAACGAGAGGGTCCAAAACATGCTGTTTCAGATCCCTCAATATGTGGCCGGTCGAGAGGTGACGGTACGCAAAGCAATGCTCTTGCTAGGAATGATGGCGTTGTGTATTTATTTGGTACCTCACGCGCGCCTGCGCATGCGTCCAATGCAAGAGTGGCTCAACAGCTAGTGGTGTCAGGCGAGCGCACTATGGGACGATCTAGTGGTGGTCTCGCCGGCCTTGGTTCTCTCGCTACGGTGGCGGACAAAGGAAAACCTGGTAAGAGGGAAACCCTTTGCCACACCCGTGGTGGAAGCCACTCTAACCACAGACGCATCCCTCACAGGATGGGGGGCTCACCTATCCCATCAGACTGCTCACGGAGTGTGGACTCCGAACGTAGCAGCCAAACACATGAACACAGCTAGTAGCTCCAGTAGATTTAAGGCGCTAAAAGCCTTCCAGGAACACCTACAAAGAAAAACAGTGATGGTCCTTACAGACAGCACCACAGCCATGTACTACATCAACAAGCAGGGGGGGCACCCACTCTCCAGGACTGTACAAACTGGCCCAAAATATATGGAAGTGGGCTCTCAAACAAAACATTTTCCTACTGTCACAACATGTACCAGGGGAACTCAATCTGCTGGCAGACAAACTCAGCAGAGATTTCCCCCTGCCCGAAGAGTACGAATGGCGACTGCACGAAGACATTGTCTTCACGCAATGGGGATTCCCCCAAATAGACCTGTTCGCAACCCTGGAGAACTCACAATGCCAAAGTTACGCCTCCAGGTACCCCCAGAACCAATCCAAGGGGGAACGGTCTGTTGATTCAATGGTCAGGGAAATTTGTTTACGCTTTTCCCCCCCGACTCCCCTTCTCAACAAGGTTGTGCACAATATGCACCAGGAACAAGTGACCATGATACTGGTGGCCCCAATGTGGGCCCGACAGCCATGGTTCGCTCACTTGATGGAGATGTCTCTATCCCCCCCAGTGAAACTTCCCTTCCCGTACAACATGCTGTCACAAGACAAGGGCAGGACTCTGCATCCATGCCCCCAGAACATGAACTTAGCAGCCTGGCTCCTGAGATCATAGAATTTGGACATCTACAGCTCCCGCAGAGATGCATGGACATCCTCCGGGAAGCCAGAAAACCTAACACTCGCCACTGCTATTCTAACAAGTGGAAGAGATTTGTCATCTGGTGCAGAGGAAAGAGCATCAACCCGATTGACTGCTCTCCCCCACATATTGTTCTATACCTGACCCATTTATTGGATTCAGGTCTAGTGTTCAATTCCATTAAAGTCCACCTAGCGGCACTTTCTGCATACACCACTTCTCAACTCAAAGTGTCGTGGTGGAAGATCCCTGTTATAAAGGCCTTCATGGAGGGAGTAAAGAGAATACACCCCCCGATAGCTGACCCAGCTCCCGGATGGGACCTTAACGTGGTACTTACCAGACTCATGGGCTCACCATTTGAACCCATGAACAAAGCATCTCTTAAAGACCTCACTCTTAAGACTGCTTTTCTAATAGCTATCACCTCCATCAGGAGAGTAAGTGAACTACAGACTCTTTCTGTTCTAGACCCCTTCGTTACAGTTCAGAGATAAGGTGGTTCTACGCACGCACCCAAGGTTTGCACCGAAATTCATCTCGAAATTCCACGTAAACCAGTCTATAGAACTACCAACGTTCTTTTAAAAATCCTTCCAACTTGGGAGAAAAAAGTCTGCACACACTGGATGTGCGCAGAGCGGTCATGTTCTACATGGAAAGAACCAGACCACTGAGGAAGACTAATCAGTTCTTCGTCTCGGTGGTAGCAGGAAGAGAAGGGGATGCAGTTTCAAAGTCCACTATTTCTAGATGGATTGTTCAATGCATCACTCTCTGCTATACTCTTGCTAAGAGAGAACTGCCCTTTAAGCCAAGAGCACACTCTACTCGAGGCATGGGGGCATCCATAGCATTCATTGCAAATGTTCCCCTTGAGTCCATCTGCAAAGCGGCTACCTGGAGTTCTGTGCACACCTTTACAAAACACTACTGTCTAGATGCACACTCTAGATCTGACTCCCAGGTGGGACAGGCAGTATTAAGACCTCTTTTCTCTACTGTTCCTTCTCATAACCCACCGCCAACTCTGGGTACTGCTCGCTAATCTATGCACAGCATGTGATTCTAAGCAGATTAACAAACATCAGAAGACAATGCATTACTTACCGTAAAAGCATTTCTGATGGTTGTATCTGCTTAGATTCACATACGCCCACCCTTCCTCCCCGCTCGGATGGAAGGAACATAGACTTCCTTTTATATCTCTCTTTTCTGTACTCACTCGCGTCTAGAAGGCTCCCTCAGGGCAGAGAAAATACAAACAGAGGGACCTCGACGCGTGAGGGATTGTGGGTACAACGCACGTCACTATAGGGATAGTGTTTCAGACACGCCTTGTCGACGTCCCCTTTTCGACTACGAAAAACAAAATGCAATACTCTGCAGTGACCACTGGATGTCGGACCTATGCACAGCATGTGAATCTAAGCAGATGCAACCATCAGAAATGCTTTTACGGTAAGTAATACATTGTCATTCTTGGGGATTAAGACCAGGTTAGATATACTTTAAGAATACAATCAATATTTCAAGGGTAGTTGACCCGGTCATTCACGCAATGACACTCTGTTATGAAATCATATAATAAACCAACCCCGTTACAATACTCCTTTCAACATTAAAGTTTAGAGCTAGTAAATTAACTCCTATACTCTTTGGAGGGGCCTCAAGCTACTCAATGATGAGTATGAACACTCAATAACTATTTTTGAATGCACTAAGCAAATTTGGAAAAGCAAAACCCCATTACACTTTTTCAAGAAAGATCCAATGTATTTAAAGGTAATTAATTGATCTATTGGTACATACTATCCGCTCCCTAATAGCTAGTTAAAACCCAGTATACATTTAAGTGTATAATAGTTTCTAATGTAAGTAAGAACTTTATGATTTAAAATAGCACCATGGCAGTGATGTGTCAAAAAAAGGAAAGTTAAGAGAGGAAATTAGAAGAGCTAAAAAGTTGGGATCTGCAGGGCTCACAATAAGGGAATTAGCCAATTTCTGAAGGTTTGTGTTGGCATGCCTTCAGCGGCCCTTTGAAATAAGTGTCCATAATTTGTGGTCTGCCTTAAGATGGTGATCTGTCCAATTTCTGGAGGTTAATTAGAGGACCTTTTCTTCAAACTTGTCTTCAATTACAGCCAATATCTCGGGCTCAATGGGAGGACTACTTTCGCAACTTGTATGCCATCATTCACGTCGCAAAGACTGTTTATTTAGTTAGAGACACAGGGCCATTATCTTAATCTGCATGGGAGGCCTTGGACATAGACTTTGAAGGGATTATGTGTGCTATTAAAAGGGTGAAAAAGTCTAATGCCCCGGGCCCTGATGGGCTCACAAATGTAACTCTAAAAGCAGCTCCTCCCCTTTGGGCAAAGGTGTTGCTTCAACTATTTTGCAATATTCTGGCTAGTCAGCAGTTTGAATGTGTACGTTTTGGCCGTGGCACAATTGTTCACAGCTGAATTGATGGTGGTCATTTCGTCCGCAAAGCCAATTTTGCTGCGGCCGAAACTGCTCGAATTGAAAGCCCCCATCCACCCCCTACTTACCTTTTCGCCATCCGTGCATGTTCTGACCCTGCAGCGTCCGATCCATCCCTCCTGCGCAGGTCGCATCAGACGCCGGAGGGTCTCCACACCTCCAAGCGGGGGACACCACCACTACCCCGAAAGGCAATTACTCAACCCCCGCTCCCTATGTTTAGTAGTGATTACTCACATTGGTTGTTTCCAAATGACCAAATGATAGTTTCTAATTGACTGTATAGTACAACTAGCCGAATTCGGCCAGTACCAATTTGGGTAATCCTGGCAGTTTCCGCCAACTTGGATGGAGGCAACTGTTGTGGTGATCTATAAAAAAGGTGATATTAAACTACTTGCCAAACAAGGCCGCCTACCAAAGCGCAGTCTGCACTTGGCCTTCTTGGATATTACGAAAGCATTTAACTGTGTAGATTGTGCCCTTCTATCGAAGGCGTTAAGGGCTCAGGGGTGCCCTGAACACCTGGTGAGCATTCTGGAACAACTGCATGCAAAGGTTCGAGATCAAGAGGGACATTGTACTAACTGGATCTAAGCAGCACGCTGCCTTCGCCAGGGATGCCTGCTAGCCCCATTCTTATATATTCTTGGAATAAGAGAGACTTTGTGAAATATAACTGCAACCCCCCCCTCGCCCAGTTGGTTTCCTTCAAATTGCAGTATCTAAATATTTCGGCGTAGTGTTTAAAGCCAAGAAATCAGTGGGATTGGCAAAAAAATTGGCCATTTTCACTGAGGCAGTGCTTAAAATGTACAACCAAATCTTGGTTCCCAGGTTGCTCTACGGGGCTGAGATACGAGGGGACGGTCTGCTCTGGTCTAAAGTAGAATCCATAATTTGGAAGAGTTTTTTTTTTTTTCTCTTTTCTCTTCCTCCAGGTACTCGTTTGGCTGCTATTCAGCAAAGTTTGGGCATGGTTTTCTTGGATGCCAGGGTTTCTTGGCGAAGAGTTCAGTTACTGAGAAATGTTTTATATCACCCAGCGATTACCTTGTTTGAACATTTGAATATCTCTGACCAGGATAACTCTCGTTCTTAACCAATGGATCAATGATTCTTCACATGTTCTTTAGCTTAATGATTTAACGCTAGAACATCTCCCTCCTATTTAGGTCAAAAACAAAATATACCAAAATGACTGGATTGCGAATAGATCCCATTTACATTCCTCCCAAGATTTTCAATCACTTTGGGATGGACGTAAACCCTTGTAATGTATTGCAGAAATGTTTGACTAGGCATCTATCTAACTGACTGAAATTGAATCTATTTCCAACGAATGATACTTCTGTTTGACGTCGTGTGAAACAACTGAAATCTAATTATAGATTGCAAAGCACTTTCTGGACTTTGAAGTAATGTTTAAATCCTGCTTTAGAACCAGGGTGTGTGTATCATGTGAATTTTTGTGGTGGACCCTTTTGTCAGAACCCAGCAATCAAATTATTGTTGCAGTGTTACATTTTAGTAAAAATTGTGTTTTTGAAACTGTCACAAAATAAGTAAAAATAGCACCATGGCAATTCAAGAAAGCACAACCCAGGGTTACAAGTTTAGATTAGCAGCAGCTAATCAAGGTAAGACCTATATACTTTTAAAAGGAGCCTCCAGCTACATAAAGGGACGGTTTTAAATCTGTATAAAACTGACCAGGGAAAGCAAAACCCAATGTGATGCTTTAAGAGATATACAATGTATTTCAGGGTAGGTAAACCCTATGAGTAAGCTTTTACACTCATCCAGTTAAGCAATGACCTTACCAACACGATTACTTTTTAGAAGGGAGGTGGGTGCACCATTCAAAGTTAGTTTTTAGAGGGGCAGAATGCAACTCAAAGGTAAGCACAAACTTAATGACACTTTAACTTCTTTCACTGAGATAGTTACCACACTAACGTCTAACGAGTACTTTTACACTTTTTATACTTTCAAGGCAGAATCCTTTTCTTATCCAGTCCTTCCTTAGTCTATTGCTGAGTTTTCTGAGGCAGAAGAGGGACCCTAGTGCACTAGGGCCCAACTGTAGGCAAATTGTGATAGGGTTCAGTTGTAGGAAAGTCAAAGTTCCATAGATCTTCTTACTCCTATTCACTTTCAGAGTTAAAGTGTTCAGAGACTTCACAGAAGGCTCCCTATATGTGTTCCAGCATTAAGACTGGGCAAGTGGTATGGGCAAACTCCCAACCACATGAATCACCCACTCATCCTCAAAGGATTCAGACCAGACTTAAGGTAAGTATTACCAAAGCTCATTCAGTACCTTAGGAGAAAAGAAGAGCTTCGGAGTGGATGCCTTCAGGATGCAGCAGCACAGGACCCGGTCCCTGGATTCTTGGTCTGAGACGAAAGAACTGGACACTGGATGGGAACCTGCAGCAGCAGTCGCTGGAGGAGGCTTCCAGTGAAGGTTTCTACATCGATTCTCGTGGATCTGATGCCTTTTTACAGCAGCGAGATGAACTGATATCGCCCGTCGGATTCTCTTCATGCTCCCGGTCCTGCACTCTGGTGAGGAGGCTTCAGGGATTCGATTTGTCTCTTGAGATCCAGCAGGGGGTCAACGTTTCGGATGGATTTGGACGACCATGCACCACAATCAGGCTCGAGAGCCAAGGGTATTGGCGGTTTGCAGCCGAGCAAGGTCTTAGCACGTTGTGGGGTGGCTCAAAATGCAGGTCGTCTTGACACTAGTGGAGCTCATAAACCTCTGGGTTGGCGTCGATTGGAAAGACTGGTTGCATCAGGGTCCAGTCACACCACAGGCTCTCCGGTCGCTGGAAATTGATAGACGTCTCCTCTTCAGATTCAGCTCTGGTGGTCGACTTGTCAGCAGCTTCCAGGTTCAGAGTATTTATCGGGAACAACAGCACAACTTCTGTGATCTCTCCCTGCAGTTTACAGAAAGGGGCGGTCTAGCTATCCAATCAGCACAGCCAGCCCCCCTTTGAGAATGGGTTTCTTTCAGGCAAGGTGAAAGACAAAGGGCGGCAGAGTCTTGGACTCCTCGCTCGCTTCCTGCCTTCTGTCACTCTAGGCGGGCAATACAAAGGATTCCTGCCGAAAACAAAACTTCCACTGATGTTGTTCCCGCCTGGAATGGCAGGGGAAGACTTCAAGACAAGCAAACGAGAAATGGCAAAAAAAGGAGCCCACCATTTTAGAAAAAAGGTCTTCTGTGAATTACCGAGGCTGATTTAACAGCCTGCAACTAATGAGACTAAAAGTCATAAAACTGTGTCCGGTTAAAAGTGCGATTACAAAAGGCCCGAATGCAATAGGTTCGGGTCAATAGGACCGAAAACAAAAGGTTCGGGTTTTTTTTTAAATCTTTTGTTGTTTTTATTTTTTAACCTTTTGGTTCGAACTTATAACCGTTTCACTGCCCCAGCAATTCAAGTAAACTTGTAATTGTAACATATTACCAGGTAAGTAACAAAGGGGATACGTTGTATCCCCAAGCACTCCACATAAGATGGGGTGTTCTGGCTCACTTAAATCGATACTTTACTTCTTGGGAACAGTAGTTCACCCAAGAAATAAGAGAATTGAAAAGGAAGCCTCTGTATTTAAAATTATTTGCGCTGCCATAGTACATTAGTCAGTCCAAAGTTATAGGGAGCTATAACTCCAATCGTACGCTATGGAGACACATAAAAAGGCCACCCATAAAAAGCGTAAAATACTAGGTGAGAGGGGGTATTGGGGAGAATTCTCAAATGTTCTAATTCCCTTCTACCTTAGAGACCTCCAGCTCTCTTTGCTGGACTTTTGTACTACATTTTTATCCTGTAGAGTGACTTTTTTTTTCCCCCACCCTCTCGTATTTTTCTGTGATTTGGACTGTTTCTTTTGACTTTGGAGGCTGAAAAACTCCACAGGCATCATCTTAACATTGTGACACACTGCACCTTAAGTGCAGTGGCACAGGGAAGTCTCTTAGATTTCCCAAAGGTTTGCATAACTGCACTTGGTTAAACTACTGTTTCCAAGAGCAGTGAAGTGAAATTGACTTTACTTGCATTTTGTAACTTACTAGAGCCAGCACACACTATCTTACCATAGGATGCTAGAGGGGTTACTTAGTATCCCCTTTGTCTAGTTTCTCATGTACCATTTTTATGTTACCGTTCTACAATTTATGGCTGGTGGCAGTGTTTTACTTTTTCCAACCATTGTGTGTTTCTACTGCGGGCTGCAATTGCAGCTGCAGTAAAGCACCCATGGGTGCCCATCTTGTTAAAATGGCCCGGTCTTTTTTCGCCATTTCTTGTTGGAAAGGTCCTTCTTGAGATTTACTCTGTGCGCCAAACCATGTTTGGTCCCTTTGTTAGTTTTGTCTTTGGCGGGTTTCACTGGTGAGGCCTACCTCTGGCTCCAGTGTCCGGCAGGGCAGGAAGTGAGGGAGGTGCCTGCAATTCCCTGTGCTTAATCCCTTTGGTTACAGGAATGCACCCAAAGGTGATTGGTTGGCTGGCTGGCTTTCCTTGGAGGACAGCCACCCTGCTGCGTGATTGACAGCTAGGCTGCGAATGACTGGGAGAAACCTGCATAAAAGGCAAGGCTTTTGGCTTGGAAGGCAGTCGACCACTGGATGAAGGAATCTGAAGAAGAACTTGGAAGAGGCACCTGCTGCAACTCCTGGACCGTTGGTTTGCCCGGTGAAGCCCTGCTGAAGCTCTGAATTCGCCTCGAGGCACTGCAACGGACGACTTCTCTCCTTGGATTGGTGCGACCAATCAACCCCAAAACGAACTCGTCTGGAAATCCTCTCGGAGCTGGCTGTACTTCCATTGCTGCTGCAGGAACTGATTGCCAGGGAGAGGAACACCAGAATCGAGTGTCTAATTTAAGTCTGATTCGATCTACAGGCAGATCCTCAAGACTCCATGAAGCAGGACTGACCAAGCCTGAGCAACCTCAACAGAGTGCTGGACCCCAGATGCAAGGAAAGTCCACATGGTATCCGAAAACCACGGTGCTATTTGCGAGAGCTGCGAGAAGCTGAATCTGAAGTCTGGCCATTGCTGCCGCTAACCTTCAATTCGTAGTGCCGGAGTCCCCAGACGTCCTCCCTCTTGTCCCCATGACTGAGGCCCAGAAACGTAATCTGCAACCCTACACTGGAACAGAAGCCAGCTGGAACCAAGTTATTCAGACCTAAGATGCTGTGGCCTTGCTAGTTCTTAGTTGAGACTTGGTTTAGTTGCTTTTGCAGATTTGCTTGCAGTTTTGCCCCTGACAAGCCTCCCAGCTTGTGGCCCTACAGCGATTTCATTTTCTACAAAGATTTCTAAAACATTGTGCCATAAATTCCATTCACCTACAAGAAGTGTTTCAGCTCACCTAGACCTTTGCTCCATTGACATTGGCTGTCCTGGCTCCCTGAAAGACTCTTCCATCCTCTGACTTTGTGCTTTAACTATCCCGCAACAAAAGTCACACATTCTGTAACTTGATTAGCTGGGAAAGGGTTAATTTACTTTGCAGTGCAGGGTTCAAAAGTTCTTACCTGCTTAAGAATATTTGTTTTATTCCCTCATGTTTTCCTTTGGACACCAAACTCGGTATTGCTCTAAATGCGCCAGTGATATATCAATGTCGACAGTATCCTAGCTATTTAAGTCCCCTCAGGGTGTAGGAATTATCTGTGTGCCATCCCAAATGAGTATCTACTGATTTATTGAAACTGAGTGTATTTTTGAAGTATATTGTTATGTTACATATCTAATATCTATTGCTCCCTTCTCAAGAAGGCTTATTCAACTGAGTTATTGGACAGTGCCAGCAGGAAGTGCTAGAGAGGGAGGGCGCCCAAGGGTCTCGTCTGGTCTTTATTGCCCGACTTCTCTAAACTCTCAAACCTCAGGTCCCAGCTTGTACCTCCTCCTCCTGTCTGGGCCTGGCTGAGGCCATCCAGATCTGCTGGAACTTGCCTGTTCTCACTGGTTACGGTTTGGCTCTTTTCTTCTCCCGATTCCTTTCCTTTCCATCTTTGTATTGACCTTTTAGCAAGTCTCCTCCTCCAAACTTCCCTCTGCAACAGCCTCTCTGAAACGTGAGCAGAACCATCTCCTGTTACGGAAGTAGCTCAAGACTTTCCTCTTTGCTTCTGCTTTCTCTTCCGCTACACTGCTGATCTCCTGTTTGGTACTGCACTGGTTACCCGGCTACCCTCTGTACCATGGGCCCAGGCTCCTGCCCTCCCAGTTGCTCACCTGCACTGCCCTCTGGCAACCCTGCACTTGGGGCTGTATCTGTAACCTTCCCCCTCCCCCCCCACCCCTATTCCCCCCCCATACTGGCACTTATCTATCACCTATTTTTTGCACTTAGCCATGCACTGCAACCTGCTGGCCGCTCTTCCTGTTTGAGCGTATGTCTTGCACTTGCACCTCCTCCCCTTCCTCTGGCACTTCTCTCCCCTGTGCTTGCGCAATCACAATGTCACTGGGTCTAGTACGATCGTTGTCTTCCCTCTTGTGCCACACCCTCGCCTCTTTGCGCCTTGAACCACTTGTGTATAGGTGCGATATAAATAAAATATCATATCACCAATCCGTATCGCCCTCCCTTCGATGTTACGTCCTCCATGTCACTCAGTCTCTGATGGTGCCACCACTTCCTGCACCTAGCATATGCTCTTGCTTTCCACTCTACTGGCCTGATGCCCTCCTCTTGCCACAGTCCTACTCCTGGTGTTGCCACTTTCTGTTCATCTCCCTGAATTTTCACCAGCTCCTCCTTGCTCCCCCCACTATATGCTCTCTAATTATCACCTCCTTCTTGACCCTTTTAACTCAACACCTCTTCCTGCTCTCCACTGCTACTACGCTTCCACTGCCCTCCAATCTCCAGCCTACTCCAAACACAGGCCTCTTGCTCGTGGTGCAGCCCATGCTGTCTGTCTGGGGCTAGAGTATTTATATTCACCCTGTCTCGGGTGGTGGTCTCCTAGTAATGCTCTCAACCTGTTTGTAATTAATTGAGATCTGTAATTGTCAGTCCCTTCCGCTTTGTGCACCTGACGATGCTTTGGGCTCATGGGGCTGGGCCAAGTCTATACTTGTCCCATCTGCAATGTTGGACTTTATTTTTTTCTCCTCTGATCCTGCTAGGTGTAGCCTGTACTGCACTGAGTGATTTGGCGTTTTCTAGCACATTTGTCTGGCTAGGAACGCTCTTTATAAGCTTGGGAAATCCTTTTGTTTTAGTGGGCCTGCTTGGAATTAACTAGATTGTATCCCTGATTGGAGAATCTCTTGCCAAGGAACAGTGTGTTTGAAATAATCCTCCTTGTGCTGAATATCACCGTTCCAGAAGTAGTGAACTCACAAAATTGTACCCATAGACTTCACCAGTAGTCTCGCAAACGGTCAGGCTGGTTCTTTGTGGCAACAAAACAAACGGTTTTACTGGGTGAAGATCTGGACTAACACAACTCTTAAAGATTATCTGATGATTTGATCTAAATAGTTAGAATTCCCAGGTGCAGCCACGTTACCATGGCTTAAATATGTGAAGATATGTTATACAGGTTGCGCATTTCGGATTTATGGTCCCACCAGCAAAATATGGGTCCTCAATCCAAGTTGCTTTTAAGTAAGGGCTTCCTAAGTGCTCACAAGTGTGGCTGTTTGGCTGAAAAAAAGCTCTGCATGCAAGCTGCCACTGGTCTTGTCCTGTGCCCTCGCCATCGGCAAGCTGAAGTTCGTGGATTGCCGTAACAGCGAGACGCAGCTAGAAGGCTCAGAAGCCCGTCCCCTTCAAACTCCTCCCACTGTGCCACCCACAGCCTGCCGTCACCTTCCAACGCCATATTGGCACCAGTGCACGCGCATCCGAAGTGCTCACAAGTGTGGCTGTTTGGCTAGGCCGGCGAGGCGCAGGCTCCTTTGACTTGCTCAGGTACTGCCTTGTGAGGAGTTCTTTACTCGACCTATGATCAAAATTTATTGTCGGGCTGGCTTGCTAATGGTTGCCTGAAGCAACTCTTAAAGAACGTTTGATTGTGGATTGGGTTCCCCATAGGAAGCGGTAGTAAGTCCAGGTAACGTCGGTTTTCTATACTATATTTTGAACAACAAAAACAATAAAAAAAAAATCTTTCTAGCGTAAAAGAATGGTTAAAAATTTAAGGAGTGGGAAAAGGTGTTTGAACGGGTCACCCTCCACTATGAGCGAGGGGAATGTCAGATGACAACATGTCACAAACAGTAAATCAGACCAAAAAAAAGGGGAGGTGTGCTCGTAAGGATGTATTGATCCCTTAGGACCTGTTGTCATGATTCCCGGCATGGCGGTGTCCTCAAACACTTCAATGCCAGAGACTCAGGTTGGCGACCAAATTAGCACCCAAATTGTCAGCCTAAAGATTACTAATCAGGGGCGTGGCCTGGAGCGCCGACAATGCAGTCGCTCCCTTGATGGCCTCCGTGGGATGCCCGTTGCCGTGACATTTTGGGGCCACAAATGGGCTAAGACGATGGACCCCGCTCTCACCAGGGCTCGATGAAAGCCTGTGGCAGTGGTGGCCGCGCTCTGGGAGCTTTCCAGGGCTTTGCCGCGAAGTTACGAGTCTTTGAGTTCCCCGCCCGCTCCTCCCTCCAAGATGGCGGACGAGGGCCTAGGAAACAGCAGAAGCCGCGGCCTGGCGTAGAGGAGGGGGAGGAGCTCCTACCCCTGGGAGCCCACCGAGAGTCTTCTCTCCAGCGCACTCGCAGCTCCCTCCTCCCGATCCCTACGGCCAGCGTGGAAGCCGCGACATAACGGCCCCTCCGATCCCAGCCGCGACCGGCGGAGTTGCATTTGGAGCTGGCGAGGGGGAGCTCCTGCGGACATCCCAGCGACCTTATCTGCGGCCTCGCACGCACCGCGGACGGCCGGGGGTAGTGGTGGGGAATTTGCGCAGTGCTGTCGACGAGTGAAGAGCCCCCGGCCCGGGGGTGGAGGTGAGCCGGGGGAGGAGGTGGAACTTTGACGGCGCCGACCGGGTGCCTCCGTTTTCGTGATCGAGGCCTCCCGGCCCCTGCTCTACCCCCCCCCCCCCCCCAAAAACTTTGAGGTCCATGCTGGGCCCACTGGCCCCTTGCCCGTTCTCCAGACACACGAGAGGATCTTCCTGGGGCGCCCCGGCCCACCCTCTCCAGCCCCCCCCCTCTGCCTGCTGTGCTAACGCTCCAACATTCCTCCCGCCCGGCTCCGGAGCACATTGATCCGCTGGTTTGCCCGGGGGAACATGTCCAGACAACCCAAAGCCGGCAAAAACGCAGATCTTGCAACAATGCTGTTGGTGTCTGAGAAGCCCAAAAGACAAGACCCCCCTGATCTCTCCCCCCCCCCCCCCTCCTCCCCCTCCATGGGGACTCCAGAAAACAAGAGCTCACTCGCCACGAAAAATGACATCAAAGCTTTCATGGCGGACATTAAATCAGAATTCAGATCATGCATGCTGGAGCTCTCTACCAAACTAGAGAACATCGACCAGAGGGTAACAACTGCTGAAAAGAGGCTGAGGGAGGTGGAAGACCGGACCCAGGACCAAGCATCTACCCTGACGGAGATCCAACGCTCAATCAGATTCCTCCAGGACAAATGTGAAACAATGGAATTTAAACAGGAGGACCTAGAAAACAGATAAAAACCTGGCTGAATCCGTGGGGGACCTCTTTCAAGCTCTTCTCCCGGACTTCGAGAAGTCACAGCTCCTCCTGGGCCGCACTCCTAGGATGCGCCCTCGCCGGGGAGTGGATTCAGACCCCCCACCCGATGTCATTACCAGGGTTCATTTCTTCACGACAAAGGAAGCTATCTCCGCAATCAGCCGATCCCGCGATCGAATAACTTTCCAAGGCACCCCAATCCAAATTTATCAAGACTTGTCCGTTCTCACGCTCCAGAGGCGACGAGCTCTCCGACCTTTAGCAGCCTTCCAGTTAATTCGCCACCTCCCTGTTGGAGGTTGGAGCAAAAAACTCAATGGCATGGAAACACGCAGATGCAAGATACAAGAGATGTTGGCTGATGCAACCCCTTTCCCCGTTCTCCCACAAGTAGTGCCAACCCCCGCGCCCAGCGGCTCAGACCATTCCACTTTGAATTTCATCTCAATGAATGTCAGAGGCCTAAATTCCCCAGCTAAACGCAAATCTATATTACAGAAACTTCACAATGATGGGGCCACGGTGGCCATGCTGCAGGAAACGCACCTATTGCCAGCCGACTTCGGACGTCTACGCTCCCGTCTCTTCCCGAAACAATTTGGCGCATCTGGAAATGCCAAAAAAGGTGGTACAGCTATTCTCTTCAGGGAAGGGGTGGATCCTCAGATTCTTGACACAAAGCTTTGTCCGGAGGGCCGGTTCGTTGCCGTCAAGTGCCTGCTGCTTGGGGAACTATACTCCTTTGTGTCGATTCTATGCCCCCAACTCAGCTCAAGCTGCCTTCTACGAGGCCCTATGCACCACTCTCCCCGCCTTCCTGGAAGGCCAAGTCATTATCGGCGGCGACTTCAATGGTGTGCCGGATCCTACAGTTGACAAGTCCCATCCCCCATCATCCGGGGACCTCACCTTGGCCCTGGTACTGGTACGCTTATTCAGAACCCTGGAAGTGGTGGATGCATGGAGGGTTTTACACCCCTCTGAAAGAGACTACTCATTCTATTCCCACGTCCACAGAACATTTTCGAGGATCGACCTCCTTCTGGTTTCTCCCCAACTGCTTTCCTTCACCAACGAGGTCTCCAGAGGCCCACGGATTCTGTCGGCTCATGGGCCAGTGTCCTTGGAAATCCGAGCTCGGGTCCCTCCTCACCCAGCCAGACGCTCTATGATCCTATTCTCAACGATATGCCGCTTAGGGACTCGATTGCCACTACAATCAAGAACTTTTTTCTGGAGAACCCCGTAACAGACACATCGCCCGCCAACACATTGGACACGATGAAGGCGGTTGTGAGGGGGGGAGCTGATAGCACGAGGTGGTGCCTTCCATAAAACTAGACGTCAGACCTGCTTGACCCTCGAGGATGACCTCCGGAAAGCGGAGCGGACCCACAAAGAAAAAGGGTGGTCCCCGAAGACCCAACGAGCCCTCCGCACGGCAGAAGATTGAGGCCCACTACGCCGAACATGCAGCACATCAAATGGCCAAGGCGAAGCAATTTTATTACGTCAAAAACAATAAAGCTAACCGACTACTGGTGGCCAAACTAGCCAAAGCAAAACGAAACCATACAATCGTTGGGCTTCGGGACACACAAGACCGAATCCACTATGCAGAGCAGGACAAAAAACGCCTGGCAGCTGAACACCTGACACAGATAATGACCGCTCCACCATGGGATCTGAAAGGACAAAGGGAATACCTTCATGGAGCAGCACTCCCCCGTATCCAGGACGCTACGCGGGACCTCCTAGAGGCACCAATCTCCTCGGAGGAGGTGGATGAAGCTATAAAATCACTGAAATCCTGTGCGCCAGGCCCGGATGGCTACACAACCAGGTTCTACAGAGTCTTCAAGCTCCAGCTACTCGCCCCACTGGTACAGCTGTTCAATTCCTTTAGAGAGACCGGTGCGATAACTCCATCTATGCAAGAGTCCATCACCATCCTGCTTCCCAAACCCGGAGGCGACCCGAGATGCCCAACCTCGCATAGGCCCATCGCTCTCCTCAACATTGATGCCAATATTTACTCCAAGATCCTGGCGACTCGCCTAGCCCGCATCCTCCCAGACATAATTCAGCCTGACCAATGCGGCTTCCTGAAGAACCGATCTACGGCAGACAACATCCGCAGAGCTCTGAATTTGGTGGAACTAGCCACACATGGAGACAAAAAGATGGCGCTTATTGCGCTAGACGCAACCAAGGCATTCGACAAAGTGGACTGGACATTTATGAGGCTCACCCTGGAGTCGTTTGGTTTTGGCCAAGAATTCCGCACGATGATTCTAGCCAATTATGAATCCCCCAGAACCCTACTCCGAATCAACGGCAATCTTTCGACCCCCCAACCCCATCTCGCTGACCTGCGGAACGAGACAGGGATGCCCGCTGTCCCCACTCCTATTTGCCCTGATCATGGAACCCTTCGATCAACGAATTAGGCTGAACCACGCAATCAAGGGTCTCCAAGTAGGGACTTCGCACCATAAACTGGCCCTCTACGCGGACAATGTCTTGCTAACGATCACCGACCCCCGCAGATCGTTAACCCACGCCCTGGCCAAACTGAACGACTATGGAAAGGTCACAGGCTTTTCTATCAACTTTAATAAATCAACAGCGCTGGGGCTCGGACTCTCACCGAGAGAGCGAGAAGACTTGATACCAATATGCCCGATCCAATGGAAGACGAAGTCTATCAACTACCTGCGGGTCCAGATCCCTGCCAAACCAACGGAGGTCTACCGAGTGAATTTTCCCCCGCTCTTTCAAGAACTGGAGACTGATTTGAAGCGCTGGGCTTCCCAGGAGATCTTCCTAATGGGAAGGATCAGTGCATGTAAAATGAACCTGCTTCCAAGATTTTTGTATGTATGCTCAGCCCTCCTGGTGTTGATCCCGACCTCAGCACTCCAGAACCTACAGAGGAAGATGCTGCACTTTATTTGGAGGGGGAAAAAAGCCAGAATACCAAAGGACTCAATGATGGGGAACGCGAAACTTGGTGGCCTGGGAGTCCCAGACCTTCAGAAATACCAGGTGGCGGCCGAATTAGCGTGCACCCAGGCATGGCAAACAATTACAAATCGCCCTAGGTGGGTGGACTTGGAACAGTCACGTCTAGCTCTACCCCTACGCTTTCTTCCCCACATCTCACCGGCGACCAGACGGCAATGGCAGGAGCTATTGCTGTCCACCAGACATACTGTGGGCATTTGGGATAGGACGTTGAAGCAGCAGAAAGTCCCCTTGGGACTCAGCCCCTCATCCCCGGTGTTTATGAATCCTGCCTTTTCCCCGGGCTTGGCCCCCGGGAACTTCAAAAACTGGATTATGGATGGCCTGGAGACCATAGGACAAATTTTCGAGGGAGGACAACTGCGCTCTTACGAACAATGTAAGGATAACTTCCACCTTCAAGAAACGGACAGATTCACTTACCTCCAACTGCGTCACTGGTGCTCCCACCCACAGATTCGTCAAGCAGCAACACGCCCGCCCACACCCATAGAACTCTCTCAACAACCTTCCACTCCCAGGTAAGATCTCAACACTATACAAGCTCCTCCAAAAGGACTTTCTCACCTTCAAGTCCAGGGCCATGGCGCAATCGGAGCCAGACTTGGGACACCCCATAGAGGACCAGTCCTGGGTGGACATTTGGACCCGTACCCAATCAGCCTCCTCCTGTGTTACAAATAGGGAATGCGCCTACAAAATCCTACTGAGATGGTACTATCCCCCCTTGAGATTGCACCACATGAATCAAGCGTTGGAGACGATGCGGCCAGGTAGGATCCTTCTTCCACATGTGGTGGACCTGGCCCAAACTTTCTGGAAAGAATGCCTGGCGGCCATTGCAGCAATGACACACATCGCACTCCCACTAGAACCTGAACCTATCCTGTTAGGCGCCCCGATTCCGGGGAGTTACCCGCACAAGGGCCCCAAAGCTAGACTCTTATCGCACTGTTTGCTGGCGGGCAGAATAGTGGTGGCCCGTACATGGAAGTCGGTGGAGGGCCCGCTCCTGCCACTGTGGTGGATGAAACTGTGGGATGTACTCATCGCGGAGAAGGTGACTGCAGCGGTGACTGCGGCCACGGGGGGCGTTCTCCATCGCTTCCAGAACATTTGGAACCCGATCCTCGAATTCGACAGTGACTTTCCAGCCTTAACATATAAACCCCAACTGGCCAGGAGGGTCTTGGAGAGCTGGCCCGCCCCGCAGGAGCGAGAACAAGAGGAGGGAGACTGATCTACTTAATGAACTCTGAGAGGGGAAGGGGAAGCAATACTCATGTGTATTAATGCATACTAAATGTCGATTACAAATGTATGTAATGTTTCCTGTCTTGTTCAAAAATAAACATATGTTAAAAAAAAAAAAGATTACTAATCTAGATTGAAATGATGGCCAACCTTATCCATCCAATCGTATCTGCAATGTACACATCACTGATAACTCCTTTTGGGTGAGGTAGGTGAATCCTCTATTCTCCCGCCCGCAGATACATCATTAAAGGCTCTGGTTGTCTTGGCCGAGCTACATAGTAGAACACGGCTTTGAAATGGCCCTTCAACCCCAGCCTCTAGCTCTCGTTGGTATAGGGAACAGGTACATTTCCATGCGGCAATCGCTGCTAACCTGAACCAGTTAAAAGAAAATGGGAAGGAGGATATGATCCTGGAAGCAAAAGAGACGAAACAAAAAGCCAGCTCGCCTGCACACAAGTTGGTGGGTAACCCTAGTGACACAATATACCTGCATTCCCCTGTTTTCTAGGAGCCGACCCACCCATCACAAAGGGATATTTGAACACCCTCGCCTGCCCAATTCATCACTCCCACTATATCCACTTGAGGACACATTAGTGGATCTTAACCAACAGGAGCTCCAAAACTTTCCAGTGTTGACGCGGATTCTGAATTTGCTCGACAAAGGGCACAAATTCACCCATGATGCGGAACTCAGAGCACCAATCGCAACTTCTGAGATCTCGTCCAGACTGTGTAGAATTGAAAATCCTGATTGGGAAACCTAACACACTGTTGGTGGCCCCCGTATGTACCACACTGTCTGAAGCCACACAAATTACACCATTATGCGCACCACAGCTTACAACACCAAATCTATGTGACTTCCCCATGCAGCAACAAGTCCCTACAACTGAGGCCCAGATTGTAATCCAGATTCCCCCTTATGAAGAAATTGCCAAACTACAGCACGAACGAATATTAGTTCTTGAAAAAATTGTGGTGGCTGCCAACTTGGTGCCTGCCGAGTTATTGCGAGGTGAACAGTTTGGTAGCCCAAAACCAAAGCCTCTTTCATCAAACGTTATGCCTGACTGCCCCTCTGCACTCACTGACCTGATTGACTTGAATGTGGTTTCAAACTTGGATGCTCAATCCGTTACTGAAGATATGTCAGAGAAATGTGAGCATCAACATTCCACGTTCTTCATGTCATGTAAAGCTAAAAAACTTCATGCTAGAGCACTAAAAAGGCAGGCACAGACAAGTGCACTAAATGTGAACACTCAAATGGGTGCTTCCATAATAAACAACAAAAAAAGAAAATGCCCCTCAGCCTGCGAAAGCATTTGGTTTGAACTTGACTAATCAAAATATTGCCTTAGGACTTGAGGACAAAACGATCATTGACCTCACACAATTGAATGTAGAAAGTCAGGTACGTTTGGGGGTCAACAAGGGTCGGCACAAGGAAGGCTTACTAATGTCCCCTAATAAATTGCCAAATGTGAATCCACAGGAGGTAGCAGATGGGGCTCTGGATTCCGTGAAAGAGGCTGGCGCCCTAAACTGTTCCTTTTTAATCCAAACAAAGCTCCAAAGATTCTTCGAGAAAATGGACAAGAAAATGACTTCACAGATTTAAATCGCACCTCTCTGATGAAATTCTTTCACCAGATACCTGCTCTGTGCAATCATTGATTGGATCCGACTTCCCCATGCCCCAAATTTTCGAATGATTTGTAAATTCCAAACCATAATGATTGTCTCACTAATCCGGAAACATCAGAAAGACTTTGAGATGCTAGGTTATAACTTAGCTATCTGTTGTTCCATGGAAGAGGCCACAAAGTTTATTGAATATCAGGCGCCAGTGCCCTCTCATGATTTGACTGCAGACTCAAGGGACTCTCATATGGCAAGTTTGAACGAAAAAATAAGACTTCAATCGGAGTCGGTAGCACAAATTGTATCAAGTCTGTCATGGTTGGAACCTTTGATATCACTGATTAATGAATTACCAGTTAAGGAAAATTCATAAAATGATGCTATGGTGGTAAATTCATGGAACTGCTGTGGATTTAAAAATCTGTGGTTTAGCAAGCTGAATTGTGATAAGCAGCCTGCGATAATCTTGGTACAAGAAACTATGTCAACCCAGAATATTTACTTTGAAGGGTATTGTGCTTTCTTTTCTCATGCCGAGAGAGGCGCATTTGGGCACCCCTCGGGAGGTCTTGCTGCACATGAACACAAACATTTTTAACAAAGATTGCAAGTCCACGTTTCACCTGAAATGCTTGCGATTGTAGTGGTGCCATGCACTCTTGTGAGCGCTCACATTTTAATCTGCTTATACTGGAATCCTTCTACTACTCATATGGATGGTATAATTGACAAACTAAACCAGCTATTGATGGATGATGTTGTTGAAACTCCCAATGTGCAAATTATCTTGGGTGGAGATTTTAACTTTATGCCTTGTCCTTGTATGAAAGAGGTCAATTATGGGCTAATTTATTTTTAACAAGGCACCTGCAAATAGTACCATTTGTTGACAAAGATCCCCTCTTCACATGGTCTCGGGGTTCTAAAGCCTCGACGATCGATTACATTGTGGTGTCGGGGAGTTTAGTTAATATGACATCCTTATGTAGCATCTTGAATCCCCACCTAAGTGATAACTGCCTATTGGAGTGTTGTATTGAGATTATCTTGCCTGTGTATAAAGCTATTACATCACTGTCATTACCTGAAATGGATAGGCATGCTCTATCCATCAGGTGGAACCCAGGTTTACGCAGGAATCTGAACTTCCTAGTTAATCGAGACATTAGAAAAATCAATTTTACTCTGATGTCCACGGGTGATTGCAAGTCATGTGACTTGGGGAACAAAATTATGATTCGTGGGCATTTAGAGGAGCTCGCAGCTCAAAAAAGCGATTAAAACATTGCCTTCCCTGGAATATATATGGCTGCAATTGTGAATAGAAAAAAGCTGAAAAACATTGCAATTCGTAATATGCTAAGGAACTCTATGGATAGAAGTGCAAATGTAATAGAAAAAAAAGCAATATTGACAAAGTACAAAAATGACATCAAAGTTCTAAAATTTTGTAATTATATCAAAAATAATATAATCAAAAAATTATCACTGACTTAATCTACAATAACACCCGGGAAGTGTAGTCAACATTACGTGTCACTTTAATGAAAGTGTCCTCGCCTCTTCTGCTGTGAGTGGGGAAGTCTGGGTAGAATTCTTTCGTAATAAATATGCTCAGCCACGGATATGTATGCTCTCAAACCCAGGTTACAATGACGGATCTCCCACAATGTTGCCCTTGGGGAGTAGATGACATTGAAACAACACTAAGGAACTTGAAAGCCTCGAAAGCAGCCGGGCCAGATGGCATACCGCCCTACGTCTTAAAAGACGATCCAAAGCTATGGGCAGCTTGCCTGAAACGTCACTTTGACTGCTTGTTTCAAACTAACTCTACCATCCTCTTGGTTATCTTCAAACGTAATTCCCTTGCATAAAAAGGGTTTGCTTAGTGATCCAGGCAATTTTAGACCCATTGCATTTATAGATGTGTCTGCGAAGATTTTTGCTGCACTAATTGTAAGGGAATTAAATGAATGTATTTCATCACACTGCATCCTTTCACGATTCCAGACAGGATTTCGGAAATGAATGGGAGCACAACTGAACGCTACCATCCTAGCGCATCTCCTAAAGGTATCGCAGCAGAAGGACCATGGTCCAATTTATATGGCCCTTTTAGATCTCTCTGCTGCCTTTAACAGCGTTATTAGAGATATTCTATGGCGGAGAATGCAATCTCTTCATATTCCAGCACATCTTATAGCCATGATAGCCCTCTTGCATTACAATACAAAATATAGGGTAAGAATAGACCAAACTGGGTTACTAACAGACCCTATTGCCACCTTCATAGGAGTCAAACAAGGGTGCAATTTAGCGGCCATATTATTAATTTGTATTTGACTGAGATTGACAATTTATGGCCTAATTGTAATTCCTTTCCGGTCAAACTTGGAGCCTTGCGCATTAACTGGTTAGCTTTCACAGACAATCTGATGTTTGACCCGGACCCCTTTTGGACTCCAAAATAAACTGGCACACCTTGTTTATTTCTGTGAAACACAATTTGAAGTTCAATCCAACAAAATCAAACATTCTTGTGTTTAAGAATCAAAGAAAGCTCAGACCTTATCAATGGGATATCAAGGGGTTGGCATTTAGGGCATTAGGAATGCTATATCTGGGATACAACTTGACCAATACTGACTCAATAGCGAAATGGCAGGCAGCATTTTCCATCAAAACTATTCCATTGATTGCACAAATGAAGTTAATACATTTGAAGGTCTGCAGATTATCCCTAATCCCTCTATTGAATTTTATACTCTCAAGGTGGAAGCAGTTATTTTGTATGGCTTAGAGTTATGCACCTTGGCTATTGGGCCAGTCTTAAATATCATTCAAGGGAGGATATGTTTTGCACTTACCATCTTCATTACCGAACTCTCTCATTATTCACGAATTAGGGCTTTCATCACTCGCTTCAAAATGCTTATGGCGTAGACTCGCAAACTATGCTAAAATGATGATACCTCCATCCAACTCGTTCTATGAAGAATGGCCTCCCTGTTAAAGAATGTGATCCCAAAATCACTCCAATTAGAGGGCCAATTGTGCACTGAGTCTTGAACTAAGTGCAATGGAGAAAGATGATTTGATCAAGCGTCCTCAAACTGTGAAATTGAATCAATTTGATTGGGCAAGCACAGCCGACACGATTGGGAACTATACAGCTTAAAGCGAATATGGAAAGTTTTGTCACAAACAGAAACCCTATCTGCCATACATCAGGCAGATTCCATGCCAGAAGGTGCACACATTATATATGCGCTTTAAATTTAATCTGCTGGCAACTTTAGATCGTACGAAAAATTGGCACAATGCGTCTGTCATAATAGATGATGGTTGTAGATTTTGCAAACATTCTGGTAATGAAACTTTGAAACACCTCGTGTTATCCTATGCTTACTTTGCAAATGAAAGGCAAAAATACATGGGAATGTATGTGAATCTTGCTGTTGACAATGACCTACAATTGTTATGGATACAATGTATGTGGGGCTATAGGTAACCTTGATTATTGCATTGTACCATCCTTTGTTAATCATAGACTTGATTCTGGGGAAAAAACGAATCCCTAGAATGTTCTGACTAGAGAAATGGAGCCTTATGGTTTATAATTGTAAAACGGGGGGGAAATTAATTGAGTTGTGTGTTTTTTTTTTTTTTTTTTTTTTGTCTGATATTGGATAATGTTTATAACATCTATACGGACATGGAGTGGTGTATAGAGCCCTGATTAATCACGTCTTTGACAGGGAATGTGAAAATAATCAGGGAGCAGGATGCATTAACTATGATAGGAGTTCTAAGGGAGTGAATATGCTCTTGCAATTTGATGTTGCCAAAGAATGAAATTTGGTGTCTTGCTTGGTGTTGTACATAATTGCATTGTTTTTAAGGATGCATTGTGAATTTAAGGATGAATTGTGAACCGAAGAATCTTTAATTTTATAATTTTTAAAATTTTGTAATATACTTGTAAAGATGTTCACATCAAAAACTATACAAATTCAAATAAGGGCTTCAATTATTGGGTAGATCCTGAGAGCAGTTTGGTTACAGAATATTTATGCAAGAAGGAAACTAATGCCCTTGAGCTTCACCTTGATAGATGGACGTGTATTCCTACTGAATACAACGCCTGGGTATCCTGTCCGTTGGACATTTCTCTTCAAAATAGTGTCATAACACTTCTACATATTGTTAGTGTAAAACAATTAACAAAACTGTCTCACATTTTCTCTTTTGCCCTCTGTATAAATAATTCAGGTCCCATGGGCCGAAGCTGCTATTGAAGCAGGAAGGTATTCAGAATGTCGATAGTGTGCTAGATCCCTGCAAGCAATTAAATGACCCACTGAAAGAGTCAGTTACTTTCTGTGAGAAACCTGAAGGTGTCTCACCCGCTAGTCTCTGGGGATCTGTCCTCCATGTTGCCAGGACACAGCCATTGCTATTGGATCCTATTCCTGGGGGTGAACCAATGCCGGAGGAACACCTGGATGAGGGGGTTTCTTGGGGAGTGGCAGTGGGATACTGACATTTGAGACGCGGTAGCTCGTTCCGTGTAAAACATTTTCCCCATCCTACCCCGTAGGATTCTTGGGAAGTTCTACCCCTTCCCCCTTTTTCCAACACACTTTACACCGTGAACAGATAATGGACTAACACACCAGCTGTTTACCTGACAGGTCCCAGCGCAAGGGTCCGGCAGAGTCAGGCAATTGACAATAACTATGCACACCTGACGCCCTTTCCCTTCCCTACAGGGATATGAGGCATAAAAGCACAGTTGGAGCAAGGCCGAAAGCATGAGGAAGCAGCTATTCCGGACCGGCAGTTCAAACGGAGGAGAAAGGCAGAGAGAACAGGAGGGATGACTAGGAGGAATTTGCCCTTGCTCTTTTCACTTAAGCCCTGCAAAGCCTCCGGAAGGTAAAACGTAAGACTCGGAAATCCAGCTGGTGTGTGGTGTGATAGGTGACAACCGCACACAGGGCCACTCCCGTGGGGATAGTCCAAGCAGGGAGACGCGCTTGCCACCGTGGTGCCGTCCTGGATTCCCGAGACAAACTCCAACAGCTCAGCACAGCCGGTGAGTCGGAGAAGACCAATAGTAAAAATCAAACTGTGCTGGTCCTAAGGTTGCAGGCGGCAACCTTGTTGAACAAAACGTGTGTATTTGAACTCTATAGAAACCCTATCAAAAGGTTTAGAAGCAGAGTGGTTGGGTCTCGCGGGGGCGCTCATTCGAAGGACTCTTGACTGAATCCTTTTGTGTTTGGTTTAAACTATGAAGACCAAGAGGCCTAAAGAGAGGCTAGTGTAACGTGGTTCTACGAGGGTTGAGCAAAGCCCCTCACACAAGTTTGACGTGTAAGAGAACTGCGAGAACTGTGAACCTGTTAAATGTGAACCTGACTGAGGGATGCCTACAAAAACCGGGTAACTAGTGACACACCTGAGAGCCCGGTATTAATGGAGCTTTAGGGGAAGCCTGGCTGGGAGCTTTAAGGGAAGCCTGGCTCGGAGCTTTAGGGGAAGCCTGGCTGGGGAATTTAAGGGAACCCTGGCTGGGCGGGGTGGGGGGGGGGGCTTTGGGGCTCTTAGAACCGAGCTTAAAAAAAAGAGAAGAACCTAAAAAAAGAATTGTGAAACTGGAAAATGTGAACCCAACAGAGGGATGTCCACAATGGATAGTTGGTGAAAATAACATTGAGACTGTTAAGTGATGTTTTGAGTGAAAGGTTGTAGTGAACCTGATTGATGGAGACTAACGTTGCAAGAAAGATCAGAGCCCGGCTGAGGGAGATCCAAGAGGTGAAGAGCAGTCGCCCAACGTGAAAAGATTTCCAAAGGAAATTTTGTTTATTATTTTTGGTACAGCCGGCTTTCTAAGGCAAGAGACCTTTGCAGGAAAGAGACTTGGTCCTGACTTTGTTGAAAGGAACTGTAACCTTGTGCTGGCGAAGCCCAGGGGTGTGCTGTGCTCAAAGGTCCTGCCTTGTCCCGTGCTAAAAACGTGGGGAAGGAGGGCCCAGCCATTTGGTGAACACTTCTTTCTTTTCTTGAACATTGTCCCACACTTTATTGTAGTTTAGTTGTAAGGATTGGCAATCGTTTTTTTATAATTTTTTTAGTATAGGCCTTTTTTATTTGACAAGACGCCACTAGTACTGCTTTGTTATTGGATGGTTGTAGATTGCTCCAATCTTAGATTTAGGTTAGATGTTTTTTCTCAACCCTTATACAGTTTAATAAACCCCCCTTGAAGTGTGATCACTTGTCCGTCTTTACTGTTTTCACCATGCGTTCCTTACTTTTCCTATAGAAGGCTTGGAAAAGGAAAACTGTATACACAATGGCAAATGTGTAACCTTTCCCTTCTTTTTGTATAAGCAGATTCCTTTTCCACCTTAATGTGACATGCCTCCCTTAAAACTGTGGAGAATACATATGTGGTGTGTAATGCTATGAACCGCTAACTGTTTTATGATTGGATTTTGCATATGTTGACCACGTCTACAGGGTTTCAAAATATTTATTCTGAGGCTTATGCTTAGATCACATGCTGTGCATAGGCTGACATCTAGTGGAAGCTGCAGAGTATTAGTTGTTGTTTTCGAAACTCAAAGGGACGTCGACAGGGCGTGCCAGTAATACTATCCTTAGTGTGACGTCCACTGTACCCATGATCCCTCATGTGTCAAGGTCCCTCAGATTGTTTTTCCTGCCATTCTAGACGGACGCTTAGACTGGAGTTCCTCTTTCAGCTGATAGCCTTTTACGTTTACCTAATTATCAATAGTTCCTTCTTTATATCGCTGACTATCAACATAGACGCCGTTGAAGGATGAGAAAAACTACTGTCGAAAGACTTCAGCAACGGATCCGTTTCAGCCTTGGAAGGCCGCTACGGGCTTTGCCCAGGCAGTAGGGAGAGAGGGGGAGGTCATTATAGAATGTATATGCCCCTTTTCTTGCACTACATTCGCCTAGCTGCCACATTGTTTCGTTATGGACAAGACGCCCTTTAAATTCTGCCCCAAATGTAATAGGAAATTTGCCTGGGTCGATGAACACCTAGTCTGTAACTTGTGTCTCCCGAGAGACCATGTTGAGGGTTCTTGTCGGGCGTGTAGGCTCTTCAAGCCCAAGACTTTAAAGGACCGATCTACCAAACGCTTGGCCCACTATGCCAGGCAACTCTAGGCCATGGAAGTAGAATGTGCTTTCAGTGATGGCAGCAACGCCGCAGTTTCTGACGGCAAAGGCGATTGGGTGGCTTTGGCTACACAATCGCAGGCCCCTGACCCCGGAAGACAGGCCGGCGGCCTTGTTATGGGGGACAACACCCGGCAGCGGAAGCGCTAACACTTCATCCACCACTAAGCACACAACCCGAGGCCGGTACTCGACACGCGTGTCGAACGGACGGCAACGCACACGTCCAGGGAAAGGTATGTGGAAGCTCTGTCCTCTGGGCACTCTCGTTCGAGATCGCCGCATGATGGGTCCTGACCATCGAAGGACGGTACAGACGTTGCGCGAGTAACTCCAACCGAAGGCCGATCACCCGCGGATGAGGCTCTGGTACAGCCCGCACCCGAAATTCGACATTCTGCATCAAATCAGGTGCCAAACGGTCTGTTAAACACATTTTAGAGAGCCAAAGTAGGGAGAAAAAGCCCAAGAAGAAGTCCTCAAAGACCCCTCATGGGGAGGAAACCCCCTCCTAGGGAGACAACCCTTCATAGGGAGAGATCGCAGGAGGCTAGGGCCACCCCCATAAAGAAAAATCTCAAGGGGCTAGGCCTAAAGATCCTGTATTACTTCCTCCAACAGATGAAGATTTAGGGCTCCCTTCCCAACCATTGGTCATCCCTAGCTCAGCACAAGGTCGGCAGAGGATATAGACCGGCTCATGAGAAGGATGTCCTTCATGGCCAACTTCTATGAAAAAGACCCTACCTATTTTCAAAGTTTCCAGTCCACTACCCCCACTAGAGCACCCTCTGCACTAGTGGGCTCTAGTGTTCTACCTGCTCAATCCCCTGCTAAGAGGTCTCCAGTGCAAAGCTGTCCTTGATCTTTATGGCCCGACTCTTACCATGAAGGCCTTTCTATCCAAGAGGCTGCAGACCCTTATTACAGGGAGGATGAAGACCCTGAGGCAAATATGTATCCCATAGACTCACCGGTTGATCAGGACCCCCGGGTCATCGACTCATCAATCGACTCATCAATTGATAACCAACCCCTTCTGAATGAGGCGTTAGTCAAAGCAGCATAGCACTTTCAATTAGAGACTCAAGAGGTCCAACAAGATAAGAATTTTGTAAAGGAAATACTTGGGATAAGAAGACCTACACAATCTCACTCCTCCAATCCTTTCAGCGAAAAATACAGCCATCGCTGAAAACCCCTAATCTTACGCGGGCAGTGAACCCTTGCATAGAGAAACTGTTTAGACCTGCCCCTTCTGACCCGCTGTTTATCAGAGGGCAACTGAAGCCTGATTCATTGGTTGTAACTACAACAAGGAAAAGGGCTGGTACTCCCCTAGCTTCCTCTGAGGCCCCGCCTGACCAGTAAAGCGAACAAATTTACACGATGGGCAGAAAGGTTGCTTCCGCTGCGGCTTTCCAGACTAGAATTGCTAATAATTCTACCTTGTTGGCCAGTTACAACTTCCACAAATGGGATGAGGTCTCTGCCTTTTATCATCGGCCTTGGAACCACTGAAATCTCAGCTTGCCCAGGTAGCCCCAGAGGGCAGAGCAGTGTCAAGCTGCTTATTAAAAACCAATCTTGACAACGCAGGCAGAATAATAGTGGAGGGTACTATTATCAAGCCTCATGCTTGGTTGTGCCAATCGGCTTTTAAACCAGAGGCGCAAGCTACCCCGATGTGCTCTTTGGCAAGGCTGTCGAGGACGCCTTAAAAACAGCCAAAGAGTACAAGACTCTCAGGTCTCTAGGCCAAATCACCAATAAACCCACTGGCTAGGGGGGAAACTGGAATTTTCGTCGCTTCCGCAGCCAAAATTCTCAAAGGGGTTCCACTTATAGCCAAAGCCAAGGTACTTCCTGGGGAAACAATCCGGGACAGTCCTCCCAGAATTTCCCAAGAGGAGCGTGCAGAGCCTATGGACGCGGTAGAGGCAACTCCTCCCGAGGTGGCACTCCACCTCAAAAGCAGTGACTATCTGCTCCTGGCGCCTTCCCATGCCTCTCCATTCGGAGGGCGCATATCCAGCTTCACCCATGCATGGGAGGGAATCACCACAGACAGATGGGTACAGTCCACTGTAATGGGCGGATACTGCATAGAACTCCTTGAGCAACACCAGAACCACCCACCACGAAAAGAGACCCATTCCAAGGAGCACCAGCACATCTTCCTCGAGGAGCTCGCCACGCTTCTTCTAAAAGACGCCATTGAGATTGTCCCATCCAACCAGGTAAACGAGGGTATTTATTCAACCTACTTCCTTGTGCCAAAAAAAGATCTAACCATGCGCCCAGTATTAGATTTGTGCCCTGCAAAAAATGTCAAGCCAGAAAAGTTCTTCATGACTATGCTACAAGAGGTAATCCCCCCCCCCCCCACTAAAGAAAGGGGGAACTACATGGCAACGCTGGATATGAAAGATGCCCATTTTCATATTTCAATGTTCCTAGCGCACAGAAGATTTTTGCGTTTCAAAGTGCTACCCTTCGGAATAGCATCTGCGCCAAGGATATTTACAAAGGTACTGGCGGTGGTGGCAGCACACCTGCGCAGGGAGGCAATCCCAGTGTACCCTTACTTGGACGACTGGCTGATTACAGGGGAGTCTCCCCTAATTTGCAGAAAAAGCATCCAAAGAACTATCGACCTTCTCTTTCCATTGGGATTCTCCATTAACGAGAAAAAATCAAGCCTAGTGCCAAGGACAACCAAACAGTTCTTAGGAGCTGTTTTAAACACTCAAGAAGGGTTGGCCTCTCCGTCATAGGAAAGAGTGCAAAACATGTTGCTGCAAATACCGCATCAGGCCGGCCACCAGATAAGGGTGCGCAAAGCTATGCGTTTGCTAGGCATGATGGCATCTTGCATTTACCTGGTACCTCACGGACTGTGACCCATGCAGGAGTGGTTGGCGAAATAATGGTCTCAGGCAAGTGGTCAGTGGGACAATCTAGTGGTCATTTCACCAACACTAGTACAAAACCTTTGATGGTGGACAAGAGAACCTGTTGAAGGGGAATCCCTTCTACGATCGAGGTACAAGCGATTGTCACAACGGACGCCTCACTGTCTGGGTGTGGGGCGGGGGTCTCTCTACCTTCACCACACAGCTCGGGGTCTGTGGTCTCATGTGGCAGCACAAAACCACATCAATCTACTAGAACTTCTGGCAGTATTCAAAGCCCTGCAGGCGTTCGAGTCTCAACTAGCGAACCAATCTGTGCAAGTCCCGACAGACTACAGCAATGTTATACATCAACAAACGGCAGGGGGGGGGGGGCACACGTTCTCCAAATCTGTCCAGGCTTGCGCAACACATTTGGAAATGGGCACTCAAACGGAAAATATTCTTATCGTCGCAGCACATTCCAGGGGAACTCAACTCTCTCGCAGCCTCATTGAGCAGAGATCCCCTACCAGAAGAACACGAGTGGCAACTTCACGCAGGAGTCATAGAATAGCTCTTCTCTCAATGGGGTTTCCCCACAATAGACTTGTTCGCTACAAACAAAAGCAAGCAATGCCCAGACTTCGCGTCCAGGTTCCCCCAGCCAGGCTCCAAGGGGAACACCCTATGGATGAACTGGTCAGAGAAATTTGGTTACGCTTTCCCCAGCCCCCTCCCCCCCAACTCCTCTAATGAGGAAGGTGGTGAACAAGATCCACAACGAACAGGTGACGCTCATCCTAGTTGCTCCTATGTGGGCAAGACAACCCTGGTATCCACATCTGCGCAATCTGGCGATGTTCGATCCCATCAAACTCCTGTGCCTGTACAATCTTCTCACTCAGCACTGGGGCCTAACGGTGCACTCTCAACCTCACTCAATGAACTTGCCAGTTTGGACATCTTAATCTGCCACAGATGTATGGATATCTTGAAAGAATCAAGAAAGCCTAACACTAGGCACTGTTATTTTGACCAGTGGAGGAGATTGTAATTTGGTGCCAGTCCAAGCAAACCTTTATTTCCAATGCCAAGAAAGTACGAAATGCTCTGGTTGGATATTCCTTCTGGACTCTAAGGGGATTTTGGATGAAGATTTCCTTCTGTAGATCCACAAGGATGCCCACAAAGTTTTGACCGGATTCGTTCTTTGGAAGACTATGTAATCGATGATGATCAGGGGTCCACGGGCATTGGGATTCTGCAGCCTAGGAAGGTCGCAGCAAGTTGGGGGATGAGCCAGAATTAAGCAGGTCTCAAGGCAAGTTGGTCCCACCAGCCCAAGGGAGGAAGTCGTCCTGCACGGATCTTCCCTATAGAAATGAAAACTGGGTCTGCACAGCTGCAAGGCTTCACCGGCGCTTCTGCGGTCCTGTGTCCTGGAAGGTGCATCTCTCCTTGTCCTGTTAATCGGATATGTTCCAGTTGTTGACTTGCCTTTTATGCAAATTCCCATTAGTTCAAAGTCCTACAGCTTTCAATCACTCAGAAGGAGGGGGTGGGGGCTGTAGGATAGCCACCCGCCCAGTTGGAACTGGTGTCGGCCAGGCATGCCTACAAACACAGGGCAGTGAAATTTCGGGCTCCTCCCTCACTTCCTACCTTCCCAGACACACTGGAGCCTGGGTGGGCTTCAGGGCTGAAGCCCACGAAAAGGCAAAACACACAAAGGACTCAAACCTATTTTAAACACAGTAAAAGCCCAGAAGAAACCAACAAACGAGAAATGGTGGAAAGACTGGGGCATTTGGAAATATGAGATCAGCCTGCTAGTACCATGCACAAAACTTAGTAAAAAGTAACCACTGCCACCGGCCAATCAAGTTAGTGTAACAAAATGTTACATGAGAAGTGGGGATAAGGAGTTACTATGTAGACCCACCCCCAGCACTCCACATAGGGTGGTGCGTGCTGGACCCACAAAAGAAAGGTAAGTAGATAAAAGTTCTCACTATTCTTGGGAACGGTAGTTCACACAAGAACGTGTATTTAAACATTGAGTGGCACTCCACAGAGAGTGCTTTGTCAATATACAAAAGGTAGATGCCTATCCAAGTCAGAGAAAAGTACGAGTGAGTGGCAAAAAGCACGCTTGGAGGTTAATCAAAAAGATCAAGGTTAAAGGGAATTGTTACAGAACTGAAAATTCTCCCTAACACCAACGGAGTACCCTGATGACCTGTTTTTTTATTTTTTATTGCAGCTACACGAAACCCAAGGGGCAGTTGCCAGACTATTCATCACCAGTGGTGTTACCAGATTCCAGGACCACTGTGGAAGATTTCTGCACCAAGATACACAAGAGTCTCATGAAAGATTTTAAATAGTAAGTTTGGTGCAACCCTGAACATGTGTATTTTGATTTTGTGTAATCTGAATCTTATTTGAGCCAGATGAGGATTTGTACTTATTTCTTTTCAACACAGTCCTTGTTAGATTATTCTTTTT
Organism: Ambystoma mexicanum; assembly: GCF_040938575.1. Lineage (NCBI taxonomy): Eukaryota > Metazoa > Chordata > Amphibia > Caudata > Ambystomatidae > Ambystoma > Ambystoma mexicanum. The sequence goes on from NC_090932.1 coordinate 1,551,058,684, forward strand.
TGCAATTGCTTTATTGATGCAACACAGTCTGATAAAATAAGCTCATCTAAAGATCGTAGATGGTCTGGATGCAAAATGTGTACTAGCCATTGGCTAGTGAGGTTTGACTCTTGGCAAGTAAGAAATGGGGTGCTGTGTGCCTGTATAGAATTGAGGTGGCAAGTGACTTTATGTAGCCTGCAACTTGTTACCTTTTGCCCCCTAGATGGTGGTATTGTGCTGTGAAGTTTATTCGGGTGCAGGTTTGAATGATTAATCTGATAACATTCAGATGTGAGATACCTGATAAACGTTCTAGTACTTATCCTGTAACCAGACTGACCCTGCCAATCCTCTGACCATGTAACCTTTGGCTTCAGTTGCTTCAATGTGCTTTCCAAAATTGAAAAAGTTGGCAGTATGTTGGTGAACTGATCAGATTCACTAGCATTTACATAGAAATGAATTGGTGAAATATTTAGTTGAAACCCTTTAAGTCGTTCATGCAATTTGAGTGCCTCAGAAGGCCCTGCTTGCCATGCAAGCCCATAAAATGTAATGCTCGTCTTTGAGAAACCTCCATGACTAGGGGTGTCACGGTATTAGTTTTATGACGGTACAATAACCTTCTTGCCAAATGACGGTATATCATGGTTATTGCGGTATAGCAGGTGGAGTTAACTAATCTTAACAAATATGTTTTCTAAAAGGTCATAAATTGTCAGATTTATCATCACAAACAAAACCATGCACCCAGGGCCAGAATTGGGCTTTTCAACATACTTTCCACTGAAATGCCACCCCTTGCTTGCACCAAACACAAACGCACGTGTGGAGAGGAGGGGGAAGTGGGGCCCTGCTGCGACTGGCAAAGCAAACTGAATAGCTTTTCTTAAGTGGTCATTTAGGCTTTTAGCTCCCCCACTGGCTACTGGTGAAGATGAACATGTTGCCAAATTGATAATCTGCATGCCACAGATAAATGGAGTCTGATGGTAGTATACGCTTGTGCACATACACACACGCACGCACGCACGCGCACGCACTCTCTCTTTACGTTACAGCCTTTAGTTTACTTCTGGACCAAAAGGTGTTCAGTAATCACGGACATGTTACCCTTTGGTATGGCAGCAGGGAATACCCACAGAGATGATTAAATTTCGCAGTGTGACTTATTATATGTAAATTCAATGATAGAACCAGGGAAATCCGCCATTGTCATATGTTTAGAAAACATTATCCATTATAAATATATAAACCCCAAAGCCTCCAACCCAAAGTCCCGGGAGGATAGCTCGGCGGCAACGTGCGTGCCTTGGAAGCAAGACGACACGAAGAAACACAGGTTCGATCCCTGGGTCCGCGCTTAGACACCTCTGGGTGTTTAAGCATGTTATAAATACGCAACTAAGACAAAAACAATTACGCAACAAAATAAACAAAACCAATTTCTTTAACAGCGCCTCAATGCCCTGGGGCTGTGTGAGCGCTTTAAAAAAAAAAGTAAACCCCTTTCCTTCTTGGCACTGTATTTATTCTTCCTATTGCTAACATGTTGATTTTGTGTCAGGCACGTGTGGTTTATGGAATGGCATTAAAAACTGCTCAAACTGAAACTACTTGGCAGACGGCACATCCAACAGTGCAAGACCAAGACTGCGCAGAACTTGCTTACTGCAGCCTTTCCAAATCAGATTGAAAAGCACACTTAACGGTATGAACGGTATACCGGTATAAACAATGTGACGGTTATTGTTCAATTAAGTGGTTCACGGTATACCGTAATACCGTTACATCCCTATCCATGACTCATGTCGGGCATTCCTATGGCCTCTCATGCCACTATGTAGCAGCCATTCCATAAATTGACGTGCTTTTCTTGGGGCACTTCCCTTAGTGCTGTCCTTCTAATAAAGCAAATTGTTATAGTGGTGTTTGATTAGGCTTCAAAGCGGAGCATGCATGCAATGGAGAGAACGTGGTAATCCTTTGGCGCTACTCACCGACAAGGTTTTCTTTTTGAAGTTCATGTGTCGCAGAGTAAGCAACAGCCAAATGTAACTGGCGCAAGATGGCAAACAAATGCACTTGGCGATCTAAATGACACCTGGCCTAGTAGGATCGTTGTCTGTGTCCCCCCACCCCCCTTGCCTCGTTGCGCCTTGAAACACTTGTATAGGCGCGTTATAAATGCCATATATCATATCAAGCAGGCAGGACCGATTCTACGTTCAATTTGAAGTATCCAGAGCAATGGGGGTGAGATTTCTCAGGTCTATCCTCCATTTGACACCACCCATGAAAGCATTCCTCCATCTCAACTTGCATGATACGGGTCCTAATGCACTCAGACCTGGGGAAAATGGCAATGATCGGGCTGTGGTGATGTGGTGGTCTAGGCCATATTTGTGCCGATATGTATTTTAACTGTCATTTTCAAAATGTTTTTGTGCCACTATCTTTAAGAAGGTAAATGAACATGTATTGCAAGAATCAAGAAAGAAATCAACAGCGCCCACTGAACGCTGTCCTGTTAGGATTACATGGTCAGAGGTGACTCCAACATCAGACCTTTATAATACACCAGGCAGAACAAGCTATAGTGATTTGATCAATATGCAACCTTTTCGGTGAGTGTGTGTTGGCTATGATAGTTTGACTAAAGAAACACAATGACATGGGCTTTCAGACCTTGCATGAGTGGCTTTTCTCCCTTTAATGGGATAAAGCGTTATCAAAACAAACCTTTATGACTGATTGCAGCGAGGGGGTCATGATGCCCATGGCATGTGGTGCCACAATAATAATGCAGGTTGAGGCCAATTTTCAAAGCAATTACCTGTGACTGAGCAGCAAGCTCATTGCTCTAAATGTGTGTTTTTACACTTCCACTTGTCACTCTTTCTTTCAAGGCGATTGAGTGAGCGCCATGACATACCAAATCTGCAGCCGCCTTAGATCCCTGGTGGATCAGCTCAAAATTTGCAGAGACAAGTTTCAAAATGCTGACAATTTATGACCTTTAAGAAAATATTTAAGATTAGTTAACTCCACCTGCTATACCGCGATAACCATGATATACGTCATTTGGCAAGAAGGTTATCATACCGCCATAAAACCCATACCGTAACACCCCTCTGTAGGACATTAAAGTCATTTTGCTTTAGTTTCTTTGCTCAGTTAATCTCTTTTGAGGCTCGAGTTGGTACCGAAGACTACCGGTGGAAGGTGACCCTGTCCTCCCTCCCTCCACTCCCCTCTCCATCCCCCCCTGTGAGATTCCTTGTTATTTTTATGCCGCATAGATACCTTTTTAAGTAACCTTTCATAAGGTGCAGTGTGCTGGTCTCACTATATCAAAGGGAAAGGGGATGAAATCCCTCTTTACTCTTAAGAGCAGTAGTTCTGCAAGGTAAGTCAAGGGAATCTAAAAAGGGAACCCGAAGGGGCAACACTGCACAGAAAGCACTGTGTGAAGCGATAATAAAATGTAGACGCCCAAAAAGTTATAGGAAGGTACATCTTAAAAAATATACTATGGAGAGTCAGCAAAATTACACGCATAGAAAGAGTAAAAGAAAGGGTAAGTGGGGCGGGAAAAGATTCTCACTTGAGAACATGGAAAAAGAATCTGCAAGTTCAGCAAAACATCTGGTGGGGGGGTCGGGATTTGTCTCAGTGGAGCGAGATTTAGCACAGAAATGAAAATCTAAACTAACACTAGCATTTTTTGATCTGAATAATCGGACGGTGAAGCTCTGCCTCTCAAGAGCAACTGGAAGTAACCCACAGATGCGCTACTTTTTCCAGGTTCACAGTTCCTATTTGAAGCCCAAGTCTCCCTAAACCACCTGGCTGTGCCTGCATTGCCAGAAGCGGTTGTCTCTTCGCTGCAAAGACTCGGAATATCTGTGCTGAACCTACCACAGAATGTTCATCTCAGGACTTCACAAAGGCACCCCAGTTTCATCTCACTCCCAAACCCTCCCCCCTGGCTGAGTAGCTCAAGGGGCATGGGGTATCTCCAATCCTACAACCCCATTGCCGAACTCCACTTCCCAGTCCTTCCGTGGCTGGCTCCTCTCCCGTGTAACTGCAACCTTTCTTGAACCATGATCTTTCTTGGGGTCTCTCCGAACCGACCCTTACCCTCCTAGGCTGAATCCTGTGCCAGAGGATAAGGTTGGAACTCTTCATTGACTACCACTGATTGCAGCTGACACATACTTTCACTGTGGACCACTACACTCTGCCGCCTGAGAGCTAGATCTGGCCTCCTTGGTCACACCTACAACTTGAGTCTGAGCTTGTGTGACTCACAAACGGTACTTAAGTGGGTAAGTTAAAAGACCTAGACCACAAGGCTCAGGGGAAAAATCCCTAACAATCGGATTTTAGCAAACATGATTCTTGGAATGATATGGATTGTAGCAGAGCAAAAATACGAGTGCTTGAGTTACCTTGTTCTTGAAGTCTGGGACCTATAAATCTCGGACCAAAAGGAATAAAGTTTTAATTTAGGCATTTATTGTGCAACAATGGGACCTACTTTTAAAAGTTGAAGAAAAGATCAACCAACATTTTATAAACCAGTGGCTCTTAAGAAAACAAGCAAGGGAGATGATCTGATATCTTTGGCCAAGTGGATTGCACATGAATCATACGTTTTCTGTTGATTTTACCCAAGCATCATGGCCGGATTTAGTGAGGTGACTCCTCGTATACATTCAGAAATATTGCAAGGTCTTGGGAGTGTATATTCAGGATAGGCGAGCAGTTTTCAGAAACATTGAAGCCTAATGAGGAGAGTATTCTCACCCTGCTTCAGGCCCTCTAGCTCTGCTCTTCATTTCAGGAATGTGCAGATCCCCTTCTTAAAAAAGCTGACTTGCCCATTTCGGGCATTCTAGGTTAAACCATTTTAAAAGACTGAATTGGAAAAAAAAGATTTAGAAACACCCCTCTGTGACCGCACAGAGCCGTCTTTCTAAATAGAACTGAAAGCCCCTGCGATGCACACATGCGCGCAGGGGCTGACGGGCATGCCAGGACCCGGCCCCGACAGAGAACGGCTAAAATGCGCTGGTCAGCCCCTTTGCATACAGTCTGTGTGTCAGGTGCACACTGGCAACACTAATGTATGACCAGGTCACAGCACCACGTGATGGCTGAGAAATCATGTTACAGTGATTTTTGTTTGTAACTTATATGTTAAAGCATTTCTGTCCCTGTTTGAGGGATCGAAATTCAATTAAGACTGCTGGTGTTGGAGGTAAAAGAAAACGTATGACCGCATTACAATCCAGGGTGTTCATGAGTTGGGTTCTGCTTTAAACCGGTCAGTGTTTTAATTTGTAATTTTTGATGTACTTTAACAAGGGGTTCTCTAGCTTGACAGTTTTTGGCAAGCTATACAGTCGTATATTTTACCCATTTAAATTGTCAGTAAAACTAGGATTAATTGATGTTTCAGTTTTATTGCTATTAAAATAGCTTTCTGTGTCTGTTGTATTCTAAAAGGGTAAAGCAAGAAGTTGTGAAGAAGAAATGGACTGCTTGTACCTAGGGAGGTGTGGGTTGGCTGTACGCATAGCTGCATCCAGACACGCCAGTGTGGGGATTAAGTAGAGTGATGGTTGCTTCACTGATGTAGAATGCATGTCACCAATCTTCTCTTAACTTTCTTTTCAGTGCGCTGGTTTGGGGATTGTCTGTGAAACACAACCCACAGAAAGTTGGAAAAGACCATACAATGGAAGATGAAGATGTCATTCAGATTGTGAAGAAATGATTTCTACAAGAGCATCTGTCATATTTACCTTTGGTTCTGCATGTCGGACTGTGAGAGGCCAGGCCTGGCAATAATTGCTCCCAACTTTTTTTCCCAATTCATGGGAGACGTTTGACACTCAATGATTTTCAGTAAATCTGCAAAGCATTACGTCCTCATGCAGAGTGGTGCTGTTATTCATTGAAGCTGTTTTGGATTTCTTGCTTTTTTTCCTTTACAGGGGTAGCGGGAGAAGCGTGAGGCTGAATACATATTGACTTGGTACAGTCTCCCTTTTGGTTTAAAATGTTAAATTGGAACACTGACAATGAAATCCACTGGGCTGCAACTGGTTTGGTAAATAAAAAAATCAAATTGTCCCCTTGGCATTCACAACTGCAGCATTGGTTGACATGGTGGACCTTTTTATTTCGACTAGGTTAATGTGAGTTCACCCAAACGCTGCCACAAACCAAACCTTACTCACCTGGGACCTTTTTTTGTTTTGTGATATTTTCTTTTATGGTCCCATTGTTTGGGTGTTTCTCTCTGAACATTCTGTTCAGTGAAAGCTTGTAGTGTTTTGTGATCTACAATTAACTTAATACTCTGTTGAAGCTAAAGCTACACAAGGGTCTTGAGTCAGCTTTGAACTAAACTTCACTGATTGCAGCATGTACCATGGTGACCTTTTAGGGCAGCAAACATGGAAGAAAGTTGGGTTGAATTCAAGGGCCCTTGTGTTTAACATAATTCTCTTTTGTGAAAGCATGTTGCTTCTTACTGTGGCACTGAGATGTTGATGGGAAATGGAGCAACTGACTGGCCAGTTTCATTTAGATTGCCATCATGTTTGTTATAATGTAGCCTGCCACTATAAGTAATTCAGAAGGTGCAATGTTTAACAGCCGTACTATGTCACTGTTACAGTCTGGGGCGTTACTTTGCCTTTTTCACAATATGTGCGGCATCGGTGGGTGCCTCTTAAGAAAATCTGACCAATCGGGGCAGCCTTATTCTTGTCACTAAGGCTGATAATCGTGTCAATCCATGCAAAAATAGTTGATCAAGGGTTATATTTATACAGACTGTCCATCTTTATCTTCCTGTTGCTGTGTCTAGTATTCTGTTTTGAGTGCTTGAGGACTGCCCTCAAAGTCTGGAGCAAGAGTATGACAAGTCAGTATGATTCCTGAGAGCGAGATGTATGTGGTGAGAAGCATGCCATGCTGCCCCTCCCTTTTGGACAAGTCTGCCTTTTCCCTTTATGGTTCTTGGATGAGTGTTAGGCTGCACTCATAAAAGACTGTCTCACCCAGCTTTTGGTCTGGTAATGAGGCATCACTGCAGCCAATACAGATAAGATGAATAGATTTCTATAGTGATGGAGTCTGGTCTCTATGTGAAAATATGTATCGTGCGACTTTCCCCCTTAATCTGGATGTTTAGAACCAGGTGATTAACCTGAGTTTGACTCAGCCCTGCTGATAGGTGGTGTGTCATGCACTTTTACTCCATCAAATATAGGCAAATACTCTCCAAAAAGAAAAATGGGGCGTACAAATATTACACTAAAAAATGGGGAAACTGTCCCCATGGAGCCTTTCTCTTCCTTTCACTCGCATGGCTCCAGATCAGTAGTACATGTAGTTTTACAGGACGAAGCTCTACTACTATGTGCACCGCCTGTTCTGAAGAGGTTAAATGTATCTTTTAATGTGCATGAATAATTGTTGGCTACGTTTTTATATAAAGTCCAACTGGTGTGGGACTTCATAAGACTTATCTCTTGGTATTCGGTGTTGGGGAGGATTTTCATTTGTGCTAATTCCCTTCAACCGTAGAGGCCCCAGCTCTTTTGCTGGACCTAGGACTTTAATTTTAACCCCCAAGTGAGTGGGACCTTTTTCTCCCACTCATGTGTTTTTACCCAACAATGGTGGCAGGCAGTGGGATTGGTTTAGTGGTTACATTGACTATTTGTTGTACTTGTGCCCAACTAAACCAGCCACAAGGCTAAGCTCCAGCAAAAAGATAAGCAACTTGTAATATGCCTAATATGGATAACTTTAATGAGTGATTCCTCACTAGCCTGAGTGTAGATCAATTGAAAGATCTGTGTAAAGCTAGGGGTCTGCCTCTGAAAGGAAGAACATGTGAATTAATTACAAGGTTGTTAAATCAAGTATGGGTAGTAGGCCTGTAACACCTACTAAACAAAATGATATGGAAGATGAGGATGCTAGTTTAGAGTTGAACTCCAATCTGTAAGAAGAGGGAGAGGAGTCTCCAGAAGGGAGCCACCCTCTTCCACAGCCTGGCCTTGTACCTCAGCCACTTCCTATGCTGATCCCACAAGGTCCAAATCTAAGCCCAGAATATCTTGCACTTGAAAGACTAAATTAGAGCTGGAATTCAAAAGTAGTACATTCTGAAAGCAAACATCAGGAGGTGAAACTCGGAGAAAGAGAAATGCAGCATGAACTGGAAACGAAAGATGTCCCTTGATTCTGCTTCCCTTACATGGCCTTCTAGGTCTACTAGTCCCAAGAGGCCTCCCCTGCCTAGAGAAGCAGTAAGTATGTATGATCCCAAACTTGATGGGTTCGATTGGCGGAGTATGTTTGAATACACCTATAGTCTACAAGGAATAAGTGGGCATGGTTTGATTCCCTAGCTCATGTCTAGGCTCCCCCAGAATGGTTTTGAGGCTGTTATGGAGTTCAGTGGCAGAAAGAACTACGAGTCAGTTAAGCGGGCATTAATAGCCAGATTTGGGAAGACTCCTTCCCAGTACCTTAAGAGGTTTAGGACCCTCAAAAAGACTGATAGCACCGCTTGGGCTACCTGGGTATGTGAAAGCTTGAACTCAGATGGTTGGGTTAAGGGTTACAGAGTAAACTCCTTTTGAAGGAATGAGGAATCTTTTTTTACTTGAATCTATTTTTGATGCCTGTTCTCCTGAGCTGAGACAGCACTTGGCTGACTCTAAGCAAATTGATCCTATGAAACTAGCACAAGCTGCTGACCTATGGGTAGCCAACAGTGTCACTCACAAGGGTTCTGGGGCTACTCACAAGAAGGAAGAGGGGAAGCAGCACAAGAAAGAGGGTAAAGAGAATTCTAATTCCAACTTTTCAAAAGAGGGCCCCAAACATAACCAGGGTAGATCCCATGGTAAACCTGGTAGGTCTAGTGAACCCTATGGTGCCAAGCCAGGGGGAGGTCAACAAACCCCCATTCCAGAGAACATTTGGTAAATGTTTTGTATGTGGGTCTGTAGATCATGTGAAGGGGATGCTAGCTGTAAGGGTAAACCTTCAGGGGTCCATACTGCCTCCTTAGTCTTCATCCCTGAGGGAGAAGCACAAATGTCAAGTGCACAATTTCAAATACTGGCTGAAGACCCCATTGGAGTAGAATCCAGTATTTTTTTTTTATCTGTGGGAACAGAATGTGGATGTTTACACCACCATTCCAGATAACACCAAAGAGTATTATAAGGACTGTGTTCTTGTAGATGGTCAGTCGACACCTGCCGTAAGAGACACTGGGCAAGCATTACAGTGGTTGATCGTTTTTCAAACCTGAGGCTGTAGCTAAGGCACCTAAAGGTCCCACTAAACTTGCAGGAGGCTCTATCCAAATGGTTCCTATTCTACCAGCATCCAGTGCAATAACATGACTGTTAGGATCCGTTCGTGTACAGAATGAAGTGCCAGGGAATGTCCTGTTGGGGAAAGACTCGCAGGCTCTTGGGGTAGTATCTAGTACCCCCAGGCCTCCCAGCAAAAAGAAGCAGGAGCAAACTAGATTGGCCAGAGAGGCAATCGTAAGAGACTGTTTGAGGTTAAGGAGACATCAAATACCTCGGTCCATCCTTCAACTTTGAAGAGAAAAGACACTAAGGAGAAATCCATGGTCTCTAATAAGAATAAAGGTATGAAACCAAAACCTGTTCACAAAACAAGTACATACCCGAGAGGACTGTCTCAGGTCACCTCAGTGCCCCCCCCTTCTCCAGCTGAGTGGTAGGACCAACCAAATTCTGTGGAAACGGCTACTGGTGACACAGAGCTGGAAGAAAACCTTCCCTGCATTGGAGATCTGGATCCTAGAGGCCATCCTGAGTTGCAGACTTTGCTGATGTCTGCCCGAGAGGGTCCACCTTCTGCAAGTAGAGGACAAAGAGTGTCCCTCTCTAGAAGGTCTGAATCAGCAAACAGCTTCCCAGCATGAAGGGCAAGAGCCAGGAAAGCATAGGCTCTATTGGGAGGATAGCCTTCTCCACAGTGAACCTACTGAATCTACCCCAGGGGACTATAGGAGACTGGTAGTGCTCCAGGAGGAATGTCAAATGTTCCTACAGTTGGCCCATGAGATCCCTCTTGCTGGTCACTTGAGCTTTAAGAGGACCAAAGAGAGGCTGTGCTTCTACTGGCCCGAGATGGGTGCAGATGTAGATGTGTTCTGTAGGGGCTGCCACACTTGTCAGACTTCTGGCAAAAGTGGACCCAGGGATGAAGCACCTTCAGTGCCCCTCCCTGTGGTGGGAGTCCCTTTTTAGGAGGGCGGGGATTGACATTATTGGTCCCCTATACCCTCAGGCAACTGATTTTAGATTGGTTGTGGTAGACTATGCTATCGGGTATCCTGAAGCAATACCGCTGAACTGTTGCTGCTCAGGCAGTGGCTAAGGCCCTCCTTGTGTTTTTTTTTTTTTATTATTTATTTATTAAAACCAGGGTGGTCTCTCCTATGGCAGTCATCTCCGGGGGATAAAACCTGTCCCAGTACATGCAGACCATGTGGAAAAATTGTGGAGTGACTTAAAGCTCTCAACAACCTACCATCTCCAAACCAATGGGTTGAAGAGGTTTAACCGTACCACAAAGAGCATGATGGGTGCTTTAGTGGAACCCCTTAGTAGAAAGTGGGACATTCTCCTGCCATGCCTTCACTTTGCTTATAGAGACATCACTCAAGCAGGGGTGGGTTTCAGCCCCTTTGAACTTCTTTATGGTCATCCAGTCAGAGGCCCTTTGGCCCTGATCAAGGAAGGGTTGGAGAGTGCTCCTTCCCTACAGCCAGTGAGAGTCACTGACTACTGTGTGCTAGGCCTCAGGAAGAGGATGGCACTGATGACAAGCTTCTGAAAGCTGGTCAGGCTCTGGGCAAGCATTGGCACGACAAGAAGGCCAACATGGTGGTGGTCACTCCAGACCAGTTAGTATTGGTTATGGTGCCTACAAGGCAGAGAGGGCCTTGCAGAACAAGTAGATGGAACCCTTCAAGGTTGTAGGCAAGCTTGGAGAGGTCAATTAGTTAGTGGACATGGGCGACCCCAAGGAGGCCCCTAGGGTCCATCAAACTAACCTCGGAAGGCTTCTGTTTCCAGACCAGAACTAGGAGCTTTTGCTCTGATCAGGATGAGGAGCAGAGTGAGCCTATCCCCTATCTCCTCAGGGGACAACATTCAGATGAGAATTGAAGGAGTGAAACTCTTCAGATTTGACTCTGCTGCAACAGGAGGAGTGCAAGGCTCTGTTAAGTTTGCCTCTTATCTCTGACACCAGGCTTGACCCCTTGGGACCAGCATGATATTCTCCATGTCAAAAGCAAAGCAGGGGCTACAGAATGTCAGATCATTTCAGATCTCCTATAAAGGAGGGGGTTAAGAGGACGCTTGACCTTGGGGTTATTGAGCCATCTACCAGTCCATGGGCTAGTGCAGTTGTACTAGTGACAAAGGCAGGAACCAAAGAGTTGAGATTGTGCGTGGACTATAGGGCCCTTTACCGAGAACAGATGATCTCGTGGACAAACTTGATTCAGCCAGGTTCCTCAGTACATTTGACCTGACTGCAGGCTATTGGCAAATGGCTGTAACAGAACATGCCAAGGATAACTGCATTCTCCACTCCAGGGGGCTTATACCAGTTTAAGATTATGCCTTTCGAATTTAAGAATGCACCTGCTACATTCCAAAGGATGGTGAATAAAGTTCTGAATGGGTTAGAGGACTTCTGCATGGCATACTTGGATGACATTGCAGTATTCAGCCCTACTTGGGGGCAAAAGCATCTTCACCACCTCTGGAACAGGCCCATCTGACCATAAAGGCTAGTAAATGTCAAAATTGGTCAGAGTAAAGTGGTCTACCTTGGGCATGAGGTAGGAGGAGGTGTAATCGGGCCATTGCTTAACTAGGTACAAGCTGTACAAGACTGGGCCACCCCTACTACTCCAACCCAAGTGAGTGCCTTTTTTTTAGGTTTCGCTGGGTACACCAGGAAATTCATAGAGAACTATGGGACCATAGCTTCTCCCTTAAATGTAATCTCCTCACCCAAATTCCCCAAGAAGGTCCGGAGTGTAATAAGTCCTTTGAAGGACTGAAGAAAGCCCTTTGTCAAACACCAGTCTCGAGAGTTCCTGATCATAACCAATCCTTCATTGTACAGACAGATGCTTCGAATACAGGGATAGGTGCAGTTTTGAGCCAACTGGATGGGAAAAGCGGTGTACACCCAATCTACTTCATCAGCAGAAAGCTGAAGGACCGTGAGACAAGGTGGGCAACAATAGAACGTGAATGTTTTGCCATTGTGTGATCACTGACTTGTATGGTTCTACTTTCATTTTTCAGACTGACCACCAACCCTTGAGATGGTTAATGCAGATGAAGGGGGAAAATCCAAAATTGCTGAGATGGTCAATCAGTCTCCAAGGGTTTGATTTTTCTATAGAGCATAGGTCAGGGTGTAATCAGCATAATGCTGATGGTCTCTCCAGAAAGTATGACCGACTGGATTAGGAGATTCATCCAGGAGTGGACTAAATCGTCCTGTTCCTTAGTCTGGGTGGGGGACGAGTGTTGGGGAGAATGTTCATATCAAATGGATTGTATCCTCCAACGTATTCCTCATCTTTGACATGTAATGTCCAGCTTGAGCTGCTTCAGAATAGTTTTTTCAGCAGAGGGTGATGTGCGGTAATGGCATCGAGTCGATGTCCCTTGAAGGCCTGCTTTGAGGGGATGTCATTAATGGGTGTAAATAGACATATATATATATATGTCGCGCAGCGCCGTTGGCCTTAGTTCCCTTTTTCCACATTGGACATTTGCTTCGAGTGAAATTCGGTGCGCCTCTTCTGTGACGTACGTTACAAAAATAATTGATATGTCGTCTTCGACTTGTTCGCCAAAGTCTGGCATTAAGAAATGCAGAGATTGTGGCTCAAAAATTTCCCTTACTGACCCGCATCGCATCTGCCTGTGGTGCCTCGCGGAGAGCCACTATACCACAGAGTGTTCCAAGTGTCAGTCCATGACAGGAAAAACCTTGAGGGAACGAAAGGGGAAACTCGAGGTAGGAAAAATCAAAAAGTCACCTACCCGAACTGCTAGGCCTTTGACTAGTCGAGGGAAGACTCTCCTTGGAGGAAGGCCAAGCATTCTAGGTTCGAGGAGGTTCCCAACACTCTTCCTAGTCTTCGAAAAAGTTGAAGAGAAGGCACAGACTGTTGCCTTTGTCGACTTAATCTGATAATTCCGCCCTGAAAGGGCCGCATGCCATTCTAAAAATTCAACACCGGCTGAATGGGAAGCCTTCAGGGTGCAAATGTTGAAAATATTTGACAAAGCCATGCTCCGACCGTGCCTTCGGATGAAACCGGAAAGGAGAGGTCTGGGTTGAAAACCTGCACACCCTCGAGCCCGGGTAAAAGACCTGGGCCCTCAAGGGCCTGGTCTGAAAAAAAACCAGGGATCACTATAAACAAGGTGAAAAGTCGGTTGTAGACACCATCGACAACTTTGCCAGCTGTGCCTTCGACGCCCACCAGGCCTTCGACCCATATTAAGTCGGCGCCAAAGTCTTCGCCGGCTGCGTCACATTTTGCCAGTGCTCCTCAAGCACAAAGAAAATGTCGGCGACTTCGACAACGTCGAAGCGTGTAGTCACAAAACCACACAGGCTATGTATGCTCCTCTCCCGAAGAAGGATTTTTTTGAAGTCCCTTCTATTTTTGAAGAGGAGGCCCATTCTGATAACGAGGGAAGCGCCATTTGGGTTACAATACGGTACACAAATGTACCAGAGAGCATTATCTCTGAGGAAAGCAGGATGCAAGATTTATATGAAAACTTGCAAACAGCAAGTTGGGTTGACAACTCCCTAGAACTGGAGTTTCGACAGCTTGAACCAAGGGAACATGCAGACTCTTCCTAACGTCCGCTTATGTCAAAGGTGGCCGAGTATTTGGGTTGGAGTAGGCCCTCACTTCCCTATGACCAAGACGACCTAACAGACATTCTGGAAAAGGGTCATCAGACTGATCCCATTTTGGCCTTTCATGTGGCACTTCAAAAAAAGGGTGACTAGGAACTGGGAGACTCTGGAGTCTAATCTGGCAGTTGACAAGAACCGGACTAAAAAATACAGCCCCTCCAGTAGCGACCCTGACTACCTGTCGAAACGCCCCATTCCGGCGGAGAGTCTGGTAGTGCAGGCAGCTGCAGCTACTACAGAACAGGCAGCTGCAGCTACTACAGAACAGGCAGCATACCCTAACATCCCTCCTGATGCGGACAACAAGTGCGTAGATGGATGGGCGAGGAAGGTATTTTCTGCAGCGAGCATGGCACTGAAATCTGCCAACTCCACTTGTGCCCTCGCAAGATTTTCGTACATTCTGTGGGACTGTATCTCCATGGCAGCAGAGCACATTCCCGAAAGGGGAGGGAAGGGGACAGCTGCTTAGCTATTAAGGACGGCAAAGAGGCCATGTGCCCACCCACCTCCTGTGTTTATTTTTTTAGAATATTATTTTGAAAACAAACTTTTTCACTCATCCTTTCTATTTACATACGCGTTAAATCTCACATTTAACAATAAAAAATGTAAAATGTATCATACGATTCTTAAAAGATTATCCATTCCAATTGCCTTGAATTCAGTTCCTTTATTTTTTTTTTTAAGGTACTATATTGGTAGTTGTGGTTATTGATTCCCAAAATTGGATAATCGTGACGATGGGTTTCTTATTTCCAGCCAATAATCTGGCCCACCGCTGGGCTGGTTCAAGTGGAGTAGTTTGGTGCAACCACATGGCTCTAAACAATCATCTTTGATTATTTAATGCTGTACAGACAATTCTAATATGGTATAAGGTCTCTACTTGTCCTTTGTCTTGACAAAATTGGAGTTCTTTGGCTATTTGGTTTGTCATTAATCATTCTCTTGTTGGTAAAATATTAAAATGTAGTCTTGAGAAATTGATCTCTTATCCTCCAATCTGGAAATTGTTGTAGGTAGTGTGGGAGTTGGTGCAGTCCTCACATCGATGTCATGCGTTAGTGACAGTTTATATGTTGAATTTATATTCATCGTTTTGATCCAGTCGTTTCTTTGTATCATTAATTTGTTTTTTTGTGGTCGATTTATCAGCATTTCAAGCTGGATTTCCTCACGTTCGAGAAATTTGTTACAAGCTTCTTCCCATAGATTAAGAACTGTTGCATTCGTAGTGGGAAGTTTTTCACGGAGAATATAAATTGCTGGTAACTTATCCGTCATGTGCGGCTTTCTGAATATCATCAGTCTTCCAACTTTTTACAACTTCCGGTGATTGTAGACCTAGTCCATGCCGTATTCGTAGCGCTGGGAAGGTAGATGGAAGGGCTAATATTTTCCACCATATTCCTTCCAACAGGAGCCATATATCTTGTGCCGCATTTAGCATGGTTTCTGGGCTGTATGTTAGAATGCCCATTATTTTCTGCTTGTAGAAAGTTACACTGGTTGCAAAGAGTAGGCGCCATACTTGCAGTGAAGTATCTTTCTTTGGCGGGCCAAGGATAGTGCCTTTTCTTTTGTTTTTCTCAATCCATTCTTTTTCTATCTCTGACTGGTTTATCGGGAGTCCTAGATATTTAATGGATGTCACTGTTTCAAGGAATGACAAGGATTTTTGTTTTCCTTTCTGGGTTAACGTCATTACTTTCGTTTTCTTCACATTTATTTTTAATTTTTTTAATGTATACCACTAGATGATTTATGCTCCTTTGTAACCTTGTTTTCGTTTCATCGAAGCACAAAATGCCATCTGCATGTAATGTATGCGCTACTTTTGTTTGATTCAATTTGGGAGGTTTTACTATTGTAGTTGCTTGCTGTTCTGGTAAGTCTGAGATATATAAGCTGAATAATGTCGCGGCTAGCGGGCAACCTTGTTTCAAGCCGTTTGATGTCATTATTGTGGAGGAGAGATGACCGCTTTGTGAGAGTCTCACTTTGATAGATGTATTAGTGTGCAGTGCGATTCGGTTGTAGAATGTCATTCGGCAGTTCCATGCTCTTAAGTTTTTCCCAGAGCTTTCCTCTGTTTATTGCATTGAATGCCAGTTCCAAATCAAAAAATACTGCAATGGTTGATGTTTTCTCCTTGATGCCTTCTAATTTTAGAAGGTTTCATATAATTTTTGACACCTCCTGTCTGCCTATGGTCTAATCTCCCTGCCTCGTTTGCCCATTTGACCAATTTCTGTAGAACAACCGAAGCAAATACCTTGCCCATCGGATCAAGCAATGCAATGTGCCAATAGTTTATTGCCAGCTTTCTGTCTCCGTTTTTATAGATTGGAATGAGTCGGAATTCTGTTATTTCTGTCAATTGCTTTAAATAATTCCTGGGCATTACTTAAGCCATCTGGCCCCGGGGCACGTGACATTTAGCTTTTTAATCTGATCTAATATCCCCTGTGTTTAAGGCTCCTGTTCTGGGCCTGCTCTTTCTGACCCAGCAGTGCCCGCAGTACAATGATCGAGCAAGAGCTCTCTGACATCTCCGCCTGCGGTGCGAGCAACTTGCAGGCTCCAGAATTTGAGGTAAACCCAGTGGGCTTATTGTACCAAAGTTCGCTATATCTGCAAGCTCCCTATTTTTGCAGCATAATACCCACGGTCAGAGTGGTGCTCTTTCTATTCAACAGATAGTGTTCAGTATTTACCATTCAAGTGGAATTTGTAAGTTGCCAAGCGCAACCACTTTTTTCATCCACACGAGAACAGCCTGTTTATAAATGACCTCCTGATTGCAGTACCTGTTTGAAGACACTAGCATGCCAGTGATTGGCTACCTCGGTTACTTATTGGACGCCAACCCTGAAACGGGAGGCGTAAGCCAGCCCCTTAGTTTCCAGGGCCCCTTTTTAAGGCTCCTGTCCTGAGACTGTCAGAGCCAGAGGAATGGAAGGAACGCCGGAAATTCCAAGGTAAACCTCCACAGCTATTAGCCCCAGGAATATTTGGTCCAACCCCCACTACGCGCGCTGCATACAAACCCGGACCTTAATGCTATTACTGCCTTGCTACTTCCACTAACTTACTCCTCTGAGGTTTGCATATGCATATATTGCCATCCTGTATCCTTGTAGCACCGCATTTTGCATCCATTGCTATTTCTGAAGTTGCATGCCTATGCTGGAAATAGACCTACACTAAGCAGTTCCCAGCTGCACACACTGTCTGCCTTGTGCATTATTCCATGAGTTCCACGCTGCGCAACCATATCCTGCAAGTGTAACATTGCTTAACCACACAGTATTTCGATATTATTGCCTAACTCACGCCCGACTGTCATATCTAATATTGTTCAAATTTACCACCTGCATGCCCAACGTTGTCTGCAGCTATGCACATTGCCGCCGTGGTGATGTATTGTATGACTGTAAGCCCCTTGCTATAGCACAACCATCCTGCGAGGGGTACAATGCTTAGCCTTTTCCTTTTCGTGTTCTTTAACTCCGCCTAGCTACATCATATGAGGGTAGCCCAGCTAGATCCATTATCTAATACTGCCTAACTTATCCAGTTGTACATACCTAACCATCAATGTTTAAATATACCTTGCATGCCCAATGTTGTCCACAGTTATACACTTTGCTGCAGTGGTGCTTTTTTTATATTACTGAAAGCTTGCCCTGCCATAACCCGTGACTGTAGCAATTCCCCACTCACTCTTTGAGTTAACTGAAGTTAGTTACCCACGTATATTGGGATTACACTGTTTACTTGCTTAACACTACACTCAAGATATGGCCCCTAGACCTCCCAATTCAGATAACATCCCCTACCTTCCTACCTTCCTTCAGCCCGCCCATGAATTCAGATACTCCGAAACCTCTTGCATTAGTCAGCCCCCAGGATCACCTAGCCTGCAGACTAACTATTCTTAGGTGTCGCACTGAGCCTCACCAACACCAAATGTGCCCCTGGCCAACTCCTCACAGAAACCGACTGCTAGGTCTGATCACATTGCTCAGCCCTATGAAAACTAAGTCGCTCACCTCATCCGACCAAGCACATGCTCTCCTCTCCTCCACCGGTAACCAACATTGCTCCGCCCAAGTCACCCTTGAGGACTCTCACCACCGTTCCAAACACCCCTCCCATTCCACTCAATGTTTCCTCATAAATGCACACTCGATCCCAGCCCACGCAATGGAGATCCGTGACATACTCGCTAACCTTGACCTGGACATCCTCGTCATTAGACTCAAGGCTTCACGAAGCAGTGGGACCGGCCATTTCACTAGCCCTTCCACCGGGTTAACCCATACTCTGGCCAGATAGGTCAAAGGGGGTGGAGTACCTCAAGGAATCCTTGTCCCTCAGACAAACTCCCCACTTGAAGGCAACTCAGACTCCTTGACCATTAAACTCTCCCTCTCCCCTAACTGCACTATTGCCATTCACATTATCTACAACCCCCTCGCCCCCAGACCCTGCTACTAGACTTTCAGGAAAACCTACTCCATCTACTAGGTGAGAACTTAAAAACCACTTCGAAATCCTTCCTACTCTGTGACCTAAACCTTGGCCTTAATGACCACAAATACAAGCAAGCCTTTTCACTTGCAAAGGCACTCCAGGCCCTGGGATTTTTGCAAAGAATCACTAACCCCACTCACTCCAAAGGATTCTAGACGGAGTGGCGGACCACAACTGGCCTGCCGACATCAGCTCTAACACCCCTTTCCCTTGGACCGACCACCACCTGATCCACTTCTCCATCCCTACCTCCACCAAAGCCACTAAACCCAACACTCCCTCACCGCCAGCACTAGCCAGGAGTGACCGTAAACTAACCAAAGACAAGCTCCTACCATTTCTGTAGGTTCCAGCACTCAAACCTACTTTCTCCAATGACCCCCTGGTTCTAGCTGAAATGTATAATCTCACGCTCAAAAAAGCAGTTGACTCCATAGCTCCTCTAGAAAGAAAGACAAAATGACAAAGCACTCCACTCCTGGTACACATCAGAACTTCAGGAACTGTGCACCCTCAAGCGCATCGCGCTTACCAAGTGGCAAACTTATCCACAAGATTCCACTAAGGAAGAATACATTTTTACCCAATACAAAAAAGCCATTACTCTAGCCAAATCTACCTCTTTCAACACGAGAATTAAGAATGCCAAATCTGAATCCAAAGAAATGTTTGCCATATTCAGAGATCTTGCTACCCCTGCCCCTAGCACCCAAGACATTGTGTAATATGAATCATGTGCTCAAGCATTCAAACAGCTATGATCAATAAAATGGATCTCCTGCAGAGCAAAATTTGTACCCACCATAATGCCTTGCCCAGATCTGACCCATACCTTTTCTCACCCACAAAAAATACACAAATTCAGAATAAGGCACTCTTTTCCTTCAGAGATGTCTCAGAAACCGAAGTATTAGCCCTCCTTAAACACATCAACCCCTCCAATTACAAAGGTGATTGTCCTGCGAATATCATCAAAGACTGCGCAGACATCCTAGCACCATTCTTGACCACCTTCATAAATGCATCTGGCATTGTCCCACCATGCCTTGGAGGCGTGGAATTGCCCCCTCTTGAAAAAAAACATCTCTAGACACTTGCTCTCCCAACAACTACCGGCCCATCACCACTGTACCTTTCTTGCTAAAAATTCTTGACAAAGCTGCAAACACCCAAATACAGCAATGCATTGAAACTAACAGCAATCCGGTTTCCGCCCGGGCCATGAAACCGAATCTGCCCTATTAGATCTAAAAAAAAAACAACTATCTGAAATAATGGACGAAGGCAAACCAGCTCGTCGCCTCCTTCTAGATTTATCTGCAGCTTTTGATCTTGTGGACCATAAGACCCTTTGCAGACATCTCACAAACTCAGCCGAATTCACCATCGAAGCCACTACCTGGATCAACTCCTTTTTTGAAGAGAGCCTTGAAGGTTTCAGATCAGGCCTGCGCGGCACCCACCACATTCACTGTGGAGTCCCACAGGGTTCCTGCATCTCACCCAGCTTGTACAATATATTTACCAAACCCCTCTTCGACAAGCTGGACGCTCTCGGCATGCGCAGTTCCTCCTCCCATTCTCTCGCTCATATGAAAAAGACGCAGAGACACTACACAAGATTTATGCCACCATCCAAGCATGGATGGCAGCTAATGGGCTCTGCCTCAACAGGGACAAAACCGAAATCCTCAGCCCCAAGGAAATGCTTAAACTCAAACAATACAAGGCCTTCACCATTGACAACACACAAATCACTGTCTCGCCATTAGTAAAGACTCTGGGGGTGTACCTTGATTCCACTCTCTCCATGACACGCCATGTAATTGCCATTGCCTCGTTGGCCTCATTCACAACAAAACTGATCAATGCAGTTAAACCCTACCTGTCCTCTCAGAACTGTCTCTCAATAGCCAGGGCCACCATTGGGGCAAAACTTGATTACTGTAACGTTCTCTTTGCTGGCACATCAGCAAAAAATCCAAACGGATGCTTTCAAAGCTGCACTGAACATTCCCAAAAGGGAACATATCTCCCATGATAGGCGTGATGCGCACTGGCTCCCCGTCAAAGAACGCATTATATTCAAGACCCTAGCCATAGCCCACAAATGCCTCTTACTCACAGCCCCCTCCTACCTCTCAGAAAAAGTGGTCCGGCTCCAGCCTCCCATTCTTGGCTCCAAAGCAATGGAATGCCCTCCCTATTACCGTAAGGAATGAGACCTCCCACCTGTCCTTCCGCAAAGCACTCAAAACGAGACTCTTTAACTAGTCCTCTCCACACCCCCAGGTTCACCTAGATATTGTTGCAGGAAGGTTTGAGTTGTTTCTGGTTCCCCTGTAACCATTGAACCGCAGAGCCCCCCTGACCCATTATAAAATGTAATGTTTTAACTACCACCTGTCTAGTATTAGGTTCATTGTAACCACGAACCACAGGCTGTATATCCATGATATTTTTCCCTCTCTTGTAACTAAGTAAGCCCTGCTTGTAACAGCGCCATGATGCCTGAGGGGCGCTTTGTGTGCTTTATAAATGTAAAGAATAAGGAAAGTCTGATTCTCCAGCATGGGGTCTGGCATGGATTCACATGCTCATGAATATTCCCCGTCGTCAGGCTGGGAATCCTGGGTACAGAAAAAATAAGTATCAGTTTTGTTTCTGATCTCTTTCTTAGTAACCAATCACTGGTCTCTGGGTCATACTGCCCCCAGCCAATGACTGCCCTCACCCTAAGCCCTGCCCCTGGCAGCCATCCTCAGATTTTTACCGCACGCTCAAGTGTTGGAAGTCCTTGTGCTATAGCTCTCGAGCTTTTACTGTGTTTTTGCGCTTTTTCAAAGAGATTTATCAAATGTTTCGGTTTAATCGCGCCTCAAGCTCCACTGTTTCTACTTCCGATCAATGGGGATCCGTTTCGGATTTATCAGCGCCCCTCAAGGGTGATGTTTTCGTCAAGTTACTCTTCTTGGAGGATTCCAGAAGTTTCTGAGGCCTACCTCGTGGGCGAGAGGAACATGGCCCAGGAGAAGGGAAGCTCGACTCCTGGCAAACTGTTCAGGATATGCCCTGGATGCAACCTTCAAAATGTGTTCAAGGAGGGCGAGCATTCGAAATGCCTTTACTGCCTCCACGAGGACAAAACGCACGTGGAGAAGGACTGTGTTTTGCTTTAACATGACGGATCGGACGGTGAGAGATTGCCTGACCCGTCTCTCCAACTGGCTGGAAGGCAAGAACCCAGCAGGTGAGAAGAAGAAGAAGTCGTCGTCTGAGCGGTCTTCTAAGTCCTGTGAGAGCACCCCGGCGACGGGGGCCCAACAGAAGGCAAAGCACCGCGGGCACCGGGAGCGCCGGTCGGGCTCCTCGGCTGCCAGGCAGGGCGCACCTTCGACGCCATCAACCGCGAGCCAACGCTCTGGCTCGGGGAAGAGAAAATCTAAGAACCCGGCTAAGCTTCTGGAGAGGCCCTTGTCGATCTCGGAGGAACCGGCTGAGGGGTAGCGAGGCGGTGACCCTCCCCCTAAGGTGAAGGCCTCAAGCTCACCCAAGGTGGTGAAGGCCTTGATTCACCCGGCTAAGGCCTCTATTGAGGGAGTCGCTGCAGCCCAGGGGAAGCCTGTGGAGGCTATCCCAGTGGAGGCGAACTAGGGCCCAGAGTTTCCCTGCCTCCGCGGAGGGAATCCTCTTTTAAGCCCATCAAGAAGACCACTGTGAAGACCCCGGTGGAAAAAGAGGGGGGGCGGTGGCCGTTACGGACACAACCTCCGAGGAGGAACTGACCGAGAATTTGGAAGAGGCCCAGCCCCACAGGAGGACGAAAGAGAGCGAGGGTCGCAACGATGATGAGGGTCCCGTGGAGGAACAACCGTCGGTCCCGGCACGCCCGTCGCAACCCGAACCTCCGGACAACTCGGCGGCCATTTTGACGGCAATCCAAGCCTTATGCACGGAGATGAGGACGATACTGCCCTTACCCCCGACAGACTACCCAGCTGTGCCGGGTCCGTCGGGAAGCCCTCTGAACAAGAGGAGAATTCATCCAGTGCCCCTTCAGCCTTCTCAGCCTTTGTCGCCTTCCCCGATCCCGAGGGACGACACAGGAACATCCACGACGTGGACGGATGACGCCGGTGGTGACGACCGGACTGGCCTCCCGTCTCCGATTCCTCGAGCTTTCCCGCCCAACGAGATTGGCAACTTCCACGCCATGATTGCCAGGGCATCCAATCTTTTCCAACTCTGCCCTGAGGAGTAGAAGAAAGAAGGCTTCCTCTACCAACGGCGCGAGGCCAAAAGGAAGACGGTCCTTGCGGTGCCGTTGCTGGATGACATCTGGGACGAGGGACTTGCCCTCCTCAAGAACCCGTCCACGACACCTGCCAAGAGGGACCGGTACGAGAAGTAGTACTGGGTCCCTGACACCGCCCCGTTGTGCCTTAGGGCGCAACCGAACCCAGATTCGGTCGTCTCCGCGGCGGCCAAGAAGAAAGCGGGGGGCATCGGCTTCATCCTCCACTTCCCCACCGGACGGCGAGGGAAAGCAGCTGGACGCCGTGGGTTGAGTCATGTTGGCGGTGACGACTATGATTAAGGTGGCCAACGCCCTAGCGATTGCGGCCCGCTACGACAGGGAATTGTGGTACAAGATCGCCCCCCTGTTGGACTTCCTCCCGAATGACAAGAGGGCAGAGGCCCTGGCGATCCTACAGGGGGGTGAGGTGGCGTCGGACCACGCCATAACTGTGGCCACAGACATTGCCGAAACCGGCCTTCGACGGCGGGGGTGGCTCAAGGCGACGGATTTCCACCAGGACGTGCAAGCCAAGGTTTTGGACATGCCCTTCAATGGGAACAATCTGTTTGGAAAGACTGTGGTCGAGTCGCTGCAGGCCATCAAGACCGACACAGAGACGGCTCGGGCCTTGGGAGTTCTGCAGCAACAGCGGAGCGGCCGCCCTTTCGGAACTCCGGAGGCAAGCAAGGCGCCTCCAAAGGATTCGGCGGTGGCTCCTCGACCTACCGTCAAGCAGCCCATTCCTCGTCGCAAGAAGTCTACCGGGGTCGAGGCAAGTCCGGTGGATCTCGCCGTCGTCGCCAGGGAGGCCAAGGAGGCAAGGCTGCTTCCAAACAAGACTGAACCGACCGTGGCGTCGGGCCCCCACCAAAGCACCCCGGTGAGAGGCCGGCTGGCGAAGTTCATCAGCGTGTGGGAGTCCATCTCCACCGACTGTTGGGTGCTGGATGCCCTGGCCCATGGGCACACTCTGGAATTCCTAAAGTGCCCCAAATTCCTCCAGTGGCCAGGAAGGAAAACCACGTCCCTCAACAGGTGCGGGCGATGCTCAAGAAAGGAGCCATCGAGCTCTGGAGTATACTTAAGATACTTCCTCCTCAGAAAGAAGACGGGAGGTTGGCGTCCCATCCTGGACTTGCATCGGCTTAACAAATACATCAAGGCACAGAAGTTCCGGATGGTCACCCTCCAGCACGTGCTGGAACAGCTGGAGGAAGGTGACTTCCTAGCATCGTTGGATCTGGAGGATGCGTACTTTCACATCCCCATCTTAAAAGGACACTCAGTTTCTCAGGTTCGTAGTCCAAGGGCGGCACTACCAGTTCAAGGCCCTCCCATTCAGATTGAGGTCGGCGCCCAGGGAGTTCACCAAGTGCCTGGCGCCAGTGGCGGCTGCGCCTGCAGGGGGTCCACGTCTACCCCTACCTGGACGACTGGCTCGTCCGAGCAGAGACAAGGGAACTCGCAATCGAACACACGGCGAAGACCATCTGGCTGCTCACGGACCTGGGATTCTCCATCAACTCCCCCAAATCCCACCTGGTTCTGTCGCAGGTCGCGCTGTTTCCGGGAGCCAAGCTCGATACAGTAGCGCAGTTGGCCTCGCCGTCGGAGGAAAGAACGCAGGCCATCCTGGGCAAGGTACAGCGTCTGCTGGCCACAGACGTGGCCAGAGTGAGGTCCATCAAGTCCCTTCTCGGGATGATGTTCTCTTGCATCTACCTGGGGCGCCTGTGCAGGCTTCGGATGCGTCCTCTGCAGGAGTTCTTCGACGCCCGTTGGACACAAGCGATGGACCGCTTCGAGGACAAGAGGACAAGATCTCACTCAACGAAGTATTACGCCAGGCAATTCGATGGTGGGGGACCCACCCGCATCTTGCCGCGGGCACGGACTTTCAGACCCCAGCATACTAGGTGACGGTGACAATGGATGCCTCCCTGGAGGGGTGAGGAGCGCACACTGGAGATCTTCACGCGAGAGGCCTTTGGCTCCCGGAGGAGAGGCCGCTCCACATCAACGTACTGGAGCTCCGAGCAGTATTCTGGGCCCTCAAGTCATTCCTCCCGTCCCAGCCCCTGGGCAAGGTGGTGAGAATCTTCACCGACAACACCACCACAATGTTCTACATCCGGAAGCAGGGAGGAACCAGATGCCCAGCCCTATCCAAGGAAGACCAGGATCTGTGGCACTGGGCCGTTGCCCAGGGGATGATTCTGGTGCCTTTTCATCTAGCAGGGATAAAAAACACCATCACCAACTCGCTCAGCAGGGAGCTGCGCTCTTGCCACGAGTGGGAACTACGCCAGGATCAAGTGGATCAACTCTTCCGCAAATCGACCTGTTCGTGACGACAACTAACTAAGTGCCAGAGGTTTGCCAGCAGGTTCCCCCAGCCGAGGAGCATGGGCGATGCTTTCTCGTTCCCCTGGGACGGCCTGTTCCTGTATGCGTTCCCGCCGTTGCCGCTCAGGCTCATCAACCAACTCAAGAGGTCCCGGTGCAGGATGATCCTCATCGCACCGAGGTGGCCGAGACAGATATGGTTCCCGGACCTTCTGGACTTGTCAGTGACCCCATCAGTCAAACTGTCGACGGACGCAGATCTTCTCTCCAGACAAGGAGGCGCCATTCTTCATCGCGATCTGGAGTCGCTGAAATTGCAGGCCTGGCTCCTGCAGCACTAGAGTTTGGAGGGTACGATATCCCGGCTGACTGCAGAGAGGTTCTTGCAAAGGCCAGGGCGTCCTCAACTCTGTCTGGTGCCGTGCACAGAAGATTAACCCTCTACGGATTACAGCCCCACAAGTGCTACCCTATTTACTGTCGCTGGCCAAAGCTGGACTAGCTCACGCCTCCATCAAGATACATCTGGCAGCGATTTCCCGATACACCAGAACTACAGGACGGTCGTCCCTGTGGTCTCATCGCCTGGTGAAGGAGTTTATGAAAGGACTGTTCCGATCGTTCCCGCCGGTGAAGGCTGCAGCCCTGGCGTGGGAACTCAATGTGGTGCTGACAAGGCTCATGGGCCCGCCATTCGAGCCCTTGCATTCGGCTCCGTTGAAGTTTCTGTCGTGGAAGACAGTGTTCTTTGTGGCCATCACCTCTGCACGACGCGTGGGAGAGATTCAGGTCCTTTCCTGCAAGCCTCCATACTTGATTTTCCACGAGACGAGGGTGCTGAGGGCGCACCCCTCCTTCATGCCCAAGGTGCCGTCGGACTTCCATCTCAATGAGCCCTTGGTGTTACCAGTCTTTTTCCCGTTGCCTTCGTCGCCGGCCGAGAGGACTTTGCACTCGCTGGATGTAGCTAGAACCCTGAAGTTCTACGTGGACCGAAAGAAGAGTTTTCGGAAGACATCACAGCTGTTTGTAAACTTTGGACCTGTGAACCAAGGGAAGGCTCTCTCGAAGGCTTCCATTTCCAGATGGCTATCCGGCTGCATCATGCACTGTCATCGATTGGCAAACCAACCGTTGCCTGGCCATCCGAGAGCCCATTCGACCAGAGCGATCGCTGCTACCACGGCATTCTTGTCCGGTGTGCCCCTGCTGGACATCTGCAGGGCTGCTATGTGGAGGTCGACGCACACCTTCACGAGATTCTACTGCGTCGACCGGGATTCAGGGAGGAGTCCAGAGTCGGCCAGGCAGTGCTGCGCAACCTGTTCGCTTAAGGTGAGCCTGGTGAGGAGGTAAGAGATGCTTAATGTTGAGTTTTATGTAATGCTTAATGTTGAGCCTTGCCACCTCCCGTGGTTGTGCATGTGTGTACTGCTATGTAAATCCATGCCAGACCCCATGCTGGAGAAGGAACAAGTTACTTACCTGTATCTGTTGTTCTCCAGCATGGGTCTGGCATGGATTCACATGCGAACGCTCCCTCCTACCCCTCTGCGGCTCTTCACTTGGTCATACTGCCACTTCACGTGCTACCAAATCTGAGGATGGCTGCCAGGGGCGGGGTTTAGGGAGAGGGCAGTCATTGGATGGGGGCAGTATGACCCAGAGACCGGTGAATGGTTACTACTAAGAAAGACCGATCAGAAACAAAACTGATACTGATTTTTTCTTTACCGAGGATTCCCAGTTTGACGACGGGGAATATTCATGAGCATGTGAATCCATGCCAGACCCATGCTGGAGAACAACAGTTACAGGTAAGTAACTTGTTCCGTTCCTTCAATCAGGACTGGATTCTGCAGATGGCATCAGCAGATGCATGGCTACCAGCACTGTCATGCGCAGATTTGCGTGGTGAGGAAGTCTAGTTTTACACCTGATGTGTGATCTGGACTTCTCAACATGCCTTTTGACAGGTCTCGTCTTTTTGGCAACCTGGCTGATGAGAGCCTTGAAGTTGCAGACCTCAAAAGGCGGCAGCCAAATCCTTAGGCGCTGCTATTAGGCAAACTCAGCCTTTTGTTCCTAGTGGGCTACCTTAGAGGGGTAGATCTTTTTGCTGCTACTCAGTTGGAAGGGCGAGAGGAATGACCAGTCCGAAGCCAAAGGAGATTTCCTTGTGGTCAACGAGCTAGAGGTGCAAAGCCAGCTCAAGCAGTAGCTTCCTTGCCATCGGCCTCAGCAGCGGCTGCCACAAAATGAGGTCTTGAGCCAAAGCTCACCAGTGGGGGGGGGGCAGACTGTCTTGGCATCTGCAAGAATGGCAAGACATTACTTCGGGTGCTTGGGCTTTGGAAACCATAGCCCACGGTTATTGCCTTCCTTTCATAAGAAGACCTCAGAACAACCCACCGGGAAACCACTCTTTGAGGATTCTGGATCCGCTCCTTGTGCAGGAAATTTTAACCCTGTTAGAGGAAGGTGCTATAGAACCAGTACCTGTAGCGGAGAGGAACAAGGAATGGTACTCCCCATATTTTTTTATTCCCAAAAAGGACAGAGGACTGAGACCTATCTTGGACTTGAACAAGTTCCTCAGGAAGGACAAGTTCAAGATGGTCAGTTTCTCAGATCCTTCTGGCCCTCCAATCCCATGATTGGTTGGTGTCATTGGACCTTCAGGATGCTTATTTTCATGTGCCAGTCCATCTCAAGCACAGAAAATACCTGAAGTTCCTGGTTGGCGGTTCTCATTTTCAGTTTCGAGTTCTGGCATTCGGGCTGACTTCCGCCCTAAGAGTTTTCACCAAACCGATGGCGGTAGTAGCAGCGAGTCTCAGGAGAGGGGGGGATTCGCGTCTACCCCTGCCTGGACGATTGGCTGATCAGGGCGTGTTCTCTCAAACAAGCTCTGGATTATCTCAGTCACCTGCCACTCTCTTCACAGACTGGGCTTCTCCCTCAATTGCAAGAAGTCCCATATGATGCCTTCCCAAAAGCTCCAGTACATCAGTTCTGTACTCTACACATCCTTGGGAAAGAGGAAAGAGCTTGCCACCCGAGGTGAGGGCTCAAGACATGAAGTTTCAGTGTGCTCAGAATCTGCCTTTTTTAAAAAAAAATATTTTTATTTTTTAGGTTGCTTGTCCTCATGGCATCCTGCATTTTTCTGGTGCCAGAGGCCCATTTCAGAATGAGATCCCTTCAATGGGCACTAAGGGCACAGTCCCAGTTCTCAGGAGAAATGTCGGCCCAACTTCAGATTCCATCCAGGGTCTCACAGGATCTTCTGTGGTGGGCCTGCAAGGACAATATTCTGAAGGAAGACCCCTTTTGGCAACCATGGCCGGAGATAACAGTAGTGACTGACGCCTCACTCGCTGGGTGGGGAGCCCATGCCAACGATCTGACAGTCAGCGGTCCATCGGAGTCCAAACTACACATTAATCTTTTGGAGCTGAGGGCAATCGGACAAGCACTGAATGCCTTCCTGCCTGGGGAAAGAATGTCCTGATAATGACGGACAACACAGTGGCCATGCACTACTTCAACAAGAGAGGAGGCGTAGGATCACTACCACTGTGCAGAGAGACAAAGCGGCTCTGGTACTGGGCAATTCCAGAAGGAATCTCCCTATCACCAGTTCACCTAGCCGGAGAGGAGAACACTGCAACGGATGCTCTGAGCAGGCAGAGCACAGTTTGTCACGAGTGGGAACTAGCTCAGGAAGTCCTTCAAGAGATAGTCACCCTTTGGGGAACCCCTCAAGTAGATTTGTTCGCGACCGTTGTTAACCGGAAGTGCGAACTGTACTGCTCCTGGGAATTTCCTCCAAGAGGAGTTCTAGCAGACGCGGTCGTGGTGGACTAGGAGTTTCCACTCCTGTACGCGTTTCCTCCGGTCACAGTCATTCCTCATGTAATCGGGAGGTTGAGAAGGTTCGGGAAACACATAATTGTGATTGCTCCGGATTGGGCCAGGAGGATGTGGTACCCGGACATTCTGGACATCATCTGTCCTCTGATGCGTCTTCCACAAATAGATGACCTTCTCTCGCGAGAGGTCAGGTTTTCCATCCAGACGTCAAAACTCAACTTTCACGCTTGGTTTCTGAAAGGCTGAGATAGAAGGATTGGGACCACCCGGATGACGTGATGTCTATGTTGCTTTCGGCCAAAAGACAAGCAACAAAATCTCTGTGCCGTTGGAATAAGTTTTGCAACTGGTTCAAGGAAAAGAATGTTGATACTTTTATGTGTAAAACACCGGATGGCCTATCTTTTCTTTTATCGTTCGCTAATTTGGGCCTTCAGATAGGTACCATCAAAGGTTACTTGGCAGCGCTATCTATCTTTAAGTGCTTCAAAGGAATGCTCCCATTTGAAAATACCACTGGTGACTCCATTGCTAATGGGGCTCACTAATGTGTTCCCTCCATCTCCTTTCCCGGTTCCAGTTTGGGACCTTAATCTGTTTTTGAAATTGCTGATGTGTGCTCCATTTGAACCTCTGCACACATCCCCTAAGGTTGTTAGCATTTAAGACAATCCAATTAATAGCTCTGACATCAGCCCGTAGAGTGTGTGAATTGCAGGCTCTTTCATCCAAGCCACCCTTTTACCGTCTTCTACAAGGACAGGGTTGGTTTAAGAGTCAAACCTTTTTGCCAAAAGTCGTTTTGGACTTTCATTTGAGTTCGAAAATTGTTCTGCCTTCCTTCTATCCTCCACCTCATCCTGGTAAGGAAGAAGGACTCCATTGGTTGGACCCTAGCAGAGCACTAAGCTTTTACATCACCCGAATGTCTAAATTGAGAGTTGATGACCAACTTTTTATCGGATACACAGGACACAAGCTAGGTCCGGCTGTTTCCAAACAGACCTTGTCTAGATGGATAATTCTCATAATCTCAGAAAGCTAGAGTAGCAGGTAAAGACCCTCCTGAAGGTTTGAGAGCTCATTCCACCAGGGGCATGGTTACATCTACAGCCCTTCAAAGGGGTGTTCCAATTAGAAATATCTGTGAAGCTGCAACGTGGTCTTCCATCCACACGTTTACAAAATATTACTGTCTGGATGCTTCCCATGTTCAGGATGGTATGTCTGGCAAAGCAGTAATTTGCTCTGCCCTTGAAAATGTTTCAATTTAATTCTACATGCTCCTCCAAACTTAATGCTACTTTGGGAGTCTGTCAAAGATGAGGAATACGTGGGAGGACACAATCCATTCGAAGAACAAGTTACTTACCCCTGGTAATGTTCTTTCGACTGGATGTTCCTCCCACGTATTCCTCATCGCCCTCCCAACTACTCCTCGGTAGAATTTCCTGTGCTATTACAGCTTCCGTTCCACCAAGGCTGTGTACTGTCGTGCCCGTATTTATGGGCATCTCTGCTGCAAGAGGGGGAAAAACAGAACTGAGGCCAACGGGCACTGCCCGATATATATATATATATATATCTCCTTCAATTACCTCACCCTCGACTGAGGCCTTCGAGGGACATCGACTCGATGCACAGCGCCCTCTGCCGAAATATTTTTCTGCAGCTGGACATTACAGGTCAAAGATGAGTAATACGTGGGGAGGAGGGGGGACATCCAGTCGAAAGAACGTTATCAGGGGTAAGTAACTTGTTCTTTTGTGTGAATTCCCTTCAACCTTGGAGACCTCCAGCTCTTTTGCTGGACTTAGGATGTTTTAATTTTAACCCCTGAGTGAGTGGGACCTTTTTCTCCCGCTCTCGTGTGTTTTTACCTGATTTGGATTGTGTGTTTTTACTGTTTTTGGAGTCTGACAAACTCCATAGGCATCTGCTTTTTTTGTATGGTGACACACAGCAACTTCAGTGCAGTGTCACTGGCAAATCCTTTGGATCACAGGATTGACCCAAGTGAACACTCCTCTTGCATATTTGGAATAAGGAACGCCATATCCTTGCCCCCTAACCCCCAGCATTCCTTTCAGTTTCAACAGGGCCTCTGCCGTAATGTGGGTCTTCTGAAGCAATGCTATATCCACTTTCTTCCTTTGTAGGTAAGATTTAATTCTATTTCTGCGTAAGTATGTGCCCAGCCCACGCACATTCCACGTCAATATTTTAAGTTGTGCTGCCATAGTTGATCACTAACGCACCCCAGGCCCCCAGCTCATCCCGTTTCACGCATACTGGACATTTGCAATTGAGACCCCCCCCCCCCCCGTCTCTGCTCTACCCTACACCTGTACCGCTGCAGACTGTGCGTGTACTTTCCCCAATCACCCCTGTACCGTTTGAAGCCATTGGAACAATAAAGAATAATAACAACAAAAAACACAAACAAAGCAACCACGCCCCGCAACTGCATCACTGCTGTTGCGCTCATGCGTCTCCGTGCTTTCCTGCCCTTTTCGGGGCATCAAGCGCGAATGTTCTCGTGCTGGCAACCGGCCCGCACTGGTCATATCGTGGGTTAGGGCTCAGTGCACAGACTGTGTGGCCAAGCGTGTCTCCCAGCCATATAGGGAATGCTTCAACGGTCGTTTCAGTTCAATAACTTGTTTCATTAGTGGCAGATTAGGTTGGCATCACTCCTCGCAATTGCTAGTTTCTCTGTGTTAGTGTACATCAAGTGACCCTCTCCTTTCCATCCGCTAGGTTGTTGTGTTCCAGCCACATGTTGGCGGCTGCCGATGTCTCCAAGAATATGGCTTGCCCTTTATGGATCACCTTCAGTCTGGAGGGGTATAGTAGCATGTATTTCAGGTTCAATTGCTGGAGTTGTGCTTTGATAGGAACATAAGTGTTCCTGGCTCTTTGTACAGCTGGTGTGTAGTTAGGATCTATGGTTATTTTGGAGTCGCCACGTTCTATCACACCACCTTCCCTCGAGTGCTTAAGTATTATCTCTGCCTTGGAAGTTAAGGATTTTTGCGATCATTGGGTGAGGATGCGAGCCTGGCAGGGATCTGTGGGCTCGCTCCACCGCAAAGCCCTGCGAGAATTTGCCAGCACCGATCTCTTGCTGTAATAGGGACTCCACATACCCAGTCTGATTCAAGACTTCTATTCCTTCCGGGATCCCAAGCAGCCTTATGTTGCTGCGTCTGGCCTGCCCTTTCGCTTCCTCAGCCCTTGCTTCTAGCGTCGCAACCTTTCTTTCTAAGTCAGCTACCCTGGATTTCAGGTCCGTCATGATCTCTGTTTCCAGTAGTCCAGCCTCAGCGGTCGTTACCCTGTGTCAGGTTTCTCGCATACTGCCTCATTAGTTGCATATCTGATTTCACCTCGTCAATTTTTGTATCAATGAAGGATCTCAGTGCCGCTATGACCTCGAGTACTTGCCCATCTCGATTGATTGCTTCCGTTGGGGGCCTCCGGCGCAGTTGTGCTGTGCTGTGGCGGGGGCCGCGTTCTCGTCGCCGCAAGTGAGTACATTATCGTTGCCTTTGCCTTGACTTTATCTTTGGTGGGCTAGCATAATGGCTTCGGAGTTGTTAAACAAGCTGCTCAGTTGTATTAATCAGCTTCAAGTTACAGAGTGGGGTCACACTTCAATAAAGCAGTCAGCTATGTTAGGGGTACTGTGCCCTTTGTGTTCACTCCGGGGGCATGCAACACAGTTGTGCTTTGGTCGCCAGCCTCATATGTCCTCAGCGTGCCCAGGCGCTGGGGCTTATCTCAGACTACCCCCAGTCACCTTTGCACTGCGCCCAAACTACTGCTGCACTGTCCCAGGTTCAGTTAGCTGAGTGTACTCTTGCCATTCCTTGTTTTCCCTGCTATGCTGCGGTTCTGCCAGCTGATAGAGGTCTGCTGCGTGATTTGCGGTCAGGCCCAGGTATCTGGAGGGACTTGCAGTGTGCTCGCAATCACACGTCCTGAATTTACTGGCGTAGTCGCGTGCCACTAAGGTGCTGCAGTTCAGTCTGTTGTGGTGCTCAGTTCTACTAGTCTCAATGGACCAAATGCTGCGCAGCGCTTTGGCCCCTGGAGGGCTTCCCAGCAGCAGAAGCCCCTTGTCCATGCCCCCCTGGCGGAGTATTGTGACGTGCAATGATCTAGGGCCACTCTTTTGGGTTCAGGGTCTTGTGCGCCGTATTTATTTTGCCCAGTCTGTGCCACACCAAACTTTCACCTAGTGCCACTGAACTATCCGGTCGTATGTGGGGTCCCCCTCCACCTTGGTACCTTCAGTAATGCCCAGGGGATGTTTATTGCAGGCTTCACTGCGCTCAATTCTTGCCCTCCCCCCCCCCCCTATTCGCTAATCCGCTCACCTTCCATTTGGTACAGGATAGCATCAGTTATCCCCGAGCAGTGGGTCGTTCCAGATCTTCCCGCTGTCTCCTGCTGCAGCGGTTAGCACGTTGCCATTGTTGTTGGGTGCAGCGGTCCGCCTTTGGGGAGCGGACTGGTCAAAGCCTGCAATGTCCTCCTCGCATCTCATGCCGCTCGCCGTCCGAACGTGCTGAGTCAGTCCTGCCTTCCAGCAGTCAGCAGCTCCGACACCAGCACCTATGTGGTTCCGCGACGGTAGCAGGTCCACTAGTGGTCCCCCTTTCATGCCGCCTTGCTCGTACCTGGTCCTTCCTGTCTCCTATGGCGATTTGTGCTTTCTGACGCCAGGCAGCCCTCCGACTCCCACAACATGTGGTACCGCCCCGTTGTGTGCAACTTTCTTAAGCAGATCCCCAGTTATACGGAGCTTGTCGGCTCCCATGTAGTTTGGCACGGTTGAGATTGTGCACCTCCAGCTGTGTCGTGGGTCTCCCCGTGTTATTGCAGGCACTTGCGTCGCTCGTTATGGGGCAGTGCTCCGACACTGTGAGTCACTGCACTGTCCTGGAAGCCTCAGCGTTGTTTGGCCCTTCCCCCACCTCAGGTGCTGTGCGCGGTCGTGTCTGCCATTTTGCTCCTCGCAGGGGGAGCCTTCACGGAGGGAATTTTTTCGTGTTTTCCACCACCGATTCGTTCCATTTTCAGTACCTAGATGTGGGGAAGTGTTTCTGCCACCCCTCGTTGCGTTTTGTGGTCCTTAACATGCAGACCCGCTGTTGATGCAGGATCTTTACGGAGGATCATGGCTGGAGCCGAGCACTGCAACCACCTCAAGCCATGCGTGCCGCCATGCCATGCCCACCACACTTTAGCAACTGTTGTAACAGTCTTTTCTCGTAGAGGGATGTAGGTAGTCTGTTTCCCAACAATAACAATTATTCTACAATTTAAAACCTATGGAGGAACCAGCACTGCCAAATCGAAGAGGGTTGAGAAGAGGAGCCTTTAGGAAACCAGGACAACCAAAGTCAAGTGGATAGTTCTAGTTCTGATGCAGTTATTCAAAGAAAATGTTCACCAAGCAGTCAGTAGTTCTTTAAGAATTACAGGAGCTCAAGTGGAACCCTGCACAAAGGAGTTGAGGTCAACTCCAAATTGGAGAAGGTAGCACTTCCCAAGCCAGGAACACACAAAAAATGGCAAAATTTAATTATTCCTCAGGCACCACAGTGCCTTTAAAGATGTAGCAGAATTTGTAGCTGGCTTCCTTCCTGAGGCAGACCCTGATTCCTGCTCCTTGGTTGTGGTGATGAAGGAGGGGGTGCAGGGACCTTTGGCTGGCTTCTGCGGCAGCACTCTGGAGAGGGACCCTGTAGCAATGGATTCTACTCACTTCTCCGGCTCTTTGTGGTTTTGGTGCCTTTTTCTCAGCACCAAGAAGGAACAAATATGCCCGGTTGGATTTTCCCCAGTCACTGGATCCGGAACTCTGGTAAGGGGAATCTTGCTGAAGAATTCCTGCTTCTGTAGAACTCCACGGATGCATGCGATGTTTCAGCCGGATTAGTTCTTTGGAAGACTATGCACTTGATGATGGTCCAGAGACCCCAGGTATTGGGATATTGCAGCTCATGAAGGTCGCAGCAAGTCGAGGGTTGGCCCATAACGAAGCTAGTTGGTCCCACCAACATAAGGGAGGAAGTTGTCCTTGGTGGATTTTCCCTGTCAATGTGAAAATGGGTCAGCACAGGTGCAAGTCATCACTAGTGCTTCCCTGGTCCTCGAAGGTGCTGCTGGTGTCTCTGCTCCTCGTTCCACTGGTTGACTGTAGTACCAAAATCCTCACTTTTTATGCGAGGTCCCATTCATTCAGTCGTGTGGCTGTCCTTCAGGACAGCCAGCCGCCCAGTTAGAACTGGTTTCAGCAAGGCATTCCTACAGACAAAGGTCAGCGAAGTTTCAGCTCCTCTCTCACTTCCTGCCTTCCCAGACACACTGGAGCCAGGGTGGCTGAAGCCCGCCTAAGGCAAAACACACAAAGGACAAACACCTCCTATTCTAAAGGATAGGGTAAAAGCCCAGAAGGAACTGACAAATGAAAAATGGCGAAAAAAGACGACCAGCTGGGGGGATGGGGGGGAATTTTGATAAAAGGTCACCCATGGGTGCTGTACTGCAGGTGAGAAATCAAACTGCTAGTAACCTTTACAAAAGGTAGTAAACAGTAACGACTGCCACCAGCCATTTAAGTCAGTGTAACAAAAGGTTACATGAGAAGTGGGATAAGAAGTTACTATGTAACCCCCCAGCACTCCACAGATGATGGTGTGTGCTGGCCCCACAAAAGAGAAGTTAAGTAAGATATAAGGTGTCTCAACATTCTTGAAAACAGGACTTCTCATGTTAGTCCCAAAATGAGTAACTGCGAGTAAATGAAGATACCAATCATAAAACAAATGTGTAACAATATTTTATTCTCGCTTCAAGCAGGGTCTCGGGTTCAGCTATGTCCGCAAACAGTCAGAGAAACTGAGCATTCATATGGGGGAACAGACAGCCTTAAGTACACTTCAAAATTGGCTTTGGTTGCTGAAATACATAGTTTACGACCCACATAACGAGGCCATTTACCATGGCAACATGAGAAGATTTGCTCTGTCATTGCTATACAATTTACTGTCTCAGAGCACTAAGGTTCACCCTGTTCCCAAAGCACAGAAACATTCCTGGACACACTTATCTGTGTTCTCTTCTACCAAGAAGGACACTTTGCATTTGGCTCGGTACTTCAATTAGCCCTACCAATTATGTGCATGGTACTCCATGTTTCCTAAACATTGTTCGCACAATTGGCTTTGGCAAGCCGGAGACAGGGAGAGACTTAAAATATTCTTTATCTCTCTCTCCGTCCGTGTCTGCATGCTCAAGGCTCAGAGCTGCTAAATTCCATTAGCTAAGCATTCTTTACACAAATGCATTCACCAGCCTTTTCGGGCTGCGATCATTAGTCTGCAGGCGACATGAAAACTGCATAAGTGAGCAAGATAACCAAAATGGAGCCTGTGGACCACACTTCAATGTGTGCGCTTAGGCTAACTCAAAATGGATGCATTTTCACAAACCCTACTTTTAGCCTAAGCTAACACATTGAAGTCGTACATCATCATAATTATCGTATATATCAATAGCCATTCATTGTCTAATCCCTACATCCTGCATGATTAAGGCATTTGTGATATTAATAGAGGAATAAGGTACAGGTTTCAATTTCCCCAGAACTCAGGAACAGCAGTTACCTAGTATAGAACCGAAAACAGATAGGCACTGTATGGAACAGCAACAGAACAAGATTATCCCAACGAAAAAGTGCAGAGAATATTTTCCAAGCCCATGTCCCAATGTTCCAATCTCCTTCTACATGAATTTCAGAACTTAATGTGGGCAATCTTTTGATAGCCTGAAATACAGTGGGGGAGGAGTCAGGTATGTAAACGTAACACGTTGACCCGACCATTTTGCAAACTCCTCCACGCTCAACTAACATGACATTTAAGACCATTCTATTTTGAAGAGCAACTAGTCTAATAGCTCTTTGTTCTAATGTCATATTAAATATATCAGTGGTTTTATTAATGGTTTCCTCCAATACTCTGGCCGTTTTTCCTAATGTCTCAAGAGTTTGTTTGTCCCCAAAAAGGAATCCTGGATGTTGCTGCATCCCCTAATATCTGAAATACTGTTGTGCGCCCTGGTTGTTTTAGAGTTTAGTGAGGTGCTGTCTGGTTGTGTTCTGGTGTGTTTTGGGTGTTTTAGGGCAGTGAGGTGGTGTTTGTAGGGACTGTGAGGTGCGGTCTGGTTGTGTTCTGGTGTTTTAGGGACAGTCAGGTGCTGTTTGGTTGTTTAGGATATAAACTAGTGCTCCTTCTCTATAAAACCAAGACCAGAAGGTAAGTAGTTTACATGTAGGTTTATTTCTCTTAGTTCATAAGTAGAGAAAGCACTGGGACATCCATCTAGCCCAGCATTTTAGGACCAACTGTCCCCAGTAGAACACTGCACACATCAACTGTCTCATCATCGATCCCTCTCCTAGGGCGATGTTTCAGTATTTCTGCTGTTATGTAGACTCCTGACAACAGTATCTCCAAGTAACATGTTCCCTGCCACTTCTTGGGTAACCATGGATATGCTTGTTTCCCACAGACAAAGTAAATGGGTCCCCTGATGTATAAGGGCCTTGTCTCGTTTATCAAAGCTGCAGTGTGCATACGTTTGTCATATGTTTCCATAAAAAACGAGAACCTTCTTTCTTTTAACAAAATGGTACTGTATCAGGATCATGGTTAATGGTGTAGGATGGTGGAGTTGCTTCTCTATTGCCTACTGGTGACATTCTAAATGAGTTAATTGATTGGTAGGGTCTAGATTGTTTTATGTGTATATTTGGTAGATGCAACATTGGTTGTGCTTTTATTAGCGAAAACAGAGCATCCTCGAGGCAGCAATACTTGTAGATCAAATTTGTTGATGTCGGTCCCATCAAAGTTACCAGTGGTACTATCATTCCATTTACCAATG
The DNA here is from genome assembly GCF_040938575.1 of Ambystoma mexicanum. Lineage (NCBI taxonomy): Eukaryota > Metazoa > Chordata > Amphibia > Caudata > Ambystomatidae > Ambystoma > Ambystoma mexicanum. The sequence goes on from NC_090932.1 coordinate 1,551,096,752, forward strand.
AATAGAACTGTAAAAGAAGCATAACAAGCAGTTGGCAATGGGAGTAGATATATTTACCAACCTAAACCTTTCTCACCATGTTGTGGCAGGTGAGAACATACCCAGTAATTTGTCCGGTTTAGGATAGCATGTGTATTGTTCATAATACGCATGAGGGTGTTGAGATACCCTTCTCTGTGTTGAAGATCAAGGGGACGAAGAGTATGTGAGTGTATATAGAGAGGAGACAGAGTAGTGGCACTGCCCGTAGGCAACAGTATGCTGAGAGGATGTGAACTTTCCAAAATCCATAATACAGGTATTAGTACGAGTATAATAGATGCTACAATAATTATGACTATTCATTTGTCCCTAGTGGACCATAGTCCTTTTAGATGTGTATTTTCCAGTGGCAATATTTTCCATGTTCTCGTTTATACGTGCCCCAAACAGAGGCATAGTCTTTCAGTGTCCTTTTAGAAGCCTCACTGAAACAGGCTCCAAGTTCATCCATGGTGGCACCTGACCAGGTTGCCAATCTTGCTTGTAGTCTTCTTGTCCCAGCCCCCTCTGCCTTCAAACAAGCGGTTTTGCATCTTTGGGGGGAATAGTGGGAATATCGTTGGTTTCTTGTGGGTGCAGTATTCTTACCTCACTTTCCTAACTACAAAATGTCATCCTCTAGCTAATTCTGTGATCGAATGTTATACCTGGTCACTCCAGGCACAGAGTGATCTGTGAACAAAGGACCAATATCTGAAGAAAGTGGTGGAAGGGGGAGAGCAATTAGTCTGCTTGGGCTCGGGACCAGGACATGTGCCGTCACTGAAAGGCACACACTTGGTTTCAAGATCTTTGCCTTCCTCCTGCTCCCATTTGTCATAGGGAAAAGGCACTCGCTTCAGGTGCGCTGCACGAATCCAGTGTTTCTTCCCCCTCCACTCGAACAGCCATCTGAGTAGCCAGTAGCACCAGATAGGATTGTTTCCAGCGAGTGGCAAGACTGGATTTTGTTAATTGTTTTTTGTATAATGCACGCTGAAGCATCTTGGCGCTTAAGGTGAACCAGAGGACTAACTGGCAGCGCAAGAGTGACAGGTAGGTTTTTAACAGTCGACGAAAAGCCAGAAGATTATTTGCCGACCTCAATGAGACTGGCCAGGAATTCCACAACTTGGCGACGCCACCGAGAAAGAGCATCCCCCCCCCACCCGCTCAAACTGGTAGCGAGTAATCCAGAGAAGACAGGAGCCCTTAGACTGCAATTCACGGGAGGACACATAGGGGTGACATTTTTCCTGGAGATATTCAGCACCAGAGCCATAAAAAGCCAGATGCACTATTGCCAGTGATTTAAATTGAACCCGCTGGAGAACCGGGAGCCAATGCAGGGATTGAAGAAATGGGGAGATATGGGCACCATATGGGGTACCAGTGCAAATACGTGCAGCATAGTTCTGGAGAAGCTTCAAACGATGGAGGAGATACAAAGCTTGGGCCAGAAAAAGAGTTGGAGTAATCCAGCCGTCTTAAAACAAAGGAAGCCATAACGAATGGCCTCAGCCGGACAGGAAGGAACAGCAGAACCTTGCGAAGCAGTCTAAGTCATTTGCCCATATTCGAATCCAAAATATTATTGGAGCCATTCCCAACTCCCTGTGTTTGGAGATGCATGGAGAGGAACTTGGGAGTCCCAGTAGCCTTCTAAAGAACAGATTTTCCTTCACATGGACATCATGTGCTGATTGAAAACCCCACGATGGCGCGCCATATAATGTAATAGCTTTCGTCTGGGCAGAATAAATTTAAAGGACAACTTTTAACAGTTGACCCAGACAGCGGCACAGAAAGCGTGAAATCCCCACCACTTGTTGGGTCATCTTGGCTGACTGCTTTATAAGATGTGCAGTACCTGCAAGAGAATCTGAGACTCTAATCCCCAGATAGTACTCCTTGATTCTGGGGATAACCTCTCCATTACAAAGCATTGGACGCATCTTTGCCGGCCTCTTTCTACCCACACATCCCATTACAGCTGATCTTTTAGTGTTAATTTTGAGCCCCAGGTTTTCCATAAAGGCTGCATATGCAGAGTTCAGAATCTGAAAAGCCTTCGGTGTCCTGGCCAGCAACAAAGTATTATCCGTGTATGCTTGTACTGGAAAGGCCCTGCCCCTCAGAACTGCATAATCCGCCTTTGTGTTCACCAAGGCCTTTAGGAGCTCATTGATATACATTGTGAAGCAGATCTGAGCCAAAACACACCCCTGCCGAACACCACACCCAACTTTAAAAGCAGCCAGTGCAGTCCCCCCCCACCCATTTTCCCCTATGCAGTTCTTCTAGTACCTCCAGAATGTCGCCCGGGCCCCCCATGGAGCAGAGCACGGGCCACAACTTTAACCGATCTACTTTATCGAAGGCTATGCTCGGATCCATGAAGGTAAGCTACACTCCCTCTCCCCGACAAAAGACTGAATTGGACACAAGTAGGTACACATTGAGACTCTGCTCCATAGTACCCACCCCGGGGTGGAATCCAAACTGAACATCTGCTAGGACTGCCTCCTCAGATAACCAGGCCTCAATAAGCCCTAACAGAACCCTCCCAAAAATCTTAAAAGTCGTGTCTAAAAGCGAAATGGGTCTGTACAACATAGGGCTTGCTGTATCCCTGTATCCCCCTTTTTAAAAATACAGAAAATAATGGCCGTTTTCCACAAGGGTGGATAAAGACCTGTCTCCATATAGACATTAAACAACACTGTCAACAGAGGAGCCCACAGGCCCAAAGAATTCTGAAAGAGGTCTGCAGGTATTGCATCAGGGCCCAGCGTACGGTTGCGGGCTTGCTGGGTGATGGCCCGGAAGACCTCCTCTAACTTAACCTTCAAAGGTAAGTGAGTCCTCTTAGATCTTTCCGCTTAGGCTGCTCCACCAAACAGATTACCAAAGTACTCCACCCAACGTCCCACTGGATCTTTCACTTGCGAACTGGGTAGCACCCCTTTTCACATATTCCCAAAAGGCTTTCTGATCATTACTCTTCGAGGTATCCAGGAACCCTTACCAAGCTTGTCCTTCAATTTCCGTTTTCCTATGCTTTAACTCCCCTCGAATCTCCTGCCTTAGTGTTACGTTTTGAGAGAGCCTCAAGGACTGTAGTAAAGGCACTGGCATGTGTTGGGTAAGATTTTCACTTCAGTGCAAAATCTCCCTCACTTGTGAGACCCCCAGAAAACATTGCTGGATTTGTGGATTATTTTTACTTGTTTGCCAGTGAGTGGGAACCTTTTTACCCACTCACCCTTATTTTACTCTTTTTATGGGTGTCATGTATTTGGCTCCCCATAGTGTATTTTTGATTTGATCTTTTTTTGACAAAAGACTGATTGAGAACCCACTCTGACGAATGAAGACAATTACTCTTTGTTGTTATTCAACTGTTTGTTATTTAAATGAAAATGCAAGTAATGCTACCATAATGCATATGTAATGTAGTGCAAGTATGTGAAATGTTTTATTACACATGCCAATAAAAACATTAAAAAAAGAAATAAATTGATTTGATCTTTTTTGACAACTTATTTGCATCTACATTTATTGCTGCAGCACTTTCTGTGCAGTCTTGCTGGGGTGTCCTTTGGGCTCCCCTTTTTATTTTCTGTGGCTTAACTTGTGTGAATTGTTCCCAAGGGTAGAACGGATATGCTTATCCTCTCTACATTTTATTTTGTTAGACCAGCACACCCACCTTATGTATAGTGCTGGGGAGATGGTGTATCCTCTTTCTCACTGCTCCTGTAACATTTCTGTTACAGTGACATGCTTTTTTTTTTACCAACTAGGTGCAATTTACTTGCAGGCTGTTTCCAAAATGGCCCTGGTCGTCTTTTTCACTATTTTTCATTTGCTTGTCCTTCCTTGGTCCTTCCCCTATCATTCAGGGTAGCAAAGTCCTTTGTGTATGTTCTGTCTCCAGTGGGAGGCCTTGGCAAGCCTGCCCAGGCTCCAGAGTGTCTGGGAAGACAGGAAATGGGGGCAGAGTCTGAAACTCTGCGAACCTTTGTGTATTGGCATGCCTGCCTGGAACCAGCTGAACTGGGAGGCTGGCTGTCTTAAACGGACAGACACCCCCCAGGTTTGAATGTTGCAAGCCTGTGTGATGGGCTGGGTTCCTGTATTAAGTTCCGATCCTGGGAGCTGGAGAAGTCGACCACTGGAACTTGATGAAGAAAAGCCAGCTGAGACCATTGACAGTGACCGGAGAGGCTGGTGTGTAACAAGAGCTTTCTGTTACCCTTCCTTCCAAGCGACCTGGGGGATCTCCTAAACAACGACCCAGAACCTGATAATATCCACTAGACCCAAGAAGACATTCATTTTTTTTTTTAAACTTCTTTTTTTATTCATTTTCATTTTCGGAACAGGATTGTAAACAGCTTACATAAATGAAAATAAACAACAAAGTCCATTATAAACTAGAACCCATCCCCACAAACCCCCCATACGTACAGCACCCAGAAAGCCATTCCCATTCTCATTTCCCCTGAACCCGCTTCTATCCGCCAATGTCCAAAAGTTTAAGTCTCAGCGGACCCCATTGCTCTCTAAAGTCCCCTTTTAGAAATTCCAGGGTCTCCCCCCATTCCACATGAAATGTCTCCAGTTTATTGTCCGCTGCGTAAGAAGCCCACTCTAAAGAGACAATGTCCCAAAGTTTCCTGAGCCACTCCTGCTCCGACGGGATCACGGGGCTCTTCCATTTTTGCGCAATGAGGGATAAGGCTGCCAATACAAAAATCGTTGGTGCTTTGCCCCCGCCCGGTCCTGTCCCATTTCCCAACCTGACTCCTACCCCGCTTTTCCCCAGCAAGATGTCACATGGATGTCGGAGGGATCCTCCTCCCAGTGCCTTGGCTGTGGCCTTCTTAAGATCTTCCCAAAAGGGCTGAATAGCAGCACAATCCCACCAGATATGTGAAGCCGTGCCCCTCTCCCCGCACCCACGCCAACAGTCCCCAGAAACAGCGGGGTTCATTGCTTGGAGACGGGCGGGAGTATAGTGCCAACCCAACAAACATTTATACCACACTTCTCGGACCTGGATCGCCTTTGCCAATTTAGGGATCCGCGCCCAGAGTCTCTCCCAATCGGCTAGCTCCAAGTGAACCCCGGTGTACCTCTCCCAGTTAGCCATATAGGGCCAGGTGGTTCGCGGGGTGCCTCTCTCGAGATGTTTATATAGAGCCCCCATCAACCCCCCAGTGCCCTCATTGGTTGTTAGGAACCTTTCGAAGTGAGTTAGATCTCTAGCTGCCGCCTGTCTAACAGCCGGAGACATCACCCAGTGTCTGATTTGAAAGTAACGATGCCGCTCCTTTTCCCCTAGACCAAATTCTTTTTTACATTCCAGGAACGTTTTCACTCTACCCCCGGTGAACATGTCCCTTATGATCCTACATCCCCCCTCTTCCCACACCAAAAAAGCTCCCGCCTCCATCCCTGGAGTAGAGTCCCCGTTGCGGAAGATAGGGGAGAACGGAGAGGGAAAAGTCGTGATCCCCCATTGTAATACAGATCGATCCCAACATTCAACCACACTTTTTGTGATGTCGCTCAGGTAGATGTGAAAGGGTCGTAACCGTCTCAGGAGCCAGAGCACCTCCCCCAAGTGGTGCCCAGCCACAGCTCGATCCATCTTTACCCAGTGTTTCTGATACTCCTCTGCAAACCATTCTCTAATAATTCGGAGCTGAGCCGCGTCGTGGTAGCGACGAAAGTCGGGGAAGGCCAATCCGCCTCTATCCCTAGAAGTAGTGAGGAGTTGCCTAGAAACCCGCAATCTTCTCCCCCCCCCCCCCCCAGACAAAACCTCTAATCAGTCCGTCCAGCCTCCGGAAAAAACTCTCCGGGACCCTCAAGGGGATGGCCTGAAAAAGGTAGAGTACCCGAGGGAGTATCACCATCCTAAGGACCGCCCCCCTACCCAGCCATGAGATCGGAAGGGCCCCCCACCTTCGTAGATCTTTCTGGATTGCCAAAAGAAGCGGTTCGTAGTTCGCACCGTACCAACCAGCCAGGGAGGGGGTGATCCGCACCCCCAGATATCGCAGCCCAGAGGGGCTCCACTTAAAAGGGGACAGCTCCCTGACCTCTCTCTCCTCCCCCTCTCCCAAGGAGAGGGTCATCAATTCCGATTTTTGGAAGTTAACTCGAAGGCCCGAGACTTCGCCAAAGGAAGTTAATAATGTCATACATGCTGGGAGGGATTTTCTCGGATTGGTAAGTGTGAGTAGCATGTCGTCGGCAAAAGCCGCCACCCTATGCTGCCAACCACCAAATGGGATCCCCTCTATCTCCGGAGACCGGCGGACAGCCGATAGTAGAGGTTCTAAGTAAATAGCGAACAACAGCGGGGAGAGGGGACATCCCTGTTTCGTTCCCCTCCGGAGGCTAAAGGGCCTAGTCACTTCTCCATTAACCAATATGCGTGAAGTGGGGTTTTTGTAATTGGCTGCAACCAAGTTAATAAAGCCCTCCCCCAGGCCCATCCTCTCCATAACCTGAAATAAGAAGGACCACTCAACCCGGTCAAACGCCTTCTCGGCGTCTAATGCTAACAGGAACGCCGGGGTATCTGATTTAGGGGATTTCTCAATGAGGTGAGCTACCCTCCTGATGTTATCCGCTGTTTGCCGCCCCATGACAAAACCCGCCTGGTCCTGATGGATCAGGGAAGGAAGGTGTCCCTCCAACCGCGTTGCCAAAATCTTAGTGAATATTTTGCCTCGGTGTTAATAAGGGCAATCGGGCGATAAGAAGTGCAATCCTCCGGATCCTTCCCTACCTTGTGGATTAGGGTGATCTTAGCCTCCTCCATCGTTCGGGAGATGCCACCCCCCGTGCTAAACGAATTAAAGAGCTGGGTCAAGTGAGGGACCAATAGATGAGAAAAGGCTTTATAGAAGGAGGCCGGAAAGCCATCGGGACCCGGCGCCTTATTGCGGGTAAGAGCAGTGACGACAGCCCTTACCTCGTCCTCCGAGATGGGGGCACCCAGTTCCTCAGCCACGTTCTTAGAGACCTGCGGGAGACGTATATTTTCGAGGAAATTTCTCTGTAAGTGAGGGGAAGGATCCTGAGAGGAGTATAGGGCCTCATAGAATTCCGCAAATCTTTCCCTTATCTCGTCAGACCGGGTCAAACGCCTACCTCCCTGGTCTCTAAGTGCGGTAATTACTCTCTGATTCCTCTGCCCCCTCAAAAGGCGAGCAAGCAGAGTGCCTGCCTTGTTGGCCTTAGCATAAAAGGTTTGCCTCATTCTGAGGAGGGCACCTTCAGCTCTTTTAGTCCTCAGAATACCCAATTGGCCCTCCGCCAGTCTATAGGCCCTGAAGGCCCTTCGCGTGGGGGTAAAACGCAGTTGGGCTCTGGCGGACTCCACCTCTCCCTCAAGCTGGGCCTCCAGCCCTCTCAGCCGCCTATTCCTCTCCGCCCGCAGGGCAATGAGGTCTCCCCGTATAGTCGCCTTAAAAGCATCCCACCTCATGCCCAGGCTCGTGTCAGAGGGCGCATTTCTCTCAAAGAAATCCTGAATTTTGTCCTCCAACTCACTGCGTATCCCAGGGTCCCTCAAGAGCTCTCCCGGAAATCTCCAACTCCACACCCCTGGTCCGCGTCTCCCCGAAGACATTCATTTTGAACCATCCCACGCTGTGCTGCGACCTTGCTAGGCTGCAATACACCAATACGCTGGGACCTCGAGCCATTGTGCGGTGCATGGTCTTCCCAATTCCGAATCTCGCTGAAACTTCGTGGGCATCCTGCTGGAACTCGAGAGACACAAATCAAGTCCGAAAAGTCCCCTCACCAGAGTGCTGGACCTTTGTAACAAGATTCTGACCTGCGATATTCTGTCGTCTTCTGTACTCCTGAAAAGGCGCCAAATCCACTGAGTCTCATCCAGCCGCGAGGAAAACCTTGTCTAGAGCTTTCCCCATTGCTCCCTGCTGCAAAATGTCTTCCAGGGTCCTGTTTTCAGTCACCACGACAAGAAATCCACCGTTCATATCATTCTAATGTCCAAAATTAAAGGTTTTAAAAGGTAGTTGGAGATCAGTCATATACTTGCCCACCAATTAACTCCTCCGAACAGGCACAACCAGGAGAGAACCACCAGCAATGGAAACCCAACCAAGAACATACCAAACTGACAATAGAACAAGCAACAACCCACAAGGAAAATTAAACCAACTACACTGCAGCCTGTTCAACTTTAGATCCATGGCAAACACTCAACAGAAATCCATGGCCTACCAAGCGAAGGAGGCACAGATGTACTCTTTTTTTACAGAAACCTGGTATCTGACTACTACAAAGCGATTGCGAACAAAGCCGTACTGGCCAATTTCAAATTAATAGATGCCAACAGAGAGAACCAAAGAGGAGGCGACATCACAATCATACACAAAGACCACATTCTAGCCGCTCCACTCACCCAAACCAACGTGGAAGACTTTGAATCCATCCTAGTCAAGATTGACCTCAAGGACCAAACCAACATAGTGTTCCTTCTGATCTACAGACCACCATCCTACAACCCCCACTTTGCGACAAAGCTAACAGACTCTGTCACCATTTTATCAACCATTTTATCAACCTACCACAACAACTTATTCATACTGGGAGACTTCAACATTTGGTTCGAAAAAGAAAACTAAACCTCAGCGAACTGACTCTGTGCACTCCTGGAAACACTGCATGGCAAGCAAATAGTAAATGGATCCACCCACAACGCCGGACACACCCTAGATGCAATCGAGAAATCGAGAAGGACTATGCGCATGCGTGCCACCTACACCAACGGTATGGAGAGGTCATTACCTGATACTGTTCAACATCACTCTAGACCCACCTACTGACCAGAAAGGAAATACTCCATGCCACAAGAAAAGAAACTGGAAGATCCTAGAGCTGGAGTGCTTAAACATATTAGACTTTACCCTACCTAGCACCACAGAGCCAACCCCAGATGCCATGGGAAACTCACTTAACATCTGGATTACCGATGCCCTAGACCAGCTGGCACCAGTAAAACCTTTCAAAGCCACACCCAAAAAACTGGCCACGAAATGGAAAAACATAGAGGGAACAGTACAGCTGACAGGACAAATTAAAATACCAAAGACAGCTCAGACTATACAAATCAACAGTATTCAGAGCAACAAATACTATGCCACAAGAATTTAATCGGCAAACAATCGACAAAGAACTCTCCAGAATCAGAGAGAAATGAACATCCTGCAAGAAATCCATAATCCTGACACAAGCACTATAACGGCATCGCCAACCACTTAAGATCAAAAATAGAATAAATCCAACAGATCATCATCAAAACCTGTTCTAAAACCACAACTGCCGAACCACAGACAAGGACCGAACCACAGACAAGGGGTGAAACACCAACTACAGCGAAACTCATCTGCCTAGAACCAATCACAGAAGAAACCTTTGCCACACTGTTCAAGGACACCAATGTTGTAGGATCACCAATCGACCCATGCACCTGCCCCTCCCGATATCTTCAAAGAAATCCTCAACCACAGAGGCCCAGCGACTCCCTTCCTGAACCTATCACTTATATCAAGAATCATACCAAACGCCTTCAAGTCATCAAACCACTGGTAAAAAAGGAATTGGAAAACGCAGAAGACCCAAGCAACTACAGACTGATGTTCAATTTACCCCACCCAGCAAAGATCCTGGAGCACCATGTGTACAAGATCCTACTTAAATACGTCAAAACAAACCGAATACTCGACTGGTCACAAGTTGGCTTCATACCGAGGAACAAACTTGATGCTCCTATCGATATTGGATGGCCTGAAAATAAATGCAGCCAACACCCAATTGGCCCTCATACTATTGGACATATCTGCGGCTTGTGGTGCAATTAGTCACGCAACACTAATAAAAAGACTAATGGAATGTGGCATACAGGAATCGGCACGACATTGGCTTACTTCATTCCTCACAAACCGAACTGAAAGGACGTACTTGCCACTGTTCATCTCAAACACCAAAAATATCTCCTGCGGAGTGCCACAGGGATCCAGCGTCTCTCCCCTGCTTTTAAATGTCCGCATGTGCCCCCTGATGAAAATCATTCAAACCCATAGACTAACCGCCTACAACTTCACAGATGACATAGAACTGATTGTGAAGACAATCATGACACGACCCAGGAAGATGACTGCCTCAACAACTGCCTCACAGACATCTACAACTGGATGACAACGAAGAACCTCAGACTGAACCCAGCAAAAAACTGAAATAATGCTCTCACCACAGAAAATAATGCAACCAACCCACAACTGGACAGACCGGCATGGGAACACAACCGGAGACTTCCAACGTAGTAAGCAACCTAGGAATACACATGGACGAAGGACTATTTCTGGAACCGCAAGTCAATGAAATCACCAAAAAATGCTTCTACCTACCTAATCCTACTCCAAGGATTGCTCTCATACCTTTCCTCACAGAACCCTTAAAATCATATCCCTGATACTTACAAGAATTGACAAACCATCTCTACCTGGGAATCCCGGAAAGACTCACCAATAAACAACAAAGGGTGCAAAACACTGCAGCCAGGATTCTACTAAGATTAAACAGAAGGGACCACATCACTCCAGCTCTTGACGGATCAAAGACTGGAATTAAGGCATCCAACAATATACTAATGACACGCCAGTCACGAGGATCCCAAGTCAAATATATTTATTCAATAATAGCATTTGATCAAATGGATCTCAGCGCCCCACGATGTGTAAGACGGACACCGTGAGGAGAGAGAGAGAGAGTGAGCACAAGTATAACAGGCACATATAGAGCAAACTTCACAGCATTAGAAGGCATTGCCCAGCCCCCTTTGTCCAGACATCATCAGGCTACGGTTCAAAAGGTTACTGCGTAATTCATTATATGAAAACATTCTACACTCTTGCTACCAGTGCGAAGACAATTTACTATCTGAGAACTGGGTGCATCGGGATGGAGGAAAACATATCATGTTCCCTATAATGAGGTGGCATTCCTTGTTTTACCAGCCAATGTTATCTCTCTGTCCTAAGGTCAGACAGTTCTGAAGCAGAAATGAATAACAACTCCCGCGTGAGAGCAGATACAGCCATGTATAATTCTGTCTAGCTGCCTGCTAGAATGGCCTAACTAGACAGAACAGCACCTGGGTTTGCAGATTACTCATGCTTATGTTCAGCTTCAAGGTTCTCTCATTATAAGACAAAACAAATCATGTGGCAGCCTGGCATGCCTAACTATGTAAGCAACTCAAAGTTCAAGCAATGGTCGGTTACTGTGCTCAAGCTCAAAACCAGAAAAACAGAATATATATATATATATATATATATATATATATATATATATATATATATATACACATACACACAATATGAGCAGAGAGCAGAACAAAAACTCAAAATGGCCACACACTTTGGGAGAGCCATGATGTTAATGGTTTTTTAAACAGCCATGTATTGCATAAAGATATTTGAATAAAATATACTTATGATGCTGGTTTCCTGAGGAATCTTTTTCGAATGAGGGAGTGCCTTTTGACGACTGTGGAAGTAAGTCTGTTGAACATATATATATATATATATATATATGTTCATCAGAACAAAAACTCAAAATGGCCTCCTTACACAAAATGGCTTCTCAAGCAATGGTTTCAGGTTCACATGTTGCGGCATTGTTTCATGATGCGAAGGCGATACGAGTGCGGTTAGGCCAATATATACTCAAACAGCATAGTTGCATTTACATTTCTACAAAGCCTCCTTTTGGCCTAAGCCAAGAGAATCACCGAATCACCCAAAAACTGCATCTTCCTCAGACCAAGTGTCTGAGCTGTTGTCATCGGAACAACCTGAATCATTCTCATCGAAAATGTCAATGGACAAGAATTCTTTAATCGTGGCATCTTGTGCTTCCATTGCATTGTTGGTGATTTGGGACAGTTCGGATGTGTAGGAGGGTGGTATGGCATCCCTGCTGCCCATGGAAGCCATCTTGAAAGTGATCATAGATTGATAAGGTCTGGAAAGTCTATCGACAGGTCTGGTGGATGCAATGTTTGGTTTGCTTTTGTCTGCAAATATCAAACAACCCAATGGTGTCAATACAAGTCTCTCAAAGTCATTAATGTTAGCACCACCAAAGTTCCCTGTAGCACTATCATTCCATCCTCCAAAAAAATAACGCCCTAAGAGAGGCATAACGGGCAGTAGTCAGAGGGAGAGGATGTATGTACCAACCCAGCCCTCTTTCCCTATGCTGTGGTAGATGTGAGCAAACCCAGCAGTTTGTTTTGTTCAGAATGGCATGTGTGGCATTTATTATCAGCAAGAGGGTGTTGTTGTCATAACCCCCTCTATGTTTACCGTCCTGAGAACGGAGAGTATGAGCAAGGACGTGTGGGGTAACCATTGTGGTCATAATCATAGTTGGTAACATAGTATCAAGCGGATGTAAGTGTTCCAAATATCATAACAGGATTATCAGAGCTATTGCAACACGTGTGAATACTGTGATCAATATACATTTGGCCTTGAAGGACCATCGTTTCATTTGCACATGTCTAACTTCATCACACCGGTCATGAACATTGTCTGTACGGGCGGCCCCAAACAGAGGCATAGTTCTCTAAAAGTTTCTCAGCGTCTGTTTTAGAGCTTCGCTATCGAGCTCTTACAGTTTCTTCATAGGCAGCACCTGATTGCACTGTTAGTCTTGTCTGTAGGCAGCTTGTCTGTCCTTACCAACCCCTTGCCCTCTTTCAAACTTCCAGCAGAGGGTTGATGAGGGGGCTGGTGTGATTCAGGTATCCTTCAATTTGTTCATTCAAAGAGCACGCAAGTAGATCACAGAGGTGTCGGAACAATGACCTTGCTTGTCCCCACAAGGACAAAAGACCGTACACCTTCAAAAGCACTGGGAAAGCGCGTGTCAGTGCCTCTTTCTGGCTCATACGCTCCCTTTCCCTAGCACCTCTCCCCGGTAAAGGCTACTGCAAATTTGTAGCGTTCTTCTTGTTACATGGTCGCAGATTGTATCTGGTTGCACCAGGCAGGGAGTGATCAGAAAACAAAACGCTGTTGTCTCCAGGAACAGGTACAGATGCAGAGACAGCGTTGGTGGAGGATGATGCAGACAACAAGGAAGGCAGAAAAGATGGTACTGCAAGCTCCCCAGGCCCTTCAGACTTAGGAAGTAGATTCAACTCAGGCTTGGCATTCTGCTAGTCAATCGGTGCTGATGCATTCTGGGAGATGGAGTCATCGACGTCTTTGTCGTCCCACTTGTAGGGTAGAGGAAGAGGGATCGGCTTAACGTGTGTGGCATGGATCCAGTGCTTTTGGCCTTTGACATGTACTGCAGTCTGCGTGGCCAGGAGGACCTGGAAGGGGCCCTTCCACCGTGGTTCAAGGCAGTTTCTTCGATCAAAGTTATTCGTGAGGACCCAGTCCCCTGGCCGTGGACGATTACCCTGCCCTTCGTATTTGGCAAGAAGAGCCCCTCGCACCTGTTGATGAATGAAGTTTTGAGTCAACTGATAACAGTAATCGGCCAACAGAGGGTATTCTATCTCACTCAACATCTTGGGCCTGGGTACATTCCATACATTTTCTGGCCTCCCCATGATGATCTCATACAGGGAGAGACCTGTTCTTGATTGTGCAGTTGTCCGCATTGAGAGTAAGGCTAAGGGCAAGGCATCTGGCATTTCAATTTGCTTTGGGCGCATATTTTTGCAAGTTTATTTTTCAGAATACCGTTGTGACGTTCCACAAGTCCGGCACATTTAGCATGCCTCGCTGAATGAAAACATTTGTCAATTTGCAGGCCTGCATATATTTGCAGTATTACTGCTGCAACATGGATTTTGCAGTAGACATAGCTGTACAATCTTTCAGTGGGTAGGCCTCAACCCATTAACTAAAAGCACAGATTACCACCAGGACATATTTGTAGTTCTGGCAACGCTCCATCTCAATGAAGTCAAAGTTTATCACTTCAAATGGCATGGAGGGAGGACCAAAACTACCCTTTGGTGTCGGTGTTCCCTTTCCAGTGTTATGTTGCAAACAGACCATACAGTTTTGGTCAAGTCGTTCAGCAACCTTTGGGATGTTCTCATGATACCAGACAGGGTCTAAAAGCTGACAGATCTTTTTTGCACATATGTGTGTCGGACCATGTGCCATGGTGACTATGGCAGTAACATATGCGTTGGGTAACATCCATCTTTGGTTGGCATAATCAACCCGACAACCCTCATTGTCTAGTCCTGCGGGACCCTCTGACCATTGTTTGACTTCTTCGGGAGTAGCTTCTATCTGAATTTCCTTTACGCTACCAATCCCTTCCTCCATTACGCAAGTGTCAGTGACCCATTTTGCTGAATCTAAAATGGACATTTTGGAGTGCACGTTATTTGCAGTTTGCTTAGCAATTCTGTCGGCAAAAGCATTTCCCTTTCCCACATCGTCCGTCACTTTTTGATGTGCGGCACATTTCATTATTGCTAGTTTGGTTGGGAGTGCGAGTGCCGACAACAACTGTACTATGAAAGTGCCATGCTGGATCTTTGTACCATGCAATGTCAAGAAACCCCTCTCAGCCCACAGACGTCCAAACTTATGAACTACCCCGAATGCGTATTGGCTATCGGTAAATATGTTTACACTAAGACCTTCAGATATTTCACAGGCTCTAGTCAAGGTGATTATTTCTGCGACTTGGGCCGAGTTATGTGGATTTGTTTACTATCTACAACAGTAGTCAAAGTGGTGATAGCATAGGCAGCAGTGGATGTGACGTCTGGTAATTTGAAACATGAGCCATCACAAAATAGCTCTCCATCTGGTTCCCTCAAGGGTGTGTCAGTGAGGTCAACCCTTCCCTTCGTATCTTGTTCAGTTACAAAAAGGCAATCGTGTGATACAATGTCACATTTTTCTGTCTCCTGTGGAGAAGGTAGCTATTCAGCCGGATTCAAAGCACAACATCTCTTAATTTGGATATGTGGGGCAAAGTGAATCAGCTCGTACCTTGTTAGCCGATCCGACGTGAGATGTTGTGTCTGCGTTCTATTCAGCCGAACGTCTACTGAGTGAGGTACCATGACGGTTAAAGAGTGACCTAGAACCATCCCCTCAGTTTGCTTTACTGACGCAGCAGCAGCTCTCAGACAATGCGGCAAAGCGCATGCAACAGGATCCAGTGTGGAGGGAAAATAACCACATGGTCTATTCTTCCCCCCACGGTCCTGTGTCAATACAGCCAAAGCGCATCCATCTCTTTAATGCACATACAGGAAACATTTTTTTCATAATTCAGTGTGCTGAAAACTGGAGCTGAACACAATGCAGCTTTGAGCGAATTGAATGCTGTCTGACTGTCCATGTTCCATGGCAATGGCAAAGGAATATTCTTCTTCGTCAATGCCAACATAGACTTAATCATCAAAGAAAAGTTTGGGATCCACTATCTACAATATGAGGCTGTGCCAATTAAAGCTCGGACCTCTTTCTGCGTGTTTGGGACAGGCATATCGGATATGCTCCAAATTCGTTCTGGCCTCAAATGTCTGCCCTCTTTCGACAGGCGGTAACTCAAATAGGACACCTCCTGGCGACAATATTGGAATTTCTTAAGTGATGCTTTATGACTGTGTTCTGCTAAGTGTGTCAATAACAATATAGTGCACTACTTGCAAGCATCCTCTGAATCTGCGGCTAGCAGCAAATCATCAATATACTGTAATAATGTGCATGTGTAGGGTAGTCTTAATGTGTCCAACTGTTCTTTCCGGGCCCTGCTGTAGATGCTGGGACTTTCTGTATAGCCTTGTGGTACTCGTGTAAAGGTGAAGGAGCGCCTACCTAATGTGAAAGCGAACAAATATCTGCTATCAGCATGCACTGGAATGCTAAAGAAAGCATTCTTCAAATCAATCACGCTAAAATGAGTGGCGGCAGCCGGGATCATAGTTAGAATTGTAGTAACATCTGGGACAATCGGAAACTGTGGAGCAACAATCTTGTTAATCGCACGCAAATCAATAATAAAACGGAACGGGATCGCATTATCACTTTTCTTGTACACTGGAAGAATCTGACTATTACACACACTCCCTGCAATTTCTTCAATTACTCTTCTATGCACCAAATCAGAGACCATGCTTTTCAAGGCCTGCTCACCTTCAACCGAGATTCTATACTGCGGGATATGTGGCAAGGAAACACCAGGTTTCAAGGTAATGTGGACTGGCTCTACTTGCAAGACACCAACATCATTAACGGCCCCTAGACGTGCTGGGACTGTACTTAATTCAGTTGGCAATGGCATGAATACAAACTGCGAAACAGGATTTTGTTGCGGTGAGATCGTCAAATACACTCCATCCGGAGAACAGTAAATCACAGCATTCAATTTCTTCAACAATTTTAACCCCAACACATTCTCACCACAATTCTTGGTCAGTAGGAATGGACACTGCTCAGTGAACGGACCCAATGTAATGGGCACCGGCTTCGAAACCTGGCAGATTACTGGTGTACCTGAGAACCCTACGGAAACATTGCTTTGCCCCGACAGTGGTATATCTGGAACCCGCTGATGGTCGATTGAGCATTTTTGTGCACCGGTGTCTACTAAGAATACATGCTCCCTATTCCCAATTCTCATCTCTACGTAGGGTCCTTTTTGGTCAATGGGAATAGGTAAAGTCTTCAGTGTAATATGCATTGCAGGGATTATCGAATATCTTCCTGCCACTTGTATTCTGTTGGTTCCTTTGGCCTTCTTGGGGTTGTGTCTGTGGCTGTGATTGTGGATTATCTGCATAATTATTCCTTCCAGAGCCCCCTAGGCCTAGACGTCCCCTCGATCATCTAGATAGGGTACCATTCGCTCTCTGCTGGAGAATTGGGCATTGTGCGCGCCAATGGCCTTCTTGTCTCCAGCATGCACATTGGTTAATGGATGGGTGACCTAATTGGGCGCAGCCCTGTGGTGCGTAATGTCCTCGTAACTGTGTGTTACCACCTCTAGCTCCCCTTGCCACTTGCTGAAGCAAAACCCTTGTTTTCAATTCACCTTTCTTTTTCTCCACCTTATCCTTCTCTGCATTCACACTATTTTCATAATACTGAGCCATGTGTAGAACCTCAGATTGCGACTTTGCTTGCCATGTGCTTTCAGACGTCATAATCAGTGTCTGTATTTCGGGCAACAAACCTCGCACAAACCTGTCGACAAACAATCTTTTACCTGGTTCCGTACTCAGATCTTGTCTCCTAAAATCCGAAAACACTTCCTCAAACTTATTCCTTTATTCTGTAGCTCCTTCCGACTTGTTTTGCATGCAAGCAGTGAGTTTGTCCCAAACAATCCTTTTTTCTGGGACAATCGTTTTCAATTTAGTGACAATGGTCATAGGCAATGTTAAGATAATCTGCGGCGGTCGCTCACCAGCCTTCCTATCCCTGTCTGCTTGTGTCATGTTCGCCCATGTGTCGCCTAATCCTGGCCTGTCATCCGCGGACCTAATCTGTTTCCTTATGTCAGCAGGCAAAATAACAGGAAATAACAAATCAATATCGCCCAATGTAAACACTGATGAATGTAAAACCGATTCAATTTCCTTATAGAATCCAGGAGGATTCTTTCTAATATCTGGAATCGACTGTTTAAGTCATGGGTGCACAACATACGGGCCGCGGGCCAGTTGCAGACCGCCATGCCCTTTTGTCTGCCTGCGAGGCACAAAGACTTTCCTAATGGAGGGCAGGCCGCAAGCAGCATCGGCCGCCCTCCATTAGGATAGTCTTTGTTGTCTTCCGGGCCGGACAAAACACTGGCCCTCATTGGTTCAGTGTACACGCACCATGTCGCTCCTACGAGCCACGTAGTGCGTGTGTGCTGCACCAATGGAGTGCCAGCACTACGACTGGCGTGGACCATAAGGCTTGATGCCGGAAGACATTTCAGCCTTGGACCACGCCAGCCGTAGTACGATTCCAGTTACCTCGCCCGCGTTCCAGCTTACCTGCCTTCCAGCACGTCTCCAGTAAGTGGTCTGTTTGTGTTTGTGTGTTGGGTCTGTTTGTATGTTGGGGTGGGGGGGTGTCGGATGTGCATACATGTTTGGTTTTGAATGTTTGTGTATGTTGAGATGCGGGGGTGGGGGGTGTTGGAGGTGCATGAATGTTTGTTTTTGAATGTTTGTGTATGTTGAGATGCGGGGGTGGGGGGTGTTGGAGGTGCATGAATGTTTGTTTTTGTATGTTTGTGTTGTGTATGTTGAGATGCGGGGGTGGTGGGGTGTGTCGGATGTGCTTGAATGTTTGGTTTTGAATGTTTGTGTTGTGTATGTTGAGATGCGGGGGTGGGGGGGTGTCGGATGTGCATGAATGTTTGGTTTTGAATGTTTGTGTTGTGTATGTTGAGATGCGGGGGTATCGGGTGTGCATGAATGTTTGTTTTGGAGTGTAAGTGCAGTGTATGTTGAGATGCAGGGTCTGTATGTGTGCATGCTTGCTAGTTTGTATGCTGATTTAGGGGGTGTGGGGTTCTGGTCTGTATGGGTGCATGCTTGAGAGTGTGTGTGCTGAGTTGTGGGGTGGGGGTTTGGGTCTGTATGGGTGCATGCTTGAGAGTTTGTGTGCTGATTTGGGGGTTGGGGGGTTCGGGTCTGTATGGGTCATGTTTCAGTGTGTGTGCTGAGTTGGGGGTGTGGGGTTCGGGTCTGTATGGGTGCATGTTTGAGAGTGTGCTGATTTGGGGGATGGGGATTCAGGCCTATATGGGTGCATGCTTGAGAGTGTGTGTGCTGATTTGGGGGGTGGGGGGTTCGGGTCTGTATGGGTGCATGTTTGAGTGTGTGTGCTGAGTTGGGGGGTGGGGGTTCGGGTCTGTATGGGTGCATGTTGGAGTGTGTGTGCTGAGTTGGGGGGTGGGGGGTTCGGGTCTGTATGGGTGCATGTTTGAGTGTGTGTGCTGATTTGGGGGGTGGGGGGTTCGGGTCTGTATGGGTGCATGTTTGAGAGTGTGCTGATTTGGGCCGACATGGGGCATAGTGTTTGCTTGAGGGGTGGGGGCCATGGGGCATAGTGTTTGGTTGGGGTGGGGGAGCCATGGGGCATAGTGTTTGGTTGGGGAAGAGGGGGCCATGGGGCATAGTGTTTGGTTGGGGGTTGAGGGAACCATGGGGCATAGTGTTTGGCTGGGGGTGGGAGCCATGGGCCATAGTGTTTGGTTGGGGTGAGGGGGCCATGGGGCATAGTGTTTGGTTGGGGGTGAGGGGCAATGGGGCATAGTGTTTGGTTGGGGGATGAGGGAGCCATGGGGCATAGTGTTTGGTTGGGGGTTGAGGGAGCCATAGGGCATAGTGTTTGATTGGGGGTGAGTGGACCATGGCGCATAGTGTTTGGTTGGGGGTGGGAGCCATGGGGCACAGTGTTTGGTTGGGGTGAGGGACATGGGGCATAGTGTTTGCTTGAGGGGTGCGGGCTATGGGGCATAGTGTTTGGTTGGGGGCGAGGGGCCATGTGGCATAGTGTTTGGTTGGGGGTGAGGGGGCCATGGGGCATAGTGTTTGGTTGGGGGTGAGGGGGCCATGGGGCATAGTGTTTGGTTGGGGGTGGGAGGCATGGGGCATAGTGTTTGGTTGGGGGTGAGGGAGCCATGGGGCATAGTGTTTGGTTGGGGGTGAGAGGGCCATGGGGCATAGTGTTTGGTTGGGGTGAGGGGGCCATTGGGCATAGTGTTTGGTTGGGGGTTGAGGGAGCCATGGGGCATATTGTTTGGTTGGGGGTGGGAGCCATGGGGCATAGTGTTTGGTTGGGGGTGAGGGGGCCATGGGGCATAGTGTTTGGTTGGGGGTTGAGGGAGCCATGGGGCATAGTGTTTGGCTGGGGGTGAGCGGCCCATGGGGCATAGTGTTTGCTTGGGGGTTGTTTGGTTGGGGTGAGGGACATGGGGCATAGTGTTTGGTTGGGGGATGAGGGAGCCATGGGGCATAGTGTTTGGTTGGGGGTTGAGGGAGCCATAGGGCATAGTGTTTGATTGGGGGTGAGTGGACCATGGCGCATAGTGTTTGGTTGGGGGTGGGAGCTATGGGGCATAGTGTTTGGTTGGGGGTGAGGGGGCCATGGGGCATAGTGTTTGGTTGGGGGTTGAGGGAGCCATGGGGCATAGTGTTTGGCTGGGGGTGAGGGGCCCATGGGGCGCATAGTGTTTGGTTGGGGGTTGTTTGGTTGGGGTGAGGGACATGGGGCATAGTGTTTGCTTGAGGGGTGGGGCCATGGGGCATAGTGTGTGGTTGGGGTGAGGGACATGGGGCATAGTGTTTGCTTGAGGGGTGGGGGCCATGGGGCATAATGTTTGGTTGGGGGTGAGCCATTGGAAACATTATGTATTGTAAAAATAAATGGTTTATTTAAATACAGGTAGGCCCAGATAAATCTTGCGGGAAATAAGTACTATCGCATTATGTATAACCACAATTCTAAAAACACAACACTATGCTTGCAGGTACACAGACCAAAGCATACAACCTTATTTGGAACACCTAACAGTAGCTCTATGGAAGTCAAAACTAATAGTTACTTTTGGATTACTTGCAGTAATACAGGGTAGAAGACCCTAACAGTTGTACCGTGACGCTCTGCAAGAAATCACATAGGAAGTCAACTGGACAATACCCTTTTCTGATCTAGTGAAACACAGATTATAAAAACAGTATCAACCTTTAACTAAGTTTTGTATAACAAAGTTAAAACAGGTAAGTAAGACCCTTTTGTGTAATTTTCAGTTACAGTTGCTTTTCAGTTCAGTCTAAGGGAAGCAGAAACGTGTTAACTTATTTTTGGATGGCACTCAGCTATGCAAGGTAAGTAAAACCTATATACTTCTGTAAGGAGCAACCAGCAACCTATGACCTAGGCAGATTTAATCTGGACAGGCTAACAGCAAGTCTGGGATAAGCAACACCCAATTGGGGACCCTCCTGCAATTATCCTAACAGGAATAATAAAGTGAAACTCAATTCACAGGTGAGTAAGTTCACCTATGTACTTTGTTAGAATGACGAGACCGGTTCTAAGGAAAGTAAGACTTTGAGAATACTTATTTAAGAAGGCACACAGCTTATTCAAGGTAAGTAAATCCTCTATATACTTATCAAAATGGCAGAACATATCTAAGGTAAGTAATACCTTTTTGTAACTATTCACTCGGAGTTTAAAGTTACCAACTAACTTCTTTACAAGTAATCCTTTCAACACTTGTTTTTTACTTTTCAAGGCAGACCCCTCAAAGTATCCAGCCCTTCACAATTGTAGTACATGAGTTCTCTGAGGCAGAAGAGGGTCCCTGGTTGTCTAGGAGCCAGCTGTAGGAATGGTGAGATAGGGCTCAGTTGAAGGCAAAGTCAGAGGTTTTTTCTTTTAGCGCCACTAACCCAAATGCCTAAGGGCACTCACAAAAGATTCACATAAAGAGACCGTTGAAAGTAGGCCTAAGAAAATAAAACACTAAGAACAAGCCACATACTGGGAGAGAAAGGTTATGAGGTAGGCTTGTTAGGGAGTAAGTGAACAAAATAAAATTAATCAGCTTTGGCCAGCATCAAACAAGGTTTTCAGGTGCTTCTTAAAGAGGGCAGTTGAATCACTGTCTACTAGGTGTTTGGGAAGGGCATTCCATAAGGAAGGAGCCCAGAAGTTAAAACTGGCACCACCAATTTTTTTAAGAGTTGAACATGGTTGTATTAGGCGAATGGTGTCATTGGAACGTAAAGTACGTCTGATAGGTTTCTTTGTAAGCCTGGTAATCAGGTAAGATGGGGCTTCATCATGAAGATCATTAAACACTGTGACTAGACCCTTGTGCTGTAGTCTGTGTTGAATGAGCAGCCAGTGTAGGCTCCTTCTGGCTTCCGTAACATGTGCTTTAGGGTTAAGACCCCACACGGCACGTACAGCTCCATTCTAGATTACTTGCAGTTTTTTATGTTAGTCAGTGAAGTACCTATTAAGAGACTATTGCAGTAATCTAGTTTGCAAAATATGATGGCAGCTGCTATCTTGGCAAGCTTTACATCAAACAGAAGGGCGGCTGTGCCAGAGTAACTGTGTATAAAAACAGCTAGATGATGTGAGGTAACTAACCTGACGATTAAATGATAGTTGAGGGTCAAATAAAACACCCAAGGTCTTGACAGTTTTGGAAAGGGGAATAGCGTGTTGAGCAATGGTAAATCTGTCATAACTAGTGTCGAGCCGTTCCAGGTTTTGTGGGGTGCCCAGAATAAGAAACTTTCTTTTGCTTTTTTTAAGATCAAGTGAATTCAGGGACATCCATTTTTTGGATCTCTGTAAAAATGTGGTTAATGTGCTCAGAGTCATTGATGTAAACACCAGAAAGTCTATAGAGGATCTGTGTGTCATCGGCATAATTTACGAAGTAAATGCCCATTGTAGACAGGTCACACAGAAGTCTTTAGTAGTTCCAGATGAAGACTGTTCAAACAAGTATTTTACTTTCGAGTTAGTTGAGGGTCTAGAGACTTCAGAGAAGACACCCTAGGAGGATCCCACCACTGGACCTGGGTGAACTGGACGAGAGTCCTCTCAATCACAGAAGACACCCCAAAACTACACAGGATTCAGAAGAGACTTAAGGTTAGTAAATACCCAAGCCAGTACAGTAGCTCAGCACACACCATTTTCTGGCAGGAGAACTTCAGTATCTGTAGCCAAGAAACCCTGGCACTGCAGTCCTTGTCAGAAGGACAAAAGACCGGACCCTGGATGGGCCTTTTCAGCAAAGATTGACACAGAGGGCTTCAGGCAAGGGTTTCCTCACGGCTGGATGCAGCTCTGTGGATTTGGTGCCGTTTCAGGAGCACAGAAGAAGACAGAATATGGCTGATTGGATTGTCGTTGTTTGCAAGGTCATCCTCTTCGGTTTCAGTTCCAGTTCGACTACCTCTTCAGCTTCCAGGATCAGACCTTTATGCAGGAACCTAGCCAATAAAACAGCCTTGCAACAGTCAAATTTGGGGTGGTTTGCAGCCAGACTCCCAGTTAGAACTGAATTCTCATAGGCAACTTTGGATTCCTCCTTCGCATCTTGCCTTTACAGACATTCTGGAGCCTGGACGGGGAATCCACAGGATTCTTGCCGAAGATAAAGTTAACACAAAGATGTTTCTTGCCCTGGAGGTCAGGGGAAGGAACAGGAAAGGACAAGTAACACTGAAATAGCGAAATAAGAAGGCAGGGGCCATTTTGGTAAAATTAGCACCCATGGGTACCTTTACTGGGGCTGTGGAAACAGCCTGCGGTAAAGGCGCACTGCATTAGTTAAAAGGTTCACTGCCACCAGCCATAAAAGGTAAGTTTGTCCTTGCAACATAAATGTTAAAGGGGGATACATTGTATTTCCCCAGCACTCCAATGTAAAAGGGATCCACAGATCCTTTCTACCATTGGGAACTGTAGTTCTCACAAGGCTACCCAGAGAAGGTTAAAAGGGGAGCCCCAAAGGCAACCCAACAACAATAGGCAGTGTGTGCTAAAAGTTGTTGTTGTTGAAGAGGATACAATTAAAAAGGCACTATGCAGAGTCTTAAAACAAATGATAGAAGGATTCTGTGAGCGTGGAAAAAGGTTCCCACTCACTGAGGTATCGGGGAAAAATAATCCATCAGTAAAGCAATATGTTCTGAGGTTGACACAGGTCAGGAAGACCTTGCTATGAAAATCTTACCCAACACAAAGATATTGTCATGCCTGTGCCACTGGCGCACACATTGGCAACCATCATGGACTATTTGGAAACTCATTTATCTTCATGATGCTCTTTGAACAACCCCTATTCACACTTTGGTCCTTAATTTCCATTTGCATGACTTTGGTACTTTCTTATTTAATTCAGCTAACTACATGTACCATAATGCACCTTGCTACAGTTAACAATTCCTGGCTATTCCCATTCATCAGTATTGGAACCACAATCCCCTGAAGCCCTAGCGATCAGTGCTGCTTCCACCTTCTCAGGACCAGAGACAGAGGAGGCACATTACCTTCAGGTGTGCTTCTCCAGGTGCTGCCAATTAGCCTGCCTAAGTACAGAGCAGGGCTGTATTTAAGCAGCTGCCTGCAGGAGCTCAGGCTCTTGCATCAAGAGTTTTCCCAGCCCCCTTTTGCCTTGAGCCACGATTTGTATGCTGTTCCTGTTGCCGTATTATCCTGCTTCTGATCCAGTGTCCTTGCTGCCCTGCTCCTCTGGGCTCCCTGTCTTGCAGCCTGCTATACTCCTCTGCCTTCAGCCCTGGTCCTCTGGGCTCCCTGCCTTGCAGCCTGCTACACTCCACTGCCTTCAGCTGTGGTTCTCTGGGCTCCCTGCCTCGCTGCCCTGCTCCTCTGGGCTCACTCCTTGCTGCCCTGCTCCTCTGGGCTCTCTGTCTGCAGCCTACTACAGCTCTCTGTCCGGCTCCTCTGGACTCCCTGCCTTGCAGCCTTCTACAGTCCTCTGCAGTCCACAACAGTTTGCCTGCACCTTGTGCCATCCGTTACCGCAGCCCTGCTTCCTTGTTTGCAGCCCCCCTATTTCCTGGCTACTGCTCCCTTGCTCTGTTCCTTGTTTGCAACCCCCTGTTCTTGATCCCTGTCCTTCTCTTCCTTGAGTCTTCTGTCCTCCCCTTAGGTTATCCATTTCCGTTATACTGTTTCCTTCTTTTCCTTCTGCTAGCTTTCTCTTGTCTTTCCAGCCCTGACTTACTGTTCTACTATTCCGTGTACAGTTTCCGGTCACCATTCCCTAGTTACATACTGGGTTCTGCCCTTCCTTTCTTCCAGATCCTATTCTGAACCTTGTTCTATTTGACTTCCTTTTCCCTGGATATGTCTGTTCTTGTCTTCACTTGTGTCTTATGTAAATCCTTTGTACAGAGCTTGACTGTTGGTTTCTGGCAGGCAACCTCTACCCCTTCCCATGTCGCGTTTTCAGTGTCGTACTTTGTGTCATTGTTTGGTTCCTGCTGGACCCGTACAGGCTTCAGTCTTGTGAAGTACTGTTACCTTGTTTGTGCCTTAGGGTTTAGGTACAGACACCCACTGCTGTTGTTCCCAGCCATGAGCATACAGAGTGGGCCCCTATTATAGCAATCTCTGCAGAAGGCTGGAGTTTCCAAAGGTCCGTGGAACACTCTTTCCCATTTCTGCATACATCCCAAGAGGGAATCCAGTTTGTTTGTACCTTTGTAATCCCTGCCCATTTTTTTCACAGTTACTGTGGCCTATTCTTCCTTCTTGTTAAGCTTCCTGCTGTGTGGGCTTACCTGTCACTTTACATCAGCACAGCCACCCAAAACCTACCTGGGTGCCCTGTGCCACTCTTGACAGAGTTCCATTCCTGACAGATATACTTCTATGACCAAATTACTAATGGTTTTGTTTGTATCCTGCATTGGGAATCCAACCCACAAGCATATACATGTTGTACTTCACATATTCTAGAAATTAGCCTGATTCCCATCTGTGTGTGATCGTTCTCCCCAATATAGGTTCAGCAGCGATGTATTGCAGTTTTTTCTTAAATTGCACGAGGGATTGCCATGGCCTGAAAAAAAAGAGTGCTCCAGGGACCGCTATCATTTTGAAGAAGGAGATCCAACCCATCAGAGACATTGGGATACTTAAACCAGTTTTTTCTATTTCTCTTAAATCTGACTAGGAGTGAATCAACATTTGCCTTGTATATTTTGTCTTTGTTTGCTTGCTCCAACCATCACCCCTATCGGTGAAATGGGCTAGTCTGAATTGCCAATGGGAGAGACTTTTAGGTTTCTGCCTGAACCATTGGTATAGTCTTGATTTAGAGCAAGTAGTTTAGTCTAGGGGCTAGATATTTATTATCAAAAGAAAAGATATTTTGGGATTTTATATATAATAATCTTTTGGTTTATATCGATATAACTAGACTCTGATCTGGATTTGGATCTGGAATCCATAGTCCTTGAACCTTTTTCTAAGACATGCCAACTGTTCGGTACTTAGAGTAAAAATAAGTTGCTATGAGGGATGCCCCTGTAGGCTGCTACAACCCATTTGCCAAGTGGAAGATGTCCTTGTCGTTTTTGACTCTAGCTAGTGGTTCATTTTACAGTAGAGCAACCCAATGTAAAAAGGTTTCATAAAGGACATTGTTTTATGTCTGAAATGTAATACCAGTCCTCACAATCCAAGGCTTTGCACTCCCTCCATCGTCAGAAACAATCTGCAAATGTTGCCATCGTAGTCATGCTGTCGGATGAAAACATATTGATCCTCTCCCCACCCTTACTAATTACTCACACCAACCTAGATACCAGTGTCTTACTTAATATTTTGTCAACATTTATCTTGGACAGTAGCCAGCATAATCCCAATGCTTAGCATCTTTGCCAGGCTTAAGCAGCAACACTACTGTAGCTTCCCTAACACACTTTTAGAGAAGGGCAAATACCCTTCTTGAAAGCTTCCTTGTAGACCACAAGACATCTTGGTGATGGTAAATCGGTATACATTTGGTAAAACTCAACTGTGTCAACCTGGAGTCCTGCCTCATGTTGGTGCTGATTTTTAATAACCTTTTACAAATGTATTTTGGTTTCAAAAAAATATCCATCATTTTATGAGTGCGCTATGTATGCACTGCGTGAAGAAATTTGGTTGTGGAATTAGGTTTCATTGACTAATGGGGCAGAAGCTTGCAAAAGCGTTTTGAAAGTGGGTTGTTGGGCACTATAAAGCAGGCCTTTAGTCCATCTTTACTGAGGTAGTGAATAGGTAAGGAGCACAAAGTTTTGCCAGCTGCTTTGACTGGCTACTTAGCTATGTGTTGTTGTTCAAGTCCTGAAGACAAACCAAAGCATAGCTTCAGGCCAGTCGCAGATCAGACACTTGAGGCCCTCCCAACCCCCGCTAACTGGAAATCCCTCTACTTGCTGCACTTTTCAATGTAACCAATTGGTTGATAATCATGGCGACAAAACAATGTCTGAGGTTCCATCTTCCTACTGGCTGTAAGGTGTTGTGGCAGTCTGAAAAAACTTGATAAATATATGAAATAGCAGTAGGATAACCCTGTTTTATGGTATTTATTTTTCAGCCATTTCTTTCTGTATTTATCCATATTTAATTTTTGGCCTTTTTTTCTGTATTTATCCAGATTTATTGTTTGTCATATAAAAAGAGAATTCACAACCAGTATTTTACTGCATTTACTCTAATGAAAAAAAAAATGCATTTATTAAACCACACATTCAGCCATATAGGAAAGAAATGCTAGATCTGTTTTTTCCGTAGCAAACGGTTTCTCCTGTGACTGCTGCCTTAAGATATATGCTGTCAGCAATTTGAAGGACTTTAATGCTATCTTTATCCAACTTGTACACTCCCCATGTTGCCAATCTGCAATGCGATTGGCCTGTGATGTATGAGTGACATCATAGAGAACCAGACAGAAAGACATGCAGATCGACTTCCGTGTGTACATTATTTATAATGTACAGCTGTGTCTGGTGGGTGAGCATTGCATTCTTTCCAGCAGCATAGGGCAATGTACGGCAAAATGCACACGCATGATACCTTGTTTATTTGCAAATGCTCCTTTTTCGTCTGGCCTTGGGGATATTGCTGATCTAGTTCTACCTGTTCTTGCCACCTGCCACACCAAAGTCGTACCTGGTTTGGGAGGTGCTATGAGCTTGGCTAGAGAAGCAGTTCTGCTTTAGCCTCTCATGCATATGTTTGGATTCTGCCACTGCACTATTTCAATGCCCTAAGCGTGGGGTAACTGTAGAGCAGGCACGGGGGGCCACTGCTGTCCATTGTGAGCTTACAAATAGGCTGCAAAGCCATGCCGCCTATAGATTAGTTTATAGGGACTTGGGGCCCAGACTGTAGAACATGTGGTGCACTCATCCTCCTCCAGTTTACTGTGGCCTCCTGAACCCTGTCTTTTTTGGGTATTCCAACATGCTGCAGAGTCTGTGTTCCGCTGAGGAAGTAAACTATATGTAAAATGCCAAAACCAACCTGATTAACTTTGTATTTCTAACCAATAAAACGCTTGTATTTGTGACTAGTTTAGCAAGTGAACAACCAGGAATCGAGGAAAATGATCAATGTTGGCTCACTAAAGTATTTCAGATAGAGTACAGGTTCTTGATTGGATCACCTCCTTCCTTCCTGACAGGACTCACTTTGTCTCTACGCCCCCTATTTGATCTGCCCATTGCCCTGGTCAAGTAGTGTCTTGTAAGACTCCCCCTACTCTCCACTCCTCTTCAACCTATATGTTGAGTCCCTTAGACAGATCCTTAGCAAACACAACATCAATTTCCAACAATATGCAGATGACGCACACTTACTTTCAACTTCACAACTCCACATCCTCAAAAGCAGCCCCCTTACCCCCCATCACTACCTGAACGGTCTCAAGCTCAACCCTTCCAAAACTGATATGCCCCACACTCCCAGGCACAAATCAAACTCACCCCCTGGATCAAAGAAAATGAAGAGTCATGAATGTCATTCATCACGTTGGATGCTACAGAAATGGCAGGTGAACATTACGTATGGTATCTGACTCTTCCCCACCACTGTACCACAGGTGTGAAAGATGGTACTCGCTGAGACAATCCTACCCCACAGGGATTA
Source organism: Ambystoma mexicanum (assembly GCF_040938575.1). Taxonomy (NCBI): domain Eukaryota; kingdom Metazoa; phylum Chordata; class Amphibia; order Caudata; family Ambystomatidae; genus Ambystoma; species Ambystoma mexicanum. The sequence continues at coordinate 1,551,125,533 of NC_090932.1, forward strand.
CAGACTAGCTAAGCCTGCAGGCTATGGAGGAGATGAACATGTTGTAACAAAGGTGATGAAAGTAAATTACGTCACTGCCAAGCACTGACACTTGTAGGTGCATTAGACACAAAGCACATACACATCCACTATGAAGATACACGAACAATAGGTCCAATTGCGCTTAGACATGAATATGCTGCATCCATTAGGTTAGAAAACATGCTTTTTTTTTTCTCTATGCCGAAACGCAAGAGGCACACAAATACACAAGAAGCTTACCTAATGCAGAACGTGACTAAAATGAGCGGCAATTCAAAACAAGATGGACGGCGCAGCCACATGTGAGTGAATGGACAAAGCTTTGAGGCTGCAGGGGGCCCTGGCTTGCTGACTAGGCAGAAAAGCCAAACCCGAACAGCTCAGACAATAAGGGCATATAGTTTGCCAAGGCTACCAGAGAAAAGAAGAGTTGAATCAGCACACGCAAGTACAGATGGTACCAGTTCCCAGATGTGAGACACAATTCTCTTATATTACCAATGAAACAGGTTATGCTGGAAGGTCAGATTCTGATCAACTCAGACTTAATATTAAGAGGAAGGTTGCTCAAACAAGTCTCTAGAGGCCAAAGTAGGCAATACCTGCATTAATAAGTGCTAAAGCCCTTGTAAATGCTGAGCAGAATAATAAAAAAATGTGGTCTCCACACACGTGACCCACTGCTGGAGGATAATGTCTATTCATTAGAGTCGGACACAGACAGACAGAGCTTCGTTCCCATCCAGTTCTTGGGACAAAAGATACAAGGTAGTGCAATGTTGAAATCATAATGTCCTGGCTTGTGGCCTAGAGAATCAGAAATGGTAACCTTATTGGGACAAGTAGCACCTTGATGCCGTTCCCGCCACCCTCTGTTGTGCTCATGTGCTGGTAATCTTCCAAAGTCCCCAGGATGAGAAAACCACCATAGGCCAGTCATTGCCCACTCTTAACACTCGTCTATCATTGTTGCAACAGCCAATCAACCTGCAGCGTGATGACATGTTTGTTATTTGTAGCATTTTAGTAGGTGGTCTCTGGTGGAGCCACTGGACCAGGTGTAGCCAATCAATGCACTAACCCCTATGCAATGTGTATGTAGTGGATTCTCTTAACCAAGCCCTTACCACGTTAGGTTTTTTTGTGATGTCACACCTGTTCTTAAGACGTTGTCAAGCCTGCAATCCCTTGAGAGAGTGGAAAACCATCTTGATGTCCATAGCTGTCCCTGTTTTATATGGATTTTGTTAAATAAAGAGTCCAGAAATCTGATGAAGTACTGTTTTTTGGGTGTGGGATTTCCCCTGGCCTGTCCTCTTGCTTATCCATAGGGGTCCTCCTCCCCATTTTGACAAAATCACCCAGGACAACGCACACATCCCTCTTCACACCTGGCATATCAATTGGCTTCACCATTGAAGAAACAGCAGCAGCCACCACCCCAAAATGCAGCAGCCAGACTGCTCCCTGTACCCTAAAGAATTGCCTTTTAAGGACTCTGCAATGTTTTCAAAGCCATCCAATGCAAAACCCCATCTTCCCGTCACGACAAACTAAAACCCAGCACCCACACAAACACCAGACAAGCCAGCCTCTTCAACACATTCTGCTATCAAAACTAACATGCACACATAAACAAACATGTATCCACTGGGCACCCAGGGCATGGAACGCCCTACCTCCTTCAGACCATCACTACACCCTCCATCGCTGCTTTCAGAAAGTGTCTAAAAACATACTGGTTTCCCCACACATAACCCAACCCCTCCCCTCCATATCCTACCTCTTGTCTATCCTAACCTGAAAGCATTTTGTAACTTCTGTGTCACCGCCCACCTTTTAAAGCTTGTAAGGTGCCCTGGGACTCTGGGTGGGGCCAGCATTCTTAGCGCTTTGCCATCAGAGTCTTCTGAGCATTAGTCTCTCCAACATCCAGAAGGAATCCTCTTTGATGCACTTTCTCCCTGAACTGGTGTAGTCAACTGGATCACAGCTCCTGCTCAAATGCCTTCTCTCACAGAAGCTCCTGATTGTGCCCGCGTTGCTGGGCCTGGAAACTGGTACCCATACTTTGCCTCTCTGTTCCACACCAACCAGAGACTCTTCATCTCAGAAGAAACACACTGGTTTCCTCTCCCCCTGACTGAGAAGCCTTGGTGCCTGTGCGGTCTTTGTTCCTGCAGCTACATCTCCAAATGCCTCTTCTTTTTTCTGCGACTTACTTCTTCAATTGGACTTCTTTAACCTTTGTTCAATATTTATTGTTCTTTGGGGTCTCTCCAAACCAGCCCCATCTTCCGAAGCTCAATCCAGTGCTCAAGCATGACGGCCATGTATAGACTACTATTGCTGACTGCGGCCAAACTGGCTTTCCACTCCACTGTCTGTGACCCTCAACCAGTTAAATTGCAAGTCTTCAATAAACTTCCTTCCCAATGATCTTGGTTCCTCTACACCAGTTTGTAGTTGCTGGAAGGAACACTCAGTGGTTGCTGAACTGTGTGCACAGCTACCACCTCTAGAAACTGCCAACAGCCTCCTCCAAAACAGCTTTTTCGGTCCCAGGTTATTACTTTACTGTATTTCCAGTGGGTGCTGCTGGAAAGTCTTTCTTTGGTTAATTCGTCATACCTGGGCCTCTTCTTCATTGCACAGGGACTCCTGTGGGACTCACCCCCACAGAACTTGTCAAGCCCACTGGGAATGTAACGCAACTTCTTCCTGGCCACAGAAGCCGACCTTCCCACCTTGGTTGGCATGGGTTCTGGGTTCCTGATTGCGAATAACCGGTCATCACGCAGCAGCCAGTGGAGTGGGGCGGGGGTGGGGCTTAGGGAGAAGTTGTGCATAGGGAGGATGAACTAGGAACACTGGAAAGAGGGATCGGGAGCTTGAGTGGGTAGAGAGGGGCAGATTAGGAAAGTACATAGCATAGAATACCAACTTGATGATATGAACATACATAAACAGACCGAAGCTTTGTTCCTCCAGTTAGGCTCTTGTATCTCTTGCACAACCAGGACATATCAGAATGCCCTTTCTTAATCAAGGGCACCTGAATCCCAAGCCAGATGGTCTCCACTGCTTTCCCATCTGTCTCTACCACCCTCCTACCATGATTACATACATATAGTTTTATAGCCACATACACAAGCACAGTTAAAAACATACAATGGTCCCTAGGACTCAAAAGCCAGCAGCACGAGGAACATGTTGCAACAAACTACATATAAGCAATGTTCTATGCTCAATGAACTTGTAACCATGGTTCTCAGTCCAGTCCCAACTACTAGCACCCACAACACCTGTTAGGGAACATGTCTCTTGGTAGCCTAACCATAGACTAAATTGTCTAGTTCATGGAATTGCCGTTAGATGCATTCATGTCCCACAATTACAGATGTGCGCGTGTGCAATGCTACTTCTCTCAAGCCTGAGGTGCCGACTCCGGTCTCCTCAGGCGATGTAGTATGGGCGGGAAACTTGAGATCGCGAACTCGATCGCGGTTCTTGAAGCACGCCAGTGAGGGAATGCGACATGTGCCGTTACTCGCTTCAGAGCGGGACATACATGGAGCGCAGAGATCCTCTCAGCACACCGCAACCTCCTCCATGCAGGCCCCATAGTAGGCCGCTGGTCCAGACCACCCGACAACCTGCTCTAGTCTCGGCCCTTGCTTCCAACTTCCAGAAATCACCAGCAAGAATCATAGGCCGAGGCGTGGCTTAAGAAGCCAGCCCCACAATGTCTCGTACCGTGTCAGGTAACTGGCCACCATATCAGAAGCACAAAACTACTGTACATCATGGGAACTCTAGTTTCCAGCCCCAAACTCCTTACATAGCCTCCTCAAATCTGCACTACTAGCCTCCCTTGGTCTCTCTAAGCTTGCAGACTTGTATAAGAGCCCTGTCCCTGTATGAGTACCCTTTATGCATTTTCGTTTTTGGGAAGGACTCTATTGAACTCTTCTTTCTGAAAACTGCTTCTACTTATCTGATGCATTGAGGCATCTTTTGTTTTACTAAATTTACTTACATGTTAGTGTAGTGATTTTTCTCTTTGCCTTGTCTTAAATAAATATATTATATACATAGTGTGTGGACATTCTGTCATTTGGTATTAATGAAAAGTGTATACTGTACCTGTTAACCACCCACTCCACCTCCCGGTAGTAAGGCCTGTGCTGCTCTGTCATGACTACCACTCGATCCTGGTGAGCTTGATGGAATCACCAGCAAGTCAGGAAGATCCTGAACACAGGGCTCAATGAAAAAGTCTCCCTAACACTTAATCACACTGTTCGTCGTGCAGCAGCTAGGCACAGTAGAAGTATTGAAATACCCAAGCACATTGAAGCAAGGGGATTATACAAAGGATAGAGCCAGGTTTTTTAAAGGTTTTAAAATTTTAATCGGGGTCCCTTGGGCTGCCTATCGCCCCAACCCTGTTTATTTTCCTTGACTGTGTCCCACTTCACTTTTAATCATTTCTGTCAGACAGAATAGCAAGAGTTTTCCATAAAGCCTGTATGGCTTCCCCTGTTGAGCTCCTTTGTGGAGTTCCTCAGGGGTCTCACCTGTCATTCACTCTTTTTAACCTTTTTATGAAACCTTTATTTGATATTTTAGATTACCAGGATATTTCATACACAAACTATGCTGATGACACGCAAATTCTTATTGAGTTTACGGGTGACTACTCTAGATGCTGCGAGAGTGATTCAAAGCTGGATGGCTTATAATTCCCGAGCTTTGAATGATGGCAAAACAGAGCTTCTCTTAGTTGGTACCCAGCAAAGACTTTCCAAGCTCTCAGATTAGTATAAAAACGTTTAAATTGCTGACTACCCCAATCCTGTTCTCACCAAGGTTAAAACCTCTGGTGTATTTCTGGATTCTACTATTTCTATGCAGGATCACGTCAGTTCGGTTATTTTGTCATCAACCTGCTATTTTAAGCTTCTGTCGCATCAAACCATTTCTCTCGAATGAGAAATGTGCCACTCTCGCCCGTGCTATTTTTGGGGCTAACATTGACTACTGCGACAGTCTTCTTGTTGGCACTGCACAGAAATATGTGGCAAAGCTCTAAGTCCTGCAAGATAGTGCGGTTAGAATTGTATTCAGCATTAGTAGAAGAATGCATATTACTCCAGCTCGGAGAGCGCTTCATTCAAAATACATATTTCTAATATATTACCATCAACAGTTGTGAGGCCTTAATGTTTAAAATTGGCATGGACCATATAAATTGCCATTCTTATTCTTTGTATTTGTATTTGTATTTATTTTATTTATAAAGCGCACCAGGCCCAAGGGCCTCTGGGCGCATCACTTAGTTACAACATGGTAAAAGCAGACAGATCAATACAGTGAGTTAAAGCTATATACATACAAGAAAGTACAGGATAAACAGTTACCTATTTACACAAGGTGAGGCTGGCGGCTATTGCATGGATGGAAGTTGACGAGTGGGCAGGGGCTAGTCTTAGGCGGAAAGCCAAGTTTTGGCCATGTTTTTGAATCTCTGGAAGGAAGGTTCAGCTCTTAGCGAGTTGGGAAGCGAGTTCCAGAGTTTGGCAGCCATTACTGGGAAACTGGTCCCGCTAGATCTCTGAAGGTTGAAGCGTGGTATGGTTAGGCAGTCAGTCTGAGCAGTTCTCGGGGTCTGTTAGAGTTGTGGGTAGAGAATCTATTGGCCAGGTAGCTAGGTGCTTGGTTGGAGGCATTTGTGAGTGAGAGCAAGTGTTTTCAATGATATTCGTTGTGATGCTGAGAGCCAGCGTATACTACGCCTGGTGTCTGAGATATGTTGGTTCCTGGGGATATTAAGTGCAGCTCTAATGACATTGTTTGGATAATTTGTAACTTGTTTAAGTTACAAAGGTTGGTGCCAAGTTAGAGGGCATTTCAATAATCGATTTTTGACAGCACAAGTGTCCTGGCTAGTGTAATGCAGTTAGCTGGGGATAAGAAAGGACGACTGGCTGTGATCAGCTTGCAGGTGTAGGCAGCTGTGGAGGCAACTGCATTAGTTTGTCTGGCCAAGGATAGGGTGGAATCAATGTAGATACCTAATGTTTTAATGTCCTTGGAGACCTTGATGGTGTTACCATCAATGGTGAAGGATTTAAACGAGGGGTCTAGTTTGTTGAGCCTTTGCTGAGATCCTAGAATGAGGAGCTCTGCCTTTTCGTCATTCAGACAGAGTCCATGCTGTGCCATCCAGGCTTGGATGACTTGGTAGATGGCATTAACAGAAAGAGAGCCTGTTTTGTAGTCTCCTGTGATAGGGATGAGCATCTGGGTGTCATCGGCATAATTCGTGTATGTGATACCCAGATAATCCAGAATATCAAATAATGGCTTTGTAAACACGTTATACAAAGTGGGGGAGACACACGATCCTTGTGGTACCCCGCAGGTGACTGGTGAGGGTATGGCTGCTGCTAAGGGGGAAAAGACCCGCAGCGATCTGTTGTCCAGAAATGAACTGATCCAGGCCGTTGCTTTATCCGAGAAGTGGGCAGCTAGTTTAAGGTATCAACACAGTATTTGGTGATTTACAAGATTGAATGCCGCAGAGAGGTCAAGTAAAAGTAGTAGTGCAAGTTTACCCTTATCTTTTAGGTCTTCAATCTGAGTTTTAAGATCGATAAGGGCAGTTTCAGTGCAATCCCTCCCATAACTATTCCTGGCTTTGATTCAAACATGCCCCAAATGCCATGAGCCTAGGGCGGGTATGACCCACATGTTCTGGAGCTGCCCGACAGTTCAGCAGTTCTGGAGCGGCGTAAGGGAAAAAATGGGGACCGCTGAGATCGAGCTGGTGACCGATGAGCCGGCAGCCTGTATATTGGGAAGCTACCGACGGACCAGCAAGAACAAGCCCCTAAATAAACTCAAGGACTTGGCATATATAACAGCGAAAAGACGTATCGCTATGAGCTGGAAGAGTGCAAGGGGACCGAACAGGGCCCTCTGGTGGAATGACCTCAAAAAATGGATAGCTGCTGAGACGGCGGCTTGGGAAACGGCAATCCAAACACAGAGACTGGACTCTCGCGCAGATTTGAACCGATGGGTGGCTTTAACGACGCCATTACTCCACCCAGTGTCACTGGATAGCACCCCGAGCAGTCCAAGTGGCCCTGACGAGATATGAGCCTGAGACGTTTCTCTCTTGAGAGTTCCAATGGGGTCTCGGTGGGGGGGGGGGGACGGGGTGGTTGGGATAGTTAAGACCTGCTGTTCAGGCCTACGAATGTCGCACTGATTAATGATTGATTTTTTTGATGTTGTAAAACCAATAAAGAAACTTAAAAAAAAAAAAAAAAAAAAAAAAAAAAAACTATTCCTGGCTTTGAAGAGCAAATGTTGGAGTCGTTTTATGATAGTATAAAACCTAATACTCATTTCCTGTTATTGGGTGATTTTATTTATTGTATATACAATAAAATGGACCATCACACAGGGTCATTATGGAATGCCTTGGAAGCTATTTCATTCGAAAAATATGTCAAGTCTGCCACACACTCAGATGGAAACATTTTAGATTGGGGTTTGTTAAATAATTTGAATGTTTTGATATCGTCGATCAAACACTGCCCATGGTCAGGCTATCAGCTAGTTTCCAATAAAATGGTACTACAAATGCCAATAATTATGATGGCCTCGAATCCTAGAATTTTGAAGAAAGTCAGAAGCTTGAAAAAACACACTCCAATAGCCATTGCTCCCCTAGTTTCTCCAGGTCTTTGAAGGCTACATACACTTTCAAATACTAATGATATTGCAGAGATTATTCAATAAGTCCTTAACGGGGCGATTAATTCACTTGCTCCTGTTCAAGCAAAAAAATACATGGTTTATTGACATCATTAATTAAAGGAAAGCAAAAAGGCAATCTGAAAAGGCCTGGTGGAGGAACGCTTGCACTGAGTTTATACCTGTTTATAGAAAATCTGTCAAAGACAAGCAAGTTATTCTTGCATCTGAAAACGCTGTGTACAACCAGAGAATATTTAATGCTAAATCCAGCTCCAGGGAATTGTTTGTAATCCCCAAGAAGTTGGAGAGAAAGATTAATCAGAAGGCTTTGTTGGATATGTGTATGCCCGGTACCAAGACATTCAAAATGAATTTGAGTAAGATCGCTAAACGCCAACAAGTGATCAAATCTTGTAAACTATTGCTCAATAATCTTACATTTGATATATTGGAGCTGTCTGCTTTGCCTATGACACCTACAGATTATACCAGATTGTTCTGGCAAGTCTCTGAAAATGGAGTATGATCCAATATAAAGAACCTTAAACCTACTGCTTGTTTGGGCGATGTTTGTCCAGCTCAGACCACAAAGGACTATTTGCATAATTGCAGGAAGGAGAATGTTCAGATGGTCAATGTTTCCTTTTCTCAGTCCTGTGTCCCAGCCTTTCTCAAAGAAGCTTGTATCACCCCCCTCCTCAAGAAGGAAAATCTTGACCCTGCAGTTGCAAGTAATTATAGACCTTACAAACATGCCTTTTCTGATTAAGATCATTCACAGTATAGCATACTTGCACCTGCAGGTGTTTTTTGAAGAACATTCTGGGGGTTCGTCAATCCAGTGTCAGCGCCAAGCATGGAACCGAATCAGCTTACTCAACCTAAAATCTGATATGACCAAAATTGTTGATGGGGGTGATTCTGCATTATTGTTGCTGCTAGATCCATCCACAGCTTTTGACTTTGTTGACCACTCTCTTTATGCGAAGAGATTGGGTGAAGTGGCAAAATGCACAGAGGATGCGGCTGCATGTATTAAGTCTTATCTGGGGCCGTGTTCAGTTAAGAGTGGCTGTGGATAGTTGTCATGCTCGGCCGGTGAATCTTGACTGTGGTGTCCCGCGGGGATCATGCCTGTCCCCAACACAGTTTCATATTTCTACTAGGCCACTTTGTGATTTGTTGGATAGCGTCAGCAAGGTTTACACCAACTACGCTGATGATTTTAAAATATTTTTATAACTGTCCAACGATTATGATCAAGCCTCAGGCAGTCATAGGATCTACTCCATAGTGCAGTTGTGGATGGTGAGCAACTCATTGTCCCTCAACGACAATAAGACTGAGTTGCTTTTTGTCGGGTCTGATCATAGACTCAGGAAAATGGATCCATGATATGATCAATTTGTTATTGCGGGGTGGCAAATTAAGGTTGATCCCTATATAAAACCTTTGGGAGTTTACCTGTTTCATGAAAGACAAATGGGAATCGAAGTAGACTCCCTCAGCTCCTCTTTTGTGTACATCAATAGATTATTGTGCCAGATTCGCCCTTACCTCACCATGGCAAATTGAGTGTTGCTTACCACCGCCTTCATTAGGCTTGATTGCTGTAACTGAATTTAGACATACCAGCCAGCAGGCTATGTGAATAAGCTGCAAATCTTTAGTGGCGTAGCCTTTTCCAACATGGCGATATAACAACGTGCCTGGCTCCAAACGGGTTACTTCCACAAACCACGTGATGTAACACATACGTCTGCGGCGTTAGGATTTCTCCTCCCATGAGTGCATAAATACAGTGCCAAAGAGAGCAAGGCTACTGGAGTGGTTGTAATGGTAGAATTGTGTGCACCGTGGATATGGCTGTGTTACCATTAATTGTGCCATCGACCTAGAGGGAGTTCCTTAAGATTGATCGGTAAACCTTGGTTTTCTTTGGGCATTAAGCCTCTAAGGACGGATACTGGGAATACACTTCTCTAATTTTGTCCCATTGGCAGCGGGGCAGCTGGTCACATTCGCAGCGGGAACTCAGCTCCCATGTATTTAGACATGGAGGAAGACAGGACTCGAGGACGGTCGTTTTCCAGGAGCAGCAATCGGGTTGCTGCACCCGGAAGACGCTTGTCGGGTTTAACTAATTGACCCACGAGCAATCTCTCGATGCATCGGTCAGGGATGGGAGAACGAATTGCAAGGTTCCCCGGTGTTGGTTCCTTGCCTGTCGGCCGTTACAGCCCCGGGACCACCGGCGGTCTCGGGGGCAGCAACCAGTTTTGCTGCCCCTCTAGACAGCTGTGTCTCGATGCCGCGGTCTGTCGGCAGGTTATTATTGTACCGCTAGTCGGATGGACGTTTTGCATCCTGCAATTGACCGCGCTTATGTGACTGACCCTTCCAATGTCTTTTTACAGGCATTGGAGGTAGCAGTGTGTCGGGAAATCAACACAGATTATACGGCAGCTGCACATCTGAGGAAAATGACTTCAAGACCGATTGAGTGGTCCGTCCTCTTATCAAACAGAGCTGATGCCTAAGGTAATAATCATTTTATGACTCCACAATCCTGGTGGACATGAAATGGCTGGTTAATTGATACATAGAAACATGAAAGGGCCTAATGTAACACAGACCACCATCGTTTTATTCATCATTTTTTACATATGACAGGGTTATCGTCATTGGAATCTACGTAAAGGTCAAAAGGGAACGAACTGGCCCCACCATCAAAGACGATCGATGTGCTGTCTGCTTCTGGGGACGATGCCGTTATCCGTAGAAGACAGAGGTGTACAATAGCAAATAGCTGCCTGAAAACTACATTTTAGGTAAGGCATGCTATGCCCACTATTGAACCACTCATTTCGTGTGAGGGTATGAATGGGATTGTGGTTTTCAGTACGTTTTAGCTATAAACTGCTCCCCAGTGTTTTTGAATGAACATAGTACCTCTAGAGATTCAGTTGTGTGACTTTCAGACATGTCTTGCCCTCCTGTCCGTTGACCTCTGTCTGTGTGTGTGTGTGCATGTGTGGTTGGTGGGGGTGCCCCACCCGTGTGGGACAGTGGTACAAGTACAACCCTTCAGAATATATAGGAACAATTATTTTTTCCTACAAAGTAAATTGAATCTAGATGATGCCTGAAGATGGCTCAGGCATAGATGGACCCACCCAACATCACGTACTGACTCCCATGGTGAGTTGGGTTGCTCCTTCCTCGACTTAGAAAAAGCCATGTTGGGTGAAATTACAATGGTAGAGAAAAGTGGTATGCTCTTGGTTGTATATTGTAATATTGTTGATTGAGGATTTATTGAGATATATGTGTTTTTTCTCTTTTTCTCCTCTGTGGTTCTTATGATGCATCGATGGGCTGGAATTTAGAACGTACAGGAAAAGACAGTTAACTATCCGACAAATCAACTCAACACATATCATTTTGACTTACAAATAAGATCATTTGTTTTCTATTTTTATGTCCTGATGAGGTCCACTGGTGGGAATTTCTCCCTGTTAACCAGTTGCCCAAAACTTGAGTCGACATGACTACAGTTCTAACTCCTCTTAGGAGTCTGATTGTACTTGGGTCTACATAAAAATGATGTGGTGATTGTATATATTCAAAGAGATTTGACAATATATGCCAATTAGATTCAATGGTGATGCACTTTACTTGACCCTGAATATCGTCTAGCATCCAAAGGTCTATGTGATAGACCTGTTGGTTCTTCTTGAACAAATAATCAGTATTGCGTTATTAAGTATGAATGGTTTGTTTCTGAATGAGGATGGGCAGAGGCGTTGCTGGGGGGGGCAAAGGGGGCTATAGCCCCTGGTCTTTTGGTTGTAGTCCCAGATAGAATCTCAGGAGCTACAAACAAAAGGCTAGCTAGCCCCCAGTCCCGACAGTCCCGACATCAGCGTAGCCCTGTGTCTTTTCCAGACCTAGCAACGCCCGTGAGGATGAGAGTGATTGAGATGCATGCCTTGATATTGTAATGCTCACCTGACTCCCACGGAGGCGCTGGCCTGGTTCGCGCTGCTGTGACCTCTTCTAAGGTGATGCGCAGGGTTCGGAAGACGGATTGGACCGGGCCCCCAAATCTGGCTTGTCTGGCTCGCAGAAGTATCCTTCTGTAGGCGAAAATAGGGGATTAACTGTCTGCGGGGTAATGCAATCAGCCTCCCACTTTCCCCTCTCACCCTCCTCGAAACCCTTCTGTGATTCCTCGTAGCGTCTCACCTTAGGGTCTGGAAGGACGAGCTCTCCATCCTGCTTCTGATGCAGGGGCGTGTTGGTATCCAGTTACTTCACTGGATTTTCGGATTGGTGAGAACCAAACTTGCTTGGCTTCCAGGTAAGTTTTTTTGATAAGAGGTTCCCCTTGTGTCCATGCATTAATGTACTAATGCTAGTGTCTTTTTCCCCATAGGGGCTGGGGTACGGAATGCCGGGGAACAGGCACCGACCCGAGATGAGAGATGAAATCCTTGTAGAAATCAGGTAAGTCTTTAATGAGCGTTTTTTGGTAATGTCTTTTCATTCGCTCATTAAGCTAATGTCTCTTTTTTCCCCTTAGGGGCCGGGGTCTGGAAATGCCAGGATGCGGCGCGGACCCGAAATGAAGAGGGAATGAATCAACAGGTAAGTCTTAACATGGAGATTTAGCTTTCCTTATTCCCTTCTCTCTCTCACCTTTTGTTCTGGTCTTTTTCTCCCTAGGCGCTGGGGCGTGACTGCGAATCCGGATGATCGCTGCTGAACATGGAGGCGCCCTGTAAAGGTGAGTGGAATGCGACGCTGCAGTGATCGACGCGATGAGCTTTTAAATAAAAGTCTTCCTTTTCAGGATTGTCGGCGAGATGTCTCCGGGATGCGGATTTAGCAGGTAAGGACTTTTCCTTCTTCTGTTCTCTTCTTCTCTTCCTTTGCAGGTGATCCAGGATGCTGGCAGGCGTGGCAGAAGTCAGGATGCAGGAGCAGACACGGTGAGCGTCCAGCTGCTAGATGCAGAACAACGCGAAGCACGTGTGGCTGTTCGGGTGGTGTTTAAATAGCCTTGGAAGAAGTTCCAGGTATGTAGCCTTCCGCCAATCAGGTATGTATCCTTCCCCAACCACGCCCGGATGGTAAATTAGTCCCACAGGCAAAGTAGTTCCTTTCAGGCCTCAAGGAGGCCGGGATCCTGCAGCATGGTCTGCATCAGGTAAGTGCACCCAAGCACTTCCATAATGAGCCTGGAGCCTATGGCGCCAGGACTGATGTCTTTTATGAGCCTGGCGCCATAGGCGCCAATACACTGTCCAAAGGGCCCCTATATGGGGTTGCTGGGTCCTTCCTTGGGGACTGGATGTCCGCTTTCGGGGACGCAGGGCTTGAACCGGCTCCCCGGGAGCGGGCATCATGACAGCACTCCCCCCCCCAAGGCCCCTCCCAAGGTTGTTCCCTCCGGGGGTTTTGGTTTGTCTGGGAAGAGTCGGTGGAATTTCCTGACTAATCGAGGTGCATGCACATGGTCGCTGGGTTCCCACGACCTCTCCTGAGGTCCGTACCCCTTCCAATCAATTAGGTAGAACAGTTTTGACCTAAACATTTTTGAGTCTAAAATGTTCTTCACTTCGAATTCGGGCTCCCCATCTATTAGAATAGGTTCTGGAGGTTTGAGTAGTCGGGTTCCGGGTACCACTGGTTTCAAAAGTGACACATGAAAAACAGGGTGAATTCGCATACTAGCTGGTAAATCAAGTTTAACAGCCACTGGGTTAATTATTGCCGTAATAGAATAAGGTCCCAGATATTTTGGGTTAAATGTTCGAGGCCCTTTGAGTGGTAAATGTCTGGTAGCTAACCACACTTGATCCCCAATCTGATACGGAGGTGCTTCACTCCGATGTAGGTCAGCATTCTCCTTGTATTTTCTCTTGGCTTGTTGTAAATGCGTAGTTGCCTCTTTGAAGGCTTGGGTAATTGTAGAATGCAGATGTTCTACTGCAGGCATTCCGAGGTTCTGAGGTGAGTCAAGGTTTGAGGTTCGAGGGTGATACCCAAACAAAGTATAAAAAGCACTGTGGCCAGTTCCAGAGTGTACCGAATTATTATATGCGTATTCGGCTATCCAAAGAATGTCTTTCCAGTTGCTTTCAGATTGCTGTAACATACACCGTAAGTATTGCTCAAGGGTCTGATTTGTCCTCTCAGTCTGACCATCGGTCTGAGGGTGGTGACTGGTCGATAATCTTACGTCGATCTGCGCCATTTGACAACATTTGCGCCAGAAGTGGAAAATGAATTGGCTTCCCCGGTCAGAGATTAGTATAGATGGGAATCCAAGTAGCGGAACAATATTTTCGAGGAATTCTTTGGCTAGGACAGAAGCTGAAGGTAAACCTTTCAAAGGAATAAAGTGGGCCATTTTGGAAAACAAATCCACAATTACCAGAATAGTATTGTACCCCGAACAAGGAGGCAGGTCCGTAATATAATCCATTGATAGGGTGTGCCAGGGTGCTGGCGGTATGTCTAGAGGTTGAAGGAGACCGGCTGGTCTTTTCTTTTGACTTTTATTTTGGGCGCAAACACCACAGGACATCACAAAAGATTTAACATCTGTTCGCCAAGAGGGCCACCAAAATTGTCGTTTCACCTTTTCCTCTGTCTTGGCAATACCGGGGTGTCCCTCTATTAATGCATCATGATAACCGGAAATAACTAGTTTGTGTAATTCCTTTTGTGGCAGGAATAAGCGTCCTTGGAAATAAGGTAAACCATTATCTATGGTAAAGTCTGATCCCTTTTGTATCCAATCCTCTAAGGTTGTAGGGTCCAGGAGTTGTTTCACTCTGGCTTGAATGTCTTCAAACGTCTGTAACAAAGTCATGCCTAGAATCCTCTGTTCGGGAATTATCGGTACTGGTTCTGAGTTTGTATCAGATTCTCCCATTCCAATTCGGGATAAGGCGTCTGCTTTGCCATTCTTGTAGCCAGGTCGATAGGTAATCACGAAATCAAATTCAGCGAAAAACAAAGCCCATCGGAGCTGCCGTGATGACTGAGCCTTGGTGGTTTTCAAATACTGTAAATTCCGGTGATCAGTGATCACTGTGATGGTATGTCGAGCGCCAAGCAGATAATGCCGCCAGGCTTTAAAAGCGGACTTAATGGCTAACAGTTCTTTGTCCGTGATTGCATAATTAACCTTGGGTGCCGAGAATTTTCTGGACCAAAATGCTACGGGATGCAGTTGGTTGGTTCGGGATCTCTTTGGGACAGGACAGCTCCCATGGCTAGGCTGGATGCGTCAGTCTCGACGAGATAAGGGAGATCTGGACACGGGTGTTTCAATATAGGTGCGGAAGTAAACTTAGCTTTTAAATCCTGAAAGGCCTGCTCGGCTTCTTCAGACCATTCAAAACGTTTATTTTTCCTCAAGAGTGCAGTAATGGGTTGTACCACGCGTGAAAATTCTGGGATAAACCTGCGATAGAAATTGGCAAAGCCGAGCATGCTTTGAACCCCTTTTACAGAGCTAGGTGATGGCCATTTGAGGATGGCATCCACTTTTCTTGAATCCATTCGGACTCCTTTGGGTGTCAGGATGAAACCTAGAAACTCGACTTCTGTGGTATGGAAAACACATTTCTCCAATTTAGCAAATAGTTTGTGTTGGCGCAGTTTTTCAAGTACTGCCCTGACGTGTTTTCTGTGATCAGATTCCGAAGAGGAGTGCACCAGAATGTCATCGATATATACGACAACACAAACATCGATGAGTTCCCGAAGGACATCATTCATGAAGTATTGGAAGGCAGCCGGCGCGTTACACAATCCGAAAGGCATCACCTGGTACTCGAATAATCCGTATTTAGTACAGAAGGCAGTTTTCCATTCGTCGCCTTCTTTAACTCGTACCAGATGATAAGCCCCCCGGAGATCTAACTTGGTGTATATGCAAGCGTCCTTCACCTGGTCAAGGAGTTCAGGGATCAGAGGCAGAGGATAACGGTTTTTAACCGTTATCTGGTTCAATGCGCGGTAATCGATACAAGTTCTAAGGTCGCCTTCCTTTTTTGGGCACGAAGAACAAAGCCGAGGATGCCGGGGACTTTGACGGGCGAATAAAACCATTAACTAGGTATTGATCCAAATATTGTCTCAAATGCAGATTCTCAGGTTCGGTAAGGGCATAAATCCTGCTACAAGGGGGTTGTCCACTGGGCACCAGATCGATTTGGCAATTGTACGATCTGTGAGGAGGTAACGTGTTGGCCTGTTCCTTTTGGAAGATGTCCTGAAAGTCTTGGTATTCCGGAGGTAGTTGCATGGAGGCAGAGGTTACAGATGCTAGATTAATCTTCAAGTTTTCTGGGTAGCAGGTTTGTGTACAATCCGGGAAGGTTATTCTCTTAGCTCGCCAATCAATTTGAGGATTATGTGTCTCTAACCAAGGGATTCCAAGAATAACCTGAAACTGTGGAGCCTTGATTACATCAAACACAACACCCTCCCGATGGCCTCCATCGTCTGTGGTGATGACATCTTTGCTGGTTTTAGGACAGAGAGGGAGGTTAATCCTAGAGACCAATTCACGATCCACATAGTTTCCAATAGCCCCACTATCGATGTATGCCTTTATTGCATGCAACCGCTTAGGCTGTTCTGGATCTACGAGAACCATTGGCACAATGAAATGTGAGGTCTGAGAGTTAGTTTTCAAGCTCGGCAAGCGGACCCCTACACTTGTCGGGCGGAGTGGTTTCCCGAAACAGAGTCTTCATGGTTTTTATCAGCGGCTCCTACCGCCTTTTGGGGCGGTTTTTCCAGGCAATCTCGTAGAAAGTGTCCAGAATTCCCACAATAAAGACATCATTTTAACTGCCGCCTCCTTTAACATGCCTTTTGAGTTAAGGGTCCTTTAACCCCTCCAATTTGCATAGGCTCAGAGACATCAACTCCCTTGGGATTAGCATGGGTCTTGACCAACACCCGGGTCTCAAACCTGGACCGATCTGCTTTTCTGTTTTGAAGTCTGTGATCCAATTGGACCACTAAGTCTATATACTCTGTGCATTCTTGGGGCGGATTTACAACTTGTGCCAAGACATCTTTAAGTTCTCTGCGTAGGCATCGATAAAACAATGTGGCTCTTTTATCCTCTGGCCATCCCGTTTCCACAATTAGTCTATTAAAGGTTGCAATATAGGATAGGAGGTCCTTATTGCCCTGTCGCAGGGATAGAAGTTCGTCATCCAGAGCCTGCCCCTGAGAGTGTCGAGCAAATAACCTTTCCATGCTTGCTTGAAACCTTTGAAAATCACGGAGAATCGGGTCATCTTGAGTAACCAGTGGAACTGACCAATCGGCAGCGCAGCCGCTGAGATATGACAATACAAAGGCTACCTTGGTCTGATCATTAGGGAAGGCCCCAGGTCTGCATAGGAAGTGCAAACGACACTGATTCATGAATACGGCGAATCGTTTGGGGTCCCCAGCAAAGTGTTCGGGTGGGGCCAGCGGCATGTTTCCAGGTAGATTAATCTGCACAGGGTTACTGGAAACCACAGGAGCGGGGTTCCCTCCGGAACCGGGTAGAGGAGTTTGCCCAGCTTGACCTTGCAAAAGCTGTCTGGCCAGGTCATCAGTTCTTTCCTTTGATATTATTAATTCCCTCCTGAGGGCATTACTCTCTTGACGAGCGGCATGTACTTCGGCCCGTAATTCCCCCAGTAATTGGGCCAACTGATCAGTCTCAGAACTTTCCATAGCGCCTGGGTGGGAATTTGTAGGAAGGCTTTGCGTTCTGTAACGCTCACCTGGCTCCCACGGAGGCGCTGGCCTGGTTCGCGCTGCTGTGAACTCTTCTAAGGTGATGCGCAGGGTTCGGAAGACGGACTGGACCGGGCCCCCAAATCTGGCTTGTCTGGCTCGCAGAAGTATCCTTCTGTAGGCGAAAATAGGGGATTAGCTGTCTGCGGGGTAATGCAATCAGCCTCCCACTTTCCCCTCTCACCCTCCTCGAAACCCTTCTGTGATTCCTTGTAGCCTCTCACCATAGGGTCTGGAAGGACGAGCTCTCCATCCTGCTTCTGATGCAGGGGCGCGTTGGTATCCAGTTACTTCACTGGATTTTCGGATTGGTGAGAACCAAACTTGATTGGCTTCCAGGTAAGTTTTTTTGATAAGAGGTTCCCCTTGTGTCCATGCATTAATGTACTAATGCTAGTGTCTTTTTCCCCATAGGGGCCGGGGTACGGAATGCCGGGGAACAGGCACCGACTCGAGATGAGAGGTGAAATCCTTGTAGAAATCAGGTAAGTCTTTAATGAGCTCATTAACGCTAATGTCTCTTTTTTCCCCTTAGGGGCCGGGGTCCGGAAATGCCAGGATGCGGCGCGGACCCGAAATGAAGAGGGAATGAATCAACAGGTAAGTCTTAACATGGAGATTTAGCTTTCCTTATTCCCTTCTCTCTCTCACCTTTTGTTCTGGTCTTTTTCTCCCTAGGCGCTGGGGCGTGACTGCGAATCCGGATGATCGCTGCTGAACATGGAGGCGCCCTGTAAAGGTGAGTGGAATGCGATGCTGCAGCGATCGACGCGATGAGCTTTTAAATAAAAGTCTTCCTTTTCAGGATTGTCGGCGAGATGTCTCCGGGATGCGGATTTAGCAGGTAAGGACTTTTCCTTCTTCTGTTCTCTTCTTCTCTTCCTTTGCAGGTGATCCAGGATGCTGGCAGGCGTGGCAGAAGTCAGGATGCAGTAGCAGACACGGTGAGCGTCCAGCTGCTAGATGCAGAACAACGCGAAGTACGTGTGGCTGTTCGGGTTGGGTTTAAATAGCCCTGGAAGAAGTTCCAGGTATGTATCCTTCCTCCAAACAGGTATGTATCCTTCCACCGACCACGCCCGGATGGTAAATTAGTCCCACAGGTAAAGTAGTTCCTTTCAGGCCTCAAGGAGGCCGGGATCCTGCAGCATGGTCTGCATCAGGTAAGTGCACCCAAGCACTTCCATAATGAGCCTGGCGCCTATGGCGCCAGGACTGATGTCTTTTATGAGCCTGGCGCCATAGGCGCCAGGACACTGTCCAAAGGGCCCCTATATGGGGTTGCTGGGTCCTTCCTTGGGGACTGGATGTCCGCCTTCGGGGACGCATGGCTTGAACCGGCTCCCCGGGAGCGGGCATCATGACAGATATATCAGATCACAGGTTGGTGTGGTGTTTTCATAAAGGTTTTAAAGATTGTCGATCAACAATTGTCTTTTTTGTACACATTTTTAGATAGGATGATGATGTTCACATTATAAAAGAAGAAAGAAAATAAATTAAACAATAAATAAGTATTGACTAGATTACATTTTTTAAATTACTTTTACATCAGAAGGTATTTTTATTGAACCGTTAATTAATATTATGAATGCAAATAGGGCTTGTACATGTCATTTTACAATTGTACCTGTTGTGATGATCTTGCAGAACAGGGCCGCTAGGACTATTCATGGTTTGGGAAAATCTGAATATGTAACAACCACCTTACGGCGGTCGATACACTGGCTACCTGTCAAATACCAAATTCAGTTAAAGGTACTGTCCCCAACACAAAAATGCATTTTGGGCACATCCCTCCCAGTGCTTGACAGATCGCTTACAGATTAAAACCTCCACAAGAACTCTGGAATGATAATACTCTGCTCGTTCAACCCCATTTGATACCCACTAAATACGAGGGTATGAGTTTTGACATCTAGGCACCAAGGGCATGGAACAACTTCCCTCTTTAGTTTGTGATCTCACTTGCCCACTCAAATTTAAAAATGGCCTGAAGATGTACCTCTTTACTAAAGGAATTGCCTAAGTAAGTCGTTTACCTTTTTAATCATACTGTCCTCTTTGTCCGGTGTTTTGCGTAGGCACTCTGAGGCCTTCGGGTGTGAGGCTCCTTGTGTAAGCATTCAAATAAATACATTGCTTGCCGGTGAGAGAGTGCTTGAACTTCAGAATACTCTGCCTCATGCATGCATGCATGCATCTATGGTAGATGTCCTACTTACCTCAAGAGGAAGATTCAGGAGAAACAGAACACAAGGCTGTTGAGATCCAGACAGGATAACTTGTTGGTGGTGCCACTAGCTAAACTGGAGTCGGAGGGGAAGTGTTCTTTTAACTTTCTTGCCCCTTCTCTGTGGAATAAGCGGCCGAGTGCGCTAAAACTGGACTCCTCAAACTCTGCTGGCTTTTAAGAAGTCACTTAAGGCTTTCTTTTTTACCTGATGTTATTAGATTGTCTCGGTGGATTTTTATCCCGCTGATGTTATCTTTTTGCTGATCTTAGTGCTTTTATTTTTCTGCTTGTGTCGTTCTTGTATATTGTTTTTATCTTTTGCCTCTTTGGTGTTATTTGTTATTATTCTGTCTATGTTTTGTGTGTGCTCATTTGCCCTTGGGCCTTAGGCGGGTTACAGATTTTTAAACATAAACTCCATCCTCATCTTTGATATATCTATCTCCCTTCGCAGCTGCTCTTCAGAAAACCTTTCTGCCGCCAGGGGGAGCAGTGCGGTTTTGTCTGACACCTCCGCGTGCCAGACATGATTTGGGGGCCAGTGTATATGTAACGGCGCCACTCTACGAGACATCGGTTTCTTTTTTCTGTGCACTCTGCTGGCTTTATGAACACCGTTCCTTCTTCATTTAACACATTTTCTTCTATGTCTTCTCGAATTCGTCACAATGCCAAATCCTGCAAGGTCTTAGGGGTTTAAACCCTGTGTGGATTGTCGGCATCAAATACCCATTTCAGGTCCACACCGCATTTGCCTTTACTGTCTTGGTGAAGGCTACGATGCACAGGACTGCACTTCTTGCCACTCGATGGTGCTTCGAGAGCGTGAAGTTAAACTTTTCACTTTCCTCCCCAAGGAAAAAGGTGATAAGTGGACTCATTCGAGGTCGCTGGGTGTGGACCGCTGCACAGAGGAATTGTCCCCAGTCCGAAAGGGCAAAAAGAAACAACTCTGCAAGATGTTGAGTTCCCCTTGTGGTTCTTTGCAGCATCATTCTTCCTCGTCTTTAAAGAAGAGGAGCCACCAATCCAAGGCCGACCGAGAGGAAGAGTCCCCGCAGGTACAGTTTCCCACCCTGTCCTCTATCCCAGAGGAATAGGAGGCGTTAGATGCTGGACATCTTTTCCAAGACCCAATGCCAGTAGCCGCGGCGCCGAACGCTTCGGCCAAACCGACGGATCCCACCTCACCTGGGTGACCCTAGAAGGGCTCCTCAATCCCACACTCCCCAGAAGGGCATATATGTCCCATTTAGAGGACATTTATGATGAGGAAGGGGACCCTGCCCCTTTCAGCCTGGAACGCTTCCACCCATATAAGTGAGTGACTTCCTGGAGTAGTTTAATGCTATGTAATGTTATGTTATTTTGCACTTATATAGCGCCTTATATACCATTGGTATGGTCTGAAGGCGCTGGTAGATTGAACGCCCTTGGGAACCGAAGTTCAGATCAGTAGAGAGAGTAGAGAGAGTCAAAAGATGCGTGTGAGCACCTGTCAAGTGAACTCTTACCTTCTTCTGACTTCACTCCTGTCCCCCCTGATTCTTTACCTCCTTCCTGCTCACTTTGAGATGTCCCTTCCGATTCTGTTCCGAATCTCCTTTTCCAGACAGCTTGCTCTCTGGTCTGATGACAAGATCTACCCCGAGAGGAAGCCACCCTGCCCCTCGAACTCGGGGCAAAGGGGGCCCCCGAACCGGGGTAAACCGGTGTAGGGGAAAAAGCCCGGAAGGCACAAAAAAACCCCTCTTTTGCAGGTCTCTGTAGAAGGATGTGGCAGGACTGCCGGGCAGGACAGAGGTAAGCCGGTAGCGAAGCTTGGAAGGTCCGCTAAACAGAACAAGGCAGGAGAGCCTGCATCGGAAGGTCGGAGCGACCAAGCACATACGGAAGCCAGCAGGCACAATGGAAGAAGACACCAGTTGCTTTAAGCGAGGAAGAGGAAAACAAAACAAAGAGAAGGACTAGGAGGACAGAAAACAGGAGCGGAAAGAATGTACCAGGGAAGCGAAGCGATGCACAGGGGGAAATGTGGCGGAAGAAGCCACTGAAAGGAAACACTACAGCGTACCAACCCGGAGCCTGACGCGAGGGTTGCAACGCGCGGGCTTCCGGGTTGGATGACGCTAAATAGGCTCCACAGAGGCGGGGCGAAAGAAACTAGACCGCTGCAAGCAGACGTCGGCAGCGTGACGGCCAAATCAATGGCCGCCCCATCGCCAGCGTCTCCACAGCCGCCATTGGCGGCCGAGCGTGACAGTATGCCCCCCTCCAAGGCCGAACCCCCCGGGCTTACCCAGATGAGCCCGGTGAAAACCCCTGACCAGCCTGGGAGCACGAATATAGGAGTTAGGCTCCCAAGAGTCCTCCGAACTGGAGTAGTTCTTCCAGGAAACCAGGTATTCCAACCTGCCCTTGCAATATCTGGAATCCCGGATAGCGGATACCTCATATTCTTCAGGCAGGGCCTTGGCTTTACTCGACAATCCAGAAGCCTTCTTAACTGAAACATGGGGATCAACAGGTCGAAGCAGGGAGGAGTGAAAGACCGGGTGTACCCGGTGCAGGGACTTAGGAAGCTGTAATTTATAGGCAACCGGATTGATCTTCTTGATGATCTTATAGGGCCCTACAAATCGGGGGGTCAATTTAGTCGAATGCACCCATCTGGGCAAGAATCGGGTTGATAACCAAACTCGATCACCCTCCTTCCAATCAGGGCAGGGTAAGCGAGACCGATCAGAAGAAACCTTATACTTATGCCTAGCGGAAGCCAAACTCCGTTGAGCGGTAGAGTGTGCGGCAGTTATGTGATCTAAGGTAGATTCAATAGTAGGTATATTTGAGGGTGAGGAAACTACAGGAAGTATACCACGAGGGTGAAACCCATAGGAACAGAAAAAAGGGCTAAGACTCGTTGCCGAATGCACTGCGTTGTTGTATGCGAATTCTGCCATGGGCAGAAGGCCAACCCAATTGTCCTGATTCTTGTTGATGTAACACCTAAGGTATTGTTCGAGGGAGGCGTTAAGTCGCTCCGTCTGACCATTGGTCTGGGGGTGAAAGCCAGACGATAAGGCCCTTTCTATCCCTAGTCGATGGCACAGGGCTCCCCAAAATCGAGATGTATATTGAGTACCTCTGTCAGAGATGATTTTATCGGGAAGACCATGGAGTCTGAATATGTCCTTAAGAAAAACTTCCGACATCTGGGTGGCCGACGGTATTCCCGGCAATGCAGAAAAGTGCGCCATTTTAGTAAATGTGTCTATGGTAACCATGAGACAAGTCGACCCCTGGGATACGGGCAAGTCTACAATGAAGTCTGTAGAGATTTGCGACCACGGTCTGTCGGGTAATTCCGGTTGTGTCAGTAACCCATATGGTTTGCAGGTTGTAGGCTTATTTTGTGCGCACACCATACATGTCCTGCAGTGATGCCTCACATCCTGAGAGAGCGATGGCCAAAAGAATGAGCGAGAGATCAATTCCGTGGTTCCTTTAACTCCTCTATGTCCAGCGGTCACGTGGTTATGGCCCCAGACCAGGACCTTCCGCTGTAGGATCTTGGAGGGAACATATAAACGTTGTCCCACTAGCAAAAGTCCTTTCGACCAACTGATCTGTGGACGCAGACTCCCGGGTACTGAGGTGACTAAGTCCGGTCTGGTTACCATCTTGATTTCTTGCAGAAAGGAAGAGACTATTCCCACAATCCTGTTTCGGGGAAACAGAGGGTTACCGACAGGATGTATGAGGTACTCGGAAGACTGACTTCTGGATAAGGCATAGGCCAGGCGATTCTGAGTGCCTGGTATATATGTTATTCGGAAATCATACTGGCTAAAGAAATGTGCCCACCGGGCCTGCCTGGAGTTGACACAATCCATACTTCCGAGTACCTTCAGGTTTTTATGGTCAGTGCGTAACACAAAAGGATGGGTACCGCCTTGAAGTAGGTGTCTCCATTCTTCACAAGCGACCTTGAGAGCTAAAAGTTCCTTTTCTATTACCGAGTAATTCCTTTGGCTAGTTGAAAGGGTTTTAGAGAGATAGGCGATAGGATGTTCCTTGCCATTCTTAAGTTGAAGGAGAACCGCTCCCAAAGCGTTGGCCGAAGCGTCGGCCTCAACAATGAAAGGCTGATCCTGATCCGGTTGAGACAGGATCGGCGCTGAACAAAATCTTCCTTTCAGATCCATAAAGGCGTGATTGGCCGATTCCGACCAAAAGAAAGGTTTGGCATCCTTCTTCAGGAGGGCGGTGATGGGAAGCACAATCTGAGAGAAGTGATTGATAAATTTTCTATAGAAATTGGCTAACCCCAGAAACCGTTGGACGTCCTTGAGGGATGCTGGAACTGGCCAATCCAAGATGGCAGATACCTTCCTTGGATCCATAGTGACCCCTTCCTGAGAGAGAATGTATCCTAAGTATGGAATAGAAGGCTGGTAGAAGAGGCATTTCTCAAGCTTGACTAATAACTGTTGCGACCGTAACCGCTGGAATACTGTCCGAAGATGCCCCACATGTTCAGTGTGGGTCTTTGAAAACACCAAGATGTCATCCAAATATATTATGACACTACAATACAACAGATCGGAAAACATGCGATCCATAAAGCGTTGGAAAACAGCGGGTGCGTTTACCAGGCCGAATGGCATCACCCGATACTCAAAAAGGCCAAACGGGGTCCGAAAGGCAGTCTTCCATTCATCCCCATTCCTAATTCGTAGGAGATGATAGGCACTATGGAGGTCCAGCTTGGAAAATATTGTGGAACCCTGGACTGCTTCCAATATGTCTGCTATCAAGGGCATCGGGTATCGGTCTCGAACAGTAACCTTGTTCAGGCCACGGTAATCTATACAGGGTCTTAGCTCCGAGGAGTCCTTCTTAGGTATGAAGAAGAGAGAGGCACCGGCCGGGGATTTGGAATGTCGAATAAGGCCATTAACTAAGTGGGAATCCAAATACTTGCGAAGGGTCCTCTTTTCCATGAGAGACAAGGAGAACATGCGACTGAATGGCACCAGGGCATCAGGCAGCAACTCGATGGCACAGTCTTCCGGCCGATATGGGGGTAGTTCCAAAACTGAGTTGTCCTTGAAGAGGTTTGAGAATTCGGCCAAATCCTGAGGAACCTTGCAGATCTCGTTTATCCCTTCCTGTAGAGGAGTAAGGACCTGTACCGGCTCTTCTGCGGAATGGTTACCACAATTTTGTTTACAATACGAGGAAGTGAAGGCCAAAGTGTTCTGTGTCCAATCTATAAGCGGATTATGCATCCTCAGCCAGGAAATTCCAAGAATTATTGGAAAATGCGCTGCTCGGATTAAGTCGAACTGTAGCTGTTCCGAATGGTGAAAGATGCGAACCGTCATGGTTTCTGTGGAGTGGGTGATAGGACCTGACGAAAGCGGGGATCCATTGACTCCTTCCACCTTCTGGACTTCTTCCCTTTGTATAAGCATGAGCCCTTGTTTGTGTGCCCACATAGTATCCATAAACACTCCTGCAGCGCCACAATCCAACAGGGCCATGGTGGTAAGGACCTCCTTCGAGGTAGTCAATTGGATGGGAACTGCCATCAGACGTGAGTCCAGCGTGGTTGGGTGAGAAGCCACCATCACTGTAAGATAGGGACTAATAGTTCGACCTCGTTCACTTGTCCCCTTTAGTTCCGAGGTCGTTCGTTTCCCGACCGTCTCGGCGGTACTTCTGGACAATTACGAAGCAGGTGGGAATCCGAGCCACAATACATACAAAGCCCCAATTCCCTACGGCGTCTTCTCTCTTCGGATGACAAAGGGGTTCTGGTAGACCCTACTTGCATAGGTTCTTCTTTGTTGCTGGAGTGAGCTAGAGAAGGTAAAGAATGGGTGCCTTGAGGCAGGGAGACAGGGAACTTAGACTTCTTTCTTTCTGCCTTGCGTTCGCTCAAGCGGTAGTCAATCTGGGTGACAATGGAGAATAAATCCGACAGTGTTGTGGGACGAGCTATTCTTGCCAGTTCGTCCTTTATCTCCTCCTTGAGTCCACGACGCAATACAGTATACTGTGCCTGTTCGGGCCATCCTGCGGTGGAAGCCAAACGCTTTAAGGTGGATATGTATGTCAAAAGGTCGCTGGACCCCTGGTGAACGTCCAATAGCTCTTCTGCTGCCACATGTGTAATCTCAGCTTGTTCAAAGACCTGGCGCAATAAGGTCACAAATCCACTGTAATTATTTATCACCGGATCATTGTTTGACACCAAGGGAGTGACCCATGCTAAGGTGTTCCCTGTCATGTTGGAAACCATAAACCCCACCTTGGTGTGATCAGTTGAAAACAAACTAGGTCTGAACGTGAAATACATCGAACATGCTTCCAGAAATTCTTTGAGGCGCTTTGGGGTCCCATCAAACTTGCCAGTAGACAATGCCATGTGAGGCAAATTGTGATCCCTGGGTTCACGAGAAGTGATCAATTGTCTCAATGTTAGATTATCAGCCTTAACGTTCTGTAGTTCGACGTTCAAGGTCTGGACTGCGGCCACTAACTCTTGTACTTGTTCAGGGGTGGCCATATTTACTTTTGGGCGTTGCAATATGTCAAGTGAACTCTTACCTTCTTCTGACTTCACTCCTGTCCCCCCTGATTCTTTACCTCCTTCCTGCTCACTTTGAGATGTCCCTTCCGATTCTGTTCCGAATCTCCTTTTCCAGACAGCTTGCTCTCTGGTCTGATGACAAGATCTACCCCGAGAGGAAGCCACCCTGCCCCTCGAACTCGGGGCAAAGGGGGCCCCCGAACCGGGGTAAACCGGTGTAGGGGAAAAAGCCCGGAAGGCACAAAAAAACCCTCTTTTGCAGGTCTCTGTAGAAGGATGTGGCAGGACTGCCGGGCAGGACAGAGGTAAGCCGGTAGCGAAGCTTGGAAGGTCCGCTAAACAGAACAAGGCAGGAGAGCCTGCATCGGAAGGTCGGAGCGACCAAGCACATACGGAAGCCAGCAGGCACAATGGAAGAAGACACCAGTTGCTTTAAGCGAGGAAGAGGAAAACAAAACAAAGAGAAGGACTAGGAGGACAGAAAACAGGAGCGGAAAGAATGTACCAGGGAAGCGAAGCGATGCACAGGGGGAAATGTGGCGGAAGAAGCCACTGAAAGGAAACACTACAGCGTACCAATCCGGAGCCTGACGCGAGGGTTGCAACGCGCGGGCTTCCGGGTTGGATGACGCTAAATAGGCTCCACAGAGGCGGGGCGAAAGAAACTAGACCGCTGCAAGCAGACGTCGGCAGCGTGACGGCCAAATCAATGGCCGCCCCATCGCCAGCATCTCCACAGCCGCCATTGGCGGCCGAGCGTGACAGCACCGGATATGTGTGCAGCTCGTGCGGTCTTCGTGTGATAGCTGCTTCTTAGCGATAGGTGTGGTGGTTAAGAGATCAGGAGAATGAGATCGTTCTGGCAGGATTTATCCAGAACGGATGTGGCTGCGTTAGGCCTGAGGAGAACGTCTGGCTGGGGGGTGTGAAACCAGCAGTGTTTACTTAGAGTGATGTGGAGTAAGCGGCGGGTGTTGGTATGTGAACAGTTATACCGAATGGTGTCATAGTATCTCTGTGTTCTAGTTGAGTGGTGATGTAAAGGAGAGAGTAAGCGTGGTGGTGTGATATGATGAGTTATATGCTCTTTCAAACGTTCTCTGCATTCCAGACTATATTATATAAGTCATGCAATTCTATGCGCTCCAGTCCATTCCGTGCACTCCTATCTGCTCCATGCACCCACGTCTAGTCTGCTGCACGCACTCATGCATTCTGACCCGCCCCGCGCTCTAGTCCGCCCCGCGCGTTCCGGTTGGCCCCGCGCTTTCCTGTCTGCCCCACGGATGCACTCTTGTCCGCCCCACGCGTGCACACTTGTCCACTTCACGCATGCACACTTGTCTGCCCCACGCATGCACACTTGTCTGCCCCACGCATGCACTCTTGTCTGCCCCATGCAGAACACATGGGGAACAAAGTAACTTGGGGGAGACCTGGTATCTGACTTGCAGGAGGTAAGAGGCCTGGAAGCATCGCCAGAGGTAGACCTGCTCCCTGATGGTGAAGGTGGTCGACACCTTAGGACTGTCGGCTCCTTCACGTCTAACGGTAAATTAAGACCTAACTGACATCCTGGACGAGGGTCCTAAAAAGGGCCAGTGATGGAACTAGGGCCTTATGGAAAAAGCACAGGATGGCACACTCTGATCCCATGTTTCTTTCTGCCCACGCAACCTTAAGACCACCTCTTTTCCGTCTTTGCCTCCCGACATGGAGACCAAGAGACTGGACGCATGGGGTAGGAATTGCTTCTGATGTCCAAGAGAAACCTCTGGACAAGCCCTTGGATGGTATGAACTTGTTCGCCAACAAGGCCAACTGGTAACTTCAGAGGTTTCATCCTCTATGGCTACCTTCAAGTCGCAGGGGCTGGCAGTACAGCAACAGCGACCTGAGAGCCTGGCAGACAGGGAGGGGGTTTTCGCCCTTTTGCCACCTATGCCCAAAGAGGTAGAAGTTGAGCACCATCGAGCAGGCAAGGGCAGTATCGTCCCTACAGGGGTGAGGGCATGGGGTGTACCAAGAAGAGGTGGTGCGTCCACCTACACCATGCCCTCTGTAGCCCTGTATGGAGTTGCCCCACATTTTATCCTTATTAACCAGTGGGATGGAGGAATAAGGATCCTTCACTTCTCTTAGTATCTTAAAGAGTTCTTTAGTATTTCAGTCTGCACTCTTAATCCTTTGGTTATAGGTAGTTTTTTGCCTTTAAAATGGCACTTCTGTGCTCCTTTGCTGCTATTGTGTATTTTATTTATTCACTTCAAGGTTGTTGGCTTTCCAACATTCATATGCAGGGACGTCATTGTGACCATGGGTCACAACTTGCAACCCCTGGGGACTCCCTTGCAACCCCAATGATTTTGAAGATTAACAAAATATATATACATTTTGAAAAAGAAAAAAAAGAAAACCGGAAGCTCCTGGTGTGGCAGGGTCCCCTGCGGTGCTGGGGTCCCCGCCACACCAGGTCAGGGAGGGTCACTGACCAGTCCTTACCGATCAGGGTGAAGGCTGGGTTGGGGACACGCTCAGTAGGGGTTGCAGTTGGAGCTGACCGTCCAACCCCATCTCCCTCGGTTTCCTCGCAGCTCACATACAGGAACCAGGAAGCAGCAGGGTGGCCTAGAAGGATGGACCAATGCTGCAAGAAAAAGGTAAGAATGCTTTTTTTTCAAATATGTGTAGTTTGCTGTGAAGTGCGTGTCAGATGTATGTATGTGAATGGTGGGTGAATGAGTATGAAGGTGATGGTGTGTTTTTGAATGTTTGGGTGTGTGTGTGCCTGTGTAGAGAATGCAATGCGTGGAAGTAAGAGAAGGTGCAAGTGACTGGTGGGTGAATGCATATGAAGGCTATGGTGTGTTTTTGAATGTTTGGGTGGGTGTGTGCCTGTGTAGAGAATTGTAACGCTCACCTGAATCCCTCGGAGGCGCAGGTCTGGGCTGGGGGTTCTCGGAGTCTTCTAGGGTCACGCGCAGGCCTCGAATGCCACCCTGGAAAGGCCCTCTCCTCACTGAGATCTTGATCTGAAGGGTGAGGTGTCTGCAATTGGGAGAGCAAGGGGTTAATAGGATATATAAACCTGACTGGGCAAGCTGACTCCCCTTCCTGGTACTCCCCACGTAGTTCGTAGGCTAAATGTGCTCACCTTATATAGGTGAAAGCGGAGCTCTCCATCCTGCGTCTGTGCAGGGGCACTGAAGCCAGTTACTTCACTGGTTAATTGTCCAGCCTCTTGGTTGCATAGGATGAAGATTTGGAGCTAGGCCGTCGTTAGCAGCACGAACGGCGGTTGCTTGAATGGAGAGCGATGGAAAGGCGAAGGTATTGCAGGCAAGTAAGTAAAAAATGTCAATTCGAAGTTAAAGTACTTCTTAATGTCTCTTTTCCTTTTTCAGGTTGCAGAAACAGCTGGTTAGAAAAATAGATGTCGAGGAATGCGCCGAGGAGTGAGAAAGATGAGAGCTGCCCAAAACACGTGCGTATGGATGGAGTTTTGTATTTCTGATTGATGTCCTTTTGTTTTGCAGATGCGAGTAGCAGCGTCGGCGGAGGCGAGAAGAATGCAGCGCAGGTAGGAAAAGTTTCACGAAGGTTACTAACCAATGTCCTTGCTTCCACAGGGTGCCGAAAAATGGAAAGCT
Source organism: Ambystoma mexicanum (assembly GCF_040938575.1). NCBI lineage: Eukaryota > Metazoa > Chordata > Amphibia > Caudata > Ambystomatidae > Ambystoma > Ambystoma mexicanum. The sequence continues at coordinate 1,551,155,639 of NC_090932.1, forward strand.
GCAGCCCGTGGCTTGAGATGCACCGATGGATTGGGTAAGTGCTGCGCTGGTTGTTATCTCGTGCAAACCTGGTGTTCTTTTCCCTTCTCAGATGCTGCAGAAGACGAAGATGGTATTTCAGAAGGTAAGATTACGGATTTCTCTTCCCTAGATGCAGAAGTTGAAGATTCTCTGGAGCTGACACGCAGCTGCTATTGCAGAATAACGCGAAGCACGTTGCTCTGATCGGGCGTGGTTTAAATAGTCCTACTGGAGTGCTTAGGTGTCTCCTTCCACAGCAGCCTCGCCCAAGTAAGAAGTCCCAGCTTCCAGAATAGTTCCAGTATCCAGTCCCAGGGAGTGGTGCTGGCCACACCCAGAAGGTAAAGTAGTTCCAGCCATGGATGGATGAGGATTTCATCCTGCAGGGGAGTGAGCAGCATGGTCTGCAGCCGGTAGGTCCACCCAAGCACCATTCCTTACGTCATGAGCCCGGCACGTCCTGTGCCGGGACTGGGTCCCCTTATGAGCCTGGCGCCACTGGCGCCAGGACAAGGTCCATAAGGTCCCTATGGGAGCCGATGGGTGCCTGAAAATAAAGTTGTGACCCAGTTTCCGAGGCAGTTGGGCTAAACCTGACTCCTTGGAGGCTGCGGTCATGACAGTACCTCCCCTCAAGGCCCCTCCCAAGCTTGTCTTTTCCGGAGGTTTTGGCTTGTTGGGAAAAGCCCGATGAAATTTTCGGACTAAACGAGGTGCATGTACATATTCTGAGGGTTCCCAAGATCTCTCCTGGGGTCCATATCCCTTCCAATCAATCAGGTAGTATAGTTTTGATTTGGAAATTTTGGAGTCCAAGATGTCTCGAATTTCAAATTCGGATTCTCCGTCAACTTGGATTGGCTCAGGAGGCTTAGTCAAACGGGTTCCGGGTTGCACAGGTTTCAGGAGAGAAACATGGAAGACAGGATGTATCTTTATTCGAGTAGGTAATTCTAGTTTGACAGCCACTGGGTTAATCACGGCCGTGATCAAGTAGGGTCCTAAATATCTTGGGTTGAAGGTGCGTGGCCCTTTTAAAGATAAATGTTTAGTGGACAGCCAGACTTGATCTCCTTTTTGATATTGAGGAGCCTCATTTCGATGTTGGTCCGCTCCTTTTTTGTATGATTCTTTAGTTCGTTGAAGATGAGCTGTGGCTTCTTTAAATGCTTGAGTTATCGCCGAATGCAGATGGTCAACAGCAGGTGTTCCGAGAGCTTGAGGTGGGTCCAGATTTGAGGTTCGAGGATGACTTCCATACAGCAGGAAAAAGGGGTTTTTCCTGTCCCAGAATGGATTGAATTATTGTAAGCGTATTCAGCAATCCAAAGTACATCCTTCCAAGTACCCTCGGATTGATGCAACATGCAGCGCAGATATTGTCCTAGAGTTTGGTTAGTTCTCTCAGTCTGCCCATCGGTTTGAGGATGATGGCTGGTGGAAAGTCGTACATCAATCTGTGCTAAACGACAACAACTCCGCCAAAAATGGGAAATGAATTGGCTCCCTCGGTCAGAGATTAGTACTGAAGGGAAACCGTGCAACCGGACAATGTTTTCAAGAAATTCTCGGGCTAGAATGGAAGCTGTAGGTAAACCCTTCAGTGGGATAAAATGGGGGGGCGTGGCCTGATGCTCAGGGTGTGAGGACGCGGTTCCCTTGAGCTCCGGCCGAGCCGCGCAGTCCGATCCTGGTTTGGGCACTAAAAATCCAGCAATACAGTCCATCCTTTGGAGCAGCTGTACATCAGGCGATTAGCTGCAACCTATGACTTCTCCCGACGAAAATCGGAGACCAGGGAGCATTCCCGACGCTTCGGCCCGGCCCCCCTGTCCCCTGAGGGACTGAGGGAGGCGCGCGGGACCAGCGAGCCGCGCATTCACTGCTCGATTTGGGGGGTGCGGGCTGCCTGCAGCACCCAGCCTTCGGTGTAGCCGTACATCAGGCGATTGACTACACCCGACGATTTGACCCGACAAAAATCGGAGCTCCGGGGCCCACTGGGACGCTCCGGTCGGGCGCCCCCTGCACTCTATGAGGGACTCCCAAGATGGCAGCCGTGGCGATTTGAGCGGATGAGGAGCGCGCACCCCGAAGCGACCTGATCCCGGCCCCTCGGACGCCTCTCCCATTACCCCCCACCGCCCAGAGGTGCAGAGTGTTGCTGGGCCCTATCGATACGCAGGCTGGGGGCCAAGACTGAGCGCCCGGTGCTGGTGCCCGCAACGACGTAGCTGAAGTGCGACTGGGGGAGGACCTCCGAGACAAGACCACCGGATCCTCAGGGCCATCTACCACGACCCCGACTTTCAACTTCCCGGCGAGCGGAGCCCCCAGGCCTGCATTCCTCGACCTGGGTCGGCGGCTGTCTCCAGATATACCCGGACCATAACGCTCACAGGTGAGACCTCTCCCTCCTTGGGATCAGACCTCGCCACAGTGTCCGAGCCGGGTCACACCTAGCTAGGCCCGACCACCTATTCACCGGGTTGCGGGTCCCCGCCTGCTCACCCCGAGCAATACTGAGAGCCCACACCGCGGCGCTCCCACTGAACTCCCTGCTCCTGCATCCCCCCCAACCAACCTTACCACACCAAGGGACCAGACCCACAATGCGAGCAACGTTGCAGCCCTGAACAACCCGGGCCCCACTGTCTCCTGTCCCACTAAAGCAGGGCGGCCACATCCGCTGGGCACCCAGACCCTGGATCAAATAAAACTTAATATCCCCGCACCACTACGCACCAAAATCAACCCGGGGAAAAAAAGCGAGAGAGTCCGCCTGCCTCAACCAGGCCCGAGACAATCCACAATGGCCACAGCAAGAAACAAAGCCAAAAACGCCACCCTAGATCCTTTTGTCACGGCGAAATCTAACCCCACCACCCAGACCACATCGGACGACCTAGCAACACGGGATAGCCAGGACACCAGACACAATCAACTGCTGGGGGCGATTGAGGCTCTAAAATCATTTATAGACACGAAGATCGGTGAAGTAAAAGCCGACATCCAACTGATAAGGCAAGATGCCCGCAACCTAACGGAACGCGTCACCATTGTGGAGTCCTCTCAGGAGGATATGGCAACTGAATCGGCAGCCATGAAAACAGAACTCGCAGACCTTCAACATAAGGTAGCCCTGCTGGAGGCGAGGTCCGAGGAGGCGGAGGGCCGCGCTAGACGCAGCAACATTAGGATACTGGGCGTACCGGAGGGGACGGAGACTTCCGATCCGACGGCCTTCGTTGAATCCCTAATCCAGCAAGAGATCGGGGCGGCAAATCTCTCACAGGGCTTCGCCATAGAGAGAGCTCACAGATCGCTCCAGAAACCCCCCCCCCAGGCTCCTACCCTCACCCCATCATAGCGAAGGTCCTCAACTTCCGTGACCGGGAGGTGATCCTGAAGTTCTCGAGGGAGGGAGGAGAGATAGAGCGAGGCAACTCAAGAATCACGATATACCCCGATTATACTCAGTCGGTACAAAGAGCGAGGAACTCCTTCGTCCCAATCAAGGCCAGGCTGAGGAAACTAAACCTAAAATACATGCTCCTCTATCCCTCCAGGTTGAAGGTAATCTATAAAGGAAAAGCAATATTTCTCGAGACACCAGCCGCGGCCAACATGTGGATGGAACATAATAACCTGGCCGAGGTTCCTGTCGAATCCCTGCATGGGAAACACAATGAAGGTGCCCAAGGATGAGGGCAATACACCCCGACACAGGGGCTTGCACCCTCCCACAAACACCTGAGAGATCAGGAGACCCCAACCTTAGAAGCAAAACTACAATGTGAGAAGCTAAATGACTGCGGGGCTCGCCAGATCTACCACACATGAACACAGACCACGACCCTACGAAAGATCAGTGCAGGCCAGTTGCCAGCACTCACCTACTCGCGCCAGACACCCGGATTGGGACAGGCGGCGCGAGAGCACCCGAGCACTCCACCGTTGTGTCAGTTGCTGGGTGCACCAGTTATAATTGTTCCACACAAGTTAGTACTGTTTTAACTGCCTTGACTCTGAGGACCTTTGACCAAATGGAATCGAACCCAAAACTAACCAACAGAGTTAACCACTCCACGCAACCAGAACCAACCATGGCTCACAATAACAAGCGAACAAACCCCAGGGAGGACATATACCTCTCCCCGACAATTAATACAATCAAGCAATGGCGCCAAAACTTAGGGTAATCACATGGAACGTAAGGGGGATGGGGTCCTATCTCCGGAGAAATCGAATACATTCTTACCTAAAGAGGAAGAAGGTATCAGTTGACCTCTTACAAGAAACGCACCTCACTGCCGACTCTGCAGATAAGCTAACAAATTACTGGGGGGGACAAGGTAATGGTTCATCATACTCAAAGTATGCAAGAGGAGTGTACACATGGGTGAGCCCGGACACACCATTCCAACAGCTGGGGGTAGAATCGGATAAGGAAGGCAGATACCTGCTGGTATGGGGCATGCTGGAGGGCAATCGAATATGCATCGTGAACTCATACTTCCCCCAACATGGCATACCTTCCTACCTCAAGGGGCTGTGCGCCAAAGTCATGCTTCACAGGGACCACACTCTGCTGTGGGGAGGCGATTTCAATTGCGTCATGAATGCGGAAATGGACAGATCCACCACCCCACAATCGCACAATTACCTCCCTGCTCGGGCCCTCCACAGAACAATCGAGGACTTGCACCTGGTTGACACCTGGCGGGACCTTCACCCCACGGATAGATCCTATTCATTCTACTCGGCCCCTCACAACTTGCACACCAGGATAGACTACCTCTTTATAAATGACGAGCTGACCCCTCGGGTCGAGTCGGCGGAGTACCTGGGCAGATCAATTTCGGATCACTCCCCGCTAATAATACAACTCCGCCTGCGCCCCCCCCCTACCTCCTATCCCAACGTGGCGTATGCCAGTGGAGACACTAACTGACCCCGTATTCAGGGAGCACCTGGCCGAGAAACTAGAAGAGTATGTGGAAATCAATAAGGGATCAGTTGAAAAATGGAGCACTCTCTGGGAAGCATTGAAGGTGGTGACAAGAGGAGAGGTGATAGCTGAGGCGGGCGGAATTAGGAAGCAACTAAGAAATGAGTTAGAAGCCAAAGAGGAAAAGATCAGGCACCTTGAAAACAATTCCCCTCCCACAATTGAGACAGAGATCAAGCTGAGGGAGATCAGGGAGGAATGCAGAACCGCATGGGAAAGGCTCTCGAAATTTGACTTCTCCACTCGCACCATGAGAGCTCACAAAGAGGCAGATAAACCAGGCAAGATACTAGCCTGGCTATGCCGGAAGGAACATCCGAAGCGGGCCCTTACAGCGATCAGGGACGATAATGGCACAGTCCACAGAACACAGCAAGCAATAAATGAGGTCTTCACCGACTTCTATGCCGAACTGTATGCTCACAATGACCAAATTCCCGAAGCAGACATAAGAGACACCCTGGAAGAAGTCGGCCTACCAAAACTGAACCAGGAGCAAAGAAAATTGCTAGGAGAGGACATTACTATCGAAGACATAACCGAATCGATTAGATCCCTCTCCACATGCAAGACCCCTGGAACCGACGGCCTTACCCCTGAGTTCTACAAGGCATACGAAGAGATCCTGTCCCCCATACTGCATGAAGTCTATGCGGAGGCATTTGAGACGGGCACACTACCAGGCACCATGAGAGAAACCCTCATAGTGCCAATGCTCAAACCTGGCAAACCGCCCGAAAAATGTGACTCATATCGCCCACTCGCACTTCTAAACTACGATAGCAAGATACTTACGACCATACTGGCCAAGAGGCTCTCAAAGGTGATAGGTTCCCTGGTTCACGTAGACCAATGCGGCTTTGTCCCTGGAAGCAACACTACAGCCAACCTAAGAAGGCTCCAGCACATAATGGCACAAACAGAGGAAAGCAAAGAAGACCTAGCGGTACTCTCGCTTGATGCCATTAAGGCTTTTGACTTGATCTTCTGGGAGTGGCTAATCGAAACCTTGAGAGAGTTTGGAATGGGTGAACACTTTATCCGATGGGTCAAAGTACTCTATAATAACCCGATGGCAAGAGTCAAAACAGGGGGCATGGTGTCAGGGGCCTGGGCTATCCAAAGGGGGACCAGACAGGGATGCCCGCTCTCACCAATGCTATATATCCTAGGTCTGGAACCAGTAGCAATTTATTTCAGGAAACAGTTATTCGACGCGGGCGTAAGCATCGCCGGTACAGACAACATCATCTCCCTGTACGCAGACGATGTTCTCTTATATCTTCGTGACCCTCAGACGAATGCCCCGATAGCTCTAGATATTTTAGACAACTTTTCGAAATACTCAGGCATAACGTTCAGCCGGCAGAAATCATCCGCCTTCCCTCTGGCTGGCCCCAGGGGAAAGGGCACAAAAGAACTCCCCGAGATTGGAATCCAGTGGCAAACAGAATCCTTCCGCTACCTGGGCATCACCATCAAGCACACACCAATCTCCACTCATGAAAGCAACACTGAAGCCGCATTATCGGGGGTACGGAGATCCGCCAAATTTTGGTCGAAACTTCAGCTTTCGGTGATGGGCAGAGCCGCAATATCCAAGATGATAATATTGCCCAGATTCCTCTATTACTTCACCAATATAACATTTTACATTCCCCCATCCTTCTTTAGGAAACTGGAATCCCTGATCAAAGATTTTCTTTGGGGTCGATCCAGGCACAGGCTTGCACTGAACATCCTCACACTTCCCTACTCCGCAGGCGGTATCCAACTACCAGACTTCAGAAGATACTACCTAGCGGCCCAACTAACACATGTCACCAAATGGCTGAGCGACGAGCCCTCAGCTGAGACAAACCTCCTCTGCCAACTAACCTCACCCCTACACCCTAAAGAACTGATATGGAACAACAAAATGGGGCCTCCCGACCCGCCCATAATAGTACAGGTGGGTCGACAGGTGTGGAAAAAGGTTAACTCTATGCTGGGGCTGCAACACTCGTACTCACCCGAAACCCCCATCCTAGCAGACATGTGTAAAGTCCCCGGCGACCTACCAACAATGAGGAGATGGGAAAACTTCGGCATCTACACGTGGGGAGATATGTTTGAGGAAGGGCAATTCAGGGACTTCGAATCATTGCAAGAGAACGAGGGGATCACCCTGAGCCACTACTTATGGTACCAAAAGGTGAAATTTATCGCCAAGGAGAAATGGGATGTGTAGCCCGAGGAGCCTGAAACACACGCCCTGATCCAGGAGATGTACGGAGTAAACGATGGCTGGAAACCAACATCAAGGCTATATGCCCAAATAAACGATAGGCCCAACCCAAGAAGCACACGTTTGAAAGAGAGATGGGAATCCGACTTAGGGACCGAAATTACGGAGGGGGAATGGTCGAGAGCCCTAGCATACCCGAAGGAGATATCTAGGAACGCAAGATTCAGGCTAATACAACTCAATGTCCTCTATAGGACCTACATGTCTCCACATAGAGTTTCTACCTTCAATGACAGAGTCAACCCAACATGCCCATGGTGCTCCTCTGACCATGCTGACATGATCCACATGTTTTGGACTTGCCCTAAATCTCAGAAACTGTGGTTCGCAGCCGAACAGACCTGCAGGAAAGCTGGCCTTGAGGCATATGATTGGACTCCGAAAGAGTGCCTCCTAGGCACCTACCCGAGACTGGGCAAAATCAAACACTTAGTGAAGCTGATGGACATAGCATGTGTGCTTATAAAGAGAACGGTCGCAATGGCCTGGAAATCCTCAGCAGGCCCCAGGTACGAACCTTGGATCAGGGAGATGGAAAGATGGACGGCAGCAGAAACCAGAGCATGGGAGGAAGGGAACAATCGGGGCGGCGAAGACCCGAGCACCACACTGGAGGCCTGGAAGACCCTTCTGAGAGACATGATCTTCTCGACGAGCTATAAACCTCCCTGAATCAACCCTCCACAACCGGCAAAACGGCATAACCCAAGCACAGTAGCATCCATTTTACACCCACTTCCCCCCCCCTATGTGCCATGGACACCAGCCAGAGCCCAATGGAGTGGAGACTGGGGTTCATCTACGGAAATGAGGACTATAACCACACAGAGTTCAAAGGACAGTCACTGTTACTACTGTTACTTGTTCTGTTTTCTTTCTTTTTCGTTCCTTCTTTGTTTATTTTGTTTGTTGTTTAATAACACCTGTGCCTTGTAAGACATAAGAGATTTGTAATTCATGCATAGACATAAACCACGATTGTACTGGTTGGAAATATAACGATGAATCCCAAATGCCAATAAAAACATTTTAAAATAAATTCAGCGGGATAAAATGAGCCATTTTTGAAAAAAGGTCCACGATCACTAGAATTGTGTTGTATCCGGAGCAAGGGGGTAAATCCGTGATAAAATCCATCGAGAGCGTGTGCCAAGGGCCTGGTGGAATGTCTATTGGACGTAATAATCCTGCTGGTTTTTCCTTCTGACTCTTGTTTTGTGCGCAGATACCACAAGAAGCCACAAACTCCTTAACATCTTTCCTCCAAGATGGCCACCAAAAATGCCTTTTAATTTTCTCTGAGGTTTTGGCAACTCCAGGATGTCCTTCCATTAGAGAATCATGGTAGCAGGTGATGACCTGTTTTTGTAAGTCAGCGCAGGGTAAGAATAGTCTTCCTTGGAAATACAATAGGTTCTGATCTATTGTAAAATCCTTCCCTTTCAATTGCCAATTCGATGAATCTTCGGGAGTTATGAGTTGATTGACCCTTGCTTTAATCTCTTCGAGGGATGATGTGTTGATTACTCCTAGTATCTTTTGTTCAGGAATTATTGGCACCGGCTCCGGATTAGCTGTAAATTTGTCTACCCCTATCCGGGAAAGGGCGTCTGCTTTTCCGTTCCTAACGCCTGGTCGAAATGTGATTACAAAATCGAATTCTGCGAAGAATAAAGCCCAGCGTAGTTGCCTCGAAGATTGAGCTTTAGCTGACTTCAGGTACTGGAGGTTACGGTGATCCGTGATTACAGTTACTGTGTGCCGGGCTCCCAAAAGATAATGCCGCCAGGCCTTAAAGGCGGACTTAATTGCCAAGAGTTCTTTGTCCGTAATTGTGTAGTTGATTTCAGGAGCAGAAAAATTGCGAGACCAAAAGGCTACAGGGTGTAACTGGTGCGTGTCGGGGTCTCTTTGTGACAGCACCGCCCCCATTGCAAGACTGGAAGCGTCTGTCTCGACGATGTAGGGAAGTTCTGGACGGGGATGCCTTAAGACTGGAGCAGAGATAAATTTGGTTTTTAATTGTTGGAAGGCTTGTTCGGCTTCTGGAGTCCACTCGAATTTTTTATTCTTTTTCAGAAGAGCCGTGATAGGTTGGACTACCCGAGAGAATTCAGGAATGAACCTTCGGTAAAAATTAGCGAAGCCCAGCATGCTCTGCACACCTTTCACGGAAGTTGGGGAAGGCCATTTGGTGATAGCATCCACTTTTCTTGAGTCCATGTGAACTCCGTTGGGTGATAAGATGAACCCTAAAAATTCCACTTCCTTTGCGTGAAAGGTGCACTTCTCCAGTTTAGCAAACAAACGGTGTTGGCAAAGTCTCTGTAAAACCGCTGTGACGTGTCTACGATGATCAGATTCTGAGGCTGAGTATACCAGGATGTCATCAATATAAACGACTACGCACACATCAATAAGTTCTCTGAGGACATCATTCATGAAAAACTGGAAAGCGGCCGGTGCGTTACATAGTCCGAAGGGCATTACTTGATACTCAAATAATCCATATTTAGTGCGAAAGGCCGTCTTCCATTCGTCTCCCTCCTTAATGCGTACCAAATGGTAAGCTCCTCTGAGGTCTAACTTTGTGTATATGCAGGCGCCTTTTACCTGGTCCAATAATTCAGGAATCAAGGGCAACGGGTATCGGTTTTTTACTGTAATCTGGTTCAGGGCGCGATAATCGATACACGTTCTTAGGTCACCTTCCTTTTTCGGGACGAAGAACAAAGCTGAGGAAGCCGGGGATTTCGAGGGGCGGATGAATCCGTTAGCCAAGTACTGGTCCAAGTATTGCCTGAGATGGAGGTTTTCTGGTTCAGTGAGGGCATATATTCTACTGCACGGAGGGGTGGACCCAGGTATCAGGTCTATCTGGCAGTCGTATGACCGATGTGGAGGCAGGGTGTTGGCTTGATCTTTCTGAAAGACGTCGCTGAACTCTTGGTATTCCAGAGGTAATCGGGGGTCCTCGGAAGTGATGGCTGCTAGCTTGATTTCGGGCTGAGGATAACAGGTTGAAGCGCATTCTGGAAACCGAATCACCTTGGCTCGCCAGTTTACCTGAGGATTGTGCTTTTCCAACCAAGGCATTCCCAGAATCACCTGAAACTGCGGGGCCTTGATTACATCAAACACGATCTTCTCCCGATGTCCGCCTTGACATAACAACGTTACCTCCACGGTGGTATGAGAAACTGGTCCGGAAGCTATTTCAGTACCATCCACTGTAGTGATCACGTCCTTTACCATCTTGGGACGTAGGGGAAGATCCATCCTGGTAGCCAAGTCGTGGTCCACATAATTACCGATTGCTCCGCTATCGATGTATACTTTGATAGCATGCATGCGATCTGGTCTATTGGGACATATGAGGACCATAGGCATTACCAAATGCGAGGTCAAGGAACTGGTTCTAACGCTCGGCAAGCGGACCTCTACGCTTGTCGGGCGAGGTCGTTTCCCGATTCCAGTTTCTCAGCAGTTTTATCAGAAGCTCCTACGGTCTTCTTGACCGGTTTCACTGAGCAATCACGAAGGAAATGTCAAGAATTCCCACAGTATAGGCACAGCTGTAATTGCCTTCTTCTTTCCCGTTCTTTCTGGGTTAATGGTCCTTTTACTACTCCTATTTGCATCGGTTCCACGGAGTCATTCCCTTTAGCGGAGCTCTGAGGTCTTGAAAGTACCCGGGTTTCAAATCTGGATCGATCGGTCTTCCTGTTCTGTAGCCGATGATCTAATTGGACCACAAGGTCGATATAATCTGAACAGTCTTGCGGCGGATTCACCACCTGAGCTAAAACGTCTTTAAGTTCCCCACGTAGACCTCTGTAGAAGAGCGTGATTCTCTTATCTTCAGGCCACCTGGTCTCAACCACCAGTCTATTAAAGGACGCTATGTAAGCCAGGAGATCCTGATTACCTTGTCTGAGTGACAGGAGTTCATTGTCCAAGGCCTGCCCCTGCGAATGTCTTGCGAACAACTTTTCCATACTGGTCTGAAAGTCTTGAAAGTTATAGAGGAGCGGGTCATCCTGTGTCACGAGAGGAATGGACCAGTCTGCAGCACTACCGCTAAGATAGGAAAGTACAAACGCTACCTTGGCTTGGTCCGTTGGGAATGCGGCGGGTCTACACAGAAAGTGCAAGCAGCATTGATTGATGAATACTGCATATCGCTTTGGATCACCGGAAAAACGTTCGGGCGGGGCCAAAGGCACATTCCCTGGCAGATTAATTTGCACCGGATTACTTGAGGTTGTAGGCGTGCCGCCCCCTCCATAGAGAGGCAGTGGCGTCTGTCCCGCTTGAGCCTGTAGCAACTGTCTGGCCAGATCATCAGTCCGTTCCTTGGCCATGATCAACTCCCTTCGTAAAGCGTTTGTTTCTTGGCGAGATGCGTGTACTTCTGCCCTTAGTTCCCCAAGCAATTGAGGCAGTTGATCTGTGTCCGAGGTTTCCATTGCGCCTGGGTGGGAATATTGCGGTAGGCTTCGCGTTCTGTAACGCTCACCTGAATCCCTCGGAGGCGCAGGTCTGGGCTGGGGGTTCTCGGAGTCTTCTAGGGTCACGCGCAGGCCTCGAATGCCACCCTGGAAAGGCCCTCTCCTCACTGAGATCTTGATCTGAAGGGTGAGGTGTCTGCAATTGGGAGAGCAAGGGGTTAATAGGATATATAAGCCTGACTGGGCAAGCTGACTCCCCTTCCTGGTACTCCCCACGTAGTTCGTAGGCTAAATGTGCTCACCTTATATAGGTGAAAGCGGAGCTCTCCATCCTGCGTCTGTGCAGGGGCGCTGAAGCCAGTTACTTCACTGGTTAATTGTCCAGCCTCTTGGTTGCAGAGGATGAAGATTTGGAGCTAGGCCGTCGTTAGCAGCACGAACGGCGGTTGCTTGAACGGAGAGCGATGGAAAGGCGAAGGTATTGCAGGCAAGTAAGTAAAAAATGTCAATTCGAAGTTAAAGCACTTCTTAATGTCTCTTTTCCTTTTTCAGGTTGCAGAAGCAGCTGGTTAGAAAAATAGATGTCGAGGAATGCGCCGAGGAGTGAGAAAGATGAGAGCTGCCCAAAACACGTGCGTATGGATGGAGTTTTGTATTTCTGATTGATGTCCTTTTGTTTTGCAGATGCGAGTAGCAGCGTCGGCGGAGGCGAGAAGAATGCAGCGCAGGTAGGAAAAGTTTCACGAAGGTTACTAACCAATGTCCTTGCTTCCACAGGGTGCCGAAAAATGGAAAGCTGCAGCCCGTGGCTTGAGATGCACCGATGCATTGGGTAAGTGCTGCGCTGGTTGTTATCTCGTGCAAACCTGGTGTTCTTTTCCCTTCTCAGATGCTGCAGAAGACGAAGATGGTATTTCAGAAGGTAAGATTACGGATTTCTCTTCCCTAGATGCAGAAGTTGAAGATTCTCTGGAGCTGACACGGTGAGCGTCTTGCTGCTATTGCAGAATAACGCGAAGCACGTTGCTCTGATCGGGCGTGGTTTAAATAGTCCTACTGGAGTGCTTAGGTGTCTCCTTCCATAGCAGCCTCGCCCAAGTAAGAAGTCCCAGCTTCCAGAATAGTTCCAGTATCCAGTCCCAGGGAGTGGTGCTGGCCACACCCAGAAGGTAAAGTAGTTCCAGCCATGGATGGATGAGGATTTCATCCTGCAGGGGAGTGAGCAGCATGGTCTGCAGCCGGTAGGTCCACCCAAGCACCATTCCTTACGTCATGAGCCCGGCACGTCCTGTGCCGGGACTGGGTCCCCTTATGAGCCTGGCGCCACTGGCGCCAGGACAAGGTCCATAAGGCCCCTATGGGAGCCGATGGGTGCCTGAAAATAAAGTTGTGACCCAGTTTCCGAGGCAGTTGGGCTAAACCTGACTCCTTGGAGGCTGCGGTCATGACAAGAATGCAATGAGTGGAAGTAAGAGAAGGTGCAAGTGACTGGTGGGTGAATGCATATGAAGGCTATGGTGTGTTTTTGAATGTTTGGGTGGGTGTGTGCCTGTGTAGAGAATGCAATGAGTGGAAGTAAGAGAAGGTGCAAGTGACTGGTGGGTGAATGCATATGAAGGCCATGGTGTGTTTTTGAATGTTTGGGTGGGTGTGTGCCTGTGTAGAGAATGCAATGAGTGGAAGTAAGAGAAGGTGCAAGTGACTGGTGGGTGAATGCGTATGAAGGTTATGGTGTGTTTTTGAATGTTTGGGTGGGTGTGTGCCTGTGTAGAGAATGCAATGAGTGGAAGTAAGAGAAGGTGCAAGTGAGTGGTGGGTGAATGCATATGTAGGTTATGGTGTGTTTTTGAATGTTTGGGTGGGTGTGTGCCTGTGTAGAGAATGCAATGAGTGGAAGTAAGAGAAGGTGCAAGTGAGTGGTGGGTGAATGCATATGAAGGTTATGGTGTGTTTTTGAATGTTTGGGTGGGTGTGTGCCTGTGTAGAGAATGCAATGAGTGGAAGTAAGAGAAGGTGCAAGTGACTGGTGGGTGAATGCATATGAAGGCTATGGTGTGTTTTTGAATGTTTGGGTGGGTGTGTGCCTGTTTAGAGAATGCAATGAGTGGAAGTAAGAGAAGGTGCAAGTGACTGGTGGGTGAATGCGTATGAAGGTTATGGTGTGTTTTTGAATGTGTGGGTGGGTGTGTGCCTGTGTAGAGAATGCAATGAGTGGAAGTAAGAGAAGGTGCAAGTGACTGGTGGGTGAATGCGTATGAAGGTTATGGTGTGTTTTTAAATGTTTGGGTGGGTGTGTGCCTGTGTAGAGAATGCAATGAGTGGATGTAAGAGAAGGTGTGAGTGCGTGACAGGTGGGTGAATGTGTATGAAGTTGATGGTGTGTTTTTCGATGTTGTAGGTGGCTGTGTGCCTGTGTAGAGAATGCAATTAATGCAAACATTCTAAAGTACCAGAGGGAATGGGTATGAGAAATTAAGAGAAAATGTTTAAATCATAGCCAGAGGAAGGGACATTTGATAAAGGGATGTTAGAAAATATGCATACCTTTTTAGCTACGCGGTATAAGAGCTCTAAATTAGAAAACCAATGTAATATTTTAGACTTATGGAACATATATGGGGAAAAAGAGGACCCACTGGGAAATGAAAATGGCGTCAACCATAAGAGGCGCAGAGGGTCCCTCCGCTCTCCCACCATATGGGTATTATCCCTTGGCACCGACCGAAGGATACTCCAATCCAGAATAGGAGCCCCCAGCAACTACTACAGTGGCTGTGGATAGACGAAGGCAAGAACCAATGCCTTCAAAAAGGGGCTATGGAAGATTGAGAAGGGGGAGGCAAAATAACACCTTAATCAGCCTGGTTAGCAGCAAGGTTATGACTAGAAAAAAATGAAAGGGCTATGCCCCAAAGGGGGGGTGCTTCCAGATAAGTCAGATTGGAGAGAATGGTGATTAGGAAAATGCCGCCGACTGAAAGGTTAGTCGAAAGACTAAGCAGAAGATGAGAGACGGTCAGTGTTCTCGATGAGTAGGACCAATGTTAGAGGACTGGAAGGGCCTTCAACAGCCAGAATAGAAGATAGGTTGAGAAGGGAACTTGGCAAAGCGACTGGGACGAAACAGAGTCACAGAGAGAAGAGGAGGTATTAGGACTACAACAGCAAGGCAGGGGAATAGACAGAAAGAAGAGGTTGAATTGACGAAATGGCGGTACGGACAAGTACCTTTAAGACTTGATAAATCTTCCATCAAAGATGTTCAGGTAGACCTTGATGAGAATAGTGCTACTTTAGGTCTAGGATTTTAACAAGAAAGAAGAGAGATGGGTGCAGCAATAGAGGAAGAAGATGAGGATTGGCAAGATGTGACTGGAGAGGCAGCTCAGGGTGCAGCAGCCCCGACATTCCCCGTAGCAGCAGTCACCAAATCTGTAACGCTCACCTGATTCCCACGGAGGCGCTGGTCCCGGCTGAACTGTTATAGTCTCTTCAATTGAGAAGCGTAGAGCTCGGATGACTCTCTGGACTGGGCTTCCTCTTATTGACCGTCTGGCTTGCAGGGTAAGGTTTCTGCAGGCGGAAGAAAAAAAGGTTAAAGACCGTTTGGCTGGACTTCCTCCTCACTAATCGCCAACTCTCCGAAAGTCCAATGTCCTGGTGAGCTCTCACCTTAGGCGTATAAATGCTGGGCTCTCCATCCTGCGACTTATGCAGGGGTGCGTGGGTTCCAGTTACGTCACTGGAGGTCCTCAAAGTCTTTTGTGGCCTTAGAAGTGGCACAGGTGCTGAGATGCCAAAAGGTGATGCCGCCGTTACTGCACGAGCGGATGCCAGTAGGTATAAAGAGTTTATAGTCTTGAAGAGATGGGCACCTTTAATGAAGTCTTTGCATTGTCTTTTTCAGGTGCCTGGATGCTGAGGGCGTGGTCACTGAGAGCGCGACACGTGCGGTAGTACGTAGGTATGGGAATTTCAATGACACCTCAATAATGTCCCTTGTTTTCTGTTTTCAGGTCTTGAGGTGTTGCGGGCGTTGTTCGGCCGTTGCACGTGCGAATTACGTGAGTATAATGATCTGTGACCTTATTATAGCACCTCTAACAATGTTCTTTTCTTATTTGCAGGTGTCGGGACCTTGCGGGCGTTTTCCCAGTCGCGGATGCACGTGGGGAAACACGTAAGTGTTAGGCTTTCTTGCAGTCTTTAATGGCACTTAAATAATGTCTTTTCTTGTTTTCAGGTGCCGGGCTGCTGCGGTTGAAGAGATCGTAATACGCGCACAAAAGCAGGTAAGAAAAGTAAATGCGGCCGCATTCACCCGATTCCTACTTAACAATGTTCTTTGTCTTTACAGGTGCCGTTAGGCTGCTGAAGAGAAGGCCGCGAAGAATCCGTGAAAGCACAGATGGATCAGGTAAGCGAGCGCGGCTGCGAACGTGTTGCAACTTGCTAACCTTATGTTTCTTTTGCTTGCAGGTTCTGCCGGTGTCTGGATTCCTGGATGGTAAGTATAGTTCTTGTGTCTTTCTTCCACAGGTTGCTGAGCTGAAGCTGGAGATGTCACTGGAATGCTGGAGCTGACTCGGTGAGCGTCCTGCTGCAGATGCAGAATAACGCGAAGCACGTTTTCCCAATCGGGTGTGGTTTAAATAGTGTTGGAGTGATTGGGTGTCTTCTTCCTCAGCCTCGCCCAGGTAAAAGAGTTCCTGTGTTCCAGAGCTAAGGAGTGGCACCAGCCCCACCCAGGTAAGAAAGTAGTCCCAGTTCAGGGAATAGTTCCTCCCAGCAGAAGGCTGGGGACTTCATCCTGCCAGCATTTGCAAAGGTGAGTATGCAGCATGGTCTGCTACAGGTAGGTCCACCCAAGCACCTTTGCAAGAATTATGAGCCCGGCGCCCCTGGCGCCGGGACTGAGGTTCCTTATGAGCCTGGCGCCGGAGGCACCAGGACATGGTCCAAAGGGCCCCAATAGGGGTTTGCTGGAGCCGGGGACGAGGGTCGTGAGCCTGCTTCTGGGGATGCTGGGCTTGACTTGGCTTCTCGGGAGCAGTGCTCATGACAAAATCCACACCAGGGGGTCTTAGGAGACGCCATGGTTGCTGCATGGAGGTTGTAATTAAAAGTGGAAGATGGGAAGATGGGAAAAAATAAATGCAAATTTGGGTAAAGATGAAGGTTTAACCCTTAGCAGAACCCTATCCTTGTGAAAGATAGTAAAGGGTGGCTAGGACGAAAGTGCCTACAACTCGCTCACTCAACAGACTGATGTTAGAGCTACCAATAAAATGGTCTTAAAGCTTAACAACCTTAAGGGGCATGAATGTAAATGTTCAAAAGGTGCACAAATTAGAAATTTTAGAACCAGATCAAGATTCCAACCTGGAACGCAGCTGTCAGGTAACACGTTGGTGAACCCCTTTAGAAATTGTGTCACCAGTGGAATTTTGAAGTATGAACATTCCTCTGACGAGCACCTTAATATTGACAGCGCCGCCAAATAACCTTTAATAGTACCAATCTGGAGCCCCAGATTAGCTAAAGATAGCAAAAAAGCTAAACATCTTGTGTTTTACATAGAAAATGATCTACATTCTTTTCTCTGCACCAGTTGCAGCACAAGTTGGAGAATTTATTCCAACTGCAACAACACAAATACTTTGTTGCTGGCCTTCTGGCCGAAAGCAAAATCTCCATTACATCATCCAGGAGGTCTCAATCCTTGTATCTTAACCTTTCAGAACCAAGAGTGAAGGTTGTGTTTTGACCTACTTTCGCAAGAGAAGGTCCTCTCATTGTGTTCCTTTAACATGCCAAGAACTGCTCATATAACGTCTGCTAACCTGTCCAGAGCTAGGGCCACCGCCATTTCATGCCATGTGGGTACTCAAACTGCAGATTTTAATCCAGGAAATTCATTAGTTAATGAATTAACTAAAGGGGGAAATGTATGGGTAGATGGATTTTATCCCAATAGAAAGGAGAGGTTCACATTAAGCCCACCATATTAATGTTATTATAGAACAAGAACTGATGCAATATTGTTTAAATGTTGCAGTTTTACACATATCTAGAATATTATATTGACGTTTGCTAAAGGTTACCTTTAGTGTTACTTTGTCTCTAGTATGTTTTTCTTAAAGATGGCTGCTCCGTTTATACCATCCCGTGGCATTTCTTTGTGCAAGCAGCCTGGCCCCTTGTGATTGGGCACTGGCTACCTTATTGCCCAATCAGGGACACCAAGGAGGCAGAAGCCAGCAACTAAGGCCCACATCGAAGGCCCCTGTCTGCTCCCTGTCCGCTGCCAGTAAAATGCCTGGGAATTTCTTGCACCCCTGCACATGAGCTTCCATGATGCTGCTACCTCATTCTTCAAAGAATTCTGGACTACCATAACATTCACAACCCAGTAACTATGGGTTAGTTCACCTCCTTCTGGACACACTCCTACCCTCCCTTGACTTCTCTTCCTTCTTTGCTTGTCTCCCATGTTTATACTCTTGATTGCATTTAGTTTTACACCCATTACTAGCATCTTAATTTAACTGTAAGTTCAAATCTAGCTGTGTTTTTGCATTTTAGTTAAAAGTCAGATCTAGCTGTGTTGTTGCCTTTTAGTTAAAAGGCAAATCTAGCTGTGTTTGCATTTTGGTTAAAAGTCAAGTCTAGCTGTGTTTTTGCTTTTGGGTTAACATCACATCTAGCTGTGTTTTGCAAACTTGCCTTGCCCTTTGCTTGTACTGTTTTCTTTTTCTGTACCATGCTGGTCCAGTGACTGCACCATTCTACTTGTTCTACTCTTACCCACTGTCCCCCCTCGGCTCCCCCCCCTCTCGCTACCTCACCCATGGCGCATTCTGTTTCTCCTATCTTCTCCAACTGCTTCTCCATCGACTATCCTTCCCTTCTCACTAAGTCTGGTAGGAAGGAGATCAAAAAGGATAACTTGGCCTCCAACCCCGGCCCCACTACTGCTGACACCCATTCCAGCAGGCCCCCCAGAAAGACCCTCACCGACATCATCTTTGTCGTTCCTTCGCCAGACCTATGAACTCTTCTTATTATCTCTGTGCTCTGTCCTTTCTCCTCCTCTCCCATTAATGGTGGCACCCGCTGGGAAGCCCTCATGGCCCCCTTCACCTCCTCCAAGGTCATCATTAATACCTAACTGGCACCGTCATGGTCCAAGGCCCTCAGGCCAATTTCCTCCTCTTTGAAAGGCGCTTCTCTCGCCTCTCATCTCCTGATGTCCCCTCCGCCCCCCACCCCTGGCTACCTTGCCCTCTCTTCCCTCCTCTTTACCCCTCATCCGGCTCCTTCTTCACCTTCGCACGGCATACCTCTGATTTGTACCCCTCTCCGGAAGGCCCATAAAGCTAGCAACCTTCTTCATCTTGCCACTCTCAACTCTCGCTCTGCTGTCAAACACTCCTCTGACATCTGCCACCTCCTGGAAGAACCTCAATGTCCTTGGTCTCACAGACATGGCTCATGGCCAGCTCTGTCACAAGCTTTGACTCACTCCTCCCTGACAGCTACATGATCCTCTCTGCACCCAGATCCACCCGGTCTGGCGGGGGTGTAGCCCTGATCTTCCCTGAGTGGATTCCTTCCTCTATCATTCCCACGCAGACATACTGCTCTTTTGAATGCCTTGTCTGCAGGCTCTCTCTCTCCCCTGGCCACTGTCTTACTGTGGCTACTATCTATCTGCCTCCCGGTCAGATCACCTCATTTGTCTCTGAGTGGGCGGACCTCTCCTACTAACTCCTGGCCTCAACTGCTCAACTCATCCTTCCTGGTGATCTCAATATCCATCTAGACTCTCCTTGTTCCTCCTCTGTACTCTTCCGTGACCCCTGCAATTCCCTCTCCCTTTCTATCCTCCCCCCTGGCCCGACTCACTCTGCAGGGCACACGCTTGATGGTTTGATCTCTTATGACCTCCCCCTCTCCATCCCTTCAACCACTCCTCTCTCCTGGAGCGATCACTCCCTCTTCTCCTCTCATCTCTCCTTCTCTACCCCCCAGGCCAAGCCAACCCCAACACTGCCACCTACCTTCTAGGACATCTGGCCCAGGAAGCGTGTGTCAGTTGAGGCTTTCACCGCCACCTCCTCTCCACCCCCCCCACCTCTGGCTGACACACATTCTGACACAGCCCTTTTCATACTCTACTCTTCCATCTCCAATACTCTTGATGCTCTTGCCCCTGTAATGAGGATCCATTTGAAGCACAAAGCCAAGTGCAATTCCTGGTACGACTCTGACCTAGCTACCCTTAAACGTAAGTCCAGGGTGCCAGAGAGGAAATGGAAGGCTTCTTGTTCATCCTCTGACAAACTGGCCTGCTGCCTGCTCCAAAGGCAATACCGACTCTCTGTCCATACTAAGAAGAGAGCCCACATCCAAGCCCATGTCTCTGCTGCATCTAACAACTCGGCTGAACTCTTCAAAATCTGCAAGGAGCTGGCCATCCCTGCTGCAGTCTCTACCTCTCCTGTCGCCTCCCAGGCCATTTGCACGTCCCTTGCCTCTCACTTTACCTCAAAATCCCAGGACATCCTGTCCACCCTCTCACCCCCTCCCCCTCTTCTCCCTTCTCCTTCTGTGAACTCTGGCTCTCCAGCAGCCGCCCTCCACCCTCTTTCTCGTGCTTTCCTCTTTGTTCCCCTGACAAGGTCTCTAGACAAGTCTGATCTATGGAAGTCTCGTCAAAACAGGTTCTTCCCTGTTCCTCCAAAACCATCAAGGACCACATTAACACCCTTGCTCCTGCCTGGGCCAATGTCTGTATTTGTACTTTTGTATTTGAGCCTTCCCCTCCCCTCTGAAGCATTCTCTTGTGCACCCACTTCTCAAGAAACCCACAGCTGACCCTTTCTGCCCAGCAAACTATCACCCGATCTCCATCACTCCTTTCCTGGGCAAACTCCTGGAAAAGTCGGCCATCTTGCAGCTTAACCTTCGCTCTGATTCTGTTGGTTGTCTCCACGACCATCATTCTGGCTTTAGAGCTGCCAGAGCACGGACACTTCTCTCCTGAACATCCGTGAAGATCTGCTCTCTAACCTTGACTCTAACATCCCCTCTGTCCTCATTCTACTCTATCTCTCTTCTGCCTTTCACACGGTCAACCATACCATCCTGCTCAACTTTCTCCGTGACAACCTGGGTATCACTGATCAGGCTCTGGCCTGGCTGACTTCTTCCCTCGCTGATCGACCCTCCCAGGTCCAACTTGGGTCCTTCCTTTCCTCTATCTCCCTCTCTACATGTGGTGTTCCCCGTGGGTCTAACCTCTCACCATGGCTTTTCAACCAATACCTGGCAACTCTCTCCCATCGTATTGCCGTTTTCTGCACCAATTTTCAGTGCTATGCTGATGACACAACTCATTTTCAGGCTTCCCCCGGCCACCTCTTCTCCTTCTCTCATCTCTGATTGCATGTCTGCTATTCAGGAGTGATGTGCCGCCAACAATCTCTGTCTGAATGCCAGCAAGACAGAGATCCTCCTCATCGGCACTCCTTCACCCTCCTTTCCTGTCACTTTCTGGCCAGCCTTTCTTGGCCCTTCGACTACCCCCACCTGCGAGTCTAAGAACCTCTGGGTCATCTTCGACTCCACACTTTCCTTTTCTGCCCACATCTCTGATGTCTCTAAAAAGTCAAACTTCCAACTGCACCTCCTCACGGGTATTCTGCCTTTCTTCTCCTTCCCCCAGGAGCTCATTGTCTCTTGAGCCCTGGTTCTCTCTAGGTTGGATTATTGCAACAGCCTCTAGACTTGTCCTTGGCCTCAAGCCCTGGGATCATATCGCTCCAGCCCTGAAATCTCTTTATTGGCTCCCAGTGGCTGCAAGGATTAAATTCAAGACCCTTTGCATTGTCCACAAGGCTTTCTCGGGCCTGGATCCAAAATACCTTCAACTCTCCCTCTGTAAATACCTTCCCTCACGAGCTCTTCGCTCCTCCACCTCCAACTTCTTCAGGGTCAGTCGTTTCTCAAAGAAACGAGCTGGGGTAGATCCGTCTTCGGCTGGGGCCTCCCTCTAGAAAATCCTCTGTGCCACTCTGAAACCTGAGGAGAAGCATCTTTGGTTCCAGAAGCAATTCAAGACCTTCCGCTTTGCTTCTGCCGTCGCTCCTCCTCTCCCCTGCTGATCTGTTCTGCTTCGGCATTGTGCACCTAGTTACCCTCCGATTTCTTGCCCAGGTACTTGATCACCCTGCCACGCACCCGTACGGCCTCCTGGCAACCCTTGCACTTTGGTCTCTACCTGTAACCCTACAGTCCCCCCCCTTTCTGCACTTATCACAAACACCTAGCACTTGCTGGCTGCACTACCACTGTTTTGTATTTCTTTGCTCAGCACTTTCCACTTTCTTCCCTTCTCCCTGCACTTTCCCCCTTCCCTCTCCCTTGCACTTGGGCGTTCTCGATGTCACTGGGCCTAGTAAGATTATTTTTGTTCTTCCTTGTTCCCCTCCCTTGCCTCGTCGCGCTCTGAAACACTTGTGTATGAGCGCGATACAAATAAAATATCAATATCAAAGAATATTGTACAACTTAGCACAATGAGATTTAAAGCGCAGAGATTCATACAAAGTGGGAAAAGGCTCTTGCACGGGAAACCCATTATAAGCGGATGCAGTAGTTTTGAACACACATACATAAATATAAACATGCACACATGGGGAGACTGGATGCCACAGATTTAGGTTTGGGCTGTGTAGGCTGAGGCAAGGGTTTGTGAAATTGATATCTAGATTTTTCTGAAGACTGGCTGGCTAAGAGGGAAGGTATCGATTGGCAGACAGCAGCTGCAACAACATAGGAGCGGCTATTTGGAGCTGAAATAGAATGAAGAGAGATGGGCCCAGGTCTTGAACTTGGAAATTGTTGTTTGAGTGGCCAATTAAGTATTTGCCACCTGGCAGGGTCAATCTGGGGTTAGGGGCTAAAACTGTAGAAGGGTGACTGGAAGGTCAAATAGATTAGCAAGTAAAAGAGTATAATGGGATCAGAGGCCAGAGTGATTGAAATGGTGGTTGCATAATGAATCATGGATCCTCTTGCTGCGCGACACTGGTCCACACCTTAATCTCAGTGAAGTCTACAACCAAGAGCCAAGAAGTGACAACACCCAGACTCTCCCCTACCCTCCTTCCCTGATCTTCAACTAACTCCTCACTACTAAGATCTTGCATCCTTACACCTCCCACACTCCTTCCGACAACCTCCAGGTCTAGTGTACTTAATAGATTCAGACCCTATCCATCTTCCATCAACAACAATGCCATCAATATTTGCACTCTGCAATCCGGGGGCTGCCCATATGGCTAACCTGACCGGCCGGTATCAACCACAAACAGAGTTTCAAATCGGCACTCGTGTAATTGGTATTTCCTACATCCATCAACATCAAAGGTTTCTGCATCTGCCTTCCCGCTATTGACTAACAACCACTTCCCTCCTTTCTTACAGAGCCATGTGCAGCAAGGCCAACATTATCGGCACAAAGGCGCTATAGAAGACCTCTTTACATTTCTTTGCACAGTAAACCAGATATTGAGTAATGTGACTGGTCCCTTATTGTATATCACAATATGTTAATGTTAAAGGTATTTATATAGCGCACCGTCACCAACGGAGCTGGTCTCCAGGCACTCAGGCAGATTTGTAAACAAAAAAAGGTGGGAGTGTGGGTTAGTGGGTGAAGAGGGTGTAGGAAAGTAAGAGGTGGTGTACTGTTGGCAGCTTCAATTCAGTTTTCAATGTGCGCTGAGCTTGGGTGTGCATACAGGATTGAAGCGAGTCCTCGCGTGCTGTTGTTGCGATCTATGTGTTGATTATTGTTGCGGTGTGGTGAAGTCTGTGCGGTTTGCTCTGAGAGAGGTGGTTGTGTGGGTTTTTGTGTGAATTAAGTATGCAGAGATTTGAAGTTTTGGTTAGTGGGTTACATGTCTCATAATCATTGTAGTTTTATTTGTGTATCAGGTTGTCATATTGGGTAGGTATATTCTTCTCTTGCTTTACTGACTGTCGAATTTCTGGGGTGATACCGTGGTTGGTTTCTAGCAAAATTATTGGGCTAATAACTCCCGGTTGGGCGAACATTGTCCCCTAGTTCGATAGTGGTCTTATATTATCATTCACCAGCTCCTTTCTATCTGTTTACTGTCGGTAGTCCATTGGGTAGGTATATTCTTCTCTTCCCTTTCCTGACTGTCTAGTTTCAGGGGCAGTGGTGAGGCTGGCCTCCAGCTAAGTTATTCAGCTTAGTACACCCAGGACAGCGAGCATTATCCCTGCTTAGGTAGTGGTGTTATATTATCATTGCCCGCTCCTTCCTATCTATTTACTGTCGGTGGTCCATTGCTGCCCGCGTTTACGAAGTGGGCCAGGTGTTATTGCTGGGTCATACCTTGTTCTCCTTTTCCATTGATCTGTGGGTGTTCTTTGGTATGATTCGATGTGGCTTCTCTTTTAATTGATAAGTGGATATGGTGTAGATCTGTATATCCTTACTTTTACAGGGGTTGAGGACATAGGGAATCAGGATAGATTCTTCTTAGAGTCTACTTCCACTGTGTATGTCTTTATGGGTGTTCTTTCTGGTTATGGGGTGAAGAGCCATGATTTGACAAGTTTCCTGAATTGTAGGTGATCTCTTGTGTTCCTTATGTTCTTTGGTAGTTCTTTCCAGGTTTTTGAGGTGAGAAAAAGAGGATCCTCTGAGTCTTCTCTTGTTGTATGATTTGGGTTCCAAACGGATGTTGCTGCTGAATCTGAGTGGCCTTGTAGTGTGATGTATGTTTAGTTTTCTTTGAAGGAACTCTGCACCTTGGTTTTGGACTGCTCTGTGCGTTATGCACTTTGATTTGAACTTGATCCGCTGTATGATGGGTAGCCAGTGTAGCGCTGGTGTGATGTGTTCTCTTCGAGGTAGTTTAAGGAGCAGTCACTGCATTTTGTACGCATTTTGTATGCGTTGGAGTTTATTTAGGAGTTGTTCAGGCATGCCTAGATATAGGCTGTTGGCGTAGTCAACAGCCTATTTCTAAATCTGGACATGAGAGTGATGACAGTAGTTGTTTTGTTGGTGAATGAGAGGAATGGTAGGATCCTTTTAGCCGATCGCAGGAGAAAGAAGCATTTCTTGATTAAGCCGTTTACTTATGGACTCCCAGGTTTTTTACAATCGATGATGGGGCTAGGGTTTCACCAAGTTCAGTTGGCCATGGGATGTAGAGGTTGTCTTTCCGTTTTTTGTGATGATCATTATTTCTGTTTTGACTCGGTTGAGTTTGAGGTAGTTTAAGTTCATCCAGTTGTATATTTCACGAAGGCAGTTCTCTAGTGTTGAGTTGTCTTCTTGTGAGTCTTGTAGTATTTTGTAGATTATTTGTGTCGTCAGCATAGTTGTAGCAGGTGAGGCCATGTCTTTCGATAATTTTAATTAGCTGTCACAGGTAGATGTTGAATAGTAGTGGCGAGAAGGATGATCCTTGTGGGACTCCGCACAACGATTTTCGTGGGCTTGATTTGTAAGGTTTCATCCATATTGTTTCTGTTCTATTTGTTAGGAACCATCTGATCCAAAGTAAGGCGTGGTCAGTGATTCCAAATTCTTCCAGTCTCATGATGAGGATGTTGTGTTTAACTGTGTCGAATGCTGCAGAGAGGTCTAAAAGTATACGAGCGGTGCTGTTGTTTGAGTCTGCGTTTGCCTTTAGATTGTCCCAGATTGAAATAAGTGCTGTTTCTGTTCCTCTCATCGGTATGAAGCCTA
Organism: Ambystoma mexicanum; assembly: GCF_040938575.1. NCBI lineage: Eukaryota > Metazoa > Chordata > Amphibia > Caudata > Ambystomatidae > Ambystoma > Ambystoma mexicanum. The sequence goes on from NC_090932.1 coordinate 1,551,181,210, forward strand.
CCTGTGCCTCATTTAATAGGTGGTGTTCTTCTATGAATTATTGGGTTGTTCTATATATGTGTGTTTCCAGGAGTTTAGCTGGGTAGGGGATGTTGGAGATGGTTCTGTAGTTGGAGAGGTCCTCTACGTTTCCTGCTGTATCCTTGAGGAGTGGTTTGATGTATGCTGATTTGAAGGCTCAAGGCACTCTCCCTGTTGAGATTGATTGGTTGAGGATATTCCTGTAGTATTCCATTGGTATTCCTTGTGAGAGGATTGATTTGTAGATGTCAGAGGGGCAGGGATCCGCAGGGGAGCCCGATTTGTTGCTTTGATTTACGGGTTTGATGAAAGTCTCCACTGATATGTGCGGGAAGTTTCAGAGTATGTTCTGCTGTTCCTTGCATCAGTGAGCGTCTTCAATGTTGTGGTTGCATGGTCTGTTTTATATGGTCTGTTGGATGGTCATGATTTTATTTTTGAAGTGGTCTGTGAGGTCACTGCATCATTACTTCGATGGTATTGGAGCGTTGTTGCAGCCGGGTGGGTTTTTTATTTCGTTTATAATTTTAAATAGGTCTTTTTGGGTGTTTGGCGCTTTGAGGATTCTGTTGTCGTAGTATTTCCTTTTTGCTTTTTGTATTTCCTTTTTCTATGAACGGGTATGTTGTTGAAGTTTGAATTTTTTTCTGCAGTCTTTATTGATCCTCCATTCTAGTTCAAGTTTTTGTTTTTTTCCTTTTTATGGTACCTAGTAATGGGGTGAACCATTTTGCTGTTGCTCTTTTGCGGGATGGATTGAAAAGTTTTTCTTTGGTGATCTCATCGATTGCTGTGGTAATCTAGTTGTGAAGTATATCTATTTTAGTGTCTTGGTCAGCTTTGCCCATGGTTGTTTGTGGTTTGGTGATCTCCAGTCGTTCTGATAAATTGAAGTTTTTTATGGTTCTCCAGTTTCTTTTCATGATGATCAGTAGTTTTTCTTGTTTCTTGGTTATTGGGGAGGGCAGTGAGATTATGAAGGGGATGATGAGGTGGCCGCTCCAGGGGATCTGAATCGGTGGTATTGTGGTAATTAGTTTTCTGTTGGCGAAGATTGTGTCCATTGAATGTCCAGCCGTGTGGGTTGCTCCTTTGACCAGCTGATGTAGTTCCATTGTTGTTAGTTGGCTAGTAAGAGATTTTTGTGAGGTTGATGTTTCTTCATCAAACCAGATGTTGAAGTCTCTGAGGATTATCAGGTGGTTACGCTCGATAGCTAGGTTGGTGAGTGCTTCTATGAAATTGTCTATTAAGGCTGCTTCGTACGTTGGTGGTCTGTATACCAGTATGAATTTCAGGTTTGTTCTGGGATTTGTTGATAGACGTATGATTAGAGATTCACATTTGTTGATGTTTAAAGGGTCTTCCGCCTTGTAGATGATTGCCAGTCTACCACCTCTTTTGGTTTTCCTGTTTACTTGGGTAAACTTGAAGTTATCAGGCACGCAGTTATGGATGGTGATCTTGTAGTTGTCATCTAGCCATTTTTCAGTTACGAAAAGGATGTTGATGCCTCCGTCACTTAGGACGTCGTAGATTGCGGTGGCGTGTTTGGACATTGATCTTGCGTTAATTAGATTGCAGTGGAACTTTTTGATGTCATTTAGTTTAACTGTTGTTCCCGGTTTTGGTTTGTGGGTGTTCAGTTGGGGTACTTTTATGTTGCTTCCGAGCGGTAGGGGTTCGTGAAGGCGGGGTCGTCGTAGAATCAGTCTGTGAGATTGATAATTGGTTTGCTGACTTTTATTGTTTCTTCATCTCTTGTCATTTGATGTGGGTATTGATAGTGACCTTCTGTTCTTGTGATGTAGGGAGTAAGGGGGTTTGAATCATCCCATTCTCTTCTTAGATCCCCTCTTCTTTTGTTCCGTTATTCGGGTTATTTTTTATACGTCTGGAAATGTTGGTGTCGTTGAAGTATCTAGGTTCTTTGGTTGGTGCGAGGTACGGTGTAAGGTATAAGGATTTTTCTCTTGCGATGTTTGTTCTGTCGATAGTATTATTTTGCGGGGTGTGTTCTGTATTGAAGGCGTCTTCTGCTGGAGGTGGTTGAGCTTGTGTATCCGTGTTATTTGTACTGTGTGCCTTTTCTCTTTTTCTACATCCAATTCTGTGTCGGGTCATTTTGGGTCTTAGGTGGGAGGAGTTGTTCTGGGTGTTAGGTTTATAGGGGCAGTTTTCCAGTTGTGGTGCCTCGTGCCAGGATAGTGTTGATTTTAATCCTCTTAAGTTTTTCCATCTGGCTGGTTTCGAGGGTGTGTCTTTGTTCAGTCAGTTGGGTCTTGGGTCAGTGGGACTTTGTTCTGTCAGTTGGTTCTAATTCTCTTAAATTGTTCCGTCTGGATGTTTTCCGGGGTTTATAGGTGTTATTGTTATCAAGTTTTATTCGGGAATCATACATCTCCAAACAAAAACATGCAGCAAATTGCAAATTACAGATTAAAAACTACAGGTAAATTTGCATCCGGAAACGATCCCATGTCTTGAAACCTTCACCCCAAGGAGGCGCCTGACTGACCTTCATAGTCCTGAAATTGTGAAGCAGATCACATCAATCAGTATTGAGCCTGGTGTAGAAGTGGAAGTTACAATTGCTGATGCATAAATTACCTAAATTTTAATAAGATCTATTCACTTACAGTGTAAATAAATAAATCTACAGGTGGATTTAAAACTGAAAAGTTAAAATGTAAATATTTGATTGGTTCTCATATTTACAACATAACTTCCATATACACTGTAAGAATTCGGTGACTAAAAGTACCTGCTCTTGCTGATCTGCATTTTTTTACTTTTAAAAAGCAATATTCTTGCAGATATTCTTTTTTTTTTTAATGCAGTAGCTGCTGCAGTCTGCCTGATGCCCGGTTTTCTTAGGTAATCACTTATCCTGCCTTTCCCGCTCCTGAGAGTATAGCCAAGGCTGTCATTCCACATTTAACACTAGGAGTGGCAGGTGGAGTTGAAGGTAGCCTTGTTGCTAGTTGCATGCTGGCTTTTCTCAAAACTTGAACACTGGCACATAGAGGACTCTTCAGAATACTTCCCAATTGCCTGCTCCTTTTTGTTCTTTTCTTGACTGTTCAACCAAGTTACCCCTGAAGACGTTGGGTTTAAGCCGTGCAATGACTACAAGAGCCAAATGTCAGTCAGGGATCTGCCCATAAATTGCTTGTAGTATGTAGATGGCAGACATCTTGTGAAGGTGTTCATGATGGTTCACAAATCCATTGCAGTTCTTAGTACTTGCACTGGCAGAGTGAATCAGACTTTCCACTGAAGCCGGAGCCTGCTCCATTGGTCCCAGAGAAAAACAGGAAAATATTGGGTCACACTTTGGAAGGGAGTGACATGGACCCGGTTGCTGACAAACCATTGCCCAACCTGGCAAAACTTGAGAGAAAGCGCTCAGCCATAGCCTCTCCTGCATACCTAGTGGTGTATAAACAGGGAATACGAGCCATTTTCTAAAAGAATGGCCTGGATATCTGCACAGAACCCTTCATCTGACACTTCTGCATTGTCATAGTTTGCACCCCTCTCCATGGGGAATACAAGCTCAGTGCCTCATGTTGACATGGAAAACTCTTCTGGCCTAGATGAACCACACTTTAAAATTTAACTAGGAAGCATAAGCCAAAGAGGTTTTAATCGATATTGTATCAGAGAACCTTGTGGTTGATGATCTCTACCTTGAACTCCCACCCCTCCTGGATATGCCTCTTCCTAGTTTTGCAGATGTTGCATCTTGTAGCCCTTAGAGTCAGTGGCAAGCATCATGATCAGAGAACATGTCTGACTCTTAACATAGAGAAGACATGCTCCAACCAGACGGCCTTCCGCACATACACCCTAGGCCCTGGCCTACCATACCTGACAAGGGTCCTGATAGAAGAAACCTGGCCGCAAGGACATTTGTCAAATATAGTCATGATTTGTCATTCAGGTACGTATGTAGTCCTGTTTTTTGGTTAGTTTTGAAGCCTGCTTCAAGAGAAGATTTTTTTCAAGTTTATGTTTCTACATTTCCTTAGCAATTAAAGAAAGATTTCCCTAAATAAACTCAGGCTTCAAGGCTCTTTGTTTGATGAGCCTGATCCCCTTAAAAGGGATGATGGTAGGCTCCACACTACAGGCGTGCCTGTGGCATGACCTAAGCAAGGCCGCTTCTACTCGTTCTTGCGGAGGGCAGAGAAGATTATGGCATATCTGAACCTTCCATCACAAACCTACACAAAAGACCAACATGTGTCTTTGTTGTTAAATGGACAGTAATAAAGGGTGAGAAAAAGATGACCCCTCTCTGTACTGGGACAGAACGAATTGGTTGTGCTTGTACACCAAACATCAGCATATCATCTTGTTTCTAAATAAATATGAAATAATGAATGAAATATGAGATGTGAAAAATATGACTTTGTAGAGATGACCTACCAAAGTCATATCTTATGACTTCCATTGGAATACATTGGGTGAGGAAGCATAATACCTTCTTCCAAATTAAAGTTTCTTAATACAAAATCTCCTCAGAAAGCCAAATTGGGGGTACCTCCAGGCCATAAACTAATTTTGGGATCACTTTTGCCATATAGATTTAACACCAGTAAGAGTGAGAATTTACCAAATCTTCAATCAATCTGCCTCATTGGCCCAGCAAGAATACGTGTTTTTTATTTTAGCCATTCCCTTAAAAATGTTTTATTGGGATTGGCCATAAAGGTACATCCAAATATAGCATTGAAGAGGTTATTTCCAGCCGTTATCTGTAAATATACCAGGCAAATTATTTTGGTTTTTGATGGGTTCATTTTTAAATGGATTATTTCCATATTGTTTTTAAAGGCTCTCAGGAGACGCTGAGGCCCAACTGGAGTCCTATAAAAAAATAAGTTTATTTTCAAGGGGCCCAGTTACCTCAGTAGGTGCTGGAGGTGAGGTCAAAGGAGTGGCCTGAAGCTTTCTGGGCCAAGGGGCTTGGACTCGAGCAGAAGTCTTGCTGTTGGTATTCAGGGTCCCTTCAGAGAATCCGAGTTGACTCTCTGAGGAAAGGTTTCCTAAGGTGCCCCTCCTGCATCTGGAATTTGAGTCCACAACTGTCTACAAGGTGGCTCAAGTGAACTGTCAGGAATGTGTCATTTCTGTGCAGCTTCCTGGACCTCCTGTAGTGTAAGTGGATTTTCAGGGGCTCCTAGGTCTAAAACTTCATCATCCTCACTCAAATCAATATTTTTTGTAGGTGTTGCAGGCCTATTGGAGAACACTTTGCTGTTCCACAGTCTTCGTAGGAGTTCAAGCTTACTTCCTTTATACTTAGGCCACATTCTTTGCAGAGTGTGATCAATCTTTCCATTGGCACCTCCAAGAACGCCTCAAGCTTAAAGTATTCAGGGGGTAATTCATGGAATAAATGTGCGCCGAAATCAATGGCGCAAGGATGCGCAAACGTGAAAAAGCCAGCGCATGCGTGCGAATCACAGGTGTGCATTTCATGGAAGGACCTGCGCGTGTAATTTCTGGGATGTGTGCCAAATCCGTGTGTGGCACACACCGGCGCACGCGTCATTTACGCATCCCGAATGCCGTGCGCCGACGCGCACAGCGAAAGCGCACAACGTCAGCGCACAAATCAAAAAGGGGCGGAACAAGGGGCAGAACACCCGGAATGGGGAACAACGTGTGTAAATAAGGGCGTAACAGGGGAAGTACCGCTGGGAAGTACATGGAACGCCCACACACACGTGAACTACACGTATTCAAAGAATCCAACAGGGAAAACCTGCGCACGTGAAAACACACGCACACGCACAATTACGTCTGCCACACGAAAGCAGGCATAAGCACCCTCGCGCAGCATAAAAGTGCATGCAAACAACAAACAAGCATATACAGCTACGATGAATGTCCCGTTCCTCGCAGCAGTGATCGTGGGACACTGCAGGAGGAGGAGAATAGCCAGGCCCCGCATTATTTTGCCCAGGACCAGCCTTTTTGGGATGCCTGATGACCAGGTCTGTGGTAGGTATAGGTTTCCACCTCATATCATCCTAGAGCTGGTCAGGGAGTGGGAGGATGACCTCACATCGCCCACCCTGTGCTCCCAAGCATTGAGCCTGTTGGAGAAGATGCTCAATGTACTGGATTTTTTGGCCACTGGGTCATTTCAGCGGACAACTGCCATAGTGGGGGGGTCTCACAGGCCACGCAATCACACTGCCTACACCAGGTGTTGGCAATCATCACTGCGCGCCCCTCAGTCCGCAGGCACATATACATGCCCAGAACACCCGCAGAAAGGCAGGCCGTGGTCCTGGACTTCTACAGGGTGGCACACTTCCCCAAAGCGCTCAGTGCCATAGATTGCACCCATGTGGCCCTACGTCCACCTAGGGCCACAGAGCACATCTATCGAAACTGCAAGCACTGGCATTCCATCAATGTGCAGGTGGTGTGTGATGCCAAGGGGATCATCACCTCTGTATATGCAAACTTCCCTGGGTCCACCCATGATAGTTTCATATTCAGAATGTCGGCCCTGAACCGGGCCCTGGAAGCTGGGAAGCATGGCGACACATGGCTCCTAGGTGAGTAAAAATGCCTGTGCACATGCATACATGTCACACACAGATAAATACAAAAGCCCCACTAATGACAACTATTATCACCTTACCAGGGGACAGTGCCTACCCTCTGAGCACCTACATGATGACACCCATACGGAACCCCACCACACCACTCCAGGTGGTGCCCCCACATCCCCAACCACACGCACGGCCGCTGCGCATGGGAGGGGAAAGGGCATGTGGCGAGGCAGCCCGTAACCAGCTTGTGGCCACATTTTTCACCTTACCACCGTGAGAATGTGTCCACGGAAGTGCCACATTGTGTGCATCCCTAGATACTTAAACACAACCAATCCCATGTGACCAAAGGGAACACATTGAAGGCATCCCCCCCCTTGCTAAACAGGGCATGAAAAGACTGGCATGCCACCCAAACCCTCCCAACACTCCTCGACCCTGACTGCCACACCATACCATACCATGACATGCAACGTGAAAACATCCAACCATATGTACCATATGCACCACACATGACACAATAGTCATGAAGTGCCATGTGAGAAATGTAAGTAGTAGTAGTCAACAGATAATGATACCTCACCTGGAATCGGAAGAAATGAGTGACCAAAATCTCACACCCAGAAAATGGTGCCACAAATGCATGCCACCAGTCGTCGTTCAAGCAACAAAAGTCTGAATACCTTTCACCATGCACACTGGACAATAGCAAATGGCCATATCAAACACTGCACACTGCACAGCACAGTGAGTGTGAATTGCATTTGTGAAAACACCTCTGCATCAGTTCAAAAAAGGCATACAACCAAATATCACCCTTCCATAGATGTCCACGAATAATGACTCGGAAGTGAACATGGATTGTCGTGACACAGCATGCATGAGAAGGCAATCTGGGTGCAATGTATCTGGGGACGGTGTTGCCTAAGTATATTTGTCCATATGGACATGTCTACAATTCATGATTGTGAAATGAAGTGAATGCCAGTGTCCCGTACACAGCACACATGAACATAGCACCAAGGACCCCCCTGTGTCTCAAACCTCACCAATCCCCTAACACGTCAAAATAAATCATCACATTGCATCAGCCATTGACCAGCAGAAAATATCATGTACTTGAAACACTTGTGTATAGGCACGTTACAAATGCCATACCATATCATATCATATCGGCAATGGCAGACAGTAACCCATCACTGAAATCGATGAAATGAACAACACACAAACTTCATCAAAGTGCATCAATGAGGGTGTGAATAAGGGAGAAGAACAGTACATTCCTGCATGTCCTTCAAACAGTCCACAGTGTGAGAATGAACTGGAAAAGCAAAGTACATATAATAAATGCCAGGACCAATAAGGGAGAGCCTAGGGACGGATTGTAGGATTATATAACTAGCATCAACATTCCCATGCCTGATGGAAATAGTCGCAGTGGAGGAGTCACATAAGGAGGGGAGTGACGGAAGAGAATGGAAAAGGTCAGGAGAGTAACAAAACAAGTGACAAACTATGGTAGGTCTACAAAGATTCAACATAGTGCTGGGGAGGTGGAGAAGAAAGACAGAAGGGAAAGGGGGAAGAGATGACCTGTAATCAGTGGTGGAGGACTAATGATCAAATAAACTGTCAAAATAATACTGAAAATGGTGAAGGTGGGCCGGTGGGGCGTGGAAGGACTGAGGCAGAAGGGCAAATGTCAGCAAAGAACAAGCGCCTATGTCTCACCATGGTCAATGGCAATTGGGCTAGTGGTTGAAAATGACAGCCAGAGTACAAGGAGGAGGCCAAAGGGGGGTGGAGAGGGAGAGGGAGGAGAGAAGGGAGGAGGGGGCCAAGCTCAAAATGACCAATGGGGGAGATGGTGAAAGAAAGCACTCATAGGGGGCAGAGGGAAACCTGTCGGTAAGGAGGGCAGGAGATGTGATGATGAGGGGGGGGGGGCAGAGGGGCAGGGGAGACTGGGTGGTCTTCAAGTGACTGAGAAGGCATGTGGACAGGTCTAGACAGGGGCACCATAGTGGGCTTTTGATAGGGGTGGCAGGCTCAAGCATCCTGATTGGCCGGATTGTCACAAGGGCCAAGTGCAAACAGTGGGAGGGGGATCAGGTCCAGGACACAAACTGATAATTAAAATGACAAACAACGTAGTCATAACTGAGATGTCACATCCAAACACCAGCCAGGGCTGGGAAATGGCCAAAGCGGTGCTAGCAAGGAATGGGTGGTTGTGGAAATGCGTGGTGACAGGGGTAACTCAGCGTGCAGCCTTCATGTGGCATATCAAAATCACTGTGGGAAAACTGTCCCAATTCCACATTCTCAGCACATGGACCCCTCCCACCATCAGTGAGTAGTATGCAAAGGGTGCATGGTACCAGCTACATCAGGAAGTGCATCAACATAGACATTCAATACATAACATCTCAAGCACCATGATGAAATGTACAGTCAGCTTAATACTCACCAAAGTGAACTGCAGACATGCACAGGAGAACCCATCTGGAATACTCACTAGGGGTGTACACACAAGTAGAACCTGTAACGCTCACCTGATTCCCACGGAGGCGCTGATCCCGGCTGGGCTACTATCGTTTCTTCAATGGAGAAGCGTAGAGCTCGGACGACTCTCAGGACTGGGCTTCCTCTTATCGAATGTCTGACTTGCAGGGTAAGTTTTCTGCAGGTGGAAGAAAAAGGGTTAATCACCGTTTGATGGGATTCCTTCTCCCACCAATCGCCAGTTTCTCCCACAGCCTAGCTTTCTACTTGTCTCGGCGTGCTCTCACCTTAGGCGTATAAATGCTGAGCTCTCCATCCTGGGACTGGTGCAGGGGTGCGTGGATTCCAGTTACGTCACTGGATGAGTTTAGTGTTGAGGCTCAAGTCTTTTGCGGCCTTAGTTGTGGCACTGGTGCTGGGATGCCGAAGAGTGATGCCGCCGTTACTGCACAAGCAGATGCCTGTAAGTATACTGTAGTCTTTAGGCTTTAAAAGATGGGCACCTCAATAATGTCCCTTTTCCTTTGTTTCAGGCCTCGGGATGCTGTGGGCGTAGTTTTCCGTTGCCGCTGCACGTGCTGATGCACGTAAGTATAATGTTCGTTGGCCGCTTTTAATGGCACCTCTAATAATGTCCTTTTTCTAGTTTTCAGGTGCCGGGATGCTGCGGTTGATGCGGCCGCTTCTGCGCGTGCAAAAACTGGTAAGTTAAGATGAATGCGACTGCCTTCACCCAAACCCCTTTTTAATTATGTCCTTTGCCTTTCAGGTGCAGAGAAGCTGCCGAAGAGAAGGCCGCGGTTAGCTCCGTTGCAATCACGGATGGATCAGGTAAGCAGGCGTGGCTGCGAGCGAGTTGCACTTTTCTAACCTTATGTTTATTCTTTGCAGGTTTTGCCGGTGACTGGATTCCGGGATCTGGTAAGTATTGTTCTGTGTCTTTCTTCATCCACAGGTTGCTGCGCGGAAGCTGAAGATGACTCTGGACCTGGAATGCAGGAGTCGACTCGGTGAGCGTCCTGCTGCTGCTGCTGCTGCAGAATAACGCGAAGCACGTGTTTTCCATCGGGCGTGGTTTAAATAGCAGAGAAGTGCTTCCAGTGTGTGTTCTTCCACCGGTTCCACCCAGGTAAGAAAAGATTTCCTGAATGGAGGGAATAGTTCCTCCCAGCCCTGATGGCTGGGGACTTCAATCAGACTGGATTGTTCTGGGTAAATATGCAGCATGGTCTGCCTCAGGTAAGTCCACCCAAGCATTATTACACTGTTTATCAATATGAGCCCGGCGCCTATGGCGCCGGGACTGAAACCCTTCATGAGCCTGGTGCCAAAGGCGCCAGGACACGGTCCAAAGGGCCCCTGTAGGGGTCTGCTGGGTCCGGAGTAGTGGAAGACGGGTCTGCTTCCGAGGGCGCTGGGCCAGTCCTGGCCCCTCGGGAGTAGCGCCCATGACAGAACTGCAGGCTGGCCACAGATATGACGGAAGCCCAATGCCCATGTGTGATATGCTGTTACACCGAGCCATCCTTGCAAGCCCATGGAAAAGGGAAGCAGGAGTAGCATATGTGTCAGGACCCCAAGCAAAACACATACACAAGACAAGCCTGAATGGGCCCAGCAGGAACATACAGTGGATGCCTTCCGATGCCACAAAGCACCACACTGTCACATGTACGGACAATAGACAAAATAAAAAAGAAAACAATAGAATTTGAAAGAAAATACAAATAAATTCAAATAATGTATTGAAAGAAATAAAATGAAAAGAGTAACAAATTAAACAAAACCAAAATAAATAAACTAGAAGAAAACCTAAAAAAAATAACAAAAATAAAACTAAATGAAATAATTAAAATATAATGGCAAAACAACAGAAAAATTAAATCAAATGAAAAATTTAAATGAAAAGATAACACACTTACCAAAATCCATACAATTTTGATGAAAAAACAGAAATATATTTAGATTAAAAAGTGCAGAAAAAAATAATAATTTGCAGGGAAAAAAAAAAAAAAAAAAAAAAACTGATGGAGGACCATTTGCCTAACAGAAGAGAGGATGGAATGGGCCACACTTTCCATACCTTGAGCAATTATCTCAACTGCTCCTCACTGTTGCTGTGCTATGGCAATCATGGAACGCTCCCACTCAGTTGACCCCGTTGCCACACGGCCACCACGTTGCCGGACATCACACCTGCTGGGCCCAAGGAGACGTGGTCCTTGCTGGGTCGGAGCCGCCTTCGGCTGCAGGACTGCATCCCTTCGTCAACCTGATGTCCCAGGAACAAGGCCAACTGGTGTTGAGTGTGACCGTGCACCCGTAACCACCACAGGTGGACATTCCAACCCTGCCAGGCCCCCTACTGCAGATGTTGCAGACAGAAGATCATCCGACACAGGATCACCTACCGGTGATGACACGTCATGATGCAGATCGGGCTCAACATAGTGGTCAGAGGATACACCAGAGCCTGACTCAGAGTCAGCTCTGGACACGATGGCCTGGAGCACCTGTGGGATTTCGTGGGCTGCCACCCCACGACCCCCACTGGTGCCTGGTTGGTCATGTGAACTGACCACCGTGTCTGGTATGACATCTTCATCCTCCGCTGCCAGTGCGTCATCACCTGCAACATAAAAAGAAACACAAGAACATGCACGTCAGTAGCACATACCACACACATACAGTTCACGACATTGACAGACAAATAATGAAACAGCCATGTCACAGGCAAATCAATCCCCAACATGCATCCAGTAGCATTGCAATGCAGGGCCATTCAAAAAGCAGTAAAGGATGTGTGCAAAATGTGAATGCAACACATGTATTGGATGTTGCACATCACCTGCATCACACAAAACTTCAAGAGGGCATACATGCTAATCAAAAATGAGAGATGGTAACAAATAGTTGGCACCTAGCATAAGCATGTGTTAACACACAGATAGACAGAGCTAGAAAGGTAACCGAACACACCATGATACATGTAACATGCATGTTCATGTGTAGCACTCTACTACAATCAACTATGCACAGTACATGTGTCATAGGAGGCATCTACGCTAGTGCATTTCAAAACTGTGATGGGAAGGACATGGTGACATACATGTCAGGTCAACATCACACAGCACCATCATGATTGCACACGTACACAAGTGGATCAGAGCGCAAACAAGCAAAGGGAGGGGAACAAGGGAGAAAACGAAATCAAAACAACTATCAAACTGGGCACAGTGACATACAGAACACGCTAGTGCATGGAGAAGGGATAAAGGGTTGAAGACCCAGGAAGGGGGAGAAGGGGAACGTGCCATACAGAACAGACCAAAGAAGGCAAATGAAGTGCAATGGTAGAATGTCCATTCAAATAGTGGTAGTGCAGCCATCAAGTGGCAAGTGCAAGATGATTTGGACAGGGAAAATCTGATGAGTGCAGACAAAGAGTGCTGGACTGTAGGGGGACAAGCACTGGACCCATTGACATGGGAGGCCTGTAGGCAGTGCAGCAGGGAGGCAGGGTGAGCAGGTACCTGATACGATGGACAGAATGTGTGCAGGGGCACAATGCCAACAGAGGAAACTGTTCAGCTGGGTAGAAGAGGGGCTAATGCAGGAGAAAGAAGGAAGGTGTTGAGGTGCTACCAGAGGCAGATATATCTCCCCTCAAGATTCAACGAGGTCAGTTGGCAGTTCAAAAGTGAGCTCCCAGCATTAGAAACAGATCTGCGCCTACCTCATTATATTTAACGACTGAGCTTGAGGGAGTGTGGGGTAGAGGATGAAAGGACTCAAGGGGGGATGAATTGGTAGATGGATTGTGTAAGGTATCTCCTATCCTGACCCGAAGAAACCTTGTGCACAATGCAGAGGGTCTGAGGTAACATCCTTGCATCCACTAATAGCCAGTGAAGGGGTCACATAGCTGGAATGATGGGATCCCAGGGCTTGTGGCCAAGGACAACTCTTGCAGTCCTGTACCGGATTAGTGGTGGAGGGTGGAGGCTGGTCGATTATTGAATGAGACTGTCACAGTACCCCAACCTCGAATGAACCAGAGCTTGACAGACTGTGAGCATGTAGGAGAATGTTAAAGTTAATCCATTCCAAGATACATCACAAATGTGTGTGTAAAAGGGATGTGTTGGGTCAAAGGTGACCCAGAGGTTCATGGCCTTGGGTGGAGGCAGGAGGGGGGCCAAGTGGGGCTGGCCAGAGATTGATTGCAAAGGATGGAAAAGGTGCATCAATGAGGAGGATGTCAGTCTTGCTGGCCTTCAGACAGAGACTGTTGGTGGTACACCAAATGCAAATGGCAATGAGGCTATCTGAAATAAGGGAGGGACACGAGGTGACCAAGGGCAGCCAGGAAATGAGTTGGTTGTCATCAGCATACCACCAGAACTGGTATAAAAATGATAATGCAGTAATCAAGAGCTGCCAGGTTCTCTTTGTGAATTGAGGCCGAAAGTTCAGACCCCTGGTGAACGACACAGGTGGAGAGGGAGATTGAGGATAGGTAAGAGCCAACTTGTAGCTGGTCGGGTTACACATGCCAAACACACTTGTCATTTAGTTGCACGCATCAATACTCACCAGATGATGCATCTTAGTCCATTCTCCCTCCCACTCTACGGATTTGTTCCTCCGGGATGAACTCTGAAGCGATCTCCTCATGCTGAGTGAGTTCCTCCTCCTCTGATGGTGGCCCACCACCAGTCACCAGAGACGTGGAGTAATTGGAGGCACGCTTTTGCTTAGCACTGCGTTTGAGGTCATTCCAGTGCTTGTAGTAGTCCTGAGCCGTGCGCACCTGGAATCCCATGGATGTCACACCATCCGCAACACGCTGCAAGTGGACCCAACGCTGGTGATGTGTTGTATGGCACTGTGGGCCCACAAGCATATCGCGTTGGTGTTCTGACACGTAGCCCACAAGGAAGTCCAGTTCCTGATTGCAGAAAGGCTTCTTCCTTGACGTGCCGGAGGCCAGAGCCATGTCTGGGGCCCCAGCCTCTTGTGCAGGAGCACGCTTCCTCCTTTTGGACGGTGGTACTGACCCTGAGGGGGCAATGTGGCCCTGTTCAGTGGGGGCAGTGGCGCTGGTGGACTGGACCAATGCAGTGGGTGTTGGTATGAGGACAGAAGGTCTTGCTCGGGTCTGAGTCACTGCCGGGGTAGTGTTGGCTGCATCTGCACATGCAGTTACCACCACTCGGCTGCTTGGGGCAGCAGATGTCAGTACTGCCCCAGATATGTGTGCCACAGTCACAGTCACAGTGGACGCACATGAGCCCACCTTCCGGACAAGATGGAAATCGTCCTGGGAGTCCTCCGCACACAACAAAACATGCGCTGCCTGACCCAGAGCCCGGGTGGAGGTGTCCACAGGTGCACCTGCAGCTACCACGACCGGTGGGACTGTGACAGCAGAAGTAGATTGCTGTTGGGTGATATGGGCGCCAGGTTGTGATGCAACAGCTGTATCACCAGGAAACATAGGGGGTGGTGGCATGTCTGCACCAGCACATGGCTGTGCATCCTGTTCCAGAGGGGCACCCCTGCCTCTTTCACCCCTGTAGCCAACCTGGCCTCCCTGGACTCCCCGTGCTCCCTGGTCTCCGCGCCCACGGTCCAGCCCTTTGAGGACGGCCAACTTTGCCACCCTTAGCCTTTGGTGGCCTCCCAACCATTGCACCGATGGAAAATCGGCTATGGGAGGTTCACTCAACAATTGTCCTGGGCAATTGGCTAGAAGGGTGCAGGGTACTTGATGGTATGGGTACCCAAGTGCCCCTGCAAGGCTGTCTGTGACCCCTGGGGAGAAATGACGGGTCACGCAATGCTTAGGCACCCCCTTGAAGAAAAGATTAAACAAAAAAAATCAAAATTCAAAATGAGATTAATCTCACCAAATTAGAAAAAAAAAATTGTGAACGCGACCCCAGTAGCCCACATGTGTGAATATTACCTCCAGCAGTACGGTGTGGCACCCAGGAACACAAAAAACACATACGCATGGAACACGCGGGCTACAATGACCTCTAAACGGTACGCATGCACAGGGGGTACCACAGTGGGAAAAAAGCATATGCGACTCACCGTCTGCCTTGCGTGAAAAAAAAAAAACACACGCGCTTGTGCACGTAGGCAGCACCCCGCCAAAAGAAGAGGTACGGTCTTCAGACGCTGTGAAGTAATCGCGTGTGATTCCAGCAGAGTGTAAACACGCGTCGGTCTCCATGGACAGCACGTACAGTAGGGATGTAACGGTATTACGGTATACCGTTAAAGATACCGTGAACCACTTAATTGAACAATAATAACCGTCACATTGTTTATACCGGTATACCGTTCATACCGTTAAGTGTGCTTTCCAATCTGATTTGGAAAGGCTGCAGTAAGCAAGTTCTGCGCAGTCTTGGTCTTGCACTGTTGGATGTGCCGTCTGCCAAGTAGTTTCAGTTTGAGCAGTTTTTAATGCCATTCCATAAACCACACGTGCCTGACACAAAATCAACATGTTAGCAATAGGAAGAATAAATACAGTGCCAAGAAGGAAAGGGGTTTACTTTTTTTTTATTTACATTTTTTTTTTAAAGCGCTCACAGCCCCAGGGCATCGAGGCGCTGTTAAAGAAATTGGTTTTGTTTATTTTGTTGCGTAATTGTTTTTGTCTTAGTTGCGTATTTATAACATGCTTAAACACCCAGAGGTTTCTAAGCGCGGACCCAGGGATCGAACCTGTGTTTCTTCGTGTCGTCTTGCTTCCAAGGCACGCACGTTGCCACTGAGCTATCCTCCCGGGACTTTGGGTTGGAGGCTTTGGGGTTTATATATTTATAATGGATAATGTTTTCTAAACATATGACAATGGCGGATTTCCCTGGTTCTATCATTGAATTTACATATAATAAGTCACACTGCGAAATTTAATCATCTCTGTGGGTATTCCCTGCTGCCATACCAAAGGGTAACATGTCCGTGATTACTGAACACCCTTTGGCCCAGAAGTAAACTAAAGGCTGTAACGTAAAGAGAGAGTGCGTGCGTGCGTGTGTGTGTATGTATGTGCACAAGCGTATACTACCATCAGACTCCATTGATCTGTGGCATGCAGATTATCAATTTGGCAACATGTTCATCTTCACCAGTAGCCAGTGGGGGAGCTAAAAGCCTAAATGACCACTTAAGAAAAGCTATTCAGTTTGCTTTGCCAGTCGCAGCAGGGCCCCACCTCCCCCTCCTCTCCACACGTGCGTTTGTGTTTGGTGCAAGCAAGGGGTGGCATTTCAGTGGAAAGTATGTTGAAAAGCCCAATTCTGGCCCTGGGTGCATGGTTTTGTTTGTGATGATAAATCTGACAATTTATGACCTTTTAGAAAATATTTGTTAAGATTAGTTAACTCCACCTGCTATACCGCGATAACCATGATATACCGTCATTTGGCAAGAAGGTTATTGTACCGTCATAAAACTAATACCGTGACACCCCTAACGTACAGTGTTTTGCTGGCCTGCGCTCACCTTTAACCTGTGCAGAGAGCAACACCTGCGTGCGTAAGGTCACAGACACACTTAGGGCCTTTCCTCGAATTACACGCATTAACACTCAGACGTGCTTTTTTTTCACATGCTGAATCACTATGCACCCGTCAAAGGGAAACGCCCGCGTGCGTAATGTCACAGACGCGCCTACACGCTAAGGGCCTTTCCTCGAATTACACGCTGACGTGCAGGTTTTTCACGTGCCAAATCACTCCGTATCAAGCTGGCCACACAACAACACATGGAAGACCACGCTCCTGCCCAGAAGGCCATTTTCCTGCCCCCCCCAGAACACCGAGCACGCTCCCACCTGCCATCTGCTGCTGCCTGCCTGCTGCCCACATGCCCTGCTGTTTGGTGCCTGCACGTCAGCCATCTGCAGGGGTGCAGTTGCTGTGACCACCCCTGCTGGAACAGAAGACTCCCGACTGGGATACCATCGCTCCACAGCCCAGCCCCAGGACCCAGTTGCGCACCCACACCTGCCTCGGGGGCTGCCATGTCGGACACAACACTATCTGGCACTAGTGGCAACCCCCCAGCAGAGAGGCAGAGGGCTACCAGCCTCAGTGCCAATGAAGTTGGTATCCTGGTGGAGCAAGTCCTGGGGCAGTATGATGCCCTCTTTGGAAGTTTGCGCGCTGACAATGAAGGACGGAAGAGGATCTGGATGGACATCGTGACTGCCATCAACGTGGAGAGGGTGGCAGTCCACGACATTCAACATGTCCGGAAGCTCTGGGAGGACTTCAGGTCCAGGACCCTTTACAAGGCCCGGCGCCTCTTGAAGGCAGCAGATGCTGAGGGGTGCCGGTTCCGCCTAACCAACAACCAGATGAGGGTCCTGGAACGTATACACCCAGCGCTTCACCTCCAGGTCCTTGAGAGGCAGACCTGTCTGGAGTCGAGCGGTAAGTGTACATGCGTTCTGATCGGACGCAGTGCATTCTGAGGTGTGGCAGGAGTGTGCAGGTTGCACATATGTCTTTGTAGGGCCATGTATGGATGTGTATGTACAGGGACATGAGCCTGCCGCATGTGAGTCCTCTCATGTGTGAGACACATCGATGGTGTATGTGTTGGTAAGCATGCTGGCAAAATGCAGGTGTGGGAGCACACATTTTTAAATTTCTGTGTATGTACTGTGGCATGGCTATGGTGTCACACATGGATGCTGCTTCCACCTGCATGTATCTGCACTATGTACATTTGCATGTGTGTGTATTTGACAAGTGTGCAACTGTGATACACCATGGATGCATGTGACACTGACATGTAGGAGTCTGATTGCCAGATGTGACATGGATGGCGATGTTGTCACTGCGACAGGTGGTGGCGATGTACAGATGCATGTATGTCTGGTGGCGTGTGTGCATGTGTTCTGCACTCCCCGTGTTGCATGTGGCGTCAGGCTCACCTTCGGCTGCTCATGCTGTTGTTTGTGTATGGATGGTGCTGCCTGGTGCAACATTCCTGTTGATTTGCTCATGTGTGTGAATTGAAATGACATGTGTGTTGGGGAGTGTGATGCCATGTGTGAAGTTTGAGACTGCCACTCATGTGCAACTGTCATGTGTGTATCAGACCATTGTACAGTGCTCTGATGCCCGTGTTCTATCTCTCCCTGTCTGCAGCGTCAACTGATAAAGAGGGCGGAGACAGTGCTGTGGAGCAAAGCGGCAGGGATCGAACCGCCAGCCGGAGACGCAAGGCCCGGCTCCCCTCGCATGTTGTCATCTCGTCGGGGAGTGAGGAGTCTGGTGCCATGTCTGTGCCGCAGCTGCAGAGGGTAGGTCCAAGAGGCGGAGGACTCCTCGGCAGCAGAAGGGGCAGCTGAGACCCCACAGGGTCCGATGGAGGAAGATGGCACGGGGTCATCCAGGTCGGTGGGGGGTTTGGTTGAGGAGATATACAAATTCCTAGGTTGAGGAGGAAGCCGTGAAAGTGCCACACACGGGGTGTGGAGGGGGGGGATTCCACTGGTGCTAGTGGTGCAGTCCAGGGGCAGTGACAGGAGGCAGCACAGGCCGCCGCGGAGGTGCCTGTGTATAATCCTGTCCCCGATCCTGTGACTGCACCATCCGGCACCAGCAGGGATGCCTACGTCCAGACCCGTTTTCAGGGAGGGGATGAGCGCACAACAACTGGCCTTCCTCTCCCTGCGGACGTGGCAATCCGGCGTGTTGAGCCTGTCCTGGCTGGGATGGCGTTGCGTCAACGGGGCATGCGAGATGACCTGCAGTGTTTTCGTGAAGACACTGCACGTCATCTCGGATGCCTCTTTGACCGCGTCGACCTACTAGGACGGGTCACCAGTGCTGGTTCCTCCGTGTGCTGGACCTTCTTCCGACCCCCTCCTCACCTGAACCCCCTATACGCCAGTCATCCTCTGTGCCATCTTCCGGCTCATGTATCACCTGGGTACCCTGTGGAGCTGCCTCTGACCCAGCGGCCAGGCTGGTGGAGAACACATCCCTGCCACAGTCGGGAGTCGGAGGTCCAGCAGGGGTGGCCACCCAACAACTGCACCCCAGCAGGAGGAGGACATGCAGGCATCAAGAGGCAGGGCACAGGCACGGCAGCAGCAGGCTCAAGGTGGGAGCGATGATGGCTCGGGGCCATCAACATCAGAGGGGCAGGCAGCGGCCGGAGGACAGGAGGACCCTGGATTGGGAGTGTCTTCTGTGTGGCAGCGGTTGGGCCAGCACATAGATGCAGAGCAGCGGCGGGCGGAAGAGGCACGGCTCACTATGGTCAGGGCGGAGAACTCCATGCACAGGGCGCTGAGGCGGGCCGAGTGCCTCGAGGTAATTCGTAGGGATTTGGAGGTGGACATGGCTCTGTCGCTGCAAAACCTCAGGTCCATGGAACAGGCCCACCTCCAGGATATAAAACAAGAGTTGGATGATGCGCTGGCCCGGGAAATCGACAAGTGAGCCGTAGGACTTGCCCGCCGCCATTGTAAAAAACATTTTAGTGTTAGTTTTGTGTTAGGTTTCACTTATGTTTTTCTTTCATTTGGGGCGCTTGGACTATGCCCCACCTTTTTGTAGATAGTTCTTTATTAGGTAGGATTTTTTCTAGGTTTCCTTTCAACTGTTGGGCTCATGGACCCTGGATTTGTTCTTTGTATATAGTTGAAGACTGCTTTTCTCATCATTTTTTTTGTGTTTACCATGGAGCAATGGATTTTTCTGATTTTCTTTTTTTGGATTTGGTTTGCTGGACGGCACTTTGGACCCATTTTCATTTGGATTTATTTTGATTCTGCTTTCATATATTTTTTATTTCATTTTTTTGGAACATGCAGCATTTTGTTTATTATTTCCATTATTGTGTGATTTCATTTCATTCCCTTGCTTTTGTTTTTAATACATTTTTTTCATACTTCAATGTGTGGTGTTCTCTCATTGGTGTCATGCATGTCACGATGTGGGTTCTCTCATTCACTTGCACCCATTGTGTGTGTGTGACAGACATGTATTGATGTGCATACTTGCCATTTGGGATGCATCATGTAATGGGGATTTCAATGTGGGGTGGATGGAATACTTGGTTCGGTGTTTGTACTGGGGTGGCGTGGGGTGGGATTTGGGTGGCCATAAGGGCCGTAATTGTGGATCGTGATGACGTGTTGGTGGGGGGACATGAGTTGGGACCTGCTGGCAGGTGCCCCTCACTGCTGGGTGGGTGAGTGGGTGGGTGGGTGCAGGGGGACATGAGTCGGGGCCTGCTGGCAGGTGCTCCTCACTGCTGGGTGGGTGAGTGGGTGGGGGGACATGAGTCGGGGCCTGCTGGCAGGTGCCCCTCACTGCTGGGTGGGTGAGTGGGTGCAGGGGGACATGAGTCGGGGACTGCTGGCAGGTGCCCCTCACTGCTGGGTGGGTGGGGGTGCAGGGGGACATGAATCAGGGCCTGCTGGCAGGTGCCCCTCACTGCTGGGTGGGTGGGGTACAGGGGGACATGAGTCAGGGGCTGCTAGCAGGGGCCCCTCACTGCTGGGTGGGTGGGGGTGCAGGGGGACATGAGTCGGGGCTCCCAAGTGTGCTCACAAGTGCATGGTGCCATGTGGGCTGCCTGCAGGGCATGGGGAGGGTTGTAGGGTAGTCCCCTGTGGTTTGGGCTGCCTGTAGGGCATGGGGAGGGGGGAAACCGCACACCCGGGATGGCCCACGATGCCAAATCGCATGTGGTACTTCCCACGCACCCCCCAAATACACGTACCACGCTCCCACAAGGACTATCGCGTGTGAGAATTCCCGCGCACCCCCAAATACACGTACCATGCTCCCACAAGGACTATCGCGTGTGAGAATTCCCACGCACCCCCCAAATACACGTAGCCCGCTTGCACAGGGCCTATCACGTGTGGTACTTCCTGCGCACCCCTGAATACACATACCCCGCTCGCACAAGGCCTATCGCGTGTGTAACTTCCCGCGCACCCCCCAAATACACGTACCCCTCTCGCACAGGGCCTATCGCATGTGTAACTTCCCACGCACCCCCCAAATACACATAGCACACTCGCACAGGGCCTATCGAGTGTGTAACTTCCCGCGCACCCCCCAAATACACATACCACGCTCCCACAAGTACTATCGCGTGTGAGAATTCCTGCGCACCCCCAAAATACACGTACCACGCTCCCACAAGCACTATCGCGTGTGAGAATTCCTGTGCACCCCCCAAATACACGTACCACGCTCCCACAAGGACTATCGCGTGTGCAACTTCCCGCGCACCCCCCACATACATGTAGCCTGCTCGCACAGGGCCTATCACGTGTGGTACTTCCCGCGCACCCCCCAAATACACGTACCCCTCTCGCACAGGGCCTATCGCATGTGTAACTTCCCACGCACCCCCCAAATACACATAGCACACTCGCACAGGGCCTATCGAGTGTGTAACTTCCCGCGCACCCCCCAAATACACATACCACGCTCCCACAAGTACTATCGCGTGTGAGAATTCCTGCGCACCCCCAAAATACACGTACCACGCTCCGAAAAGGACTATCGCGTGTGAGAATTCCTGTGCACCCCCCAAATACACGTACCACGCTCCCACAAGGACTATCGCGTGTGCAACTTCCCACGCACCCCCCACATACATGTAGCCTGCTCGCACAGTGCCTATCACGTGTGGTACTTCCCGCGCACCCCCCGAATAAACGTACCCCGCTCGCACAAGGCCTATCGCGTGTGTAACTTCCCGCGCACTCCCCAAATACACATACCCCGCTCGCACAGGGCCTATCGTGTGTGGTACTTCCCGCGCATCCCTCTAATACACATACCCCGCTCACACACGGCCTATCATGTGTGTAACTTCCCGCGCACCCCCCAAATACACTTACCCAGCTTTCACAGGGCCTATCGCATGTGAAACTTCCCATGCACCCCCCAAATACACGCAGGCACCCCATCCACCCTGGGCATGCTCCACAGGCAGCCCATGCCACAGGGGGGTGCTTTTTGTACGTGATTTAACTTGCACAAGCGGGTGCGTGTAATCTGGGGCGTGCGCAGGGAGTTTTACACACGTTTTCGCTGGCACGAGTGGGGTACATGTATTCTGGGCGTGCGCAGGGAGTTTTACACGTGTTTCCTTGGTTGGGGAGCTGTCTGCTGGTCCACTGGCCTTTGCGCCATGTACTGGATTTGTGCGCTGTTCATGGCGCACGGGGCGGGGTTGGGGGCGTAACTGGCGCTACAGCAGGGTCACTGCGACACGGCTGGTTATGGATGTTGTAATCCATGTATACGCTGTGCGCTGAAATGGGTTTTGGCGCACGCAGCTGGAGCAGACTGCCGCACACGCGCACACTGTGCGCCACTTGTGCACTGATTTCTATGAATTACCCCCTCAATGTATTCGTTTTGTGATTACTTGCATGTAAACTTTCTTGGTTAAACCAACCTTGTGGATCGTTTCTCTGGACACAGGTATCCCGTGAATCAATGTAATCCAACACTACACAAATCCCACTGTATGCCAACAGTGTTGGGGATTTTTCTAAGGGGGGCGATAAAGCAAAATAAAGTTTAGACAGGTATTATGATTAGGGGTAAACTTGGTGTAAAGTGTCACAGCCATTGATGAAAAACGTAGCTACAACAGCAACTCCCCCTCCGGTCCCTTGAATTCAATTGAGGAAAAAAAGCACATAACCTAGAGGGACAGCCAATTCAATTGTAGGACCATTGTAATCTTCGAGCCATGTTTCCGCGAGGCAAAGAATGTTGATGCCATCTCATAATATGTAGTCTTGAATATCCAAGGCATATTTATTCATGGACCTATAGTTCAGTAGAGACAGCTTAATATTGTTACATCACATGTGCCTACTAATGGGAGTAGCTTATGAGAATGACTAATCAAGAACAGCTAGGGTGGATCCAGAGGCATAGACATGGTAGTGGCTGAGTGGGCAAAGCCCACCCAAAATCTGTAAATGTCCACTCAGCAGCACTGTGTGGGCATTTACAGATGTTAATGTCACTTTGGTGGGCCCAACTATATTAGCTTCAGGCCCCACTTGTTAGACAATCATGGCTACGCCTCTGGGTGGATCCACTGTCTGACCGCAGGTCAGTCACAGAAAACACCTCAGGTGGTGTGATCCCTAAAACGCCAGTCACAGCTGGATTCGTTAAAATGTTACGGTCATCCAGTCCCAAGATATCACTCATCTAAACACTGAGTAGTGGAACAATAATGTGTGTATTTACATAGTGCTTTACTCCAAAGTGCTTTACAGAGCACATATTTACATACAATATCACCCAACCGAAGTTGGTACTCAAAGTGTCACTTAAGGTAGTAGTGAGGTCCTTACATTTGCCCTTCTAAAACCAATTCCCTAAGCTCTGAACAAATGGCACGACAACATCCGTAATGTGTACAGTGCAAGGTAAAGGGTTGATTATTGTCCGGCCTGATATACACAGGCAGTTACAGTGTGGGGAAATACAGATTCTGTGAAGCTTGGTTCAACTAAGGGCAATAGACTTTCAACAGTAACTGCTGAAGTCTCCTGGGGAGCCATTTTAACATGCCCAACCTGCTTTCTGTGCAGCCAGTGAAAGACTAAGGCTGGCATGGTGGCCCTGTGGCCCATGGTAAGTCACGTAGATCAATCTGAAATAAAACAAAATAAAAATGAGTAGTTAGCAGAATTCATAAAAAAACACTACACATAACCCAGCCAGGTGCCCCTCCGCACGACATGTTCCAGTGCAAACCGGCACGCCACGAATGTCCCCGAATGTAAATTAAGTAGCCGGGTGCTACTGGTAGATGTAGTTTCAAATAAACTCCCACGGTATAGGCAGCGATCCGGATATCCTTCAAAGTGAAGTAAAAGTAAATTCCTAAGCAAACGAAACAGAACAGCTTCCATCAATCAGTAATGTTTTCCAAGTCTGTCAGCACAGTTGCGCATGCAACAGATATAGCCAATATTATCAATAAAGGTGAACTAGACTTCCTAGCGATCTCAGAGACCTGGCTCTATGCTGCTGCAGGGCCATCTCTCCTTCTGGCCATTCCTGACTCCTACACCATTGTAAGAGCTGACAGAGAAACATCTAAAGGTGGTGGGGTTGCCTTCATTGCCAGGCTAGCCTAGCGCTTGGAGTAACTACCGCCCCCCTAGTCAAGTCCTGTGAACTTCTCACAGTTAAATTAGCTACCAACAAAATCAGGACCTTAATGATCCACCAAATATACAGGCCTCCTGGACCTATCGGGTACTTTGAGGAGGACATTATCACCATACTCTCAGACAACACCAAACCCACCTCACAAATCTTAGAGTTATGTGATTTTAATTTAGGATTCTTAGACCCTAACGATCATGCAGCTAAACTACTTGCGGACTCACTAACAGAACTTGACTTCATGCAAAAAATTAGCTAACCCACCCATGAGAAAGGAAGAACACTAGACTGGTTGGCTGACCACAAATGTGTTACCTCCATCACTGCCATTGAACCCCAGACATGGGCTGACCACTCTCTCATTTCCTTTAGCACTTGCGCCAATCGGCCAGTCATTAAATCTAAAACCATCACGCCACCCCTACTAACTAGAAACAAACGTAATATCACTACTGATGAGCTGATGCCTATCCTGATCCCTAAACTCAACTAAATCGCAAGACCCAGAAGAACTGATCGACTTATTTAACAACACCATGACCCAAGCCTTAGACTCCATTGCCCCACTTAAACTCCAAAATAGTAAACGTAAAGCTCACCTCGACACCTGGTTCACCCCCAGTTGAGGGCCCTTAGGTTAGAAAAAAGAAAAATGGAAGAATCTTCCTTCAAAAGAAAACAAAGACTAAGTGAACGAAATATCCGCTAACTACAAAGCCGAGATTATCAGGACTAAACAAGAAACCTATAACGAAAGGATTCAGAATGCCAGTTCCAGTACAAAGGAACTATTCGTATTCCTGAGGGAAGTAGAATCACCCATAGTCCCCGACGACTCCTTCCTACCCAAAAAACAAAGAATGGTGCATGGACATTCAAAATGCTCTCGCCAATAAAATTGCCCCCCTCCAAAACAAAATAGCAACCAATCGGCTCAACCTTGCTAGCTCAGAGATAGCCCAGAGACCACAAAAAACCCAGCCCTTAATAAGCTCCAAGAATTCAAATTTCCCCAAGTTACCACCTTAGAGGTCGAAAAAATCATTGCTTCCTTGAAACCTTCGAAATGCCAAGGCGACATATGCCCGGCACAAATAATGAAAGAAGCAGCCAGAGATCTTTGCCCCATTTATCACTAAATTAATAAACGTCTCTTTTAGGACATGCCAGGTACCTTTAAACCTCAAAGACGCTTGTGTTCTACCCTTACTAAAGAAAGCTACACTTGACTGCACTATCCCAACTAATTATAGGCCCATAACAACTGTCTCCTTCTTACTTAAAATAATCCATAAAGCGGCATACATCCAAATCCAGCATTACCTAGAGGCTAATAATCTCCTAGGGTTTAGACAATCTGGTTTCACGCCTCTCCACGGAACTGAAACTGCATTGATCGATCTGAAAATGCAAATAGATCAATTGAAAGACAATGTGCACTACTCCTCCTCTTAGACCTCTCAGCCACTTTTGATTTGGTGGACCATAAACTTACTCTGCGAACACCTATCATCAGCGGCAACTTCTCGCAAGAGGCTGCAGACTGGATCAAACCCTTTCTAAGCAATAGATTGATGAGTTTTCTCGCCTTCTGCTGCTGCGGGCCGAGTCTCCATTACATGCGGAGTGCCGCAAGGTTCCTGTGTCTCTCCAACTATGTACAATGTATTTACTAAGCCTCTATTTGACAAATTGGATCACTTGGGCGTCATCTACACTAACTATGCAGATGACACCCAGATACTGATACCTCTATCGGGGAACTACGACCTGGACCTTGCCCTACTAAACAAAATCTACCTCATCATCCAGGCATGGATGGCAGCCCATTGCCTCTGCCTGAATGATGAGACGACTGAAATTCGAATCCTAGGTGCCCCTACTAACATGAAAAAACTAGACGCCCAGTATTCACCCTTTAACATAGACGGTAACATCATTATAACTGCCAAGGAAACTAAAACTCTAGGCTTCTACCTAGATTCCACTTTGAACCTCAGAAAACAAGTTAATGTGACTGCCTCAGCTACTGCCTACACATGCAAGCTTATACATGCCTGTAAACCATACCTTTCTACTAATAGCTGCATCATACTAGCAAGAGCATTACTCTTGTCAAAACCTGATTACAGTAACGCACTTTATGCAGGAAAAAATAGACAAGTACTGAACAAACTCCAAACTCTACAAAATAATGCTCTTAGAACAGCCCTGAGCATCCCAAGGAGAGATCATACCTCTGAAATTAGAAGGACTCACAAATGACTTTCCATCAATGACATGATCTACTACAAATGAGTCTCCATTACGCATAAATGCCTCAATAATGCTGCACCCCAGTACTTGAGATAGAAAATCACCATGAAAACCACATCTGGACCGACAAGGTCTTTCATCTCCTTTTGTATCTCAGTTCCACGGTTCAACCTGAAAAGAGCAGGCGGCAATGGCTTCCCTGTTCAAGCAGCCCAAGCCTGGAATGCCCTCCCCCTTCATCTGCGCACCGATCAGACCTTCCAAAGCTTTAGGTGTAACACCAAAAAATGGCTATCCATGAACGACACTACTTACCCGAATGTTTAGAGTACCCAGAATTTATCAACTTCTTCTCTCGACCTCTGTAAATCCTTTACCGTATCTGCCCTACTGCTATTGTCGTATTGCTTCTGCTGACCTGCCTTTGCTTTAACCCTTTTTTGCGTTTGTATGTATTTATCTCATGCATTCAGTTTGTTTTGTTTTACCTCTACTATGTTGTATGTATCTACTTTGATTCTAAGCTGTCTTGTAATGCGCCCAGATACCCTAGGGTGTGGTGCGCTTTATAAATCAATAAAAAATAAAAAAAAACAGTGCACAGTGCATTTTTCAATGGCAACTATTGAACCAACTTCTTTAGATCAGGCTGCCTTGTGGGGGCCCCCTTCAAAGTGGGGGCCTGGTGCAAGTGCCACTTTAACCCTCCCATGGAGACATCTCTGCATAGCATCCCCAACCCCAATGTCTTGTCGAGTCACAGGAATTCCTAGTCACACATGTAAATATGACCAGTGCCCTGCCATTCGTCAGTAGGCTTAGGCAATGCAAAGAACCCAGTGACAAATGCACTGAAGCCATGGCAGCACCTCACTCCTGCCAGAAATGCTGCCTAAGGCCAGAAAACACTAACAGGATTCCTCCTCCATACTCTCGACCTAGCTGAGCTCAGCAGTTATAGGCCTATAGCTGGACCCCCCCCCACCAACTTCCCCACACTAGTGGAATGTTTCCCGTTTGGAACTTTCTCTCCAAAGATTTCATGTTTTATGTATCAAGTTGTTCAATTGTGCAGCGTTTTGGTGTAAAGCGCTATATAAACTAATAAATACAAATACAACCCCAAGCATATCGGCCATTGACTAGGTTTCCAAGCTGCTTTTGGGGTGGGGCCTTTTAGCCTCTCCCCAGCTTAGCTAACATGTTTGGAGGGCAATGGTAGTTCCTAAGGCTGCCAGTGAAGGGAGTGTACCTCATTTAGATATATTTTTACACTGAACAAAACTCACCTTAAGTGGAGGTATATAGGAACACCATTTAGCCTTGCAACATTTCTGTTGCATCCGTGGTGTGCACACGACAGGCTGTTGGTAGTGAACAGTGTTTTACACTTTCGGTGCACTACCATGTACCCTCTTACCGCTATAATGAGATATTTAACTACCAACAGAATCTGATCACACAATGACATCAAGGATAAAGCTCCATCTGAGCTCCAGTTACGTACGTATAAAGGCGCCACTTCGGTGGGCATCTGCCACAGGGACGGCTATCCATCAACACACATCAGAATGCAGCAACAACTTACTACATAATTCGGTCTAGCTGGACACATAACGAGTCTCTTGCACTTGCGCACTCTTGACTTCCCTCAGCACCCATCCACATGCCTGACCTCCTAGGTATGCTGGCTAGGCTCCAGTAAGCAACCCAAATGCCTGCTTTCTAAGCCTTTATGAGAATGTTCCCATACCTGGACTTCGGTCCGAGAGGGCGTTCCCCCCCACCAGCGTTTGCGCCCCAAGAACTCTGGGTGTGTGGCGCATTATAAAAATTATAATAAATGAAAAATAATGGGAAAAGGCGCTATATAAATGACTACTACTCATTGAAAATGTTTCCAACAAAAAGAATGAGGATAACGGTTGAGAATGTAGTTAGGGTGATTATGAAGGTTTTATTAGTTTTAGGTTATGGTAACTGCCATATACTTCTGTATTTCAAAATAACTGTTTGATGGCCTCAATACTGGCAACATTTTCACACTTCAGATTGCTAGTATTGGAATGACCACATTTTAAAAAACATTTTGCCAACTACTTTTTCACATGACATTTTCCTGGGGACATTTTCTCATAGAACCAATAATGCAAATTGAAGCACTGGATCACTCAAAATGACTGCTCTTTGTGGAACAAGTTTGGTCTTGTCTTGATTTCTTACCATTTTCCTGCCCTCGCAGGGGAGAAATTCACAAATAAGTCCATGCACTTTCCCAGTCCCACCTTGGATTCCCAGTTAGTTGTGTGTGTGCCTGGAACTGAGTAAAGCACCATTGTCTCAAACCTCATTCCAAACAGGGACATCTGGCTGGGCATATGTTCAACAGCAGCCTATCCAAGATGCCACTGCCTATTTGAATGGTGCTGATCCTTTCTCTTTGTGGCAAGAGGCAACCACCAGCTCGGATTTTGGGTCCTCCAGAGTCATTCCAGCCAGCAGACAAATGGAACTGAGTAATGAGGACAACACAGAGCAGAGCTTAAGGACTGCTGCGGAGGAGCAAGTACTCCCAAAATCATCCACTGGGGAACCTCCAGACCCTCATCAGGGAAGCCATTCATCCAGTGCCTTATTTTATTGTTTAACAACCTCCCTG
This sequence comes from Ambystoma mexicanum, assembly GCF_040938575.1. Classification (NCBI taxonomy): domain Eukaryota; kingdom Metazoa; phylum Chordata; class Amphibia; order Caudata; family Ambystomatidae; genus Ambystoma; species Ambystoma mexicanum. The sequence continues at coordinate 1,551,210,444 of NC_090932.1, forward strand.
CCTCTCTGAAACTTGAGCAGAACCATCTCTGGTTCTGGAAAACAGCTCAAGTCTTTTCTCTTTGCGTCTGCCTTCTTTCTTCCAATTCCCTGCTGATCTCCAGTCTGATAATACACTGGTTACCTGGTGACCCACTGAATCACAGACCCAGGTCCCTGCCTTCCCATTTGCACACTTGCACTGCATCCTGGCAACCCTGCACCTGGGGGCTGCATCCCTACATTCCCCCTACTTGCACTTATCCAACAATTGTTGTCTGCACTTAACCCCTGCACCGCCACGTTTTTGCCACACTCTTTTCCTATGTCTTGATCCTATGTCTCACACTTCTCCTCCCTTCCCCCTCCCCCGCACTTGCGTGATCTCAATGTCACTTGGCCTAGTAAGATCGTTGTCTTGTCCACCTTGTCCCCCCATTGCCTCACCGCGCCTTGAAACACTTGTGCATAGGCGCTCTATGAATAGAATAAAATATATAATAGTGCAGACCTAGCTCGATAGCAGAGTGGGTAGCTGGCATTTGAGCTGGCATCTTTTAACAGTAGCACAGTACTGTGAGGTCTGTGCATCGGTATGAGTCCATTGGAATTAGACCTTGGTATGGTGTTGAAAGAGACATGTTTTGAGAGCTTTGCAAGAATTGTGTGACCACTCCGAGCCAACACCAGGATAGAGTTCCAGAGGCTGGGTGTCTGACAAGAGAAAGATTGTTTCCGGGGCCTCTCTTTGCAGACGATTTGTGATTCAAGCCGGTTGGTCGATTTGCTGCACAAGGAGTGTGTGCCACCAGATATGCAGAGCTTAACCTAGACTGGTTTGCTTAACCAGTCTCATGTCCTGCACTACTGATCTTCAGCCTGGACTCGTTCCTGGAGCACCTGGAGGGCTGACCATCCATTGAAGGGACATCATTGTTGCACTGACTAATGAGGGCACCTTGCATACCTTTCTAGTGGCCAGGGAACCTAGTCCCCTGCAGCAGCTACTCTCCACTGAGAAAATGTGCCTTCCTGTCTGAAGCCATAGTTTTAACACCTGCAATATCCAAGCCTACTGGGGTCACCCCATCAACTCACTGCACCTGCAGAGTCCGGAGAGTCGTCAGTCGAGTCACAGTGATCCCTTAACTGACTGCCTTGTTCATTTGGTGAATCTCTAGTACTATGCTTTTAGCCGATCAGAACTGCTGCTAGCCAGAACCAAACCAGAGACTGCAACTGCCTCTATGGCCCCCAGGGACCACCTGTAACCGTACCAAAGCTGCAAGTAGTTGGCCCCAGTGATTCCCATTTACCTGTGGGTGGCATTTCTGGGCATCTGCTTTCTTTTCTGTTGACCACTTGGTTTCCCTCCATCTCTCCACTGGGTTTCAATGGGCATGAAGTCCAATCCCTGTGCTACTGTTACTTGGGCGTGGGTGGTGGAGAATTCGCTCTTGGGGATCCCTAAGCAAGCATTACCCCTGCCCCCTTTTAGAGAAACATTTGCTGATTAAGGGGTGTTTGAAATTTTAAATGTTGGCCTTAGCCAAGTCTTGAATAGGGTTTCAAAAAGCCCCCCTACTACAAGTACTTCTCTGCAAATTCTCTCATTGGAGCAATGGTAGTTGAACTGGCTAGGGAAGGATTACGCTTTTAAGGTACTTCCTAAGTCACATAAAAACCATATGCCTTTTAGCATTCTAACATTTTCTCTTTTCCTCACTTAACCTAAACCAGAAGTACTTGTGGGTAAGCAAGTCATTTCTTAGGCCCGAGCCCAGGAAAGCTAGTAATTTCTTAGGCCCGAGCCCAGGAAGACAGAAGATATGTGACTCCAACATCCAGTGATAATGAAAAGCAGCAACAAGTTGCCAACACCTTGCAGATGGCAGCAGCTTGCATACAGTCTAGTGTTTCCTGACAATATGCAGAAGTGGGGAGAGCAGCTCAGAGAAGTGATTGATTCGGGGGCGATGGCAATTTATGTGACTAGAGACATGAAAAATGTTTATGAATTCTCTGGGATAAAAGGGTTGTTGAGTAACAGATTAGGGGTGTGGGTGGTACCCAGCTGTCACCTGGGCCTATTACTCATCTCACAGGTATTGGCACCATTAGGGAGAATTTACAGTTTCTGTCCCAATTCCCCTCAACCTGAGAGACCCCTAGCACTTTTTACTGGACTCTGAGATTTTTTGATTGGTACAATGTTCATCCATCGCCCGTTATTGTTTTGCGGCACTTGTTGCCAAAAATGTTTGCTGAAAAATATGGAGGGGGGTGGTAAGGGCATGTAAGGAGTAGGGTGGGGTATAGGGAATAAATAATAGGGCAGAGGGTTTTGGGGGACCCCCCCGACCCAATACAAAATATTTAATGAATTATTTCAGCAAAAAAAAGCCCTGAAAAGAAAAAAGGGATGATTGAACATAGAACCATTTCATTTTTCCCAGTCATTCTTTTGCTCTGACTGGGAAACTTATTTAACACATTTTCTCTTTACTTAATGGAGTTATGCTTTCCTCCATGTATTTCAGTACAGACATCTGTAATTGACTTTTGCAGCACACAGCACCCCATGTGCAGTGTTGCTGGGGAGTCCTTTGGACGTCCCTTTTTATTTTATTTTTTCATGAGAACAGATGTTCAAGACTAGTAAGGTAACTTAGCTTACCTTTTCTTTTGTGGAACCAGAGCACACCACCTTATGTGGGGTGCTTGGGGTGGCAAGGGTTACACTAACTCCTTTCCCACTGCTCCTGTAACTTTCTAGTTATAGTAACTATCAAACTTAAATGGCTGGTGGCAGTGGATATCTTTCTACCATTAATGTGCAGGTTACTTGTAGGTTGATTTCTCTGCTGCAGTATAGCACCCATGAGTGACCATTTTCTCAAAATGGCCTGTCTTCTTTTTTCACCATTTTTCATTTGTAAATTCCTTCTGGGCTCTACTTCTATAATTCTAGGTGGGGGTGAGTCCTATTTGAGTTTTGTGAAGTCACCAAAGGCTCAAGTGTGTCTGGGAAGGCAGGAAGTGAGGGAGGGTCACGAAACCTCTTACCATTGTCTGTTGGTGAGCCTGGCTGAAACCAGTGTGAAATGGGTAGCTAGCTGTCCTGCAGGACAGTCAGCGCCAGGTGATTGACAGCTCCATTGAAGTGAATGAATGGGTTCCAGCATAAAAGGCGAACATTTTTGGACCACAGGCCGAGTGGACCACTGGAACTGGAAACCCAGAGTAGAAGACTAACAGAGACGCCTGCAGCACCTTCAACAACCACAGAGGCACTGGTGAAGCCCAGCTGCTGTCCTGAGCCCATTTACAACTCGACAGGGAAGCTCCGCCAAGGATGACCTCTTCCTTTGGGCTGGTGGGCATAATCAGTCTCAATGCCATCTTCGATTTGGGCCATCCCCCGACGTCCTGCGACTTTCCTGGGCTGCAGAACACCAATACCCGTTGTAACTGGACCATTTCCGAGTTAATTGTCTTGGATTGAAAAAATCTATCTGAAACTTTGCAGGCATCCTTGTGGACCTCCAGAAGTAGTCTCTTACACAAGTCCCCTCACCAGACTTCCGGACCAAGAAAATGAGGAGATTCTGACCAGCGATATCTGTTCTCTGTTGGCGCTCAGAAAAAGGTGCCAAAACCACAAACCGCTGTGGGAGCGAGCTGAATCCTTTGTTGGTGAGCCCTTCTCTCGATTTCTGCTACAGAAGCCCATCCAAGGTCCACCCTTTTCATCTCCACGACTAAGGAGCAGGAAACAGGGTCTGATAGGTAAGATTTTCATTTCTATGATAAATCTGCCTGACCTGTCAACCCTAGAACTTTTTGCTTTGACTAGGTCACTACTTTACCTTGTCCCTGGGTGAAGGGTTTTCCCCCTCTCCCTAGTCTTTTACTTTTTATGGGTGACCTTTTTACGTCTCTCCATAGTGTATGGTTGAAGTTGTAGTTTCCTACAACTTTTGGGCTTAGGCTGAGTTACCCCTATGGGCTCCCCTTTTAATCTCTTTCAAGTACCTGGGTGAACTACAGTTCCCAATTAGTAAAGAGGGTTTTCAGTCCCCTTTACATTTTACATAGTGAGCCATCAAACCCCACCTTATGCGGAGTGCTGGTGCGGGATACAATGTATCCCCTTTCTTACTAACCTGTAACATTTGTTCCAATTGAAAGTTCACTTGAAGGGCTGGTGGCAGTGATTTATTTTACCTTTATGACTTAGACATTTTTACACGCAGGCTGCTAATTCAGCCTCGGTAGTGCACAGAGGGGCCACCGTTTTCCAAAATGGTGGAATCCTTTTTTTCTCAATTTCTTGCTTGCGTTTAGTTTGAGGTCTTCCCTGCCATTCTAGGTGGGAACGACCACAGTGGGAGTGTTGTCTTTGGCGGGAATCCTTTGTGTTCTCCACCAAAGCCTCACAGTGTGAGAAAGCGGTAAGTGAGGGAGGAGTCCAAAACTCTGCAGCCTTTATCTTTCACTTTGCATGAGACATGATCCTGTCCCCTCATCAGAGTGCTGGACCAGATTAGAGACGAGAATCCGATCAGCGATATTCAGTCTTGTCCTGGCTTCTGAAAAGGGCACCAAACCAGTGCCGAATCCAACTGTGAAGAATCTCTTGTCTGGAGCCTTCCACCTTGATCACTGCTGCAAATCCCTTCCAGTGTCCCGTCTTCAGTCTTCATGACAAGGAATTCATCGACTGGGTTTTTGGCTGCAGATCCTGAAGGCTCCCCGTCTGCAAACTCTTCTTCTGTGCTGAGGTTGGCTGGGGTATTTACCTACCTCAAGACTGTGGGATTTACCTGGTGCTAGCCTAAATTAGTGTAGAAAGTTGTTGCTTATCTTAGTCTGTGTTCCACTGATCTGTAAAAAGCAACTGTATCTGAAAAGCAACTGTATATTACACCAAAAGGTCTTACTGATCCCGAATGTAGTTATAGCTTTATACTGTTCCTTGAATTTATGTTCCACTATTCAGAAAAGGATCCTGATAACAGGCTTGGTTTACTAAGTGATTCTTTAACCGAGTGTCACTGCATGACTGACGGGGTCTACTACCCTTGATTTACTGTAAGGTAATCTGAAAGTAATTTATTGTTTTACTCCCCGTGAATAGGTGTGGCCTATAATAAATGTATGATAAGGTCTGACATCCCTAGAATTACTGTTAGTTTTCGGAACAGGCTCTATGCTTTGGTCTATACTTTAAAACATGGAGTTGTGTTTTTATAATGTGTTTATGACAAAGTAATTAACACCCCCAAAACTTAAATTGTATTAATAGTCAACCTTTATTTTTTATAATACTTCTGGTTATAAGTGTTTCTGTTAAACTCTGGGTATACTACACATTTTTTGTACCTCCCTACAGCCCTCTCTCCCTCCTAAAATAAGCCTGGCTGCTCTGTCTATGCTATCATATACTCCAGTGGTACAGCCTTATGCTAAGAGTGGAGTTTTGTACTGTCCCAGTTTAATGGTTTTACTAAGTGTCATGATCTCTGCTTCCAAAAGATCAGGACTTGCCCGACTCCCTTGGAAGCAGACCCATAACTCCGGTTCCGAGTGCCAGCCAGTCCCAATTGGGACCTTTTGGACCCTGTCCTGGCGCCAGTGGCACCAGGCTCATAAAGATGCCCAGTCCCAGCGCTGGAAGCGCCGGGCTCATAATGCTTAGGTGGACTTACCTGCAGCAGACCATGCTGCTTACTTACCTGCCAGTTGAACCACTGATCCTCTTCTGTTTGGGACTACTTTTCCTGTTGGGTGGGGCAGGAGCCACTCCCTAGGTTCAGAACACTGGAACACTTCTGGAAAGCAGGAACTCTTTTCTTACCTAGGCGTGGCTGTGGAAGGAGGGACCTAAGCACTACAGGAGGCTATTTAAACCACACCCGATGGATGAATCTTGCTTTGTGTTATTCTGCATTCTCTGCAGCAGAACGCTCATCGTGTCTTCTGCTTCTGATCCTGGGCCTAAGGGAACAAAGGCTTACCATCCTGGAATCCAGTCTTCAGCAGCACCTGTAAAGACAAAGAAAGAACAAGTTAGCACTACGGTCTTCAGTGGCAGCGCATCTCTTACCTGGTCCATCGACTGTCAGCAACGCCTCGCGCTGCATTCCGGCATCTGAAAGACAAAGGCTTACCTACTCTTCGCAGGCTCCGGAGGTCTTCGCACTGCATCCCGCATCTGAAAGACAAAAGAAGGTGCGTTTAAAGACATTGGGCAACTTTATTACTCACGTGCCATTACTCCTTCCCACGCCGAATCCAGTGGGTATTCCAGCACCCTTCAGCTTCTCTAAAGCTCCGAACTTGTACCTGCAAGATAAAAGGGACAGTTAGTGCGCATCGTGAAGCAGGCTACAAGCGCTTACTTATGTGCTTCCAGGCGCTTCTATTCCTCACGCGGGTTCGATCCTCAACTCTCATCAGCCCGCCATCCGCCATCGCCTGAACCCTGCAAAACAAGAGATATCATTACAAAAGACTTTTAAGACATTTGAAGTGCCCAGAACTTACCGTTCGTGCAGTTAACGACGGACAGCAGTCCTCTGAGGTCAAGAGGCCTGCACCCTTATCCAGTGAAGAAACTGGTTACGGCACCCTGCCCCGAGGGAGATGGAGAGCTCGGCGTTCACTTACCTAAGGTGAGGGCGTTAACCTTTGGGGTTCTACAGGAGAAGAGAAAGGGAAGAGGAGAGAGGCACCCAATAACCCCAGTTCATTAATCCCATATTTTCTATCTGCAGACATCTTACTCTTCGAGTCAGACATACAGTGCACAGAGGTCCAGCCCAAAGAGCCAACCGTGTGTTACACATCACCTTTGAAGATACGGCATTCACCCAGTCAAGACCGGCGCCTCTGCGGGAATCAGGTGAGCGTTACAGAACACAAAGCCTACCGCAAAACTCCCACCCAGGCACTATGGAAACCTCGGATACCGACCAGCTAGCCCAGTTACTTGGGGAACTAAGAGCAGAAGTGCATGCAGCCCGTCAGGAAACGAATGCTCTAAGAAGGGAACTGATTATTTCCAAGGAGCGAACAGACAATCTCGCTAGACAATTGCTACAGTCACAAGCCGGACAAACTCCGTTACCCGCATCAGGGGCAAATCTTCCTTCAACATCCTCTACGAACCCAGTGCAGATCAACCTACCTGGGAATGTACCTCTGGCTCCGCCCGAACGATTTTCTGGTGACCCAAAGAGGTTTGCAGTATTTATTAATCAGTGCCGGTTGCACTTCTTATGCCGGTCAGCAGCCTTTCCAACTGATCAAGCTAAGGTAGCTTTCGTGCTTTCGTACCTTAGTGGCAATGCGGCAGACTGGTCGATCCCTCTAGTTAATCAAGATGATCCGGTTCTCCATGATTTTCAAGCTTTTCAGCTCAGTATGGAAAAACTGTTTGCAAGACACTCACAGGTGCAGACCTTGGACAATGAGCTCCTTTCATTGCGACAGGGTAATCAAGACCTTTTGGCTTATATTGCGTCTTTCAACAGACTGATAGTGGAAACTCGATGGCCTGAGGACAAAAGGATTACGCTGTTTTATAGAGGTCTACGTGGAGAGCTCAAAGATGTGTTAGCCCAAGTAGTGAATCCCCCGCAAGACTGTTCGGACTATATTGACTTAGTCGTTCAAATTGACCACAGACTGCAGAACAGGAAGGCCGATCCTTCCAAGTTTGATGCTCGAGTATTTTCCAAACCACCAACTCCTACCAAAGGAGTAGACTCCGGGGAACCCATGCAAATAGGGGGCCTGAAAGGACCACTAACACAAAAGGAGCGGGAAAGGAGAAAACAGCTGCAATTATGCCTCTATTGCGGAAACTCGGGGCACTTTCTTCGAGACTGTCCGGTGAAACCAGCCAAGAAGGCAGTAGGAGCTGCAGTTACCAGGGTCACAAACTCTGAGCAGGGAAACGACCTCGCCCGACAAGAATAGAGGTCCTCTTGCCGAGCGTTAAAACCAGTTCAGTGACCTCACATTTCGTGATACCTATGGTCCTCATTAGCCCTGAACATCCGGATCGATTACATGCGATTGAAGCTTACGTCGACAGCGGTGCCATCGGCAATTATGTGGATCATTAAATGGTTTTGAGGATGAATCTGACTCTTTGTCCAAAGGCTGTAAAGGACGTCATTACTACGGTGGATGGTACGGAGATAGCCTCCGGACCAGTAACGCATACCACCCAAGAAGTGACGCTAGTAAGTCAAGATGGACACCACGAGAAGATCGTGTTCGATGTGATCAAGGCCCCTCAGTTCCAGATTATTCTAGGAATTCCTTGGTTAGAGAAGCACAATCCTCAGATCGACTGGCGAGCAAGAACGGTTCAGTTTCCAGAATGTGTCTCTACTTGTCACCCTCGACCTGGTGTTGCACTGGCAGCAATTTCCTCGGAGGCTCCCCAGTTACCTCCTGAATACCTAGAATTCCAAGATGTTTTCCGGAAGGATCAGGCTAACTCTCTACCTCCTCATAGGTCTTATGACTGCCAGATAGACCTGATACCTGGATCTACTCCTCCTTGTAGTAGAATTTATGCCCTCACCGAGCCTGAGAATCTTCACCTCCGACAATACCTGGATCAATACCTAGCGAATGGGTTTATTCGTCCTTCCAAGTCCCCTGCTTCCTCAGCTTTGTTCTTCGTTCCAAAAAAAGAAGGGGACCTTAGAACTTGTATAGATTATCGCGCCCTGAACCAGATCACCGTTAAGAATAGATATCCGTTACCTTTGATCCCTGAACTCCTGGACCAAGTCAGAAAAGCATGCATATATACAAAGCTGGATCTTAGAGGAGCCTACCACTTGGTACGAGTAAAAGAGGGCGATGAATGGAAGACGGCCTTCCGCACCAAGTATGGGCTATTTGAATATCAGGTCATGCCCTTCGGACTTTGCAATGCCCCGGCCGCCTTTCAATATTTTATGAACGATGTCCTCAGAGAGCTCATAGATGTGTGTGTTGTTGTTTACATTGACGACATCCTCGTTTATTCTTCATCGGAAACTGAACATCGGAAACACGTGAAAATGGTCCTCGAGAGATTGCGTCAACACAAACTTTTCGCTAAGTTGGAAAAATGTGTTTTCAACGTGACTGAAGTTGAATTCTTGGGATTAATATTATCACCTAGCGGAGTGCGTATGGATTCAAAGAAGGTCGATGCAATTCTCAAATGGCCATCGCCATCCTCCGTAAAAGGTGTTCAAAGCATGTTAGGCTTTGCTAACTTTTATCGCAGGTTTATCCCCGAATTCTCTCGAATAGTCCAGCCCATCACCGCCTTGTTAAAGAAAAACAAACGTTTTGAATGGTCTATCGAGGCGGAACAAGCTTTCCAGAATTTGAAGACTAGATTTATCTCTGCACTGATCTTAAAACATCCTCGCCCAGAACTCCCCTACATCGTTGAAACTGATGCTTCGAGCCTTGCCATGGGGGCAGTTCTATCACAAAAGGACCCAGTAACCAATCAGTTGCATCCCGTGGCATTTTGGCCCCGCAAATTCTCGCCTCCTGAAATCAATTACACTATTACTGATAAGGAACTTCTAGCTATCAAGTCCGCCTTTAAGGCTTGGCGGCATTATCTTCTGGGGGCCCCGACACACCGTTACTGTGATTACAGATCACTGAAACCTGCAATATTTGAAAACCGCAAAAGCTCAATCCTCTAGGCAACTCCGTTGGGCACTATTCTTTGCCGAGTTTGACTTCATAATTACGTATCGACCTGGTACAAAAAACGGTAAAGCTGATGCCCTTTCTCGGATGGGAGTGGAAGAACATTTGATCAATCCTAAACCTGTACCTATCATTCCCGAACAAAGAATTCTAGGTGTAATCGCCACACAATCCATAGAGGAAGTTAAGGATAAAGCCAGGCTACTGGTAACTCCAGCAGACATACAGAATTGGCATCTGCAGGGAAAGGACTTTACGGTGAAGGACAACCTATTATATTTCCAAGAACGGTTATACCTGCCGAGCACAGATTTACAGAAAAAGGTAATCTCTTGTTATCACGATTCTTTAATGGAAGGACATCCCGGTATGACCAAGACCTCGGAAAAGATCAAGCGCTACTTCTGGTGGCCGTCTTGGAAAAAGATATCAGAGACTTTATAATGTCCTGTGGAGTATGCGCCCAAAACAAGAGTCAAAAGGAAAGACCAGCAGGCCTCTTACGCCCTATTGACATCCCGCCTCGCCCTTGGCATACGCTTTCTATGGACTTCATCACCGATCTACCTCCATGCTCCGGATACAATACGATCCTAGTAATCGTGGACCTATTCTCCAAGATGGCGCATTTCATTCCACTCAAAGGCTTACCAACAGCAGCAACTCTGGCCCGAGAATTTCTCGAAAACATCGTCCGACTGCACGGTTTTCCTTCAGTTCTAATTTCGGATCGAGGTAGTCAATTTATTTCTCATTTTTGGCAAAGTTGCTGTCGGTCGGCTCAAATTGATGTGAGACTTTCGACCAGCCACCACCTTCAAACCGACAGACAAACCGAGAGGACCAATCAAACTCTGGAACAGTATTTGCGCTGCATGCTACAACAAACTGAAAAAACTTGGAAAGATATCCTTTGGATAGCCGAATATGCCTACAATAACTCTGTCCACTCGGGAACTGGGAAGACCCCGTTTTTTCTTTTATACGGTAGTCACCCTCGAACCTCGGAGTTGGATCCACTCCAAGATCTTGGAACACCAGCAGTAGACCACCTGCATTCTACAATCACCCAAGCCTTTAAGGAAGCCGTTTCTCACCTTCAAAGGGCTAAAGAACAATGCAAGAAAGGAGCAGACCAACATCGGAAGGAAGCCCCCCAATATCAAGTAGGAGATCAAGTCTGGTTATCCACCAAATATCTACCTCTAAAAGGACCACGCACATTCAACCCAAGATACCTTGGTCCCTATTCCATCAGTACCATAGTAAATCCAGTAGCGGTCAAGTTGGACTTGCCCCCTCACATGAAGATACATCCGGTCTTCCACGTCTCTCTATTAAAACCCGTGCAACCTCAAACCTGACTAACTACATCTCCAAAACCTATTCTAGTTGATGGAGAACTCGAGTTTGAAGTCAAAAGCATCCTGGATTCCAAGATCTCCAAATCTAAACTATTTTACCTGATTGACTGGAAAGGCTACGGTCCCCAAGAAAGATCCTGGGAACCTGCAGAATATGTCCACGCGCCTCGTCTAATCAAAAGATTTCATCGAACATTTCCTAACAAGCCCAAACCCCCGGAGAAGCCCGGTTTGGGAGGGGCCTTGAGGGGGGGGTGCTGTCATGATCTCTGCTTCCAAAAGATCAGGACTTGCCCGACTCCCTTGGAAGCAGACCCATAACCCCGGTTCCGAGTGCCAGCCAGTCCCAATTGGGACCTTTTGGACCCTGTCCTGGCGCCAGTGGCACCAGGCTCATAAAGATGCCCAGTCCCAGCGCTGGAAGCGCCGGGCTCATAATGCTTAGGTGGACTTACCTGCAGCAGACCATGCTGCTTACTTGAACCCCTGATCCTCGTCTGTTTGGGACTACTTTCCCTGTTGGGTGGGGCAGGAGCCACTCCCTAGGTTCAGAACACTGGAACTCTTCTGGAAAGCAGGAACTCTTTTCTTACCTAGGCGTGGCTGTGGAAGGAGGCACCTAAGCACTACAGGAGGCTATTTAAACCACACCCGATGGATGAATCTTGCTTTGTGTTATTCTGCATTCTCTGCAGCAGAATGCTCATCGTGTCTTCTGCTTCTGATCCTGGGCCTAAGGGAACAAAGGCTTACCATCCTGGAATCCAGTCTTCAGCAGCACCTGTAAAGATAAAGAAAGAACAGGTCAGCACTACGGTCTTCAGTGGCAGCGCATCTCTTACCTGGTCCATCGGCTGTCACCAACGCCTCGCGCTGCATTCCGGCATCTGAAAGACAAAGGCTTACCTACTCTTCGCAGGCTCCGGAGGTCTTCGCACTGCATTCCGGCATCTGAAAGACAAAAGCTTACCAGCTCTTCGCACGCTCCGGAGGCCTTCGGCGCTGCATCCCGCATCTGAAAGACAAAAGAAGGTGCGTTTAAAGACATTGGGCAACTTTATTACTCACGTGCCATTACTCCTTCCCACGCCGAATCCAGTGGGTATTCCAGCACCCTTCAGCTTCTCTAAAGCTCCGAACTTGTACCTGCAAGATAAAAGGGACAGTTAGTGCGCATCGTGAAGCAGGCTACAAGCGCTTACTTACGTGCTTCCAGGCGCTTCTATTCCTCACGCGGGTTCGATCCTCAACTCTCATCAGCCCGCCATCCGCCATCGCCGGAACCCTGCAAAACAAGAGATATCATTACAAAAGACTTTTAAGACATTTGAAGTGCCCAGAACTTACCGTTCGTGCAGTTAACGACGGACAGCAGTCCTCTGAGGTCAAGAGGCCTGCACCCTTATCCAGTGAAGAAACTGGTTACGGCACCCTGCCCCGAGGCAGATGGAGAGCTCGGCGTTCACTTACCTAAGGTGAGGGCGTTAGCCTTTGGGGTTCTACAGGAGAAGAGAAAGGGAAGAGGAGAGAGGCACCCAATAACCCCAGTTCATTAATCCCATATTTTCTATCTGCAGACATCTTACTCTTCGAGTCAGACATACAGTGCACAGAGGTCCAGCCCAAAGAGCCAACCGTGTGTTACACATCACCTTTGAAGATACGGCATTCACCCAGTCAAGACCGGCGCCTCTGCGGGAATCAGGTGAGCGTTACACTAAGCCCTTAGTTGGACCTCAGAAAAACTGTCCTAACAGGGTCTGCACTACTGCGTTGGGAAGGCTTCCAGCTGCATCTTCAACCTCACCTGCCAGGCTGCTCTGGGGCTTGGGTTACACTTACCTTAGGCCATTTACGGTGCTCCTTTGCTTTGGGAGTGCTGTTTTCATCATTTGGGACTTGACCTCAAATCCACTGTGCGGGTCTTGCAGCCTGTACACATACAGGAAGGCTCCCCGTGAGCTCCTGTGCTTTCTACATGAACAACTGACTGGTTACTTAACTTTTCTCTGAAGATTGTCATCAGAACTTGTGCTGTCCATTTGATTGTGACATTGCTAGTTTCCCAAAAGGCCATCTTCTTTATCCTACTGGCTTGGCATTGCTTGTTCGTCCACAACCTAAACTGTGAACTAATTTCTAGTTAGGAAACAGACTGCCTAAACCATTCTTTGAGAGTGTTACATTGTTACTTCCCAGTTGCAAGCTGTGTTCTGTCTAACCTTGACTTCCCCTTAAACTGAATATTGCAAAGGTGACGTATACAAGTGCATTTACTGACCTTACTGAAGTCTGTGGGTATGAAAAGTACATGAAGTTACTCACCTGCATTATTGTTTCTTTTCCAAGCTTATTCCATTTTTAATTGAATGTCATTAGTAGTTGCTGGATTTTAGAATTGCTTTTGGCCCTTGTGTATATTTAAAATAAGGAATAAGTTACTTAGCTGTAACTCCGGTTCTCCAGCATTTGTTTCTTTCATAAATTCACATACTGTGAATATTCCCAGTCAGGCTAGGAATCCTGGGTTAAAGCAGTTTAAACTGAAACAGTCATTTTGGGTCATACTGCTTACAGCCAATAGGAACAACTCCCTTACCTTCTTCACTGATGGCCATCTTCAGATTTGGCAGCGCACGTGAGTGGCAGTAAGACCCAAAATACAAGCCATGCAGGGCAGGTGGGAGGGTTGCATGTGAATCTATGAAAGATACCAATACTGGATAACAGGAGATGGAGCTAAGTAACTTATTTCTTCTCCAGCATTGGATCTCTCGTAGATTCAAATGCTGTAAATAGATCATAAAGCATTATTACAACAATAACCATGGGCGGAGACAAGCTCCAAGCATAACTTACCACTGGAGACGTACCCACCTTACGCAAAAAGGTTCAGCAAAACCAACTGGCCGACTAGACTCTTCTGCGAAAACTGTCGACAGTAGAACCTGGTGAACATATGAACCGGTCTCCAGGTGGCTGCTTGGCAGATGTCAGGCAGCAAAATTCCAGAGAGAAAAGCAGTGGTTGCCGCCACTGCTCTGGTAGAGTGAGCTTGGGGATGGTCATGAAGTGGCTTCTGGCTTGCTGATGGCAGAATGTGATGCAGGCAGCAATCCATATTGCGATAGAGGACTTTGAGAGAGCCTTCCTGAGCCCAGAAAGTCCAAATGAAACAGTTGATCTGTTGTATGGAATGACTTTGTACACACCACATAGTATTTGAGGACACGCAGCGCATCCAACGTGTGCAGTCTTTGCTTCGTTGGAGACGTTGGCATGCCAAAGAATACGGACAAAACCACCTGCTGATTTAGATGTAAAGCAGATGGCACCTTCGGCACAAATGTCAGGTTAATACGTAAAACAGATTTGTAGTGTGAAAATTCAAATAGTGTGATTTTGCAGAAAAACCGTGGATTTCACCCACTCACCTGGCCACAGCTATGGCCCCCAAGAATGTCGTTTTCTAGGAAAGATGTTTAATAGAAGCTTGGTACATGGGCTCAAAAGGCAGCTTTATAAGTCTTGCAAGTAGCACATTGAGCTCCCATGCTGGCTCTGGCCGATGTACAGGTGGAAAAGACCGGAACAGCCCATGCAAAACCTCCTTCACCAGCCGGTGAGAACACAGGAATGGCACCCATGGAGTGGGGTTGTACCTGGAGATCACAGCTAGGAGCACCTTAAATGGAAGAATTCGTTAAACCAGATTAAGCCAGGGACAACTGATCCTCCGGCCGGATGGTCTGAGGTCGTATCTGCTTGTTTCTGCACTATACTTGAAAACATTTCCACTTACTCTTGTAGCATTTCAAGGTGGATGGAGCTCTAGTCCTGGCCAGGATTGCCTGGTAATCTTGCAGAAGGGACAGAGCCCCAAACTCCAAGAACACAGTAGCCAGGCCATCCAGTTGAGAGACCGGGTCGTGGTGCAGTACCGCTCCACAATTCATGGACAGGAGATATTGGTGTGGGTGCAGCTTGATCGGTGTATTTCTGACAAGAGGGCAAGGAGGTTGGAGTACCAAAACTGTCTTGGCCATGCAGGGGCCACAAATATGAAGTTGCACCAATGCAGTCTGAAGGTGTGTAGGACTCGAGGCACCAGAGGCATTGGGGGAAATGCATACATAAACTGCCCTTCCCATCGAAATGCAAAGTCGACCAGCAAGATCTCCAGATGGGGGAAGCGGTAGTCAAAGGTCTTGCAGCGACTGTTGTCATGGGTGGCAAAAAGCTCTATCTCCAGATTGCCCCACGTTTGAAAAAAGTGAAGTTGGTTGTGGACAGTTCCCATTCGTGGGCAGAGCTTAACTCCCTGCTGAGGGAGTCTGCCATGTTCTGAATCCCGGGGAAATGTAAAGGGCCTTCACGCTCTTCCCCTGCTAACACCCCTTAGGCACTGACCTTTGGTGAAGACCGGTCCTTGTGCAAGGATCAGGGCTCATCGCCCGAGGTGTCCTTATGCCTCTTGTTGGTGGCCTGGACTTCATGCAACCTTGACCCTTACTAGAGGTGGTTCGCTGGGCCACCCTGACCGAAAGAGCCATGACTCAGTACCAAAGCGGAGAGGCCCTGCCGGCTCCCTCGAGTCATGCAACCAGACGATACCTCAGCGTCTTCCTGGAGAACTTGCAGATTTCGCAGTCCTAGATGACATGGTGAGGATGAAGACAGTAGAGGCAGTCGTCGTGGTGCTCTTCCTCGTGGATTCCGCCATGAGGTAGGCCCAAATGCGCAGACTAAACTTTGGCGAAGATTACTGGTGGTGGGTACAGTCTACGGAGCTAGGACTGTCACCGCCGCCAGCACCAGTCACTGAGTAAACATCAAAAAATATATATATTTTTCATGGAAAAGATGTTAAAATCCAAAATTATTCATAGAAACGTTGGAGACGGTTTTTGAGGACTCCCTACACTAACATGCTGTTAAAAATCTGAAGAAAGCCGACAAGGGAGGAGTTAAGGTAGGTGTTCCTATTGGTTGTGAGAAGTGTGACCCAAAATGACTATGAAAGACCACAAAAGTGACTGAAAGTTTAAGTTTTAACTACTCTATGTTACAGAGGATTCCTAGCCCGACAGAGAATATTCACAGCATGTGAATCTATGAAAGATCCCATGCTGGAGAAATAATTATTTTTGATATAACATTTAGTGAGTGTTTCCTTGGATCTGTGTATGTGCTGATTTCTTTGTACTGCTCTACAGAACACATTCCTCCCTCCTAAGATAAGCCTGGCTGCTCTACCACTCTACCGACTTGGGTAGTACAGGCCAGTATTAGAAGTTGGGGCCCTAAAACCATGAGATAAGTCTTATGAAGTCTAACTCCAGAAAAACGTCCCCAACACTGGTGGCAGGCGGTGGGATTGGTATAGATTGGATTACATTGACTATCGGCAATACTTGTGTCCAAGGAATCCATCCACAAGGCTAGCGCTGCTAATAAAAGTAAACTTATAACTCAACAGGCCCTTACACTTCTTACAGTAGAACTAAAATAAATGTGTAAATCAAGGAGCCTGAGTTGGAAGGGAAGAAAAAATGAATTCAAAGGTTAAAACACCAATACCCTCGGAGTAGGCCCATAACCCCTACTCCCAACATTGATATGGGTGAGAATTCTGAGGATGAAAGTCTAGATCTTAGTTCCAATTTACCAAATGGATGAGAAGGTGGAGAGGGTACTCAAGGGTCTGCCAACCCCCCCACCTCCTTCACCTGTACCTCAGTTACCTTTACCATGACTCCGCCAAGTCACAATATAAACCCAAAATATCTAACTCTTGAAAAAATTAAAATTGAATTTGAATAGAGGAAACAGAGTCGCCAGTCTGAGGACAAAGAGGAGGCACAGAGAGTTTAATTGTGGTTTGCAAGATGTTGATGGGAATGATTTAGTTCCATGGGTTATGTCTAGGCCCCCCCAGAGTGGCTGTGATGATGCAATGGAGTGGAGTGCTGAAGACAGAAAATACTATCAAATAGTCAAACAGGCTCTTATTGCCAGGTTTGGTAAGGCCCCTTCAATACCTTAAGAGGTTTAGAGACCATAGGAAAAAGTATGGGGTACTGTGGTCTACCTGGGTGTTTGAATGCCTACATAACTTAGATGTGTGGATCATGGGCCATAAGGGGCTGTTCCTTTGATGGTATGATACATCTTTTCATGCTTGAAAGTATAATTATTTTTTTTAAACAGAATTTTATTAATCAGTTGGAAACATGAGAAAGACAAGGAATACATTACAGGTATTAAAGGTATTAAACATAGGTAGTTCTATTTGCTCCTAACTGGATGGATAAAAACCATAAACAAACAACCCCCACTAACAGCATAGCTCGCCTACTCCGGGGAGTCGAATGTCTATTGGTGTCACCCGAGTGCTGATAGAGTCAAGCCAGGTGGGGTTTCAATGTCAAAGATGGGTATCTAAGATCGTAGTCCAGTAAGGGAGCCCATATGGTCTGAAATGTGTGGATCTTTCCCTCTCTTGCAACGGTAACCTTCTCCACCACCAGCACATCCCATACTTTAATCCACCATAGGGAGAGCTCTGGCCGCTCTACAGATTTCCAGCAGTGGGCGATCATAATGCGCGCGGCCAACAGCAGATGTGCTAGTAATTTCACCTGCACCACAGATTTAGGATACATCTCCTCCTTTGGGGCAGCCAATAGAAGAATTTCAGGGCACATCGGAGGTTTACTGCCAGTGATAGATTCTATGATAGCCACAGTTTTTTCCTAGAAGGAGTGAATCAGTGGGCAGTCCCACCACATGTAGTAGTATTAGCCTATTGCTCCACAGTTTCACCAACAAGAGGAAGCCGTTGAAGCCTGGAAGTGATTTATCTGTGCTGGTGGTAATACCAATGAAACAAGAGTTTTAAGGTACATTCTTTGTTGGTTATGCATATGGAGGAAGAGTGACTTCTGGCCCAATTATCTAACCACGATTGGTCCTCCAGGCAATGACCCAAGTCCACTTCCCAACGGCACATGTAAGATGGACGAGTAGATAGCAAATCCTTCCTCAAGAGTTTATATAACTTGGCGACTCTTGTCACTGGGTGTGTGTGATCAAGTGGCGTAGCTGAGCATGTGAGAATCTGTCTGACTCCGAGAGTTGAAATGTCCTTTTACATTCCTCAAACGTACGTGGTTGGTCTACTTCGAATAACTGGGCTAATGTTTGAAGACCACCCCGCCTCCTGTTCCCAACAGCCTCGGGATGCATGCCAAGTGAGAAGGCATGGTTGCTGAAGATCGGGGATAGTGGGCCCATGCCTCTAGGAATCTTTTTCCGTTTCAAAACCTCATCCCAAGACTTCAAGTGAACCTTTGTTGATGAGCAGATTCTTGTTGTTGTTTTCGAAGAGTGTGAGAAATGAAGGGGTAGAAAACGCAGGAGGAGAGAGTTCGGACTGTTCAATCTCAGGCCATTTGCGTTTGGGAGAAAAGGACATCAATGTTAGGAGGTGCGATATTCGTGCCCCATCTGCATATTTGTGTAAATCAGGCACCCTCCAAACCAGGAACCTCCCATCATAACCCTTTTAGGGATCCTAGACTTCTTGCCCCACCAGATACAACCCAGGATTTTATGTTGAAAGCGGTCCAATACGTTTCTCTGGATTTCCACCGGAGGGATGAACAAAGATAAAGGAGGCGAGGGAGTAAATTCATTTTGACTGCCGTGATTAGGCCCATCAAGCTAATCTCTTGACTCGTCCATTTCTCTAGGTCGTTTTCTAGTGTTTTAAAGAGGGGGTAAAGTTAGCTGCAAAGAGGTCTTTCGGGGACGCCATGATCCGCACCCCCAGATATTCAACAGATTTGGTATCCCAGCGGATTGGACAAAGGGACTGAAAAGCTGAGACATCCTGTGAAGACAGACTCACCCCCAATGCCACATACTTCCCATAATTTATTTCTAAACCTGCTACTTGATCAAAGGATCAGAGCTCTTGAAGGGCTGCTTGGAGGGAAGGCCGAATATTAGTAATGGAGAGTAACACGTCGTCAGCATATAGGGATACCTTGTGTGGAGAGCCCCGAACCATAACCCCTTGGATTGCCGGGTTAATACGCATATGTTGTGCCAGTTCCTCCATGATTAAGGCGAACAAGAGGGGGCAGAGGGGGCAGCCCTGTCGTGTTCCGCATGTGAGGGGGATCGGGGATGATTGTTCTAGGTTTGATTTGTCCCGTGAGAATAGCGCAGCGGCAACGTGCGTGCCTTGGAAGCAAGACGACACTAAGCAACACAGGTTTGATCCCCGGGTCCACGCTTAGAAACCTTTGGGTGTTTAAGCGTGTTATAAATATGCAACTAAGACAAAAAAAAATGACGCAACTAAAAAACAAAAAATTCCTGTAACAGCGCCTCGATGCCCATGGGCTGTGTGAGCACTTTAAAAATGCAAAAAATAAAATAAATAAAAAATAAAATAAAAATAGGTTTACCTGGAGTAAAGTATTCGGGGAGCTGTAGCTAGCCAAACTCACCCTTCTTAAACAGGGCCCAAAATGAAAAGCCTCCAGAGTTGAGTGCATAAAAGACCAGTCCACCTTGTCAAAGCCTTAGTGACATCTAGAGCTAAAAGGGCTAATTTTCCTTGATTCATGGTGGTAGTCTGTCAGGTTCAGGGCTCCCTAATGTTTTCCCCCCATCTTTCTTCCCAGGACAAATCCCGTTTGGTCTGCATCAATAATCATTGGGAGAAGTGGGGCCAAGTGATTTGCCAATACTTTCGAGTAAATACTCGCGTCAATGTTTAACAGGGAGATTGGTCTATAAGAGGCACAAGTCGTTGGATCTTTTCCGGGTTTTAATAGTAATATTGTGGTGGAAGTTTGCATAGAGGTAGTCACACTACCCACTTCTCTAAAAGAGTTAAAGAAGACCGTCCAAGGAGAGATCGATTGTCTACTAAAGAGTTTATAAAATATTGGCGAGAATCTGTCGGGGTCTAGAGCTGTGGACTTCAAGGATCTAATTACCACCTCCACCTCTTCCTGCTGAATTGGGGCCTCTAACTAAATAACTACAAAAATAAATATGTCCTCCTGGGACAGGCGTGGCAAATTGGCTCTCCCAATGAACCTTTTTTGTGCCGAAGTTGATCTAACCAGTGCTGATATTGTGTCCAACAGGTGGGCTTTCGGTAGTTTTAGTCTGTTCACCGCATTGTGTTACCCCTTGTTGATCCTTCAGGCCTATAATAGTGTTGAATTTTCTGGATTGGGCTAATTTTCTCACCAAACATTGGTTGGCTTTATTGCCTTTGGCATAGTATCCCTGTTTGGTAATCAACAGGGACTGGGCTGTCCCTTCTACATAAAGCGCCTCTAGTTTGTTTCGGGCAACGCGAAAGGCTAAGTGGAGTTTAGGGGACCAACCTCTTGTATTTACCCTCAATCTACAAAATGTGTTGTTCTAGTTGGACTAAGGTCATTTTTTTCTGTTTGTGACAGGCCACTGTATGGGCTATTAAGACTCACCTGATGACTGCTTTCATAGCGTCCCATGTTGTAGCTGGGGACATCAGTTCAGTAGGGTTCTCGGGGAAGTAGTCTTGTGTTGCATTCGCTACTCCATCCCTCAGGGCCATATCATTTAAAATTGGATCATATAAATCAACATTGCGGTTTGAACGGTGGGGCTGGATCCCAAGCCCTAACATGCAGGAGGACCGGGGCATGGTCAAAGAGAACCCTCGGGGGAATAGCCACCTTGTCTATAAATGGCATAAGCTGGGGAGACACCAAAATCAGATCTATACGGGAGGAGCGGCGATGGACCTCGGAAAAAAAGTAAAGGCCGTGTTCTGGATGCAATACTCTCCAAGAGTCCACTAAACCTAGGGATTTGAAGAAGTCAAGAATGCTTAGAGCGGTTCTGAAATCTTTGGAAGAGGGGCATGCGTTTTATCCTTGTTGAGGTCAGGGACACTATTAAAGTCTCCCCCGATAACAATCTGGCCCTCCAGAAAGGGAAGGAGAGACATCTGAAGCTCCCTAAAAGAAATGTCCTGCCCCTCATAAGGGGCGTAGATCAAGATTAAAGAGTAGAATTGTCCCAACAGCATACCTTTCACTCCAATATAATCGACCTTCAGTGTCTCGTATGGTGTCCAATTCTTCTAACTGGGTGCCCCTCGCCAACAGGATCGCCGTTCTGCATGTTTTAGTCCTGCGTGAGGCCAGGAACTGATTGGTTTGATTTTTGGATTTTGATTTGATTTGATTTATGAGGAATTGATATCGCGCTCGAACAGACTATACCATATAGTGGCGCAGATGACACCAGAGAAAACCTAATTAACCGTTGTATAGCTACATTAGGTTCCATCCTCAGAACCAGACAGGGTTCCTAACAGGCACAGACATTTACTTTTTTTATTTGAACCAAAACTTGGAGAGTGAGTCAAGAGTCCTAATTTCCCTAGGTATACTACTCCATAGTCTTGGGCCAAAAACCCAAGATACAAACATAGACAGAGGGGTGGACAGAAAGGCTTGGTCCTGTGAACGTAAACATCTGGAGAGCTTGTAGTGGCTACTCTTGTCCTTCAGATATGATATATGATATGATATATGGCATTTATAACGCGCCTATACACAAGTGTTTCAAGGCGCGACGAGGCAAGGGAGGAGAAACAGAGGGAGGACAGAGACAATGACCCTACTAGGCCAGGTGACATTCAGATCGCGCAAGTGCAGGGGAGGGTAGGGGAGGGAAAAAGCGCATGGGAAAAAGGGGAGGGGGCAGTGCAGTACATAGGATAAAAGTAAAATAAATAAATACAATAAATAAAAGTCCAGCCAGCTGGTGGCAAGTGCAAGGGTAAGTGTAGACGTCAGGTGTCAAGTGCTAGTAGGGGCTGTAGGGATACAGAAACAGTCCCCAAGTGCAAGGGTTGCCCAGGGGGCAGTGCCGGATTGTTCAGGCACTTAAATATGATATGATTGGTTATTTATAATGCACTTAATACCCAGAGGTTTCTAAGTGCAGACACGGGGATCAAACCTGTGTTGCTCTGTTTTGTCTTGCTTCCAAGGCGAGCATGTTGCCCCTGAGCTATCCTCCCAAGACATGGCATGCCACATTAAACTTAATGCGGCCCTCAACCGCCAGCCAATGAGTAATCAACACGAGGGAGGAACATGCAAAATTTTGCTCAATCCACAGACCAGCCTAACTGCCGCATTCTGGGCCTTTTGAAGCCTGTTTAATTTATTTTTTGGAATTCCCATCAATAGACTATTACAATAGTCCAAGTGGGCATTCGTAAGTGCCCCCACCACCAGAGCATGATCCTCTTCAGGGATATAGGGAAGAACCTGAAGAAGAAGTCTCAATGAATAAAAGATTGCTTTCACCTTGGCTCCAACCTGGCTTTCACACCCCAAGTTGTCCTGCCAGATGCAGCCAAGATTTTTGTTACTTTAGCAGCAAATTTAAGTTCAACTCCCAATAGGTTAGGAATTGGCTGTTTTTTTATAGCAGTAAGGAGATGTTCAGGTCCAAACCAAATAAACTCTGTTTCTGCAACATTCAATTGAAGCCGATTGTAGGCCATCCGCTCATTGATCTCCTGGAGACATTCACTGATTCTAGCAAAGGTTTTTACGACATCAACAAGTGTGATGAAGATCTACGTGTCATCTGCAATAGGATTGGAAGCTCATTCAGTGACGTCTCAGAATCACCATCAAAAGCCGAAGATACAAATTAAAAATAAGTGGCGATAGAGAAGACCCCTATGGGACGCCACATCCCATATTGCTGGGATCTGAAGTAAAGCCTCCAAGTCTAACACATTGTTGACTATTCTCCAAGAAAGAGCTGAAGCACCTAATAGCGTGCAACGATATCCTGCCAATCGACCTCAGCCGATCTAGCAGGATGGCATGATTAACTGTATCGAAGGTGGCTGATAGATCAAGCATCACCAGGAGTGAAAATGTACCCTGGTCAGCCACCCTCAACAGTTCATCATAAAAAACGTCAACAAAGCCGTCTCTGTATCAAATTTTGGACGGAACCCTGACTGTAAAGCATCTAAAAGTGACTTCTTCAACAAAAGCCTGCAATTGTTGAGTCACCAATTTTTCCAGAAACTTCCCTGGCCAAGGAAGGCCAGTGATGGGACGATAGTTCTGGAGGACCAAGGGGTCCAGATTAGTTTTCTTTTAATAGAGGTGTTAATATAGTATATTTGAGCATCTGAGTCACTGACCCTTGGTCTAGAGATTTATTAAATAAAGTGGTAATAAACAGGGCAATTTCCTCAGCCATACGCTTTGCTATCAGTGCAGGCAGTGGAAACAATGAGTCATTGGTGGGTTTCAGGGCTTTTATCAATACACATATATTGTCCACGGATCCAGGATGAAAGTCAAACTGCTTTAGGGGCTCAACATCTCTGATTTGTTCCTGTCCATCAAGATCTTGGTTAGTGCTCAATTTCAAAGGGATGATAGATGGAGTCAAACTCTTGGCTTAGATATTGTTCTTAATAGCTTCAATGTTTTTTTCAAAAAAGCTGTTGAAAGCATTAGCCTGTGCCAGTGACAGTGTAATGAGTGAGTTCTTACTTGTAGGATGATGAAGCTTTGATATAATCGAGAAGAGTTCTCGCGGTTGATTACTTGTCTCACTAATTTCGTTATGAAGGAACTGTCTTTTAGCTTCAAAGATTGCCTTTTTATAATTAGATAGTGCTGTTTTGGCTTTAATGCTGTTTCCTTCAGATTGATGTTTTTGCCTTTTGTATCTAGTAATGCCAACTAGTCTACGCAGCGGTATCAAATTCTGTGTAAACTAAGGTTTAGAGACCCTCTTTGTCATGGGTTTCCTAGGTGCTACCCTAGTACGTACAGTATCCACAAGCTTGGTTCCAGCTATAAATAAAAGTCCTCGCTGGGTAGCATATCAACTGAGGATAACAGTTCCATAACTTCCCGTGCGGAAATTTTATCCAAATCTTTGCGCTTCTGTATTTGTATCCCGGAGTCTTCTTTAGGCCCTTGAGTATTCTTCAGTCTGGCTACTATTGAGAATAGTTGCAGAGTGATCTGACCAATAGATCAACACATTGTCTAAAGTAGAGGTACAAATGCCTCTTACTATAACCAAATCTAGACAGTGGCCTTTATTATGTGTGGGTACATTTCCTAATGGCCATAGGCCATGATTTTCTAACATATCCCAAAGCTTCAAAGAGCCTGGGTGTTTACAATCATCCAGCCAGAAGTTCCAATTCCCCAGCAATAATATTTCTCCATATTTACAGCCAGAAGTGGTTAAAAAGAGATCCAGATTCTCCAAGAACTCTCTATAAGATCCTGGGGGTTTATATCCCAATACCACATGGACAGCTGAATTTGAAGATCATTCAATAGTAAGTTGCCCTACTTGTGAATCATAGCCCCATTCAAGCGTATTAAAATGGCGAGATGCGCAGTGCATTTTTATAGATCACTTCAATGCCGCCCCCATGCTTGCCCACACGATTAATGTGCTGAATCAAAAAATTCTCAGGTACTAGATTATGGAATACAGCATGTGAAACATCTGTAAACCATGTTTCCGTTAGAAGAAGGACATTAATGTATGCTCCTCAATTAAGGTGGCCACTTCAGTGACATGTGCACACGCAGATCTGGGATTAATTGAGCCAGCCTTAATGCCTACAGAATTCACTCCAATGGGGACCATCTCATTAGGAGAAGAGATTCCCAAATTTCCAATTTTATTTAAAGTTCTCAAGGTAATGGCCCCCATATTATTGTTCAGTATCCTTAAAGTAGTTACCGCCTCATCACTTTGTACCAAAGGAATAAAAAGGCAAACTTTGAACTTGCTTAGATTACAGGGCAATAAATCACATCACCATAGCAAGGTACCTGCTGCACTTGCTTCCGACATTGATGTTAGGAAAGATGTCTCTTTTAGCAACTTTCCCTCCATATTCTATGGACCCAAAACTGTTTTTCACACTGACCTGACTTTACAGTGAAGTGAAGCCTTTGGCTTCACTCCACTGGGCCTTTGCTCACATGATATGGGGAAAGTGACTAGTCCTTCCAGCTGACAGTACTGGGAAACTATGTTGCCCTTCGTCTTTTGACTTTACCTTTTTTGAGTAATTTTGTAACATTGTCCTATGCATCTTACAATTCAATGCAACAGGGCTACTTTGTATGACCCAGACTACACTCTGGGATTTTTTTGGTTACCCAAGATGTGTTGAAGGACAAACTAGTAGCAACAGTTATTTTTCCTGCTATAGAGGTAATCCCCACCAAACAACACAGCTCACCTAGATCATAGCTAGATTAGCAGTCACAGCCTCCGCGCGGCAACCTCCCATGCCAACTGCCGTTCCAAGCCGTAAACAGGCCCAAACAGGCTTTGCGCTGACGCTGGCCAGTTAAAGCCTGTGACGCGTCTGAAAAGGCGTCACAGAGCTGCACCCTGCAAGGACTAGCAGGAAATGTAATTCCTCTTGGGGATCTATGTGGAGTTCAAGTTAAAGTACAGTTTCACTGTGCGGCATATAAAAGCCAATCAAGCATGTAAAATCAATAGTAACAATGGTAAAAAGGCAGCGTCTTCACACATACACAATTCCAAGAACCAATGTTAGAACCCCCAGAATATTAAAAATCGTAGCAAAATAATAATACAAATCGCGCGGCTAAGTAAAAGCACAACAGTAGATCAATCACTCAAAATAAGCTGTCCCTACGGAAAGAAAGCTTGGAGAAGATTGGGGAAAGTCTCTGCTCCAAAGGCGAATGTAGTCCACCGGGAGATGGTGCAGTAGAGTAACTTTGCCGAAAATGTTGGGGGGGGGGGACATTATGTCTGAAGAAAAGGCGCCCCAGCTAAATGAATGAGGGCAAAATGGTGTGACATGAAAGTCGGGGGAGAGACAAACACCCCTGTCCCCCCCTAAAATTACGCCCATGAGAAGGTGGGTTTCTTGTAAGAGAATCACTGATCCCTCCAAATCCTTCAACCGCCTCATGATAGATTTCCGTTTTACTAGAGAGTTCAGACCTTTCACATTTAATGAAACGAAGCTCAAGTTTTGGTGAAGTACTGCAGGAATTCCCCAGTCGTCACCCTGCATAGTGGGGGAGGTGGGTTAGATGGATTTAAGACACCATCCAGTATAAGAAGATTTCCAGAAATATGCTCCAACCAAGGTTTTAACTGAACAAACAACAAAAATATAGCCCCAAAAAAGGACTCCAAAACTTAACATTGCCAAAAACATAAGGCAAGACACCCCAATGGCCGTCCGGTGACATCCCATTAGATGCCAGGCGCAGGCCGCATGAAGCCCATCTTGAGTACTGCATTGATCTGTGCTTCCTCTGTGCCAGCTGCCGGAACATTAAATACCAATGGAACAGGAGACCCCTTTAGTGGCAGCACATTCCAAGATCAGGTGTGTGGAGGAGGTTTCCCAGGATAGCAAACCTTCTGGACTCTTGACCAAGTGGAGGGTCGCAACTTTGGTTGGAGGCTCGAGGCTCCCCCGGGAGTGCCTGGCGGAGTCACCCCCCCTTATTCGGTGAAGTGGCATTCAAGATCCCTTCAGCATCCTCCAGGCAGGTTATCGCTCGGGAGACCCCCTTGAATGTGAATTGTACGGAAGTGGGAAATCAGCAATTGTTCTTCTGGTCAAGTAAGAATAGAGTTTGTGGCCGGAGAGCTCTGCGTTTTTGAATTGTGGTAGTCGCTAGGTGCTGGAAAATTTGTAGGGGAGAGCCTTGGAAATTCAGCTTGTCCCGGGTACAACCCACCGCCAAGATCTCTTGCTTAATTGTATACAAGTGGACCCGAGTGATCACATCCGGAGGGTATTCGGGCACGGGCCCCTTACGAGAATGCAATCTGTAAGTGCAGTCCAGTAAAAGCATTGGTTTGTCGATGTGGCAAGAGAGATTGGAAAAGATCCTCTATATACTCAGTCAGGGCTCGATCTGGGACTGATGAGGGCACTCCTCTGATCCACAGATTACTTCTTCGGGCCTTGTTCTCCATGCCCTCTTGTTTATACTCCAGGATCTCGTTTCTGTCCTCCAAGGATCGGATTTTCTGTTGAACCTCCAGCAGCATGGTTGTGTGGTCCCGGACTTGTTCCTCCATGGACCCAGTCTTTGATCCATTTCTTTTTTTTAAATTCTTTATTTATATTAACAATGCAACAACATTTACTGTACCAGTATACATGTTTGCTCACACTTTCGCCGGAATATCTTTATACGTGCATTGAATTTTACTTAATAATATTAACGAGCCATGGGTCCAACAGTGACCCATCAAACATTATGAACATAAATAGCAACTAACTAGTCCCTATCCCCCTGCCCTTGGACATGACTACCAAGCAACCATGGTTCATAGTTCAAATTTATTTTCTTGTTTGAAGGACTCAAGTTCCATTGTCCATGTTCTTTCGGGGCACATCACCATGGATTCAAAGTACATTTACATTCTTAAGCATTTGCAGTTTGTGGAAGTGATGTTCCCCATCTCGGACATACTCGTGAAAGGGGAGCCAAGTCTTTAGGTATTTCTGGTATGTTCCAGCCCTAAGAGTGCACACCTTCTCCATTGCCAGCACCACTCAGATCTTGACCCACGAACAAGCGACTATCGGGCCTTCCGGCAACTTCCAGTTTTGGGCTAGTGTCATGCAAGCTGCCATGAGTAGATGGGTGATGAGTGCTGCATTTCCTCCCGTTGCTGCATATACCCCTTCCACCTCTGCCCCCAAAATTATTACCACTGGTGAATCAGGTAACTGTGCCCCTGTAATCCCTTTGATGTGAGCTAGGATCTCCATCCAGAATATTTTGGCTTCGGGGCATGCCCACCACGTGTCCCAATGTTCCTATTTCCCCACATTGCCTCCAGCACAAGGGCGAGTGGTCCTTATTCATTGCATTCATCCTTTGGGGTGTTAAGTACCATCTGCGGCAGATTTTATGGGCCAATTTTTTTATGGCTGTACATTTGGACGACTTTTGAGCCCTCCTCCAGATCTGCCCCCATTCCTCTTCCCTGATGTTGATTCCCAGATCTCTACCCCATCTGACCATGTAGCTCGGGAGAATAGCTCAGGGGCAACATGCTCGCCTTGGAAGCAAGACGACATGGAGCAACCCATGTTTGATCCCTGGTCCGTGCTTGAAATCCTCTGGGTATTAAGCACGTTATAAATAACATATCATATGGTAACTCTCCTGTGTATTGCATTTTATCCAATAATCTATACATCCTCGAGATTCCTTTTGTGGTCCCCACTCTTGCATATTCAGTTCCAATCCTATTGGTGTTCGTGTGCCTGCTTTCGTCACCTCCCTTTGAGAGATCCAGTGTCAGATCTGGATGTATTTGCATCTCTCTCTCCCTCCCCTATGTGGAATTTGCGCTTACATTCCTCGAAGAGGAGTGGATTGCCATGTTGGTAAAAGTCCTCCAATTTCAGAGTATCGCGTCCCTCCCATCTTTCCCAATAGGTCACCTTTATTCCAAGGGAGAAATCTGAATTGTGGCACATCGGGCTGTGCAGACCTAATCCCGGGGTAATCTTCCCCCATGTCAGTGCTAAATCCCAATGTTGCAACGAGTCCCTTGTCACCTTCAATAGTTGGCCCCCCCGCTGCTCTGTTTCAGGTGTGTATTGATTGCAATGCACCTAGAGGGATAGTGGTTACTTCCTGTTCTATTTTACTCCAGCCTTTATACAAGTCTGGGTTTGACCATTGTAGCATAGGTGCAATGTGAGCTGCTAAAATGAATCTCTTCACTTCAGGGATTCCCAATCCTCCTGTCCATAATGGTCGGAGAACCGACCTCTGAATCCGGGGTTTCTTTTTATGCCAGATGAAGGCTAGGATTTCATCCTGTAGCCTTTTAATCGTCTTTGCTGGTATGTTTATTGGCAGGGAGCTAGTGACATAGTATTTTAGGTACAACCGCCATTTTGACCACATTTATCCTGGCAAACCACGATAGGTCTTGTGCATCCCATCTGTGTAGATCCGTCCCTAAACACTTTCCAAAACTGGGAAATGTTTGCCCCATACAGTGTATCACAACTTCTTGTTAGTCTAATCCCCAGGTACTCTAATTCCTGACTTTCCCTGGTTAGCCGTTGTGTTGAGGGCTTTACACTTATTAAAGTTGATCCTAAACCCAGAGAAAACTCCTGTAATCTGCTCATTGCTGTTGGCAGGTTCTGTTTTTTTATCCCTCGTGAATAACAGGATATCATCCGCATAAGGGGCTATTTTATGCGTCCCCCCTTTTGTTTCTATTCCCAGAATTTCAGGATCCTGTCGAATAATGGCTGAGAATGGCTCCATTGCCATCGCGAGAATTAGGGGCGATAGTGGACAGCGTTGGCGAGTACCGCTCTGGATGTCTATTTGTTTTGTGAGTCTCCCGTTCACCATAAATCTTGTGGATGGCAGTTGGAAGTTGGCCAGTACCGTTCGTCTGAATGCCGGGCCGCACCCAAATTTCCCTAGTACCCATTCTAGGAACCCCCCAGTCCAGCCTATCGAATGCTCTTATAGTGTCCACTGCCACTATCGAAAATTTCTGCTCTGTTCTTGAGCCCAAGTCTATCAGGTCTATAGCCCTTCTAATGTTATCCTGTGTGTGTCTATTCAGGATAAAACCCACCTGATCTTCATGAATAATCCCCGGCAGTACCATCGCCAGCCTTCTCGACAAAATGTTTGCATATATTTTGGCGTTGCTATTCAATAGAGATATGGGACGATAATTGGCACAGACAGTTTTGTCCTTCCCTGGCTTGGGGAAGAACACCATAGTGGACCTACCCATATCCTCCGTTACTGTTCCTACCTCCCTGATTCTGTTAAATAGGCCTGATTCTGTTAAATAGGCGCGTCATATGCATGATTAGTTGTGTTTGAAGGTCCTGTAATAATTATTATCAAACCCGTCTGGTCCTGGCGTTTTATTGGTGGGTTGTTGCATAGCTATAGCCTCATTGACCTCCTCCGCTGTTACAGGTTTCTCCAGGGCCCCTTTCATCTACAGTCAGTTGTGGTAGATTCACATTTCTAATGTAGATTGTTTGGATTACCGGATCCAACTTCTCTTTTCATAACAGGGTTGTGTGAAACTTTCCTATGATCATCAATTTATCATCCTCCCCCACCTGTATATTACCCCCTTCCTCTTGGAGCTGTGTGATGTGGTTGCGCATCTTAATCTTCCTGCGTTTTGCCGGCAGTAATCGGTTAGCTTTGCCTCCCTGTGTGTAGTAATTCTGTTTGCTATTCTGCAGGGTCTGTGTTGAGCTTTCTGCAATGTGTTTTTCCATCTGGGCCTTTAGTTTACATAGCTGTTGTAATGAACTCTGTCATTGGTTGGTTTCATGTTGTATCTCGGCCTATTGTAGTTCGTTTTCTAGTTCTATTCGAGTTACCGCTCTACCCTTAGCGTATGCTGCAGCTTGCAAGATTAATTCCCCCCCGCCCCTCATTACTGCTTTACCGGCATCCCATACCACCTGTCAGTCTGCCTCTCCTGTGTCATTTTCAGTAAAGCAATCAGTAATTGTTGATTCCATATGGGCTCTAAGTGCGATATCCTTTAAGATAAACTCATTGAGCCTCACTTGCTTTGGGCCCTTTCTGCAGTCAGGTTGTGCTTCGATCTGTATTATCACGGGGGCATGGTCGGATAAATATTTTGTCCCTATGGTTATAGCTATTACTTGAGGTATTAAAGTGGCTGAGACCAGGACCATATCTATACGCAAGTAACCCTATTGCACTGGTGAGTAGTGGGTATATTCTCTATCAATGTTATGAAAAATTCTTCTATTAAGTCGAGGAATAATTTCCCCAGGAATTGTTGGTTCCTGTGGTCATTATGTGAGGTGGGGAAGCATCTTATCTAAATTGGGGTCCATAACGCAGTTAAAATCCCCTATCACCTGGCCCTCACACCAGCTACCTATTTTCTGCAGAACTGTGTTCAGGAACCGATCCGGTTTGTTGTTTGGGCCATACAACGCTACCAGGGTGAATACTTGTTTTCCCAATATGCCCTTGAGAACCAAGAACCTAGAACCTCCCCTCTAGGTCTCTATAACAAAAGTGTTTCTTAAATAGGAGAGAGGCTCCTATTAAAATCGGGACCCCCATCCTTGTTTTGTTCCCACTGGATGCAAAATATTGCCTGGGGTACGCTTGGTGTACCATTCTTTTCCCATCTATGTCTAGTAAATGGGTCTCTTGCAGAAATGCCACCAATGCCTGCAGGTCCCCCAAACGCTTTAGTATAGATTGCGGTTTCATTGGTGAGTTGAGGCCCTGGGTATTCATGGTTACAATGTTTATGTCAGCCATGTATGATCGAGTGTCCGCCTCTAGTGCACGCCCGTCCCATATTACTCTCTCTCCCCCCATGATGTGTGCTGAGTTATGTCTCTCCCCCTAATTTCCTTTATGTAACTTAACTTAATCTCCTCTAACTTCCCCCAACTCGTGCCTCAGGTGCACTTTTGAACTTTCTGGAATTCGTTCATGTATATAGACCACTGGGCCTATGGACTTGTTGAGGCTGATGGCGCAGTCTTTGATTTCATTTTTTAATCTCTGTCAGCATGTCCTGCAAGTCCGATCTTCTCGTGGGTGGATCTTCAGTTTCCGCGTTCCAGTCTGCGCTTGTTGGCGAGTGGATTTGTGCTGAAGTCTGTGTTCGTTTCTTGGCTGGGTCTTGGCTCTGCATCATAGCTTTAATGTCCCCTGAAAGGGGGACTTTAGTTTTGCCTGCATTTTTTGCCATTTTGCTTCGCCCCAGAAACTCTGTACTCTCTCTTGTCCACTCATATCTGTTCTGATGGCTTCCTTCTTCCCCTCTTGCAGTTCTCCAGTTGCTCCCGGCTTCCCAGTGCCTCTCTCGCCCCAGTTGCCCCAGGTTATGTAGGGTGAGGTGCTTCTCCACCTGTCCCTTGGTCTCCTCAGTAATTTGCTCTGTGGTATCTACAGGAGGTGTTTGTGTCATACCCCCCGGCTGTATGATGGCTCCTCAATTTTTTTATCGCCGTGAGAGAGCTGCTCTTCCCTTATATCTAAAGGCCAAGACTAAATATGTAGTTTGCTATGGCCTGGGGGCCCAGAATTTTTTGAGGCCTATCTTTCTGTGTTTGGGAGACTTCTGTGAATGTGCCGTCTGCTCGGTTTGTTCTTTTTCAGGGTCTGGCAGGTGCTTGTGTGTATTGTCTGTCTGTTCTTTAAATACGTACAGCAGCTTTAATACACGTGCCTTTAATTTCCTTTTATTGTTGCTGCGTGTGCGTGCGTTTACATTACCCTCCCGTGAGCACTTTTGCCCGATTGCTCACCTCCACTGCTGGGCTGCTGTCTCCTCTCACTGGCCACCCATTCTAAGTGGTGTACGGCCTGTTCCGGAAAGATCACTCTTGTGTCGAGCGGTCTCAGGGCTCTTACAGTGGTCCGTCGACCATCTTGGATGCCCACGCTGTTAGATTCTTTTCGGAACAATTCTCCTTCTAACGGCCGATTTCAAAAATTATATTCATGCATTCCGGTTCCTCCTTCTTCTTCTTCTTAATTACTGAATACGTGGGCGGAC
The DNA here is from genome assembly GCF_040938575.1 of Ambystoma mexicanum. Classification (NCBI taxonomy): domain Eukaryota; kingdom Metazoa; phylum Chordata; class Amphibia; order Caudata; family Ambystomatidae; genus Ambystoma; species Ambystoma mexicanum. Next base: position 1,551,243,211 of record NC_090932.1, read on the forward strand.
CCACGCCCATTTCTTTGTCTATTTCGTCTGTTTAGTCCCTATGAGAGGGGGAAGGAGCTCCATAGAGAGCGTGCAAGCTCACAGAGGGACTATGTTCCTCGGCTAGCCACACTCCTATCTTTGTTCCATTTCTACCACTCTCTGATCGGTGCACTCCAATTTGGTGGAGATCTCAGCCATGCAGCTACGGAATTCAGCTTTAATATCTAGCATGAAGGATTGAATGACTTCTTTAGTGGCTAGTTGCCTCGAGGGGCCCTCCAGAGCTCGAGGTGGAGACTTTGCCAGATCTAGTTTCTTTCCTTTATCCATCGGAAGCAACATAGTGCAGATGTCTGCATTCTTTTGGGTCTAAGGGTGTTTAGACATAGTGATATCTGGTGATGATGGGGGGGGGGGTCCCACACCTACAATGTCACCCCTGCCCAGGTTGTAGTGGTTCACCAGCTGTCCAGCTCACTGTCTCCAAATGCCTCTGGGGAAGGGTCCAGAGGGCGATTAGCTGGAGGATACTGCACTGAGCGTTCCCAGTTGGGGCAGCAAATTGCAGGAGAAACCCCCAAAAGTCTCCTATGAAGCAATCTACAGCAGAAAAGCCTGGGTTGAATTAGTGTCAGGGGGGACGGGGGGGAGGGGTTGAATCCCATGCTCCTGAAGGTAGGGAGCAATTGAGCTCCAGTTGCTTCAGGCTCTCTGGAAATTAAGTATTGCCGCAAGATAATGGTGCTACCCAGCCGTGGTGGGGGGGGGGGGGGGGGGAGTGAGAGGAGTGGGTAAGGCTCCAGGCCACTGGGTGCCAAGTGCGCTCTCCCACCCCAAGCGCCGCCGGCCACCTGATGCTTTAGGTCCACTACCATACGGTACGGTGGCGAAGAGGATAAGCGGGCATCTCCCGTGCCCCGGATCCATATCCAGCTCCAACCGACAATCAATTTACTCAGCCTGCCTCACTGCTGTTTATACTTGGGTGTTCCCGCAGGACTCCGCTAAAAGTGCTGCAGCACCATCTTGGGAATTCGCTATCACGGCCACAGGGTAGCGGGCCTTGTTGCATATTCCGGATATCTCCATTCCCCACCAGATGGAGAACTATGCCTCACCAGATCCGTTCACCATTGCTAGGAGCCCAATGGGGAATATACAGCGGGAAACATCATATATTTCTCTCAAACGATGGGCCTTAAACGGATGCCATCAGCAGAATATCTGCATAGACAGTGCTGCGAGCCACGCCCCCGCCCCGCCCCCTTCTCTCAGAAGAAAGCCCCAGGTCACCCTAGTGACCCCACCTTCAGCTGAGGCAGAGTGGTGGTAGAAGAATCTCCTGATGAACCATCTACTGGTGAAACACATGGACGAGATTCTTCCCTGCTTGGCGGATCTGGATCCTAGCGACCACCCTGAGCTGCAGATTACTTGCAGAAACTGGAGCCTCAAGGGCAGACTTCAGCAGAGGACAAGGTGCCCCTCTAGGTCTGTGTCAGTAGGCAGCTTCCCAGCTGGGAGGGCAAGAACCAGGGAAGCATATGATATGATGGCTTATTTATAACGTGCTTAATACCCAGCGGTTTCTAAGCGCAGACCCGGGGATCAAACCTGTGTTGCTCTGTGTCGTCTTGCTTCCAAGGTGAGCATGTTGCTGAGATCCACCCAGTAGAGAGCCTACAGAGTCTACTCCAGGGGACATCGGAAGACTGGTTGTACCCCAGGAGATAAGACCAAGTTTCTACAGTTGGCACATGAGATCCCTCTGGCTGGTCATTTGAGTTCCAAAAGGACCAATGAGAGACTCGGCTTGTATTTTTACTGGCCCAAGAAGGGTGCAGTTGTAAAAAAACACTGTAGTAGCTGTCACACTTGCCAGTTATCTGGTAAAAGTGGTTCCAATAATGTGGCAACCTTAGTGCCCCTACCAGTTGTGTGAGTTCCTTTTGAGAGGGTGGGGTTTGACATTGTTGGTCGCCTAAACCCTCCAACTTCCTCAGGCAACCGGTTTGTACTGGTTGTGGTAGACCATGCTACTAGATACCCTGAGCCCATACCTATGAGGACGGTTACTGCTCAGACAGTGGCTAAGTCCCTACTTGGTATTTTTACCAGGGTAGGTTTTCCTAAGGAAGTAATCCGACAGGTGGTCACATTTTATGTGCCACTATATGCAGGCCATGCGGAAAAGTCGGAGTTACTTGCAAGTTCTCAACTGCCTATCACCCCTTAAACCAATGGGTTGGTAGAGCGGTTTAAGAGAACTATGAAGAGCATGATCAGTACTTTAGAAGAACCCCTTAGAAGGCATGGCAATAGAAGGTCCCATTTTCGTCTTTTTGCTTACAGAGAAGTGCCTCAAGCTGGAGTGGGTTTTAGCCCCTTTGAGCTCATCTGTGGTCATCCCATCAGAGGCCCTTTGGCCCCAATTGAAAGATTGGCGAGTGGGCCACCCTTAAAGCAAGTTCAAGTTACTGACTATGTGCTAGGCCTCAGACAGAGGATGGCACAATTGATGACTGAATCATCTAAAAACATGAAGGCTGGTCAAGCCCTGGTCAAACATTGACATGGCCAGAAAGCTAACATGGTGGAGTTTAACCCCAGACCAGCTAGTTCTTTTTATGGTCCAACAAAACCATTTTACAGGACAAACGGATAGGTCCCTTCAAGGTTGTAGGTAAAACTGGAGGGGTCAATTATTTGGTGGACTTGGGCAACCCAGAGGAGGCCCCTAGGGTCTTCCACACCAACCATCTAAAGGCTTGTGTTACCAGACGAGAAATAGGAGCTTTGCTTCTAGTCTCCGAAAGGGAGGAGAGTGAACCTCTCTGATCTCCTGAGGGGACACCCTTCAGATGGCACTGCAGAAGGAGTAAATCCCTCTTGCACTCCTCCTGTTGCTGGATTGTCGGATTAGAAATGTTAACTCAGTTTGCCCCTCTGTTCTCACTCACATCAGTCTTGACCCCTTGGGGCCAGCATGATATCAACACTAGGGACAGTGTCCCTGTCAAAAGCAGGGGCTACAGAATGGCTAATCAAGTGAGAGATCACATAAAAGAGGGGGGGCAACAAGATGCTTGACATTGGGGTCATTGACCCCTCTATAGGTCCATGGGCTAGTCCTGTTGTACTTGTGCCAAAAGCAGGTACCAAAGAGTTATGGTTGCATGTGGACTATAGGGCTCTAAATGCAGTCACCAAGACCGATGCCAATCCTTTACTTAGGTCAAAAGTGCTGAGAAACCTGGCAGATCCATGTTTATTCACCTGCTCATTTTTCCGAAAACCAGGCTAATGGCAAATAGCCCTGACAGACAATGCCAAGGAAAAAGCTGCATTTTCTACCCCTGAAGGCTTGTACCAATTCAGAGTCATGCCCCTTGGACTAAAGAATGCACCAGCCAATTTCCAAAGGATGGTGAATAATGTTCTGAATGGGTTAGAGAACTTCTGCATGGCATACTTGGATGACATTGCAGTGTTAAGCCCCACTTGGGAAGAACATTCATCACCTTGGACAAGTGTTGCAGGCTATACTGCAGGCCCATCTGTCCATCAAGGCAAGCAAGTGTCAAATTGGTCGGCGTAAGGTGGTCCACCTTAGACAGGAGGTAGGAGGGGGGTAAGATTAGGCCCTTAACTAGCAAAGTACAAGCTGTACAGGACTCGGCCACCCCTGCTACTCCGACCCAGGTGGAAGCCTTCTTAGGCCTCACAAGATACTACCGAAACTTTATAGAGAACTATGGGTCTATAGCTTCTCCACTGAATGCCATCTCTTTGCCAAAATACCCTCAGCAAGTGAGATGGAATGAAGAGTGTGCAAAGGCATTTAAAGGGCTGAAAGATGCCCTCTCTAAAGTTCCAGTACTGAGAGCTCCAGGTTATACCCAGACCTTTATTGTGCAGACTGATGCATCTAACACAGGTATAGGGGCAGTCTTAAGTCAACTGGATGAGTGCAGGGTAGCCACCCCTTCCCCCACCATCTGCTTCAAGGTGACAACCATAGAACGAGAATATTTTGCCATTGTGTGTTCGTTGAAGACGTTTAGACCATACTTGTATGGCTCTACTTTCATTATTCAAACAGAGCACCAACCCTTGAGATGGTTAATGCAGATGAAGCGGGAGAATCCTAAAGTGCTCAGGTAGTCCATCAGCCTCCAAGGCTTTGATTTCACCATTGAGCATCAGCCAGGTACCAACCATAAGAATGCTGATGGTCTCTCCAGGAAGTATGACCGACTGGAACAAAAGATCCATCCAGGAGTAGATTAAATCCTCCTGTCCTTTAGTCTGGGTTGTGGAGCGGTGCAGGGGGGAAATCGAGTATTAGGGAGAATTCAGTTTGTGCCAATTCCCTTTAACCCGTGAGATCCCCAGCACTTTCTGCTGGACTCTGGGATTTTTTTTATTTATTCTCCCGAGTGATTGGAACTTTTTCCCACTCACTCATTCTGTTGCTCTGTCTGGGAATCTTATTTCACTCCTTTTCTCTATTCTTTTTACTTAATGGAGTTATGCTTACCTCCATATATTTCAAAACAGGCATCAATAATTGACTTTTGCAGCACACACCACCCTATGTAAAGTGTTGTTAGGAAGTCCTTCTGACTTCCCTTTTTTATTTTCTTATGAGAACACATGTTCAGGAGTAGGAAGGTAACTTTTATCTTACCTTTTCTTTTGTGGGACCTACACACACCACCTTATGTGGGGTGCTGGGGATTACATTGCAACCCCCTTACCACTGCTCCTGTTACAGTACCAAACTTAAATGGCTGGTAGCAGTGGATATTTTTCTACCATTAATGTTCAGGTTACTTGCAGGCTATTTCTCAGCTGCAGTACAGTGCCCATGGGTGACCATTTTTTCAAAAAGGCTTGCCCCATCTTCCTGTATTGCCATTTTTCAATTACAATTTTCTTCTGGGCTCTTCCATCATTCCAGGTGGGGGTGGGTCCTTTTTGAGTTTTCGTCTTTGGCGGGATTCTTTTGTGAAGCCAGCCAAGGCTCCAGTGTGTCTGGGAAGGGAGGAAGGGATGGAGGGTGCTGAAATGTGCCTGTCTGAAACCAGTTTGAACCACTGTCCTGGCTCCTGATTTTCTAGACTTCCTGTTTCTCCTTTTCCATGCTGCGCACTGAAGCCCACGGGTGAGTTGCACCCTATAAAAGATATTAAACATTAACAGCCACCCGCTAAGTGATTGACAGCTCCATAGAAGTGAATGGATGTGTTCCAGCATAAAAAGCAGGGATTTTTGGACCACAGGCAGAGTCGACCACTGGAACTCGATATCCAAAGCAGAAGACGAGCAGAGATGCCTGCAGCACCTTCAACAACCGCAGAAGCACTGGTGAAGCCCTGCTGCTGTCTTGACCGCATTTTCAACTCGACAGCGAAGCTCTGCCAAGGACTTCCTCCTTTGAGCCGATGGCCATAATCAGTCTCAAGACCATCTTGGATTTGGGTCACACTGCCCCCCCCCCCCCAAACCCCTATCGTCTACCTCCGACATCCAGAAACTTTCCTGGGCTGCAGAAAACCTATACATGGGGCACCTGGACCATTTCAGAGTGCATAATCATAGACCAAACAAATCTTGCTGAAACTTTGCATGCATCCCTGTGTACCTCCAGAAGTAGGAATCCTCTTCCAAAAGTACCCTAACCAGAATTCCGGACCAAGAAATAGATTCCGACCAGCGATATCTGTTCTTTTGGCACCACAGGAGGGAGCTGAATCCTTTGCTGGTGATCCCTTCTCGATTGCTGCTGCAGAAGCCCATCCAGGGTCCCCCCTTTCATCTCCACGACGAAGGAGCAGGAAACAGACTTGCACCACTGCATTGGCAAGACATCGGGCTGCATCTTCAACTTCACCCACCAGGTACTGTAGGGCTTGGGTTACACTTAGCTTAGCCCATTTCCGGTGCTCCTTCGCTTTGTGTGTGCTCTTTTCACCATTTGGGACTTAACACCAAGTCCACTGTGCAGGTCTTGCAGCCTGCACACCTACAGGATGGCTCTCCTTGAGCTCTTGTGCTTTCTACAAGAACGACCGACTGGTTACTTACCTTTTCCCTGAAGATTGTCATCAGAACTTGTGCTGTTCATTTGACTGTAGCATTTCTGGTTCCCAAAAGGCCATCTCTATCCTACTGGTATGGATATTGCTTGTTCCTCCACAACCTGAACTGTGAACTGATTCTATTTAGGAAACAGACTGCCTAAACCATTCTTGGAGTGTTACACTGTTACTTACCAGTAGCACGCTGTGTTCCTTCAAACCTTTTCTTCCCCTTAAACTGAATATTGCAAAGGTGACATATACAAGTGTATTTACTGACCTTACTGAAGTCACTGTGTGTGGATATGAAAAGTACATGAAGTTACGTACCTACATTATTGTTCCTTTTCCAATCTTATTTCATTTTTAATTGAATGTTATTCGTTGCTGCATTTTAGAATTCCTTGTGGGCCTTGTGTATAGATATAAAATACATTTTGATATAACTTTAAGTGAGTAAGTGTTTCCTTGGGTCTGTATATGTGCCAATTTCTTTGTACTGCTCTACAGCTCACATTCCTCCCTCCTAAGATAAGCCTGGCTGCTCAGTTACACTACTGACTTGGGTAGTACAGGCCGATATTAGAAGTTGGGGCCCTAAAACCAAGAGATAGGTCTTATGAAGTCCAACACCAGTTCAACTTCAAAACACGTTGCTGCCTGTTGGGTACATTTTTCTAAACTCTGGTAATCCCCTATATTGTTGTGCAGTCTAACCCATTTTGGGGAAACAATGGGGGCATTCAACAGAAAGGGTGGAATCTATATGGAGGGCAATTTCAGCAGCAAAAGTTACTTGAGCATTTTATTGGTGCTAATTTCAGTTTATTACCAGATTGCCATAAGTAATTTCAAGACATTCTTGACCAGATGTGGGTGGGAAGATTTACCTCCGCATTGACCTTTACAATTGTAAAACTGAACTGGAGGCAGGGTGGCGATCCCTTGTAGTCGGATATACAACCAGACTGAAAGGGAGCACAAAAAATGTAAGAAATGTTTTGAAGAGTTTTTGGCAAAAGGGTTCAGGCTTTCTTAGCCGCCTCATCACTTTGTACCAAAGGAAAAAAAAGGCAAACTTTGAACTTGCTTAGATTATAGGGCAATAAATCACATCACCATAGCAAGGTACCTGCTGCACTTGCTTCCGACATTGATGTTAGGAAAGATGTCTCTTTTAGCAACTTTCCCTCCATATTCTATGGACCCCAAACTGTTTTTCACACTGACCTGACTTTACAGTGAAGTGAAGCCTTTGGCTTCACGCCACTGGGCCTTTGCTCACATGATATGGGGAAACTGACTAGTCCTTCCAGCCGACAGTACTGGGAAACTATGTTGCCCTTCGTCTTTTGACTTTACCTTTTTTGAGTAATTTTGTAACATTGTCCTATGCATCTTACAATGCAATGCAACAGGGTTACTTTGTATGACCCAGACTACACTCTGGGATTTTTTGGGTTACCCAAGATGTGTTGAAGGACAAACTGGTGGCAACAGTTACTTTTTACTGTACTTGGTTAGCCTTACCATGTTTAGCTGCCAACAATGGCTAGTGACCAAACATGGCCGTGCCATGAGGTATATCGTTTGTACCTTGGCCTTCTTGTCCTTCAGCCTTCAAACTGGCCTGGCCAGGCACAGAACACCCTTTTATGGTCATGTACTTCCCGAAAAAAGCATGGCTTTTTCAGTCTAGTGCAGGGCTTGGGTGTGGGGTCCCAGGAAATGGGTGGGGACTGTGATCCCCAATCCACATACTGGTGCCCGAATGCCTGTTTGCATGCTTGCATGAGACACACAGTGGTCCCCGATTGGCCCACTGCTAGTGTGCTTAACAGATCTTGCCATTGGAGGGCTGGAGTCTGATCAATCACCTGACTCTGGGACAAGGTGTCCTACAGCCATTCCAGCATCAGAAGAGCCAAATATCTTGTGCAGCTGTGAAAACTGAAGGAAGAGCCATGGACGATCCCTGACGAGGTTGGTGACCAACTCTTGCTCAAGTCCCATTGAAGCCCTGTCAAGCTGCTGAACCCAGAAGAGACTAGTCAGTGCTTCAAACCTCTGGACCGGTGGGAACAACTGGCCTCAACATCTCACGATGCCCAAGCCAACTGAAGTAATTCAAAAGAGTCCCTTGGCCATCCAGTGGGCTGACCAATTTCAAATTGGGCTAATGCGATAGGATCGTCATGGTTCTGCGTTTTAGCTCGGAACTTTGGGGCCTGCCAGCTTGTACTATAGAGGTTGTCTCTGCCATATTTCGGCGTTCAACATCCAAGGGGCCCAAGATAGGAGCGGACTTAGACCACAACAACGGTGTCCTCTTCTGCCGCCAGAAACTGCTTTCCTACATCCTGTAGTGTGCTGAGAGGAAGCCTGCACCAGAGTGAGCTGCAGTCTTCAAACACCAGCATCCATGGCTGACCAGAGACTCAGTTGAACCTTCAACTCCTGGGCAATGAGGTCTGTAAGAAACGGTGGAAAACACTTCCCCCAACGACCCTCTAAAGACTGGCCAAGTCCCAAGATAAACCGGAATACGGGGGGCAGGAGAGGAGTTACAGTTGTACTTAACTAACTGAAACACTATTTCCCCTTTTAAAGGTTTTCCTAACTTTTACATTAGTTTGGCTTTGCTGTCGACAGTTATTCTCTAGAATACTACCGTATCTAACTTTTGGACCCATTGACACGTCCCCAAGAACCTCCCAACCTTTTAACCTCGACTTAGAAAACAGTGCAGAACTTTGGACGCAATGCCCTATACAACTTGGGTTGGACCTATAAAGTTAGGATTGTAAATCCTGTGGACAGCTTGTGCCATCTCTAACCATTTGCCTTTCCTTTCAGGTTTTTGGGGGGGGGCGATTGATTGTTCTGCACCAACCAACAGTGACTTTATATGTTGTATACTATTGTGTGATAATATTACTTGCTCGTAGTCATGGGTTTTATAGGCCTAGAATATTTTGTTTTCTTCAAAACTTTATTTATACATTTAGAACTTTACAGAAGCAATAGAACATAATACAATCTCAAATGCACAAGGTGATACCTATTCACCCTTAATTTCCTAAATAAATCTTTAAGAAGTAGCAGAGGGGAACTGACTACAGGGAGTAAGGTAAATGTGTTATAAGTGTAATCCTTGGTGTTTCATTGTGTGGACTCATTTTGGACTCCTGAACCTACTTGCCTCTCCTGAGATTTAGCCTTGGCCTCTCCATGGTACTTTGGGGCGGTTTCTCCCTGTTCACACTAAAAGGTGCGTTCCTACACATCTGTCCACCAAGCCAGAGTTTAGAAATCCATTCTGGTTAGGTAAGATTTTCATAGCAATGATAAATCTTCCTGACTTGTGTCAACCCCAGAACTTTTTGCTTTACTGGTGGATTATTGTTCCCTATACCTCAGTGAGTGTGAACCTCTTTCCACACTCACAGAATCCTTTACTCTTTTTATGGGTGTCATTTTAAAGACTCTCCATAGTGTCTTTTTAATTTAATTCTCTTTGACAACATTGGGTGCATACTTTTTATGGTTGCCCTTGGGAATCCCCTTTAACTTCCACTGGCTAATCTTGTGAAAACTACAGTTCCCAAGGGCAGAAAGGATCTGTGGATCCCTTTTACATTGATAGGTGAAACCAGCACACCCGACCTCATGTGGAATGCTGGGGAGATACAATGTATCCGCTTTCTCCTTTTAACTAACATTTCTGTTACAGGGACAAGCTTACTTTTAATGACTGGTGGCAGTGAACTTTACTAATTCGGTGCACCTTCCCCGCTGGCTCTTTCCACAGCCCGGGCAAAGGCACCCATCAGTGCTTATTTTACCAAAATAGACCTGTCTTTTTTTTGCCATTTTTGTGTTCCTGTCCTTTCTTGTTCCTTCTCACCTCCAGGGCGGGAAAACCATGTGCGTCAATATGGTCTTCGGCAGGAATCCTGTGGATTCACCGCCCAAGCTCCAGAGTGTCTGAAGGCAGGAAGTGAGGAAGGAGTCCAAAACTCCGCAGCCCTTTGTCTTCCAACCAGACTGTGAGAATCCAGTTCAAACAGGGAGGCTGGCTGTCCTGATAGGACTGCAAAGCCCCACCCCAAAGTTTGAATTTTGCATGGCTGTTTGTTTGGCTAGGTTCCTGTATAAAAGTCTGATCCTGAAAGCTGAAGAGGTATACGACTACTCGACTAAAACCAAAGAGGAAGATGAAATAAAGGCTGTAGCGATTTCCAGCGACCACAGAGCCTGTTGTGTAAGCAGAGCCTGCTGTAACCCTTCCTTCCAATCGACCTGGAGATCCCAAAACAGATGAATCCGACCCAGAGCCTGGTGAGACACTAGACTCAAGAAATACCCCAATACCCTGGGACCTCAAGCCAGTGTACAGTGCATGTTCTTCTGAATTGCGACTCTTGCAGAAACTGGGCATCCTGCTGGACCTCCAAAGGCGTGAAGCAAGTCCAAAAAGCCCCCTCAGAGTGCTGGACCTTGCTAATGACAAGAATCCAACCAGCAATGTGCAGTTTTCTTCTGGCTCCTGAAAAGGGTGTCAAAACCAGAGAGCCGCATCCAGCCATGAGGAAACTCTTGCCTGGAGCCTTCACCCGTGATACCTGCAGCCAAAGTCCTGTCTCCCGTCTTGTTGACAAAGGAATCCATCAACTGGGTTTTTGGCTGCAGACCCTGAAGTCTTCTTGCTGCAACTCTTCTTCTGTGCCGAGTACTATGCTGACTGGGGTAGTTACTTACCTTAAGCCTTTGTGATTTCTGTAAAGCTTTGGGGTGTTCTTGTAAGTGGAAGTCCTCTCATCCAGTTAACCCAGGCCCACCGCTGGAGTCCTCCTGGGGTTTCCTCTCTCAAGTCCATGTTCTCTCAAGTTTAACTAACTTTAAAGTCTATCTACTTGTTGAACAGTCTTCCAGGAGGAACCCTCGACTTTTGCCTGCAACAGAAGCCTAGCTCACCAGGACTACAGCTGGCCCATAGACCACTAGGGTCCATCTCCTGCCCCTGAGTGAAGTCAAGCAATAGAATAGGTAAGGACTGGATAAGTAAAAGGATTGTCTGGAAAAGTATACAAAGTGTTTTAAGGTACTTATTTGTAAAATAGTTAGTACCTAACTCGAGTGAACAGTTACAAAAGTTCTTACTTACCTTGAAAGTGTTCTGCCACTTGTAAATGTATATGCAAGGTTATTTTACTTAACTCGGAAATGTTGTGCCCTTCTGAAAAGTATATGTAAAGTCTTCCATTAGCTAGAAACAGTTTCGTCATTCGAACAGAAAGTAGATTTAAGGTTAATTTACTCACCTGTGAATTGGTTACCCCCTTCCCAAAAATAATGCTGTTGCTTTCACTTTACTATTTCTGTTAGGATATGCATCTATGAGTGCCCCCAACTGGGTCTTGCTTCCCTGACCTACAGTTAGCCCGTCTAGAATAAGTCTGCCTTAGGTTATACTTGCCATTAAGTTGCTGACAGCTCCTTTAAAAAAGTATATAGGTTTCACTTACCTTGAGTTAGCTGTGTGCTACCCTAAAATAGTGTATTAACTTATCTTGGACTGTGTTCCACTGAGTTGAAAATCAACTAATTGTATATTACACCAAAATAACTTACTCACCTAGTATAACTTATCATAAATGTAGTTCTAAGTTCCTACTGTTCCTTGAATGAGTGTTCCACTTTTCAGAAAAGTATATTTGCAGGTTGGTTTACTATGTGATTTCTTTGTTGACCATCACTGCATAACTGACAGGGTCTACTACTCCTGTATTACAGAAAGTATTATAAAAGTAACTAATGGTTTATACTCCCCATGCTGGATGTGTATGATAAGGTTTGACTTCCCTAGATTTACTGTTGGGTATTTGTCAAGATGCCTGCCCCCGGAAGACCAGACCAGGCCCAGCAGCCCCGGAAGCAGGCATCATGCCACTTGGAGCATGCCCAAAAGCCCCAGTTAGGGGCTGTTTGGGTGCAGTCCTGGTGCCTATGGCACCAGGCTCATAAAGATAAAGTCAGCCCTGGCGCCATAGGCGCCAGGCTCATTATTGATAACTTACCTGAAGCAGACCATGCTGCATACTCACCTGAGGCAGACCATGCTGCATGAAGACTCAAGCCAAATGAGGCTTAGGAGGGACTATTTTACTGAAGGGACTATTTTGTTACTTGGGTGGGGCTGTGGAAGAATACTTACCTGGATCTTCTTCCAAGGCTATTTAAACCACGCCCGGACAGCCACACGTGCTTCGCGTTATTCTGCTTGCTGCAGCGTAACGCTCACCGTGTTTTCAGCAGCTCCAGTCTTCAGCCACGCCCGCTTCAATCCTGGGACTCCTGAAACAAGAAGAAAAGAAGGATAAAGGTTAGAGCAGGAGTTTTAACTTTAATCCTTACCTGAATCCTGATCCATTTCACCACGGAGCTGAAAGACGGAAGTCTTTGAAGCATCGCTTCGCATTCCTACGGCGCCGCGCTGAACTCACCTGCTTGGCGGTACTTCAGCATTCCATCACGCTCTCTCCATCTCGCGGCCGCCCTCCGACACCTAAGGAGACAAAGACAGCAAGGGGACTCTCTAAGGCTATACAAGCTACCCCCAAGGACTTACCTGATTTACCACGGGGGGTACTCACCTCATCTCGGGTCGGCATAGTCAACTCTGCTTCATCGCCGTACCCCGGCCCCTAAGGGGAAAACCACAATAGACTTACCTGAATCTTACCAATTTCCATTTGGAAATCTTCGAGTGGATTAATCGGCAACCTGCAAGGAATCGGACAGAGTGAAGATCAGACATTTGAACTCTTATGAACAATTGGACTTTAGAGTCAATACTGGAACTCACCAATTCCTCTACGCCAGTGAAGTAACTGGTCATCAACGCGCCCCTGCGGTCGACGCAGGATGGAGAGCTCATCCTTCCAAACCATCAGGTGAGACTAAGGAAGGGACATCAAGAGTGATCTGTGGGAAGACAACGGGAGTGGGGGAAGGTGGGTTGACACTCAATTCCACGGGTGGTTAATTCCTCCTCTCCTTTGCAGAAGAATATTCCTGCGAGCCAGACAAACTAGGCTGAGCGGGCCAGTCCAGTCAGTCATCTCGGCGCTACACGTCACACTGGTGGAAACAACAGCGGCCCAGTTCCGGTTGACGCCCCCATGGGAACCAGGTGAGCGTAACAGAACGCGAAGCCTACCCACAAATACCCACCTGGGCATCATGGAGATCTCGGAAACTGACCAGTTGGCCCAATTATTAGGGGAATTAAGGGCCGAAGTGCATTCCGCCCGCCAAGAAACCAATGCCCTCAGGAGGGAACTGATAGTGTCAAAAGAACAAACTGATGAGTTGGCCAGACAACTATTACAGGGCCAGGCTGGACAAACACCTCTACCAGGACTTGGGGCAAGTCCAGCTCCTGTACCATCGAGCAGATAAATTTACCTGGAGCCGTTCCTTTGGCTCCGCCTGAACGCTTTGCCGGAGACCCAAAAGGGTTTGCAACATTCATGAATCAATACCGCTTGCACTTTTTATGTATACCTGGAGCTTTCCCAAACGATCAGGCCAAGGTAGCCTTTGTACGGTCATATCTCAGCTGCAGTGCGGCGGATTGGTCCATTCCACTAGTTAACCAGGATGACCCGATTATTCGAGATTTCCAGGGTTTTCGAACAAGCATGGAAAGACTATTAGCCCGACACTCCCGAGGACAGGCTTTGGACAACAAACATTTATCCCTAAGTCAAGGTAACCAGGATCTTTTATCTTACATTGCAACTTTCAATAGATTAGTAGTGGAAACCGAATGGCCTGAAGCCAAGCGAATCACATTATTCCATCGAGGACTTCGGGGAGAACTCAAAGATGTTTTGGCCCAAATCGTGAACCCGCCTCAAGACTGTGCTGAATATATAGATCTAGTGGTCCAGCTCGATCACAGACTTCAAACCAGGAAGGCTGACCGAACCAAGTTTGAGAACAGGGTGTTGGTTAAAACCCACATAAGCTCCAAGGGAGTAGATGTCTCAGAACCTATGCAAATCGGGGGGGTTAAAGGACCCTTAACCCAGAAGGAAAGAGATAGAAGACGGCAACTGCAATTATGTTTATATTGCGGAACTACTGGTCATTTTCTTCGGACCTGCCCTGTAAAACCACCCAAGAAAGTTATAGGAGCAGCAGATGAAAACCATGTGAAATCTGACTCGGGAAACAACCACGCCCGGCAAGCGTAGAGGTCCGCTTGCCGAGCTTAAAGAAGCACACTCTGACTTCGCATTTCACCATACCCATGGTCCTTGTAGATCCAGAGCAGCCATCACGCATGCACGCGGTAAAGGCGTACGTAGACAGTGGAGCCATAGGAAATTACTTGGACTGGGAATTGGCTACCAGGATGAATCTATCTCTCACCCGCAAGACCACGGCCGATGTTGTCACCACTGTAGATGGAACAGAAATTGCCTCTGGACCCGTAACTCATTCCACTGCAGAGATGACATTGCTGAGTCAAGATGGGCATCGAGAGGCTATGGTGTTTGACTTAATCAAGGCCCCACAGTTTCAGCTGATACTGGGGATACCTTGGTTGGAAAAACATAATCCCTGCATTGATTGGCGAGAGAAGAGACCAACCTTCCCAGAATGTGCTCACACCTGCTACCCAAGGAAAACTCAAAACTCAGTCCTGGCCCCAGTAATTCCAGTAGCCATACAATTACCTGTTGAATACCAAGACTTTCAGGATGTCTTCCAAAAAGAACAGGCAAACACCTTACCACCTCACAGATCGTATGATTGTCAAATAGATCTTGTACCTGGAGCACAACCACCTTGCAGCAGCATCTATGCCCTTACGGAACCCGAAAATCTCCATTTGCGCCAATACCTAGACCAGTACCTTGCTAATGGCTTCATTCGCCCGTCCCAGTCCCCTGCATCTTCAGCTTTGTTCTTAGTACCGAAAAAGGAAGACGACCTTAGAACATGTATAGACTACCGCGCACTGAATCAGATAACCATCATGTCATGGGCGCTACTCCCGAGGGGCCAGGACTGGCCCAGCACCCTCGGAAGCAGACCCGTCTTCCACTACTCCGGACCCAGCAGACCCCTACAGGGGCCCTTTGGACCGTGTCCTGGCGCCTTCGGCGCCAGGCTCATGAAGGGTTTCAGTCCCGGCGCCATAGGCTCATATTGATAAACAGTGTAATAATGCTTGGGTGGACTTACCTGAGGCAGACCATGCTGCATATTTACCCAGAACAATCCAGTCTGGTTGAAGTCCCCAGCCATCAGGGCTGGGAGGAACTATTCCCTCCATTCAGGAACTCTTTTCTCACCTGGGTGGAACCAGTGGAAGAACACACTGGAAGCACTTCTCTGCTATTTAAACCACGCCCGATGGAAAACACGTGCTTCGCGTTATTCTGCAGCAGCAGCAGGACGCTCACCGAGTCGGCTCCTGCATTCCAGGTCCAGAGTCATCTTCAGCTTCCGCGCAGCAACCTTTGGATGAAGAAAGACACAGAACAATACTTACCAGATCCCGGAATCCAGTCACCGGCAAAACCTGCAAAGAATAAACATAAGGTTAGAAAAGGAACAAGTTACTTACCTGTAACTGTTGTTCTCCAGCATGGGTCTGGCATGGATTCACATGCTCATGAATATTCCCCGTCGTCAGGCTGGGAATCCTCGGTAAAGAAAAAAACCAGTATCAGTTTCGTTTCTGATCTGTCTTTCGTAGTAATAACCAATCACTGGTCTCTGCGTCATACTGACCACAGCCAATGACTGCCCTCTACCTAAGCACCGCCTCTGGCAGCCATCTTCAGATTTGGAAGCACGTGAAGTGGCAGTATGACCAAGTGAAGAGCCGCAGAGGGGTAGGCGGGAGGGTTCGCATGTGAATCCATGCCAGACCCATGCTGGCGAACAACAGTTACAGGTAAGTAACTTGTTCCTTCTCCAGCATGGTGTCTGGCATGGATTCACATGCTCATGAATAAAGAATACATAGCAGTAACACACATGCACAACCACGGGAGGTGGCAAAGGCTCAACATTAAGCAGTACATCAAACTCAACATTAAGCCTCTTACCTCCTCACCAGGCTCACCTCAGGCGAACAGGTTGCGCAGCACTGCTTGGCCGACCCTGGACTCCTCCCTGGAATCCCGATCGACGCAGTAGAATTTCGTGAAGGTGTGCGTCGACCTCCACGTAGCAGCCCTGCATATGTCCAGCAGGGGCACACCAGAAAGGAACGCCGTGGTAGCTGCGATCGCTCTGGTGGAATGGGCTCTCGGACGGCCAGGCAGCGGTCGGTTTGCCAACCGATGACAGTACATGATACAGCCAGAGAGCCATCTGGAAATGGAAGCCTTCGAGAGAGCCTCCCCCTGATTGACAGGTCCAAAGTTCACAAAGAGTTGTGACTTCTTCCGAAAACACTTTGTGCGGTCCACCTAGAACTTCAGCGCTCTAGCCACATCCAGCGAGTGCAAAGTCCTCTCAGCCGGCGACGAAGGCGACGGGAAGAACACAGGCAACACCAAGGGTTCGTTGAGATGGAAGTCCGACGGTACCTTGGGCATGAAGGAGGGGTGCGTCCTGAGCACTACCCTCGTGTCGTGAAAAGTCAAGTACGGGGCCTTGCAGGAAAGGGCCTGGATCTCTCCCACCCGTCGTGCGGAGGTGATGGCCACAAGAAACGCTGTTTTCCACGACAGAAACTTCAACGGGGCCGAGTGCAGAGGCTCGAACGGAGGTCCCATGAGCTTGGTCAGCACCACGTTGAGCTCCCACGCCGGGGCCGGAGCCTTCACCGGCGGGAACGATCTGAACAGTCCCTTCATGAACTCTTTCACCAGACGATGAGACCAAAAGGACGTCCGGCCCGTGGTTCTGGTGTATCGGGAGATCGCAGCAAGATGAATCTTGATGGACGCGTGTGCCAGTCCAGCTTTGGCCAGCGTCAGCAGGTACGGCAGTACCTGGGGAGCCGTAATCCGTAGAGGGTTAATCTTCTGTGCGTGGCACCAGACAGAGAACCTCTTCCATTTGTGTCCGTAGCATTTAAGAGTCGAGGACGCCCTGGCCTATGCAAGAACCTCTCTGCAGTCGGCCGGTATGTCGTATCCTCCAAACTCTAGCGCTGCAGGAGCCAGGCCTGAAAGTTCAGCGATTCCGGGTCGTGGTGGAGGATGGCGCCTCCTTCCCTGGAGAGTAGATCCGCGCCACCGGCAGCTTGATTGGCGGGGACGCTGACAAGTCTAGAAGGTTCGGGAACCATATGTGCCTCGGCCACGCAGGTGCGACGAGGATCATCCTGCACCGTGACCTCTTGAGCTGGTTGACGAGCCGGATTAGCAGTGGCAAAGGAGGGAACGCCTAGAGGAACAGGCCCTCCCAGGGGAACGAGAAAGCATCGCCCATGCTCCTCGCCTGGTGAAACCTGCTGGCGAACCTCCGGCACTTGGAGTTCGTCGCCGTCGCGAACAGGTCGATCTGGGGTGTGCCCCACCGTCGGAAGAGGCGATCCACTAGATCCTGCCGTAGTTCCCACTCGTGGCACGAGCGCAGCTCCCTGCTGAGTGAGTCGGCGATGGTGTTTTTTATCCCTGCCAGATGAAACGGCACCAGAAACATCCTTTGGGCGACGGCCCAATGCCACAGGTCCTGCGCCTCCTTGGACAGTGCTGGGGACCTGGTTCCGCCCTGTTTCCTGATGTAAAACATGGTGGTGGTGTTGCCGGTGAAGATCCTCACCACCTTGCCCTTGAGGGACGGAAGGAAGGACCTGAGGGCCCAGAACACTGCACGGAGCTCCAGGACGTTGATATGGAGGGACTTCTCCGTCGGGAGCCAAAGGCCTCTCGCGTGCAGATTTTCGGTGTGCACTCCCCACCCTTCCAGGGAGGCATCCGTGGTCACTGTCTCCTGGTGGTCTGGGGTCTGGAAGTCCATGCCCGCCGTCAGATGCGCGCGGTTGCCCCACCACCGGACCGCTCGGCGGAAACTCTCGTCGAGTGTGATCCTCTCCTCGAAGCCGCCCGTCGTTTGGATCCAGCGCGCGTCCAGGAACTCCTGCAACAGGCGCATCCGGAGCCTGCACATGGGAATGAGGTAGATGCAAGAAGACATCATTCCGAGGAGGGACTTGATGGACCTCACCTTGGCCGCGTCGGAAACCAACATCCGCTGTACCTTGCCCAGGATGGACCTGGTCCTTTCCTCCGAAGGGGAGGCCAGAAGGGACACTGTGTCGAGCTTCGCTCCCAGAAACTGCGTTTTGCGCGGGTACCAGGTGGGACTTGGCGTAGTTCACGGAGAACCCCAGGTCCGTGAGAAGTTGGACCGTACTTGCCATGTGCTCCACGGCGAGCTCCCTCGTCTTGGCTCGGATGAGCCAGTCGTCCAGGTAGGGGTAGACGTGGATCCCCTCGCGGCGCAGCTGCGCCGCCACCGGTGCAAGGCACTTGGTGAATACCCTGGGTGCCGACCGTAGTCCGAAGGGGAGGGCTTTGAACTGGTAGTGACGCCCTTGGACCACAAACCTGAGGAATTTTCGGTGCCCCTTTAGGATGGGAATATGGAAGTAGGCATCCTCCAAATCCAACGACGACAGGAAGTCTCCTTCCTCCAGCTGACCCAGGACGTGCTGGAGGGTGACCATCCGGAACTTCTGCGCCTTGATGAACTTGTTCAGACGTCGCAGGTCTAGGATGGGGCGCCATCCTCCCGTCTTCTTCTTCACGAGGAAGTATCTCGAGTAAACTCCGGAGCCCCGAAGCCTCTTTGGGACGAGTTCGATGGCGCCCTTCCTGAGCATCGCCTTTACCTCCAGGAGAAGCTGAGGGACGTGAAGCTCTTTCCTGGCCACGGGGGGGGATGCGCGGGCACCTTCTTTGAAACTCGAGCGCGTGGCCCCGGGCTAAGGCATCCAGCACCCAACGGTCGGTGGAGATGGACTCCCACAGGCTGACGAAGCTCGCCAGCCGGCCTCCCACCTGGGTGCTTCGGTGGGGGCCCGACCCCACGGCCGGTTCAATCCTGTTTCGACAAGGCTTTGCCGCCTTGACCTCCCTTGGCGACGACGGCGGGTCCGCCAGACTTGCCTCGTCCTCTGTAGGCCTCCTGAGAAGACGAGCGGGCCGCTTGACGGTAGGTGGAGAAACCGCCGCCGGAACCTTTGGAGGCGCCCTTGCCTCCGCTGCTCCGAAAGGGCGTCCGTCGTTGCTGCAGAACCCCAAGGGCCCGGGCCGTCTCAGTGTCCGCTTTAATGGCCTGAAGGGAATCGTCCACTGTTTTCCCAAACAGGTTGTTCCCATCGAACGGCATGTCCAGGACTCTGGTCTGTACGTCTTGACGGAAGTCCGTAGCCTTGAGCCATCCACGCCGCCTAAGGCACACGCCGTTGCCCAACTGGCGAAACCCAGTGTCGGCGATGTCCATCGCAATAGTGATGGCGTGGTCCGACGCCACCTCACCTTCCTGTAGGATCTCCAGGGCATCCGCCCTCTTGTCGTCCGGTAGGAAGTCCAGCAGGGGAGCCAGTTTGTACCATAGCTCCCTGTCGTAGCGGGCCACGATAGCCAAGGCGTTGGCCGCTTTAATCGTCGTCGCTGCAGACGAGATGACCCTGCGTCCCATAGCGTCCAATTTCTTTCCCTCGCCGTCCGGTGGGGAAGTCGATGTGGAGGCCGCCCCCCCCCCCGCTTTCTTCCTGGCCGCCGCGGAGACGACGGAGTCCGGGGTAGGCTGCGCCCGGAGGCACAGGGGGGCCGCGTCCGGGACCCAGTACTTCTTCTCGTACCGGTCTCTTCTAGCTGGCGTCGTGGAAGGGTTCTTGAGGAGGGCGAGGCCCTCATCCCAAATGTCATCCAGTAGAGTCACCGCGAGGACCGTCTTCCTCTTGGCCTCGCACCGTTGATAAAGGAATCCTTCCTTTTTCTTCTCCTCAGGGCAGAGTTGGAAAAGCTCGGATGCCCTGGCGATCATGGAGTGGAACGATCCAATCTCGTCGGGCGGAGAAGCCCTGGTGGGAGGTGACGACGGTAGATCCTCGTCGTCCGTACCCGTCGCTGCCGTGTCAGTCCCTGTATCATCCCCTCGGGTGGACGGGGAGGAGGGCTGGACGGGGCGCGACGGATGAAAAGGAGGTGGAGGGTGAATCCTTTTCTTGGGCAGGGGAACACCAGAAGGTCCCGGTTCAGGATCCCCCGATGGGAGAGGTTCCTCCGTCGGCAACGGTAGTCTCGTCCTTATCTCTGAACATAAGGACTGTATAGCCAACAAAATGGCCGCCGAGTTGTCTTGCGGCGCTGGCAGAGGGGAATCCGACGGGCGATCAGGGGCCCCGTCGGCACCCTCGTCGTCACCTGCGTCGGGATCCATCCCGACGGGCCGGTCTTCTTCCACGCCAAGGCCGTGGCTTAAGACCTCAATCAGTTCTTCCTCCGAAGTTGAGGCCGAATCTACGACGACGCCCTGCCCCCCCCTTTTTCTTCCCCGCCGGGGATTTCACGGGGGTCCTATCGATGGGCACAAAAGAGGACTCCCTCCGAGGTGGCAGGGAGACTCTGAGCCCCGAGGTCGCCACCACTGGTGTAGCCTCCACAGGCTGAGCCAGGGCCGCCGCGACAGTATCGATAGAGGGCTTGGCCGGATGGATTAAGGCCTTCACCACCTTAGGTGCGCTCACCGCCTTATCCTTGAGGGGGGAGGGGGGGAACACTGCCTCGCTCCCCCTCCGATGTGGCCTTCGAGCTCGACCGGGGCCTCTCCAAGAGCTTCGCCGGGTGCTCGCCCTTCCTCTTACCCGACCCAGAGCGTTGGCTTGTGGCTGAAGGTGTCGGGGAGGGTGCGCCCTGCCTGGCGCCCGTAGAGCCCGACCGTTCGGCGCTCCCGGTGCCAGCGGACTCACGGTGCTTTGCCTTGTGTTGGGCCCCCGTCGCCGGGGCGTCCTCAAAGGTCTTAGAAGACCGCTCGGATTTCTTCCTCTTCTTCTCGCCTGACTCTTCCCTTCCAGCCAGTTGGTGAGACGTTGATGGCGGTCCTTCATGGTCCGCTCCGATATATTGCCGCAAAACGCACAGTCCTTCTCCACGTGCGTCTTGTCCTCATGTAAGCAGTAGAGACAAAAGGAGTGTTCGTCCTCCTTAAAGACGTTCTGCAGCTGGCATCCAGGGCAGATCCTGAACAGCTTTCCGGGCGTCGAGCTTCCCTTCTCCTGGGCCATGTCCGGGCCTGAGAAGCTTCTGGAGTCCTCCAAAAGCGTAGCTCGACGAAATCTTCGCCCTTGAGGGGCGCAGACGAATCCGACACGGGTCCCCGTTGATCGGATGGAGAGTCGGTGGAGCTTGAGGCTCTTTTGACCGAAAAAACGAAGTTTTTGAGAAAAAACGTGAAAAAAATAGCACTAACGCTCGAGAGCAATAGCACGAGGATCCCAACACATGAACGTGCGGTAAAAATCTGAAGATGGCTGCCAGAGGCGGTGCTTAGGTAGAGGGCAGTCATTGGCTGTGGTCAGTATGACGCAGAGACCAGTGATTGGTTATTACTACGAAAGACAGATCAGAAACGAAACTGATACTGGTTTTTTCTTTACCGAGGATTCCCAGCCTGACGACGGGGAATATTCATGAGCATGTGAATCCATGCCAGACCCTATGCTGGAGAACATCTGGTACGTGTCAAAGAGGGTGACGAATGGAAGACTGCTTTTCGCACCAAGTACGGCTATTTGAGTACCAGGTGATGCCCTTCAGACTATGCAATGCACCAGCAGCCTTCCAGTTCTTCATGAACGATGTCCTCCGAGAGCTTATCGACGTTTGTGTGGTCGTTTACATCGACGACATCTTAGTATACTCTATCAGAATCTGAGCATGTGAAACACGTCCGAGCAGTCCTAGAGAAGTTACGCCAGCATAAATTACATGCTAAACTGGAAAAGTGCATCTTCCAGACTACGGAAGTGGAATTCCTTGGATTTATTCTGACCCCGAGAGGAATCCGGATGGATACACGAAAAGTGGATGCCATTCTTAATTGGCCTTCGCCAAGTTCACTCAAAGGAGTTCAAAGCATGCTTGGCTTTGCCAATTTCTACCGCAGGTTTATCCCAGACTTCTCGCACATTGTACATCCCATTACGACGCTATTGCGAAAAAACAGACGCTTTGTGTGGACAGAGGAAGCCGAGAAAGCCTTCCAAGAGTTAAAAGCTAAATTCACATCTGCTCCCATATTAAGACACCCAGCCCCAAGCTTCCCTACATAGTGGAAACAGATGCATCCAGTTCAGCCATGGGAGCAGTCCTTTCCCAAAAGGATCCCGAAACTAACCAGCTTCACCCAGTGGCGTTTTGGTCAAGAAAATTTTCAGCCCCCGAATTAAACTATGCCATAACCGACAAGGAGCCGCTGGCCATCAAGTCCGCCTTCAAGGCTTGGCGGCACTATCTACTGGGTGCCAGACATACCATCACGGTCATCACCGATCACTGCAACTTACAATACCTAAAGACAGCCAAAGCCCAATCTTCGCGCCAACTCCGTTGGGCATTGTTCTTCGCCGAGTTTGATTTTGTAATAACCTATCGACCAGGTTGTAAGAATGGTAAAGCAGACGCCTTGTCCCGGATTGCAATGGGAGAAGCAGAAATAACTTTAGAACCCGTACCCATAATTCCAGAACAGAGAATCCTTGGCCTGACATCCATACAGACACTGGAGGACATTCAAAACAAGATCCACCAACTCTTTGATTCCGTTGCCCTACAGGACTGGGCAAAGAAAGGTCCAGAGTACTCCATCATCGATGATTTACCTTATTACCAAGGCCGGCTATTTTTACCGCAAAAAGAACTACAGGAACTTGTCATTTCCCATTACCATGACACCTTAATAGAAGTGCATCCGGGTATTGCAAAAACCGAAGCTAAAATTAGGAAGCAATTTTGGTGGCCCACCTGGCGAAAGGATGTCAAGTCATTTGTCATGTCTTGTGGCATTTGCGCACAAAATAAAGGGCAAAAGAAAAAACCTGCTGGATTATTGCAACCATTAGACATACCACCTACCCCTTGGCATACCTTGTCATTAGACTTCATCACGGATTTACCCCGTACCAAGGTTACAATACCATTCTAGTTATTGTAGATCTTTTTTCTAAAATGGCCCACTTCATTCCTTTAAAAGGGATACCTTCAGCTTCAATCCTGGCCAAGGAATTCCTTGAAAATGTTGTCCGCCTGCATGGCTTTCCTTCAGTGTTAATCTCAGATCGGGGCAGTCAATTCATTTCACATTTTTGGAGGAAATGCTGCCAACTGGCACAAATTGATGTTAGGCTTTCGACCAGTCACCACCCTCAGACCGACGGCCAAACGGAGAGGACCAACCAGACTCTTGAACAGTACCTCCGTTGTATGCTACATCAGTCTGAGGGGAATTGGAAAGACATTTTGTGGATCGCAGAGTATGCGTACAATAATTCCATACACTCAGGAACTGGACAAAGTCCTTTTTTTACCATTTATGGGCAGCATCCTCGAACCTCGGATTTGGACTCACCCCAGCATTTAGAGATGCCCGCAGTGGACCATCTCCACGCTGTTATTACACAAGCCTTTAAAGAAGCAACCATCCATTTGCAAAAGGCTAAGGAAAAATATAAAAAGGATGCGGATCAGCACAGAAGTGAAGCTCCTCAATACCAAATTGGGGACCAAGTATGGTTAGCCACTAAGCACTTACCACTCAAGGGGACTCAGACGTTTAACCCCAGGTATTTGGGACCTTTTTCTGTCAAGGCAATTATTAACTCAGTGGCAGTCAAGTTGGATCTACCTGCTCATATGCGAATCCATCCCGTCTTCCACGTGTCTCTTTTGAAGCCAGGGCAACCAGGAACTAGGCTAACCACTCCACCTGAACCTATCCTCATAGACGGGGAGCCCGAGTTTGAAGTCAAGAATATTTTGGACTCAAAGAGTGAGATCAAAACTCTTACCTAATTGACTGGAAAGGTTGTGGTCCGCAGGAAAGGTCTTGGGAACCTAGTGACCACGTGCATGCACCTCGTTTAGTGAAGAGGTTCCATCGGGAATTTCCAGACAAACAACGGCCAAGGGGGAGAACGACTTTAGGAGGGGCCTTGAGGGGGAGTGCGGTCATGATGCCTGCCCCCGGAAGACCAGACCAGGCCCAGCAGCCCCGGAAGCAGGCATCATGCCACTTGGAGCATGCCCAAAAGCCCCAGTTAGGGGCTGTTTGGGTGCAGTCCTGGCGCCTATGGCGCCAGGCTCAAAGATAAAGTCAGTCCTGGCGCCATAGGCACCAGGCTCATTATTGATAACTTACCTGAAGCAGACCATGCTGCATACTCACCTGAGGCAGACCATGCTGCATGAAGACAAGCCAAATGAGGCTTAGGAGGGACTATTTTACTGAAGGGACTATTTTGTTACTTGGGTGGGGCTGTGGAAGAATACTTACCTGGATCATCTTCCAAGGCTATTTAAACCACGCCCGGACAGCCACACGTGCTTCGCGTTATTCTGCTTGCTGCAGCGTAACGCTCACCGTGTTTTCAGCAGCTCCAGTCTTCAGCCACGCCCGCTTCAATCCTGGGACTCCTGAAACAAGAAGAAAAGAAGCATAAAGGTTAGAACAGGAGTTTTAACTTTAATCCTTACCTGAATCTTGATCCATTTCGCCACGGAGCTGAAAGACAGAAGTCTTTGAAGCATCGCTTCGCATTCCTACGGCGCCGCGCTGAACTCACCTGCTTGGCGGTACTTCAGCATTCCATCACGCTCTCTCCATCTCGCGGCCGCCCTCCGACACCTAAGGAGACAAAGACAGCAAGGTGAGCAAGGGGACTCTCTAAGGCTATACAAGCTACCCCCAAGGACTTACCTGATTTACCACGGGGGGTACTCACCTCATCTCGGGTCGGCGTAGTCAACTCTGCTTCATCGCCGTACCCTGGCCCCTAAGGGGAAAACCACAATAGACTTACCTGAATCTTACCAATTGCCATTTGGAAATCTTCGAGTCGATTAATCGGCAACCTGCAAGGAATCGGACAGAGTGAAGATCAGACATTTGAACTCTTATGAACAATTGGACTTTAGAGTCAATACTGGAACTCACCAATTCCTCTACGCCAGTGAAATAACTGGTCATCAATGCGCCCCTGCGGTCGACGCAGGATGGAGAGCTCATCCTTCCAAACCATCAGGTGAGACTAAGGAGGGGACATCAAGAGTGATCTGTGGGAAGACAACGGGAGTGGGGAAGGTGGGTTGACTCTCAATTCCACGGGTGGTTAATTCCTCCTCTCCTTTGCAGAAGAATATTCCTGCGAGCCAGACAAACTAGGCTGAGCGGGCCAGTCCAGTCAGTCATCTCGGTGCTACACGTCACGCTGGTGGAAACAGCGGCCCAGTTCCGGTCGAAGCCCCCGTGGGAACCAGGTGAGCGTAACAGTATTCTGATGAAGATTTTATGCTTTGTTATGTGTCCCTTCAAGCATTGTGGTGTGTTTTATAAATGTGTTTAGGACCAGTACTTACCCCAAGACTTCACGTGGCCTAATTGTATATAAAATAAACCTTTATTTTTTATAATACTTTTGGTGGTCCGTTTTTCTATTGAATCCTTGGTGTACTACAGGTTCAACGTACTGTCCTACAGCCCTCTCTCCCTACTAAAGATAAGCCTGCCTGCCCTGTCTAGGCTAACATATACTGAGATGGAATAGTATACCTGCAACTCCTGGGCAATGAGGTCTGTAAGAAACGGTGGAAAACACTACCCCCAACGACCCTCTAAAGACTGGCCAAGTCCCAAGACAAACCGGAGTACGGGGGGCAGGAGAGCAGTTACAGTTGTACTTAACTAACTGAAACACTATTTCCCCTTTTAAAGGTTTTCCTAACTTTTACATTAGTTTGGCTTTGCTGTCGACAGTTATTGTCTAGAATACTACCTTATCTAACTTTTGGACCCATTGCACGTCCCCAAGAACCTCCCAACCTTTTAACCTCGACTTAGAAAACAGTGCAGAACTTTGGACGCAAGGCCCTATACAACTTGGGTTGGACCTGTAAAGTTAGGATTGTAAATCCTGTGGACAGCTTGTGCCATCTCTAACCATTTGCCTTTCCTTTCAGGTATTTGGGAGGGGGGTGATTGATTGTTCTGCACCAACCTACAGTGACTTTATATGTTGTATACTATTGTGTGATAATATTACTTGCTAGTAGTCATGGGTTTTATAGGCCTAGAATATTATTTTTTCAAAACTTTATTTATACCTTTAGAACTTTACAGAAGCAATAGAACATAATACAATTTCTCAAATGCACAAGGTGATACTTATTCACCCATAATTTCCTAAATAAATCTTTAAGAAGTAGCAGAGGATAACTGACTACAGGGAGTAAGGTAAATGTGTTATAAGTGTAATCCTTGGTGTTTCATTGTGTGGACTCATTTTGGACCCCTGACCCTACTTGCCTCTCCTGAGATTTAGCCTTGGCCTCTCCATGCTACTTTGGGGTGGTTTCTCCCTGTTCACAGTAAAAGGTGCCTTCCTACACATCTGTCCACCAAGCCAGAGTTTAGAAATCCATTCTGGTTAGGTAAGATTTTCATAGCAATGATAAATCTTCCTGACTTGTGTCAACCCCAAAACTTTTTTGCCTTACTGGTGGATTATTGTTCCCTATACCTCAGTGAGTGGGAACCTTTTTCCACACTCACAGAATCCTTTACTCTTTTTATGGGTGTCATTTTGAAGACTCTCCATAGTGTATTTTTAATTTAATTCTCTTTGACAACATTGGGTGTATACTTTTTATGGTTGCCCTTGGGACTCCCCTTTAACTTCCTCTGGCTAATCTTGTGAGAACTACATTTCCCAAGGGCAGAAAGGATCTGTGGATCCCTTTTACAATGATAGGTGAAACCAGCACACCCGACCTCATGTGGAATGCTGGGGAGATACAATATATCCGCTTTCTCCTTTTAACTAACATTTCTGTTACAGGGACAAGCTTACCTTTAATGACTGGTGGCAGTGAACTTTACTAATTCGGTGCACCTTCCCCGCTGGCTCTTTCCACAGCCCAGGCAAAGGCACCCATCAGTGCTTATTTTACCAAAATAGACCTGTCTTTTTGTTTTGCCATTTTTGTGTTCCTGTCCTTTCTTGATCCTTCTCCTCACCTCCAGGGCGGGAAAATCATGTGCGTCAATATGGTCTTCGGCAGGAATCCTGTGGATTCACCGGCCAGGCTCCAGAGTGTCTGAAGGCAGGAATTGAGGAAGGAGTCCAAAACTCTGCAGCCCTTTGTCTTCCAACCAGACTGCGAGAATCCAGTTCAAACAGGGAGGCTGGCTGTCCTGAAAGGACTGCAAAGCCCCACCCCAAAGTTTGAATTTTGCATGGCTGTTTGTTTGGCTAGGTTCCTGTATAAAAGTCTGATCCTGAAAGCTGAAGAGGTATACGACTACTAGAACAAAACCAAAGAGGAAGATGAAATAAAGGCTGTAGCGATTTCCAGCGACCAGAGAGCCTGTTGTGTAACCAGAGCCTGCTGTAACCCTTCCTTCCAATCGACCTGGAGATCCCAAAACAGATGAATCCGACCCAGAGCCTGGTGAGACACTAGACTCAAGAAATACCCCAATACCCTGGGACCTCAAGCCATTGTACAGTGCATGTTCTTCTGAATTGCGACTCTTGCAGAAACTGGGCATCCTGCTGGACCTCCAAAGGCGTGAATCATGTCCAAAAAGCCCCCTCAGAGTGCTTGACCTTGCAAATGACAAGAATCCAACCAGCGATGTGCAGTTTTCTTCTGGCTCCTGAAAAGGGTGTCAAAACCAGAGAGCCGCATCCAGCCATGAGGAAACTCTTGCCTGGAGCCTTCACCCCTGATACCTGCAGCCAAAGTCCTGTCTCCCGTCTTGTTGACAAAGGAATCCATCAACTGGGTTTTTGGCTGCAGACCCTGAAGTCTTCTTGCTGCAACTCTTCTTCTGTGCCGAGTACTATGCTGACTGGGGTAGTTACTTACCTTAAGCCTTTGTGATTTCTGTAAAGCTTTGGGGTGTTTCTGTAAGTGGAAGTCCTCTCATCCAGTTAACCCAGGCCCACCGCTGGAGTCCTCCTAGGGTTTCTTCTCTCAAGTCCATGGACCCTAACTAACTTTAAAGTCCATCTACTTGTTGAACAGTCTTCCAGAGGTACCCTCGACTTTTGCCTGCAACAGAAGCCTAGCTCACCAGGACTACAGCTGGCCCATAGACCACTAAGGACCATCTCCTGCCCCTGAGTGAAGTCATGCAATAGAATAGGTAAGGACTGGATAAGTAAACGGATTGTCTGGAAAAGTATACAAAGTGTTTTAAGGTACTTACTTGTAAAATAGTTAGTACCTAACTCAGAGTGAACAGTTACAAAAGTTCTTACTTACCTTGAAAGTGTTCTGCCACTTGTAAATGTATATGCAAGGTTATTTTACTTAACTCGGAAATGTTGTGCCCTTCTGAAAAGTATATGTAAAGTCTTCCATTAGCTAGAAACAGTTTTGTCATTCTAACAGAAAGTAGATTTAAGGTTAATTTACTCACCTGTGAATTGGGTACCCCCTTCCCAAAAATAATGCTGTTGCTTTCACTTTACTATTTCTGTTAGGATATGCATCTATGAGTGCCCCCAACTGGGTCTTGCTTCCCTGACCTACAGTTAACCCTGTCTAGAATAAGTCTGCCTTAGGTTATACTTGCCATTAAGTTACTGACAGCTCCTTTAAAAAAGTATATAGGTTTCACTTACCTTGAGTTAGCTGTGTGCTACCCTAAAATAGTGTATTAACTTATCTTGGACTGTGTTCCACTGAGTTGAAAATCAACTAATTGTATATTACACCAAAAGAACTTACTCACCTAGTATAACTTATCATAAATGTAGTTCTAAGTTCCTACTGTTCCTTGAATGAGTGTTCCACTTTTCAGAAAAGTATATTTGCAGGTTGGTTTACTATGTGAATTCTTTGTTTACCATCACTGCATAACTGACAGGGTCTACTACCCCTGTATTACAGAAAGTATTCTAAAAGTAACTAATGGTTTTTACTCCCTATGCTGGATGTGTATGATAAGGTTTGACTTCCCTAGATTTACTGTTGGGTATTCTGATGAAGATTTTATGCTTTGGTATGTGTCCCTTCAAGCATTGTGGTGTGTTTTGTAAATGTGTTTAGGACCAGTACTTAACCCAAGACTTCACGTGGCCTAATTGTATATAAAATAAACCTTTATTTTTTATAATACTTTTGGTGGTCCGTTTTTCTATTGAATCCTTGGTGTACTACAGGTTCAACGTACTGTCCTACAGCCCTCTCTCCCTCCTAAAGATAAGCCTGGCTGCCCTGTCTAGGCTAACATATACTGAGATGGTATAGCCTTATTATACTAAGAGTGGGGCCTTGCACTGTCTCAGTTGAATGGATTTACTAAGCCCTTAGAATTGTTAGGACAGTTTTCTGAAGTCCAACTAACAATTGATTTCCACCATGTTATATGAAATTCAGGTGGCCACTTGGTGTGTGACCGTCAAATATAACTTTAGAAACCATCTTTTAGAATTTGTGAAAAACTGCTTAAAGAACCCAGTTTGGATTGCTTGCATGAATACTGAGTAATGCAGTTTGGATTCTGTAATATGCCCAGTCGTATTTAAGTAAATTAATAGTGTGCTCA
The DNA here is from genome assembly GCF_040938575.1 of Ambystoma mexicanum. Lineage (NCBI taxonomy): Eukaryota > Metazoa > Chordata > Amphibia > Caudata > Ambystomatidae > Ambystoma > Ambystoma mexicanum. The sequence continues at coordinate 1,551,273,096 of NC_090932.1, forward strand.
GAGAGTAGATTAAATGCCCTCAAATACTAGGACATCAAATGTATCTTCAGAATGTATCCTATTGACAGGAACGTGTCAAGTTATTGCATAACAGCCACTTGGTAAGGAGCTCTCGAGCCTGCTTGGTGCGTTTGAGGGATTTGTGCGTTATTACTTTAGTTGCAGACCAGCTCAAAAATAGATTGGAAGTCAGAGTTCCCAGTCATTCTGTAGCATCCTTTGTTTCCGACTTTCTTCCTTTCCCCACCAAACCCCTTAGCAATTGGTACAGGTAGTTTGGGGTGCCTTTCCTTTTATCCTGGCAGCCTCCCGACTGCTTCCCGCTGCTTTCTCCTATTCACCTCCTCCGCGCCGACTCATACTGCCCATTCAGTTCTCATTGGTCTGTGTCGCCCCCCACACGTGACCGGAACAGCTGCATTTCAAAGGTCTTCCCAAGGCAGCCTTGTCCAGACAGCCAGCTAAGGCAAAGGGGAGCTCACTCTGGGCAGCTTGCATCCTCAGTTTTCCCGTGGACACATAGCAGAGTAACCTATTGCAACAACTCCATGTAAGGTGGCACAAGTGGTGAGCAAAGCCATACTCAATTAAAACCCTGTCTGTCACTTCTATTAATCCTATGACACCCGACTTACTGTTGTACTCCAATGTACACAGTCTTTTGCCTCTGCACAGTACCCAGTTAGACTCGGTTGGCACATCCTAGATCTACTCTGTGCCACACAAACTTAGACCGCCTTCGTACCTCTCTCCCTCACCAATTGCACATAGGCAATCTCACACCCTGTCAATGTTCTAAATCTAAACATTTCGTTGCACTGCCATTGCTTTGAATCTAGACTATTCTCTCACTGACAAATGATCTAGATTGAAAACATCCGTTTTAGTGTGCAAAGCTAGGCAAGCCCTCACTGGTGCTTTTGAAGTATATTCTAGACACTTCCATAATTTGAATCTAGTCAATTTTGCAGACACAGTTGAAGTATTGAATCTACACCTCTCAGGGATGCAGGCTAAAATCAGTATAAAAGTGACAGACTTCAGTTTCTCAGACAGTGAGCACTGCCCTAAGCTGATCTCACAGCAGCGCACCGCCAGTTACCTCTAAACCTGCCAAACATTCAGGTCACACCCTTGTCACCATGCCTCTCACTGCCTAGCTCAGAGCTGCACATTGGTGCTCCATAAACCTAGCCAAGCACACTCCCTACCACCAATTCTCCTTCCACAATCCACCCCTTCACTCTCTCCCTTATCCCCGATACCAACCACATACCTCCACACCCCCATCCTCCTGCCCCTCACTCCACATCCTCCAACACCTGCTTCCCGTGTCCCTTACCTCCAGGAATAGGGCTGCAAGCTGGCACTCTATTGTCCAGACCATATCTACCCCACCCAGTCCATAATCTCACTAACCACCCCCTCCCCAACACAAATTCAATCCCCCAACCCCCTCCCACCTTTAATAACCCATCACTCTCCTAAACCAATCCCCAGTATCTCAACTCGCTCTTCCCCTCCATAAGCGCAGCATGGGCTGCCCTGGCCAGCACTTTCTGCAAGCCCTCCCGCACCCCTATGCCCCCTAAACGCACAGGCCTCATGCACTATAGTACCTCACACCCATAATCTCTTTGGCTCTGCCTAAGACACCCTGCACCCCCTTTTTATTCTTCCCAGTCCACTCCAAAGCCTGTCCTGGCTCTCTACACCTCCCTGCCAAAACGCCCAACATCTACGAGTATCTCACATATCCCCCTCCCCCAAAATAAACCCTCTGTGCCTACCCTTCATTTCTTCCACCCACCCACCCAGCACTATTACTGCTCACCCCTCCAACCTCCTCCCAGACAATCCTCCCTCCCAGACATCCTGCTCTACCACCCCCATGCCAACCCATACTCCCATTCCCACCCTGCAGCAGAAACCACACCAGCAATCCTGCATACTCTTTAACACCAGATAGGTCTCCAAAAACAAATAAAACATTTCTGACCTAACTTCCAATGAAAACCCTTTTAATCACAGAACTCTGGTTCAGATTACGACCCATCGCACACAAGGCATTCCCCCCCTGACTGCTGAACCTATTTTGTATGATCAGGGAGTAGAGCGGGAGGACTAACCAGCCTCCACAAACACCTGTTGTATTTACTGAGAAGCTACCCTGTAGCACGGAATGCAAATAGTTACTAGTAAAGACCCACCTCCATCCCGCCTTCACCCACAGCTTCCTACTCCTATATAGGACTTCCAGCTATAAAAGGAACTTTGCTGACCCCCTCAGTGGCTCATCAGCCACCCTAATCCAGAATCCATCCCTCACTAGATTAGGAGACTTCAACATTTGGTTTGACGTCCCCTCCAACCTCGATGACCCGTTCCATCACAGAACTTGGAAGCCCTCGGCTTGGCACAATGGCTAGCCCTCCCAACTCACACTGCAGGAAACTCTCGCCACCTTATCCAGCACATCTGACTTAATCTCCACCCTCCCTCATCCTCTTCTCTGGATGGATCACTACACCATATTTGTCTCCCTCCTGCATCCTTCCCACTCCTCACCAAATACTCCCCCACACCCCTCTCGAATAAAGTCATAAATCCTGATCTATCCAATTGCTTTCTAAACACTTACAGATCCCTCACTCCAGGAAGGAGAAAGGACATCCATCAACCTTTTTGATCTTTGGCTCTCCAGCACCTGACGCCTCCCCTCCCCTCCCACCCCTTACACCAACTAAACGCACCTCCGAGATCAGGCCCCAACCCGAAGTGGTACACACCCTACTTCAAAACTCAAGCATCTCCTACAGCAAACTTTGAGGACCAACCCCACACCTCTAAACAAAAACGCCTTTGCAAGACTGAATAGGGCTTACCTGACCTAAATCAGAAATGGCCAAATATTTTTTTTATGGAAGCCTGAATATCTAACTTCAATAACCCAAGCAGGGAACTCCACAAAATCACCACTGAATTCAAGACTCAGAGCTGCTTAACTCCTCCCTCACCACACTCCCAATCTTTCTACAACACCATCCGACTACTTTCTCAACATCGCTACTGATAGACACCACTCCATCTTCAAATTACCTTTGGTCATTCCTCCCTCCTTTACCCAGTCTGACCCCTCTTGCTCACTTGGCCAGTCCTCTCCTCGTTCGCACCCATTTCCTATTCTGAATTAATCAATCTCCTGGCCCTAAGCCGGCCCTCTGGCTCCCATGAAGATCCCAGTCCCGCTTCACTTCTCAAAAACATCCCAACTACAGCTAACGTTGCTCGGTCCATTAACAATTCACAGCTGGCATCTTCCAGGAAACCTTCAAAATGATCTTATGGCAAACCCCTGATCATAAGAACTTCTCTCGACCCCCTGCTTCCTTCAAAGTAACACCCTATTTCTAACACCTGGTACATTTCAAAACTCCTAGATTGTCAAACTCCTAGACTGTACTGCTTACAAGCAGCTCAGCCTCTTCACAGAAGCAAACCGGCTCCTCAACCCAGCCCAATTGGGTTTCAGAACCCTTTGAGTAACTGAATCCTCTGGTCATTTTTTTCTAATCGCTCGCAAATCTTGCTCCTTCTGCCTTTCACCTCCACCCCTTGCACTGTCCAAAAAGGGATCACCACAGGCAACCTCCCTGCCATCCCTCATGTTCAATCTCTACCTTAGCCCACTGCCGGCACTCATCCGCTCTCATAACCCTTCATGCTACAACTATGCAGATAGTACCCAGAACATTTTCAAGAACCCCAAGATACCATCACCCACCCCCAACCCAACCTCTCCTCCTGCCCCTCTGCAATAAACCACTGGATGACGGCCAACCACCTGCTCCTCACCCCCAACAAAACTGAAATTCTAATATGCAGCAAATATGCTCTCATTTCCCAATAGATACCCTGATCACACTCCCTAGGAGGCCAACCTGCAGCTTTCACATCAGTAAAAAAATCTTGGATGCGCAGTGGACTAAGACTTATCACTCGCCCAACCCATCAACTCCATGTCCAGAACTTGCAACTTTTACTTGCGCATCCCACGGCAACTCTTTCCTCATCTCTTCTACTCACACAGAGTCTATGTAATACTTGCCATCATCTTCTCCCTCCTAGACTGTGCCAACTCCCTCCATCTAGGCCTCCAAGCACAGCAGCTCAGGAAACTCCAACAAATCCAAAAATCTGCAGCCAGACTACTACTCGCCCCCTCACCCAGAGAACATATAACCCCTGCCCTTGGCTCCCTACACTGGATCCCTATAAACCGACCAACTACACCAGAATGGGAGGATCCACCTTCTCTAGCCAAGTCCCATCCATCTACAACATCCCTTTCACTACATCCACCGCAACGAAGATTACATCTTTCAGAAAGGACCTCAAAACCTAGCTATCTGAAAAGTCCCTCCCTCATCTCAATCACCACCGCATTATTCATCCCACCCTCTATAAGGTGTAGTGAAACAGATCACTCTGATCATCTCAATCTTCCTAGCAACACCATTGCAAAATTCCAACCAGGTACATGATTCGACACCACCAGGCGGCATTGGCTGTAAACACAGCAGCCCCGCCTTTGTATATTGGCAACCACAGAAGACTAAGCACAACTCACGTCAGTCATCCACAGACTACCGACATGTCTACGAGCCATTTAGGATCTGGTAAGACATAATGCAATGGTCCAATTAGGAACTAGCTCACGCTCCCCTATGCAGAAGCTGGCCGTATTCACAGCAGCCCCGCCTTGGGACACTCCCAACCCACTAAATACACAGCACACATCACCACTCTGCATAATATAAACTACAGATATGTACACAAGTAAAACGGTTTTATAAACCAACCCACTGCTATCCCACACACTCCCAGCCTCCTCAGCACCCTTCAGCATGCCTCACCTCTTACAAGGCTTAATGTAGCTCAGCCAGCCTGCCTAACTGCTTACCTCCGCCGAAGCTCACGTGCTTACTAAGCCTTATGACAACCTCCCATTACTTTGACCCTGGTAGGATAGCCTGTGCTCTGCACTTCTGTCATTACACCTAGAAGACCCATGATTTAAGCCTGGCTACTGCACTTTATGTATGAGGATTGCCAGAGAATTGCAATTAAAGATAAGCGGGTAACCTCGATATTTCACCAAGACAACAGTAGCGCAACCAGTCATGCTTAGAAGATGCATTATGATAGCTTGTAGCTCAACCGGTCATGCTTAGAAGATACATTATGATGGCTTGTTTGACACTTAGACCTATTATGGCAACCCGGCTAGTGCAACTAGGACCACCTCACAAGGACAACATGATCAAAAAGAGGCATCAACAACAAAAGCACCATCCGAGCCCCAATGTACGTATAAATGCACCACTTTGGTGGACCTCTGCCGCCGGCATTGCTACCCACCCGCATGCATCAGAATGCAGAAACTACCCACAACAAATTCGGTCTAGCTGGGCACATAACGTTCGCCTCTATTACACCAGACTAAGCCTCAACACCTCTGCCATCAGAATACACCAACGACCTATGACACATTCAGTCCAGCTGGACAGTCTCGCGCACTCTCCGGACTTCCTTCGGCACCCCTTCAAAGGACCGATCTACAAGGTTGCGTACTGGAGCCCAACACGCCCATTTAATTTCTTATCTTGGCCAAATGGGCACACACATCCGAAGCATTCTCTAAGAATGTTCCAATACCCACAAGCTTGTGGAGACCATATTAAATGGGAAAAGGCGCTACATAAAGAACTACTTGAACACCAGCATTGTGCAAAATTAGAGCAGTCCGTTCTACCTTTCTGTAAGAGTTCTTGTGATTCATAACCTTTGCAGATCTAGAGAGTACTCTGGGAGTCCTGTTACACTGGTCTCCCCCTGCCTGAAGCTGTGGTTTCTACAACAGAGTGTTAACATACTGTGGACATATTGTAGACATATTTGGACCTTTGTGGATCATTTTTTGGGGATCTTTTATTTAAAATCTTGGCCACGCCCACATTCCCAGATTCTCTTCAAAACCAACAGCCAAGCGCATCTAGAGCGTGCTCTAGGAGTGATGCTAACCAGTTCAAGGTTGAAGGGTGTGCTCATTGTGGGTTTGTATTTTAACATTTTGTTATCAGGGTTTCCTGTTTGGACATTCACTGAGTCCCAATGTCCTACTCGTATGTATTGACTTCAGCTATGCAAAATAAAATACATAAAAGAACTAGTATGGCCAATTGTCCTACAACCGTGATTGATATTCCCAAATGGGGGGAGGAACGTTTAGACTCAGGGCCGGCCCCAGTAATGGCTCCTAAGGACCATACAGAAAAAAAATGGTTACAGATAAAGGATTTTTTGCAAAAACTATTCAAGATCCCCATAAGGATATTATTTACCCTAAACCTCCAATGCTGCAGTCCTCCCATCTTGGAGAGGGATGTCTGCTGGATGAAAGTACCCTACTACAGTTTGACAAAATATCAGACGCCGCTATTATGGCAGAACTCCCACCCATGGCTCAGGGACTGGGGCTGTGTGCAGGGAGTGGAGTCTCTTCTAGATTTTTCCAGCCTTGCCCATCAGTGGTGCCCCAAGATCCAATTACTTAAGTGTTGGTGCTTCCCCCACCTCCCACAACTGTCAAGGTAACGATGGCCCAAATTGGCTGTTAAGAAGCTCACCTGATCCGGTACAAGCTCTAATTATGGACTCGCAATCTGCAGGCTCTAGCAGTATTTCAGTATCTGGATCTTTGGTTACCGGAGGGCCTGCTGATTCTGATAACATCCTTCTGCCTTCTGCTTCTGTAGTTCACTTATCAGGCTCACAGCTGATGGTTAAGACTTGGGGCTTGGTACAGGATACGCAGGCCATACCCTTTACGCCTCCTAAGCCAATGAATATCAAATTCACCCATCCTCTACCCCGACTCATTGAATTCTACTTCCTTGTCCATTTCATCCTTTGCCAACCCTACCCCCAGGAGGCCTTCGGGCCCGAACACTCTCCCTACATCTATGTTGACAGTCACGCTTTCTATGAATACAGCCCTTATGGCCTTAGCTAAATTATTTGAGACATTAGATGGGAAGGTTATGGAGCAAGCTGCATTATTGGCAAACCTGCTAACTAAAAAAGTCAGTTATTGAAGACCGGCTTAGTTGTTTCCAGCTTCATTTTAACTACAGTGGTGAATTTTTACCACGAGCTGCGTTCACAGCTGCAGTAAAGCACCCAAGGATGCCATTTTTGTCAAAATGACCCTGGTCTCCTTTTTTCGCCATTTCTTTGTGGAAAGGTCCTTCTTGGGATTTACTCTGCGCGCCAAACCAGGTTTGGTCCCATTATTCGCTTTGCCTTTGGCGGGATTCACGAGTGAAGCCGCCTCTGGCTCCAGGGTGTCTGGGGTAGGCAGGAAGTGAGGGAGGTGCCCGAATCTCCCTGTGCTTAGTCTCCTAGGAGACACAAATGCACTCTGTAGTGACTGGTCTGCTGACTGTCCAGCAAGGACAGCCACCCTGCTGGGTGACTGACAACTAGGCGGGAATGAATGGGAGAGAACTGAATAAAAGGCAAGGCTTTTGGCTTGGAAGGCAGAGTCGACCACAGGACGAAGGAACCGAACAAGAACTTGAAGAGAACGTCTGCTGCAACTAACTCCTGGACTGTTGGTTTGCCTGGTGAAGTCCCGCTGCTGCCCTGAAACTCCAAATTCGTATCGACAGAAAACCCCCTGCAAGGATGTCTTCTCCCCTTGAGTTAGTGGGACCAATCAACTCCAAAGTAAGCCACCTGGACATCCTTCTCAGAGCTGGTTGAATTTCCACAGAGTTACTGCTGGAACTAGTCAGGGAGAGGAACACCAGATTGTGCACGTTACTTTTAAGTTGGCCAAGAGCTCCAGGAAGATCTTACAGACTCCCAGGAAGCAGGACTGAGCCTGTCCCCCTCAACAGAGTGCAGGACCCCTGAAGCAAGGAAAGTCCATCTCGACAGCCAGATACCGGTGTTGCTATTTGCGGTAGTCCAAATGAGCTGAAATACCTAAGTGCCCCTTGTTGGAAAGATTGCCGGTTGCGAGCAGTGACTGTCCCATTGCAGAGCAGGAGTCCCCAGAAGTCCTCCCTTTTGTCCCCACGACTGAGGACCGGGAACAGCGAGATCTGCAGAGCTGCACAGGAGCAGAAGTCATCTGCTGCACTTTCTCTTCAATACAAAGGTACTGTACAATGATAGGTAAGTTCTCTCAGACTTGAGTTGCTTGCATTTCCTACTGTTAACAAGTCTAATCAGCTTGTGGCCCTACATTTCATTCTTTTCTTCAAAGACTTCTAAAACATTGTGCAAAGACTTTTCTACTTACCTACCGGAAGTGTTTCATCCTATATAAGATTTTTGCCCATTGACTTTGGATTAGCCTGTTGTACTGAATGACTTTTTAGGGGATCCAAAAGTATTTGCCTGCTTAAGAATATTTCTTTCAATATTTGGGGGTCTCTTGTTCTAATAACTTTTTCCTTTTGCCAACTTCTAAGAGTTGCCCCCCTCCCCCATCTTGAATAGATCTAACATCTTGGGCCTGCTTACGATAACTTCAGGGTTTGAGGGGCTGCAGTCTACAGATGTAGAGCAGGTTGAATTTTTAAATGAGCATGATCGATAGAGTGAGATTGTGGATTCCATCGTTATGATCAAAAGATCCTTGGTTGGAGCCATGAATGAACCATTTCATTATTGTTTCATATTGAGGGAGGAAGAGAGGTCTACTGCTCGGGGAGAAAAAATACTCAAGCCAGACATCCCACATTGGGAAGAATGGCTCCAACTCCAGGGAGATACGGAGGGTCACTGTTCAGAACATGAGAGCTTGGGATTAGTTATGGCTCCCGGGGGTCCTTGACGGTCAAAAAGAAATATTCTGCTAATTAACTCTTGAATTAGTCCGTTTTAGAGAACTGGGATCTAGCTGTTTGGAACACAAGAGGCTTTAAGCATCTTAAGGCCCACGACAACGCTTTGGTGGGCTTGGACATAATTATGTTGCAAGAAACGTGGCTCATAGGGTCGCCTACTTGGGAGGGATACTTTGTTTTGCTAGTTAAAGCTCTAAGGGCAGATTGGGGGGTATCCATCGTCTGAGCTTTTAACTGCTCGTAAAGTTTGTCGTAATGTCATCTTAGATTATTGGGATTCTACCAACTCCTTCATCCAATTGTCAAAACTCACCTCCGCCAGTGGGGTCTTTGACCTCCTAAATGTGTATTGGAATCCAGCGGCCATCTCTGATGGCGATTTTTGGGACGGCATCTCCTGTATGTTGGACTTAATATTCCTTGACACCAATATAAGCTACATAATTGCTGTGGATTTAAATACCCATTGCTCATCTTCAATAGGGGAACAATGATCTAGTAGAGGATTAAAAAAATGGTTAGCCTTGATTAATAAAATCAGGGCCTTGTTATGATTAATGGTGCATTTGAGGGAGATATCCTGCCTAATACAACCTGGAAACTAGGTGATAATACAGCATACATGTGTGTTTGTGGATAGGGAATTTTTTATGCATATACTCTATTTTAGAGTCACTTCGCTGAGAAACCGCAACGTTGATTGATTATTGGCCGCCTGGCCTATACTGATTTTTCCCTCCCAAACGACTTCTTATTCTTTAAAACTAGAGGCTACAGGAGGTCAAAATAGGCTAAGGTGGCCGAATGACCTATTAGGGGATCTACAAATGTGTATTGGGCATGGCGCCCCAGGTTTAGATCCAGAGATATCTGCTGAGATGGGCCCTTCCAGTGCACTCCACACAATCTCGGAAGGAAGTTAAGCCCCCTGGGCTTATTGTAGCTGTGCACACGATCACGTGCAAATTGCCCGTACATATTTCTTTTTGCCTTTCATGAAGAGTTTTCACTTGCTATAATTTGAAAAGAAACTGATACGAACTGTATCCCAAAACGAAATGCCTCGCTCACTCTGTTTGGGCCTGCCACTCCAAGATGGCCTGGTGTTCCGAAGCTGGGGCCTTGGATTGGTTGAGGCAATCATCTGGGGCTATTGCAAAGCCAGCAGGCTTGGCCAGCCCTCCTCCCAAGGTCCCACTCCTAAGGCTCCTGTCCGGGTCTGTGGGTCCTCTCCTACACCCCCAAACCCATCATGCAAGGAGGCTGGAGAGAACGCCACATATTCTGGACACAGTGAAACCAATGGAGCATCTTGCATTTCTTTGAAGGTTAGTTCCTCCAACTAACTTCATCGATCATCTTCCTCCACACCTGTGACTGACTCTCACTCCATCTTATCTGGACTCCCACTTTCCATACCTACAAAATCGTGTTTGGCTGTGCCCAGTTGTTGCATTGTGTGTTCACCTTGCCCTGCCAAAACCGAATTTAGCTGTGCCCAGTTGCTGCTTTAAGTTTTCACCTTGTCCTCCTGAAATCGCACTTGGCTGTGCCGAGTTGTTGCATGTGTTCTGATTGGTCTACAACAGCTGTTGAAGGCGTTAGAAATATAAGTTAAACGTAACCACTTAACTTAATGTGGCAAAGTCCAACATCATGGGGCTTGCAGCAAAAAAAAAAAAAATCCCCAAAAAGGAGGTCCTTTGTCTGGAAAGTAAAAAACTGTCCTCTTGTTATCTTTGGCTGAATATCAAAAATTCAAGAGAATTACCATATTTAATTGACATTAGGGAGAAGACTGAAATAGCGATGAGACCAGGGTGTATTCTCCATGCTAAAGGTAAATTCACTTGTCTCCCGCTGATTGCCTTTTACAAACAGAAGGTAGTGCCGACCCAGATTTATGTCTCAGACAGAAATGGTGGAAACCATGTTGGATTGGTATATTGAGGATTGCTACTGGAAGAGGGTGTTGGCACTCCAGTCAAGTCTACCTATCCAACTAATCACTATGAATTAGGATGGTCACTGACCATAATGCACAAATAGAGGATTTTATTATAGTTTAGGAAATGTTACTTGAAAAGGGACAAACCCTGTTACCATTATTCCATATATATTTGGCCTGATGGAAGATCAGGTGGACACCTCATTGAATTCTTGGAAGGAAATGGCCCTGGATCTTATGACGATAGAACTGTTCTTCACTAACCAGGACAGGGCAAAAGTGAAATTATGGTAGTGTGATTGGTGTCTAACCTGGGAATCATTGTACAGATGAGGCTTTTAGAATGGGCCATTTCAAAATGAAACCTTTAAATCAGGTTCACCTGTACCTTTGTAAATTTCCTAATACAAACCTTAGATCAGCTTTTTTTAAGACTTTCAATGTATGGTCATCAAGAGACGTATTGGGGTCAAACTGAACTGGTCTAATCAATGCAGTTGATTTTGTAATAACTGTACTCAGTTGGAAACCTTAAAACATGTTTTAGTTATATGCCAGGCCCTAGTAAGATGAAACTTTTTTAGACCCTTATTTTAGTAAATAGTCTTACCACGGTGCATGATGATTTGGAAATGATTAAAGGACGTCACGTTTCATTCACTTTAGCAGTTTTAAAATGTGTATTATCCATGGGAATGTGTTACTTGTATGGTAAAGAGGGCACTCATTTTAGATTGTGATATATAGGTTTTTCTTATCCTTTGACAAGTTAAAACATCTATTGTTATTTACTCAAATTGAATTTGTCTTTTAAAAAAAAGGTTGAACTGTTGGTTGAGCCTGATCAAATAAAAATACTTTCCAGGTGGATAAGAAAATGAAGGATTTATTTTATTTTAATTCGGATTACGCGCCACATGCCCGTAGGCGTCTGGGCGCTCAAGAGACAAGGACAAGACACACAACAAAAGACCAGCAGGAGGAAAGAGGCCGTAGGAGAGTTACTCCAGATTAAAAAGGCGAGTCTTTATGGCCTGCTTAAAAAGGGAATCATTTTGAACCGGTCGTATCCCAGCCGGTAGGGTGTTCCAGAGGAAGGGGCCCTGGACATCAAGGTTGGTGCCCCCAAATTTAGCTGTCTTGAATCTAGGGGAGGGAGCAAGAATAATAGCAGTGCAAGAGTGAAGGTTTCTTCCATTGGTCTTGATGCTAAAGCGTTCAGACAGATTGGTGGGACTGCTGAAGGACAAACACTTGTGTGTTGTCGTTAACACTGTTATGCAATGTTTTACAGGAAGCCAATGTAACTTCTTTCTCAAGGTGGAGATATGAGTGCGACGAGATTGATTAAAGATGGAGCGCACTGCGTTGTTCTGAGCCACCTGTAGTGATTGAATGTTGGCGGCAGTAGTGCCAGAAAATAGACTTACAATAGTCAAGTCTGGAGTTTATCAACGCCGTAAACAAGAGGGCACAGTTTTCAGCTGTTATGAATGAGCAAATGTAACTTTCGCTAGTTAATCGACAGCTTGACCGGATGTTGGAAACATGAGACTTCATAGATAGCGCCTCATCTAGAATGACTCCCAAGGTTTTTACTATCCTTTGGACAGTAATGGTATTGTCAGCAATAAGGAAATTGGCATAGTCAGAATCTAGTTTGTTCTGGGTGTTCTTAGAGGACACTACCATGAGCTCTGTTTTTTTGTTGTTCAAAGCTACAGAGTTGCAGGCCATCCAGTCCTGGATGGCTTTATAGATACTAGTAATGTTTCCACATAGTTCTTATATGAACCGCTTAGTTGTAGGACAACCTGAGTGTTGTCTGCGTAGTTTGTATATTGAACTCCAAGCTTTCTAAGAAGATAGAGGAGGGGTCAAATGGACAAATTACAAAGCAGTGGCGACAGACAAGAACCCTGTGGGACCCCACAGATTTGAGAGATGGATTGTACCGACCCTGGCAATGTAAATGATTCTACAGAGTTTTTGGCTTTGCAAATTGTCAGTTCAGACAGATTTTTCTAAACTGTAACACCAATTACACAGCTTAACAATGGAGACTGGTGGTAAAGTACCTTTTGCAGAACAAGAGCCGCCACTAACCTTACACCTGGATATCTTCAACTTTGCTGAAGATGCTCCAGATTTAGCAGGCATTAAGGCTGGACAACTCAACAAGGAGTGTTTTGCAATGATAAGGTCCCCTGCAGAAATTGTAACATCTCAGACAATGAACTCATTAACATTTCGAGCAGTTTTTTTTGGAGTGGCGGCATTACATTCTAGAAGTAGGGCATTAGGACCATACAGCTCACTGAAATGTCAGTATTCAAAAGGTTTTCTTTTCGCCACTTTCCTCCTATAGAATTCGATGAGACACCCTTTTTGCAGGTTTTGAACCATTTACTGACTTCTTGGAGGTTAATAAAGCCATCGGCTTTACTCCCTTTGCCTGTTTAATCAGTTGGCCCATAAGAATGAGCAGTCACCAAGAGTATCTGCACTGTGCGAGTAGGTCTCTGAATGTATTGAACTGCACACATCACCTTTAAATACAGTTAGGATACTTAGTATCCTTACACAGTTTCTGTTAGTGTTTTCTTCCTCCATAAGGCCAGTAATGATCGTCACTCCAGCTCTCCTACCATAGATCATCTTGCCATCACTGTCACTGGATTTCTCCATCCGACACTTGCACTCTAAACTATCCTTCGTCTCCAACTGTCACGATCACAGGACCGTTCCATGGAACTTCCCCCAAAAGGTCTTGGGCTGCTGTGTATCATTCCTGGGCTACGAGTAGGGAGAACCCAGTGGCCAATTGTGATTCAGACTATCCCGCTTTACTCAACATGGCCGCCAGGCGGCCGTCCCGGAATCCTGCGGAGCATTCCAATAGTACAGGCTCTGCGAGTATTTAAGCCCCTCCCTTCGGTGGAGCTGCGCTTCGTGTCCTCTTGCTCTTAGCAGACGCTTACCTCAGCTCGTTCTCTGACAGGAATTTCTTGCCCTTAGTTTTCCCTTTCGTCATTGAAAATTCCTGTGCCTGTGTCACTCAGTTCACATTCATTGTAGATTTCCTAGTTCCCACTTGAATTCCGTCAGTTCACAGTTTCCGAGTGTCCGGTGAGGAGGAGCGTTCTTCTGTCAGGAATTAACAGGAGAAGCTGTCCGTTTTGTTTCTACTCACCGCAAGTACAGTTTCTTGTGAAGCATTATTTTGGGCATCTAGTTTTCTTGTTAGCCCGTTTGGTTAGTAAGCGAGCTTTTAGTCGCTCCTGTCACTAGGAATTTACTGTGTATTGCACATTAATTGTTTATTCCGTGGTTGGGCATTCTAGTCACAGCAGCTCTTTAGTTTTACATGGTTGTTCACACACGTAGGAATCATACAGTGTATGTAGAGTCCCACTTTGCCGGTTCCCTGAGTCCCGCTGGTGTTATTGGAGGAAAATAATTTGCTAGGTGCATTGCCTGACAGAGGTGTCTGGTTAACATTGTGTGTACGAGCAACACACTCTCCACTGAATGTTTGTGACATTCCCTTCAGACTAGGAGCGATTTTCTCATGTTCTTGGCACCCAGCGTCTCCCAGTCATTGAACCTTTTCTAGCATGCAACTTATCTCCCGAGGCATTAGTGCTCCCGTAGCCCTTCCATTCTAATTGGTTCCTTTTCCCACTCTCATTCAATCCCATCTTCAGGACTTGCACCCCTGCACAGATGCAGGACGGATAGCTCATCAAAACATAAGAGGTGAGCAGGGCAAACTCAGTGGGAGGGAGTGTTGGTTGGTGAGGAGACAATTTTCAGTTATCTTAGATTCCATTGTTGACTGGTTGTTCAATTCCACAGATCCTCAACTCTTAGAACTCTAAACAGGGAAGTAGTGAGAGAACCACGCACCCCGAGAAGAGTAGTAGAGGTGTTCCCGCGGAGCCTAAGGTAAAGGTTACACCACCTCTGCCAGTCAGTCAAGAGTGAATGGACACCTACTCTTGCCACCTGAATGCCTCACAAATCTCCCATGCCACATCCTCTCCTACCTCTTGAATGCACTCTTTTGCTCTGCCTCACTCAGTTCACATATCCATCCATGGGCATCCTCGTCCCACTGGACCATTCTTCGATGATCTGGGAAGCTCCTTTATTCTCTTTCCATCAATCACCTCATTCTCTTAAAGGAATGGTTCGGTCAAAAATTTTTATCGCCCCTACGTGTCGGCCATGTATTTTTAAGCCTAAGTCACTCGATTTTAGAAAAATTTCCTATGGACCTTACCCGAGTTTTCGTTCATTAAACGCACGCGAAAACAGGCACCAGGGAGCTGCCATTTTGTGATAATCCTATCATTTCCCCCATCGCCCTGGCTGACCTGCTTTTGCGGCACCAAATCATATCCCAAGCCCCTGAGCCTGTCATCAGCAGACGCATACTGCCTATTTCACAACGCCAAAGCACGTCTCGTGTCAACATTCGCTGCGCTTCAGCTAATGACGTGTCACCATGGAAATGGCAGGACGCCTCTTTCCTCAATAAGTATAAACAGACCGTTTCACAACACACAGCAGCAGATTTGATTCCATTCCTCTTTGTGTTACTTTGAGTATTCTGACTCGTTTCTGTGCTCTGGTCAGCTACCTTCGTTGCTTGTAGCCTAGCCCGTGTGGACAGATACCAGTACCACCGCTATCAATTATTTTAGTTTGTGCAACACACAATGGATACAATAATGCCCTACATGTACAAGCCCGAGTATACAGAGGAGGAACTACTGGAAAGGGAAACACGAGAAAACGATGGGGCTTCGGACAGCAGTTGGCAGGACGAATCAACGGATGAAGACACTGGACCTAGTCGCATGGACGGTGTTTCCACCTGGTGCACATGCAATCGGTGCGAGCTAATGCCGACCGAGGAGGAGAACTGCTGCTGCTGTGAAAACCCGGGATGCGTGGCCTACATTTCGGAAGGTGAGCCATGACCGCAATGCATCACCAAGCTGCCAGTCTTCAGGGCAGCCTGCCTCACACGGTCCGTGTTGAGGATAATGATGGTGCTTATGTACGAACTTCGCGCAACTGTTCGTCCTCGTAATCCGAGTAACGAGTAAGTATACTCTGCTTGTCATGCCACTACTATTTCATGGTCTTCTACTATATCCAAAATTACATATACATATCATTGTAACGCATGAAAGTCGTTCAATAGTGTGCAGTGTCTAGATAGAATGCCATTAGTTACAAGAATTGTCATTGACAACAAACTTCTATTAAACTTATCTTGGTCATTTAAAAACAGTTTGTTTCATTCCTTTTCACAGGTGGTACAGGCTGGTGGCCTATCGTTCCTTTACATGGTGGCTTCACGGGAGCCTTGGACACCGCGTTCGAAGAGTGATACCCGCCTGTCCCGTTCGTGCCATAAGAGAAACATTCCCGAGTGACAGCGGTCAGTACAGGGGGATTTTCTCTCGCTGTGCTGCAACCTGAACTGTACAATGTGTAAACTTTTGTATTTTTGTGTCATCAAAATAAGCTACAAAATAAAACACCACATACATTTTAACAGTTGTTTCGATTTTTTAAATCAATCAAGTGTGTCTCCATTCAAGGATGGACGTTAGACACCTGTGCTCGGAATGGGTGAAGTTCAGGTCGCTGTGAAGCAGGGTGGTCACTATCTAAGCTAACCAAATATATCAATAATGCATGCACTAAATAACACTTGTTCAAAGTCTTTCAGTCGGTTATGTCTCTATAAAAGTCACACATATCAATACTATCAATGAACATTGGATTATACAGGCCTTAGGTCAAGGGTCTTGACCACTATAATACAGTGTTTGAAGTGTGGGTCTGTGCTCACAAGAATCTCCGATATGTGGCATTTGTTATTGATAAGCAACAATATACTGCAGTAGGGGTCTAATGTTAGTTGGGGGATCTGCTAGGTGGCCATCATGGTGTGGTCAGTGGTCTGGCACATGAAGAGAATACCTTGCAGGGACATAGGGTCAGAATGGCAGTTACTTTCCACTGGCGAGGGTGCGTGGGCAAGGACACGTTTGTGGAGATGAACGAGCCATGTGCATGGATCAAGCCGGTTCACATGCAGGACCGTGATCTCAGAGAGTGATGTGTTACATTTATTAGCTGTTGCAAATACCTCTGGAGTTTTCCTGTCAGAGTGGGAACGAGGCTGTGGGCCATGTGCTCTGCGCGCTGTACTATCACAGTGAGGCCTGATCAACAAAATGGAGTGGAAAGGGAATACAAAGGATGCCCCGTGTCCTTTAACATCACATAAGGGAAAGGGACAGGCGCAAACAGCCAAGGTGCCAAACAGCATGTACACTTCAAAAGGTATCCCACGCCCAGGGGCCATCGCTCACATGGCCTCCTCAGACCCCGTGTCTCCAGGCAGGCCGCCCCCTTGCAATCCACATAAGTGTGTCTCCATTCAGCAGTCTTCCTGTGCCGTATCTGCACACCCCAGGCCCATCCATCCCACCCCCTCCATCAAAGGCGGTTCGCACCCGGGGATGAGCACTGGCATGGGGGCCTGCGACGGGCGCAAACGGCCAAGGTGCCAAACAGCATGTACACTTCAAAAGATATCCCACGCCCAGGGGCCATCGCTCACATGGCCTCCTCAGACCCCGTGTCTCCAGGCAGGCCTCCCCTGAGGCAGGCCGCCCCCCCTGCAATATACATAATACCACGACATACACGTCATTCATTCACAAACACACCCGTTTCTAATACTTTATAAACCACTTGATGTCTCATGAGAACATCTTTGTGCTTTGCAAGTCAACTCCTGAACCTTCTACCTGAGAAGCACTGAGATCTATGCTAATCTGCTCGTCGCCGTGCTATCTGTGACCGCTTCGAGCAAACTCATCAGTGTACTACCTGTGGCCATCTACCTGTTCTCCTGCAACATACTGCTCGGCCTGCTGAAACCAACTGTTTGTTGGTTAAGGTAAGGCCATGTATCCTAGTCATATTTCGGTCATTTTTACATTTCAATCTATTTGCTATTACAGTACCCAATAGAGCTATGGTCATTGGTCTGATTGCTATTGACTTTCAATTGTTATGTTATCAATAGATCTATTTATTTTCATCTGTGTCAATTGTCAGCGAATTCCATCCTTCGCGGGTCCAGTCTATAATGTAAGCATGGTTCCTTTTCGTGCAAGACAAAAAACAGACATTTCTTTAACTTATGCAAATACTAAGCCACACATGAACTGGTATAGTTCCGGTGACCAAAACAAACCTTGCATTGAGCATGGTATGGTTAATTTACTTTTTTTGACATTTTTATTCATCAAGGTTTTATAATAATCTTGATATTTACTTTTCATGTTTTCAACAATGCCTGCCTGTTCGATTAGCGGTTGCACTTCGAAGACCAATGCTAAATCTGAAGGCACTACAATGCATGTATTCCCGAAAACTGTTGATCGGATAAGAGAATGGGTCAGACATTGCGGATATCCACTGGATGAGCTGGAAAGTAGAGTCCAACAAGTCTTTGGAGGACAAGAGGGGTGATCGAGACCGCATCTGCAGCCGGCACTTTCCCTCGAACATGTACACCACATCTTGGTTAACAAAGAAGAACAAACGATCGACACGAAAATTGCTCGCAAACGCTATTCCCACTCTATTCATCCACAATCCGCCACTGGTGAGTCAAGTGTCCATTTTTAGCTTTAGGCCTTGCAGTAGTGTGTAGGTAGCCGAATGGATTCATTGATATTTTAGGTGTTTCCAATTTGTAATACTTTCGACATTGATATGAGTATAGCTTTTTGAATAATGACATTTATCAATATATTATTTTTAGATTTCATAACCCACAAACGAAATATATATGGGCACAGGGAACTGTGCTATATTGCACATTACTGAAGTATTCTGTCTCCTTACATGGCAATTTTAAATATTGGCATTTCATTATCAAACAATAATTTACCTTTACAACTTCTTGGCTATCCCTTGAATCTGAAGCAAGAACATTCCACTTCCATTACGTGCTCGCAGTGATCAACCACTTCTAGCGCATATCCGGTAATCATACTTGGCTATTCCGCTACAGACTTGTTTTATGCATGTCAAGTAATAGTTTGTATGCATCGTGTGATTATTTTACCAATTGTGTGGTTAGTGCTTTCCAATTGATATACACCTTAGTTGTCGTCCCCTGGTGTTTGTTTTCAGTTATAATTTGTGTTATCCATACTAATGCAAGTACTGTCTTTCAGGGAGATGCTGGAGTGTCCACCACATTGACAACAGCCCTAGATGTTCTTCAGCAGCCCGAGGTATGGATACGGACAGCTCAACTGACCGTGATCATCAGGACTGGCACACTTGTCGTTTGATTGTTCTACACCATGTTTCATTTGTGGTTAGCCGTTGATATGTATCTGTGCGGTCGACCCCAAGCGTGTGTTTTGTTTTCAATATTGTAATCCTTACTAATGCAAATACTATGTTTCAGGCTGTTGAATCGTCAACCCACTCACTTGATGCGGAGCCTGACATTCAAGTAATTCCGGTGGAAGCGGGACCATGCAGATACAAATTGGCGCAACAGCTTTCGGAAGTGCGCACCACATTGACAACAGCCCTAGATATTCAGCAGCATGAGGTATGGATACTGACAGCTCCATCGAGCGTGATCATATAACGTGATTCCATTTGCTATACTTTCTTCCCTATTAACGCAAGTACTGTGTTTCAGGGAGATGGAGCTTCCACTACAATCACAAGATCCCATTTAGATGATGCGGATTTAAAGAAATCGGAGAAATAAGTCGATTAAATCTGATCATTTTTAAATATTCCTCGATTCTTTTAGATAATGCAACATTTGTGGTTATCTCTTTATATGTACCTGTGCTATCAACCCCAAGTGTGTGTTATGTTTACGATATTGAAAACCATACTAACACAAGTACTGCGTTTCAGGGAGTTGCTGATGCCTCCTCTACAATACAATCATTTGTGGCAGTCCATGTAGAGCCAGAGGTATGGATACTGACATCTCCATCGAACTAGGTCATCAGAGCTCGAATACTTGTCGTTTGAATATTCCACACAATGTTTAAATCCTGTTTGGCTGTTGAGATGTACATGTGTGTTCGTCCTCACGTGCGTTTTACGCTAACAATATTTTGATACACAGTAATGAAAATACTATGTTTCAGGGAGTCAATGGAGCCTCATTCCATGCTGTCTATGCGGGTACAGAAAATAGTCATTGCAGCGCAAGAGGAAGGGGAGACATGCGGATACGTATCAGAGCAACAGCGTGCAGATGTTGAAGGTCGAGTCAAAAAAGTTGTAAAGAAAAGAAACAAAAATAAGGTTAGTTACAAACAGTTCATAACTTTAGAAATGTTTTTGTGCTGGGGACCATTATGTTTTTTCCAGTCAATTGTACTATACTTTATCGTGTTTAAACTGAACATCCCTTCTCCAATCTGTCCTCTAGTTAACCGTGGGTCTACTAACTATACATACACAGACAGTGAAGCGAATGAGAGATGTTGCTTGCCAGACCATTTACACTATGCAGGAACTATTAATTCAGACGCGGCATGTTGAGACTCGGGATGCTCATATCCAATGGCCAGAACATGAAATGAATGTGTCCGGAGAATCCAGCAAAGTTTTATTGGACCATTGCTACAGTACGACCACACCGCCGCAACAACATGATACTGGAAGTATTGAAGATAGCTCTGAAGTAGTTGCAGATCAATTCACACAATCTACACCCGCCAAAAAATTGCCGCCAAAAAAGCTGTTCTCCCATCAATGTTGAGGTAGCAGATGTTGAAATGACAGAATGAACCAGCAGCAGCATTCACCAACGCATCAGAACTTGATAGCAGCGATATTTCTTTCAAATGTGGTGATATGTCCTTAACGTCATAGGCCGAATCAACTTTGACGCAGGATGACAGTCTAATGAGAGGGCAAATACACAGTATGACAATTGTTTGATGGATATTATAAGTATGCTGAAATGTGGGCATTCCGTCAGAGGGAAAGTACGTGGGAAGCCATTGATTCATGTGACTCGTCAAAAACAAGGCAGTAACGTCACAATACATGCCGCCTGTAGATTACATCATACGTTCTCATGGTCTGCACAACCGATGCTGGGGAAACTGCCAGCAGGCAATCTCCTGTGTGCAGCTGCATCACTTTTTAGTGGCTCCAGTTTTAGAAAGTTAGAGTCTTTCTTTCAGTTTGTGGGACTCCATTTCATTTAAAAAACGCAGTACTACAAATACCAACATGATTATCTGTTTCCGGCCATTAGTGATGGTTGGAAAATTGAACAATTGTCTCTAGCAAGTACATTTGAAGGCAAACTATTCAGGCTAGCTGGCGATGGACAGTGCGACAGCCCTGGATTTTCTGCAAAGTACTGCACCTACCACTTTCAGGACATGGATAGTAAGAACATTTTGAGTTTGGTGGTCGTGCAGGTAACACAATGTACATCCTCAGTGGCCATGGAGAAACTAGGATTTATAAAATCAGTGGAATATCTGCAATCGAGGGGAATGCACATCAACCTCATATCCACGGACAGACACGTTTCAATTGCCAAGACAATGAGAGCAGTTCCCACATATTAAACATCAATTTGACGTATGGCATCTTGCTAAATCAATAAGAAAATTTTGGCTGCAGGGAAAAAAAAAAGGTTTGATAAGTATTTCAGAGTGGTCCCAGTCTATCAGCAACCATCTTTGGTGGCGCTCCAAAACTTGTGAAGGGCCAGTGGAAATACTACTTGAAAAATGGCGGTCACTGATGCACCACTGTACCTACGTGCACCGCTGGTCAGAAAACCTACATTTCCACCAATGTGAACATGGCCCTTTATCCCCAGTGGAGGCACGGAAGAAGTGGTTGAATCCATCTTCACCGACACACAAAGCCATTGAGAAGATTGTTTTCGATAAAACTATCAAGAGATTTGAGGGGACTGACAGAATTCTGTCACAGGAGGTTTGGAGGTGTTCCACAATATGTGCCCAAAGTACAGGCCAAGGCGCTTGCATTTCAGCATACAGGGCATGAGACATAGGACTCTACTTGCCGTCTTGGCCCATAACGAGAATCTCGGCCGTGAACAATCTAGGACTAAGGGTAATGTAAGGATGCCTCGCTACGGCCTTTTCAAAAAGAAGTAAGCAATGGGTGATCAAACCAGTCTCTGAGGAAATGGAGTTCGACTTTGTCAAAAGCCTCATTGTTGCTGTATTAGAGAAACACAGATATGGAATTTTGAACGTTTCTGTGCAGAGCACTGATCCATTGCCACTGTGCCATGTCCACCCAAAGGAGAGCTGGTTGTGAAGTACAAATCCCGGTTTAAATAATTGTAATACGATTGTCTTTTTGTAAATAAATTGTGTACCAACCTCGATTTATTTAGTCAGGCTCAGGGGCGGGGGATATGATTTAGTGCCGCAAAAGCAGGTCAGCCAGGGCAATGGGGGAAATGATAGGATTATCACAAAATGGCAGCTCCCTGGTGCCTGTTTTCGTGTGCGTTTAATGGATGAAAACTCAGGTAAGGTCCATAGGAAATATTTCTAAAATCGAGCGACTTAGGCTTAAAAACACAAAGCCGACCCGTAGGGGCAATAAAAAATTTTGACCGAACCATTCCTTTAAGTTACTTTATCCTCCTGTTAGATAAGATGTTAACCTTTGTGCTAAATCGGCCTCACTTGTGAGAACCCCAGAACATTTTGTTGAACTGGTAGATTATTTTTCCCGATACCTCAGTGAGTGGGAACCTTTTCCCATACTCGCAGATCCTTTACTCTCTTCATGGGTGTCATTTATAAGACTCCACAGTGCCCTTTTAATTTTATCCTCCAACAACTTTTGGTATATACTTTTTATTGTTACAGGATTACCCTTAGGGCTCCCCTTTTTCTCTCTGGCTAACCATGTGAGAAATACAGACCAAGGATGGAAAGGATATTTTATTCTCTCTAAACTTAATTTAGGTTGGACCAACAGACCCCACCTTATGAGGACTGCTGAGGAGATTCATTGTATCCTTTCTCATTCTAACATTTGTTACAGTGACAAGCTTACCGTGAATGGCTGTTGGCTGTGAACCCTTTTACTAATTTGACACACCTTTACCATGGGCTGTTTCCACAGCCCCGGTAAAGGCACAGCACCCATGGATGCTCATTTTAGCAAAATGGTCCCAGTCTCCTTTCTTTGCATTTTGGCATTCCTTGTCCCTTCTTGGATCTTCCCCCGCCCTCCAGGGTGTGAAAGTCCTTTGTGCGATTTCCATCTTCGGCAGGAGACCTCGGTCAGGCTCTATAGTGTCTAAAGGCAGGAATCAAGGGAGGAGTCCAATACTCTGCAGCCATTTGTCTTCCACACTGGGTGCGTGAATCCAGTTCAAACTGGGAGGCTGGCTGCCCTGAAAAGACTGCCAACCCCACCTCCTCCCCAAGTTTGAATATTGCACATCTGTTTGATTGCCTGTGTTCCTGCTAAAAAGTCAGATCCTGGAAGCTGAAGTCGAATTCGAAGGACAGAGCGCCTGCTGTGTAACTGGAGCCTGCTGTTACCCTTCCTTCCAAGCCACCTGGGGACTCTGAAAACAACAACCCTGATCCAGAGCCTGGTGAGATCCACTAGACTCGAGACCTGCATTTTGAGCCATCCCACATCGTACTGCAAACTCGTAGGGCTGCAATACCCTGGTACCTCAAGCCATCGGGCGGCGCACTGTCTTCCAAAATTAGCTGAATCTTTGGCAGCATCCTCCTGGACCTCGAGACCTGAATTGAGTCCGAAATGGCCTCTCAGAGTGCTGGACCTTGCAAGCGACTATAATCCGACCAGCAATAGTCTTCTGGCCCCTAAAAAGAGTTGCATCCAGCAGGGCAGAAACTCTTGCCTGCATGCTTCCCCGTTGATCCCTGCTGCAGAAGCCCTTCCGGTGTCCAGTCGGTTTTTGGCTGCAGATCCCAACTTCTTGCTGCAACTCTTCTTCCATGCTAAGGTACTGTGTTAGCTGGGGTATTTACTTAACTCAAGCCTTTGCGATTCCTTTAAAGCATTGGGTGGTGGAGGTGGTCTCAGGTTTACCCATGCCCACTGCTTGAATCCTCCTAGGGCGTCTTATCACAAGTCCCTGGACACCAACTTTAAAGTGGAATACTTGCTTTAACAGTCTTCCATAGGAACTAACTTTCTGCAACTGAACCCCCTCACCCTACCTACAGCTGGCTCCTACACCACTAGTGTCACTCTTCTGCCTCAAAGAACTGATGCAATAGATTAGTGAAGGACTGGATAAGTAAAGGGTTCTGTCTTGAAAAGGATAACAAGTGATTGAAAAGTACTTACGTGTGAAGGAGTTAGTTGGCAACTGACAGTTAATAGTTACAAGTGTGTGAATTGGTTGTGCCTCTTCCCCAAAAGTAATACTGTTTGCTCACTTTACTATTCCTGTTAGGATATAAATGTATGAGTGCCCCAATTGGGTCTTGTGTCCCTACTTGCCGTTAGCCTGTCTAGGACAAGTCTGCCCTAGGTTATACTTACCTTCAAGTTGCTGATAACACCGAGAACAAAAACCCTCAGCGATTAAAGGAGCTGAGCCCTTTATGGACATTTCGGTATGTCACATTCAATTCCTTAACTTACTTACAAGTGATATCCCGGCCAAATTTGCACCCTTTTCTTCCCACATGTACGCATGTGTTTTCAGAAAATGCAAAAAAACTGATGTGCAATGAAGCCTGTGGTTTTTTTCCCCTTGTAAGGGCAAGGAACAAATGGATTTCCTGTTCTGAATTTTCCAAACTTTCAAGAACATGTTCAGTGGAATTTTTTTTATACAACGTTATCAGTTTTGAGAGAGGTAGGCGATTTTTTTCTATAGGACATGCATGGACAGAACGGAAGAGGAGGGTAGGAAAGCTGAAAGGTAAGATAGAAAGGCATATATTTCTGAAAAGATTCCAAGTTCAGGAAGGTGTCGATTGTGTAGGTAAGGCAACAACTAGGTTGGTAAAATCCCAATAGTTTAGGAAACAAAGATTGGAAAAATGACAGAAACAAGTTATGTGCAGGACATGTTTGGACTTAAGGTAATGACTTCTGTGAATATTGACAAAATCAATGCATGGCTACATTCTCCCCCACATCCCTGTGACCCCCTTCTCACAAGGAAATAACACATTTTTCGTAATGTTTCACAAAACAAGCAATACCACAAACCAAAAACAGCCATGTGCACAGGATGTTCATGCCGACAGCCTAAACAGACCTACTTGGAAAAGGAATGTGGTGAAGAATGACAAACATTTTTTGAAAGAGTACAGACAGACCCTTTGAAGAATAAGTGACATGCACAGGTCACAAAAGTGTGCAGTGCCTAAAGCAGCGATAATGTAGTTCACATTTGTGAAATGAAAGGGTTCTGGAACACAGACCATTAGGAAATAAACGTTATCCTAACCAAGAGGAAAACTACGGTCCTACCTTCCCACAGGTCTCCCTATAATTACATTTCAAAAAAGGGTACCTCATGTGTGGGCGCACTGACCAGGCGCAAAGGGAAAAGGCAAAACCACTAGTACATGAAGTACCCTGGGGAATACTGGATTGGGCCGGCTGGATAACCCACAGATTTGGGCCTGGGGTGTCGTCGCAGTGACCAAGGAAAACAGGGAACCCCACACATTTTTGAAAAGACATCAGTGGGAATCCAAAAGAGGTCTGACTTACCCAAATCACCCAATTTACCCACAAGGACCTGAAAAGTCCAAAATTTAAGGAAAACCACCCTCAATTTTCAGACATTTGCCACCAGGAAACCACCAAAAATGATAAGTTACTGACTGTAATGACTAACGTACTCCAAGTCCTAGTAGGTTAGTCCACTTTCCTCCATACTGCACGGTATCCCTTCCAAGGGACAGAACCTTTTTCACCAGAAAAAAAAAACACCTTTATATTTAGAGGCGTGCGGAAGCACGGCCCTTTGAGCATGTGCTGCCCTGACCTCACCCTCTGGCGCCACACCTCACTCCCCATAGATGCGTCGACAATAGATTAACATTACCTAATGACACCAGTTTTATTGGGAGAGGGGATGGGGGGGACGTATGGAGGAAAGGGGACTAAGGGGACTAAGAGTACGTTAGTCATTACAGTGAGTTACTTCTAATGGCTTACGTCCCCTTTCCTCCATACTGCATTGGCGATTACAACAGTGTAGCCCCAGGGTGGAGAGCAGACCCTCCTTAAGCAAATGGGTTTCTAAGAACCACCTGTCGAAAGCCACGTCTGATCTAGAGCCGGCATACAAACGGTAGTGCTTGCAGAAAGCTGAAGGGGGGGGCCCCCCATGTGTCAGCCCTGCCTATGACTTGCCAGGGGACATGCCGCTGGAATGTGATGGACATTGCCTTGGCCTTATGGTGTGCATGTTGGCCAGCAGTGGCTTATGCCGTCCCTCGTAAGCTTCTTTGATGACCGAGATCAACCAAAGGGCTATAGAGGCCAGACATCCCGGTGTTGATCTGCCAAAGATGGCGGAAAGTCCTTTGACAGACTTGCGGAAGCCCTTGGTCCTGTCCAAGTACAATTTCAGGGCACGCCTGACATCCAGGCAGTGCAGAACTCTGTGCCTCGTCTTTGGACTAGCACTATTTCTTCGTTTAGAGAATCAGAGATCAGCTCTTTCACAGCGACGGAAAAACGACTGGCGGTCTTGCCTGCCTACTTAAAAAAAAATCTGACTCATATATAAGAACATATCGGAACATCTTTTGAGATTGCAACTAAACCTACTGCCTACTCGAGAGATTATCCACTAGAGATAAGGAAGGGGTGATTAGTGCCATCTGTGACAAGTGTGACAACAAAGAATCAGACAATTAAAGCTCTATTATCTAATTGCCCTGGCACTTGGAAAGTGAGGGCCCAAAGACTCAGTGGGTTTGTCCATGATGCACGCTGGTTAAACACTGAGGAGTTCTGGTGCAGATCACCATCAGGCAATGAAAGCTTCCGGTCTGTTGAGGTGGTAATAATTTAAGGAACTCAAACTGGTGGTAAACTGAATTTCATGGGGAGGGGAAAAGATGTGATTAAGCTTTATGTAGTTTAATCTACACCATGTAATGTATTGTGTTTTGCTTCTCTTCATTTGGTGGCTCATGTTTTACTTACTTCTCTGGTCTTTTAAATTTGAATACCCATTGATTATTCACAAATCTGATTGAATTGTGTATTGTCTTATTCTTACTTTTATATGCATGTCTGTTGAATGTGCTAAAAGCAAAAACAAATTTGGCTAGTGCAAAATAAGTACAAAAAAAAAGATTCTTTAAGTAGGGCCAAAATAGTCCCCAGCAACACTGTCCATAAGGAGTCGTGTGCTGCAGTAGTAAAACACTGCCTTTTAGAGCTATGGAGCAGACAGACTCCATAGTACAAGTAGAAAACAAAGAATAGAGTTCCAAAACACATCCATGAGAATGAGAGGAAAAAAGGCTCCTTCATTCAGGATTAAAGGAAAACGTTCCAGAAGTACAGCATAAAGTGCTGGGGGGTCTCATCAGGGGATGAAGCACAAAGGCATCACCCAACAGGGGTCAGGAGGCTCACAAACCACACCCCTAAAGTTAATGCTGAGGATAAGCTCTCGTCCTTCGCATTTAAGAGGTTAAAATGTATATGGTTTTACTTACCTTGAATAGCTGAGCTCCATCTGAAAATAAGTTTGAATGTTATTGCTTCTTAGTCTGTGTCCCACTGAGCTGAAAATCAACAGTAATTGTCTCTTGCACCAAAGGATCTTACTCACATCGTAGAACCCATCATAAATGTAGTTCTGGGTATGACATGCATTACTCAGCTTAATAGCATTTCTGATTGTATCTGCTTAGATTCACATACTGTGCATATAGTCCAAAATCTAGTGGAAATCGTGGAGTATTTGATCTTCAAAAAAAGATGCAAAGGGAACGTCAACATGGGCGTGACTAACACTATCCTTAACATGACATGTAGTGTACCCAAAATCCCTCACAGATCGAGGTCCCTTTGGTTGAGTTTTCTGCCGCGAGGGAGCCTTGTAGTCAGCGTGAGCAAGTACAGAAGAGAAGTTGTAAGAGGTATAAGTTTCCTCTACGCCACAAGGGGAGGCAGAGTGTGGGCATGTGAATCTATGCAGATACAATCACAAATGATGTTACAGTGAGCAATGCATGTCTTCTGATACTTGTGAATCTGCTTAGAATCACATGCTGTGCATAGACTACCAAGCAGTACCCAGGGATGGTGGCGAGACGTGTGAATGAACAGTAGCAAAGGTCTTAGCATAGCTTGACCTACCTGAGAATCAGATCTATAGTATGTATCCAGGTAGTAGTGTTCTGTACACACGTTATACAACTCCTGGTTGCTGCTTTGCAAATGGAATTTAGAGGAACATTTGCAATGAATGCTATGGTAGCCACCTGTGCCCAGAGCGATCTTGGCGTGAGGGGTAGATCTCTCATGGCAAGAGTAACAGTGTGATTCAGTTTACGATCCACTTAGGAATAGCTGATTTAGAGACAGGATCCTCTTCTCTACCTGCTGCCACTGAGACAAAGAACTGGTTTGTTTTTCTTAGTGGCTTTGTTTTTTCCAGATAGATCACCCTTCTCCTTACAACCAGTGTGTGGGGATGGGGGGGCTTCTGTCCACCACATTAGTGGTGTTCTGGAAAAAGGTGGGTAGTTCTAGGGACTGGTTTACATGGAACTAAAATTTGGGCGCAAAGCGAGGGTGTGCACGCAAAACCACCTTGTCTTTGTGAATCGCGATGAATGGTCCTGAACTGAAAGGGCCTGCAGTTAACCAGCTCTCCATAGAGGTGATAGCCACCAGAAAGGCAGTGAACGAATGCAAAGCTACCTTAAAGCAAAGTGGGCGCGGGGGGCCTATCCGTTTGTTACAAACATCATTCAGGTCCCATCTGTGAGCTGGCTTGAAGATGGGTGGATGAAGTCTCTTTACCCCTTCCATAAAGGCTTTAATTACGGGAATTTTCCACCACGAAACCTTGCTCTGGAATGTGGTATATGCCAAAAGCGCAGCTAAGTGGACTTTAAGAGAAGTGAAAACCAGTCCTAAAACTAACATGCGAGTTAAGTATATCTTTAGGTGAGCATTCAATAGGATTGATGCCCTTGCCATTCCACCAGATGACAAAGTGCTTCAATTTGCTGGAGTAGCAATGCCTGGTGTTAGGTTTCCGTGCATCTCAGATTATGTCCATGCATCTTTGAGGGAGCTGGAGGTGCCTGAACTCTGACCTCATGCGCCAGGCTGCTGAGTTGAGAGTTTGAGGGCATGGATGTAGCGTTTCCCCCTGGTCTTTAGACAGTGTTGTATGGGCACAGCAGCTTCCTGGGAGGAAAGACCACCATTGCCATGAAATGGGCTAACCAAGGTTGGAATCATCCTAACTGGTTCTTGGTGCATCTTGTGCACTATTCTGTTCAGCAGGGGGATTCTGGGGGTCGGGTAGGTACTGAAGTGCAGTCGAATTTCCCAGACCAGGTTATCAAAAGCCTGTTCCCATTGGAGCAGTTCCAAGGGTACCTGGAGGCATAATCTGGGCATTCTCCAGAGTGGAAGTATCTCTGGGAAGCCCCATTCTGCGAAGACATGGAGTACAATGTCCTCCTGTAGCCTCCACTCATGCTCTATGGGTTGGCGAGGGGGCAGGTGGGGGGTGGAGTCTCTGGAGTACATCCACCAGAAGATTTAGATCCCCTGGAATACCTGAAAGGAGGCACATGTGTGCGAGAGCCCACTTTCATATGTTGTGGGACTGTTTGGACAGCCCTAGAAAGTGAGTGCCCCTTGTTTAAGTAATGCATGGCTATAGAACTGTCCGTGAGGCCTAGAACGGTCTTCCCCTAGAGGACTGTCTGGAAGGCCTTCAGTGCCTTCAACACTGGTTTTCCCTTGACCACCACTGCAGAGACAGCATAAGGGCTGCCGAGACAACCACTAGATTGTCCTGCTGGCCTGATACCATTGGCTCAAGAGCCACACTTGCATGGGGCACATGCGCAGACGAGTGTGAGATACTAGGTAGACGCAGGAAGCCATCATCCCCAACAGTCGCATGGCTTTGCTACTTTGGCCTTTTTTGCCATTTCCTGGTGACCTGCTACATAGGGAGGGATCTTGAACAGCACATTTTGGACCCTCTCATTGGAGGGAAAGACTAGTCTTTGGTCCTGATTGAGCTCCCAGAAACCGATTTACTTGATTGGGTCTAAACTGGATTTTTTCTTGTTGAGAGTATTTGTATTTATTAGGTTTATATAAAGCGCTTTACGCCAAAGAGAGTAACCTAGGTTGAAGAGATCTACCAACTCCTGAGTATTTGTCTAGCATGTTCCTATGAATCCCGTTATGAGCCAGTCATTAAGGTAAGGATATACTAGAGGACTGTCTGCGCAGGTGAACAGCTACTATCTTCGTGAATCCCTGTGGTGCTAAGGCAATGCCGAAGGGGAGAACCATGAACTGATGGTGGGTGTCGCCTCATGAACTAGAGGTACTTTCTGTGAACTGGAAACATTGCAATATGAAATTAAGCATCTTTCATGTCCAATGTGGCCATGCAATCCCTGTGCTGCAGCACTGGGATTACCTCCTGCAGGGTCGTCATCCTGAATTTGAGGTGTGACCTAATTATTAGCCGGGCGCAGGTCTAGAACAGGGCGCATGGTGAGATCCTTTTGGGGGTACAAGCATGTACACTGAATGAATAAGGAACAAGTTACTTACCTGTAACTGTTGTTCTCCAGCATGGGTCTGGCATGGATTCACATGCTCATGAATATTCCCCGTCAGGCTGGGAATCCTCGGTAAAGAAAAAACCAGTATCAGTTTCGTTTCTGATCTGTCTTTCGTAGTAATAACCAATCACTGGTCTCTGCGTCATACTGACCACAGCCAATGACTGCCCTCTACCTAAGCACCGCCTCTGGCAGCCATCTTCAGATTTGGAAGCACGTGAAGTGGCAGTATGACCAAGTGAAGAGCCGCAGAGGGGTAGGCGGGAGGGTTCGCATGTGAATCCATGCCAGACCCATGCTGGAGAACAACAGTTACAGGTAAGTAACTTGTTCCTTCTCCAGCATGGGGTCTGGCATGGATTCACATGCTCATGAATAAAGAATACATAGCAGTACACACATGCACAACCACGGGAGGTGGCAAAGGCTCAACATTAAGCATCACATCAACTCAACATTAAGCATCTTACCTCCTCACCAGGCTCACCTCAGGCGAACAGGTTGCGCAGCACTGCTTGGCCGACCCTGGACTCCTCCCTGGAATCCCGGTCGACGCAGTAGAATTTCGTGAAGGTGTGCGTCGACCTCCACGTAGCAGCCCTGCATATGTCCAGCAGGGGCACACCAGATAGGAACGCCGTGGTAGCTGCGATCGCTCTGGTGGAATGGGCTCTCGGACGGCCAGGCAGCGGTCGGTTTGCCAACCGGTGACAGCACATGTTACAGCCGGAGAGCCATCTGGAGATGGAAGCCTTCGAGAGAGCCTTCCCCTGATTGACAGGTCCAAAGTTCACAAAGAGTTGTGACGTCTTCCGAAAACCCTTCGTGCGGTCCGCGTAGAACTTCAGCGCTCTAGCTACATCCAGCGAGTGCAAAGTCCTCTCAGCCGGCGACGAAGGCGACGGGAAGAACACAGGTAACACCAAGGGTTCGTTGAGATGGAAGTCCGACGGTACCTTGGGCATGAAGGAGGGGTGCGTCCTGAGCACTACCCTCGTGTCGTGGAAAGTCAAGTACGGGGCCTTGCAGGAAAGGGCCTGGATCTCTCCCACTCGTCGTGCGGAGGTGATGGCCACAAGAAAAGCTGTTTTCCACGATAGAAACTTCAACGGGGCCGAGTGCAGAGGCTCGAACGGAGGTCCCATGAGCTTGGTCAGCACCACGTTGAGCTCCCACGCCGGGGCCGGAGCCTTCACCGGCGGGAACGATCTGAACAGTCCCTTCATGAACTCTTTCACCAGACGATGAGACCACAAGGACGTCCGGCCCGTGGTTCTGGTGTATCGGGAGATCGCAGCAAGATGAATCTTGATGGACGCATGTGCCAGACCAGCTTTGGCCAGCGTCAGCAGGTACGGCAGTACTTGGGGAGCCGTAATCCGTAGAGGGTTAATCTTCTGTGCGTGGCACCAGACAGAGAACCTCTTCCATTTGTGTCCATAGCATTTAAGAGTCGAGGACGCCCTGGCCTTTGCAAGAACCTCTCTGCAATCGGCCGGTATGTCGTATCCTCCAAACTCTAGTGCTGCAGGAGCCAGGCCTGCAAGTTCAGCGACTTCGGGTCGTGGTGGAGGATGGCGCCTCCTTCCCTGGAGAGTAGATCCGCGTCCGCCGGCAGCTTGATCGGCGGGGACGCTGACAAGTCCAGAAGGTCCGGGAACCATATCTGCCTCGGCCACGCAGGTGCGACGAGGATCATCCTGCACCGTGACCTCTTGAGCTGGTTGACGAGCCGGATTAGCAGAGGCAAGGGAGGGAACGCGTAGAGGAACAGGCCCTCCCAGGGGAACGAGAAAGCATCGCCCATGCTCCTCGTCTGGGGAAACCTGCTGGCGAACCTCCGGCACTTGGCGTTCGTCGCCGTCGCGAACAGGTCGATCTGGGGTGTGCCCCACCGTCGGAAGAGGCGATCCACCAGATCCTGCCGTAGTTCCCACTCGTGGCACGAGCGCAGCTCCCTGCTGAGTGAGTCGGCGATGGTGTTTCTTATCCCTGCCAGATGAAACGGCACCAGAAAAATCCCTTGGGCGACGGCCCAATGCCACAGGTCCTGCGCCTCCTTGGACAGCGCTGGGGACCTGGTTCCGCCCTGTTTCCTGATGTAAAACATGGTGGTGGTGTTGTCGGTGAAGATCCTCACCACCTTGCCCTTGAGGGACGGAAGGAAGGACCTGAGGGCCCAAAACACTGCACGGAGCTCCAGGACGTTGATATGTAGGGACTTCTCCGTCGGGAGCCAGAGTCCCCTTGCGTGCAGATTTTCGGTGTGCGCTCCCCACCCTTCCAGGGAGGCATCCGTGGTCACAGTCTCCTGGTGGGCTGGGGTCTGGAAGTCCATGCCCGCCGTCAGATGCGCGCGGGTGCCCCACCACCGTATCGCTCGTCGGAAACTCTCGTCGAGCTTGATCCTTTCCTCGAAGCTGCCCGTCGTCTGGATCCAGCGCGCATCCAGGAATTCTTGCAACGGGCGCATCCGGAGCCTGCACATGGGAATGAGGTAGATGCAGGAAGACATCATCCCGAGGAGGGACTTGATGGACCTCACTTTGGCCGCGTCGGCCACCAACATCCGTTGCACCTTGCCCAAGATGGTCCTGGTCCTCTCCTCCGACGGGGAGGCCAGAAGGGACACTGTGTCGAGCCTCGCTCCCAGAAACAGTGCGACTTGCGCGGGCACCAGGTGGGATTTGGCGTAGTTCACGGAGAATCCCAGGTCCGTGAGGAGTTGGACGGTCCTTGCCGTGTGGACCACGGCGAGCTCCCTCGTCTTGGCGCGGATGAGCCAGTCGTCCAGGTAGGGGTAGACGTGGATCCCCTCGCGGCGCAGCTGCGCCGCCACCGGTGCAAGGCACTTGGTGAATACCCTGGGTGCCGACCGTAGTCCGATAATGACGCCCTAGGACCACGAATCTGAGGAATTTGCGGTGCCCCTTTAGGATGGGAATGTGGAAGTAGGCATCCTCCAAATCCAATGACGATAGGAAGTCTCCTTCCTCCAGCTGACCCAGGACGTGCTGGAGGGTGACCATCCGGAACTTCTGCGCCTTGATGAACTTGTTCAGACGTCGCAGGTCCAGGATGGGGCGCCATCCTCCCGTCTTCTTCTTCACGAGGAAGTATCTCGAGTAGACTCCGGAGCCCCGAAGCCTCTTTGGGACGAGTTCGATGGCGCCCTTTCTGAGCATCGCCTTTACCTCCAGGAGAAGTTGAGGGACGTGAAGTTCTTTCCTGGCCACGGGGGGGACGCGCGGGCACCTTCCTTGAAACTCGAGCGCGTGGCCCCGGGCCAGGGCGTCCAGCACCCAACGGTCGGTGGAGATGGACTCCCACACGCTGACGAAGCCCGCCAGCCGGCCTCCCACCGGGGTGCTTCGGTGGGGGCCCGACCCCAAGGCCGGTTCAATCCTGCTTGGACGCGGCCTTGCCGCCATGACCTCCTTGGCGACGACGGCGGGGTCCGCTAGACTTGCCTCGTCCTCAGTAGGCCTCTTGCGACGACGAGCGGGCCGCTTGACGGTAGGAAGCGAAACCGCCGCCGGAACCTTTGGAGGCGCCCTTGCCTCCGCCGCTCCGAAAGGGCGTCCGTCGTTGCAGGACTCCAAGGGCCCGGGCCGTCTCAGTATCCGCCTTGATGGCCTGAAGGGAATCGTCCACTGTCTTCCCAAACAGGTTGTTCCCGTCGAAGGGCATGTCCAGGACTCTGGTTTGGACGTCCTGCCGGAAGTCCGTAGCTTTGAGCCATCCACGACGTCGAAGGCAAACACCGTTGCCCAGCTGGCGGAATCCAGTGTCGGCGATGTCCGTCGCCACGGTGATGGCGTGGTCCGAGGCCACCTCACCTTCCTGCAGGATCTCAAGGGCCTCCGCCCTCTTGTCGTCCGGCAGAAAATCCAGCAGAGGAGCCATCTTGTACCAGAGCTCCCTGTCGTAGCGGGCCACGATAGCCAAGGCGTTGGCCGCTTTAATCGTCGTCGCTGCCGACGAGATGACTCTACGCCCCATAGTATCCAATTTCTTTCCCTCGCCGTCCGGCGGGGAAGTCGATGTGGAGGCCGCACCCCCCCCCCCCGCTTTCTTCCTGGCTGCCGCGGAGACGACGGAGTCCGGGGTAGGCTGCGCCCGGAGGCATAGGGGGGCCGTGTCCGGGACCCGGTACTTTTTCTCGTACCGGTCTCTTCTAGCTGGCGTCGTGGAAGGGTTCTTGAGGAGGGAAAGGCCCTCATCCCAAATGTCGTCCAACAGAGGCACTGCGAGGACCGTCTTCCTCTTGGCCTCGCGCCGCTGATAAAGGAAGCCTTCCTTTTTCTTCTCCTCAGGGCAGAGTTGGAAAAGCTCGGAAGCCCTGGAGATCATGGAGTGGAAAGATCCGATCTCGTCGGGCGGAGAGGCCCTGGTGGGAGGCGACGACGGAAAATCCTCGTCGTATGCCTCGTCGTCCGTACCCGTCGCTGCCGTGTCAGTCCCCGTATCATCCCCTCGGGTGGACGGGGAGGAGGGCTGGAAGGGGCGCGACGGTTGAAAAGGAGGTGGTGGATGGATCCTTCTTTTCTTGGTAGGGGGAACACCAGAAGGTCCCGGTTCTGGATCCCCCGACGGGAGAGGTTCCTCCGTCGGTAACGGTAGCCTCGTCCTTATCTCGGAGCATAAGGACTGTATGGCCAACAAAATGGCCGCCGAGTTGTCTTGCGGCGCTGGCAGAGGGGAATCCGACGGGCGAGCAGGGGCCCCGTCGGTATCCTCGACGATGTCGTCGTCGTCACCTGCGTCGGGGTCCATTCCGACGGGCTGGCCTTCTTCCACGCCTAGGCCGTGGCTTAAGACCTCGATCAGTTCCTCTTCTGAGGTTGAGGCCGACTCTACGACGACGCCCTGCCCCCCCTTCTTCCCCACGGAGGGTTTCACGGGGGTCCCATCGATGGGCACAAAGGAAGACTCCCTCCGAGGAGGCAGGGAGATTCTGGGCCCTGAGGTCGCCACCACTGGTGCAGCCACCACAGGCTGAGCCAGGGCCGCCGCGACGGTTTCGATAGAGGGCTTGGTCGGATGGATCAAGGCCTTCACCACCTTAGGTGCGCTCACCGCCTTATCCTTGAGGGAGGGGGCACTGCCACGCTCCTCCTCTGCCTTAGAGCTCGACCGGGGCCTCTCCAGGAGCTTCGCCGGGTGCTCGGCCTTCCTCTTACCCGACCCAGAGCGTTGGCTCGTGGTTGATGGTGCCGGGGAGGGTGCGCCCTGCCTGGCGCCCGCAGAGCCCGACCGTTCGGCGCTCCCGGTGCCAGCGGACTCGCGGTGCTTGGCCTTATGTTGGGCCCCCGTCGCCGGGGCGCCCTCAAAGGTCTTAGAAGACCGCTCGGATTTCTTCTTCTCGCCAGACGGGCTCTTACCCTCCAGCCAGTTGGCGAGACGTTGATGGCGGTCCTTCATGGTCCGTTCCGACATGTTGCCGCAAAACGCACAGTCCTTCTCCACGTGCGTCTTGTCCTCATGAAGGCAGTAAAGGCAGAAAGAGTGTTCGTCCTCCTTGAAGACGTTCTGCAGCTGGCATCCAGGGCAGACCCTGAACAGCTTTCCGGGCGTCGAGCTTCCCTTCTCCTGGGCCATCTCCGAGACAGGGCCTGAGAAGCTTCTGGAGTCCTCCGAAGTGTAGCTCGACGAAATCTTCACCCTTGAGGGGCACAGATGAATCCGACACGGGTCCCCGTTGATCGGATGTAGGATCGGTGGAGCTTGAGGCTCTTTTGACCGAAAGAATCGAAGTTTTTGTAAAAAGCGCGAAAAAATAGCACTAACGCTCGAGAGCAATAGCACGAGGATCCCAACACATGAACGTGCGGTAAAAATCTGAAGATGGCTGCCAGAGGCGGTGCTTAGGTAGAGGGCAGTCATTGGCTGTGGTCAGTATGACGCAGAGACCAGTGATTGGTTATTACTACGAAAGACAGATCAGAAACGAAACTGATACTGGTTTTTTCTTTACCGAGGATTCCCAGCCTGACGACGGGGAATATTCATGAGCATGTGAATCCATGCCAGACCCCATGCTGGAGAACCTGGTTTACATGGAGAATGGGTACAACTTCTATGGCGCCCTTTTCCAGCAGGACATGAACTTCTTCCAGCAGGATATGCAGGTGTTCTCGCAACAGGCATCCGCTTCTCGGTGGGTGGTATCGAGGTGGCCGGAGAAACTAGATTACAGTACCCGTGGGCAACAGTCTTTAGTACCCACTGATCCGATTCCCCTCCCAGGAGTGGATGAATGATGGCAATCGACCCCCAACCAGGGAAGCCTGGGAGGGGACCCGAACCGGCGAGTCAATTTGAGGTGAAGGCCGGGGAGCCTCTATGAGTAGACTTCCTGCCTCTACCCTTGCCCCCAAAGAGTGCCTCTTGTTGGTATTGGAGGCGGCCAGAGGAGTCTCGGCCAGAGGATCAGGGGGCATTTCCTCAGCTATATTGTCCTTGGTGAGAGCGGGGAAAAAGATTGGCCACGAAAGGACCAGCTTCAGTTAGAGCCTCCACACTGGTGGAAGGGTTTAGCCGTGATCTGGCTAAGCAACTTTAGTGTCATTTCTTTGCCGTTTTTAGGGCGTCATCAACCACCTTCTCAAAAAGGTTGAGTCCTCCAACGGCACGTTGATGAGGCTTGAGTTTTGGGTTAAAAGAAGTCTGGTTGAAAAACTCTGGCTTTAAAGTAAGGTCCCCTGGGCTAGGGTGCGACCAGCGGTATCAGCAGAGTCCAGCGCGTTCATTATGTTGCGTTACTAGTCTGCCTTCAGCCACGACTGCCAGCAGGCATGATCAGGTGGGCTCTGGAGCATCTTGAAGACCATCCTAAACTAGGCCCCATTGGACACCACTAACTTTCCAGGAGAGTGGTGTTATTTGTGATCCTTGTGAAGTAAGCAGCAGAGGCGGTAACCCGCTTAACCAGGGCATAAAGTTTTACAGGCTTTGTCCAGAGGGGCTTCCACCGAGGACAGTGAAACCCCTGCCCTCTTCTGGGGAACAGTAACCACCAACGAGTCTGGTGTAGCATGACAACTGATTTAGAGGGTCATAAGGTGATGGGCGGAATAATTTCTCAATGATGTAGTTGACCGCCCATGTGAGAGATGGGAACCGCAAGTAAGGGGCCAGGCGCCTCTCTAAAGAGTTTAATAAAGGAATGGCCCGACTAGTCGGCGCCTTCTCCTGAGGTTATACTTCACGAAGTCAGAGCCTGGCGTAGCTTCATGCGTTCCAATTTGAAAATGATCAGCTGCTCTTGTTTAAATGGCATTAAACATCCGGTCGTCAACAGGTGACAAATCCCTCTGTGGAGAAGTGGGATCTAGACAGATGGCGTCCGGGTCAGGGATGTGTTGGTGATAGCCAAGGTCCCTGATCCTATGCCTGATCCTGTCCCCAGCCTGGGACCTGATCAGTCGGGTCTTCGGATTCTTGTGCAAAAGGCTCAAGGTCTTCATCCTGCGTTGGGTCATTTGGGACCTCCAAGAGATCTTCCTTGTGTCCCTTTGCAGAGATGTGTAATTTCTGCCATTTGTAAGAAATCTGGCAGGAGTCCTCTTCCCTGGGTCTTTTGGGTGTGGTGTACGGTACTGGTCAGAAACGTCAATGAACTGAGCCATTTTGTCCATGTATTGCTCAAACCTCTCACTAGTCCATAGAGAAGAGGCAGAAGGGTGGTCTTGAGGAGGAAAAGGCTGGCCATGAAGGGGAGATTTCCCCAATAAGGCTAGAGAGGCTGTGGGCCCTCAAAATACTCCCCTCGACAAGAGGGGGTGCTCTTGTGCTCTGTGGCTGCCACAAGGCTATCCGCAAGGCTTTCATGAATTTGAAGGTCTCGACGCACCCGAAAGCGCAGTCGGTGACTGAGGCCTTAGGTGCTTGTGTGCCCTTTTATGGTGCGACAACTTATGGTGAATTACGAACTGCGATTTTCAGAAGACGCAGTCGAAATATTCGGCAGCCCTATAAGTTCTGCGTGCTTAGAATACTCCGTCAGAGGCCTTAGGGGTTGTGTGCCCTCATCGCTGGGGTGTAATTTCCCCATAACAATGCCAGGCCTGTTGGCCGGGGACAGGCATTTGGGAGTGTGAGGGCACCACCGAGCGGTTGCTTGCTTCCAATTCGGAGCCATGGCTGCCGACCGATTCCTTGTCCGAAGCGACAGCACCAACGAGGGAAAGGCTTTTAGCCTGCATAGCGTAGGCCGCCCACCCGTTAGACAGGCAGACTGTCGAAAGAGCTTACAGGCCTTGAAGGAGTGCTCCTCATGGTCGTAAGGATGACAGATTTAATCAGCGATAAGTGTCCTTCCTAGGAAACTTGTCATGACACAACAGGCAGAAATTAAATGGAGTTTGCTCCATAGCAGAGGGTAGCGGCAGCCAGACTAAGAAGAGAAAGGGGGTAAAGGAAATGCATTCTCGGAGGAATAATCCCAGGGCCCCACACTACTGTAAGGGCCTGGCCAAAGGGCCGAGGCCAAGCGGTTGACAGTCATCAAGCAGTTTAACTATCGCCGAGCAGTTGTAGATGTGTTGGCGGCAGGAATCCCAAGAAGCAGTTAGTCGTCATGAATGTCTGTTAGGAGACTAGTAGACCACAGGTCGTGGGGCAACTTAGCAATATAAAACTCTTGCAAGCTCTGCATAGGTGACCAACTAGGTTGGCGGAAAATAATCTGAGGGGCCTCGACACTACACATCACGTTAGAGATAGTGTTACAGCCACGCCCATGTTGACGTCCCCCTTCGATACAAAGATGCAATACTCCGCGATTTCCACTAGACGTCGGACTATATGCACAGCAGATTCTAAGCAGATTCACAAGCATCAGAAATACTGTTCCTTAAATCTGTGTTCCACTATTCAGAAAAGTATCCTGATAACAGGGTTGATTAGGTGATTCCTTTGCTGAGTGTCACTGCATAACCGACAGGGTCTACAACCCTTGTACTACTGAAAGTTATCAGATAGCAACACATTGTTTTACTCCGATGAATAGGTGTGGCCAATACTAAATGTGTACGATAAGGTCTGACTTCCTTAGAATTACTGGTAAACGTTCGTAATACCTATGCTTTGTCTGTGTACCTTCAAGCATTGTGGTGTGTATGAATGGGTTTATGACTATGCCAGTACTTACAACCAAAAGTATTGTAAAAAATAAAAGGTTAATTATAAATACAAGTAGGCCAAGTTAAGTCTTGGGGTAAGTGTTTCTATGAAATCCTTGGTATACTACAGGTTATGTACTTTCCTACAGCCCTCTCCCTCTTAAGCTAAGCCCGGCAGCTCCGTCTATGCCAACATATACTCAGGTGGTACACCCTTAAACTAACAGTGGAGTCTTGGACTTCAGAAACTGTCCTGAGACAGTACAACTAGAGGTTTAGTAAAATCATTCAACTAAAACCTTTGCACTCCAACCACTTCTCAGAAATCTGAACTTCAGTTGTTTATGGACCATGCTTGTTATGCGATCCATAACCTCCCCACACAGGGGATAACATTTTGGATCCCTTTTTCATCTTCACCTTAGCCACTAATATCGTCAACACCATCCATATCTGATCACTCAATTGTTTCCACCACAAGCTACTTTCCTCACATGTTCATGTGTGAATAGTGGAATATATTAGCACAGTCATCTTGGACATGTTTGGGCATAGCCAGCATCATTTGTTTTACATTGGCAGAAAGTCAGCCCATAATGGGCAAAGGCATTACGAAAAGGCTTTGGAAAATGCTTCTTTGCACTGTTGGCATCAGTGGATGGTTTGTCCTATCCTACACAGCCGATTGTAAACCGTTGCCCCCCCCCCCCGTTTCACAGAAAGTGTGCTGTACAATTCACCATTTCAACCCATTTTAACAAAATGGCTGAAAATCCTGCTCCTGTAGACC
The DNA here is from genome assembly GCF_040938575.1 of Ambystoma mexicanum. Taxonomy (NCBI): domain Eukaryota; kingdom Metazoa; phylum Chordata; class Amphibia; order Caudata; family Ambystomatidae; genus Ambystoma; species Ambystoma mexicanum. The sequence continues at coordinate 1,551,313,787 of NC_090932.1, forward strand.
CCTTGTTGGTTGATTCAGACAACCCCACTGTACAGTCATTCCTGCATCTTCACAACATGTTTACATCCTAATGAAAAATGCCACTGAATAAATGCAGTGCTTTGGGCGACTATATATTTTACGCCAAAAGCTACATTCAGTATTGAGCGCATAGTGTTGGTTTTAAATATACGGTCATCCAAAGAAATATATAAATTGTAATATCACAGCATGGACAGCGCCCAGGGCACGCCCGAATAGAAGCTGCGCCAGAATGTCAGGCTTTGGGTTTGAACCACTAGTTCTGGAGCTTTGTAATCCAAAGGCAACCTGGTCACCCTCGTTGTAGAGGTCACACATTTGAACATCAAGGGCTTTATGGGGCAGAGGAGCGTACAACACGAGAAGCCTCCATCTTCACTGCTCATGACGTTTGGCCGGCAATGGGTCCAGCCCTGAGCAAATCATTTTCACTCTGGCAACAATAAGTTGCAGACATTGCCGGCTCCATGATAATGCTGCTCAACAAGCTATAGGTTTCAAAAAGGCAACAAAAGCAACACATCTTTAGTTTGTTACTAAACCTAGGGAATGCTTGTACTTTACATCTAATGCCTTTGAGAGGATTGTGATAAGAAAACAATCAAATCCAACAGGAAGCAGAGGCATGAGAGGAGCCAGTCCCAAGGCGGGATTCTTTATTTCTGCTGGTTGTGCTTCTTTCCCCATACATAAAAAAATATTTGCACAATTTACAATGTTCAAAGGAAAAAAGCAATTCACCTCAATGAAAAGGTTGTGAATGTGGGGGATGAGAGTGATAGTTTGGGTTATGAGAGGCCAGTAGAAATGTATTCACTTAACCAAATCATAATGTACCTAAAAAAAATAAAGTGTGGTTCTAGGGACAAGAGAAGCACAAGAGCTCTACGGAGGAGCTCAGTTGTGCACAAATTAATAGCCATAGTAATGCACAGCTTGAGACAAACTATTTGTCACTAACAAAAACCAGAGCATTCCAAAACTGCAGCTCTTCTCTTGCCGGCTCCCCTAGGGAGGAAGATCTTGCATAGAACCTCTAAAAAAGCTGAACAGCACATAATCAGCTTCTAGTTGACGACAGCAGACAGCAAAGAGGATCTTCTATATATGATCTGCCACCTACATGACCGCATCCCATCTATGGAACATCAGTAGTGTCCGTGATAAGCCGTCGGATATATCCAGAAGACTTGCTTACAAGGATTGAGCAGTAAAAAGAAGACAGCAAGATTACCATCTGCAGTCGCTCACTTGGTGTTTTAAATTTTAATTTAACAAAATAAAAAGAATTGAAAGGGCCCGCATGTACAATAAAGGAAGACCTCCCAACCTGAAGCTATAAACTAAAGAAGTCAGTTACTCTTATGTACAGCTGTAAGGGTTTCAAAAGAAAAGAAAGCCGCCATCATCTAGGTGTATATATACAAAAAACAAAAACAATTGTTCCTTTATACAATATTCTGTACACAAGGGTCTAACCATTTCATGGTCTGTGCGAGAGCCCTTGGTGGCCACCTCTGCAGTGAAAAGTCACTTTGTGAAGCCATCCTTAAGTCTTTCATAAAGAAAAAGCAAAACTGGTGTGGGTTCATCTTACTGACTTGCCCGCTGGAGCAGGCAGACCTGGATAGTGCTCAGTCTGGACACTGAGGCAATAGCTGCTGCTTTGTTGCTCCATATGAGGAGTTCAGAAAAGCCCTCCCACAGGGAGAAAAACAAAAAGTGTTAGAAAGTTTCCATTTGGACACTTGATCAGTTTAGGAGTGAAGATCAGATTGCAGACTTGTTCTAGGCCAGGCCATGTTTTGTAGACCTTCTGCCAAGACTCATTGCAGAGTGCGTTTTTCAAAGTCCTAGTATGGGCATTGATCAATCACCAATCCAGTTTCATTGCCGGTATTCCAGTTCATCCACAGTAATTACTTTGGCTGGCATTGAGGGTAAGGGCTGCTGAAGGACATCAGAGCCAAACCATTTGGATAGTCCCACAGGTGAAGTGCTTCTGTGACGCAGATCCATCTGTGAATGCATCAAGGGCAGTCCAGAACGGGAGGATAAGTGTGCATGTGCACTATGAGAGCCAGAACCTACAAATTCAAGAGGAAAAAATTCAGAATGAAGGTTCCACAACTACAATGGCTACAAATAGTTTGCATTAGGGAAAAAGGTGCCCCAAGGACAAACATGCTAGTATTATCCAACCCACGCATGCAACGATAGTTTCTATCATGAAGCATTACAATGTTGTGTTGAATAAGCACTCATGCAACCCAACAGGGACACCAAATCTGTACGCAAGAGCATCCTATAGAAACTTGGAGCAGGGGGCCTCCACTTCAGTATCCCATACTGGTATTTCTCACCTGTACGCTGGAGATGCTGCTGCATCATTGCTAGTTGCAAGGGATTCCCATTGCGTGGGTTAAGAAGAGGATGTCCGGGAGTAGGCAACTGGTAAAATTGTTGGCCTAGCATAGGTGTAGATAACCCTTGCAGGTGAGACAAGTCTAATCCTGGAGGAAGCATACCTGATGGAAGGTACAAAGGGAAAGTTTAGGCAAATATAGTAAATTAACTATTGTATTAGTTTAAAATTAACAAGGCTTCTTGGCGAAGCACTATTCAACAGGTGCTTTACAAAGTCATGATATAGCAATACATTAAATTTGAAGGTTACGAGATGGAAATGAGTCTTGTTCTTTCCCAGTCATCATTCAGTAATTGAAGTGGCAGGGGACAGGGGGTGGATTACTGGGGATGAATAGAATGACTAGGTCTTAAGAATGCAGAGTTACATTGATATTTAAGAATGTACCATAAGCCTACCATGTTGTAGTGTTCTCTGCCGTTTCTACCTCACCCTCCCGTCATTACAACGGAGGGCGATTGTGGGGCTGTAAACAGTTAGAGGCTCTTGGCAGTGAGTGTTTTATCAGCGGTACAGCAAGACTATCCCATGGATGCATAGTTCGGGAGTTTCTCACGACTTGCCTGACCTGACAGAACTTTAGGTTAACAGGGTTACACTTCTTAGTTTAGGCCTGAACCACACAAAGGTTTGTTAGAATATGCCCAGCTACCTGCCATTCTAAGGAGCGACGAGGGCTGACGTGATAAAGAATTAAACAGTATACACTTTGTCCAATAAAAAACAAATACACTTAAAATCCAAAAATGGGTGTTAGGGAGAATTCTCAGAAATGTGCTAATTCCGCTCTACCTTAGAGACTCCCAGCTGGACTTCTAATTTCTAAACCTGGAGAGAGCGACACCTTTTTCCCCACTCATGTATTTGTCTGTGATTTGGGCCCTTTCTTTTGACTGGAGTCTGACAAACTCCATAGGCATTGTTAAGCAAAGTTTGTATGCAGTACCCTTTGTGAACACTGCACAAAACTAGGACTACAGGTGTAAGCAAAACCAACCTTTGGTACAAGACGAATACACAGTTTTGTGGTAGCGTTGCTGAGCAGCCAGGCTGATCTCAAGAGGGAATGCGAGTTGTAAGGAGGTTACACAGAACAAGCATTCAAATACTCATTCAAGGTTTCTTGGTAAAACATTAATTTATTTCACAGTCAGTTATAAAACATTCACTAGGAGGCAATCTATAGCGCACAAAAATCTACTTCAGTACTTCACAATATCAGATTCTGGAGGCATTTAGACTACTTTGAAGGAGCAACATGGCAGAGCATTTGAGTTGGGAGCAAAAAGGCATAAGTTAATAAAATATTACAGTTACTCTTAAAGAGAGCAAATAGTTTGAGTTCCCCAGAGGAGTCGATTCAATGCAATAGGTTAGGCCAAAGTCAATGGGCTAAAGTTGTGTATAGGATAAAGCAGTTCTGGAAGTTAAACAGAAAGGTCTTTGGCAAAGTTCTCAGAAGTAGTTTGTAAAAGAAAGTTCATATGTTGGGTCACAAGCTGACTAGGCCTGCAAGTTGCCAAAGTTTCAAGCACTTTTGCAGTGAGAGGTAAGTTCTTGCGGTCAGGTTTTCACAGTACCTCCCAATGAAGAAAAAGATGCAGCGGAAGTCTGTTCCTGGCAGTTCCTGCAGATCTAGCTGTTCCTGAGCCTCAGTCGTGGGGACAAGAGGGAGGACGTTGGGGACTCCTGGACTGGGCAAAAAGCTGGCAAAGGCAAATCTCCAATTCCGGTAGCTGTAGTAAAGCACAAACTGGTGGCCTTCTCCCTGGCTATTCGGTTTCCTGCAGCACTCGGAGGAAAACACAACCAGCTCCAAGAACAGTATCCAGGTGGCTTACGAGTTGATCCCACCAACTCAAAGGGAGAAGTCGTCCTTGCAGGGCTTCGCTGTTGAGATGAACTTGGCGATTTGGATCTGCAGCAGAGCTTCACTGGGCAAACCAAAGGTCCAGGAGTTGCAGAAGCCGTCCTCTTCCAGCTCGTCTTCGGTTCTTTCATTCCAGTGGTCGACTCTAGATAAAAGGTGACTCTTGGCTTGGAAGGCAGTTTCCTCCCATTCATTCTATCTGCCACTCACCTTGCCGGACAGTCAGCCAGCCAATCACAGAGTGCATTTGGGTCTCCTAGGATACTAAGCACAGGGAGTTTCAGACACTCGGGCGCCAGAGGCAGTCTTCAGTCCTGAAGACTGCCAAAAGGCGTAGGAACAAAGGGACCAAACCTGGTTTGGCATGCAGAGAAACTCTAGAAGAACCTTTCCAAAAAGAAATGGTGAAAAAAAAAGACGACCAGACCTGTTTAAACAAAGGAGGCTCAGACACCATCTTGAAAAACATGGCTCCCGCGATTTAACGCTACTAGTGTTCGCGGTCGGGAAAAAATCATGGTAGTTTTGTAAAACCACTGCCACCAGCCATCGAGAGGGAAAGGGTATAATTTCACTGCTACACGAGTCTAGACATAGGGTATACTAAGTAACCCCTCCATCATATGGTATGAGTGTGCTGTGTCTAGGAATTTGGAAAGACTAGTAAAGTCAATTTCACTTACTTTCTCTGAAAAACACTTTATCCCAGAGAAGGTATTTAAACCATAGGACAGCCTGAAAGGCTTCCCTGTGTCACTGCACTGAGGGTGCTGTGTGACATGAAAAGCTGATGCCTACAGAGTGGTCTAAAACTCCAAAGAACACAAGTGTAAAACATCAAAATACGAGAGTGGGAAAAAAGGCTCTCTCCAGGTAAAAAAAATCAAGTCCTCAAAATCCAAAGTTGCTGGGGGTCTCCAAGGTGAATTGGAATTAGCACATTTGAGAATTCACCCCAACAGGCATCATCTTTACATTGTGACACAAAGCACCTTAAGTGCAGTGACACAGGGAAGTCTTTCAGAGTTCCCAAAGGTTTAAATACCTTCTCTTGGTGACACTGTTGCCAAGAACAGTGAGGTGAAATTGACAGTACTTTTATCTTGTAACTTTCTAGACCCAGCAGACACCATCTTACAATAGGGTGCTGGAGGGGTTACTTAGTAGCCCCTTTGTCTAGTTTCTCATGTACCAGTTTTAGGTTACCCCTTCTACAATTCATGGCTGGTGGCAGTGGTTTACTTTTTACTACCATTGTGTGTTTTTACTGTGGGCTGCGTTCGCAGCTGCAGTAAGGCACCCATGGGTGCCCATTGTCAAAATGGCACCTGTCTTTTTGCCATTTCTTGTCAGAAAGGTCCTTGAGATTTACTGTGCGCCAAACCAGGTTTTTTTCCCCTTTGTTTTGTCTTTGGTGGTACTCACAAATGCAGCCCGCTTGTGGCTCCAGTATATCTGGGAGGAGCAGGTATTAGGGAGAATTCTTAGAAATATGGTAATTCCCTCCGCCTTAGAGACCCCCAGCAACTTTGCTGGATTTTCAGGACTTGATTTTTTTAACCTGAGAGAGCAAGGCTTCCCAGTCTCCCATGCATTTTAATGTGATTTTGAACTACTTTTGGTTGAGTCCGACACACTACATAGGCATCTTTTACATTGTGTCACAAGTGCAGGGAAGTCTTCAGATTTTCCAAAGGTCTAAATACCTTCTCTGGGATAAACTACCGTTTCCCAGAGCAGTAAAGTGAAATTGACTTTGCGTACATTTGTAACTTTCTAGACCCAGCACACCATCTTACAATAGGGATGTTGAGGGGTTACCTAGTATCCCCTTTGTCTAGCTTTTCAAGTAACATTTTTATACATGTGGCAGTGGTTTCGTTTTAACTACTGTGGTGTGCATTTTCCATGGGCTGCGTTTTTTGTGGAAAGGTCCTTCTAGAGCTCTACTCTGCGCGCCAAACCAGGTTTGGTCCCATTGTTCGCTTTGCCGTGCAGGATTCACAAGTGAAGCCCGCCTCTGGTTCCAGGGGGGCTGGGGTAGGCAGGAAGTGAGGGAGGTGCCTGAAACACTCCTAGGAGAACCAAATGCATTCTGTAGTGATTGGTCGACTGTCTAGCTGTCAGTCACCCAGCAGGGTGGCTGTCCTTGCCAGGCTGGAATGAATGGGATAGAACTGAATAAAAGGCAAGGCTTTTGGCTTGGAAGGCAGTCGACCACTGGACGAAGTAACCGAAGGAGGACACCTGCTCCAACTCCTGGACCATTGGTTTGCCCGGTGAAGCCCTGCTGTTGTGCTGAAACTCCAAATTTGTAGCGACAGAAGCCCCTGCAAGGACGACTTCTCCCCTTGAGTTGGTGGGACCAATCAAAAGTAAGCCACCTGGACATCCTTCTCAGCGCTGGTTGAATTTCCACAGAGCTGCTGCTGGAAACCGTATAGCCAAGGAGAACACCAGCTTGTGTGTTGCTTTTAAGCTGGCCAAGAGCTCCAGGAAGATCCTCCGGACTCCCAGGAAGTAGGACTGACCAAGCCTGAGCCCCCTCAGAGTGCGGGACCCCTGAAGCAAGGAAAGTCCATCTCGACAGCCAAGAACTGCTGTTATGCTATTTGCGGTAGTCCCAAGGAGCTGGAACAGTGATATCTGCAGTGCTGCACAGGAACAGGAGTCATCTGCTGCACATTTTCTTCAATACAAAGGTATTGTCAAGTCCGACAGAACTTCACTCTTGTTGTAGAGTTGCTTGCATCTTTTACCTTTCACAAGTCTAAAAGCTTGTGGCCCATTTGATTCTTCTTTCTTCAAAGACTTCTAAAAACAGTGTGCAAAAACTGTCTACTTACCTGCAAAGAAGTAAGTCAGTTCAGCTAGACTTTTACTTAGCCTTTTTCACTGAATGACTCTTCTTGGAGGGGCTCAAAGTATTTGCCTGCTTAAGAATATTTGTGGTGTCTTGTATATTCTAAATAACTTTTGCATTTAGAATAGTGTTGAATTTGGTAAAAGGAAAACAGTGAGCTATTAATGTCCCCAGCACCCTAGCTATTAAGTCACCCGAGTGTAGGTTGTGTCTGTGGGCCATCCCAAAATTATCTTTACTGGTTTAGAAACTAAGTGTACAGTATTGAGTTGTATTTGTGCGTTAGTCTGTTTGTATAGTGCTCCCTTCTGAAGGCTTATTCTAAGCGATAAGTTAATTGTTTATTCAAGAAACATTGTGCAAGTTTATTTGAAGGCTTGTCACTGAATCTGTACAACTCCCATACAGCTCATATTGACCCCTCTTGAGATAAACCTGGCAGCTCAATACGCTACCAAAACTGCAGTACAAGCTTAAAGGCTGGGATTCCTATACCTGTATTCTGAGTTGTGTTTAGTGCACCCAAAGGGTACTGCATACAAACTTTGCCTAACAGAAAGTGGGGCGGTGCCCAAAACTCCCTGTGCTTAATCCCCTTGTTTACAGGAATGCACCCAAAAGGGATTGGCCAGCTGTCCGTCCGGACAGCCACCCTGTGCGATTGACAGCTAGGCTGGAATGAATGGGAGAAACCTGCATAAAAAAGGCGAGGCTTTTGGCTTGGAAGCCAGAGTCCACCACTGGGCTAAGGAATCCGAAGAAGAACTTTGAAGAGACACCTGCAGCAACTCCTGGACCGTTGAAGCCCTGCTGCTGTGCTGAAGCTCCGAATTTGTTTCAAATAGTGAAGTCCTACAAGGACAACTTCTCTTGAGTTTGTGGGACCAATCAACTCTAAAGTGAACTTGTTTCGACATCCTCTCGGAGAGGGCTGTACTTCCACTGCTGCTGGAACCAAAAAGCCAGGGAGAGGAACACCAAATTTAGTGGATCACTTTTAAGTCAGACCCGAGCGCCAGGAAGATCCTCTTGACTTCCCTGAAGCAGGAATGACCAAGCCTGAGCCATAACAGAGTGTTGGACCCCAGATGCGAGGAAAGTCTGAAGTGGTATCCGAGAACCACAGTGTTGCCATTTGCTGTCAGACGCGAGGAGCTGAAACCGCAAAGGGCAGCTGAATTGAAGTTTGCCATTGCTGCCGCTGACTTTCCCCAGAGTCCTCAGACGTCCTCCCTTTTGTCCCCACAACTGAGGCCAGGAACGAAAGGATTTGCTGAGCTGTACAGGAACAGAAGCCAGGTGGAACCATTTCTTCGAGCCAAAGGTACTGTAAAGTCTAAGAGAACTTTACTCTTGTTGTGTAGCCTTACTTGCTCTCAGTTGAGACTTGTCCTGGTTGCCCTTGCAGAGTTGCTTACAGCTTTGCCCCCCACAGCTTGTGGCCCTTCAAGTGAATCTCATTTCTACAAACTTTTCTAAAAACATTATGCAAGACTTACCTGCAAAGAAGATCTTCAGTTCCCCTAGAGTTCGATCAAATATTGGCTGTCCTTGCTCGCTGAGACACTCCTTACCTTTGACTCTGCCTTGACCCCCTTCCCCCAGGAAAGGCCAAAAATGTACTTCACATTGGAAGGTTTTAAAAGTACTTACCTGTTCATGAATTGTTAACCTACTGTTTTATTCAGATATCTAACCTTTGCACCAAACTTAGTATTGCTCTAAATGTACCAGTAATAAATCAATGTCCAGTGTCCTAGCTAATTAAGTCACAGGTGGTTGTAGGAAGTGTGTGTGCCATCCCCAATGGGTATCGGATTTAGAGAAACTAAGTGCGTTTTGAAGTGTATTAGAATTGTTACATGTTTTGCTCCCTTCTGGAGGCGGCTTATATAACACTGTTAAATAGTTTAATCAAGAAACCTTGAGTGGGTTTATTTGAATAACTGTCACTGTGAATGTGTCAGAACCCTACTGCTCACATGGACCCCTCTTGAGATAAGCCTAGATACTCAGCCACACTACCAACTTGTGTAGTACAGACTTATACCAAAGGTTTAGTTCCCACTGCTCAAGGCAAAGGTTGCTATAGTCTTCCAAAGGATACTGCACACAATCTTGCCTAACAGGCAATTATATACACTAAGGCAGAGATAATTATGTACTTTAAAAAATAGAAAGATAATGGATCGCTTTGTAATATTCTTTGGCCAACTAACAATTGTAGTAACTTTAAAATAGCATTCGTAGTAAGTAACAAATCACTTATAAAAGGTTAACAGTTTGCATACGTTTCAGATGACTTTACCAACTTTGAATCATTTTATTCCAGCCTACCTTAACAAACCCAACCCTATCTTATATGAGTCAGTGTTCAGCTGGGTCATTGGGCCACCAGTGGCAATAGGTGGAGCAGGAAAGGCGGGAAAGCAGGGTAAAAGGTTCAGGTATGGCAGAGTCTAGCAGGAGTCTCTCCCAGTATTGCAGATGATTAAAGTTTTACAAAGGCAAGCAAATCAGTGTTCCTTGTAGGTTTGCCCCGAGGACCAGTGTCCCAAGGCAGGGTTAGAGTACAACAGGTTGTCCACCCAGATGTAACTAGGGACGACCTGCAGGGGTACGAGAAAACTAGCTGCCACCTCCAGGATCAAGCAACCAACAGTTTTGTACCAGGGGTAGGACAGTACCTTCAGGTGAAGAAACAGTTCCTGCAGGATGGTTTGAGTAGTGAGAGGTAAGGGTGTTTTTCTTAAATCCTTCATAAAACTATCCCTTGGTATACAGGTCCCAGTTTCTAAAGTCCAACTGGTGTAAACTTCATAAGACAGCTCTTGGTTTTAGGGCCCATACTACCCAAGTCAGTAGAGTAGCAGAGCAGTCAGGCTCATTTTAGGAGGGAAGAAAGAGCTGTAGAACAGTACAAATCAGCACACAGACCCAAGGAAACTCTTACTCAAAGTTGTATCAAAAACAATTTATATATACTGTTGGGGAGAGGAGGTATACCCCGCCCCCTGTACCATTCCCACACCAGGTACATGTTGTATGAGCTAAGGGGGTGGGGGCAGGGGAAGACCTCTCCAACCCTCCTGTACTTATTTTGCATCTTCCATTTTAACAGAAGTTCATAAATGCTTGCAGTTTGTACTCTATTTGTGTCCACCATCTTTTTCTAGGCCCTCTGCTGAAATAGTCACTCTCCCAGTGCAGTGCACAGGTAGCCCTCACCCCCTCCACCCGCTCAGTGCGACTCTTGTTCTCACAGAAACACGGCTATTCATTGTTGCCATTAGCAAGTATCAAGTACTGTCATAATGCATTCATCCTAGAACATGAGTCCAAGACCTGCGCTGTCCCCAGCTCCCCCATCCATCTCTGCTGACCGACTCCTGCCCTCTCCATGCCAAGCCACATTCCATTGAACCCATTTTCCCATACCCCCTTTGAAAACATATCACCAGTCCCTCCCCAGGACCACCTTAAGTTCATACACCCAATCCAGAGTGGCCATATATTCTGCCAACATAAACATCTGTCCCCAATCTGTTTGAAACCTTGAGGCCCACAGAGACCACAAAAATCTGAGATCATCCCTTCTGATCAGGCACCCAGAGAAACAACTGCTAATCCAATGCTCCCATAAAACGCATGGGTTAGAAGGCACCCATTTCACACCATAGCCTCTTTTCATGTGGTAGTTTACACCAGTCATTTCTTGCATGCCAAGTTTTGTTAGTTCAGTTAGACAGCTCTACATCTCTGAAGAACTTCGCCTGAGCATCACCCTGCAAGGATGAGCCCAGCTGACCATGTGTACAGTGACGTATGGAGACAGCAACCAATGGGACCCAGGCTTCCTCTATGTAACTGGAAGTAGTAAATGTGCATAGCCAATCCTGTCTGTTGGACTGTCTTATGTATGTGTTAGGCATAATTTGAATGCAGTACCCTCTAGGAACACTACAAACAACTAGGACTACAGGTATAGGCAAACCAACCTTTGTGTAGTACAAGCTTATACCAGTTTTGGTAGCGTGTTGAGCAGCCAGGATTATCTCAAGAGGGGAAATGTGAGCAGTAGCGTTAAATCTTTACACAAGTTCTTAGGAGTCTTTCATAAATAAAGAAAAGAGGCAGCTGACGACTTCTGTTCCTGTGCAGCACTGCAGATCTCACTATTCCTGGGCCTCAGTCGTGGGGACAAGAGAGGACGTCGGACTCCTGCAATGCACCGGAACTGTCAATACCCGCAACCAGCAAACTTGACTTGCAGTGGCGGATTCGCATTTCAGCTCCTCGCATCAACAGCAAATAGCAACAACGTGATTCCTGGCTGTCAAGATGGACTGTCCTTGCTTCTGGGGTCCTGCACTCTGCTGACGGAGCTCAGGCTTAGTCAGTCTTGCTTCCTGGGAAGCCATAGAATCTTTAGGCCAGCATAAAAGTAATGCACACAATCTGGTGTTCCTCTCCCTGGCTATACGGCTTCCAGCAGATACTATGTCCATGTGGTTTACTTTGGAGTGGATTGTCCCGCCAACTCAAAAGGGAGAAGTCCCCCTCGCAGGGGCTTCGTCGATGCGAACTTGGTGTTTCTGCAATGCAGCAGGGCTTCAATGGGCAAACCAACGGTCCAGGAGTTGCAGCAGGCGTCCTCTTCAAGCTCTTTGGTTCCTTCGGCCAGTGGTAGACTGCCTTTAAAACCAAAATTCTCGCCTTTTATTCAGTTCTCTCTGATTCATTCCAGCCTAGCTGGAAGTCACCCAGCAGGATGTCTGTCCTTGCTGGACAGTCAGCCAATCATGCCAGAGTGCATTTGGGTCTCCTAGGAGACTAAGCACAGGGAGTTTCGGGCACATCCCTCACTTCCTGCCCACCCCAGACACTCAGGCGCCAGAGGCGGTCTTCAGTCCTGAAGCCCACCAAAAGGCATAGAAACAAAGTGACCAATCCTAGTTTGGCATGCAGAGACAAACTCGAGGGACCTTTCCAAAAAGAAAGTGAAAAAAGAAGACTGGGACCTGTTTAAACAAAGGGGGCTTAGGCACCATCTTGAAAAACATGGCGCCCAAAATTCTTAGCTACTGGTGTTCGCGATCAGGAAAAATCATGGTAGTTTGTTGTAAAACCACTGCCACCAGCCATTTCAATAGCAAAGGGTAGCATTTGACTGCAACATACGTTTCTACTAGGTAACCCCTCCAGCAATCTATTGTAAGATAGTGTGTGCTGGGTCTAGGAATTTAAAGACTAGTAAAGTAAATTTAACTTTACATTCTCTGGGAAACAGTAGTTTATCCCAGAAAAGGCATTTAAACATTGGGAGAGCCTAGAAAGGCTACCCTGTGTTACTGCATTGAGGGTGCTGTGTAAAACAAAAGATGCCCATGGAGTTCTGAAAACAATAGAACACAAGAGTAAAACTCACATCAAAATACATGATTGGGAAAAAAAGGCTCACTCTAGGTTAAAAAAAAAATCAAGTCCTCAAAATCCAGCAAAGTTGCTGGGGGTCTCTAAGGTGAAGGTAATTGCACTCCATGAGAATTCTCCAACAGTGTGGTGTTTTTATAATTGTGATTTCATATAATGTGTTCGTACTTATTGACCCCTAGATTTATCTGGGCCTACCTGTATTTAAATAAATCTTTTATTTTTACATATAGTGTTTCTCTGGACCATTTGTATTACAATGTCATTTGTACTGATTCTACAGCCCTCTCTCCCTCCTAAAATAAGTCTGGCTGCTCAGTCTAAGCTACCACGTACTCAGGTGGTACAGCCTTATACTAAGAGTGGGGTCTTGTACTGCCTCAGTTGAATGGTTTTATGAAGCCCTTAGTTGGACTTCAGAAAAACTGTCCCAACACCACCTCTCCCCACAGTACCTTTGGTATGAAGAAATGTTCGTGGCTTGATTCTCCTCGATGTGGCAGGGCTGGACCAGACCTCTGGATTCCTTGGTCTGGTGACGAAAGGCAGCACAATCGACCAGATCTCTCAGCAGCAGTCTCGAGGGGGACCTATGGCATGATTTCTTCGGCTTTTCTGGTCAATCTGCTGTTGTGGCGCCTTTGATGCAGCACACACAAAGGACACGAATTGCCGGGTCAATCGTCGATCCCTGGAGTTCTGCACTCTGGTGAGGGGCCTTGGATAGTTGGATTGCATCTCTGAAGAGTCCTCTGGAGCTCAGACTTGGAAGGATTCAGCCTTGACAAGACGATACACCAAGATTGGGTCAGAGGTTTCCTGGTATTTGCGATCTGCAGCTCTTGAACGCCGCAGCACCTTGGGAGATGGCTCGGAATGTAGTTAGTCTTAGGGCTCGTTGTTGCCACCAGTCAAAGGGAAGTAGTCCTGCTCTTCAGAGTTCCTGTAGCAGAAATCTGGGTCCGGACAGTAGTGGTCACTTCAGTGTTGCAAAGGGTCTGCAAGCATATCTGGTCATCTTCGGTTACTTCAGTTTTCATTTCAGTGGTCAACATACCTTTCACCTCAGGAATCTTATTCAGTGTCAGCACACTCCACTGCAATCTCTTAGCAGTTTACAGACAGGGGCATATGGCTGTCCAATCAGGACAGTCAGACCCCCTCACCCCCACCCCCAGTGGGAGCTGGTCCCATTCAGGCACCAAGGCAGACAGAGCACAGGAATTGAAAAATTCCTCAACCTTGAGCCTAGGTGCGGCCAACCAATGTTTCCCACCAAAGGCAAAACGCACAGACCTCCCACTCCCAGAATGGTAACAGGGCTAACAAAGCACAACCACGCTAGCAATGGCGAAAAAAAAAATAAAGGAGCCACCAAGTTAGTACTTAGGTGACCCTTTTGTGCACAACCAAGACTATAGTCTTAAGTAAAATAGCACAATAGTTGTTAGAACATATCCACTGCCACCAGCCATAACTACAGGGTCGTGTAAGAGTAAAAAGTCACAGGGGCAGAGATAAGGGTGACTGCCAATCTATGTGGAGTGCCAAGGGGATACTTGGTAAACACCACCTTACCAGAATAAAGTTTTAGGTTTCATTACAGCCTCCCCATCACCAGCATTCCATGCTATGGTCAATGTTAATGGTGCACATAATCTGAACATTTGGTTCAATTAGTGCATACACAAGCCATTAGTGTCACTTGCCATCGATAAGATACATTATGGGGAAAAAAGTAGACTAGAGAAAAAAGGAGCGCTTTTAGGTGTGTCTAAGAGATTGGAGCCAATTACATACAGCCCAAATTTTACAGGGAAATATAATTCCATACATCCTATGGAGACATAAAAAGGCCAACCATAAAAAATAAGAAAAGGGGTGAGGGGTGAAAGATTCACAATGACCTAGGAATAAGGAAAACTACTCCAGCAAAAAGTTCTGGGGTTGACAAAGGTCAAAGCAGGATCATAATTCTGATAATCTTACCCAATAAGTTAAGATTTTCATAGTAATGGCAAATCTTCCTGACCTGCGTCAACCCCAGAACTTTTTTGCTTTACTGGTGGATTCTTTTTCCTTGCACCTCAAAGTGGTACCCTTTATCCACAAAGAATATTAGTCTTTTTATGGGTGTCATTTTTTAGACTCTCCCTAGTGTCTTTTTAAAGTTATCCTCTTAGACAACTTTTGGGCAATAAGTGCCTGTTGCTGGGTTGCCCTAGGGACTCCCCTTTAAACATTCTCTGGCTAACCTTGAGAACTACAGTTCAAGGGTAGAAAGGATCTTGAAATCCCAATACATTTTATTTGGTGAAACTAGCACACCCCACCTAATGTGGAGTGCTGAGGAGATACAATGTATCCCCTTTCACGCTACAACTAAAAATTCTAATACAGGGACAAGCTTACCTTAGATGGTACGTGCCAGAGATAGCTTACACTAATTCGGTGCATCTTCACCGCAGGCTGTATTCACAGCTGCAGTAAAGACACCCAATGGTGCTCATTTTACCAAAATGGGCCCAGTCTTGTTTTTCGTCATGTTAGCGTTTCTTGCCCTTCCTTACCCTGACATCCAGGGTGGGAAATTACTTTGTGTGATTTTCATCTTTGGCAGGAGTCCCCTGGATTCCCCGCCCAGGCTCCAGTCTGTCTTTGAAGGAAGCGAGGGAGGAGTCCAAAACTCTACAGCACTTTGTCTTCCTCCTTGCCTGAATGGGGACACATCCCAGCGGGAGGATGGGTGTCCCGATTGGACAACCAGGCCGCCTGTTAAATGCAAGGAGAGAATGCAGAAGTTGTGCTGTATTTCCTGTTAAATACTCAGAACCTGGAAGCTGACAAGTTGACCACTGGAACCAAAAACAAAAGGAAAAAGGCAAAGCGGCTGAGACAATTTCCAGCAACCGGAGAGCCTGCTGTGTAACCCGAGCCTGCTGTAGCCCTTCCTTCCAATATACCTGGGGACTCTGAAAAGGACGACCCTGACCTAGAACCTGGCGAGACTCACTAAACTCTAGAAGACATGCATTTTGAGCATTCCCACACCATGCTGCGACCTTGCGGGCTGCAATACCCCAAAACTCTGAGACCTCAAGCAATTTTGCGGTGCGCTGTCTTCCAAATTTCACGGAAACTTCGTGGGCATCCTGGTGCATCTCCAGAGACACGAAACAAGTCTGAAAAGTCCAAACAGAGTGCTGGACCTTTGTAATGCAGAGAATCCGACCAGCGATATTCTGTCTTCTGTGCTACTGTAAAAGGCGCCAAATCCACAGAACTGCTTCCAGCCACAAGGACAACCTTGCCTAGAGCAGTCCATTGATCCCTGCTGCAAAGTCCCTTCCAAGGTCCTGTTTTCAGTCACCACAACAAAAAATCCACTGCCCTGATTTTTAGCTGCAGATCCTGAAGTAGTCCTGCTGCAAAATCTGTGCTGGGGTACTGTGCTGGCTTGGGTATTTACTTACATTAAGTGTCTTGTGATTCCTGTGTAGTTGTGGGGGTGTTTTCTGCGATTGGGAGCCCTCACGTCAAGTTCACCCAGTTACACTGCTGGAATCCTCCTAGGTTGTCTGAAGCCCCTGGACCCTCAACTCTAAAGTAAAATGCTACCTGTTTGATGAACAGTCTTCCTGAGGAACTATGACTTTTGCTACTTAAACTATCCTGACACTGCCTTTTGAACACTAGACCCCAGTGGGCCGCCCTCCCCCTTCTGCCACCGAGAACACTCGTGCTCCAAGAATAAGGGAAATACGTTTAAAGGATTCAGCCTTTTGCCAAGAAAACAGCACAAGTGATTCAAAGCAACTAAAAAAGTTGGTTGGTAACTGAGTTAACAGTTCCAAAAGTGCTTACTTTGAATGTGTGTTGCACTATCAAGGTAACATCTTTCTTTCCTTAGAAACGGTTTTGCCATTCTAACAGAAAGTAGATCTAAGGGTATATTACTCACCTGCGATTTGATTGCGACTCTTCCCAAACATAATGCTGTTGGTTTCACTTTATTATTCCTGTTAGGATAATTGTGTTCTCCAACTTGGTCTTGCTTCTGACATGTGGTTAGCCTGTCCAGAATAAGTCTGCATTAGGTTTTACCTACATAGAATAGCTTTGAGTCATTCATAAAGTGTAACACTGGGTTCTGCTTTCCTTGTTTTAGACAGACAAAACGTCCTCGGTTTATACCTGTCCCAAGTTGTGGATAGCTCCTTGAAAAAGTAAATGGTTTTACTTACCTTGAGTTAGATGTGTGCCATCCAAAAATAAGCTGCAATAGTTATTGCTTATCTCAATATGTGTTTCACAGATCCCAAAAGCACCGGTAATTGAATATTACATCCTTATATTTTACTCACCTAGTATATCTGAAAACTAGTTCTAGGTTTTTACTGCACCTAAAATAAATGTTCCACTATTCACAAAACGTATACTGACCAGTTGACAGATTATGTGATTTGTTGCTGAGCGTCACGGTACAACTGGTAGGGTCGACTACCGTTGCATTACTGAATGTAATCTGAAAGTACCCATTGGTTTTTACCCCAAGAATAGGTGTGACCTATACTGAATGTGTATTAAAAGGTTTGACTTCCCTAGAACTACTGTTAGGTATTTCAAATAAGGTTTATACTAGTGTCTGTGTACCCTCAAGCATAGTGCGTTTTTAGGATTATAATTACATGTGTGATAGTACTTGTTCGGCAAGACTGTATGCAGTACCCTGGAGACTGCACCAGCCTTGTCCTCTTGCCAATAGTTATCCCAACCTTTGGTATAAGCATGTACTACACAAGTTGGTAGAGTGACTGAGCAGCCAGGCTCATCTAAAGAGGGGTCAATGTAAGCTGTAAGGCTGTAACAGACTTTCACAGTGAAAAGTATCCAAATAAAAACTTCTACTCAAGGTTTGATTAAACATTTAACAGTCAGTTTGAATAAGCCTTCTTTAGAAGGGAGCAAATATGTAACAAAATATACTTCAAAAATACAGTTTCAATAAATCAGTAGATCCCATTTGGGATGGCAGACACTTTCTACACCCTGAGGTGACTAATTAACTATGACACTGGACATCGCTATATCACTTGAACATTTAGAGTAATACTGAGTTTGGATTTAAAGGAAAAGGCTAGAGGGAAGAAACCATGGTTAACAAGTTTCTCAAACAGGTAAGTATTTTTGAACCCCCCACCCCTCCTCCCCAAGATAATGTAGATGAACCCTTTCCCAGCTACACAAGTGAAGAATGTATGACTTTGGAGGCACAGATCTAAACACAGTCCGAGGTTAGAAGAGTCTTCAGGGAGCCAGGACAGCCAATGTCAATTGAGCGAAGTCTAGGGGAGCTGGGGTGGTTCTTGAAGGCAAGTAAAGCTGGGAGGCTTGTGATGGGCACAAATGCAAGCAACTTCAAGGGGCAGACAAAGCAAGTAAGAGCTAGCAATGCTACACAGCAAGAGCTAAGTACCCCTTAGTTTTACAGTACCTTTGGTCTAAAGAAATAGGTTCCAGCTGGTTTCTGTTCTTGTAGTCTACATCCTGTTCTGGTTGTATACTAAAGGACCTTGGGAGAATTGACCTAATTTAGGTCAATTAGGACATGTATGTGGGGGGAATCCCCCTCGGCAACCCCTCACCCAATTCAAAACCCCACCCCCCCAATCCCCTTATATTATTTATAATCCAAAACCAACCCAATACATATATAAAATAACTAAAATATAAAG
This sequence comes from Ambystoma mexicanum, assembly GCF_040938575.1. NCBI lineage: Eukaryota > Metazoa > Chordata > Amphibia > Caudata > Ambystomatidae > Ambystoma > Ambystoma mexicanum. Next base: position 1,551,332,137 of record NC_090932.1, read on the forward strand.
GTCAATTGTGAAAGGTCAATTTGGGTAATATCCCTGTTCCTAGCCCTCAGTCATGGGGACGAGAGGAAACGTCTGGGGACCCCTGCACTACGTTTCGAAGGTCAGCTGCAGTGAAATGGCAAACTTCAGATCAGCGGCACTTTGCGGTTTCAGCTTCTTGCGCATAGCACCACCGTGGCTCTCGGATACCTTATGGGCTTTCCGCACATCTGGGGTCCAGCACTCTAGAGGGGGCTCAGGCTTGGTTAGTCCTGCTTCATGTGACTCTGGAGGATAGTTCTGGAGCTTGAGTTGGACTTCATTACTCACTCGATTCTGGTGCTCCTCTCCCTAGCACTTCAGTTCCTGCAGCAGCAATGGAAGAACAGCCAGCTTCGAGAGGATTTCCAGATGAGCTTGTCTTGGGGTCGATTGGTGCCATCAACACAAGGGGAGAAGTCGTCCATTGCAGGGCTCCTCTAGTTGAGGCGAATTCTGAGCTTCAGCACTGCAGCAGGGCTTCACCGGGCAAACCAATGTTCCAGGAGTCGCAGCAAGAGTCTTTCAAGTTCTCCTTTGGATTCCTTCATCCAGTGGTCGCCTGCCTTCTGTCCTAAAGACCTCACCTTACATTGTATTGTGTTGTGTTACATCGTGGCGCATTGAGGTCACTTGTGTGGCCTCAATGCGCTTTTTAATCGGTTGGAACACCCATGGCGTCATTGATTGTAGTCAATGTGGTGGGAAATTCTAGGTAGTTTAGCTTAGGAGATGTGCATGTTGCCGTTCTAAGACTTGGGTGGCTGGCAAGGTTCGACCAAGCAGCCCAAGAGGGGTAAGGCACGTGGGTAAGTGCCGTTGAGGGTTTGAGCTAGATTACTATTGCTGAGAGTCTGCGAGGCCAGCTATACCAGGCTCCTTTTGGGTGGTAGTCAATGTATGCTAGTAGCAGAGGTGTTGAGGCACGTTTGGACGGCTGTGTGTGATGCTAGACCTGACGTGCATAGCAATAGCCGTTTTCTATCGTGCATGGATGCTTAGCCATGCCTGCAGCCTGTGTCCACACTAGTGGTGTGAGACATGTACTGTAAGCTACAAATTTGTTCAGCTGGGGCGATATTTGTCCAGGTCTAAAATTGGAAATCCTATACCAATGGGTCTAGGATTCACAATGTAGCATGTTTCAGTTTTTATTAAACAGATTGAGGCTACACGTAGGTTTGAGAATCCTGTATAGTGAGAGGCCTAGTTTGCCAATATAGTATGCATCATAAACAAAGGAGGCTACAAGCAAAGAAGGTGGCTACAACTAGATTCGAGAATCCTGTATGGTGGGGGAGAGGCCCAGGCCTCACAAGGCTGTAGCTTTCAACAAATAGTAAAGTCGGTTTACTTAATATAACAGTCAATTGTTTGTTAAACCTAGATATGGGAGTACATTTGTAGTGGCAATTGCTAGTACGGAGAATTCCGAGTGATGATGGTGAATAATCGCAGTGATTCCTTAGTGAAGGGCGTGTGCTAGCCTGGGCCAATTAATGTTTGTGGTCTTGTGTGTGTACCGGGGGCACGGCGAGTGTTGCAGGTGTGCCACAGCAAAAGCTGCTGGCTTACTGGTGTTAGGCAAGATTGTTTGCAGTACTCTTTGGGTGCACTACAACCACCCTGATGACCTGGAAATAGAAACCCAACCTTTGGTATAAGTCTGCACTACAAAGGTTGGTAGCGTGTGCAGCAGCCAGGCTCATCTCAAGAGGGGTCAATGTGAGCTGTAGGGAGTTCGTTTGATTACTTGTCACTGTGAATCTCCAACACATGGTTTGATAAAACAATTATTAATTTGTCAGTTAAAATAAGCCTTCTTCAGAAGGGAGCAATATCTAACACCACACAACTATACTTCATAAGTACACTCTTAGTTATCTAAATCAGCAAATACCCATTTGGGATGACAGCACTACCTACACCCTCAGGTGCCTTCAATAGCTGGGGTGAGGTTGGCATTAATATATCACTGTTGCATTTAGAATAGTCTTGGGAGTACTGCTAAAGAGAAGAGAGTTCTGAATAAAACAAGTATTCACAGTTATTCTTAAGTAGGTGAGTACTTTCAAAACAACCCCCCCATGCAAAGCCTAACTCTTTCCTTGAAGGAAGGCAAGACATCAGCAGAAGAGTAGAGTTTCAGGTAGCCTAGGCCAGCCAATGTTAAGTTAACAAAAGTCAGGGTGAACTGAAGCACTTCTTGTAGGAGGGTAGCAAGTATTTTCCAATGTTTAAAAAGTCTAGGTAGAATAGAAGAAAATCAAAGTAATGTCACAGTCTGATTAGGCTTGTGAAGTAAAGCTGGCAGCAACTCTACACATGCAACCAAGCAAGTCTGAAGACAAGTGGCTACACAACAAGAGGTAAGTTCAACCTAAAGGTACTGTAAAGTCTGAAGAAAAATTGTGGCAGATGACTTCTGTTGCTGTGCAGCTCTGCAGATCTCACCGTTCCAAGGCCTCAGCCGTGGGGACCAGAGGGAGGATTTCTGGGGACTCCTACACTGCAATGGGACGGTCACCGCTACAACCGGCAAACGTCAAACAAGTGGCTGTTCGGTTTTTCAGCTCAGAGTCTACTGCAAATAGCAACACTGGTTGTCGAGATGGGCTTTCCTTGCATCTGGGGGTCCCTCATTCTGGGGGGGCGGGGGACGGGGGGGTGCTCAGGCTTGGTCAGTCCTGCTTTCTGGGAGTCGGAGGATCTTCCTGAGCTCTTGGCCAGCTTAAAAGCAAAGCACACAAACTGGTGTTCTTCTCCCTGGCTATACGGTTCCAGCAGCGACTGCAGTAAATACTCAACCAGCATTGAGAGGATGTCGGATGGCTTACTTTGGAGTTGGTTGGTCCCACCAACTCAAAGGGAGAAGTCGTCCTTGCAGGAGCTTATGTTGATACGTTGGAGTTGCAGCACAGCAGCAGGGCTTCACCGGGCAAACCAACGGTCCAGGAGTTGCAGCAGGCGTCATCTTCAAGTTCTCCGGATTCCTTCGTCCAGTGGTTGAGACTGCCTTCCAAGCCAAAAAGACTTGCCTTTTATGCATCTTGCTCCCATTCATTCCAGCTTAGCCGTCTGGTCACCCAGCAGGGTGGCTGTCCTTGTCAGACAGCGAGCCGGCCAATCACCTAAGAGTGCATTCCTGTCTCATAGGAGACTAAGCACAGGGAGTTTGTCATCTCCTTTGCTTCCTGCCCCTGCCAGACACCCTGGAGCCAAAGGCGGGTTCACTCGTTAAGCCTGCCAAACAAACACAAAGGGACCAAAGCTGGTTTGGCGCGCAGAGTAAATCTCAAGGACCTTTCCACAAAGAAATGGCGAAAAAGACCAGGGCCATTTTGACGAAAATGGCACCCGTGGGTGCTTTACCGTGGCTGCGAACGCAGCCAGCAGTACATTCCCATAATGGTAGTAAAAAAGTAAACTACTGCCACCAGCCATACCTTGAGGGAAGGGTAACAAAAATGTTACATGAGAAGCTAGAAAAAAGGGATACTGAGCAACCCCTTCAGCACCACATTGTAAGAGTGTGCTGGGTCTAGAACGTTACAAAAAGTAATATTGGCAGAGTGTTGGTAGCCTTGGAGTAGTGAGGAGAGGCTGTTCACCATGCTTGTGCTTTAAGTATTTTTTTCCAGCTTCATTTCTTCCCCATAAAACCATAAGACACAGAGCTTCCGGAGTGTTGGCAGAGTGTTTGCCGATGGAGGATGTCAAAAGTGGGTCAGAGACTACAAACAACAATCTGGCACCAAGAACAAAGCCGAATAAAGCAACACAGTACCGACCAAGACGAGCCTGACGACATCAGAATGTTGGAGAAACACCTCCCATCGGATTATGTGGAGTTGGACTCGAATAGAACATCAAATATGTACGAGTTTGCTTCAAACATGCCTGAATTTGCAGACATTCGTTCAGAAATGACAAACCTGGCCCAGGATCCCAAAACATTGACCAGAATACCGAACAAGGTACATCATGCTTGTATCCCCTTTAGCACTCCTCACTGCTCCCTGTATCGAATCCTGCATTGAATCCCCCACTCGACCCCCTCCACACTCAAATATGTTCTTACCTGATCTGCGCAAGTGTTCTACAGGCAGTGTGCAGTCCCTGGAGCCCCTGGTTTCCACAGGCCTCGGGTCCGCCGCAGCCGACAGTCAGCGAGGAACTGGCACGTGTGTGGTGTTGGAGATTGTAGAATGTCGTGCTGAATTGCCACGAGGGGTTGGGGCAGAGAGGGGCGGAAGCACTACAGAACGCGATGGATCACAAACTAGTGAAGTATTGGGTGCTCCGTTAGAAGAAACTTTCAAAACTTCAAATAAAAAGTGAAAATTCCCAGTATGACGGGGGCGCAGCTAGCTTGGATTCCCCCCTCCCCCCATGTATGCTGATGCACAGGGTGACTTCTTGGAAGAAACAGCAACACAACAATTGTCCTCATTCAGGCATGGATGGCCTCCCACGGCCTCTGCCTAAATGATGACAAAACTGAGATACTGATCCTGGGCTCCGACTCCTCCCTAAAAAAACTCAGCGTCAATTATGGCAATTTCAACATCGATGGTAATACAATCAAGGTGGCGACCGAGGTAAAAACACTAGGCTTTTACCTCGACTCCACTCTATCTCTCAAAAAACAAATCAATACCCTGGCCTCCTCGACAGCGTACACCTGCAAACTAATCAGGACTTGCAGACCTTACCTCTCTAAAACTAACTGCATCATGATGGCTAACGCACTAGTAATGTCAAAGTTGGACTATTGTAACGCCCTCTATGCAGGAGCTAATAAAACCATCATAAATAAAATGCAAATCCTTCAAAATAATGCTCTTAGAGCAGCCCTTGACATACCCCGTAGAGCACATATCTCCTACATCAGGAAAGACCACCACAGGCTCAAAATCAGCAACGGAGTCCTCCTCAAGACACTTTCACACACACAAAGGGCTTAACACAGCACCTCCCTACATCTCGGCCAGACTGACTAGAAAATCGTCCAGCCACTACACCAGAGCTTCCAACCTCTTCTTGCTGGAAACCCCTAGATATAGACGATCCAAAGCAGGCGGAGCAAGCTTCCCTGTTAGAGCCGCCCAGGCTTGGAATGCACTGCCTTCTGCATTAAGAGCAAACCTATCCTACTCCAGCTTCAGAAGCAGGGTAAAAAACTGGCTCTGGTCCAACGACAACTAACCCTGTTGCACCTAACGATCGTGATACTCCTGAAATCCGGTTCCATGACCCTTCAGCCTTTACCTTCCTATCTCCCTGCATACATGTACCCTTAAACATTGTAAACTTGTTTGCTATCATTACTGTTGTACTGACATATATGACAATGCATTACTTACCGTAAAAGCATTTGATGGTTGTATCTGCTTAGATTCACATGCTGTGCATAGGTCCGACATCCAGTGGTCACTGCAGAGTATTGCATTTTGTTTTTCGTAGTCGAAAAGGGACGTCGACAAGGCGTGTCTGAAATACTATCCCTATAGTGACATGCGTTGTACCCACAATCCCTCACGCGTGGAGGTCCCTCTGTTTGTATTTTTCTACCCTGACGGAGCCTTCTAGACGTGAGGGAGACTTCCTTTTATGTTCCTTCCATCCGGGGAGGAAGGGTGGGCGCATGTGAATCTAAGCAGATACAACCATCAGAAATGCTTTTACGGTAAGTAATGCATTGTCTTCTGATGTTTGTTAATCTGCTTAGAATCACATGCTGTGCATAGACTAGCGAGCAGTACCCGGAGTTGGCGGTGGGTTATGAGAAGGAACAGTAGAGAAAAGATGTCTTAATACTGCCTGTCCCACCTGGGAGTCAGATCTCGAGTGTGCATCTAGACAGTAGTGTTTTGTAAAGGTGTGCACAGAACTCCAGGTAGCCGCTTTGCAGATGGCCTCAAGGGGAACATTTGCAATGAATGCCATGGACGCCCCCGTGCCTCGAGGAGTGTGCTCTTGGCTGAAAGGGCAGTTCTCTCTTAGCAAGAGTATAGCAGAGAGTGATGCATTGAACAATCCATCTAGAAATAGTGGACTTTGAAACTGCATCCCCTTCTCTTCCTGCTGCCACCGAGACGAAGAACTGATTAGTCTTCCTCAGTGGTCTGGTTCTATGTAGAACATGACCGCTCTGCGCACATCTAGTGTGTGCAGAGTTTTTTTCTCCCAAGTTGGAAGGATTTTGAAAGAACGTTGGCAGTTCTATAGACTGGTTTACGTGGAATTTCGAGATGAATTTCGGAGCAAACCTTGGGTGCGTGTGTAGAACCACCTTATCTCTGAACTGTAACGAAGGGGTCTAGAACAGAAAGCCTGTAATTCACTTACTCTCCTGATGGAGGTGATAAAAGCAGTCTTAAGAGTGAGGTGTTTAAGAGATGCTTTGTGCATGGGTTCGAATGGTGAGCCCATGAGTCTTGTAAGTACCACGTTACGGTCCCATCCGGGAGTTGGGTCAGCTATCGGGGGGTGTATTCTCTTTACTCCCTCCATGAAGGCCTTTATAACAGGGATCTTCCACCACGACACTGAGTTGGGAAGTGGTGTATGCAGAAAGTGCCGCTAGGTGAACTTTAATGGAATTGAACACTAGACCTGAATCCAATAAGTGGGTCAGGTATAGAACAATATGGTTGGGAGAGCAGTCAATCGGGTTGATGCTTTTTCCTCTGCACCAGATGACAAATCTCTTCCACTTGCTAGAATAGCAGTGGCGAGTGTTAGGTTTTCTGGCTTCCCTGAGGATGTCCATGCATCTCTGCGGGAGCTGTAGATGTCCGAATTCTATGATCTCAGGAGCCAAGCTGCTAAGTTCATGTTCTGGGGGCATGGATGCAGAGTCCTGCCCTTGTCTTGTGACAGCATGTTGTACGGGCAGTGAAGTTTCACTGGGGGAGATCGAGACATCTCCATCAAGTGAGCGAACCATGGCTGTCGGGCCCACATTGGGGCCACCAGTATCATGGTCACTTGTTCCTGGTGCATCTTGTGCACCACCTTCTTGAGAAGGGGAGTCGGGGCAGGGGCGGGGGGGGAAGCGTAAAGAAATTTCCCTGACCATTGCATCGACAGACCGTTCCCCTTGGATTGGTTCTGGGGGTACCTGGAGGCGTAACTTTGGCATTGTGAGTTCTCCAGGGTTGCGAACAGGTCTATTTCTGGGAATCCCCATTGTGTGAAGTCGAAGACTGTCTTCGTGCAGTCGCCATTCGTACTCTTCGGGCAGGGGGAAATCTCTGCTGAGTTTGTCTGCCAGCAGATTGAGTTCCCCTGGTACATGTTGTGACAGTAGGAACATGTTTTGTTTGAGAGCCCACTTCCATATATTTTGGGCCAGTTTGGACAGTCCTGGAGAGTGGGTGCCCCCCTGCTTGTTGATGTAGTACATGGCTGTGGTGCTGTCTGTAAGGACCAACACAGTCTTGCCTTGTAGGTGTTCCTGGAAGGCTTTTAGCGCCTTGAACACAGCTAGTAGCTCCAGTAGATTTATGTGTTTGGACGCTATGTTCGGAGTCCACACTCCGTGAGCAGTCTGATGGGATAGGTGAGCCCCCCATCCTGTGAGGGATGCGTCTGTGGTTAGAGTGGCTTCCGCCGCGGGTGTGGCAAAGGGTTTCCCTCTTTCCAGGTTTTCCTTTGTCCAGCACCGTAGCGAGAGAACCAAGGCCTGCGAGACCACCACTAGATCGTCCCATAGTCCGCTGGCCTGACACCACTGGCTGTTGAGCCACACTTGCATAGGGCGCAGGCGCGCGTGAGGTACCAAATAAATACACAACGCCATCAAGCCTTGCAAGCGCATTGCTTTGCGTACCGTCACCTCTCGACCGGTCACATATTGAGGGATCTGAAACAGCATGTTTTGGACCCTCTCGTTGGAGGGGAAGACGAGGCCGTCCTTTGTTTGAATTAGAGCCCCTAGGAATTGTTTGATTTGACTGGGGTCTAGGCTGGACTTCTTTTCGTTGATGGAGAAGCCCAACTGGAAGAAAAGGTCTAGTCTTTTGGGTATTGGAGAAGCAGGTTTCGTAAGAATCCCCTGTTATGAGCCAGTCGTCGAGGTAAGGGTAAACTGGGATGGACAACCTGCGCAGGTGGGCCGCTGCCACTACCTTCGTGAATACCCTTGGTGCCGATGCTATGCCGAAGGGTAGCACTCTGAACTGGTAGTGTTTGCCATCTATCATGAACCTGAGGTATCTTCTGTGCGCTGGCAACATTAAAATATGAAAGTATGCATCTTTCATGTCCAATGTTGTCATGTAATCTCCCTGTGATAGCAGTGGGATCACTTCCTGCAAGGTCACCATACGAAACTTCTGGGGTTTGACAAACTTGTTCGCTGGGCGCAGATCTAATACAGGACGCATGGTTAGATCCTTTTTGGGTACAAGGAAGTACACTGAATAAATACCTTCCGTTACCTGAGATAGAGGCACGACCTCTATGGCTCCTTTTTCCAGCAGTTGTTGTACTTCTTGAAGGATGGCAAGGTGTTCCGGTGTCGTGCGTCGTCCCCTCGGGGGTCTGTATGTTGGGGAACCGTTGAATTCGATGCAGTATCCGTGGGCTACGGTGGAAAGTACCCAGCGGTCTGACGTTATTCCCTCCCATGCTGGAAGAAAGGATGTTATCCGGCCCCCGACCGGTGTTGCATGGGAGGGGACGCGAATCTTCGCGTCACTTGGTGTTATTGGGGGCTTGGGAGCCTCTGTGGGTGGACCCCCGACCTCTCCCTTTGCCACGGCGCTGGCCTCTTTGGCTGTACTGCCCACTATTGGTCTGGTAATTGGTGGCAGGGTAGTGTTGCTGCTGATTCTGCTGTTGGCGTTGGCCACGAAAAAAGCGTTTGTTGCCATAGCCGCGTCTGGTAGTGGGCCTAGAGATCTGGTCAAGAGTTTTGATAGTATCGAACTCTTTTTTAGCCATCTCCAGAGCCTCATCCACCGCTTTCCCGAAGAGGTTTGAGTCTTCAACAGGTTTATTTATTAAAGACGCCTGTGTCTCTGGTTTGAACCCTGAGTTGCGCAGCCATACATGGCGTTTTAGGAGTATTCCCTGAACCAGGGAACGTCCCGCTGTCTCTGCAGCATCCAGAGGGTTCTTTACAATACGCTGGTTGACCTGGGTTCCTTCGCCAATAGTGGATAGCAGGCGTGTACGTAGTGGTTCCGGAGCTTCTTCGGCGTCTTTGCGCAGTTTGGCCCACTGCGCATCTGCGTAGCTAGCTAGCAAAGAATTGTTGTTCGCAATTCTTGCCGAAAAGGCAGCCGAGGATGTGACTCTTTGCAAGAGCATATAACCTCTTGCCCTCCTGGTCAGGTGGTGCCTCGCTGGTGGACAGCAGCACCCCTGCCCTCTTCCTCGTATTAGTTACTACAAGGGAGTCAGGAATAGAATTTCCCCTGATGTACAGCGGGTCTGAGGGTGAAGGAGTGAAAAGTTTTTCAATCCTTGGATTAACTCCTCTGATTAGTGCGGGTGTGGATAGCGAAGGGATGATTCTTCTCTTCACTGAAGCGAGGAGGGGAATGGTCTGGCTGACAGGGGGTTTCTCCTTAATTACTCTTTCCACAAAGTCTATTTCAGGAGAGATCTCCCCAGTGTCCAGTTCGAAATGTGCTGCTGCTCTGCGCAACAGGGCATTGAATGTGGGCTGATCGTCAATGGGAGACGTGTTTCTAACGGGTGAATTGTCAGGAGGATTGAGGCTCAGGACATCAGTGTCCGAATATACTGATGGGGATTGCCAGGGATGAGAAGGTCCTTCTTCTGGATTTTCTCCGAAGCCTTCTCCTACCATGTCTGGGCTGTCTTCCAGACCTTCCTCCTGGTTCTGTCCCTCTTCATCGTCCACAAATTCATCCTCCTCCAAGTATTGTTCCTCACCAGTGAGGTCATACAGATTATGGAAATCTGAGGCTGTGTCCTGCTGGGGATTGAATAGTCTCGGATATTTGGCCCTGGGGTCCTCTTGAGGCCCTTCTCTTGTTCTCTTGGGAGTAGGAGGGTTCTGGGTCTTCATAAACCTCTCCATTCTCTCCATGCAGAGATGGAGCCTTTCCATGGTTTCGTGGGGTACCCCCTGAGCGGTCTAGCGGGGGAAAATTAGTGTCATCTAGCTGAAAACGGCTCGACCTCTCCCATAACGTCGAGGAAAGTGTCCCGTCGCCTTCCGGTGTGCTGGGGGTCCCCCCGACTGAAGGGGGTAGTCCGTCTTTTTTCGGCGTGTCTTTCGACCTTTGCGTAGCGCTCGACGTGTCTTTCGGCGTACGCTTCTGGGCGTCGGCTACAACGATCCTCGCCAAGCTCTCTGCGACTCGTTTGTCAGCGGAGGGCTGTGGTTTCGACGTTACGGGTGTCGATCGTTCTACGGCGGCGTGCGCTCTGCTGGTGCGCTCCGGCCGATGGTTTGGGGGCGGCGCCCTTATTTGCCGAAAGCCCAGTCGCTGGTCGCGGCTGCGAGAGGGGCTTCGAACCTGAACGGTCCGAGGAGGCCGCCGGTGGAACCTGCGTCTCCTTGGGCGCTGATGCTTTCTTCGTCTTCGACGAAGAAGAGCCATGGGTTGTGTGCTTATGTGTGGTATCGTGTGCGTCAGTGTCGCCGGGGTGTTCATCCCCATAAGCAGGGCGTGAGCCGAGCCCGTCGGGGCCGGGGACAGACGAAGAGCGCGAGCGCTCTTTAGAGGGGTCTACGACTTCCGTAGCGGAGGTCGTGTTATCACGTTCGACATAGCGTAGGCCGCCCACCTCTTGACCCTACGGTCTTTTAGAGTCTTTGGCTTAAGAAGCCGACAAGCCATGCAACCCTCCTCTTTGTGATCGAGGGGCAAGCAGCGGTTACACCGTGAATGCTTGTCCTTCCAAGTAAAATTGCCCTTGCAAAGCGGGCAAAACCTACAGGGTGTCCTCTCCATAGCCGAGGCAATAAATCGTGATAACGACCCCAAGGGAAAGGAAGGGGAAAAGGAAAGGCATTCTCAGAAAAGAACCAGAGATGTCCCACGACCCCACTCTCCCTACTGTATTTGGCCTGCGAGGCCAGGCCACGTGTTCGGCAACGCCGAAGGATCTCCTCCGCTCGTCCCCTCCGTCGAAGATCTTGCTCGGCGGAGACAGCTTCACAACTGCGTCGAGGGAGGGATCGATGTGTTATATATTATATAGGAAAACGACCAAAGGTCGAGGAGATGAAATCTGCAATGTCTCTCGAGGAGCTCCGCGTAAAGGCGACCAGTAGCTGGGCGGAAAAAAACAATCTGAGGGCCCTCGACGCGTGAGGGATTGTGGGTACAACGCACGCCACTATAGGGATAGTATTTCAAACACGCCTTGTCGACGTCCCTTTTCGACTACGAAAAACAAAACGCAATACACCGCAGTGACCACTGGATGTCGGACCTATGCACAGCATGTGATTCTAAGCAGATTAACAAACATCAGAAGTATTGTTTTGGATACGTCTCCTATCGTCCATATGCATGTAACCTAAGCTTAAGTAACCTTGTACCTGCTGCGCCCGGCTACCCCTGGGTTTTGTGCGCATTATCAAATAATAAACTAAACTAAGGAAAACCTCAAGTACTATAACTCAGACAACTTAAATAAGGACATTTTTAATGAGGCAACCAACAATGCAAAAGTTCAAGACCCTGAGTCACAAACATCAAAAATTACTGAAATTGCAAACATGACAACTGTCATGTGAGGGTTTGCATGTGCACAGGTACGAAGAGACAAGCAACATACTAGAGATCCAAAGGAAAATACAAGGATTGAGAGAAGAAAAACAAAAAAAAATGAGCTAAATCGCTCTCAAACAAAATCAATGAGATGGCATTTTAAACAAGTCAACCGATAAACTCTAAAGTCATGCATAAGGAGAAATGGCAAGAAATACCAGATAATGACTTATTGCTGGCCTCCGGTCGATGTGATGCAATCATAGCCTCAAATATGTCAGACATCTCGAAAGAACAGAAGGGTCAATGCACTGAGCACGACAAAAATTGCTTCAAATGCAGAAACAAAAACATAAGGCAATGAAAAAAAAATCAATATCTGAGGAAAATCAGTCTTCAAGAGTTCCCAGTAGAATTCTTGGAGAAGAGTAATCTCCAAAAAGGATTCATTTGCCAGGCAGTACTTCCACTCAGCACTCAGAGTAAAACGGGTGATAACTGAGTAAATCCACATTACAAATGTCCCCGGAGAAAAAAGTTAAATCTACAGCTCATACTGAAAAGCTATGCTGCAACACTGCTCCATGGAACCAGACAGCCACCCCAAATAGGACAAACCGGTTTGGAAATCCAACGTGAAATCTGTCAGATCCAACTAGGCCCAGTTCACAGAAATTCATCTGAAACTGAAAGCTTCGACAGCTCAAGTGAAGATTTTAGCAAACAAAGTCAGCAAAGGCCCAGACCGGCAACCAAGAAAGCTTCAAAAAGGGACAGTTGCGTCCAAAATATCAAAATGGCTGAATACATTCAGGCCCAGTCAGAGCAAAATGCGAATTTACAAACAACTATCAGCTCTATGATGACTAACATTGGCGCCTTTCTTAAAATTATACGAAGCATTGCATGAGAACTACAAAGATCAAACCACCTTATTGGCCATAATGCAATCAAAAGTTATATTCACTGAGGCCCATATAGAGGCAACAAAGGAAAGGAGAGCCAGAGACAAGGAATCTGAAAATGTAATCTTCAAAACTCATCGATTTGATGGAAGATGTTCAGGACGACAAAAGATCCTTTGAGCTGTTTTAGCAACATAGTAAATCTTCTCAAAACGGCCAACAACTGGAGCTGTCTGTATTATAGAGGACAGTCATACAAACCTAGAGCCAAACCGAGACTCTACTTCCACAAAAAGAAAGGGACACAGGAAACCGCTGCCAAAGATCAAACTTAAACCCAAGGGATGTTTCCTTGTCCAATGTTCCTATTCAACAAAAAAAATGCCCCTCTGGAAACATGCATAATTGTAAATGCCAAACAGGATCAGCATCAATTAATTATACAAAATAAGGATGCCAGCGCAAATGTAAAGACCACTATGGAAGCCTGTGCGGAATTCGTAAATATTGAAGAACCACAGCAACACAAAAAAGAGTTTTCCATCTTTGAACCAGAAGTGCAAAATGGAAGCATTGGAAAAGAACTGGGGCAAGAAAGTTAAAAAAATAATTAAAAAAAAACAGTTTGACGCTGAAGTAACAAAATCAAAAAAATCTTCCAAAAGCAAAAACTATAAATTCTGGTACTCGCAACTTCATTCGAAATTTAAAGCCAATTGGGGAACTTGTGCTGATGCAACAGCAAAACAAGTTGAAAATAACTTAAATATAGAATTGCCTGCACCACAACCTGAAAGCCAAAGACCCTTGATGCGAAAAGTGATACATCTGCCAGTCAATGAAGGACTTTTCAGAAGGAGATCAAGACCAACCGTCAATGTACATACTGAGACGAAAGTCATTGAAATAGAAAGAGCTTGAAGCACAAAATAAAAAACACAAATAATCAACGGAAAATACTTTGCTTGTTCTCGATTTGAGTGATCAATCATTGAGTCAACAAGACAAAAGGGCCAAAGACACGGAGGTCTGAGCATGGGACAAAACGAAAAACATTAAACATTCAGGAAAACCAGCAGAATATTAGGTGATCAATACGCACAAGTTAACACTAGAGAGTCTTAAAAGCAAAGGATGGACTAATATTGAACAGGTCAAACCTAATTAGATTACTTCACAGTATCCCACAACTTTATTTTTGTGTCTTTTGGTTTCACAACTAAGTGTCTTTTGCAAATGAAGTAGAAACAGATTTTATTTTCTTACATCTAGTAACCAGATCCATCTCAAATTTACTCTTGACAGCAACAGATGAGCTGTGAACTCTGGGTTTTGACTTGAAATCCAACTCTGATGGGTAGGATGGTGTAGAGGTTGAGGCATTGGTGTTAGGATTTTGAAAGGACCAGAAAAAAGCAGCTGCGGGAAAAAAATTCAAACAAAAGCCTATTATCCCAAGATAACCTGGAAGACTAAGATGGAGATAAACCGATTAGATTCTCTCCAACTGTCCTGTGGGGCCCGCATGCATTGCACAAGGATAAAAGGCAAAATCGATGAACAGCAGAAGATTAATTGAATGTACCTCCCTTAGAAACGAGGGCCGAGACACAGAAGTCCTGGAATTACTCTGACATCTTCAAATCACAACTAGACCGAAAGTCAGAGCACCAAAGACTTAACGGATAGCCTCATGGAATTCCTGAGGATTCAAACACTTTTTTGAAAATCTTAAGAACTGCCAACAGCAGATCTTATTTGAATACAAGAAAACCCCACTTTAGATGTCTATACAGGCTATCTAAATAAAGCCCACAAGGGTAAAATGGGGACACAATAGGCAGGACTTCTCACCATCGTCAAAAATAGTCTCCATGGAAAATTGGTAAGAGTGTTATCCCCATCTTTACTCAAACAATCTTTCAGTATGGCCAAACAAACATCAAAAGAAAAACTAGAGTGATACCAAATCTTTATTGGCATAGTAAAGCAAAAGATGGAGCGTCTTTTCTGACTCAGGTTACCGAACATGTAGATGACAAAAGATGCTGTTTGCAAATACTGCCCTTATTTGTGGTGATCTGGACATAGATTGTCCTTTGCGCAAAGTAGCTAAATGAAATGCACAAAAGAAATAAACATGGTAGGTGGCAACGAAGGTCACCTACAAGGAGCAACCACTTGCTCTTCCTACAATGCCAAAGCAAACAGATCATTTTTTTCGTGGATGCCATAACCTATGGAAAAATTATATATCCAAGCATTCTGGACGCTGCAAAAAGTGACCACAAAATACTAATACTAACCTGCCGTGAGGAAGTTTAAAAACAGGCTGGCGAAAAGGAAATAAACACTGTTGCATAATGTGAACAAATATATCAAATAATCTGCGATGGTCAAATAACTTTAACACAACTGACAATAGCAATTAAGAAATTGCAAGAATAAAATTAGTGTTGAATATGAAACATGTTTGATGTCATTTTGAGAAACAAATATTTAAAACCAAAAGACCAGTCACAAGGCTACACCATTTCGATCCTGAACTTCACAAACGGAAAAAAGAATTGGCAAAAGATCCCTAAAAAAATAAATAAAAAAAACAGCATCTCTAGTGACGCAAGAAAAAAGCTGAAGAAAACATACCAACAATGGGTCAAATCTCAACAAGCACAATTATACCAAAAGGATTCTGAACAGAGGTTAATCGCAATGGAAAACAAGAATGCCAACTTCTTTTGGACACTGGTAAATAAAGAAAATCTCCAAAATTCGAATTACCAAATCCAATCCACGAATCTGAATGGGTCAAGCTTTTTGAAGACATCTACTATTCGATCACCACCAAAATTCTTCCAAAGAAACACTAAATTGACAAACCATGGTCAATAGATTGTGACAAACCGAAATACTGACCTTAAAAAAGGTATTAGCACAGTGCCCCAGGACCAGATGGCCTGACAAATTCACTTCACACAATATACACCATCATCATGCCTGGATGGCAGTCAATGGCCTCCGACTTAATGGGGATACGACCGAAATCATTATACTAGGTCAATAAACGACACTAGCCAAACTTGATAAACTGTACTCCAACTTTACCATTGATAATACGATCATCCCTGTGTCTACATTTGTAAAGACCCTAGGGTCTACATAGACTACACACTATCCATGACTAGACAGGTCAGCGCCATCACATCCTCATCCGCACACAAACAAGCTCATAAATGCCATAAAACCATACTTATCCAAGCCAAACTGTATCAATAGCCAGAGCAACTATTGGTGCTAAACTAGACTATTGCAATGTATTACTAGCCAGTACATCCACAAAATATTTAAACAGATTACAAGTCACAGAACAATGCTCTATGTGCAGCATTAAACATCGTGAAAAGGGAGAATATTTCTCAGGCCAGACAGGCAGCTCACTGGCTACCGGTCAAAGAGCGAATCACTTTCAAAATACTCGCCCTCACACACAAATGCCTCACCCTCTGCACCATCATACCTATTAGAGTCTAACTAAATCCACATCTACACGACCCACAAGGACTCAATACACCAACCACATTTCACATCCCACGAAACAGGGCAAAAGCTGGCGGGCTAGGCTTCCACCTACATTGCCGCTAAATCTTGGAACGCACTGCCCACAGATTAGAGCAGAAAACTCGTTCCTTGCCTTCCGAAAAAACTCAATCTCACTTTCTACTCACACCCACCGAA
This sequence comes from Ambystoma mexicanum, assembly GCF_040938575.1. NCBI lineage: Eukaryota > Metazoa > Chordata > Amphibia > Caudata > Ambystomatidae > Ambystoma > Ambystoma mexicanum. The sequence goes on from NC_090932.1 coordinate 1,551,348,500, forward strand.
TGCTCTGCTCACGTATACTGTAAATTGCAAATGTTTACCCATCTATAGCTAAGAATTGTCTAACAAGCGCCACGATGCCCCCAGGCTGTTGCGCGCTTTACAAAATCCAAATGAACACCAGAATTATGAGCCGAGATGTGAGGTCTTGTTTACTAGAATAAACAATAAGCAAATACCAAAATCTTGGAAGAAAGCAGAGGCGATCCCCATTTTTAAAAAAGGTGACCAGCACGACCGGAAAATCAACCTATTTCACTGCTGGATGTCCTGGGAAAACTATGCATGTATTCTCCTGAATAGACTAGAGGAATGGATAACGGCAAGTGGAAACTATGATCGTAGACAATCTGGATTTGTTGAAAAAAATAGATTGTGGACTATATTTACTAATAATCTGCTAAAGATGAAAACCATAAACTAAAATAAGGCTTTTTGGCATGCATTGATTGATATGGCCACAGCCTTTGATAGAGTTGATCGTGAAATGCTATGGGAAAAACTGAAATAAACAGGCTGCCCACAAGATCTTTTGTCAGCCATCATTGACCTGCACACAGACCCTACTCTACAGGTAGGATTAGGTCAAAAAGGAATCTTAACTAAGGCCATCAGTACCACAAGAGGCCGAAAGCAAATATGCCCTCTGGCATCAATTTTATACAATTTCTTCATTTTGGCAATCACAGACAGAATGGAGCCAACACGATTGTGCTCTCCTCGTTTAGGAGGAAACATAGGACTTCTGCTATATGCAGATGACCTTATTCTCCTAGACACCACTGCAGTTGGTGTGCAGCAAAAACTTGATGCACTTCAAAATTGTGAGTGAGAACATACAAAAAATAAATGCAAAAAACATTCTAATAATCAAAAAGAAACCAAAAATAAAAATTTCAAATGGTGTCTTGAAAATCAATCGATTTCATTAAGTAAAAGCACAAAGTACCTAGGAAGTATCAGTGATGGAGCGACAAACCGTGATCCAACATTTAAACCTAAAAATTGACAAATATCACAAGCTCTAATACTGAATAGAAGATATGGAAAATTCTCAATCCAAACACTTCTGGACTTTTACAAATTGAAGGGGTCAAGGTATGCAGGAGACACTGGATTGAGAATCCCATGGATGACGTGGGATAAACTAGACGGAAAGTTTTGGCAGAGAATCTTAGGACTACTGAACACTGTACCTATTGGAATTGTGTGCCACGAATTAGGTTTACATTCTTTACATGTACATATAATTTGGAAAGCACTATCCCCTTTCAGAAAAGTAGAGCTTTGCGATTGCTCTCCTCTATATGAGATCTTGAAAGCAGAAAATGAAAGACTACCTTTTTGGCCACAAACCATGGAGAAAGAAATGCACTGACATTTTTGGACCAACTAGGTGCAAGTACTGACATTACGAAATGATCCAAAGCGAATAAAAATATTGCATAGGTCAGTGGATTGGTCGCAATCTGAAGCAGCTCATGGAGCATCAACATTTCATACAATGTCAACCACCTGAACTAATAACCCTACGTTTTTTGCCAAAATACCCAAGGAAAAGTGCAAATCCTCAACATAGGGACCTAATCTTACGATTTAAACTCAACATTCTGAGACCGAAACAAATTGAAATACGGTTTGACAAATAACACGTCGACTGCGAACAAAAAGTCTCTTCAATATCTAGTCATGTTTTGTAAGAAATTTGAATCAGAAAGGGAGAACATCTTGCACAAAATCTTAACTCCTGCATGTGCCCTGGACTCGGACATATGGTGGAAAGCATTATACGATGATTCAAACCAAAAGGCCAATTAGAGCCCTAGGAATCTTTAGAAATTATGTTGAAAAAGATCAGACGCGATGGACAGACAAAATGAAACAACGTGACGAAACATCCAAGATATTAGCAGCTAAGCATATCTGGACAGATCGAACTGGCACACTGGAGTGCCAAATAATGGCATGGGACCGATTGTACAGAACGGACAAAAAAAATGAAATGCTTTTCAATTTCACTTCCCCTCCTCCATATGCCAAACACTTGTTTACAATAAAAGCTTTAATTAAAAAAGTCAATTTTACTTTACTGCTCTGGGAAACAGTACTTTATCCTAGAGAAGGTATTTAAACCTTTGGGAAATCTGAAAGACGTCCCTGTGCCACTGCAATGAAGGTGCTGTGACACAATGTAAAAGATGCCTATGGCCTATGAAGTTTGTCAGACTCCATAACCAAAGGAAACAGTACAAAATCACATTAAAACACATGAGTGGGGGGAAAATGGTCTTACTCTATCCAGGTTAAAAAAAAAAGTCCTCAAAATCCAGCAAAGTTGCTGGGGGTCTCTAAGGTAGAGAGTTAGCACATTTGAGAATACTCCCGAACACTTGGCATGGTTGTCGGGAGGGAGTGTTGTAGGTGGGTTGGTAGTGTTTCAGGTGTGCCACACAACAGCTGCTGCTTACCCGAGTATTTGTCGACTGGCAGTGTTGAGCAATTGGTGGTTGTGTCAGGTGAAACTACTGCGATAGCCGCCAGCCCCTGTGTTGAGATTGAAGCAGGGGGTTTTATTGGTGGTGTATTTCAGGGTGCAATGGATTATGAGAGTATTGGGAAAAGCCAGGTTTTAAGAGCCTTCCTGAATTTCCATATGCAGGTTTCTGCCATTCATTCACAGCCTAGCTGTCAATCACAGCAGAGTGGCTGTCCTTCAATGAAGGACAGCCAGCCAATCACCTCTGGGTGGATTCCTGTAACCAGAGCGACTAAGTACAGGGAGTTTCAGGCACCTCGCTTGCTTTCTGCCCAGCCAGACACGCTGGAGCTAGAGGCAGGCTTCACTGGTGAATCCCACCAAAGACAAAAACAAAGGGACCAAACCTGGTTAGGTGCACAGAGTAAATATCAAGAAGGACCTTTCCAACAAGAAATGGCGAAAAAAGAACACAGGGGCCATTTCAACAAGATGGGCACCCATGGGTGCTTTACTGAGCTGCAATTGCAGCCCGCAGTAGAAACACTAAATGGTAAAAAGTAAACCCCTGCCACCAGCCATTAATTGTAGAAAGGTAACAAATGTTATGACAAAGGGGACACTAAGTAACCCCTCCAGCACCCTATTGTAAGAGAGTCTGCTGGTCTATAAAGAGTTAAATTAAATGTAAGTAAAGTAAATTTCACTTTACTACTCTTGGAAACACTTCTCCAAGAGAAGGTATTTAAACCTTAGCAGAAATACAAATTTCTATGCAACGCTGCACTGAAGGTGCTGTGTGTCAATGTAAAAAGATGCCTATGGAGTTTGTTAGACTCCAAAACCAAAAGAAACCCAGGGTTCTGATTACAGAAAAATCAGAGAGGGGAAAAATGTCTCGCTCTCCAGGATAAAAATGAATAGTCCTAAAGTCCAGCAAAATATCTGGGGGTCTACAAGGTAGAAAGGAATTCGCACATTTCTGAGAATTCTCCTTAACAGTACCACCCCCCCCTTCCCAAAAAATATCTGTGCCCATTTGCATTTAAATAAACGTTTTTTTACAATACATAGTGTTTCTTTGGACCATTTGTATTATAATTGCATTTGTTCTGATTCTACAGCCCCTCTCCCTCCTAAGATAAGCCTGGCTGCTCTGTCTATGCTACCCTGAACTCAGGTGAGTCTTGTACTGCCTCAGCTGAATGGTTTACCTAAGCCCTTAGTTGGACTTCAGAGTAATTGTCTTAATACAATCCTACATAACATGGATCCCAGAAAGCCAAGGACAGACCAGGACACCATCTCCTACAGCACATTTAAAGTTATATCACCCATACAACCTATACAGAAAGTAATCCAATAAATGCCTACCAGTTTGCAGAAGAGGTGGAAGTTGCTGCGGGTGAACTCCCTGTGCCAGCATCCTTTGGACCAGTCCAGGGTGAAGTTGAGGCCGTACAATGGGAACATGAGATGGTACAGGCACCTGTTGTACAGGACGGAGGAAGGGAGCCCCTGGCACTGGAGATTCCATTGTAGGAGTCTTTCTTCCCATCGATTTGGGTCTGAAGTCTTGATCTTTGGTGTAGCGATTGTTCTGTGATAAGGGTGTGGAGCAAGCAGATCCCTGTGAAGCAGAGTACTTGTTTCCAACCACTGGGGATGAACTCTGTCCGGTGTTTGCAATAGAACCTGAAATTATGCCATCTGAAGGAAAAAATGAGAAATAAGGATAAACACCCCATGGACCATTTCAGGAGCCCCAACACATACATCAGGTTTTGGAGCTCTAGACTTTTGGCAGGATATTATTTCCATTACTAGTATGCACCAGTTTCTTTAGGCTCTCTAATCACAGCACTTACCCAATAATCTAGTCTTTATTAGCCAATGAGGACTGCCACCCGGTATGGCTGAAGTTTGTAGTACTTAATCAACTGTAAGGTGTGCCCAGATTATAAGGAAGTGTGTCCCTTCATTACGCTAGCACCAAAATAAATACACCCCTCTAGGGAAGGCTAATAGTCTATCTTGCAAGGATAACAAGTTTATTTTTACAAAAATGAGGATAGGTGCAAACATCTGATGCCTGAACCGTCTCTTCTGTACCTAAACTGTTCATTTCTCCTGCAAACTGGTGCAAGGCAGGAGCTTTTATACTCATGACTTGCTCCAGTGGCATCGCTGGATGTGGGCACGACTATCCCAACTCGTCCTGCTTCTTATACAAGGGATGCTCCAGTCTTCCTTTCTTCATCAGCGATTTCTGTCAGGCCATACTATTTAACATATCGCTACCTTATAGTCACTGGAGTCCAGCAGACTTACAAACCTTGAGGACTGGCCCCAGGAAAAACTAGACATTTCTATAACTCATTTTCATATATACTCCACTCATTTATATCTGTCTTGTAATCTTTTAAACCCGATTTTCATAATTCTGCATGTGGTGTATCAAGTTAAAATCCCTTTTAGCATATTTGCCACAGCTGCTGAGTTACTTTGTGCTGCTCTGCCAGCCTTAGTGACAACACCGCACAAGCCCTGTGATCCATTTTTAGCACAGGCTGCATTATTCCCCGCAGAGAGCCTGCTTCTATTGTGCTTTGAGATTCTTAGAACTGCATAGAATTTGACATTTACAAATGTTCACCTAATGGTTATTTGCATCTTATATTTAAATTATAACTGCCTTATTTTAGTATCGGCCCATGTCTGTGCAATTATATTTGCATTAGAGCTTTCCCAGTGCCCCCTTCCCTCTGGTTCCATGTAGTGCCTAGAAGCAGTCAAAAGGTTTGTCTAATTCTAAAGCGCTTGGGGGTGCAGGAAAGGACTAGCTCCTTCACACCACAACCAAACTGATTGATCATTTGGGCACACCAACTAGTGACTCCATTGATCAGGTCTGCCCTACTGAACTGCTCCAGCAGTAAATAATTCTGCCAGGACCACTAAAAGAACCCTACATACAGGTATCCACAGATTGTACCACACATCTCTCTACAGGCATGCAAACCTTGCTACAGACCGACTTCCTACCAGCTGCTCTGTATGCTCAGCAAGCCAAATTAGTCCAGTTTCTGGTAGTGAACCAAAAGCATGCACATTACCTTCATCACTGGTTGTGGATTTGCTAATTGCAGATTCATCCTTGCTCTTCTCTCTGCTCTCGTACATTTTGCGAATCACTGAGGTAGGTGTGAACGATGGAGAAAGCTACCGAAAAGAAAGCACATTTAAAAGCGATAATTTGTAAAGCGCAATATACAATAGAATGGTGTTTCAAAGCGCCACAAGGCTAAATGGGAAGGGAACAGAGGAAATCACAGTGGCAAGAAAAAATATACAGTTGTGGTCCTAGAAGGCATTGTGCCATTCTGCCGTGCAAAGGCATTGATAAGTGCGGGGCAGGTGGATCGAAAGGGGAAGCAGAGGCATGGACAAGTGCTGGGAGGCCCAAGAGGGAAGTGCTAAAGGGAGCCAGGAAGAGCACCTCTGGCTACGTGCTAGTACAGGCAGCTCTCAACTGTAGTATGTGGAGCCACCAGGCAGGGTCCTGTAGGGCAATGCAGAGGGGGTGCAGGTAATGACAGGGAGGAAGGGCTTGTGAGGTACATGAGGATCAGTCCACTGGTCACAGCGTTAGTGGGGTGATTAGTGATAGGAAAGAGGTAGAGAAGATGTTAGGGAAGATTGTATGCAGTACCCTTTGGGTGCACTATTGTATGCAGTACCCTTTGGGCGCGCTACAACAACCCTGACCTCCTAGCAATAGGAACCCAACCTTTGGTATAAGTCTGTACTACACAGGTTGGTAGAGTGATTGAGCAGCCAGGCATCTCATGGGTCAATGTGAGCAGTAGGGTAGTTGGGAGTTTTTTGAATACTTTTCACTGTGAATCTCATACACAAGGTTTCTTGATTAAACAATTTATTTAACAGTCTGAGTAAGCCTTCTCCAGAAGGGGCAATATAATAGTAACATACACTCCAAAATACACACTTAATTTCTCTAAATCAGCAAATACCCCCTCAAGTGACAAATAGCTAGGACAATGGACATTAATATATCACTGTTGTATTTAGAGCAATACTTAGGAGTATGTGCTTGGGAGAATTCTCAGAAATGTGCCAATTCCCTTTACCTTAGAGACCCCCAGCAACTTTGCTGGATTTCGAGGACTTGATTTTTTTTACCTGGAGAGTGCAAGCCTTTTTTTACACCACTCTCGTATTTTGATGTGCGTTTTACTCTTGTGTTCTTTAATTATGGAGCTTTAGGCAACTCCATAGGCATCATCTTTTCATGTGTGTCACGCAGCACCCTCAGTGCAGTAACAGCCTTTCTAGGCTCTCGCAAGGTTTAAATACTTTCTCGGATAAACTACTGCTTCCCAGAGAATTTAAAGTTAAATTGACTTTACTAGTCTTTTCAGATTCCTAGACCCAGAACATACTCTTTACAATTGAGTGCTGGAGGGATTACCTAGTATCACCCGTCTAGAAACTATGTAGCAGTCAAATGCTACCCTTGCCTATCGAGATGGCTGGTGGCAGTGGTTTTGCTACGAACTACCATGATTTTTCCCCGACCACCAACACTGGTAGCTAAAAATCGCGGGAGCCATGTTTTTCCAAGATGGCGCCTAAGCCCCTATGTTTAAACAGGTCCCGGTCTTTTTTCACCATTTCTTTTTGGAAAGGTCCTAGTGTTTGGCTCTGCACATCAGACTAGGTTTGCTCTTTGTTTCTATGCCTTTGGCGGGCTTCATGACTTAAGACCACCTCTGGCAGCTGAGTGTCTAGGGTGGGCAAGAAGGGCAGGAGGTGCCCGAAACACCCTGTGCTTAGTCTCGTAGGAGACCCAAATGCACAATGGCGTGATTGGCTGGCTGACTGTCCGGCAAGGACAACCAACTGCTGGGTGAGTGGCAGCTAGGCTGGAATGAATGGGAGGAAACTGGATAAAAAGGAGAGTCTCCTGGCTTGGAAGGCAGAGTCGACCACTGGAACGAAAGACCCGAAGACGAGCTGGAAGATGGCTGCTGCAACTACTGGACTGTTGGTTTGCCCAGTGGAGCCCTGCTGCAGATCTGAATCGCCACTTTCATCTCGACAGAAGCACCTGTAAGGACGACTTTCCTTTGAGTTGGTAGGACCAATCAACTCGTAAGTCACCTTGACACCATTCTCTGAGCTGGTTGCGTTTTCCTCAGAGTGCTGCAGGAAACAGACTAGCCAGGGAGAAGGTCACCAGTTTGTGTGCTGGACTACAGCTACCTAGAAGATTTGCCTTTGCCAGCTTTCTGACCAGTCCCAGTGCAGGAGTCCCCCAACGTCCTCACTCTTGTCTCCATGACTGAGGCTCAGGAACAGAAGGCTACAGCTGCATCTTTTTTCTTCAAAATAAGGTACTGTGAAAACCCAACCGAGAGAACTTGCCTCTCACTGCGAACGTACTTGGAACTTTGGCAACTTGCAGGCCTAGCCAGCTTGTGAGCCGACATACAAACCTTTCTTCCGTGAACTACTTCTAAGAACCTTGGCAAAGACACTTCTGTTTTTAATACCAGAACCGTTTTTATTTATACAAGACACTAGCCCATTGACTTTGGCCTACCTATTGCAATGAATCAACTCCTCTGGTGAACTCAAACTATTTGCACTGTTTTAAAGTAACTAATATTCGCTTTATTAACTTATGCCTTTCTGCTCCTACTTCAAATGCTCTGAATCTGGGTCCCGCACTCTGTTGAGGGGGGCTCACGCTCGGTCAGTCCTGCTTCCTGGGAGTCCAAAGGGTTTTCCTGGAGCTCTTGGCCAACTGAAAAGCAACGCACAATCTGGTGTTCCTCTCCCTGGCTCTCCGGTTCCAGCAGCAACTGCTTCGCGAGGATGTCCAGGTGGCTTACTTTGGAGTTAATTGGTCCCACCAACTCAAAAGGGAGAAGTCGTCCTTGCAGGGGCTTCTTCGTTGATACAAACGGCAACAGGGCTTCAGCGGGCTAACCAACAGTCCAGGAGTTGCAGCAGGCGTCTCTTCCAAGTACTTCGGATTCTTTTGTCCAGAGGTCGACTGCCTTCCAAGCCAAAAAGCCTCACCTTTAATGCAAGTTTCTCCCATTAATTTCAGCCTAGCTGTCAATCACACAGCAGGGTGGATGTCTGCCAAGGACAGCCCTCCAGCAATCACCCTTGGCTGCATTCCTGTAAGCAAGGAGACTAAGCACAGGGAGTTTCGGGCACCTCACTTCCTGCCCCTGCCAGACTCAGGAGCCAGAGGCAGGCTTCAATCATGAATCCGGCCAAACACAAACAAAAAGGACCAAACCTTGTTTGGTGGGCAGAGAACATCTCCATAACCTCTTCAGCAAGAAATTGAGAAAAAAACAAGACGGGGCCATTTTGACAAAATGGGCACCCATGGGTGCCTTACTGCAGCTGTGAGTGCAGCATGCATTAACACAATGGTAGTACAAAGTAAACCACTGCCACCAGCCATTAATTGTAGAAAGGGTAACAAATGTGAAATGAGAAGCTAAACAAAGGGTATACCAAGTAAACCCTCCAGTACCCTATGGTAAGAGTGCGTGCTGGGTCTAGAAAGTTACAAAATATAACTACAGTCATTCAATTTCACTTCACTGCTCTTGGAAACATTTTCACCAAGAGAAGGTATTTAAACCTTTGGGAAATCTAAGACTTCACTGTGTCACTGCAGTGTGTCACAATGTAAAGATGATGCCTATGGAGTTTGTCAGTCAAAAGAAACAGGCCAAATCACCGAAAAATACATGAGTGGGAAACAAGGTCACTCCACATTAAAAAAAGTCCTGAAGTCCAGCAAAAAGAGATGGGGTCTCCAAGGTAGAAGGGAATTTGCACATTTCTGAGAACAGGGTGAGAGGAGGAAGGTGGTGTGGGGGGAGTTTGAAGGCAAGCTGTGCTTCATCGGCATTACAATGGAAAGGAGGATAGAAGGAGGCGATCAGATAAGCAAGAGATTATTAGGGGGAAAACTGATTTCTGTACCAATTTCTTTTAACCATAGAGATGTCCCAGCTCTTGATGCTTAGGGCTTTTTAATTTTAACTGAGTGGAACTTGTCACTCCATTTCTTCAGACTATGATTTCTGTACTGCTCAATGTAAATTGAGTCTGGTAAACATTATAGGCATCCGATTTTTGCATTGCGACAGCACATTTTCTGCACTGACAAGGCCCTTGGACTTCGCTTAATATTTAACTACATTTTCTTGGGTGAACTACTGTTCCAAAAATAGTAAGACGACGTCTTACTTTTATTTTGTGGGTCCAGCACACCCCCCCCCCCCCCATGTAGTTTGCTGGAGGTTTCATAGTAAGGAACATGTCACTTACCTGTAACTGTACTCCAGCATAGGTCTGGCATGGATTCACATGCCCATGAATATTCCCTGTCAGGAGAAAGACAGTTCGGCAAAGAGAAACATCAGTTTAATTTCTGAGGATTCCCAGCCTAACACCACTGTTCTCTGCCATACTGCCCCCAGCCAATGACAGCCCTCTACTTAATCCCCTCCTCTGGCAGCCTTCAGATTTGGTAGCAGGTAAAGTGGCAGTAGGCCCAAGAGAAGAGCTGCAGAGGGGTAGGCGGGAGGGTTCACATGTGAATCCATGCCAGACCCATGCTGGAGAAGAACACGTTACTCTCTTACCTGGTAACGTGTTTCTTCTCCAGCATGGGGTCTTCATGCTCATGAATGAATACATAGCAGTACACATCCAACCACAGGAGGTGGCAAGGCTCAACATTAAGCATCTCTTACCTCCTCACCAGGCTCACCTACAAGCAAACAGGTTGTGCACCACTGCTTGGCCGACTATGGACTCCTACCTGGAATCCCAGTCGACGCAGGAGAATATTGTGAAGGTGTGCGTCGACCTCCACGTAGCAACCCTGCAGATGTCCAGCAGGGTCACACCAGACAAACGATGTAGTTGCAATGATCGCTCTGGTTGAATGGGCTCCCCCAACGGCCAGGCATCGGTATGTTTGCATCACCCATTGTCACCGGTTGGCAGCCGGAGAGCCACCAGGAAATGGAAGCCTTGACGAGGGCCTTCTATTGATTCACTGGGCCAAAGTTCAAACAGCTGTGAAGTCTTCCGAAAACTTTGTGCGGTCCACGTAGAACTTCAGTGCTCTAGCCACATCCAGCAAGTGCAAAGTCCTCTCAACCGGTGACTAAGGCGACACAAAGAAAACGGGTAACACCAAGGGCTCGTTGAGATGAAAGTCCAACGGCACCTTGGGCATGAAGGAGGGATACATCCGTACCACTACCCTGGTCTAAATACATAGGTTTACAAGAGAGGGCCTTGATCTCCCCCACTCATGCGGAGGTGATGGCCACCAGAAACGGTTTTTCACGATAAGAATTTCAGTGGTGCCGAATGCATAGGCTCAAACGGTGGACCCATGAGCCTAGTCAGCATCATCGAGCTCCCATGCCAGGGCCTTCACCGGCAGGAACAAATGGAAAAGTCCTTTGACGAACTCCTTGACCAGGCAGTGTGACCACAGCGACGACTGCCCCGGAGTTCTGGCATAGCAGGAGATAGTCGGTAGATGAATCTTGATGGAAGCATGCGCCAGTCCTGCTTTGGCCAGCAAAGGAAAATACGGCAACACCCGAGGAGCCGTAATCCGTACAGGGTCTAACTTCTGTTCACTGCACCAGACGGTGAACCTCTTCCACTTATGCCTGTAGCATTTCAGTGTAGACAAAGCCCTGGCCTTGGCAAGTATTTCCTTGCAGTCCGCCGGGATCTCGTATCCTCCAAACTCTAGCGCTGCAGGAGCAGGCCTGCAAGTTCAGCGACCCTGGGTTGTGATGCATGATCGCACCTCCTTCTCTGGCGAGAAGATCGGTGACCACCGGAAGCTTGACTGGAGGGGAAGCCGACTAGTCCAGGTCCGGGTACCAAATCTGTCGTGGCCACACTGGTGCGACCAGGATCATCCAGCACCGGGACCGTCTGAGTTGATAGACTAGTCACAGAAGCAACGACAATGTGGGGGGGGGTCTGTGGTCAGGGTAGTGGGGATGTGGAATGCATAGAGAAACAAGGCTGTCCCAGGGGAATGGGAACGCCATATCTCCCCCACCCCCATGCTCCCCGGCTGGAGAAACCTGCTGGCGAACATCCGGCACTTGGTGTTCATCACCGTCGCAAACATCTCGATGTGGGGATTGCCCAATCATCGGAATATAAGATCCACCCGGTGCTGCCAAAGCTCCCACTCGTGGCACGAGCGCAGTTCCCTGCTGAGGGAATCAATGTTCTTCCCTCCTGCCAGATGAAATGGGACGAGGAACATCCCCAGGGCAACAGCCCAGTGCCATAGGTCCCACTCTTCTATGGAGATCTAGTCCCCCCCCCACCCACCGCTTCTGGATGCAGAACATCGTGGTGGTGTTGTCTGTGAAGACCCTCATCACCTTGCCCTTGAGGGACGGAAGGAAAGATTTGAGGGCCCAAAACACTGCCTGACCTGCAACGACTTCGCAGGTAGCCACAGGCCTCTTGCATGGAGACTTCCAGTGAACGCGCCCCATCCCTCCAGGGAGGCGTCCGTCGTGATAGTCTCCTGATGAGGTGGGGTCTGGAAGTCTGCACCTGCCGACAGAGTGCGCAGACTCCCCACCACCATATCGCTCGACGGAAATCCTCGTAGAGATCTTGTCCTTGAAGCTTCTAGATACCTGGATACAACGGGTATCTAGGAACTCTTGCAGTGGCTGCATCCGCATCCTGCACAGCCGAAGGAGGTAAATGCATGACAACATCATGCCGAGAAGGGACTTGATTGACCTCACCCTTGCGATCTTCAGGGTCAACAGCCGTTGTACCTTGCCCAGGATGGCTGCTATCCTCTCCAACAGACGCCAGGCATGCCACTGTGTCGAGACCCCAGCAACAGTGCTTCTTGCGATGGCAAGAAAGACTTTTCATAGTTCATTGAGAACCCCAGCTCCGTCAGCAGCTGGCCGGTTTGCACTGTGTGTGCAAAGGCAGTCTCCCCAGATTTCGCTCGCATGAGCCAGTCAATGTAGGGGTAAGCGTGGATCCCTTGCAGCAGGCACTTGGTGAAAACCCTTGGCGCCGACTTCAATCGAAGGGAAGGGCCTTGAACTGACCGTGTTGCCCTTGAACCACAAAGCGCAGAAACTTGCAGTGTCCAGTGAATGGGGGATGTGAAAGTAGGTATCCTCCAAGTCCAGCGACGACATGAAATCCCCTTCAGCTGTCCCAGTACGTGCTGAAGGGTGAACATCCGAAATTTCTGGGATCTGATGTATTTGTTCAGACGGCAGATGTCCAGGATGGGCTTCCAACCGCCCGTCTTCTTGACGAGGAAGAAACGAGAGTACACTGCGGAGCCTCTTTACGATGCGCTTTATGGCGCCTTTCTTCAGCAAGGCCCACACCTCCCGCAAAAGCTGCGGGACATTGTTCTCCTGCCTGGCCGCGGATGGTATGCAAGGACACTTCAGTTGGAATTCGAGTGTCTGTGGGCTAGATTGTCCAGCACCCAACGGTCGGTGGAGATTGACTTCCACATGCTCACTAAGTTCACCAGCTGGCCTCCCACCAGGGCGAACGGGTGGGGGCCCGATGTCACAACTGGCTCAATCCTGCTTCACTGTGGAGGTGCCGCCTTGGGGACCTTAACAATGGCAATCTCCTCCGGACTTGCTGCAGCCCCTGTAGACCTCCTAGGCCGAAGAGCAGGACAGTTGATGGGACGATGAGCTTCCGCCGAAGCCCTTTACGCAAATTTGGGACTTTCCTCCAGAGGTCCGAAAGGACAGGGTCGCTGTTGGTGCCCAAGGCACACGCTGTCTCGGTATCCACCTTGAGGACCTGGAGGGACTCGTCCACGGTCTTTCCGAACAAAGTATCCCTGTCGAAAAGCATGTCCAATACCCTCGACTGCACCTCCTGGTGAACGTTTGTGACCTTCAACCATCCCTGCAGACAAAGGCAAACGATGTTGCCCATATGGCGGAATCCTGCATCGGCAATGCCCGTGGCCACTGTGATGGCATGGTCCGACGCCACCTCACCCTCCTGCAGGATCTTCAAGGCTTCTGCACCCTTATCCTAGGGAAGGCAGTCCAGGAGGGGAGCGATCTTAAACCAGAGTGGTCGTAGCTTAGTTTATGGTTGTTTGCACCGAAGAGATGACTCATCGTCCCAAGGCGTCGCCGCCGAGACTACTGAATCCAGTGAAGGCTGGGACCTTAACAATTGGGTGCAGAGTTCGACACCCTGTATTACTTTTCATACCGGTCCCTCTTTGCTGAGGCCAGCTGGTTCTTTATAAGGGACAGCCCCTTGTCGCAAATGTCATCCAACAGAGGAATCATCAGCACAGTCTTCCTTTTTGCCTCGCGGCGTTGGTACAGGAAACACTCCTTTTCCTCGGCGGTCAGCTGAAACACGTCCGAGGCCCTAGAGATCATGGCATGGACCTAGCCTTCATCAGGCAGGGAGGCTCTGTGTGGCGGAGACAGGAGATCTCCTAACCCACCATTGTCCGTGCCAGTCGCCGCCGTGTCTCTATCCGCCCTCATTGGAGGGGAGGGGGCGACTGGTGAAAAAGAGGTGGAGGGTGCACTCTTCTTGGTAGGGGGGCGCATCTTATGGCCCTGGTGCCGCAGGATCAACCGGCACCGCAGGAATTGTCAGCAGAAGGTGCATCCTCATACGAATCTCAGAATACAAGGTGTGGAGTGCCTGGAGAATGTCCACTGAAATGTCCACTGGGGGTTGAAGTGGTTGCTGAGGTGGCGGAGGTGGGAGCGACTGTGGCAGCGACATAGGGTTCTCCAACTCTTCGATGGCCTGCTCCTCCTCGTCAGTCTCGTCGCCACTCTCGATGTCTCCCTCCCATAGGCCTTGGCCTCGACTAATTTCTTCTGCAAAACGGTCTGGAGAGTAGAAAGCTCCGCAGAGATGTCCGTGCCCTGCAGGACTACTGTGCCCCCTGTCCCTTCGACCAGGGGAGACTTTCAGGGAGATGAAGAGCATCACCTTCTCTGGCATCTTCTCTATGGGCTGGAACGACGATTCCCTCCTGGCAGGCAAAATCCTGAACAAAGGCGGCAAGTCCTTCTCTGCCATGTCCACGTGGGGTAGGCCTTGAAGCTTCTGGAATCCTCCAAGAAGAAACTCGATGACATTGCCCTTGAGGGGTGCTTAAGAACCCGAAAACTGGTCCCCGTTAATCAGAAGATATATCGATGGAGCTTGAAGCGCGATTGGCCGGAAAAATAGAGTAGAACTCTTAGAAATAAAAATCACAAAACGCAGTAAAATTTCAAGAGCTATAGCATGAGGACTCCCAACACTTGATTGTTCGATAAAAATCTGAAAATGGCTGCCAAAATAGGGGCTTAGGTAGGGCAGTATGACCCAGAGACCAGTAATGGGTCGTTGAGTTCAGAAATGAAACTGATTTTTTCTTTACCGAGGATTCCCAGCCTGACGGGGAATACTCATGAGGAGCATGTGAATCCATGCCAGACCCCATGCAGGAGAACTCCTTTATCCCACTTCTCATGTAACATTGTTACACCAACTAATTTGAACGGCAGGTGGCAATGGTTTCTTCACTACCTTGTGCCATGTATCTACAGGCTGAATCCTCAGCAGCACTACAGCACCCAAGGGTGACCATTTTCTCAAAACGGCCCCTGTCTTTTTAGAACCATGTGTCAGTTAGATCCTTCTGGGCTTTTACTCCATTTGAATCGGGTTGGAGTCCTTTGTGCATTTTGCCTTTGGCAGGCTTTAGCCCTGAAGCCAGACCAGGTTCCAGTGTCTGGAAAGGAAGTGAGGGAGGTGCCCGAAACTCACTGTGCTTAATCCCCTTGGTTACAGGAATGCACCCAAGGGGATTGGCTGGCTGTCCTTGGAGGACAGCCACCCTACTGTGTGTTTGACAGTTTGGCTGGAATCCATGGGAGAAATGTGCATAAATATGCAAGGCTTTTTGCTTGGAAGGCAGAGCCCACCACTGGATGAAGGAATCCAAAGAACTTGGAGACACCTGCTGCAACTCCTGGACCACTTGTTTGTCCGATTAAGCCCTGCTGCAGTGCTGAAGCTTCAAACTTGCCTCGACTAGAGAAGCCCTGCAAAGGACGACTTCTACCCTTGGGTTGGTGGGACCAATCAACCCCAAGACAAACTCATCTGGAAATCCTCTGAGCTGGCTGTACTTCCATTGCTGCTGCAGGAACAGATTGCCAGGGAGAGGAACACCAGAATCAAGTGAGTGGTCTAACTCGGACTAGAGATCCAGGAAGATCCTCCAGACTCCCATGAAGCAGGACTGACCAAGCCTGAGCCACCTAGAGTGCTGGACCCCCAGATGCGAGGAAAGTCCATAAGGTATCCAAGCACTGCGGTGGTGCCATTTGTGAGAGCCAGGAGAAGCTGAAACCATGAAGTACCGCCGATGTGAAGTTTGCCCATTGCTGCCGTCGATCTTCAATTCTTAGTGCAGGAGTCCCCAGTCATCCTCCCTCTTGTCCCCAAGACAAAGGAACAGGAGCTGCAGACCTACACAGTAACAGAAGCCAGCTGAAACAAATTTCTTCAAACCAAAGTAACTGTAAAACGAAGGCTACTTATCTCTTGTTGTGTAGCCTTGCTAGTTCTCAGTTGAGACTTGTCTTGGTTGCTTTTGGAGAGTTGCTTGCAGCTTTACCCCTCACAAGCCTCCCAGCTTGTGGCCCAACAGTGATTTCATTTTCTACAAAGACTTCTAAACCATTGTGCAAGACTAATTCAAGAAGTGCTTCAGCTCCCCTAGCCTTTGCTCAATTGACATTGGCTATCCTGGCTCACTGAAAGACTATACTCTGGCTTTGTGCTTTAACTACCCCTCAACAAAAGTCATTCTATAACTAGTGTAGCTGTGAAAGGGTTAATTTACTTTGCATTGGGGGGTTCAAAAGTACTTATCTGCTTAAGGATATTTGTTAACCATCTTATTCCCCAACTATTTTCCTTTTAACACCAAACGCTAAATGTACCCGTGATATATCAATGTCTACAGTGTCCTAGTTATTTAAGTCACCTCAGGGTGTAGGAAGTGTCTTTGCCACCACAAATGCGTATCTTATTTATTGAAACCGAGTATTTAAGTATATTTTGAGTTACATATATTGTTCCCTTCTAAAGAAGGCGTATTCAAAGTGACTTAAATAATTGTTTAATCAAGAAACCTTGAGTGTAAGTTTATTTGGATAATTGTCACTGTGAAACTGTTACAACCCTACTGCTCACATTGACCCCTCCTGAGATAACCTGGGTGCTCAGTCACTACCAACTTGTGTAGTACATATCTACACCACTAAAGTCCAGCAAAGGCAGTCTCCAAGGTAGAAGGGAATTAACACAGAAATGAGAATTCTCCCCCAACACTGCTTGTTACCATACTGGGTTTCAATTGTCAAACACGTATTGATGGGATAAAAGACCACCTACATCCCTCGGAGCATCTAACTTTTTCCAAGTCCAAAGTACGTGCTGATCCAACTAACATTTCCCTACTTTTAACTCAATATTGCAATGTGATCCCAAATAAGTGTTTCCTGAACTGCTGAATGAGCGCTTTTTGCATTTTAAACGGGCACTCCTGTTTACAGCTGATTTGCCTACAGCAGCACTGCGAGCAGAGCTCTTACTGCTCTGCTTCTTGGAGGGGGCGGGGCCCTAGTGGAACACGTGATGGATCACGTGACCTACAACCTCCACAAATTGCCAGCCCAACCACCCTTGCGGCGTTAAGCCCTGGAGGCAGTAAGGGCTGGAGCTGCGGTTTTGCTCTTCAGCTGTGACTTGTGATTGTGCTACGGCCCTGTGAGTAACAGACCTAGGTCCTATTCTCCATCATCAGACTAAAACAGTATTTAGGGTAAGGGGGAGAGGCGGACTCTGGTAGCTCCTCTAGCTGACGGGTGTTCCTTACCCTATTGCTGGGAGCTTTTCAAGATCTACGCAACTCAATGGTTTCATTATTTACGTACTGACCCTTTATTCGGAACAATTAATTGACATACTTGTTGCTATATTCATTTCCGATTTGTTATCCCCATTTCTGAAGGAGATCCATATTTAATTGTATTCTATTATTAAACTGTATTTGTTGTACTATTTTATGCATTTTTGCTAACCTTTGTATGCAGTGCTTTTTTAAAATTGTTTACTACTCTATGGTTCACAGATTTGATCTCTAGGAGCCCCTCTACTTTATCACCAATAGACTTTTCACTGTTAAACCCTATGGTTTTCTGCCTGTGTCCCTTTGTGTTCTCCACTGTTTTGAATGACATGTAAGAGACTTAGGAGTCAGGTAGCTATGGAGGCTCTTTATTCTACTCTCCCTGTAGTGTTGGCTCTTCCTCCTTCCTCTATAGATTGTATTCTATCAGGAAAACCCATTCCTGTTTGTGTAAACCACAACATACAACAGTACACTCTAGAGGATTCTGTTTCTAAAAGATGTATGACTCATGCCCAAATTCATTCGCAAGATAGGACTGACTTAGTTAATCTGATGGGTATTATCCCACGCACCCCAGCCAACAGTTGCATCTTTACTGGAAATCAAGATATTTCCATAGATGCACAGGAAGATTGTTTGGCAGCCACTATAGCTTCAAACTTGGAAGGGGACAGCCTTCTTAGGGCAAAGATGCACACTGATCACCTGAATGTTAGTACAGTGAACTCTGTGCACCCAACCCCTGTCCCACTCCAAACTAGGCTGCCTTTACCTAACCTGATTTTGGATGACTGTTGTAAATGTTAATGAATCTTCTGTTCTTTCTAAAGAGTCTACTGTGCAACAACTGCCTTGACCAGAGGCTGATAGGAACTTTGGTAATCCCGGTATTAATTTATCACCCGAGGCATTTTCCTCTGGTAAGGGAGTTAACGGTTGCCAGTCAAAGGATCGAATCTAAAGGGTCAACAGGTCAAAGGATCAAATTTTTTTTGGGGAGGGGGTGTCTCCCCCCCACCCCCCAACCGTCTTTTTGCTAAAAACCACTTTTCCCTAAACGAAAACCAAAAAAATATATAATTAAAAAAAATTCGATCCTTTGACCTGTCGAACCTTTAAATTTGATCCTTTGACTAGACACCGAGTTTAACCATACTTCCTCTATTCATGTTACTCTCTGCTACACCTGTTGGCATTGCCAACACATCCACAGTGAAACCCTTATTGTTTAAAACTCCACTCAGAAGACCTTTGATCAATTCCCCATAAAACAAAATCTTACATGTTCCCAGGGTAAACCTATCCAAGGAAAAAAAATTCTAATTTCTTGGGAAAAAGGACAGCCACTAGTACCCTTATCAAAGCTCCACACTCAGTTTTAACAGTGGCCACCTTGGATCATACGCACTTGGCGGATGTAGTAAAGAAGTTGGAAACTGAAGACCCCGGAAATAATGATAGATATCAGTATCAGAGTGTGCAGATAAGACAATAGCTGAGAGTCATTTGGATTCCAATTCCATTAACATAAATAATGTAACTCAGAAAACCTGTGATGCCTCGTATGTGGGCTCTCCTACGGAACTCACTAATTTTATTGACGAGTATACTGAGAAGCAAAATTGGCTCCGAGAAAGGGGTTTACGTTCAGATTCACAAAAGGATCATGCTAGCCAGTCTGTTATGCACCACACCCTTAAAGAGGCAGATGACAGAATACAATTAACTCAACCCACTTTATCTGCATTGAATATGGTTCTTAGTTCCTTTGTGAGTCTCTATGACAACATATGGACAGAGGTTAGATCACACTCTTTTACTCTCTGAAATCTATAACAGACTGGAAGGTCTGGATAGATTTCAAGAATTGGTTAAAATTATTAAGGAAGAGCATCCCTTAATAATAAAACAGTCGCCAGACTCTGTTCTCCCTACCCACCCGACTACGGCAGTGCCTTCGGTCAAGATAGCCTTAAGTGTTCAAACAGATAGTCTCCCAGGGGACCCCATTAACAGGGACTCCCCTTCAAGGTACGGACAGGGGAATTTCCAATCAACTTCCTGACTTCCCCTACGAAGGCTGAGCCCATACAGGTGGGCCGTATCCATGATTTAGATCTCGTTACTACCCCCACAAAAGTAACTACCAAACCCCTAGTAGAGAAAGCCCTAGAGGGGCTGATCCCTAAATCTTTAAGCCCAATTTCTACGGGTTTATCTCCAGGACCTACCATTCAAGCAATGGCTGACTCACTTAAGGGAAACAATATTGTTCCGTTATTTAATCCTAAACCTGACTTTACTTTGGGAAAACCGGTTGACACCATCGACCTCACTAAGGTTTTGGTACAGTGAAGAGGTTTGCTCATAGCTAAAAAATAAAAATAAAACAAATGAAACAAATAAACTCTTATACTAATCAATTCTTCCAAAATCTTATTCTGGCTAGTGCCCCTACGCGTGTAACAAATCCTACCACTTCTAAAGGCATTAAGAAGCCGGTGGAATTAGTAGTACCTGTGATCACTACTTTAACTGTAGCTACTGCTTCTGCTGGACCAATCTCATTACCGTCTATACTGGCTATAGCTAGGCAGCCTGATCCTTTGGTACCTAGTCCTATGCCAGGGGACAATATTCCTGGGGTGGAGGTTGGTTATAGTGGGCGACCCGAGGAAACTCCCGTTACCTGCCTCCCAAAAATAGTATCAACTCAACCGGAGATTATAAACAATACCGCTCCAGTTTGGATGCCCAAATTGTATGTAAGACGACAGCACCCGTTCCGGACGCAGTTCCCCTAGCTACTCTCGGCAATGCTTCATCTACATCAGTTCCTACCTACCCTGAGCCTATCACTAGCTTATCGGCAAATTTGGTCAACCTCAACATGGTAAAACAATTATTTCAGGAGCTTCTTAATACTAGTTCATCTACTGGGAGGGTTCTTATTTCAACTACGCGCTTGGCCGAGGATGGGGCCCCTAATACCTTTCCTGCTCCTATAGTTAGCCTTCCATTTTGCCACTCCGATGGTCACCTGACCAATACAGAGTCCACAATGGGGGCGAGTGTTATGGGATTCAGATCAGTGGAGGGTCTCTATGTTCCTAACTCTTAATTGAACTAATTCCAAGCCGCCAAATGGGAGGTTTAATTAATGGTCATCAAAGCACTTCTACCAGCCCCGAACTCTCTCAAAATGAGAATTCCTCTCATTTGTCTGAAAGATTTCCTTTGGGACCATATGCCTCTCAAAATAGGTCCATATTAAAGGGTTCTAGGGGCACGGATCTGGAAGCTGATTCTTTAAGATAGTTTACTAAAAGTATAACTGACTCTTTACTGCATTCAGTGGAGGTTAAAGATTCTCTAGATATCTTGCAGCTTATTAGCCTTTGGGGTCAGGATATACTCGTCTGTCTCAATCGTGGGAAAATATTAAACATTTTCCATCAACTTCCCTCTTTCACTCATTTCCCGTTATATGGAGAGGATTTTCTTTCCCCCCATAAAGGGACGTGTAGATTTGAGCAATATTGTTTTGAAATCTAGAGTGGTTTTAGAACCAATTATGGCCCAAAGGGATGGCCTATTGCAGCTTGGTTTTGATGTAAACTTGCTACAAACTAAGCATCCTCCTGGTAAATATGGAGGGTTGAAGAGTATAGGGGAAACCTTACAATGTGTACCATCCGGAAAGAGCTCCACAGTATCAGCAGAGGCAATTTACGCCCAGATTCAATGGAAATGCAAGAAGCTGGGCCCAGGTTACCCCAGGCCTGTGGAAATGATCTTTCTCCCAAGTGCCCTGTTACATCTACTCATGCTCCGGTCCCGAATACATTTATTTTTCTCTCCTGGAATTCAAGGGGAAGCACTCATCTTTTCACCAACACTGATACAGTACGTATGATTAGGGCTTCACACGGTTTCTTTTTACAGGAAACCTGGTTGCTCCATCCACCCGTAGATGGATTTGTTATCCATTTTCAAAGCGCTAAATCCAGTTCAGGAGGGAAGGCCTCTGTGGGGCCTTATTAGAACCAGAGCTTCTTTTGGCTTTAGGAGCAAGGTTATTGCGGATACGCCTTTTTGTATTTTGGCTTTGGAGGTCACTTCCCTTGATGGTCTGGTTAATATTCTTCTGATTAATGTATATTGGCATAAGTGCATTGCTGTACGAGTCGTTTTTGGAAAGTCTTACGGATATGGTACTTACTTGGAGATCTTCATATCCTAGGGGGAAGTTGATCTTGGCTGGTGATCTGAACTCTGACTGTTCGATTTCATCCGAGCCCAAATATGATGATCTGGCCTTGGTTTGGGAGGACGATAATCGGCGAGGACAGAAATTTGATAGGGGTAAACTCTGGAATCTAGCTCTGAACTCGGTTGGGCTAACCTGCATCAACAGCTTCTATGATGCTACTCTTCCACCATGCCCTACTTGGCATAGAGGTCTCTAAGCGTCTACTATAGACTACGTCCATGTAGACCATTCTTTGTCTTCTCTCTCACCTGAGGTTGAGGTTTCCTTTAACCCATGGAGTGACCCTGGGTCTTTGGTGGTCACTTTTCCCCCTCCCTTTCCCATGAAGTCATTGCCCATTGGGGGTCCTTGCCATCTTAAAACAGTGCGACAAGGGACAGGGATAAGTTGGTCACCTGCCAATATTAATCTCCTTAACTGTAAACTGATCTCTGCATTTAACCATACTTCATTCTCGTGGAAATTGGCTGTATTTAACACTTTACATTTTGACAACTTTCTCTGTGCTCTCCATAGTAGCATCTCTGGCTCTCTTAGAAAGGGTTTCCCTAAAGAATCCCATTCTCATAGGTTTGATCATGAGTTGGCGAATGAAAAGGAATATACTCGGAAACTTATCAGAGAGGTTCAAGTACTCGACATTGACTGGGATAATAAAAACCAAAATTAAAACTATCCACCAAAAATATTAAAACTATTGCAAATCAAGAAAATCTAGTTTGCTACAAAATGATGCGGAGTCTATGCTAAGAGTACTTGTTAAAAGACATCTTAGGGCATTTTGGGCAATTTTTTCTAGTCAAAATGATGTGATGGTGGCTGACCAGCTGAATGCCATGCCAGAGGATCAATGGGTCGAACATTATACTGAACTGTATGGCACAGGGGGAGAGGGGCTAGAACCTTGTACAATGGGGCAGAATGATCCAAAAGATCCTCGGGTCCCCCTCATTGATTATGAGATACTTGGCCTTATTACCAGAGCCAAGAACTCAAGGGCCCAATGGCTTAACACTTTCAAAGCAGAATCGGAAATTTGGGCAAAACTATTATGTTTGTTATTCCAAGATATTGTTGACTCTGGTAATGTTCCAACCAGTTGGCAGACGGCATACATTGTCCCCATCTTTAAGAGAGGCCAAAGAACTTTGGTCAAAAATTATAGACCAATCTTATTGATGCAGACTGTAAGCTCTTTGCCTCGATGCTTCTCTCCCCTCCGACTGTCTGGATTAAGGAAAATCATATTCTGCCGAAGCAACAAACAGGTTTCAGGGCTGGCCATTCTACCAATCTTAATGGTTTCATTCTAACTGCCCTCCAAAATTCAACCTAGGGAAAATATGGTGCTTCTCTGTAGGTTGCCTCAATTGATCTGTCAAATGCTTTTGATTTGGTAATTAGGTCAAGACTTTGGGGAAAGCTGTCAAAGTGGGGGATCCCCCCAGGTCTGCTCTCCTTGATAATGGCAATGTATGAGAACTCAGGGGTCCATATCAGGATTGATCTTGAAGGAACACTTTCCAGAAGGATTAGGAATTGTATCGGGGTTAGACAGGGCTGCTCATTAGCCCCATGCCTTTTAATCCTCCATCTTGCAGATGTTGAGGAATTTCTTGGAAATACAGGCATGGTGAATGCTAAATTGGGGGATCTTGGGCTCTCATTGTTGGCATATGCCGACGATTTTCTTGTTTTTGATCATACTAAAGTCAGCCTACAGAGGCGTATTTGCAAATTCGAATATGCCACCCATAACGGGTTAAAAATCAACCCGTGTAAAACTCGTACAATGGTCTTTAAGGGGGAGAGGGGAACAAATAAAATCTGGAAAATTGGTAGGGAAAACATAATCAGAGCACATAAAATTGTCTATTTGGGATTCTTTATTCTGGCTCAGCCATCGGCCATTGAATTAAGACGTTCCCTTATACATAAAATGCTCCCGCTTCTTTCTCAATCGATTAAGCTTGATAAAAAGTATGATATGTTGTCATTTAAGCCTATTGTCGATTTCTTCAAGGGTAAGGTGACCCCAAAATTAACTTATGGAATGGAACTGCATTATCTAGCCCTTCTGACCTTTTGGGATACCCTCGAGGGTATTGGAGGAAAATTATGAAATTACCCAATTGTGTCCCAATAGTGGCTATAAGATGAATTGGGCTTGGTCTCTCTACAAGAGAGAATTCTTTGAAAAGTCCTAACCCTTTTTTCTGCTTTACCCTCTCCTAAACTTAACACCCTCTATGTTGATGTGGGTAAAACCCTCTTTGCAAAGGGATCCTTAGATCTTAAACTATCTTTCTAGTTTTTGTGAACTCTAATAGGACGCCAGCAGATCTTTCCACAGATAGGGAAACCCTGTTAACAAACCCCAATAAAGTCAAGCAATCCTTTAGTGCCGATTGGAGTCACACCCTTGAAAAAGTGCATGTTTACCCTTCTCTTATTCACAATTTGAGCACAAGAAGGGGCAGTTTGTCTTTTATATTGACTCAATTACCGAATCGTCACTTTCACTCACTTCTCAAGCTCAGATGGAACCTTCTCCCTACTAGGGAAGTTCTTTATAGAAGAAAGGAGATTAGTGATTTAGATCTTTTATGCCGGTTTCGTCATACTCCTGGGGTTATTGAATCTCCTCGACATCTCTTTTTAGATTGCATAGCTCTGGAAGGTCCTAGGGATCTTTCCCTAGGAAGATTCAATACCCTGGGTGACCTTATCTGGTCTAGGTGTCTTGCCATCTCTAATATTAAAGATGGTCTTGCTGTGGCTGGATTTATCAAATTTTTAGATCTGTATGCGTCTTCCCTTTGATTAAACTGTATGATAATCTGTATGATGAAATTTTGTCATCTTACTGCTATTTCTCTAAGATTGATGTTATGTAAAGGGAAGCTGCCTTTTAACCGGCAAAATTATTTCGCATTTTAACTTGCACTGAATTCTTTTATCAGAAATTGATTCTTAATGTGTTTCTCATCCTTAAAAAGGGATAATTGGGTCTTTATGTATCTTTTTTAGTATATATGAAATGAAATTTATTTTTCTCATGTTTTCTACTTACTGTATTTGTAAAGGTTTCTTTTTGTAAACCATATACAATAAAAATGAAGAAATAAGTGTTATTACGGACCTCAAATGATGTCACTCAATATGCTGGAATATGTATAACAAAAAGTTACCTGCTGCATTGCTCTTGTTGCATTGGATCCTAACCTTTGGGATTAATGTTAGTAGTTGCTGCTTTTTCAAGAGGGTCTAATTATCCTTGTGTATGACAATGCATTACTTACCGTAAAAGCATTTCTGATGATTGTATCTGCTTAGATTCACATGCTGTGCATAGGTCCGACATCCAGTGGCCACTGCGGAGTATTGCATTTTGTTTTTCGTAGTCGAAAAGGGACGTCGACAGGGCGTGTCTGAAATACTATCCCTATAGTGACGTGTGTTGTACCCACAATCCCTCACGCGTTGAGGTCCCTCTGTTTGTATTTTTCTGCCCTGACGGAGCCTTCTAGACGTGAGTACAGAAAAGAGATAAAAAGAAGTCTATGTTCCTTCCATCCGAGCGGGGAGGAAGGGTGGGCGCATGTGAATCTAAGCAGATACAATCATCAGAAATGCTTATACGGTAAGTAATGCATTGTCTTCTGATGCTTGTTAATCTGCTTAGAATCACATGCTGTGCATAGACTAGCGAGCAGTCCCCGGAGTTGGCGGTGGGTTATGAGAAGGAACAGTAGAAAAAAGATGTCTTAGTACTGCCTGACCCACCTGGGAGTCAGATCTCGAGTGTGCATCTAGACAGTAGTGTTTCGTAAAGGTGTGCACAGAACTCCAGGTAGCCGCTTTGCAGATGGACTCAAGGGGAACATTTGCAATGAATGCTATGGACGGCCCCGTGCCTCGAGGAGTGTGCTCTAAGCTTAAAGGGCAGTTCTCTCTTAGCAAGAGTATAGCAGAGAGTGATGCATTGAACAATCCATCTAGAAATAGTGGACTTTAATCAGTTCTTCGTCTCGGTGGCAGCAGGAAGAGAAGGGGATGCAGTTTCAGTCTTCCTCAGTGGTCTGGTTATTTCCATGTAGAACATGACCGCTCTGCGCACATCTAGTGTGTGCAGAGTTTTTTTCTCCCAAGTTGGAAGGATTTTGAAAGAACGTTGGCAGTTCTATAGACTGGTTTACGTGGAATTTCGATATGAACTTCGGAGCAAACCTTGGGTGCGTGCATAGAACCACCTTATCTCTGAACTGTAACGAAGGGGTCTAGAACAGAAAGAGCCTGTAGTTCACTTACCCTCCTGATGGAGGTGATAGCTATTAAAAAAGCAGTCTTAAGAGTGAGGTCTTTAAGAGATGCTTTGTGCATGGGTTCGAAAGGTGAACCCATGAGTCTGGTAAGTACCACGTTAAGGTCCCATCCGGGAGCTGGGTCAGCTATCGGGGGTGTATTCTCTTTATTCCCTCCATGAAGGCCTTTATAACAGGGATCTTCCACCACGGCACCTTGAGTTGGGAAGTGGTGTATGCAGAAAGTGCCACTAGGTGGACTTTAATGGAATTGAACACTAGACCTGAATCCAACAAGTGGGTCAGGTATAGACCAATATGTGTGGGAGAGCAGTCAATTGGGTTGATGCCTTCCCCTCTGCACCAGATGACAAATCTCCTCCACTTGCTAGAGTAGCAGTGGCGAGTGTTAGGTTTCCTGGCTTCCCTGAGAATGTCCATACATCTCTGCGGGAGCTGTAGATGTCCGAATTCTATGATCTCAGGAGCCAAGCTGCTAAGTTCATGTTCTGGGGGCATGGATGCAGAGTCCTGCCCTTGTCTTGTGACAGCATGTTGTACGGGCAGGGGAGTTTCACTGGGGGAGATAGAGACATCTCCATCAAGTGAGCGAACCATGGCTGTCGGGCCCACATTGGGGCCACCAGTATCATGGTCACTTGTTCCTGGTGCATCTTGTGCACCACCTTGTTGAGAAGGGGAGTCGGGGGGGAAAGCGTAAACAAATTTCCCTGACCATTGCATCGACAGACCGTTCCCCTTGGATTGGTTCTGGGGGTACCTGGAGGCGTAACTTTGGCATTGTGAGTTCTCCAGGGTTGCGAATAGGTCTATTTCTGGGAATCCCCATTGTGTGAAGACTATGTCTTCGTGCAGTCGCCATTCATACTCTTCGGGCAGGGGGAAATCTCTGCAGAGTTTGTCTGCCAGCAGATTGAGTTCCCCTGGTACATGTTGTGACAGTACGAACATGTTTTGTTTGAGAGCCCACTTCCATATATTTTGGGCCAGTTTGGACAGTCTTGGAGAGTGGGTGCCCCCCCTGCTTGTTGATGTAGTACATGGCTGTGGTGCTGTCTGTAAGGACCAACACCGTTTTGCCTTGTTGGTGTTCCTGGAAGGCTTTTAGCACCTTGAACACAGCTAGTAGCTCCAGTAGATTTATGTGTTTGGATGCTACGTTCGGAGTCCACACTCCGTGAGCAGCCTGATGGGATAGGTGAGCCCCCCATCCTGTTAGGGATGCGTCTGTGGTTAGAGTGGCTTCCGCCGCGGGTGTGGCAAAGGGTTTCCCTTTTTCCAGGTTTTCCTTTGTCCACCATCGTAGCGAGAGAACCAAGACCTGCAAGACCACCACTGGATCATCCCATAATCCGCTGGCCTGACACCACTGGCTGTTGAGCCACTCTTGCATAGGGCGCAGGCGCGCGTGAGGTACCAAATAAATACACGACGCCATCATGCCTAGCAAGCGCATTGCTTTGCATACCGTCACCTCTCGACCGGTCTCATATTGAGGGATCTGAAACAGCATGTTTTGGACCCTCTCGTTGGAGGGGAAGACGAGGCCGTCCTTTGTTTGAATTAGAGCCCCTAGGAATTGTATGATTTGGCTAGGGTCTAGGCTGGACTTCTTTTCGTTGATGGAGAAGCCCAACTGGAAGAAAAGGTCTAGTCTTTTGGGTATTGGAGAAGCATGTTTCGTAAGAATCCCCTGTTATGAGCCAGTCGTCGAGGTAAGGGTAAACTGGGATGGACAACCTGCGCAGGTGGGCCGCTGCCAGTACCTTCGTGAATACCCTTGGTGATTATGCTATGCCGAAGGGTAGCACTCTGAACTGGTAGTGTTTGCCCTCTATCATAAACCTGAGGTATCTTCTGTGCGCTGGCAACATTAAAATATGAAAGTATGCATCTTTCATGTCCAATGTGGTCATGTAATCTCCCTGTGATAGCAGTGGGATCACTTCCTGTAAGGTCACCATACGAAACTTCTGGGGTTTGATAAACTTGTTCGCTGGGCGCAGATCTAATACAGGGCGCATGGTTAGATCCTTTTTGGGTACAAGGAAGTACACTGAATAAATACCTTCCGTTACCTGAGATAGAGGCACGACCTCTATGGCTCCCTTTTCCAGTAGTTGTTGTACTTCTTGGAGAAGGATGGCAAGGTGTCCCGGTGTCATGCGTCGTCCCCTCGGGGGTCTGTATGTTGGGGAACTG
Organism: Ambystoma mexicanum; assembly: GCF_040938575.1. NCBI lineage: Eukaryota > Metazoa > Chordata > Amphibia > Caudata > Ambystomatidae > Ambystoma > Ambystoma mexicanum. The sequence goes on from NC_090932.1 coordinate 1,551,376,846, forward strand.
TTGAATTCGATGCAGTATCTGTGGGCTACGGTGGAAAGTACCCAGCGGTCTGACGTTATTCCCTCCCATGCTGGAAGAAAGGATGTTAGCCGGCCCCCGACCGGTGTTGCATGGGAGGGGACGCGAATCTTCGCGTCACTTGGTGTTGTTGGGGGCTTGGGAGCCTCTGGGGTGGACCCCCAACCTCTCCCTTTGCCCCTACGCTGGCCTCTTTGGCTGTACTGCCCACTATTGGTCTGGTAACTGGTGGCAGGGTACTGTTGCTGCTGATTCTGCTGTTGGCGTTGGCCACGAAAAAAGCGTTTGTTGCCATAGCCGCGTCTGGTAGTGGGCTTAGAGATCTGGTCAAGAGTTTTGATCGTATCAAACTCTTTTTTAGCCATTTCCAGAGCCTCATCCACCGCTTTCCCAAAGAGGTTTGAGTCTTCAACAGGTTCATTTATTACATGGCGTTTTAGGAGTATTCCCTGAACCAGGGAACGTCCCGCTGTCTCAGCAGCATCCAGAGAGTTCTTTACAATACTCTGGTTGACCTGGGTTCCTTCGCCAATAGTTGATAGCAGGCGTGTACGTAGTGGTTCCGGCGCTTCTTCGGCGTCCTTGCGCAGTTTGGCCCACTGCGCGTCCGCGTAGCTAGCTAGCAAAGAATTGTTGTTCGCAATTCTTGCCGAAAAGGCAGCCGAGGATGTGACTTTTAGCAAGGGCATATAACCTCTTGCCCTCCTTGTCAGGTGGTGCCTCACTGGTGGATAGCGGCACCCCTGCCCTCTTCCTTGTATTAGTTACTACAAGGGAGTCAGGAATAGAATTTCCCCTGATGTACAGCGGGTCTGAGGGTGAAGGAGTGAAAAGTTTTTCAATCCTTGGATTAACTCCTCTGATTAGTGCGGGTGTGGATAGCGAAGGGATGATTCTTCTCTTCACTGAAGCGAGGAGGGGAATGGTCTGGCTGACTGGGGGTTTCTCCTTAATTACTCTTTCCACAAAGTCTATTTCCGGAGAGATCTCCCCAGTGTCCAGTTCGAAATGTGCTGCTGCTCTGCGCAACAGGGCATTGAATGTGGGCTGATCGTCAATGGGAGACGTGTTTCTAACAGGTGAATTGTCAGGAGGATTTAGGTTCAGGACATCAGTGTCCGAATATACTGATGGGGATTGCCAGGGATGAGAAGGTCCTTCTTCTGGATTTTCTCCGAAGCCTTCTCCTACCATGTCTGGGCTGTCTTCCAGACCTTCCTCTTGGTTCTGTCCTTCATTGTCCACAAAATCATCCTCTTCTAAGTATTGTTCCTCACCAGTGAGATCATACACATTATGGAAGTCTGAGGCTGTGTCCTGCCTCGGGTATTTGGCCCTGGGGTCCTCCTGAGGCCCTTCTCTTGTACTCTTGGGAGTGGGAGGGTTCTGGGTGTTCATAAACCTCTCCATTCTCTCCATGCAGAGATGGAGCCTTTCCATGGTTTCATGGGGTACCCCTGAGCGGTCTAGCGGGGGAAAATTAGTGTTATCTTGCTGAAAACGGCTCGACCTCTCCCACAACATCGAGGAAAGTGTCCCGTCGCCTTCCGAAAAGCCTTCTGGTGTGCTGGGGGTCCCCCCCGACTGAAGGGGGTATCCCCTGTTTTTCTTTGGGCTTTTTCAGCGTGTCTTTCGACCTTTGCGTAGCGCTCGACGTGTCTTTCGGCGTACGCTTCTGGGCATCGGCTACAACGATCCTCGCCAAGCTCTCTGACTCGTTTGTCAGCGGAGGGCTGTGGTTTCGACGTTACGGGTGTCGAACGTTCTACGGCGGCGTGCGCTCTCTGCTGGTGCGTGCCGGCCGATGGTTTGGGGCGGCGCCCTTATTTGCCGAAAGCCCAGTCGCTGGTCACGAGAGGAGCTTCGAACCCGAACGGTCCGAGGAGGCCGCCGGTGTAACCTGCGTCTCCTTGGGCGCTGATGCTTTCTTCGTCGAAGAGCTATGGTTTGTGTGTTTATGTGTTGTATCGTGTGCGTCAGTGTCGCCGGGGCGTTCATCCCCCATAAGCATGGCGTGAGCCGAGCCCGTCGGGGCCGGGGACAGACGAAGAGCGCAAGCGCTCTTTAGAGGGGTGTACGGCTTCCGTAGCGGAGGTCGTGTTATCATGTTCCTCGTCACTGTCGGTGGTAGCAGCGGCGGGTGAAGACCCGGCCTTCGACATAGCGTAGGCCACCCACCTCTTGACCACAGTCTTTTAGAGTCTTTGGCTTTAGAAGCCGACAAGCCGAGCAACCCTCTTTGTGATCGAGGGGCAAGCAGCGGTTACACCGTGAATGCTTGTCCTTCCAAGTAAACTTGCCCTTACAAAGTGGGCAAAACCTAAAGGGTGTCCTCTCCATAGCCGAGGCAATAAATCGTGATAACGACCCCAAGGGAAAGGAAGGGGAAAAGGAAAGGCATTCTCAGAAAAGAACCAGAGATGTCCCACGACCCCACTCTCCCTACTGTATTTGGCCTGCGAGGCGAGGCCACGTGTTCGGCAACGCCGAAGGATCTCCTCTGCTCGTCCCCTCCGTCGAAGATCTTGCTCGGCGGAGACAGCTTCACAACTGCGTCGAGGGAGGGATCGATATATTAAATCTTTAAACAGGAAAAAACGACCAAAGGTCGAGGAGATGGAATCTGCAATGTCTCTCGAGGAGCTCCGCGTAAAGGCGACCAGTAGCTGGGCGGAAAAAAACAATCTGAGGGACCTCGACGCGTGAGGGATTGTGGGTACAACACACGTCACTATAGGGATAGTATTTCAGACACGCCCTGTCGACGTCCCTTTTCGACTACGAAAAACAAAATGCAATACGCCGCAGTGACCACTGGATGTCGGACCTATGCACAGCATGTGATTCTAAGCAGATTAACAAGCATCAGAAATATAAATACATTTTTAAGCTATAACTTTAAGAGTGTAAGTGTTTACTTGGCTACATGTATTTACTGATATTGTACAGCTCTAGCGCTCACATTACCCCTCTTAAGAGGAGCTTGGCTGCTCAGTCATACCACCATATTTGTCAGTCTAGAAAAATGGATACCTATACTTTGTGACCGCAAACGTATTTTGGTGGCCATGGGCCAACCGTCTCATGCACGATATGACAGAATATAGGTTTGAGTTTGCCAATGAACAGCCATTTTGTTTTCCAACCATTGCTCATTGCTTTCTGTTCCTATTGCTGCTCAGTATATTTTCCGCTTACACTGCTCGACTGTAAAACATGGTTGTATGTGAAAAGGACAAGGCCGCAGGGCCGAGAATTTAACAAGAGTTAGTTGAAACACAAAAGTAGGCAGCGCCAGGAAGAATGCCCGGCTCCCTCCCGAATGTAGCCTTGAAGCAGAGCTGCAGGGCATTTAATCATTTCGCAGCTGCCAGCCAGTCTCGTTATATGGTAGAATATGTTAGAATAATACCGCTAAAGGCTTGAATTATGCTCATCTTACGGCCCCCCCCTTTGCTGAGCCCGCTAGAGCGTGTCAGCTCCCAGGACACGAATAGCACCTAATAGATAGCAAGGTCCGGAAAGCAACTCTCCCCCCCACCCGTATGTAGCTCGCTTCCAAGAACAGAAGCGCTGTGTTCTATTCAACAACTGAAAGATGCCTTCGCACTCACAAATTGCTACTAGAATAGATGTTTGAAGGTGTCATAGTTGTCGGAGATGTCCATCACACCAAGTTCAAAGAAACCCAATAAAAGGGGGGTGTTGAACATGTCATACCCGATGGTTTGATATGCATTTTGTATATATGTAACTGATGTACGCAATCCACTCTTGCGTCCCTCGAGGTCTAGAGATACACGTCGCGGGGCGTGAGACCGAGTTGGCCAACTGAGACTTGCTTTGCAATAAACCCTAGCTTTGGGAATACAACCTCGTGTCTGGCGTATATTGTGTGTGGTGACTCGCCTTGTTTCCATAGACGTCAGGGTCCCCTAGGGGCCCCTTTCAGTATAGCACAGGCCTATATTAAAAGGTGGGTCACCTAATCCCCAAGATACAAGTCTTGTAAAGTTCCACAACAGTTGTCCAATTCTTACCCAAAACCCCAGGCCTGAACTCGGAACGGCGGCAGCATGGTAGCACAAACTCCGAGCTCGTCAGCACAGGACGGTCTTCGGACACTTCCGAAAGCTTCTTTGTACGGTACCTAGCAGACATCAGGAATGAAAGTTCCCTCCACTCCAAGGGTCACAGGACTGCTGAAGGTCACGAGCAAGACAGCTCCACCAGGACAGCATCAGAGGTTGGTTGCCAGGTCTCCTGTCGGGTCTCCGGTTTCTTCACAGGTCTCAGGATCTCAAGAGGGTGCAGGGGCCATCCTAAATTCCATGTAAGAGCCGAAACTCTCACTAATAAATAGGACTACCCACACACTCCAGCAGTGGTCCAATCAGGACCACTGGTGGGAACATTCATGCATAACAGACATTGAAACCAGTTTGTGGATTGGGACCAGACAGTCCCAGCCCACCACTGCCAGCGCACAAACAGCCCTCCAGTTCCTTAGAAAATGCAGTTTTCCTGCGCACTGGAAGTCCATATAAGGATTTTCTTGGCCCGACACCTAGAGTAACCAAAAATCCTTTGAGTGTTAGTCTAGGGCAAGGGTGCACAACTGATTTTGACAGAGGGCCGAAAGTACCTTACATAATGGCTATTGTGGGCCGAAAAGTAAATGTGGGTGGGGCATTAGGCACGGTGTGGCTGGAGGCTTTTTCAACCCCCAATTTGTATTAAACACATGGAAAAAGAACACATTTTTGGAGGTGTAACGATTTTTTTGTATTTCAAACTTATATTTTGTACTAAACATTTTCCATTGTTATAATTTTCTATTTAGTTATTGCATATCGTCTGTTTAAAGTATATATTTGATTGACCCTTGATGGGACATTCCATTATTTTGGACTGATATACTTTGCTTTTTGTGGAAAGCAGGCTCAACGAAGGCCATACTCCTCTTGAGCTACTCAAACAGCAAAGGATGTACAATTCTTAACTGTGCCTGTTTTAGCTTTATTATTGGGTTCACTCTTGTAGTGCAAGAAATATGTCCCACGGCGGCCACCCCTCAACCAAGCACTATGCCCCCTGACACCCACCCCTCAAACACTATGCCCCATGGCTCCCACTCCCCAAGCAAACACTAAGCCCCCCACCCCCTGCCCCTCAACCAAACACTAAGCCCCCCCACCCCCAACACACTATGCCCCCTGACACCCACCCCTCAACCAATCACTATGCCCCATGGCTCCCACCCCCCAAGCAAACACTATGCCCCAAGACCCCCCCAAACAAACACCATGACCTCCCCACCCCAACCAAGCACTACACCCCCACGGCGGCCACCCCTCAACCAAGCACTACGCCCCCACGGCGGCCACCCCTCAACCAAGCACTATGCCCCACGACACCCCACCCCTCAACCAAACACTATGCCCCACGACACCCACCCCTCAACCAAACACTATGCCCCACGACACCCACCCCTCAACCAAACACTATGCCCCACGACACCCACCCCTCAACCAAACACTATGCCCCACGACACCCACCCCTCAACCAAACACTATGCCCCACGACACCCACCCCTCAACCAAACACTATGCCCCACGACACCCACCCCTCAACCAAACACTATGCCCCACGACACCCACCAACCAAGTTTTAGTTACGCAACTTTCTCCAGCATTGGTATCTTTCATAGATTCACATGCTTGAATATTCCCCATCAGACAGAATCTTCGGTGATAAAAATAGTTAAACATTTTTCAATACACACATTGCTACATAGCCATGCATGTACATAGCCCATTACGGCCTATGAGCCATTCTATTGTGTAGTCCCTCCACCTCCTTTTGGTCCTTTATAGCCCCAACCAATGAGGTTGAGCATCCATCTTCCGATTTTGAACCGTAGAGACTACAGTACGATGGATGCCGAGCATAGGAGCAGCCTCTCAGGGGAGGCGGGCGGATGTGAACCTGTGAAAGATACCAATGCTGGAGAAATACAGTTACAGGTAAGTAACTAAAACGTCTAGTCAAGCATCTGAATCTATGAAAGATCCAATGCTGGAGAATACCAAGCAGTTAAAACATGCCACCATCATAGAAGCATAAATATAGAAAACATTTCTGATCAAACCTTTAGCCTGCAGCAACACAATGGTTACATACTCCGGGAAAGGTGGGAAACAAGGAGGCTGGTCCTACCTTATGCAAAGAGATGGAGCACTGCCTGTCCAACTGCAGTTTCTTTGTTGTATCTTCAGCCAGGCAGTAGTGTTTAGCAAACGTGTGCAGTGCGCTCCACCTGGCTGCTCTGCATATGTCCTTCAAGGCCACCCCTGCGTGGAATGCTGTTACCACCACACTCCCTCTGGTGGAGTGCGCCGATGGTGGTCTAGTTAGAGGGTCGCCTTTCATCGGATGGCAGTGGGTGATGTAGGATGAAACCCAGTGCTTCAGACCTTATTTAGAGATATGCTGCCCCTTGGTACGGCCAGCGAAAGCAATGAACAGTCGGTTTGAGGATCGGAATTCCTTGGTTCTCTGCAAGTAAAACTTCAAAACTCACAACGTCCAGAGTAATGCTCTTTCTGCTTCAGAAGTGCGATTCTGGAAAGAGGTTGGCAAAATGATGCGCTCAGCGAGTGTCATTTCCAACAGTACCTTGGGAAGGAACTTAGGATGTGGCCTTAAGATGACGCGGTCCCTCTGGAACAAGGTAAACGGAGGATCACACGATAAAGCTTGCAAATCACTGATCCTTCTGGCTGACGTGATGTCTATCAAAAAGGCTGTTTTCCAAGACAAGAACTTTATGTCGCATCTGTGTATGGGTTCGAAAGGAGGTTCCATGAGGGCTGTCAAGACAGTATTCAGGCTCTTGTTTGGGACTGGCGTAGGAGGATAAGTACGCATCAGCCCTTTCAGAAATACTTTAATCGCTGGCAAAGAGCAAGGATTGCATCTCCGGAGTTGTTGTGTATGCCACTATGGATGACAGATGGACCTTGGAGGACAATGAAAGCCCAGTCTTAGCTAGGTACAATAAGTAGGGCAGAATTTGGTCAACTGAAACTGAAGGGAATCAGGGGCAGATCTCTCGCACCACTTGTAAAATAGAGTCCACTTCCTGGTGTAGGTGACTCGTGTCGACAGGGCTCTCGCGGCCCCGATATCCCAACATTCTGATGGTAGCATAAGATTCATCAGTTTATGCTGCTCAGGAACCATGCCTTGAGCGATGGGCTCCTCGGGTCGTGGTGGAGGACCTTGCGATTCTGTTGCATCAACAGATATTGATGTGCCTTGAGGTGAATAAGGGGCCGCCGGGATAGATGCTTCAGAGTCGAGTACCAGACTTGTCGTGCCCAATCCAGCGCAATTAGGATCATTGAACAATTCTGTTCCTTCAGTCTGCGCAGTACCCTTGCAATGAGGGGAATTGGGGGGGGGGGGGAAGAGACAGAGGAACCTTCCTGTCCAAGCCACTGAGAATGCGTTTCCCAGTGATTGATACTCCGGGTATCTCGAGGCAAACCTTCGGCACTTCTTGTCCTTGGTGGCAAAGAGGTCTATCTGCGGATGGCCCCACAAGGCAAAAATCTGTTGGATTTCCTTTTCATACAGCTCCCACTCGCGAGAGGACGTGTATTCTCCGCTTAGCTTGTCCGCTAGGACATTTTCCACTCCTGGAAAATGCTCTGCTTTGATCTGCACCCCGTGGTGCAAGGCCCATGCACATCGCCTTTGGGCTTCATGCGACAGGATCTGACCTCGTGCCTCCCTGCTAGTTTGTGTAATGCATGGAGGTTGTGTTGTCTGTCTGGACTGTAAGCATCTGGCCAGCTACCACCGGCAGGAAGGCCTTCAGCGCCCACCTTATGGCCCTGAGCTCTAACACACTGGAGTTGGGACTCTTGCGCCGACCAAGTGCCCTTGGTTTGGAGGTCCGCAAGGTGCCCCAGCCCGATACGGACGCGTCTGTCCTTAGCAGAAGGGTGGATGTCTGTGCTTGAAACAGCATCCTTTGTTGAAGATTCCACCATCGAAGAGCCTTGTGTAACGTTGATGGTATCTGGACGACGTCCTCCCAACATCCGAGAGCTTGTTTCCATTGGTGGTCCAGGGCCTCCTGAACCTGTCTCAAGCGAAGCCTGCAATTTGGTATGAGGAATATGCACAAGGACATCATGCCCAGAAGGGATTTGTAGAAATGTACCGATGTTGTCCGTTTCACCAGGAAGCACAAGGTTGAGCGTAGAATCTCTGCTACCCTTTCTGCCAATGGTCTCACCCTGGGGATGCACTTGGCACCCAGGAAAAGGGCTGTCCAGCTGGGAGCAGGGCAGGACTTCTTGCTGTTTATGAAGAAACCTAACCCTTTTAAGAATGATCAACCTCCTAAGACTGCCGAGCGAGCTCTTGCGGAAGAACATGCTTTTATCAACCAGTTGTCCAAGTATGGTAAGACTTCCTTTCCTGTCCTCCTGAGCTTTGCAGCTACTGGTGCCAAGCATTTTGTGAAAACTCAGTGCCGATCTTAGCCTGAAAGGGAGTACTCGGAACTGAAAATAAAGCTCTCCCACCGTGAACCTGAGGAACTGTGAGCAGGATGGATCAGTATATGGAAGTAAGCGTCCTCCAAGTCTAAAGTTACCAAGACGTCGTTCTTGTTTAACCAAGGAGCACTCCTTGCAATGCTATCATCTTGAATGTTATGTGTTTGATACATTTGTTGAGCACCCTCAGGTCCGAGATTGGTCTCCATTGACCGTTTCTTTCTGAGGAAGAAGCAGGAGTAGAAACCCTTTTCCCTCTGGGGGAATGGCACTGGCTCTACCGCAGCTTTCTGGAGCAGTTTTTGAACTTCGGACACAACCTGTTTTAACATGTGCACCCTGCGCGAAGATGGAGGCAGGGAAGGAGCTTGGTCTAGAAATTCTAAGGTGTGACCCTCTGATCACCTGCAACACCATTTGTCCAATGCAATTGACTGGCAGGGTTGGAAGACCTGGCTGAAACCCCCCCACCCCTAACTCCCCTACCGCGGGGAGACGTTGAGGGGACGGAATCTCAGATAGTCAGTTTTGTTTGCCTTGTGACTTCCCCTGGGTGGAGCCACATCTGCCTCTATGGGAGTATCTGGAGGATTGATACTTGTTCTCTTGGTACGCGCCTTCTGACCATAAGAGGAGCGACCGTACCCTCTGTATTTAGAAGATGAGCCCCTAAAGGGGCGAAAAGAGATTCCTTATCCTGGTCCTTTAAAGAATTGATGGCTCGGGCCGTGTCCGATTGTATTCCCTTCAGGTGGTCGTCTATTTTCTTCCCGAAGAGCTCTTGTCCATCAAAGGGCATATCCAATATCTGCACTTGGACTTCAGGCCTGAAATTAGTAGCCTTCATCCAGGCCTGCCTTCTGAGTACTGTGCCATGGGCCATCTGTCTGATGCCTGATGCCCCCACATCAACTGCTGCAATGATCATACGATCAGAGGTTGCTTCATTGTCGATTTTCGATCTAGCCTCTTCCTGAAGCTCTGGTGGTAACTGCTTAGCCAATTTGGACATGCGTAGCCAAAGCTCGCGATCATATCTCGCAGTCATGGCCATTACATTACCCGCTCTGATAAGCTTGCCGAAGCCGATACCTTCCTACCCATGACTTCTAGATTATGCCTGTCCTGGTCCAATGGTGCCGAGAGCAGCAAAGCGGGATTGGCAAGCTTCTTCCTAGCCGCAACTGTGATAACAGTCCAGTTTTGTATGACCTCAAGCAAAGCGGTGCAGACTCGGGTGCTTTATATTTCTTCTCTGGTCTGGACACTAGAGCCGGGGTAGACCAGGGTGTAGATAAGATCTTGGATCCAGACTCTCAAATGGTGTTGAGGATAGGAATGGTGGTAATCGTCCTCCTGCGTTTGTCCCTGTGCTCATAAAGCGCCGATTCCTTTTCCTCTGATGTAACCTGAATTTTGAACAATTCTGCAGCCTTGCCCATTATAGTGTGGAATGAAACCAGATCATCCGGAGGTGGAGCATCTCCTGGGGAATCTCTCCTCCTGGGCTTCTCAACGATGTACTCGTCCCACTCAATGGCTGCGTCAGGCTCCTGTGTAATTTCGCCTTCTGGGTCAGAATTCTCTTAAAGGATCCTCCTGCCAATCAGACTGAAACGGAGGACAGCACCATTGCTGGGTCCCTATCCGGAGAGCACGGTCTATGCGATGAAGGTGGTGATGGGACCCTTGTTGGTGAAGCACTGAGTCCTGCTTTTAGACCTTCGAGGAGGCTCAGGCGATTGTGCCCTCTTCTGAGGTCTACTACTATGAGGTGAACTTCTTGATGTGCCTGGAGTTGGAGAAGTCTCTCCGATGGGGTTCCGGTTTAAAGGGATCAGATGGCATGCTCTTCTCCCTTTGAGGCCTGTATAACTCATCCGTGATCCTCTATACGGACAACATCAGTATCGGGTCATGATAGTCGGCCTCTTCTGTAAAGGGCTGCCAAGGGTGACTGTGCTGCTTAGGGGGAAGGACAAGGTCTGTCTTCCACCATTTCTGCATCTGAAAACAAGGAGTACAGTGGAAGGACAATTGCAAAATACCTTATGTGGTTCCGGCTGTGCAAGCGCTCAAAAAGTAGTGCTGTCTCTCGGCTCTCCCCGTTTCAACTGGAAAACCGTGACTGCTGTAGCCTGGTATACTATATTGGGTCAGTATGATGTTCAGTTGGCGAGACACCTTGATTTTGTAAATTACTTGTGAATCAGCGGCGTCAGCGGGAAGGCTTGCCTTTCCCCTGAAACCGAAAATGCATTGCACAGGAAGCCGGGCCCAGTCCCTTCCAGGAGGCGAACTGAGGTCACTTCTTGTTGTGCCAGGTGGCAAAGAGATTCACCTGGGATGACCCCACCAGGAAGATCTCTTGAATAACGAGGTTGTTTAGCTTCCACTTGTAATGGTCTGCTCCCAGCCTGCTGAGCCTGTCTGCATCCAGGTTGGATTCCCCCGGAAGGTGGACTGCCGTGAGGTAGAGGTTGCTTTCCAAGGCCCACATGCTGATTGCCAGTCTGCACAGAGGAGGGGTCTGGTGCCTCCCTGCATGTTGGCATAGTACATGCTGGTTGAGTTGTCTGTCTGGATGAGGACAACCTTGCCCCTGAGAAATGGTAGGAATGCTCTGAGCTCTAGCCAATTGATGTGGTATTCCTGCTCCTGTTGAGTCCAGGTGCCATGGACAGATTTGTCCTGGGTGGCTCCAAGCCCTGGAGCAAGGAACCTGGTCAAGGTGGCCTGCAGGGTGGACAGCCAGATGGGCTTGACCCTCGTCTGTAGGTTGCAGTCCCTGGACCACCATGTTAAGTACTGATGGAGAGATGGAGGAACATTGATAATCTCGGATTGAGAGCCCCGCTCTTGGTTCAATGAGTCCACCAAGTACAGCTGAATCCTCCTCATCCTCAATCTCGTGTGCGGGACAGCCAATAGGACAGCCGCCAATAGACAAGAGATGTTGGTACCACCATGCAGAGGTCACCTCTCCGCTGAGAAAGTGGGTGGTGGCCCTCTTGATTGCAGAGATCTTGTCCTCCAATGAAAATTACTTCGGAGCACATGTCACCCCCCCTCACCTCTCCTACCCCCCCTCCCCCCTCCAGAACAGTAGATCTAATATGCGTACCTGGTTCAATTTTGTTTCCTGGAGCCAGGCAGTCCTTCTCATGTCCGTGGTGATACAGATGGCACGGCCAGAAGTGTCAATATGGGCCATGGTGGATTCCATGAGGTCATGCGCCACCAGCTTGGCCTCAGCCAGCCCTGCCTTAAAGCACCATTGGCTCCGAGTAGGGAGTTCTGGGAGAAAGTCCACAATTTCCTGCCATAACCTTTGGTTGGCAGCAGCCAGCATGGCATAGGCCTTGGCCTGACGAAGATGCAAGGACGAGTTGGAATAGAGCTTCCCGTACGCCTCCAAGATCTTCTCCTTGACTAGCAGCGCCACAGAGAAGGAGGCTGAGGCTTGGAGTATAGTGATGCCGCAGCTATCACTGAGGAGTGTCGCTGAGGATGGGCCGAGAGCAAGAGTATATCCCCCTCCATCTGTCTGTACTTGGCGTCCAGGTGTCGAATGACCGGCTGGGCCGAGTGGGGCTTCAGCCAACCCTTCTTGGCCAAGGAGACATCGGTTTGCAGTGGAATCTCAGTTTTGGCAGAGGGGCGTCACGTGAGGACTTCAGCCAGAACCTCCTCTGCCGGCTGCTCGACTTCTGGTTGTGGTAGGTCCAGATACTCTGCCAGCCCTGCAAGAGGTTTGTGGAAGGCCCTGGCCGAGGATGGCATATCCGGATCCTCCGCCCCATCCTGTGGATCAGGAGGATCCTGTAGCGAAGTAGCTGGCACCGGAGGCTGGGGTACAGGGACTGCAGCCAGAGGCTGAAGAGGCGGTGGAGGCTGGTACGGAGCCGCTTGAGGCATCGGCTGGGGAACTGGAGGCAGCAGCTGCACTGGGGGCTGGGGCGGACGCGCTATCATTGCAGGGAGGACTTCCCTGATGGCGTCCTTGAGGATAACCCCGATTCAAGGCGACTTCATGAGGCCGAGGAACCTCTCGAAGAACCACTTCACTGGCCGAAGAGGTGGCAGGGGGTGCCGACTGGGTAGCTGGGAGCTGCTGGATCCGCTGTATACCCTGCCCATATGGACACAGTGGGAAGCTGCCGTGTGCAAAAGAGGGATAGGCTGTAGGTCATGTATGTGGTTGAGGCCAGTCCCACCTTGACACTCGTTCTTCGCCGAATTTGTGGAATGGTGTCAGACGGGTGCCTCTGTCTGGTGTGGCGGCCATCTGGTCGAACCGGCCGCCACGTGCCTGCAATGTGTTTGTCAGCCCGCTGGGCCCAGGCTCCTCCAAGACTCGTGTGTGGATCACAAGGACTACCCTGCTCCTTGGGTCAAGGCCCGGTAGGTGTGACAGCTCTACCGACTCCAGGGTCAAGGGTCGGTAGAGCTGCATTTAGGCACCCCCTCAGACGTATTGTTGGTACTAGGGCGTAGCCCCTCTGCCATATTGCTACTACAAGGGCAGAGCCCTCGGTTGCCAATCCAGTACAAGAATCTTCCAGTCCCTCAATTCAACACCAAGAGGATCCAAGGATCCCTCGGCCGGAAGCTGCAGCAGCCTCGGGGCACGTATTGGTATGAGGACCTGACCAATCCCCTCCCGCGCAGGAGAGTCCCGGGTAAGGAGTCTCCTTTGCAGGGTGCAATGGAGAATATCGGCCCTACCTTGGGCTTGGCTCAATGTTTCACAAAGTTCTTGAAGCCCTCTGAGGCGAATTCAGGAAGAGCTCCCTCCACCTGGCTAGTCGATTCTTCTGCGCTTTCGAGGACAGCGAGCCACACACTGTACAAGCTTGCCAACCATGGTCTGGGCCAAGGCAACATAGGCAGAGGGCGTGGGGGTCTGAAGTTGGGAAGAGCCTGTTGCAGGATGAACACCTGCTGAACCCTGTGGAAGTCGACATGCGCCAGGGAGGAGCGTGATGCCTGAGGAGCAAGTACCTGACTGAAAGACAAAAAAAGACAGAAGTATCCGCATGTGGAATTCCATAGCTGAAGCCAAACCCAGGAGCGCTGGTGAATTCGGATCGTTCCCGTCAATGCAGAAAAGGGGACCGAGTTGTGGCGGCAGCGTCAGGGTAGTGCATGCTCCCTGGGCAGCACCCCCACGCGCCTCTAAATTTAAAGGGGGAGAAGGTTTTTTCTAGTGAAAAAAGGTTCCGTCTCACGTCCCTTGGAAGGGACGCCCATGCAGTAGGGAGGAAAAAGGGACAGGACGTAAGAACATGAAAAACTTACAAGTGTTAAGTTGCTAAAAGTAGTAACAAAGTTGCAAGACTAAAGGATAAGTAATTTTACCCATAACAGGTAAGCAAAAGACAGGGTAGTAATCTTAATGCACTGTAAAAAGTGCCAGGATAAGAATATAAAAGCAAACAATGTGGGGGTCCATAAAAATAGAAGGGTGCAGTAAAGAGAAGTATTTCCCCAACACCAGCAACTGGAGAGCCTGCTGTGTACCTATAACCTGGGGACTCCGAAAACGACCACCCCAACCTACTAGCCTCAATATGACCCATGTTTTGAGCCATCCCACGTCAGGCTGCAATACCCAAATACCCTGGGACTTCGAGCAATGTGCTGTGCACGAAGGAACAAGTTACTCACCTTGAATAGTCCCCGTCAGGCTGGGCATCCTCGTTAAAAACAGTTTCACTTACATACTATTTCTACTCTAAACCAATCACTGAACTCTGGGTCATACGGCCCCCAGCCAATGACTGCCCTCTCCCTAAGCACCTTCTGGCATCCTAAAAAAATCATCGGCAGGTGAGTGCTTGCGGCCCCCGACCTCCATTTTGCCCCGCTGACCCCCCTTCCCACCGCATCCCGCATCCCTTCCCCGAGCGTGTCCCTGCTCCCTCCCTCCTCCCAACCCGCCCACCGCCCGTGATTGGTTACTGGGCTTCCGGGTCGGCAGGCGCCCACTGCCTTTCACCAACCAAAGCCCCCCTCTCCTCCTCTCCCAGCACCGTTCTCAGTGGTCCCTCCAGCCTTTATCACCGGTCCCCCCGGGCAGCCCTCTGCCCGGCAGCCCCCAGCGGCTAAAGGCCCCGAGGCCAAGGGCGACTCCAACAGAGGCAACTCCAGGAAATGTCAGCACCCCAGTGACCAGCCGTCAACCAGCGACTACAAGGACCAGTAAGGTAGGAGGGCCGGGGTTGGGAGAGGTACAGCTTTACACCAGATACCCAACCCCGTTGCCCCAAACTGCATTTGATAGAAGGGCTGCCGTGCCCAAAGTGTACTGTCTATTCTCCAAACTGCATTGATAGGCTTTTCTCACACTATACAGGTGTCTCAAACTTAGCAGGGCCGCCGTGCCCAAAGTGTATTGTCTACTCTCCAAACTGCATTGATAGGCTTTTTCTCCCACTACACAGGTGTCTCAAACTTAGCATGGCCGCCGTGCCCAAAGTGTATTGTCTGTTCTCCAAACTGCATTGATAGGCTTTTCTCCCACTATACAGGTGTCTCAAACTTAGCAGGGCCGCCGTGCCCAAAGTGTATTGTCTATTCTCCAAACTGCATTGATAGGCCTTTTCTCCCACTATACAGGTGTCTCAAACTTAGCAGGGCCACCGTGCCCAAATTGCATTGTTTGTTCTCCAAACTGCATTGATAGGCCTCTCTCCCTCTATACAGTTGTCTCAAATTTAGCTGGGCCGCCGTGCCCAAAGTGTATTGTCTGTTCTCCAAACTGCACTGATAGGCCTCTCCCACACCGTACAGATGTCTCAAACTTAGCAGGGCGGCCGGGCCCAAAGTGTATTTTTCTGTTCTCCAAACTGCACTGATAGGCCACCCCACACTATACAGGTGTCTCAAACCTAGCAGGGCCGCCGTGCCCAAATCTGCATTGTCGCTAAGGGAGACGGAGACTAAAGAGAGCCACTGTTAGAACCCAACTACATAACTATACAACCCTTAACTCCACCCTTACACCCCGACCAAGACAACAACTAAACTAAAACAACTCAGAATCGTACAATGCCGCGCAAACGACCCACCCAGAGGGAAAGAAGAGAAGAAAGAACAAACACCCCGAAACTTCAACTAAGAACCGCAACAACAGAACACACCCCCACAGACAGGTTCAAAGATCGGACCAACACTGAAAGAAGAGACAAATCCCTTTACCTAACTCCATACCTCACTGAGACCTACTCACCAGATCGAAACAACGCGACGCCAAAACCATCTACACTGAACAACCTACCAACATCACGAAGAATGACAAACTCCACCAGATACAACATGCGCACAACTGAAGCGATAACACCATACATCACCAAAGCAAGAAGAACTCCCAACCCACAACCATGTCCCCTGGAAGACGAACCAGGTGAAAACAAAAACCCCAGGCTAAACCTAGAAGTACTACTTGAGAACGCTGACAACCCGAAACCTGCTCCTGAACAAGATCAGAAAACGACCCTAACAAAAAAAGGCAAACCAAGCTACACCTCTAAACTCCACTGCAATCTAATAAATGCAAGATCCATGTCAAAACACTCTACAGAGATCTTCGACCTACTCGACGACAACGGCATCGACATCCTCTTCATCACAGAAACTTGGCTGACGACAACTACAAAATCACACTCCAAAGCTGCCTCCCAGCAAACTTTAAATGCCTTCAAATAAACAGGAAAAACAGAAAAGGAGGAGGCATCGCAATAGCATTTAAAGAGCAGCTAACAATAAGAACAGACGAACCACTCAACATCCCCAACTGCGAGTCCATGATCATACACCTAACAACTAGCCCAAAAACCAACATAACATTCATCCTGGTGTATAGACCCCCAACTTATGATGCATCCTTCGTCGACAACTTCATAGAAGCCATAACCAACATAGCCATCAACCACGAACACCTAATCATACTGGGGGATTTCAACATCTGGTTCGAAGACAGTCATGCCAACTCCCAAAACTCACTGACTGAACAACTCGCCACCATGAAACTACGACAACTAGTAAAAGGGGCAACTCACTCGGCAGGACACACCTTGGACGCAATATTCGCAGAGGAAAAACTCATCACCATGGCACCGCCGATACAAATACTGTGGAGTGACCATCTCATCATCCCATTCGTAATCACTTTGCCTACTCAAGTCTACATCCAACCTCCCAAACTCACAGCCACCACAAAAAGAAACTGGAAAGACGTCAAAAAAGGCAACCTATTCGAACAACTGGAGTTAACCAAGCCCTCAACAACAGAACTAGACCTAGCTGACCTAGACGGGAAAGCGGAGATACTACACAAATGGATTGCAGACACAATCGACAAGATGGCCCCAGAAAAACCATTCACACCATCAAAAAAAAGAGCAATGGCAAAATGGTTTACCCCACTACTAAGCACCATGAAAAAGGAAAACAAAAAGATGGAAACGGAATGGAGGAAAGATTACAATCCAGACAAAAAAACAATGTTCCAGAAGCACATTCGCGCATACAAGAAGGAAATTCAAAAGGCAAAGAGAAAGCATTATGATGACAGAATCACAAATGCCACCAACACACAAAAAGAAATGTTCCGTATCATTAAAGAAATGAGAAACCCACCAGGCTGTGACAACACCCCAACCCCCTCGGAGAAACTATGCAACAACCTTGCAGACCACTTCAAAAAGAAGATCAATGACATCCGACAAACCATCCAACAGAGACCAACCAGCAGCGACTTACAACCAAACGAACCCAAATCAGAACCGCAGCACAAACTCAATAACTACCCTCAAATATCAGCAGAGGCATTCGCAATGCTAATAAAACACAGCAAGAAAGCAGGCTCACCGATGGATCCCTGCCCCCCGGACATCTACAAATCCATCCTCGGACAAGGAACACTAGCAGAATACTTCAGAAACCTTCTAAATCTATCACTGGCAACAGGGACAGTACCAAGGATCTTCAAATCGGCTTACATCAAACCACTTCTGAAAAACACAAGCGGGGACGTAGATGACCTCTCCAACTACAGACCAATCTCCAACATCCCCTACCCAGCCAAACTCCTCGAAACCTACGTATACAAACTAACCCAAGAATACGTTGAAGAACACCACCTGCTAGACCAAGCTCAAGTCGGCTTCAGACCCACAAGAGGTACAGAAACAGCACTACTATCCATCTGGGATGACCTAAAAACAAACGCAGACTCCAACACAACATCTGCCCTTATCCTGCTCGATCTCTCAGCAGCCTTCGACACAGTTAGCCATGACACCCTAACCAAAAGACTAGAAGACATAGGCATAACAGACACAGCGCTACGCTGGACTAAATCATTCCTAGCAGACAGAACTGAAACCGTCTGGATCAAACCCTTCAAATCCACCCCACGAGTCAACGACTGTGGAGTACCACAAGGATCCTCACTATCTCCATTGTACTTCAACATCTACCAAACCCCTGTAATCAGAATCTTCAAGAAACGCAACATCAAATGCTACAACTATGCAGACGACTCAAATCATCTACAAGATCGAAGACACCCAAGCCGATCATTCGAACCTAACCGACTGTCTAAAAGAAGTCTTCAACTGGATGAATGCCAACAACCTGAAAATCAACCCAGGAAAAACAGAAATCATGATCATATCCAAAGACCAAGAGAAGGAAACCGCCATCCCGTGGCCAACGGAAATGGGATCTATACCATCACCATCTAAGGTAGTAAAAAATCTGGGAGTCCTGATGGACAACACCCTAACCTTAGAACCGCAAATAAACGCAACTGTCAAGAAATGCTTCTTCCTCCTCCACACGGCAAGAAAAATACTACCTTTCCTCTCCTTCACACACAAAACACTCACCATCGTCGGCCTCATCATGTCAAGTATCGACTATGCAAACAGCCTCTACCTCGGTATACCGGAATACCTACTGAAGAAGCTACAACGGATCCAAAACACTGCAGCCAGACTACTCCTCAAACTATCCAGAAGAGACCACATCACCCCGGCCCTAAAAACACTACAAAGGCTCCCAGTAAAACAGCGTATCATCTTCAAAACAATGTGCATAACGCACAGGGCAATCAGCGGACAAGGAGCTGAATTCCTACAAAAAAAAATAACAATCTACAAGCCAACGAGACCACTCAGGTCAACCAACGAAATCAGACTGGAACAAAAACCTTACATCAAGAAGAAACTCGGAGGCACCGCTTTCTACCACCTAGCCGCGAAAACCTGGAACAACATCCCAAAATTAATAAGGAACACCAAAGACCACCTTAAATTCAGAAAATTACTAAAAACCTACCTCTTCAACACCGGGGAATAAAACCAAAACAATAAGACAAACGAATCATCAAAAAAGGACAGTGACAAACCGCTAGAACCGACAGAAGTACCCGGGGCATCAACAGGGCTGACGCTGGACACAGGGGTCCACCCGCGAGACAGAGAAACGGATACAACTACTCCAGCCAACCCTTACCATCCCCCACCGCCCTTACAGCCACAACTAGGTCCCACGAGGCTGTGGAACAGACAATATACCACCAATCACCACACAACCGGGTGTATGGACACTAGCAGCGGCGCTAGTCATGTGGAGGGGGGGAGGAGCATGCAAGGTTATTAAGGGAGCGGGCGGAGGGGGCAGCTAGATCCTCAAACGGCCTCGAATGGAAAATCGGGCACATACCTCCTGAGGCTCAGGGTGTACAAGCATCCCGTCGGGTAAGATTACACGGTTCAGTCCAGGATAGAGATGACTAACGAATACCACTAACAATTTCCTTCTCTGCATACACCTCTCAAACTCCAAACCAAACACAACCACAAACCTCTAGCGCAGCAAACCGCACGAACTTCACTACACTGCAACAACAAAACAAAAAAAACCACATAGACTCGCACATCAGCACACGACGACTACCGGCCGCATACACCCCAGGCCCAGCCGACGGAACCACCGGGCTGAGGCTGCCAACAGCACATCACTGCAATCTTGCACTTTTCCAGCCTCCACCCACTAACCCACCATCCCCCCCCTCTTTCAGAGCCGCCAGAGCGCCAGGGGACCACTCCGGTGGTGATAGTGCGCGGTACAAATGACCTTTAACATTAACATCCATGTTCATATTTGGTAAGCATGTAAAGTGGCAGTATGACCAAGAAGAACAGGAACTGTAGAGTGCGTCGATGGACAAGAGCATCCAGCACCCTTCGGTCGGTGGAGGTCTTCGACTCGCTGAAGAAGACTGCCAGCCAATTCCCCACAACCCCCCCCCCACCCTGTCCCCCCAACATCCTGGCCGGTTCAATCTTGCTTTGGGGCCTGCATGCCGTCTTCGGAGCGACATCGGCCACCACCGAATGCCTTGGAACGTCCTGTAGGCTTCCTGGGTCGTGAATTGGGAGGGTTGACAGTAAGAAGAGGACCCTCCGCCAAAACCTTTGACGATCTGCCAGACATCCCGCTGGAGGCATGATTGGCAGAGGGAGGCCCCAGCCAAAGACAGATCTACCCCCAGCTGGTTTCTTTGAGAAACGACTGAGGGAGTTGGAAGTAGAGGAGAGGGGGTATTTGCGGAGGGAAAGCAGATGGCATTTTGGACCCAGGCCCCAGAAAGCCTTGTGGACAATGCAGAGGGTTTTGAATTTAATCCTTGCATCCACTGGGAGCCAATGGAGAGATTTCAGCG
The DNA here is from genome assembly GCF_040938575.1 of Ambystoma mexicanum. NCBI lineage: Eukaryota > Metazoa > Chordata > Amphibia > Caudata > Ambystomatidae > Ambystoma > Ambystoma mexicanum. The sequence goes on from NC_090932.1 coordinate 1,551,397,174, forward strand.
CTGGAGAGATTCCATCCCAGGGCTTGAGGCCAAGGACAAGTCTTGCAGTCGTGTACTGGATGAGTTGCAGAGGGCGTAGCTGTCATGATCTCTGCTTCCAAAAGGTCAGGGTTTTCCCAACTCCCTTGGAAGCAGATCCATAACCCAGGTTCCGAGTGCCAACCAGTCCCAATTGGGACCTTTTGGACACAGTCCTGGCGCCAGTGGCACCAGGCTCATAAATATGCCCAGTCCCAGCGCTGGAAGCGCCGGGCTCATAATGCTTGGGTGGACTTACCTGCAGCAGACCATGCTGCTTACTTGCCTGCCAGTTGAGCCTATGATCCTCTTCTGTTTGGAACTACTTTTCCTGTTGGGTGGGGCTGGAGCCACTCCCTAGATTCAGAACACTGGAACTCTTCTGTAAGGCAGGAACTCTTCTTACCAGGAACTCTTTTCTTACCTAGGCGTGGCTGTGGAAGGAGACACCTAAGCACTACAGGAGGCTATTTAAACCACACCCGGTGGATGAATCTTGCTTTGCGTTATTCTGCACCCTCTGCAGCAGAACGCTCATCGTGTCTTCTGTATCCGGTCCTGGGCCTAAGGAAAAAGGCTTACCATCCTGAATCCAGTCTTCAGCAACACCTATAAAGACAAGAAACAGGTTAGCATTCCGGCATCTGAAAGGCAAAGGCTTACCTACTCTTCGTGCGCTCCGGAGGTCTTCACACTGCATTCCGGCATCTGAAAGACAAAAGCTTACCAACTCTTCGCACGCTCCGGAGGCCGTCGGCGCTGCACCCCGCATCTGAAAGACAAAACAAGGTGCGTTTAAAGACATTGGGGAACTTTAATACTCACGTGCCAATACTCCTTTCCACATCTAACCCAGTGGGTATTCCGGCACCCTGCAGCTGCTCCGAACTTGCACCTGCAAAATAAAAAGACAGTTAGAGCGCATCGTGAAGCTGGCAACAAGCGCTTACTTACGTGCTTCCAGGCGCTTCTATTCCTCACACAGGCTCCATCTTCAACTCACTTCAGCCCGTCATCCGCCATCGCCGGAACCCTGCAAAACAAGAGCCATCATTGTTAAAGACTTAAAGACATTTGAGTTACTCGAAACTTACCGTTCGTGCAGTAAACGACAGACAGCAGTCCTCTGAAGTCAAGAGGCCTGCGCTTCCTATACAGTGAAGAAACTGATTACAGCACCCTGCCCCAAGGCAGATGGAGAGCTCAGCATTCACTTACCTAAGGTGAGAGCGTTAACCTTTGGGGGTCTACAGGAGAGGAGAAGAGGAAAGAGATAGGGACACCCCAATAACCCCAGTTCATTAACCCCATATTTTCTATCTGCAGACATCTTACTCTACACGTCAGGCATACAGTGCACAGAGGTCCAGCCCACCTTTGAAGATACGGTAGTCGCCCAGTCAAGACCGGCGCCTCTGCGAGAATCAGGTGAGCGTTACAGTAGCGTAGAGGCAGGTAGATTTAGAAAGGTTATTGCAATAGTCCAACCTAGAGAGAACTAGAGCTTGGGAGACAGTGAGCTGCTGGGGGAAGGAGAGGAAAGGTAGATTACCTCAGAGGAGGTGCAGTAGGAAGTTTGACTAGAGACATCAGCAATGTGGGCAGAGAAGGAAAGTTTGGAGTCAAAGATGACTGAAGTTCTTAGCATCACAGGTGGGGGTAAAATGAGGGCCAGGGGAGGCTGGCCAGAGAGTGAGGGGGGGGGGGAAGGAGGGTAATGTCCAGTGTCCAAGTTATTTAAGTCACCTCAGGGAGTATGTGCCATCCCAAATGGGTTTTTTACTGATTTACAGGAACAGAGTATATTTTTAGGATGTATATTAACTCCCTTTTGAAGAAAGCTTATTCTACTGACTGTTCAGGTTTCTGGATTAAACCATTATTAATTGGAGTGTTTATTTGGATACTTGTCACTGAATCTGTGCGATAACCCTACAGCTCACATTGACCCCTCAAGATAAACCTGGCTGCTCAGTAACTACCAACTTATGTAGTACATGCTTATACCAAAAGGTTGGGTAAACTATTGCCAAGGGGTCAAGACTGTTTGAAGTCTCCCACAGGGTACAGCATACAAACTTGCCTAACAGAAGCAATTGCTGGAGATGGAGGCAGATTAAGATTAGTACGCCCACCCATCGTGGGACCTGTTTGTGCGGGACCCCACAGATGGAGTGCCCTCAAAGGAATTAAAAGCTTGCTCCTCGGACCGGTCGGTTCTGGGAGAGGCAAGGCACTGCATGCTGCATGTGGGAGAGGCCTGCCAGCCTACTGTGACGAACCTTCAAGGTTTGCTTGCAGAACCAGGAGGCAGATTTCACAATCTGCTTCCCTGTGTCCGAATGGAGACAGAGGCACTGGGTGTTCGTCCTCTACAAACATTCTGCAGCTGGAGCAGAGCTTGAAAAGTGAACACTTCTGACATGGTCTGGATTGTGGAGTAGGCCCGATGGCTTTTTGGAATCATCGATGAAACTTAGACAATCCTTGCCCATGAGGGGCATTGAAATTCACCAACAAACAGATCCCTGCTTGTCGGCCCGAAGGAGTGGAAGAGCACAGGCTCCATTTGACAAACAGAATTTTTGATCCAAAAAAAAAAAAGTGAAACCTTCCTACAGCTCGCAGAGAAAAACACAAGTACTCTCAACACTTCAACGTGCTGTACAAATCTGAAGATAGATGCCAGAGTAGGGGCTTAGGCAGAGGGCAGTATGACCCAGAGCTCAATTGGTTTAGAGGAGAAAGTGTGAAAGTGAAACATTTTTCTTTTACTGAGGATTCCCAGCCTGACCGGGAATATTCATGAGCATGTGAATCCATTGCCAGACCCCATGCTGGAGAAATCTTGCGAAAACTTCTGGCCATCCGGCTGGACCTCTAGAAACTTGAATCGAGTCCGAAGATTCCTCACCTTTTAAAGGATGAGAACACAATATTCCCTCTTCTTCTGTGCTCCTGAAAAGGCACCAAAATCCACAGAGGAAGCATCCAGCCACGAAGAAAGCCTTGCCTGAAGCCTTCTGTGTTGATCCCCGATGTAAAAGCCCACGCAGGGGCCTGTCTTCTGTCCACACAAGTAAGGCATAGCCTGGGTTTTGGCTACAAATCCTGAAGTTCATCTGCAAAATCTGTGCTTCGGTGCTGTGCTGGCTTTGATATTTACTTACCTTAAGCCTCTTCCGATTCCTGTGTAGTTTTGGGGTGCTACTGATTGGGCGGTTCTCGCCCAGTTCACCCAGGCACACTGCTGGAATCCTTCTAGGGCGTCTTCTGTGAACCCTCAACTAAATTTAAAGTAGAATACTTGGTTGAACAGTCTTCCTCTGGAACTCTGAACTTTGCCTGCAACTGAGCCCGATCTCACCCTGCCTACAGCTGGCTCCTAGACCACTAGGGTCCCTCTTCTGTCTCAGACATCATGTACTAGAATTTCAGAGGGCTGGATACTTTAAGGGGTCTGCCTTGAAAAGGAAAACTAGTGTTAAAGTTTACTTGTGAATGAGTTAGTTGGTAACTTCAAACTCAGAGCGAATAATTACAAAAAGTTATTACCTTAGCCATGTTCTGCCATTCTGAAAAGTATAAGCTTTACTTAACTTGAATAAGCTGTGCCTTCTTAAATCAGTATTCTCAAAGTCTTACTTTCCTTAGCAACTGTCTTGCCATTCGTACAAAATGTAGGTAAAGGGTTAACTTGCTCACCTGTGAATTATTCTTTATTACTTGATTTAATCGCTGTAGCAATTTTTACAAGAAACTAAGATGGGCAGTAGTTAAGAGAAAAGGAGACAAGAAAAATGTGTCTGGGCATACTCATGCTTGTCTGAAAGAAGCTGTTCTAGGATGTTTGCCGATGCAGTAACCCACAAGGTCTTTTCCCCCACAGATGCGCCCACCAGCTCTCTTCGTATGTGTGTGCTGAGGCCAAATGGCTAGTCAGGTATGTGCTAGAGTACTTCTCGTACCCTTGCATGTCATTAAGAGGTGGCGTAGCGTTTCCTTCTGGGCAGTGGCTTCGCAGAATCTACACTTGTTCATTGTTGAAAGCCCTCTGATCAAGATTAGATGGTAAAAAGTTCAGCCATGCTCGTAAGAAAATTATCTGTAGTCTTCTATGAGGATATTTCTTCATGAATGCTTGAGTTTCATTCAGCTCTCGCCTGCGGTGGGAGGTCAGCAGTAAGTTTGTACAAAGTGAGGATCCAGTCCAGATCGCCTAGCTTCCTTTTTACCTTTGTGGGATTTTGAATCAGTTTGTCTGCTGTACTATGGAAGGCAGCTAGTTTTTCCTTGCATTCTTGGTCCCACTTGGTAAGCATTTTGCAACAACCATTTCTTAGCTCTGTGTTGATCAGTGAGAATATCAATGGACAATTAGGTTGTTGAATTTCTCTATAAAGCATGATATTTGGTCCACAATTTGGAGGGATGAGAGGTCCAGTTCGCACCTAATCAGTACTATCCGAGTCGATTTCGGTACGTTTAAAACTGCTCTCCAAAATTAACTTTCCAGAGTGGTCCAGGTCGTTTATGGTATGTTTGGCATAGCGTCTGCTTCGTAGGTTATTGCGGGTACCACTTTGACCCTGTAAAAGTTGATAGTTGGTAGGAGAGAAAAATCGGCCATACTCTGTCGACCGCTTTTGCCTGTGAAGTCAACTTTATTTTTGCCTGGAGGGCATGCTGCATAGATTTTGCGGTTTTGGAACTGCCCAATGTCACTCCGAGGTATTTAAACTAAAGTTTTAAATCTCGCAGCCTTCTAGGTACCACTTTAGCTTTTCGCCTTTCCAGTTGTGTTTTTCCAGGGACATGATTTTGGTTTTAGACTTGTTTATTTCCAGATCGTTGGAATTTATGTATTTTGATAGCCATCTGGCTGCAAAGACGGATAACCTATTTCATCGAGCAGTATCATGTCACCTCCATACAGGAGGCAGGGTACCCTCGTTTGGCCTATAGATGGAGGAAACGATCTTAACCCTTCGACGGTCTTGTAGTCGCCCAAGTAGGCCAAGAAGAGGGCATGAGCTAGGGGGCATCCTTGATTTAAACCGCGAGTTATAGGGATTTCCACCGAGACTAGGTAGGCCCTGATGGTTTAGACGCACTTGTATTCTGGTATTGGTGTACAATGATTTTAAAGGACCAAGGATTTCACCAGGGCAGTTCCAAGATGTTAGTTTCTGCCATAGTTTGACTGTTCACTTGGTCAAACGATTGTGTTAAGTCTATGAAAGCAAGACATACTCGAGGCCTCCCTGCTGTGATCTTACTCTTCAAGATGCTCAGAAGCATGATGTTTGCGCTTGTTCCCATATTTTTCTTGAAGCCGGCCTGTAGGGGGTCGGCGCATGGTTTGCCCAAGTTTGGAATTTGCCCAGCAATAGCACTGCATAGACCTTCCCGATGACGTCTAAAAGCGCAATTGAACGAAAATTGCGAGGATCGTCCTTGCAGCCTTTTTTGAATATCGGTACTATTGTTAAGGATCAGAATGTTGGAATTTCCTTGGTTTCCATACATCTTTTAAAGACGAGGCTGATAAAAACAGCCCATTCCGCGGCAATGACTTGAGATTGATGTTGGTGATCCTGTCCGGGCCTGGGGCTCACAAGTTTAGCTTGCGAATGGTTGACCCGATTTTTTTTTGTCGTGCAAGTCAACCCATGGGGTTTGGAGCTCTTCTTGCGAGGTCGGCGTAATTGGTGAAGGAGATCGAAAAAGCTGGGTGTAGAACTTCACCCAGGTATGTTCTGGGATACTGTTTGTAAGTTCATCATTTGCAGGACTTCCCATAGACCTAAATAAAGACTAGAATTCACACGTTTCGGCCGCTTAGATGTTTCAGCATTACTTCGGAGTCGCGTTGGTATAATGTCAGTCGGTAATTTTGTAGCCAGGACGTGTAATTCTTTAGTGTTGCCAGGGCAGCGTCACTGTTAGCTTGTGTGTTATAGCGCGCTGCTAATCTTGTCTTGCAGAGTTGGCTTCTTTTGGCCACAAGGACTGGGTCAAATATTGTTTGTCTCCGTGTTGGTCCCATTTTATTATTGTTTGACGGCTTCACCCTGTAGATTCCTAGGAGCGGCTGATCAACTTTTTGGGGGTTCCAGCTATCCGTACCCATGGCTTAGTTGCCTTATAGGTTTTAGTTAGCTCTTGAATATTTCTTGTGCTCAGTTTCAAAATATTTCCTTTGGTTTTAGGTTCCAGTTCTGCAGGATGGTGGCGCTTTTTTAGGTTGATCGAAGGACACGTTATGGACAGCAAATTGTGGGCGCTCGCTGTTTTCTTTATAACCTTGGTAGCTATCAAGTCAGGAATCAATGAATGTGAGATAAAGATGTAGTTAATTGTTGTGGATGAAGACCCCCCTTTCCCAAGTTGGAGTAGAGTCAACCTGGTTGAGAACAGTAGCTGTATCAGAGTTTTCTTGAGTTTATTAAGTTTAACCAGGCTTTCGCACGTTCCTCTATTGGCTGTATGTGGACGGTACTTGGTTTGGGTGTTTCTGGGTTTCTACAAATGCCATTTAGGTCACCGCAGATGGTCCAAGTATGTGTTGATTACCTTTTCTATCATCAGGAATTCTTCAGTTGCGATGCTTTGGGGAATTCCAACAGATTCAGAATCATGACTGGTGTATGGGAGGAAAAGTCTTTAGGACACACATTACTCCCCTACATGACACGACTCGTCAGCAGCCCCCCCCCCCAATGCACCTGGGCGCTGGAGGCAGTGGCTGCGGATCGACACGTGGGGCTGCACAGCTCACCTTGTAGCATAACCGACCCCATTTTGAAATACAAAGACTCCATTCATTTTGAGTATACTGAAGCCAGGCCTCTGTGGAACAGGCCGCCTGCAGAAGATGCAGCTCACCCCCCACGTGCCTGCGCACCGTGAGCCCTGCACGACCCCCCGCAGCCTCCTCCCCATGGTAGATTCATTGAAGGCCCGTTCTCACGAGCAACTAGATGCGAACAAGTAACAGAACAAACACCATCATTTACCTTCCGCAGTACATTGCCCTGGTGGTGACCCGACTTAGTTTGGGTCTGGGGAAGAACAAAGTCGTCCCTATCAAGTACACCTCAACCCTGCGCAGACCCCCCCCCCCCCCAATCCATGATATATGGTGCTTACGACCCCCTAACCCAGTTCTTCCAGCTGAAGTGTTAAACCCCGGGTCTCCCAGTCTCATTTAATGCTGCTAAACCTTTTTGCTGAAAGGGTCAGAACCCATAGTGCCAGTTGCCCAGGTTAATATGGTACGATCCCAGCCTAACCCAGGAAATTTCCGTGTAAGGGTGTCAAGCGTATGGACACACGAATCCTCCTTTTACTGACCAATGTTTGCTGCTAGTGTAAAACGATTAAAAAAGCAATATATAAAATGCTCGTGTATTTTATGGTTGAGAGTTGATATTTGTGAGTTGTTAAGAAGTTGAGCCATATCTGCTGTGGTTGAAATGATAGATGAACTCGTCGTTTCCCCTATCCTTGAGTCACAAATCCTAATCATATTTAGAGTTGTGATGTGTCACTGAGACCCATGCATCCACCAACCAGGTTCTTCCTCACGTTTACATTTTTCCCACCGTGGGATCAAAGCAAGAGTAATGAATGTGATGTTAATGAAAACCTCATTGTATTGATTCAGTAAACGGGAGTATGTGAATTATAAAAATGTGCCCTTTACATGGTGCCCCTAAACCCCCCTCCCCACCTCCAATCCACTCGCCCTGTCTGTCCCGTGAACAGGGACCCACGAAAAGTTTCAAGGCCATCTACCCTCTCGAGAGCTGCACATCCAACCCCCCCACCCCCCTCCTTCCCTCAGGGCTTGCCGGGGCTTGAAGGCCCCGGTATTCTGTTGGAACATTACAGCAACACCTCCCCGCATTCCTGCTGAACCCGCACCAAGCATTTTCCTCCCCCCACCCCCATGCCTCAGACACCAGATGCCACCATAAACTCACTATGTGCTGCCCTGGCCAGGCCAAGAAGAATTACGACCCACGGTCCCAATTCCCACCGCCTTTTTGAGGTATTAGCCATGTGCCCCCTCCGACCCAATGGTATTTCAGTTCACCCCAAGTTTAATGGGCCATAGAAAGTTCTTCACCCCTGTACTAACATACCGTAAAACTATCACTCACTACATCTAACAGAATAGAATGATGAAGGTAGCCTAACACGTGCCCCCTGATAAGACACCTGGACCCACGAGATTGGATCCTTTGTTAATGACAACTATGATGTATAAAGACCACCTTGTATTGCATACTGTTTTCATGTGTCCCCTCCCTGGTACTAGATTGATGTGTTGAAGGTTTTACATGCCAACTTGACAGACGAGTGTGATTAATGTGTATGAATGGCCACAAGGGCAAGCTTTAGTACTGAAGTAGTGTTTCTCCGTGGATAGCCTGCGCCCTGGCACCTCACCCAGATGAGCCCGGCTGACCAAAGTACTCTAATGCCACCACATGGATCCCTGCGACTACAGCCGACATAGTAGCTAGTCATCGCCATCCAATCCCCAAGACTATGTGGCCCCTATAGCTTAGCTCATGCATGATGTGTTTTTGTAATATAAACGACTGTCATTGCTATTGTCAGACAGAGCGCTCTGGGTATGCAGAGTCCTTTGCATGCCCTATATCGATTTAGATAAAAAAGACTTACTCTCAACCGCACTTGGTCTTGGTCTCATTCCCTCCAGGGGTGTGCCCATTATTGACTCTCATTGGAGAGTGTTATATGCCTTTTGGGGGACGCTCGGTCACCTGTTTTTTACTGAAGTGGGACCATGATCCGAGCACTGCCAGAAGTGATAGATTGGCCATCGGGATTCTTTCTATCTGGATTCCGCTGCCTGCGCCAACTACAGTTAATAAACAAGACAATGGCGACCTCTCTCCTTTTGGGGCCGGGGACATTACCAAGTCAAATCCATCAAGGCTTGGTTTGTCAACCAACCAGGTCTCCTAGAGACAGTATGACATGCATTACTCACTGTAATAGCATTTCTGATTGTATCTGCTTAGATTCACATGCTGTGCATATGGTCCAACATCCAGTGGTAACTGCAGAGTTGCATCTGGTATTTAGGGGACGTCGGCATAGGCATGTCTAACCCTATCGTGACGTGTAGTGTACCCAAAATCCCTCACGCGCCGAGGTCCCTCAGATTGTATTTTTTTCTGCTATGAGGGAGCCCCAGGCTATTGGGAGTGAGTACATGAAGAGAGAAAGTAGTAAGACGGCCATGTTCCTTCCACCCCGAGCGGGGAGGCAAAGGCGCATGTGAACCTAAGCAGATACAATCATCAGAAATGCCATTACAGTGAGTAATGCATGTCTTCTGATGCGTGTTAATCTGCTTAGAATCACATGCTGTGCATAGACCAGCAAGCAGTACCCGAGGTTGGAGGTGGTGCTGGCTGTCAGGACCAGAACGGTCTTCCCTTGTAGTGGAGTCTGAAAGGCTTTTAGTGCCTTGAACACTGCTAATAGCTCTAACAGATTTATATGGTTGGATGCTACTTGTTGGGACCACACTCCATGCGCCATCTGCTGAAGTAGGTGAGGGGGGGGCCCCCCCACCCAACCCCTTGAGAGATGAGTGTCGTGAGTGGCTTCCACTGCGGGGTGGTGAAGGTCCCCCCCCCCCTTCAAGAAGTTTTCCCCTCGACCACCACTGCAGAGAGAACGAGGGCTGGCAAGACAACTACCAGATATTCCCATTGTCCGCTGGCCTGACCACTGGCTGTTGAGTCACTCTTGCATGGGACCAGCCCTCCAGATAAGGTGCGTACAAGGCCTTTTTACGCATGAAAATTTTGCAAATACGACAGCATTATTATTTTCTGTGTACATTTACACACGTTTAGAGCAGAGGGCAGTGCAAAGGTCAGGTTACTTGAAAGAAACCAGAAGGCTACTTTTGATTTTTATCTACACAGATGTAATTGCAAGCCAGGGATAAATACCTCTGAAACGGAACGTATTTCTCTGAAGCTAGAGAAATAATGAAAGGTGTATTCTGCTACAATGCAGAAAGCTGCTGCATCGTAACGATTGCCATACAGGTTTTGCACACGTTGGCTGGATGTCACATAACTCTTGCAAAGAGGCAATGTCATTTTTACTCTCTTAAAATCACATTTACTCTCAAAGTTAACTAGGGAGTAAAATACTCCCACCTCAAAATCTTATCTGGAGCACTGCATGGGACGCATGCACAGCCGCATGTGGCAAACTAAATAAATGCAGGATGCCACCATACCTAGCAAGCGCATAGCCTTGCATAACGTCACTTCCCGATTGGCTACATATTGAGTGATCTGAGAAAGCAGGTTCTGAACCCTTGTGTTGGAGGGGAAGAAGAGACCCTCCTTTGTCTGAATCAGAGCACCTAGGAATGGTTTGGTTTGACAGGGGTCCAAGCTGGATTTCTTCACGTTGGAGAATCCTAGACTGAATAGGAAGTCCATTGTCTTGTGTATTTTTTATGCATGCTTCGTAAGAGTCCCCTGTTATGAGCCAGTCGTCGAGGTAAGGGTAGACCGGGACGGATAGTCTGCAGGTGTTCTGCTGCCAGGACTTTTGTAAACACCCTTGGCGCTGAGGCAATGCCGAAGGGGAGCATGTTGAACTGAGTGCTTGTACTCCATCATGAACCTTAAGTATTTTCTGTGCGCTGGCAACATTGAAATATGAAATTATGCATCTTTCATGTCCAATGTAATCCCATTGTTTCAACAGTGGAATTCCTTCCTGCAAAGTTACCATACGAAACTTTTGAGGTTTGACAAATTTGTTTGCTGGGCGCTAATCTAGTACAGGGCTCATGGTGAAGTCCTTTTTGGGGTACAAGGAAGTACACTGAATAAATACCCTTTTTACCTGAAGAATAGTGACAGCCTCTATGGTGTCTTTTCCAGAAGTGCTTCCACCTCTTGCTTCAGGATTCTCAGATCTGGCGACAGGAGTCGTACTCTGGGTGATCTGAACTGTGGAGGTTGGGTGAATTCCACACAGTAACCTTGGGCGACCGTCTTTAGAACCCACTGATCTGAAGTAATCCCCTCCCATGCCGAAATGAGAGATGTCAAGCACCCCCTGACCGGAGCGACATGGGAGGAGACCTGGATCCTGTCATTTCTGACCAGAGGCTGCAGTACCCCTGGAGTTGAGGCCTCTGCCTTTCCCGCTTCGCTGACCCCCTAAGTGGATAGTTGGTTTGAGTTCCAGTTTTTTCTGTGTTGTAGATTTTTGGGCGGAACATGATTGGCAGGAACCGCTTCCCCTCTTGGGGGGGGGGGGGGGTTGGAGGGTTTTTGTGTGATCTGTTGCAGGGACTTATGAGTCTCATGCTCTTTATTGGCAGTCTCCAAAGCATAGTCTACTGCTTTACCAAAGATCAAATTCTTCGACAGGTTTGTTTATAAGAGGCTTGGTTTTCCGGCTTGAACCCCGAGTTTCGGAGCCAAGCTTGCCGTTTAAGCAGAGTGTCCTGTGCCATGGATCTTCCTGTCGTGTCTGCAGTATCCAGTGTTCTTTAAAAACATTGATCGACTTGCCTGCCCACAGCCACGATGGCGAGTAAATTGGATCTTGCAGGTTCAGGCACCTCCCGGAGACCTGATATAAGGTTCCATTGCACATCTGCATAACTGGGAAGCAAAGTGGTGTTGGCTATGCCCGTGGTAAAGGCAGCTGCCGTGGTAACACGGTTAGCCAAGGCATATAACCCTTTAGACTCCCATCAGGTGCTTCTTCTGTAGCAAGGGAAACTCCCGCCTGTTTCTGGGTGGTGACCACTAGGGAATCATGGGTGGCATGCCCTTTAATATATTGAGGGTCCATAGGAAATGGCCAAAATAATTCCTCCACCCTTGGATTGACTTGCTCCTCCTCTTGACAAACCTCCCAGACCAAGGCAGTCTCCCCTTAATGGAATTAAGGAGAGGGAAGGCTTGACTAGAGGGGGGGGGGGGGTTCTTTAAGAATGTCCTCCACAAAATATTGTTCAGGTATGGCTTCTTGGGTGGCGATCTGAAAGTTGATCGGCTGCCTTCCTCAAGATTGCATTAAATGCCATCTGATTGACTTGGTGACGCTTGGCGGGCCGGAAGGAGGGGAGTCCACACACAGGACATCTGTCTCCTGATTGTGAGCAGAGTGCCCATGGCTCCGTACCAACTTGATGATCCTTCCAGTTGTCCGTGAATCCGCCTGGTCATCTGCAGTATAATCTTGAAGGAAGGTATTCTCTTCTTCCTCATTATTGATCTTGTGTCCATTTGAATTTAGTCCTCTGGGTGGGTAGAAATTAAATGGTCCCGAGAAGCTTCTAAAATTCCATGAAATCTTAAGGTTGACTTAGAAAGAGGATCCTCATGAGGTCTCTTGGGTGTAGGGTGCTCTGAGAGCGACAATCCTTTCCAGGCAGTCCATGCACCCTTCACATTTTTCCCTGGTCCATTTAGATGACCCAGAAGTTGTCAAAGGTGGAAAATCTCCATTTTCTTGCCTTAGAAGCCTTTATCTAGCGCTATTGCTACTACATTTCGGCGCCAGACTATACTCCGTCTTTGCTAGCATTGGGGTGCTGTGGCGCGTCTTCAGATGTGCCCGCGGCACGCTCCTTGCGTTTGACGTTTCCTTAGGCATCAACCCCACTGCGAAGTGATTATCGTGATACTTTCGGCGATGTCTGGCGAATCGGGCGTGCCGTAGGCCTAGCGGTAGGAGGCCTAGAGATAGGTTTTTTTTACCTACCGATTGACTAGAAGCACTAACAGTAGATTTGTGTCCTAGCGGGGCCTTAGGGGGCGTCGGAGCGTCAGATGAGCGTGCTTTGCTGGCCAAATGTGATTTTGAAGTAGTGCCCTTCATTTTCAAAGGCCTAGTCGTAATAAGCTGCTGCGGACGCAGGGAAGGCTGTTGATCTGCAAGATCAGAGGAAACCGTTGAAATTCAGTGGCCCTGTTGGCGCCTTCACCCATCGACAAACCAGTCGCAATTGGGTAGGGGTGTGTTTAGTGAGGGTTTTTATGTAATGTATCCCCCCGTCGCCAGGTGCTGTCCCTGAAGCGCGACTTGCGACAGATCTGGAAGGGCGCAGCGGACCTAGGAGGGTCCGTCGTAAGGTCAATGGCATCCGGTACGGATGCTTGGTCATCACTGGTGCCCCCGTCACTTTCGGCGGTGGGAGTGGTGGGGGATAGGGGAGATTCAGCCCATGACAGGCCGTAGGCAGCCCACCGCTTAACGCAGCGCTCCTTAAGAGTTTTGGTTTGAAGGAGTCTACAAGCCATGCACTGTGCTTCGTCATGGTCAAGGGGTAGACAGTTACTGCACTTATCGTTCTCGTACTTCCACAGGTATCTGACCCTGCAAGAGGGGCAAAACTTAAAGGGTGTCCTTTCCATAGTGGAAGGTAATAAAAAAAATGCCCAGACCTAGATAAAGAGGGGGAAGAGGAGAGATGTAGTGAAAGATATGACCACCCCGACCCCACTCTCCCTACTGTGTAGGCCAGCCAGAGGGCCCGGCCACGTGAGGATTGCCGCGGGATTTTAGGCGTCTAGGTCCACCGCTGTCAAAAGTTCCTGCAGTCTTCATCGTATCTTGAAGCACGGCCGAAGTGACTTCAGGGAAATAAACCAACAGTCGGTAAACAAGGATCGCAATGTCTATTAAGAGCTCTGCAATGGGATGACCAGTTATCTGGGCGGAAAAAAAATGGAGGCCCTCGGCACGTGAGAGTTTTTGGGTACTCTACACGTCACGATAGGGATAGTGCTGCATAGGCGTGTCTGTAAATGTCCCCTTTCGTCCCTGAAAGGCAAGATGCAATACTCTGCGGTTACCACTGGATGTCAGACCATATGCATAGCATGTGATTCTAAGCAGATTAACAAGCATCAGAAATCAAACGACCCCAGGTCAATGTCCACCGGAACCATCAGGTGAGAAACCCCACATGTTCCAAGAGCCTAACGTTAAAGTTGTAGAGATTGGCTGTTGATGACTGGTACTAATGGTTTGCTACTTTTAGTCGGGCCGATAGTGCTTTTGGGATCCATAACCAGAGTTGATGTTTTGGGGCTGGTTTGGCCGTTTCCTCAGCTAATACGCTTTGTGGGCTAGTGTCTTGAGTATTTGTCCTTTAATTTTTTGTCAAGGGTCCACTAGGACGTCTGTCTGGGTCATGTCCCTCTGTGGATGGAGAACAATTTTGCTGTTTGTTTTGGATCTCATGGGAGATTATAGTGATCTGTTCTTCCAATCTCCTTTCCTTGTGTCATTTGGTGGTAGTTACTCTTGTTTTCTCAAGGTACCACCTGGTCCAGAGTCACAACTTGGTCCGTTCTGGTCAGTTTTCTGTTTGGCAAACCATACAATTTTCTTTTTTTGTAAGTTTCACTTCTGAGCATGAAGCAGAGTCAATTATTATCTGTCAGTTCGATGCCTTGTCTTCGAAGTGTCATTGAAGCCCTTAGCACTTCCAGAGTGTGAGGCTGTATATAGGTAGGCGACTGCTTTCTTCCCCTCACGGTCCGGCTCTACAATTTTTGGATCTTCAGTTTTCAGTGAACGAGTGTTGAGGTTCCTTGAAGTAATTTTAGAACCATTAGTCTGTTCAAGACAATATAATCTCCGTTGTCGGTTTGTTGTCTTAATTTGAAAGTTGGTCTGGGTTTTTCCGTTCGATGCTCTCCGACGGGCATTGTCCTCTCTGGGGCCTTGAGCAGGCTCAGATCTAAAATTTGTGGGGCTCTAGATGAGGGGGGGGGGTTTGCGCCGATTAGTTGCAGGGCGTGCAACCCTTTTGTCTACTTTGTTGTGCAATCGATAATTTACTGTATGACTTTCTCAACTTGGCCCAAGGGTGGTACAGCCCTAGGATCCCAGCTTGAGCTGGTAGCCAAGTTGTTGCAGAGCTCTTCCAATGGGAGGAAACCTGATGACTCGGCTTGATCAGTTACTCGTGAGGTGGGCGCACTTGGTTCCTTTACCGAGCAAGAGTTTAAGGATGCCAACTCCAGAGGTGAGACCTCGTCTGAACCCGTGAGATGTTGACTGAGGTCCATCAGGTCTTTCCCCTTCAGAAAGTCCTCCACTGTTTTTGGCGATGTAGAGTGGTTAGGAAGAGTACTTTCACAGGAGAGCGTCACATTTTTTTCTTTAGGTAGATCTTTTAGTGATCTCGTTTTTGACAGCTGTAGTGAATTTTAGATTTCACTTTACTCTAACTTTACTGCCCTAGTCTCCACAGGATGAAGACGAAAGACAAGCTGTTTAAGTTTCTTTGGTGTTGGCTTCGTTTGTTCAAACATGGAAAAGTCTTTATGAGAGGGGGCTCCCTGGAATGGTTGGCCGTCATTAGGTGATTTTCCTGGTCTTCTACTAAGATAATCTCGCCATCAGAAAAGGTGCAGTTCCTTGCGCTTCTTTATTTACGCCTGGGGCAAACCAGTCTTTGATTTTCCATTGCTTGGGGTTGTGTGAAGCCAACTTTTCCCTTGGTTGAGTCGTCAGTTGTTTCAGTAGGTACTTGTGCAATTGATGGTTGGTGCTTTCCGTCATGACTGGGTTTGTAACCATTTTGTGTCTGGGTGCTCCTCTCGATGGATTTGGGAGGTGATTTTAATAGCACCAAATCAGAGTTCGTGTTTTTAAAGGAGAAGACACTTGCCAACTCCGGGATGACTTGGGCGTTCTACTTGCATTGATGTACCCTTCAAGATATAAGAGTGCATCATCGCAAAGATTGAAGTATGGTCTTTAAGTGTGTCGTTTATCGACTCAGAACTTACAGAAGGGAGCCAAGTATATAGTGACCGCCGACATTACTGAAAGGATGTCAGCTTTTTTGTAATGGGTCTCTTTAGGACCACTATAGGGCAGGTCGCTCTTTCTTCTGCTCCCGAGAGGTGAAGATGAAAGATGGCACAAACGCTCTCCAGGAGGGCAGGCCTTTTGACAGTGCTCCGTTAGCTTAGTCAGATCAAGTATTTCGGGAGAAGTTGGTTTGTTTCTTTTTGGGGAACAGATGTTCTCCGTTTGGCTTAACATTTTACTGGTTTGACTCTTGAACCACCGCGAGGCAAGGACAAACCAGAGGTTTTACCGTCAAAGAGGTCTTGTGTGCATTTTCTGGGCTTTGCTGTAGGCCTGCCAGCGTAGAAGTTTTTGCTGTGCAGTCTGCAGTCATGACTTCGCGAGCTAGCGTGTTGCTGCTAAGCATAAGTTCTCTTGTGCTTTGTGGAATGTTCATGGTTTGATTTTCTTGAGTTGTGGTTCGGGCAAAGGTTCGTGGCGGGGCCCCTGGGTTCCCAAAGTGCCATCTGGCTGCTGGGGAAGGTCCTGAAGTAGGTGGATGTAGACCATTATCCATTTTGCGCTGTTTGATTGAAGTTAAGGGCTCTTGAACAACCTCATGCATTTCTGCGTCAGAAACTTCTCCTATTCTGTCATACTTGCATTTGCATTGTTTTTTTAAAGAAGTCTTTCAAAGAGTTTTCAAATGGGGGTTTGCCCAAGCCCATCTTCTGTGGAGCACTAATTTTTACTGCCGACTTTTTAAAGTTTTGGCATTGTCTTCTGGCGCATGTTCGTGTTGATTCTAAGGTGGCCACTTTCTTTTGGCACTCTTAGATTGTGCGCTTGCCGAGCCTTTTAAAGGTACTCTGACCTTTGGGACGAGTTTTTGCTGATGCTTTGTTTTTAAACGTCTTTTGGGTTTCATAGTTTGACCTCTAAGGGGAGAGGCTGGCCCACAGGCGTTCATGACAGCCTGTGTTACTGGTGCCGTAGTCTGGGGATTCAAAGTTTGGCAGTCTTTCTCCTTTTCACACTGGCAAAGTCCGGGCTGGAGTATCTCCTGTAGGGGGCCCATGGACCAAAGCCTGTACGCTCACGCGGGTAGATCGGAGTATCTAGCACCAACTGGCTTGCCAGCTCGCGAGGTCCCTAGATTTAGTCACATCCCACGGTGCCGCTTAAGCGGTCGTAATGGCAAGGGTCCGCCTCCACCTGAAGGCAGACTACTGCAGCCCCTGCTTCTGGCCCTGCAACCGAAGGCATTGATCCGGGACAAACGGCTGCCGGCTTGGCAGCGGACTACGTCTCTCCTCCCGAGAGGTCAAGCTGCCTCTATGATTCCAGGTAAGTCGTTATAAGCCGGCATCGTCCAGGGGTCAGATGTCGGGTGCGGGAGCTCCGAATTCTTGGTGGTTGGGTTTGTAATCGAGTTTCTTATGGACAAGCCGCTTAAAGAGCACACCTCCGGTAAAAGGTCAGTAGCCACAAAAGGATTACACCAAGGAGGCGATTTGAGGCTTGCACCCTGATCCGGACTTAACTCGCTTGCCCGACATTGTGAGGTTTTTGGGGATTTCAAAGGTTTGCCGTCCATCTCGGCTTCAATTGCCAGTTCTGTCTCAAAGTGAAAGGCAGGCAAAATCAAGGCCCCTGAGAGGGGCACCTCCAGCTGTTTCTGCGAGGGAGGTGTGGGGTGCACTTTGCCGCAAGACCCAGGTTGCCTTTTTTCAAGATATCTTCTCTCCGCTGGCGAGCACTCCGTAGGCAGCGGCGGTCCTCCTCCAAGGTCACGCAGGGGCCGAGTTAATGGACCCTCGCCGCCATAGACTGCCCAAGACTGCCACTCCACAGAATCAAGGAGTCTTTATACAAAAGCTCTTCGCCTGCGAATTGGGTTCCCCTTTTCCCCCAAAAGTAATGCTGTTGGTTTATAATTCTGTTAGGATAACTGGATGAGTGTCCCCAATTGG
This sequence comes from Ambystoma mexicanum, assembly GCF_040938575.1. Taxonomy (NCBI): domain Eukaryota; kingdom Metazoa; phylum Chordata; class Amphibia; order Caudata; family Ambystomatidae; genus Ambystoma; species Ambystoma mexicanum. The sequence goes on from NC_090932.1 coordinate 1,551,415,011, forward strand.
GTCTTGCTTCCCCGACTTGCTGTTAGCCTGTCCAAAATCAGTCTGTATTAGGGTTACCTACCTAGAATAACGGAGTCATTCAGTAAAGTGTAACATTGGGTTTGGCTTTCCTGTACTGTTGTAGGCAGACATAAGAAGTTTGTGGTTCCAACTGTCCCTCATAAGTCATACATAAGTTACTTATATAGCTGGGAACAATCTAACCTGGACTCCATTGTGAGATTTAAAAACAAATATATGGTTTTACTTACCTTGATCACAAAAGTAGTTCTAGGTTTTTACTGTACCTAGAATAAGTGTTCCTCTATTCAAAAAAGGATATTGTCCAGTTAACCGATTATGTGATTTGTACTGAGCATCAATGTACAACTGGTAGGGTCTACTGCGCTCGCATTACTGAATGCAATTGTGAAAGTAAATATTGGTTTTTACTCCAAGAATAGTGCGACCTATACTCTAAGAAAAGGTTTTGACTTCCGCAGAACTGTTAGGTGTTCCAAATAAGGTTTATACTTTGGTCTGTGTATAGTGTGTTTTTATAATTGTGATTACATGTGTGATACTTATTTACCCCTAGATTTATCTGGGCCTACCTGTATTTAAATAAATCCTCCTTACATATAGTGTTTCTTTGGACCATTTGCATTAAAATTTCATTTTTACCGATTCTACAGCCCTCTCTCCCTCCTAAGATAAGCCTGGCTGGCTCTGTCCACACTTGTTACAAGGCTGTACCACCTGGGTTCATGGTAGCGTAGAGTCTTGTACTGCCTCAGTTGAATTGTTTTACTAAGCCCTTAGCTTAGTGTTAGGCAGAATTACATGCAGTACCCTCTGGGACCACTACACACAATTAGTCCTACAGGGGTTAGGCAAACCAACCTTTGGTATAAGTCTGTACCACACATTTTTGAGCAGCCAGGCTCATCTCAAGAGTGAATGTCAGTACAAGTAATTACACAGAGTACTTTCAATCACAGGGGTTCAAGTAGACACTTCTACTCAAGGTTTCTTGGTAAAACACTGATTACACAATTTAGAAAACATTTCACTAGAAGGAGGCAACTTCTATACAAATACGCTTCAACACCAAACTAATATTGAGAGTTTGAGCTCCCCTGAAATAGGAGCAAAATGGCAGTTATGTTACATAGAAGTGAGCAAAAGTGACAAAGGTGAATAGATCCCATATTCTTGTTAGACAGTGCACATTTCAGTTCACCAGAGGAGTTCAAATCAAGTCAATTAGCCAGGCCAAAGTCAATGGGCTAGTTTTCTGGATTGGAAAGAGCAGTTCTCAGAAGTAGTTTAGGCGAAAAAGAATGTATCACAAGCTGATTAGGCCTGCTAGTTGGGAAAGTTGACGAACTTTCACCGTGAGAGTGGCGTTCTCTCAATCAGGTTGGCACAGTACCTTAGTATGAAGAACAAAATGCAGCTGAAGACATTGGTTCCTGGCAGTGCCTGCAGATCTCACTGTTCCTGAGCCTCAGTCATGGGAAGAGGGAGGACATCGGGGACTCCTGCACTGCACGGGATCGTCGAAAAAGAAAGCAAGATGAAGTTACTTCAGTTCCAGTAGCTGTAGCGTCAAGCACACAAGCTGGTATCCCTCTCCCTGGTTAATCCTAACCAGCCATGAGAATGGTATCCAGGTGGCTTACGGGTTGATTGGTCCCACCAACTCAAAGGGAGAAGTCGTCCTTGGGGCTCCTGTCGAGATGAACTTGGCAATTCGGACCTGCAGCAGGGCTTCACCAGGCAAACCAACGGTCCAGGAGTTACAGCAGCCGTCCTCTTCCAGGTCTTCGGTTCTTTTGTTAGTGGTCGACTGCTTTCCTGTCCTAGCTGTCACTCACCCAGCAGGGTGGCTGTCCTTGCCTGGCAGTCAGCCAGACAATCGCCACAGAGTGCATTTGGGTTTCCTAGGAGACTAAGCACAGGGAGATTTGGGCACCTCCCTCACTTCCAGCCCACCCCAGACACTCTTCAGTCCTGAAGCAAGCCAAAGGCACACAAACAAATGGACCAAACCATGTTTGGTCCAGAGACAAACACTAGAAGGGCCTTTCCAAAAAGAAACTGCAAAAAAAGAAGATCGGACCAGTTTAAACAAAGGGGCATAAGGCGCCATCTTGAAAAACATGCCTCCCGTGATATTTAGATACTGGTGTTTGCGGTCGGGAAAAATCATGGTAGTTTTGTAAAACTACTGCCATCAGCCTTTTCAACAGGAAAGGGTAGCATTTGACTGCTACATGAGTATTTAGACAGGGATAATGTGTAACCCCACCAGAACTGCACTAAGATGGAGTGTGCTGCTCTAGGAATTTGGAAAGACTAGTAAAGTCAATTTCCCCTTTACATTCTCTGGGAAACAGTTTATCCCAGAGACGGTACTTAAACCTTTGGGAAGTCTAAAACGACATCCGTGCGTCACTGCACCGAGGATGCTGTGTAACACATTGGAACCTTCTCGGAAGACATCTCTACGGCCTTGTCTAAAAAAATACTACCCAAACACTAGTGTTAGGCGACTTCAATCTAGGTTATAATGATACTAAGGATACCAACTCTACTGTTATTGCTATGACTCTGCAAGAGTTTGGCTTCTCCCAGAAAGTCAACTCACCCACGCACAACAAAGGTCGAATCCTCGACTGGATTGCAGAATATAACTGAGGTAACTATTACGGCTATCGTTCCGCAGATCTGGACAGACCACCAACTTCTAGCATTCACACTAGCCACGGCCCAGCCCTCGATCACCCCTCCGTCACTTACGAGGAATAAAAAAAACTCATGACAGCTGAAAAACTGCTGCCCCATATACCTAAACTCAATTCTATACCGGACAATATGGACCCTAACGCTCTAGTCGAACGTTACAACAAAGTCATGAATTCAGCCCTTGACAATATTACACCGCTGAAACTAAGGAATAGTAAACCCAAAAAACACCTCAACTCTTGGTTTACCCCCACACTTAAACCTGAGATTACTCAAAAGAAAGCTGGAAACTGCTTGGAGACTCTCCCCATCAGCAGAAAATAAACCTCACCAAAGTCTCGTCTCAATACAAAAAAGACATCCTTTCAGCCAAACAGGAAACCTATAACAGAATATCCCAATCCAAGTCCAGCGTTAAAGAACTGTTCATTATCCTGAAAGAACTGGAAACACCCATTGAACCACAAGAAAACTGTATCAAAGACAAAAAGTGGGGTTCCAGTATCCAACACGCCCTAACCAACAAAGTAGCCAACCTACAGACCAAAATTGCCCACAAGAAAGCCTCTCTTGCACCCCAAACGCCTCAGAGCATAGCTCCCCTACCACATTACAAACAAGAAACACGTTTCAGCTTCTCTAAAGTATCAATAACCGAGGTGGAGAAAGTCATATTGGGACTTAAACCGTCCAATTGCAAAGGAGACCAATGTCCGGCGCAACTGATCAAGGATGCCGCGAGAGAACTCTCTCCTTTCATAACCAAACTTATCAACTCGTCATTCACCACCGGTACTGTCCCAAATAACCTGAAAGAATCCTGGGTTCTGCCACTACTGAAAAAGCAAACCCTTGACCCTGCCATTCCCACGAACTTCAGACCCATCACGACTGCCATTTCTTCTAAAAATCTTAGATAAAGTGGCCTTCATTCAAATACAGAATTTCTTGGAATCTAACCTCCTCCTATGATCTCGTCAATCTGGATTCCGCCCTCAACATGGCACCGAGACGGCCTTAATTGACCTTAAGGCCCAAATAGATGAGTTTAGAGACAAAGACCAAGCACCACTACTCCTAGATCTCTCGGCTGCATTCGACCTGGTCGACCATAAAGTCCTATGTAGTCACCTAGATTCCGCAGCCCATTTCTCTAACGAGGCCATAACCTGGATAGAGTCTTTTCTGAGTAACCGGACCATGAGAGTCTTCTCTCCCTTGGCCTCAGCAGACCCTATACCCATAACCTGCGTCGTTCCACAGGGATCCTGTGCGTCACCCACACTCTACAACGTATTCACCAAGCCCCTCTTCGACGTAATGGACCATTTGGGTATCGCCTATACTAACTATGCAGACGATACCCAAATCCTCCTTCCGCTTTCAGGAGATTACACCGTTGATCTGGCTTTGGTGAGTAGAATTTACAGTATCGTTCAGGCATGGATGGCCACTCATGGTCTATGTCTGAACGATGACAAAACCGAGCTCATTATCCTAGGCACCCCGACCCTCAGCCAAATTTAGCCCAGATTATGCCAATTTCGCTATTGATGGTAATATAAAAGTAGCAAAGGAAGTGAAGACCCTAGGCTTCTACCTAGACGCCACTATGAACTTCACTAAACAAGTTAACTCCCTTGCATCGGCTACTGCATACACATGCAAAATCAGAGCTAGTAAACAATTCCTCTCCACTGACAGTTGCCTCACGCTTGCTAGAGCCCTCATACTTTCCAAATTGGATTATTGTAACGCACTCTACATCGGAGCGAATAAACAAACCATCCATAAAATACAGGTTCTCCAGAACAATGCCCTGAGAGCAGCATTGAAGATTAATATAAGTGAGCATATCTCCTCTACTAGAAGAGAATACAAATGGTTATCTACCCTTGATAAAATCAAACTCAAGACTGCCTCCCTTACCCATAAGTGCCTCAATAATGCACCACCCTACCTTACAGACAGAATTTGCAAAAAAACATCCTCCAGACCGACGAGAATAGCTAACTCCAACTGCCTCCAAGTTCCACGATTTAGACTATCCACTATTGGGGGACATAGCTTCCCAGTCAAGGCCGCGCAACTATGGAACTCCCGACCTCCAGGTATTAGAGCCCCCCCAGCCGTATGCCAAATTCAGACAGATTTTGACCAACTGGCTAAAAGAAAATGACAAATAAACTCGGACTAACACCCTCTCGACGCTCTGCTTCCTATCCTCTGCCTATGGAGTCACCTACTTTGCACCAAGTCCACCTGGACAACTCTCCTAATGTACTGCGTCCACCTTACTCTACGCCACCTAACCATGCAACCTACATTGTATATATTGATATGCCACTGTCTATTTTGTCCTGTATTTCCTGTACCCATGTAATCTCAGTGCATTCTCTTGCGATTATGTAATTTACTCTGTATATACTGATGTGTTATTATACATGTCGGCCTGTTGGCCATGTAACTAAGTTTAACATATCCTTACTGCTGCGCCCTGTTGCTCCTGGGTCTGGTGCGCATTATAAATAACTAAACTAAAAGATGCCTATAGAGTTACCATAAAACTCCATAAATCAAAGAACACAAGAGTAAAACATACATCAAAATACATGAAAGAATGGGGGGAAAAAAGGCTCTTTCCAGGTAAACAAAATAAGTCCTCAAAATACAGCAAAGTTGCTGGGTGTCTCTAAGGTGAAGGGAATTAGCACATTTGAGAATTCTCCCTAACCCTGGACTTCAGAAAAACTGTCCTAACATTAGGTAACCCACTTTTTGGTATTGTCTGTAGTACACAAGTTTGTAGTGTGACTGAACAGCCAGGCCTATCTCGAGGGGGGTAAATGTGACCTGCACAAATAAAATCCGTAAATACAATACCCAAGTAGCACTAACACTCATGGTTTGTTATGAATAGTTTAACAATTTTTAACTAAACGCCATTTTAAAAGGCAATTTGTTGTAACAATGTAAATATACTTTAAAATTACTTTTCAGAATCAAAACAAGTTAGTGGATAATCTTTGGATATGCTTCTTGTTAAGCAGAGTTTGTATGCAGTACCCTTTGGGACCACTACACACAACTAAGACTAAGCAAAATCAACCTTGGTACAAGTCTCTACCACAGTTTTTGGTAGCAAGCTGAGCAAGAGGGAATGTGAGCTTGGAAGGGTGTTACACAGACGTCTACAATGACAAGTATTCAGATACACTTATACTCGAGTTTTCTTGGTAAAACACTTAATTTATTACACAATCATTTATAAAGCATTCAATAAAGCAAGCAACCAATCTCACAAAAAGTATACTACATAAGTAGTTGAGCTCCCTTGAAGTAGGCGCAAAATAGCATTAAAGAGCAAACAGGCCTAAGTTAATAAAACTAATCTTAGTGAGAATTCTCAAAAATGTGTTAATTCCCTTCACCTTAGAGACCCCCAGCAACTTTGCTGGATTTTGAGGACTTAATTTTTTTTTACCCGGAAAGAGCATTTTTTACCCACTCATGTATTTTGATATATGTTTTACTCTAGTGTTCTTTGATTATGGAGTTTAGGCATCTTTTCATGTGTGTTACACAGCACCCTCAGTGCAGTGACACAGGGGGGGGGGTCATTTTAGACTTCCCAAAGGTTTAAATACCTTCTCTGGGATAATGTGTTTCCCAGAGAATGTAAGGTTAAATTGACTTTAGTTTTTTACATTCCTAGACCCAGCACATACCATCTTCCTATAGAGTGCTGGAGGGGTTACCTAGTATCCCGTGTCGAAAACTCATGCAGCAGTCAAATGCTACCCTTTTCTATCTAAATGGCTGGTGGCAGTGGTTTTACAACTGCCATGGTTTTTCCCGACCGTGAACACCAGTAGCAAAAAATTGTGGGAGCCATGTTTTTCAAGATGGTGCCTTAAGCCCCTTTAAACAGGTCCCGGTCTTTTTTGGCTCTCTTTTTGAAAAGGTCCTTCAAGGCTGCGCCAAACCAGGTTTGGTCCCTTTGTTCATAGGCCTTTGGCGGGCTTCAGGACAGAAGACTGCCACTGGCACCTGAGTGTCTGGGGTGGGCAGGAAGTGAGGGAGGTGCCCGAAACTCCCGGTGCTTAGTCTCCTATGAGACCCAAATGCACTCTGGCGGGATTGGCTGGCTGACTAGGACAGCCACCCTGCTGGGTGAGTGACAGCTAGGCTGGAATAAAGGGAGAAAACAGTTTAAAAGGCGAGTCTCTTGGTTTGGAAGGTAGAGTCGACCACTGGAACGAAAGAACCGAAGACTAGCTGGAAGAGGACGGTTGCTGCAACTCTTGGACCGTTGGTTTGCCTGGTGAAGCCCTGCTGCAGGTCCGAATTGCTAAGTTAATCTCAACAGAAGCACCTTCAAGGACTACTACTTCCTTTGAGTTGGTGGGACCAATCAACTCAAAAGACACCTGGATACTATTCTCAGAGCTGGTTAGGTTTAACCAGAGGTAAGGACACCAGCATGTGTGCCGACTACAGCTACTCGAACCGAAGATCTTCCATTTTGCCAGCTTGTTTGACCAATCCCCATGCAGTGCAGGAGTCCCCCAACGTCCTCCCTCTTGTCCCCACGACTGAGGTTCAGGAACAGTGAGATCTATAGGAACTGCCAGAAACCAACGTCTTCAGCAGCATCCATATTAAGGTACTGTGTCAACCCGATTGAGAGAACTTGCCTCTCGCAGTGAAAGTTGGTGAACCTTTCCCAACTTGCAGGACTAATCAGCTTGTGACCCAACATACGATTCTTTTCGTACAAACTACTTCTGAGAACTTTGGCAAAGACTTTACAGTTTACTAAAAGAACTACTCTTTCCTATCCAAGGCACTAGCCCATTGACTTTGGCCTACTGAACTGAATAGAGTCCTCTAGTGAAGTAACTATTTGCACTGCCTAAAACAGTATTTGTGATCTATTTTATTAACTTGTGCCGTTGTACTCCTATTTAAAGTAACTGAAATGCCATTTTGCTCCTATTTCAGGGGAGTATTTCAGTACTCACTTATTGGTTTGGTACTGAAGTGTGTATGATATTTAGTTGCCTCCTTCTAGTGAATGTTTTCTAAATGACTAGTACATTAATAAGCAGTTTACCAAGAAACCTTGAGCGCAAGTGTGTTATTGAACCACTGATTGTAAGACCTCTGTGTAACATCTTTTACTGCACACATTCCCTCTTGAGATAAGCATGGCTGCTCAGCTCGCTACCAAAACCTATAGTACAGATTTGTACCAAAGGTTGGTTTTGCCTACACCTGTAGTCCTAATTGTATTTGGAGGTCCCCGAGGGTACTGCATGCAATTCTGCCTAACAGTCCCACTAGCCCAAGGGAGGATGTTGTCCTGCACGGATATCCCAATAGGAAAAAAACTGGGTCAGGACAGCTGCAAGGCTTCACCGGCACTTATATAGTCCTGGAAGGTGCTGCTGGCGTCTCTCCTCGTCCTCAGTCCCAAAAGCCTCTCCTTTTATGCAAAATCCCATTAATTCATGAGCCTACAGCTGTCAATCACTAAGGGGGTGGTGGGGCTGTTCACTAGGACAGCCATCCGCCCAGTTGGAACTAGTTTCGGTCAGGCATGCCTACAATGCTCAGTGAAGTTTCAGGCTCCTCCCTCACTCAGTCTTCCCAGACACTGGAGCCTGGGTGGGCTTCAGGGCTGAGTCCCACCAAAGGCACCACACAAAGGACTTAAACCTAGTTCAAAAAGTAAAAGCCCAGAAGGAACGAACACAAGACATGGCAAACAGACAACGGGGGCCATTTTGGAAGATTTGACACCCATGGGAGCTGTACTGCAGCCGAGAAATCAGCCTGCTTGTACCCTGCACAAAAAGATGGTAGAAGTAACCACTGCCAGCCATTGAAGTTAATGTAACAAAGTTTTACTATGTAACCCTCCCCCCACCACTCCACATAGGGTGGCGTGTGCTGGACCAACAAAGGAAAAAGATAAGATAAAAGTTCACTATTCTTGGGTACTGAAGGGTGCCATCTGTCGCTATGGTAAACTCCATAGGTATCTGTTTGGAGAGTCCATTAAACAGTTACACATCCAAGTCTGAGAAAAAAGTGGCAAAAGCACCACTTATGAGGTTAAAAATCAATATCCCAGATTCTAGCAAAAGTGCCGAGGGTCTCCAAGGTTAAAGGGCATTAACAGAAACTGAAAATTCCCCAACAAAAACAGCATGATCTGGAGGTCACAATTGGTTACCAGCTACACATGGAGTGGGAATTAAGAGCGCAAGAGCAAAGTAGCATTACTTGAAGGGCATGAAAACCTAGCAAGGCATGGTTGAAGCTGCATTTAGAGCCATACAATGTTAATTGCAACTTTCAAATGCCAGCAGTTCAACCATATGGTAAACTATCCTCCAAAACCTAAGAGCACACTGTCTTCCTACATTGCAATCCCAAATGAGGTCACATCCTGGAGGCAGATATTAGACTTACCATACTAGTGATGCAAGACGATGGGGCTGGAGAACTGCTTTTGTGGCTCAGTACAGGAGACCTATTCATTCGCTGAGGTCTAACGAGAAAATTAAAAAATAGGTTAATGGAGGCATCTGGCAACTGCACCATCTGCACCATCTGCTCCCTTCAAGCAAGGACACTTGCCTTCGATATCCATCTCGGCATTGATCCATCTGCATTTTGCCAAAGCTCGACTGGTAAAAGTTAGCTGCGTTAAGCGATAGATCATGTGGTAAAAGAAGCCCTTCCAATGCAGCTTGTTGATACTCCAAATGACTGACCTGGAGAAGACAACCACATGAATGAGTAAACCAAGCAGCAATAGTCAGTCATTGCTCAAAAACTTGCATGAACACGCCAAGTTCCAAAAAGGAAGATCTACAAAAAGATTGAAGCCCCCAATTAGTCTACAAAAGCCAATGTTTCTACAACTGACCTCGCCTTCAAATGGAGAACCTCAGGAACAAATTAACCCTATTGATGGAATCTGAACCAGGGGGACCAACAAGAAACTTATGGGTACCAAACTGCCTGACCTGTGGTTCCAACTGGGATGAACCTTTAACAGTGCATAACCCCACCACAATTGTACAACCAGACCTGCGAGTTGACAGGGCTCATTGGTTTCCGCATATTCTGAAAACGATCACCGACCAGCTGCTGAGGACCAGATTGAAAACCTACAGAAAAAACAGACCAATTTAGAATTTAGTCACCCCGCTGGTAATGCATTTACAACATACAGCAAACTGAAATCTCTAGTGCATGAAAAATTCCATTTCTCTCCAAAGTATAGCGCAACCTTTTGAAGCCTGGCTCAACCATTTAGTCTTTAGCACACAAGTCTGGCAGCCTAAAGGAATGCTCAAGCAGCTGGATAAACAGGTCAACACAACTCAAGTACAAAGCATCATTAAAACTTCTCTACTTGGAACTGTGAGTTTGTGGGGTACACTTTAGTAAACTATAGAAAACAATGCAATGCTAGGAGCCGATGTGCAGGTGAAGGAAAAACCATTTACCTACAGAATACCATATACTGAACGAGAAGTTAGGACCAAAAGGAACAATGAGTATGTTCCTACTCTAGAAGCAAAGTAAACAGTTTGCTAGCTAAGTTAAGAGAATTCCTTCACCCCTGCAAAATTACTTAAGTCCTATAAAAAAAAAGCATTAGGCTCAATGAAACGTGCAGTGGTGCAAAGAAAAACACCAAGTTGTAGAAAAGTTGTTTGTCAAAGGAGGGGGGGGGGTGCAGCTCAAATCCTACTCACATGTGCCAAGGAGGAGTCCATTTACTATGAGAACATGCATACTCATACCCTAAAATTATTCAGTAACCCACCAGGTTCTACTCAGAGCTTTGGTCTTGTGGGGTGTCCTAGGGTTGCATGTGCATTTGTAGTTGCAAGTGTCAGGCTTAGGTCTGGCTAGCAACAGTTTGCTTGCAGATGTCCTTCCCAGAAATGTATGAGCAGACTGAAGTGACAAAGTTTAAGGACAAATTCTTCAAATCACGAGGTCCTGTCCCCACACTTCAGGCATGAGTGTTGCAGTGGTGACTTGCAAATGGTAACCAAGGCACTTGGATGCAGGATAGACTGTTAGGAAAGATTGCTCTTTTGGCAACTTTCCCTCCACCAGTAACGCTTTGTTTTTAAACCTGTTCCAACTTTGAAGAGGGAAGTAAAGCCTTCAGCTTCACTCGCCTTTTGCTCATTTGTTATGGGGAATCCTATCTGCCCTTCGGATGAATAGTACTGGAACCGATTTCACTTATATTTTGTGACTAACATTGCACATCTTACAATGCAGTGCAATAGGGATAATTAAGCATCACCCTAGTCATTTTTGGTTACTTTTAGGTGTGACTAAAAAACTGGTGGCAGCAGATACATTTTTTAGCATGTTTACATTCTTAATGATGCGATGTGCAGTAAACACAAATGTGTACACCAATGTGACTAATGCCCTAACATGGCTGTGCCATGAGATTTGTTTACACTCAAAACTCATGCTATAGATGTTAGAACCATTTTTCTGAAGTCCAACCAAGGGCTTAGTAAAACCATTCAACAGAGGCAGTACAAGACTCCACTCTTAGTATAAGTCTGTACCGCCTGATTCATGGTAGCATAGACAGAGCAGCCAGGCTCATCTTAGGCGGGAGAGAGGGCTGTAGAATCAGTACAAGTGAAATTGTCATACAAATGATCCAAAGAAATGCTGAAACACTATGTAAACAAAGTATTTATAAAAAAATACAAGTGGCCCAGATAGATTTAGGGATAAGTAATCAATAAAACATGAAATCACAGTATAAAAAACACTATACTTGAAAGTACACAGCCCCAAGTATAGACCTTATTTGAAGTACCTAACAGTAGCTCTAGGGAAGTCAAAACCTTGTCATCCACATTCAGTATAGGTCAAGCCTATTCTTGGGGAGTAAAAGCCAATGGTAACTTTTTACAATTACATTCAGTAATGCAAGGGCAGTAGACCCTTTCAGTCAACTGTATGATTCTCAGCACAAATCACGTAATCCGTCAACTGGACAATATACTCTGAATTGTGAAACTTATTCTAGGTGCAGTAAAAACCTATAACTACCTTCGTGAAAACACTTCTACAAGGCGAGTAAAACCTGAGATTGTAACATACAATTACAGGTGCTTTTGAAATCAGGGAACCCCAGATTGAGGTAAGCAGTAACTTTTAACTTATTTTGGATGGCACACAGCTAACACATGGCACGTAAAATCCACATACTTGTTTTAACCATACAAACAAGGGGAAAGCAAAACCCAATGTCACTTTACTAACGACTCAGTTATTCTAGGTAGGCAACAACCAAATGCAGACTCAAGGACAGGCTAGCAGCAAGTCGGGGGAAGCAAGACCCAGTTGTCCTCAAGGGATTAATATGGTGATACAAACACTTAACTTTTGGGAAGAGGCAAAACCTAATCACAGGAGAGTAAAATACCTTCATATCTACTTTATTAGACTGGCAACAGTTGCTAAAGAAAATATGTTAACCATACTTTTAAGAACAGTGCATCACACATTCAAATCAGTAAGAACTTTTATAACTGTTCACTCTTAGAATGACAGTTACCAACCAACTCTTTACAAGTAAGTAACTTTTAAACACCCATTTTCTTTTCTAGGCAGAGTCGCAATCCCTTGAAAGTCTTTCCCTTATTCTTAGAGCATGAGTGTTCTCAGTGGCAGAAGAGGGGGGGGGGGGTTCACTAGTGACCAACAAGCAGTGTCAGAATAGGTTCTTTAGTAGAAAAAAAAAAAGTCAGAGTTCCTTAGGAAAACTGGCCAAACAGGTGAGTACTTTACTTCCGAGTTAGAAGAGGGTCCAGGGGCTTTGCAGAAGACCCCCCCCCCCCTCGTAGGATTCTAGCAGTGGGACTTGGTGCACTAGATGAGAGGCCTCCCCATCACAGAAAACCACCCACAGCTACACAGAAATCCTAACAGGCTTAAGGCAAGTAAATACCCAAGCCAACACAGTACCTCAGCATTGAAGATTTTGCAGCAGGAGAACTTGAGGGTCTGCAGCCAAATACCCAGTCAGTGGATTCCTTTTTGCGGAGATTGAAAACGAGACCTCAGAAGGGACCTTGCAGGAGGGATCCATTAAGGCTATAGGCAAGGTTTCCCCTTGTGGCTGAATGCGGTTCTGGCACCTTTTCAGGGAACAGAATAAAACAGAATATTGTGGTTGAACTTCTTGTTTTAAAGGTCCAGCACTCTGGTGAAGGGACTTTTCGGACTCTAGTCATGTCTCTGGAGATCCAACAGGATGCCCACGAAGTTTCAGCGTGATTCGGAAGCCCTTGCATAGCATGATGGCATGAGGTATTGTGGTATTGCAACAACGCAATGTCACATTAATACGTGGGATGGCTCAAAAGGCAGGTCTCCTGGAGTATAGTGGGTCTCACCAGGCGCTGGGTCGGGGTAGTTTATGGGGGCCCCAGGTCGATTGGAAGGAAGAGCTACAGCAGGCTCCGGTTACACAGCAGGCTCTCTGGTCACTGGAAATAGTCTCAGCCACTTTTCCTTCATCTTCGGTTTAAGTTCCAGTGGTCGACATGTCTTCAGCTTCCAGGTTCACAGTATTTATCAGGAATTACAGCACAACCTCTGCATTTTCTCCCCTCATTTTACAAGAAGGGGCAGTCAGGTTGTCCAATCAGGACAGCCGAACCCCCCCACCCCCCCACTGGGATGTGTCCCCATTCAAGCAAGGTGTAGGACAAAGGGCTGGAGAGTTTTGACTCCTCCCTCACTTCCTGCTCTCACAGACAGATTGCAGCCTGGTGCGGGAGTCCAGGGGACTTCCGCGGAAGACAAAAACCAAAGGAATTTCCCACCCTGGATGTCAGGGGAAGGAACAAGAAACAAGAATGTTGGGCAGAGTTCAAATGCAGTACCCTTTGGGGCCACTACACAACTAATCTACAGGTGTAAGCAAAACCAACCTTTGGTATAAGTCTGTACCACAGTTTTTGTTAGCGAGCTGAACAGCCAGGCTCATCTCAAGAGGGAATGTGAGCTTGTAAGGGTGTTACAAAAGCCTACAATGACAAGTTTTCAGATGGAAACTTCTACTCAAGGTTTCTTGGTAAAACGCTTATTAATTTATTACACAATCATTTATAAAGCATTCACTAAAAGAGGCAACCAATATCACACAAAAAGTATACTAAAAATACTAATTACTAAGCAGTTGAGCTCCCTTGAAGTAGTAGCAAAATAGCATTGAAGTAGGAGCAAATAGGCATAAGTTACTAAAACAAAAACAGTTATTCTAGACAGTGCAAATAGTTTGAGTTCACCAGAGGAGTTCATTCAATGCAATAGGTAGATTAAAGTCAATGGGCTAGTAAGTAAAAACGGAAAAGTCTCTTGCCACGGTTCTTATAAGAACCTTTCTTCCATGAACTACTTCTGTCGGGTCACAAGCCGACTAGGCCTGCAAGTGGCCAAACTTCCACGAACTTTCAGTGAGGCAAGTTCTCTCGGTTGTGTTTCCACAGTACCTATATTGAACAAAAAGATGCAGCTCAAGACTTCTACAGGAACTGCCGGGAACAGATCTGCTGTTCCTGAGCCTCAGTTGTAGGGACAAGATGGAGGATGTCGGGGGAACTCCTGCACTGCACGGGTCACAAAAGCTGGCAAATTGACAAATCAATTCCAGTTGCTGTTCAAGCACACAAGCTGGTTCCCCCTGGTTAATCCCAAACAGCTCTGAGAATGGTATCCAGGTGGCTTACAAGTTGATTGGTCCCACCAACTCAAAGGAAGAAGTAGTCCTTGAAGGAGCTTCTCTGTCGAGATGAACTTGGCAATTAAGACCTGTAGCAGAGCTCTACCGGGCAAACCAACAGTCCAGTAGTTGCAGCAGCCATCCTCTTCCAGCTAGTCTTTTATTCTTTCGTTCCAGTGGTCAAGACTGCCTTCCAAGCCAAGAGACTGTTTCCTTCCATTCATTCCAGCCTAACTGCCACTCACCCAGCAGGGTGGCTGTCCTTGCTGGGCAGTCAGCAAGCGAATCACGCCAGAGTGCATTTGGGTCTCCTAGGAAACTAAGCACAGGGAGTTTCAGGCACCTCCCTCACTTCCTGCCCACCCCAGACACTGATGCCAGAGGCGGTCTTCAGTGTTGAAACCTGCCAAAGGCACAGCAACAAAATGGTCCCAACCTGGTTTGGTGCACAGAGACTCTAGATGGACCCATCCAAAAAGGCAAATGGCTATAAAAGACCAGGACCTGTTTAAACAAAGGGGGCTTAGGCAGCATCTTGAAAACATGGCTCCCGCGATTTAACACTACTGGTGTTCATGGTCGGGGAAAAATGAAGGTAGTTCATTGTGAAACAACTGCCACCAGCAGTGGTATCGCCAGGAATCAAGTTTAGGAGGGGCACAGAGGGGGCCAAAGACAAAAGGGGGCACAGACAAAAGTAAGGGGGTGCCTACGAAAGGTACTGTGCGACGTCACAAGCACTCCTGCAGAGGCTTTTGTGCACACCAACTATCCACACCCCATTGCACTCCCCCCCCCCCCTCCCATCAGAATGCAGGCATAAAACAATTCAGTGACTAATGGCCCATCATTAGCAGTTTCGTGGCTACATTCTGATGGGAGGGGCTGCAAGCTGCTCGATCACTACTAGCTTTGAGATAAAATGATTATTGCCGTGTGACCTGCAGACATTTGCTTAAGTGAGTGTTTCCAAGAACAGAGAACATGGTCACTGCTCGCCTTAGGTAGGGGGCACAGGACTTCAGAGGGGGCACAGGCCCGTCCCCCCTCTAGCGACGCCACTGGCCACCAGCCATTTCGATAGGCAATGTAGCATTTGACTGCTAAACGTGTTTCTAGACATGGGGATACTAGGTAACCCCTCCAGCACTATAGGAAGTTAGTGTGTGCTGGGTCGAGGAATTTAAAAAAAGACTAGTAAAGTAAATTTAACCTTACATTCATTCTCTGGTAAACCGTAGTTTATCCCAGAGAAGGTATTTAAACCTTGGGACAGCCTGGAAAGGCTTCACTGTGATACTGCACTGAGGGTGCTGTGTAACACGAAAAGATGTCTATGGAGTCGTTTACAATTCATAATCAAAGAACACAAGAGTAAAACACCCATCAAAATACGAGAGTGGGAAAAAAGCTCACTCTCCAGGAAATAAATCAAGTCCTCAAAATCCAGCAAAGTTGCTGGGTGGGGAGGCGTTCTCTAAGGTGAAGGGAATTAGTACATGTATGAGAAGTCTCCCTAACAAACACTAAAATGGCGAAAAGAGAAGACAAGGGTCATTTTGGTAAAATTTGACACCCTTAGGTCCCTTTACTGCAGCTGCGAACACAGCAAGCGCAGTAAAGGTGCACCAAATTAGTATCACTGCCATCAGCCATTGAAGGGGAGCTTGCTACGGTAACAATTGTTATAGTGTGAAAGGGGATACATTACATCTCCCCAGCACTCTACATAAGGTGGGATGTGCTGGCTTCAAAGAATAAAATGTAAAAGGGATCCAAAGATCCTTTGTACCCTTGGGAACTGTAGTTCTCAAGGTTAGCACAAGAAAGTTAAGGGGAGCCCCTAGGGCAACCCAGCAACAACAGGCACTTATTGCCAATAAGTTGTTAAAGAGGATAACTTTAAAAAAACTATGGAGAGTCATACAAAGGATACCCATAAAAAGAGTTAAAGATTATGCGAGTGTGGAAAAAGGTTCCCACTCTGAGGTATTACAGAAAAATATCCCACTAGTAAAGCAAAAAGTTCTGGGATTGACCCAGGTCAGGAAGATTTACCAGTTCTGTGCAAATCTTAAGAGTAGGGAAGGACTACAAAAGAAAATGTTTGTCATGAAAATTACTACAAGTGTTCAAGTACTTGCATGTAAATGAGTTAATGTTTGGTAACTAGCTCTGCAATAGAAGTTTCAAAGTGTTACAAAAGTTATTACTTTCCTTTGTTGCTTGCTGCGCCTTAAAAAAGTATACAAGTTGCTTTACTTAAATGTCCCACTCTTAAGAATAAAACAGTATAAACAATTACTTTTAACTGAATGAGTATAAAAGCTTACCAATAGGGTTTACATACCTTGAATAACAGTCCTTAAAGCGAACCATTGGGGTTTGCTTTCCCCGATATGCTTTATACAGATTTAAAACCATCTTAGAATGAATACTCGTCTATGAGTGGATTGCAGCCCCGCTCAAAAGTAGAATAGATCACTTACTGACCTTGAATAGCTGCTTTTAAACTGCAATATTGCAGAGTTAATTCAAATAAGTGCTCCTACTTGCCTGACTGAAGTCACACTGGTTAGAATACATGGTAAATTACTCACCTGTTGGGTTGTGCGTTCGCTGAATTGTTCCTGGGCACATCTGAATTGTTCCTGGGCACATCCGTTGGGTAGAATTTTTATTCCTGTGCCAATTCCCTTCAATTCTTTTGGACTTTTTATTTTTATCCTGGAGTGAGGGAGACCTTTTTTTCACCGTCATGTATTTCTTTGATTTGAACCCTGCGTTTTTTGAGCCTGACCACCTCAATAGGCATCTACTTTTTGTATTGTGACTATTAAGCAGGATAGTATGCAGTACCCTTTGGCTTTGGGAGACTACACCAACCATGTCCTCCTGGCAATTGGTAACCCAACCTTTGGTACAAGTCTTTACTACACAGGTTGGTAGTGTGGCTGAGCAGCAAGGCTCCTCTCAGGAGGGGTCAATGTGAGCAGTAGGGTTTTAAACAATGAATAATTTAACAGTCAGTTGAATAAGCCTTCAGAAGGGAGCTACATAACAAAAATACATATCAAATTACAGTTTCTAAAATATTAAGTACCCATTTGGGATGACAGATTCTTCCTACACCCTGAGGTGACTTAAATAACTAGGACGCTGTGGACATTAACTGGTACATTTAGAGCAATACTGAGTTTGGTGTCAAAGAAAAGGGGTTGGAATAAAACAAAGGTTAAACAAATATTCTGCAGCAGGTAAGTACTTTTGAACCCCCCCCCCAATTCAAAGTAAATTAATCCTTTCCTGGAGGAAAGGATAAGCACAAAGTCAGAGGTAAGAAGAGTCTCTCAGGGAACCAGGCCAGCCAATAATTGAGCAAAAGGCTAGGCGAGCTGAAGCACTTCTTGCAGGTAAAAGTCCTCCACAATGTTTTAGAAGTCTTCATAGAAAATGAAAATCACTGTAGGGCCACAAGCTTGGAGGCTTGAGGGGTGGCAAAGCTGCAAACAACTCTGCAAAGGAAACCAAGACAAGTCTCAGCTGGGAACTAGCAAGGCTACATGATTAGGAGCAAGTCCCCTTAGTTTTACAGTAACTTAGGTTAGAAGAAATTGGTTCCAGTTGGCTTCTGTTCCTGTGTAGGTCTGCAGATCCTGTTCTTGGGCATCAGTCGTGGGGACAAGAGGCAAGACATCTGGGGACTCTTGCACTAAGAATTAAAGGTCGGCGGCAGCAATGGGCAAACTTCAGACCAGCGGCACATCGCTGTTTCAGCTCCTCGCGGCTCTCGCAAACAGCACCACCGTGGTTCGCGGATACCACTATGGACTTATCTGGGGTGCAGCACTTTGTTGAGGTGGTTCAGGCTTGGCCAGTCCTGAGAGTCTGGAGGATCTTCCTGGAGCTCGGGTCCAACTTAAAGACACTAACTCGATTTTGGTGTTCCTCTCCCTGGCAGTTTGGTTCCTGCAGCAGCAATGGAAGTGCAGCCAGCTCCGAGAGGATTTCCAGATGAGCTTGTCTTGGGGTTGATTGGTCCCCCCCCAACCCAAGGGAGCAGTCACCCTTTGCAGGTCTTCTCTAGTCTAGGTGAATTCGGAGCTTCAGCGGGCAAACCAACAGTCCAGGAGTTGCAGCAAGCGTCTATTCAAAGTTATTCGGATTCCTTCGTTCAGTGGTCGACTCTTGCTTCCAATCAAAAACACTCACCTTTTATGCAGGTTTCTCCCATTCATTTGCAGCCTAGCTGTGAATCACAGCAGGGTGGCTGTCCTCAAGGACAGCCCTTCAGCCAATCACCCTTGGGTGCATTCCTGTAACCAAGGAGACCAAGCACAGGGAGTTTCAGGTACCTCCCTCACTTCCGGCCCCAGCGTGTCTAGCAGGGCAGGAGGCGGGCTTCACTCGTGAATCCCGTTAAAGACAAAAACAAAAGGGACCAAACCGGGTTTGTCACGTAGAGTAAATCTCAACAAGGAAATGGCGAAAGACCGGGGCCATTTTGACAAAATGGGCACCCATGGGTGCTTTACTGCAGCTGCAATTGCAGCCTGCGGTACAACAATGGTAGGAAAAAGTAAACCACTGCCACCAGCCATTAGTTGTAGAAAGGCCAACATAAAAATGTTAAACTAGACAAAGGAGATACTAAGTAACCGATGGTGCTGTGTGACATGAAGATGCCTATGGAGTTGTCTAAAACTCCACAAACAACAAGAGTAAAACCTTGAAATACATGAATGGGAAAAAGGCTCACTCTCCAGGTAAAAAAAATAAATCAAGTCCTCAGAATCCAGCAAAGTTGCTTGGGGTCTATAAGGTGAAGGGAATTAGCACATTTATGAGAATTATCTCCAACAAGGCCCAGGAACCAAGGATCCGCAAGACTTCACCCAGAACAGAAGCCAGCTGAATCCTCTTCTTAAAACCTAAGGTACTGTCGCTTGCTTCTTCTCATTGGAGACTTGCAGTAGCTGCTTTTTGCGGATTTGATTCCAGCTCTGCCCTTCACATGCTTAACAGCTTGCATCCCAACAGTGATTTTATTGCAAATCTTAAACTTTGTGCAAGACCTGAGCTATCTGAAGTGCCTCACCTCCATAAACATTGTTCAAATAGACTTGCTGTCCTGGCTCCCTCAGGCTGACCAATTGACTGATGCCAAATGTCCCTCATAGGTGGTGCATAAATGTAACTTGTATTGCTGGGAAAGATCTAATCTACATTGGGGAAATTGAAAATGATTCACATGCTCCGAGAACCGGATAACCTTTTCCTTCCCCAACCTCAGAATTGCATCAAGTATAAAAAGTGATACGAATGCCAACATTGTCCTAGTAATTGATGTCGCCACAGGGTGTAGGAAGTGTGTGAGGTTATCTACTTGCTCATCTTAAATCCAAGGAAGTGTTGGGCAAGATGGCATGCAGTACCCTTTGGGTGCACTACAACCACCCTAACATCCTGGCAATAGGAAACCAACCTTTGGTACAAGTTTGTACCACACAGGTTGTTAGTGTGGTTGAGTAGCCAGGCTCATCTCAAGAGGGGTCAATGTGAGCTGTAGAGGAGTTACACATATTCACAGTGACAAGTATTAAAACAACTTCCACATAAAGTTTTGTGATTAACCCCTTAAGTGCAAAGGGCGAGGTATCTCGCCTTTGCACTTAAGGGGTTAATGAAGGAGAAAATGTTAGGCTTTGAATGGTGAAATACCTAAATCACCAAAAAAGGTCTCAACAGTCAGTTCAAGTAAGCCTTCTTCAGAAGGGAGCAATATAAAAAACAAATACAGACTTAAATCGGCAAATACCCATTTGGCATGGCTCAAAGACACTACCTACACCCTCAGGTGACTTCAATAGCTAGTGTGTTGTGGACATTAATAGATCACTGTTGCATTTTGAAGATACTGGAGTAAGTGTCAAAGAAAAGGTTTCAAAATAAGACAAGTATTCACAATTATTCTTAATCAGGTAAGTACTTTAAAAAAACAATGCAAAGTCAGTTAACCCTTTTCTAGAAGGAAGGTAAAACGCAAGCAGACAAGGGAAAAGTCATTCAGGGAGCCAGGCCAGCCAATGTTAAGTTAACAAAAGTCAAGCTGAACTGAAGCACCTCTTGCAGGTGAGCAAGTCTTGCACAATGTTTTAGAAATCTTTATAGCAAAAATAGAATCAAATGTAGGGTCACAAGCTGTTAGACCTGTGAGTAGTATAAGATGCAAGCAACTCCACTAGAGCAGCCGAGACAAGTTTCAACTGAGATCATGCAAGGTGGTACAACAAGAGGTAAGTTCTTAGACTGTACAGTACCTCTAGGTTGAATTAAAGTGCAGCAGATGGCTTCTGTTCCTTTGCAGCTCTGCAGATCCTGGTGTTCCTGTGCATCGGTTGTGGGTACAAGAGGGAGAACTTCTGGGGACTTGTGCACTGTAATGGGACTGTCAAGCAACCAGCAATCTTCAAACAAGTGGCACTTCTGTGTTTCTGCACCTCGCGTCTAATGCAAAAAACACAGCAGTTCCTGGCCGTTGAGATGGGCTTTCCTTGCATCTGGGGTCCTGCACTGGTGAGGGGGCTCAGGTTTGGTCAGTACTGCTTACTGGAGGATCTCCCTGAAGCTCTTGGTCAGCTTAAAAGCAACACACAATCTGGTGTTCCTCTCCCTGGCTATTTGGTTCCAGCAGCGATGCAGTGGAAAGTCAACCAGCTTTGAGAGCATGTCCAGGTGGCTTACTTTGGAGTGGATTGGTCCCACCAAATCAAAAAGGGAGGAGTTGTCCTTTCAGGGCTTCTCTAATCAAAATGAAAATGGAGTTGAAGCACAGCAGCAGGGCTTCACCGGGCAAATCAACGGTCAGACAGTTGCAGCAAGCGTCTCTTCCAAGTTGTTCAGGTTCCTTCGTCCAGTGGTCGACTGTCTTCCAAGCCAAAAAGCCTCCCCTTTTATGCAGGTTTCAACCATTCATACCAGCCTAGCTGTCAGTCACCGAGCAGGGTGGCTATACTTGCCGGCCAATCATTTAAGAGTGCATTCTTGTCTCCTAGGAGACAAAGCACAGGGTGTTTCAGGAACCTCCCCCGCCAGACACCCTGGAGCCAGAGGTGGGCTTCACTTGTGAATCCCACCAAAGACAAAACGAACAAAAGGGACCACACCTGGTTTGGCCCGCAGAGTAAATGAAGGACCTTTACACAAAGAAATGGTGAAAAAAGACCAGGGCCATTTTGACAAAAATGGCACAGCTGGGTGCTTAACTGCAGCCGCGAACAGCCTGCAATAAATGCACACCACAGTAGTTAAGTAAACCATTGATTGATGAAAGGGTAACAAAATTGTTACATGAGACGCTTGACAAAGGGAATACCAAGTAACCCCTCCAGCAATGTAAGATAGTGTGAGCTGGGTCTAGAAAATTACAACTGCAAGTAAAGTCAATTTCACTTTACTGCTCTTGGACAGTTTATGCAAGAGCAGGTATTTAAAAAACCTTTGGGAAATTTGAGAGACTGCACTGAAGGCGCAGTGTGACAATGTAAAAGATGATGCCTATGGAGTTTGGCACACTCCACAATCAAAACAGTGTTCAAAATCACATTAAAATACGAGTGGGAAAAAGGGTCTCACTCACCAGGTTACAAATGAAAGTCCTCAAAAACCAGAAAAGTTGCAGAGGGTCTCTAAGGTAGAATGGAATTAGCACATTTCTGAGAATTCTCAGTTATGAAGTGTATTTTTTGTTTCATATTGCCCTTTTTAAAGAAGGCTTATTTAAAACTGACCATTAAATAATTGTTTTACTAGAAAACCTTGAGTGTAAGTGTTATTTGGATACTTGTTATTGTGAATCTCAGTTTTGCATCTAAATAGCTCACATGTACCCCTCTTAGATATGTCTGGTTGACCATTCACTCTACCAACTTGTGTAGTACAGACCTATAACAATAGGTGGGTTACCCATTACCAAGAGTGTCTGCCACAGGGTTACTGCATCCAATCTTGTTCAACAAGCAGCACCCAGAGATGGTGGTGGGATGTGGGAAAGGAACAGTAGCAAAGATGTCTTAGCACAGCTTGTCCCACCTGAGAATCAGACCTGTACACCTTTACACAAAACTGTCTAAACACTCAAACTCCAGGTTACTGCTTTACAAATTGACTCAAGAGAAACATTTGCAATTAATGCTATGGAAGCCCCTGTGCCCAGAGTAGAGTGCTTTAGGTGTGAAGGGCAGATCTCCCTTGGCATGAGTGCAACAGTGATGCAGTTCACAATCTACTTTGAGATGGCCGATTTAGAGACAGGGTCCCCTTCTCTACTAGCTGCCACCGAAACAAAAAAAAAAAACTGTCTTTTAGTGGGTTGTCTTTTCCAGATAATAGATCACTGCTCTTACATCTAGTGTGTGGAGGCTTCTGCCATGTTAGTGGGCTTCTGGAAAAAGGTTGGTACTTTGTTCACATGGAAACTTGAAACAAATTTAAGAGCAAAACGTAGGTGAGTGCAGGATAACCGTATCCTTGTGAATCGTGACAAATTAGTCCTGAACTGAAAGGGCTTGCAGTTCAACTCCTTATTGATGGGATTGCCACCAAGAAGCAGTCTTGTAGGAGAGTGCTTTAAGGCTAGCCTTGTGCATTGGTTCAAAGGGAGGTCCCATTAGTCTGGCAAGTACAATGTTCAGGTCCTACCAGGGAGCTGGGTTGGAAATCGGGGGATGAAGTCTTTTCACCCCTTCCATAAATGCATTAATTACTGGAATTTGCATGTAGTGTGGGAAGACTGACATTGCCATGGGACGCGAGACTCAAGGTTGGCAGAGACACCAGAATCATCCTGACTGGCTCTTGGTACATCTTGTGCACTAGCCTGTTGAAAAGGGGAATCAGACAAATTTCCAGGACCATGTTATCCTTGGAGAAGTTCCAAGGGTACCTGGAGGCTTAATCTGGGCAACTCTGGGAAACCCCAGTCTGCGAAAAACGTTGAGAAATGTCCTTGTGCAATCGCCACTGGTACTTGTCAGGGCCAGCTTCAGAATTCCTGCAGGAGTGATGATAGCCCATCAGACCCCTTAAGCCTGCCGGCCTAACAATTCTTTATACAACTATCAAGCTGGCAAACTCAAGCGGAAAGGGGAAGAGGCTAAAACAAATGCAGGTTTTCTTCTAGTGCCCTCGTCCCCTGCACATTTCCTTGAACTGGACTGACTGCTGTTGATACCCTAAAAAAATAATCAGAAATAGATTACCTGCTGCGGTAAGGGTCAATTCTTAGAAATGTGCACTTTTGTTGGACTCTAGGACTTTTTAATTTTCAACCTGGAGAGATACCTTTTTCCCCACTCATGTCTTTTTCTGTGATTGAACAGTGTCGGACAAACTCAATAGGCATCTCTGCATTGTGAGACAGTACCTTCCGTACAGTGGCACAGGGAAGTCTTAGATTTCCCAAAGATTTAAATACCTTCTCTTGGTAAAACTACTGTTTCTAAGAGCAGTAAAGTGAAATTGACTGCTGACAATTTGTAACTTTCTAGACCCAGCACACACCATCTTAACATAGGGTGCCGGAGGTGTTACTTTGTACATTTCTACAATTAATGGCTGGTGGAGGGGTTTACTTATTACTACCATTGTGTGTTTTTACCGCAGGCTGAGCTAGCAGCTGCAGTGAAGCACCCATGGGTGCCCATTTTGTCAAAATGGCCCAGTCTTTTTTCGCTATTTCTTGCTGGAAAGGTCCTTCTTGAGATTTACTCTGCATGCCAAACCAGGTTTGGTCCCTTTGTTTAGTCTTTGGCAGGATTCACGAGTGAAACCTGACTCTGGCTCCAGTATGTCTGGCAGGGTGCCCCAAACTCCGTGCTTGTTTGGGAGAATTCTCAAAATGTGCCAATTCTTCCCACCTTCGAGCCCTCTAGCTCTTTTGCTAAACTGGGACTTTGAACATTTTAAATCACCGTTTTCTCTGTTGGTTTCTTTTTGGTTATGGAGTTTTAGACAACTCCATAGGCATCTTTTCATGTGTCACAGCACCCTCAGTGCAGTGGCAGAGGGAAGCCTTTTAGGCCGTCAAGGTTTAAATACCTTCTCTGGGATTAACTTTCCCAAAGAAAGTAAATTGAAATTGACTTTACTAGTCTTTCCAAATTCCTAGCCCCAGCACACCCCATTTTACAGAGTGCTGGAGGGGTTACTTACTATCCCCCATTTCTAAAAACTCATGTAGAAGTCAAATGCTACCCTTTCCTCACGAAACAGCTGGTGGCAGTGGTTTTACAACAAACTACCATGATTCTTCCCGACCATGAAAACCATCAGCGTTAAATCGCGAGAGCCATGTTTTTCAAAATGGCGCCTGAGCCCACTTTGTTTAAACAGGTCCTGTCTTCTTTCTTCACCATTTCTTTTTAGAAAGGTCCTTCTAGTGTTGGTCTCTGCGCTCCCTTCGTTCCTATGCCTTTGGCGGGCTTCATGACTGAAGACCGCCTCTGATGCCAGTGTGTTTGGGGTGGGCAGGCAGTGAGGGAGGTGCCCGAACCGCTGTGCTTAGTCTCCTAGGAGACCCAAATGTACTCTGGCGCAATTGGCTGACTGTCCGGCAAGGACAGCCTCCCTGCTGGGTGAGTGGCAGTCAGGCTGGAATGAATGGGAGAAAACTTTTAAAAAAGTGAGTCTCTTGCTTGGAAGGCAGAGTTGACCACTGATCCAAAAGAACCAAAGACTAGCTGGAAGAGGATGGCTGCTGCAACTCCTGGACCGTTGGTTTGCCTAGTGAAGCCCTGCTGCAGGTTCCGAATCACCAAGTTCATCCCGACAGAAGCCCTTCAAGGACGACTTCTTCCTTTGAGTTGGTGGGACCAATCAACTCGTAAGCCACCTGGTTACCATTCTCAGAGCTGGTTGCATTTTCCTCACGAGTGCTGCAGGAAACCGAATAGCCAGGGAGACGGACACCAGTTTGTGTGCTTGACGACAGCTACCGGAATCAAAGATTTGCCAGCTTTGTGACCAGTCCCTGTGCAGTGCAGGAGTCTCCAGACGTCCCCCTCTTGTCCTCATGACTGAGGTTCAGGAACAGAGATATACAGGAACTGCCAGGAAAAGAAGTGTTCGGCTGCATCTTATTCTTCAAACTAAGGTACTGTGAAAACCTGACCGAGAGAACATCTCACTGTGAAAGTGCGTGAAACTTTGGCGACTTGCAGGCCTAGTCAGCTTATGACCCGACATCTGAATCTTTTTATGAACTACTTCTAAGAACCGTGGCAAAGACTTTTCTGTTTGACTACCAGAACAGTTTTTACTAATACAAGACCCATTGACTTTGGCCTACCTATTGCATTGGAACTCCTCTGGTGAACTCAAAATTTGCACTGTTTAATAATTCTTTTCGTTTTAACTTATGCCTTTTTGCTCCTACTTCAAAGTAGTTTAAATGCCTCAGAAATGGATATTGTGAAGTAGTGCAGTATATTTGTGTGATATTGATTGCCTCCTTTTAGTGAATGTTTTCTGACTAATAAATTGATAAGGAACAAGTTACTTATCTGTAACTGTTCTCCAGCATGGGTCTGGCATGGATTCACATGCTCATGAATATCCCGTCGTCAGGCTGGGAATCCTTGGTAAAGAAAAATCAGTATCAGTTTCGTTTCTGATCTGTCTTTCATAGTAGTAACCAATCACTGATCTCTGCGTCATACTAACCACAGCCAATGACTGCCATCTCCCTAAGCCCCGCCTCTGGCAGCCATTTTCAGATTTGGTAGCACGTGAAGTGGCAGTATGACCAAGTGAAGAGCCGCAGAGAGGTAGGCATGAGGGTTCGCATGTGAATCCATGCCAGACCCATGCTGGAGAACAACAGTTACAGGTAAGTAACTTGTTCCTTCTCCAGCATGGGGTCTGGCATGGATTCACATGCTCATGAATATAAGAATACATAGCAGTACACATGCACAACCAAGGGGGGGTGGCAAAAGGCTCAACATTAAGCATCTCTTACCTCCTCACCAGGCTCACCTTAAGCGAACAGGTTGCGCAGCACTGCTTGGCCGACCCTGGACTCCTCCCTGAAATCCCGATCGACGCAGTAAAATCTTGTGAAGGTGTGCGTCGACCTCCACGTAGCAGCCCTGCAGATGTCCAGCACGGGCACACCAGATAGGAACGCCGTAGTAGCAGCGATCGCTCTGGTCAAATGGGCTCTCGGACGGCCCGTCAGCGGTCAGTTAGCCAACCGGTGGCAGTGCACGATGCAGCCGGAGAGCCATCTGGAAATAGAAGACTTCGAGAGAGCCTTCCCTTGATTCACAGGTCCAAAGTTCACGAATAGCTGTGATGTCCTCTGAAAACTCTTCGCGCGGTCCACTTAGAACTTCAGCGCTCTAGCCACATCCAGTGAGTGCAAAGTCCTCTCGGCCGGCGACGAAGGAGACGGGAAGAAAACAGGTAACACCAGGGGCTCGTTAAGATGGAAGTCCGACGGCACCTTGGGCATAAAGGAAGGGTGCGTCCTAAGCACCACCCTTGAGGCATGGAAAATCAAGTACGGTGCTTTGCAGGATAGGGCCTGGATCTCTCCCACTCGTCGTGTGGAGGTAATGGCCACCAGGAATGCAGTCTTCCACGACACAAACTTCATTGGTGCGGAGTGCATTGGCTCGAATGGGGGCCCCATGAGCCTGGTCAGCACCAGGTTAAGTTCCAACGCCGGGGCCGGGTCCTTCACCGGCGGGAACGACCGGAACAGTCCTTTCATAAACTCTTTACCAGTCGATGGGACCACAGGGACGTCCGTCCTGTGGTTCTGGTATATCTGGAGATCTCCGCCAGATGAATCTGAATGGAGGCATGGGCTAGCCCAGCCTTTGCCAGCGATAGCAGGTACGGCAGCACTTGAGGGGCCGTAATCCGTAGGGGGTGATCTTCTGTGCTCGGCACCAGATAGAGAACCTCTTCCACTTGTGACCGTAGCATTTGAGAGTCGAGGACGCCCTGGCCTTTGCAAGAACCTCTCTGCAGTCGGCCGGTATATCGTACCCTCCAAACTCTAGCGCTGCAGGAGCCAAGCCTGCAGGTTCAGCGACGCAGGGTTGTGGTGGAAGATGGCGCCGCCTTCTCTGGAGAGAAGATCCGCATCCGGCGACAACTTGATGGGAGGGGACGTTGACAAGTCCTGAAGGTCTGGGAACCAGATCTGCCTCGGCCACACCGGTGCGACGAGGATCATCCTGCACCGGGACCTCTTGAGCTGATTGATGAGTCGATGCGCAACGGCAACGGAGGGATTGCATACAGGTATAGGCCGTCCCAGGGGAACGAGAACTCATCGCCCATGCTTCTCGGCTGGGGAAACCTGCTGGCGAACCTCTGGCACTTCGAGTTCGTCGCTGTTGCGAACAGGTCGATTTGGGGTTTGCCCCATCGTCGGAAGAGTTGATCCACCTGATCCTGGCGCAGTTCCCACTCGTGACACGCGCGCAGCTCCCTGCTGAGCGAGTCGGCGATGGTGTTTCTTTCCCCTGCCAGGTGGAAGGGAACCAGGAACATCACCTGGGCGACCGCCCAGTGCCACAGATCCTGTGCCTCCTTGGATAGGGCTGGGATCTGGTGCCTCCCTGCTTCCGTATGTAAAACATTGTCGTGGTGTTGTCCGTGAAGATCTGCACCACCTTGCCCTTGAGCGACGGGAGGAACGATTTGAGAGCCCAGAACACGGCTCGGAGTTCCAGGATGTTGATGTGCAGGAGCCTCTCCTCCAGGAGCCAGAGGCCTCTTGCGTGGAGATCTCCGGTGTGGGCGCCCCAACCTTTCAGGGAGGCGTCCGTCGTCACAGTCTCCTGGTACGCCGGCGTCTGAAAGTCCTTGCCCGCCGTGAGGTGCGCTCCAACGCCCCACCACTGAATCGCCCAACGGAACACCTCGTTGAGGGGGACCCCGTCTTCGAAGGTGCCCGTCGCCTGCATCCAACGGGCGTCGAGAAATTCTTGAAGAGGGTGCATCCGTAGTCTGCAGAGGCGCACCAGGTAGATGCAAGAGGACATCATCCCCAGGAGGGACTTGATGGACCTCACCCTGGCCACGTCCGTGGCTAGCAGGCGCTGCACTTTGCCCAGAATGGTCTTCGTCCGTTCTTCCGACGGTGCCGCCAGGCGCCTCACTGAATCGAGCTTCGCTCCCAGAAACAGGGCCACCTGAGACGGCACCAGGTGGGACTTTGGGTAATTTATGGCGAATCCCAGGTCTGTGAGTAGCTGGACGGTCCTCGCAGTGTGTTCGACGGCGAGTTCCCTTGTCCTTGAGCGGATGAGCCAGTCGTCCAGGTAGGGGTAGATGTGAATTCCCTGCAGGCGCAGCCACGCCGCCACAGGTGCTAGGCACTTGGCAAAGACCCTGGGGGCAGACTTCAATCCGAACGGCAGTGCTCTGAATTGGTAGTGGCGTCCCTGGACGACGAACCTGAGGAACTTTCGGTGACTTCTGAGGATGGGAACGTGGAAGTATGCATCCTCTAGGTCCAGCGACGATAGAAAGTCGCCTTCCTCCAGCTGTCCCAGCACGTGCTGGAGGGTGACCATCCTGAACTTTTGTGACCTGATGTATTTGTTCAAACGACGAAGGTCCAGGATGGGGCGCCAGCCACCAGTCTTCTTCCTGACGAGGAAGTACCTTGAGTACACCCCGGAGCCTCTTCGGGACGAGCTTGATGGCTCCTTTTCTGAGCATCGCCCGTACTTCCAATAGCAGTTGCGGGACGTGATTTTCCTTCCTGGCCACAGGTGGAACGTGAGGGCACTTCTTCAGGAATTCGATAGTGTCCTCTTGCCAGGGTATCCAGCACCCAACGGTCGGTGGAGATGGACTTCCACACGCCGACGAAATTCGTCAGCCGGCCTCCCACCGGGGTGCTTCGGTGGGGGCCCGAGACCACGGCCGGTTCAGTCCTGCTTGGAGGTGGTGGCCTTGTCGCCCTGGCCACCTTGCCGACGGCGGCGAGGCGCTCCCTGCTTGCCGCGACCCCTGTAGGCCTCCTGAAACAAGGAGCGTGCCGCCTGGTGGTAGGACGACGAGCCACCGCTGGATCCCTTGGAGGCCCCCCTGTCTGCCTCTGGAGCTCCGAAAGGGCCGTCGTTGCTGAAGGGCTCCTAGGGCGCGGCCCGTCTCCGTGTCAGTCTTTATGGCTTGAAGGGATTCGTCCACCGCTTTCCCGAACAAGTTGCTGCCGTCGAACGGCATGTCCAACACCCTGGTTTGGACGTCCTGACGGAAGTCGGTCGCCCGGAGCCAACCCCGTCGTTATAGGCAAACTCCGTTGCCCAGCTGGCGGAACCCGGTATCGGCAATATCGGTTGCCACCGTTACGGCATGGTCCGACACCACCTCGCCTTCTTGAAGTATTTCCAGGGCCTCGGACCTCTTGTTGTCCGGTAGGAAGTCCAATATGGGGGCCAGCTTAAACCAGAGCTCCCTGTTGTAACGGGCCACGATCGCCAGGGCGTTGGCCGCTCTGATCGTCGTCGCCACCGACGAAATGACCCGTCGCCCCTTGGTGTCCAACTTCCCACCCTCGCCGTCCGGAGGGGAATTCGCCGTTGAGGCTCCTGACCCCGCCGCTTTCTTCTTCGCCGCCGAGACGGCCGAGTCGGGCTTTGGCTGGGCCCTGAGGCACAGGGGAGCGGTCTCGGGGACCCGGTACTTCTCGTACCGGTCCCGTTTGGCTGGTGCCGTGGAGGGGTTCTTGAGTACCGACATGCCCTCCTCCCAGATGTCATCGATTAGAGGCACCGCGATGACAGTCTTCCTCTTGACCTCCCGGCGCTGATAGAGGAAACCTTCCTTTTTCTGCTCCTCTGGGCAGAGCTGGAACAATTCGGACGCCCTGGCGATCATGGCGTGGAATGAGCCAATCTCGTCGGGCGGAGAGGCCCGTGCGACGGGAGACGGGTTCCGTCATTGCCACCCTCAGAACCAGTCGTCGAGCCCACCGCACCGTCATCTCCCGACTCGTGGGAGGATGAGGAGGGAACTGTAGGCCTTAGGGGGCGAGTGGAGGAGAGGGTTGGGTCCTCCGTCGTTTGTTCTGAGGACTTCCCGACGGGCCAGGTTGCGGGTCCTCCGGCCTGGGCCGTGGTAATCTCGTCCATCTCAGAGCATAAGGACTGAATCGCAGACAAAATGGCCGCCGAGCTATCCTGAGGCCTAGGCCCCGGCTGCGCCGGAAGGGAAGGCTGCTCTTCCTCACCATTGTCATCTTCCTCGGTTATCTCCCGAGGATCTTCCTTACGGGATCAAACCTTCTCGAATTGGACTTCGAGATTCCTCACAGCCTCGGTCAGTTCCTCCTCCGAGGCTGACTCAGCTCGAGGAGGCTACCGTGCCCCCCCCCTCGCTCCTTCCATCATGGTGGCCATGACGATGGGCTGAAAAGAGGATTCCCTCCTTGGCGGCAGGGAAACTAGTCTCCGCTGGCGGGATCTCTGCCGGCTTGGCCAGAGTCGCCGCGATCGCCTCGATAGAGGCCTTTGCCTGCTGGGTAGGGGCCTTCAACACCTTAGGTGCGTCACGGGCCTTCTCCTTCGGGGAGGGGCGACGCCTCGCTCCCCCTCTCCCGAGATCAGACGGGGCTTCTCCCGAAGCTTACCCGGGGTCTCGGACTTCCTCTTCCCCGAACCGGAGCACTGGCTCGTGGTTGACGGTGCCGGGGAAGGTGCGCTCTGCCTGGCGACTGAAGAGCCAGACCTTTCGGCGCTCCCGGAGCCAGCGGACTCGCAGCGCTTGGCCTGGTGTTGGGCCCCCGTCGCCGGGGCGCCCGCACAGGACTTAGAAGCCCGCTCGGACCCTTTCTTCTCACCCGTTGAGCCCTTCTCCAACTAGCTGGCGAGACGGGATCGACGGTCTCTCATGGTCCGCTCCGACAAGTTCTTGCAGAACTGGCAGTCCTTCTCTACACGAGTCTTGTCCCCATGAAGAAATAGGCATCGCGAATGTTCGTCCTCCTTAAACACATTCTGCAGCCCGCATCCAGGGCAGCTGCGAAACAGCTTGGTCCGGGTGACAAACTCGCGTCCTGGGCCATCTCGAAGTAGGCCGCAAATCTTCTGGAATCCTCCAAAAGGTTGATCGACAAAATCTTCACCCTTGAGGGGTGTAGGAAAATCCCGCAACGGGTATCCGTTAACAGGAGTAGAAACGGTGGAGCTTGAGGCTCGATTAACCGAAAAAAGTGAAAAAATCACCTGAAAAAGCGCAAAAACGCAGCAAAAGCTCGAGAGCTAAGCACGAGGACTCCCAACACTTGAACGTGCAGTAAAAATCTGAAGATGGCTGCCAGAGGCGGGCCTTAGGGAGATGGCAGTCATTGGCTGTGGCCAGTATGATGCAGAGATCAGTGATTGGTTAATACTACGAAAGACCGATCAGAAACGAAACTGATACCGATTTTTCTTTACCGAGGATTCACAGCCGGACGACGGGGAATATTCATGAGCATGTGAATCCATGCCAGACCCCATGCTGGAGAAGAACTAGTTACTCTTACCTTGTAACGTTCTTTCGATGGGATGTTCCTCCGACGTATTCCTTATCTTAGATAGAAATCCTTCAGCTTTGCTGGCCTCGGAAAATTTTTTTTGCCAGAGGGCGCTGCGCGTCGATGATCGCCGAGTCGATGACCCTCGACGGCCTCCGTGCCGACGTCGACGTCATCCTGCCTATAAAGGCCGCGCGCAGCGTCCGTTGCTCAGTTCCGTTTTGTAGTCCCCAGTAATGTTTTTGGATTAGACTAATCACCTTGAAGGAGCATAGGCTGCAAACCCACAGGAAGTCATACTGCGGGGATGGATGGGAGGGTCGATAAGGAATACGTCGGAGGAACATCCCATCGAAAGAACGTTACAAGGTAAGAGTAACTAGTTCTTCGAAGGGATTGTGTCCTCCGACGTATTCCTTATCTTAGATAGACTCCCATAGCAGTGGTATTGTGACTGGAGGCGGGAGTAATAAAAGTTATGTTACCCTTCCAGAATGGACAGAGTGTAACACAGCCTTGCCGAATCTAGTTTCTTGACTAGAGGAGGAATCCAGGCTATAGAATTTGGTAAATGTATGTGCGGACGACCATGTGGCAGCCGCACATATATCTCGAATTGGCACCCCTCTTTGAAGGGCTGAGGATGTTGCGATACCCCTGGTAGAATGAGCCCTTAGATTTTGAGGAGGCTCCTTTCCTGCCAATTTGTAGCACTCCAGAATGGCTAAAATAATCCATCTGGAGATGGTTTGTTTTGTTATTGGAAGGCCCAACTTATGTCCTGCATAACCTACAAAGAGTTGGTCTGCTTGTCTGATCTTAGCCAATCTGCTGATATAGAAGCTCAAGGCTCGCTTAGGGTCCAGCCTGTGCAGTCTCTCTTCCTCCTTCCCCGGATGAGGAGGAGGGTAGAAAGAAGGTAATATAATCTTCTGAGTGATGTGAAACTCCGAGACTACCTTCGGGAGGAAGTTAGGCTTCACCTGAAGAACAACTTTGTCCTTGTAAAAGATTGTATGTGGAGGTTTACACGATAAGGCTTGCAACTCGCTAACCCTTCTAGCAGATGTCAATGCTATTAGCAAAACAGTTTTGAGGGTGAGAAGCTTCAATGAACAAGAGTGTAGTGGTTCAAAAGGGGCACCCTTTAGGAAGTTTAAAATTAGGTTTAAATCCCATAAGGGAACTTGAAAAGGTTTTGGGGGATAAACATTAGTTAATCCTTTTAGGTATTGTATTACCAATGGAATTTTGAAGTATGAAGGCTCCTCTGCAGTGCGCTTAAAGATTGATAGCGCTGCGAGATAGCCCTTAATTGTGCCAATCTGTAGGCCTGAATTAGCCAGGTAAAGTAAGAATGATAACACCATAGGTGTACCACAAGAAAAGGGTTCAATATTCTTTTCTCTGCACCAGCTGCAAAATTTGTTCCAACGGCAGCGGTATAGAGTTTTAGTTGCCGGCCTTCTGGCCGAAAGCAACACCTCCATAACATCATCCGGAAGGTCCCAATCCTTGTACCTCAACCTTTCAGACACCAAGCGTGAAGGTTGAGGGTCTTGATGGCTGGATGGAGAACCTGACCTTCCTTCTGCGAGAGAAGATCCTCTCTGTATGGCAGTCGAATTGGAGGGCAGATGGACATGTCTAGAAGGTCCGGGTACCACGTTCTCCTGGCCCAATCCGGGGCAATTAGGATCATGGTCTTCCGAAACCTTCTCAACCTCCTGATCATTTGAGGAATGACAGGGACCGGAGGGAACGCGTACAGAAGTGGGAACTCCCAGTCCACTACGAACGCATCTCCTAGAGCTCCTCTCGGGGGAAATTCCCTTGAGCAAAATCTGTCGCACTTCCTGTTGATACTGGTGGCGAACAGATCCACTTGAGGGGTTCCCCAAAGGGCGAAGATCTCTTGAAGGACTTCCTGAGCTATCTCCCACTCGTGAGAGACTGTGCTCTGCCTGCTCAGAGCATCCGCTGTCAAGTTCTTCTCTCCGGCTAGGTGAATTGCCGATAGAGAGATTCCTTCCTGAATTGCCCAAAACCAGAGCTGCATCGCCTCTCTGCACAGTGGTAGTGAGCCTACGCCTCCTCTTTTGTTGAGGTAGTGCATGGCCACTGTATTGTCCGTCATTATTAAGACGTTTCTTCCCCGTACAGACGGCAGAAAAGCCTTCAGCGCTAGTCTGATGGCTCTCAGCTCCAACAGGTTGATATGTAGTCTGGACTCCGATGGAGACCAACGACCGCTGATGGTCAAGTCGTTGGCGTGAGCTCCCCACCCCGTGAGTGAGGCATCCGTGACTACTGTTATCTCCGGCCATGGTTGCCAAAACATTTCTCCTTTCAGGATGTTCTCCCGACAGGCCCACCACTGAAGGTCTCGGGCTACTTTGACCGGGATCCGAAGGAGATCTGTCATCCTTCCTGAGAACTGTGACCACTGAGTTCTCAGTGCCCACTGGAGGGATCTCATTCTCAGGCGAGCCTCCGGCACGAGGAATATGCAGGATGCCATGAGGCCTAGCAACCTCAGAAAGTCGTAGGCTGGGAGATATTGGGCATTCTGAAATCTGATGACCATCTGCAGAATATCTCGAGCCCTCACCTCTGGTGGCAAGGCTTTTCCCAGGGAAGTGTCCAGGACTGCTCCAATGAATTGGAGTCTCTGTGATGGTATCATCTGTGACTTCTTTAAATTGAGGGAGAAGCCCAGCTTGTGAAGGAAGTGGCAAACATAATCTAGTTGTCTCTGAGCCTGTTCCGAAGATACAGCTCTGATCAACCAATCGTCTAGGTAAGGGTAGACATGAATCCCTTCCCTCCTTAGACTTGCAGCCACAACCGACATTAGCTTGGTAAAGACCCTCGGGGCGGAGGTTAGCCCAAATGGCAGAACTCGAAATTGATAATGAGAGCTGCCAATTGCGAACCTCAGGTATCTCCTGTGCCTGGGATGGATCGGCACATGGAAATAAGCGTCCTGGAGGTCTAGAGATACCAACCAGTCCTGAAGCTGGAGGGCCTGAAGGATCTGAGAGAGAGTCACCATCTTGAACTTGTCCTTTCGGAGGAATTTGTTCAATTCCCGTAAGTCTAAGATGGGTCTCAGTCCTCCGTCCTTCTTCGGTATTATGAAGTAGGGGGAGTACCAACCCTTGTTCCTTTCCGCTACAGGTACCAGTTCTATGGCACCTTTCTCTAGCAGGTCTAAAACCTCCTGCAAGAGGAGCGGATCTGGAAGCTTCAAAGGGTTGTTCCCCGGTGGATGACTCTGAGGGATATGTAGGAAGGGCAGGCAGTAACCTTGGGCCACTGTCTCCAGAGCCCAAGCATCTGACGTAATAGCCTGCCATTCCGTCAGATGGTGAGTTAACCTGCCCCCTACTGGTGTTCTGTGAGGGGAGACCTCAGAGTGGTTTTGAAGCGGCTGATGCAGTTGCCGAAGGTAAAGTGGCTCCTGCTCCTGCGGGTGCGGCTTTCTTTCCCCTACCCCGTCCACCACGGGTAAATCTTCCTTGGCCTCTTTGAGCCGGTCGTCCCCTGCCCCTTCCATATGAGGAATAGTAACGAAAGGACCGTCCTCTCCACGATGATCCCGAAGGACGAAAGGTATTCTGACGGATAGCAGCTCCCAATGACTTGGCTGCTGCCTTGGACGTTTGCAGTTTCTCCAAACTGTCATCCGCCTTCTTTCCAAAGAGGGTAGAACCGTCAAAGGGCATATTCAAAAGCCTGGTCTGCACGTCAGAGGCAAAACCAGACTTCCTCAACCACGCATGCCTGCGGATTGTGGTACTTGCCGCCATGGCCCTGCTGATACTGTCAGCAGAATCTAGGCCAGTTTGTAGGGTCTCGCACATCGCATCTTTACCATCCCTGATGATGTTTAAAAATGCGTCCCTTTCCTCTCCTTCTTGGAGGCAGTCAGCCGCTGATGAAGCGCACTCCCAAAGGGTGTGGCTGAACCTAGCGAGCGTACAGGTCGCGTTAATAGACTTTAACGCCATGCTACAGGCAGAAAAAAACCTTCTTAGCCATGGCATCATACTTTTTGTCATCCCTATCCTGCGGAGCAGTGGGGTATGCAGATGTGCTGCCTGATGAGGTTGCAGCCTGTACAACCAAGCTCTCAGGAGTAGGGTGTTTTGACAAATATTCAGGGTCAGAACTAGCCACCCTGTATTTTGTTGACAGTTTTTTATTTACTGCCGGGATAATTTCTGGCGTTTCCCAGTTTGTCAAAATCCTTCTCTGTAGAGCAGAGTGAAATGGAACCACAGGATCCTCCTGTGGGCCCTTGTCCAGTATGTCAGTGAGGTCATCCTGCTGAAAGGCAGGAGAAGGTGCAGACCAACCCATAAATTCTATGATTCTAGACATCAGAGCTCTATATGGAGTCTCCGCATGTTCTCCTGGGTCTGGTTTGATAAATTCTGCTTCAGGAGAAGTGTCCAAGCCACTAGCTTCCTGAAGTGCATCCTGAAGATTTTTTAATCTTCCTTCCTCAGAGGCGAAAGTCTCTGGCTCTGGT
Source organism: Ambystoma mexicanum (assembly GCF_040938575.1). Lineage (NCBI taxonomy): Eukaryota > Metazoa > Chordata > Amphibia > Caudata > Ambystomatidae > Ambystoma > Ambystoma mexicanum. Next base: position 1,551,451,620 of record NC_090932.1, read on the forward strand.
GATGTGGTCCTCTGTAAATCAATATCTTGGTCTGAATCCTCCCTTTCCTCAAAAATCGAGGTTAAAGGGGGATACATTGGTTTTTGGAATGGTATAAACCCCATTTCCAATGCAGAAGGAGCCATCATCACAGGCCTTGAAAACGTCGATGTCGTCGACACCGACGTGAAAGTACTCGAAGGCGCCGTGAAAAGCGTCGAGAAATGTGTACTAGGCCTCGAAGAACTCGAAAGGATCGGAGTCTTGCTCGAGAACGACGTCGACGTTCTCGGCGTCGAGTCGGAGGTCTTTTGTCTAACCGTTGGCTGTGGAGTAGCCGTGGTTCTTTCCTTCACCGGCGTCGATATCGGCGTCGACGTCGGCGTCGACTCGATCGACTGATGCGCCGATGAATCCTTCGACAACGGCGTCGATGGCGCCGACCTCTGTTTCGAAGGAGTTTTCGACGATGGCGTCGATGATGCTTTATCTCCCGATGGCTCGAGGCGCTTTCGGGTTGACTTTTCCGCCGGGTACTGCGACTCGCGGCGTTTAGATTTTTTGGGTTTTTTACCCGGGGTATCACCCTCAGCTGTCTTCGAGGGGGACGAGGCCGCTTTCTCGAAGACGCTTAGCATCTTTTTCCTGAATTCCTCCCACTCAGCTTGCGAGCTGCGTTTTGTGGGGCAATGAACTCTCTCAGGAGAACTCGACGAAGATGACGAAGGGGATCTCCTACGTCTCTTCTTCGAGTGTCTCGATGTCGACGAGTGGTGGGAGCCACTTCGTGATCTAGATCGAGAGTGTTTTTTATGGTGAGGAGACGAACGTCTCGACTCTACCGAAGAAGCTTTCGAGGAAGTTAAAGTTGACCTACCTCTCTCGAGCTTCCCCCTACGCTCCTTCAAGGCTTTCGCCGTCATGGAAAGGCATTCCTCACACTCCGAACTCTGGTGCGTGATTCCCAGACACCACAAACAGACCCTGTGAGGGTCCGTCAACGACATTTTCTTCCCGCAGTCTCGGCACTTTTTGAAACCGGACCGAGGGGTCGTCGGGTCGGAGGAGGATGCCATCGATATCGAGGTAAATAGTAGTTATTATATACGTTATCTTGACGAGAACTGAGCAACGGTGTTCCGAGGCACAACGAAGCGCGGAAAAACGGAACTGAGCAACGGACGCTGCGCGCGGCCTTTATAGGCAGGATGACGTCGACGTCGGCACGGAGGCCGTCGAGGGTCATCGACTCGGCGATCATCGACGCGCAGCGCCCTCTGGCAAAAAAAATTTTCCGAGGCCAGCAAAGCTGAAGGATTTCTATCTAAGATAAGGAATACGTCGGAGGACACAATCCCTTCGAAGGGGTTTACCAGGAAACCTTGAGTATTAGTCTATTTGAATACTTGCGATTGTAGACCTGTAACAATTACAGCTCACATTCCCCCTTGAGATAAGCCTGGCTGCTCAGCTCGCTACCAAAAACTGTGGTAGAGGCTTATACCAAAAGGTTGGTTTTGCTTACACCTGTAGTTCTAGGGTGTGTAGTGGTCCCAAAGAGTACTGCATATAAACTTTGCTTAAAAGTGCTTAATCCCCTTGTTACATGAATGCACTCAAAAAAGGGATTGCCCGGCTGCCTGTCCGGCAAGGACAGCCACCCACCCTGCTGTGTGATTGATAGCTAGGTTGGAATGAATGGGAGAAACTAGCATAAAAGGCAAGGCTTTTTGATTGGAAGGCAGAGTGGACCACTGGACAAAGGAATCTGAAGAATACCTTGGAAGAGAGGTCTGCTGCAACTCCTGGTTTGCCCGTTGAAGCCCTGCTGCTGTGCTGAAGCTCTGAACTTGCCTCAACTAGAGAAGCCCTGCAAGGACGACTTATACCCTTGAGTTGGTTGGACCAACTCCAAAGTGAACTAGTTTGGACATACTCTGAGCTGGCTGTACTTCCACTGCTGCTGTGGGAGAGAAAGTAACACCAAACTAAGTGCACCACTTTTAAGTCCGACCCAAGCTTGTGGAAGATCCTCTGGGGACTGACCAAGCCTGAGCCACCTTAGGGTGCTGAACCCCAGATGCAAGGAAAGTCAGAGTGCTATCCGATTGTCCACTTTGGTGCTTTTTGCTGAGACGCAAGGAGCTGAAACCCCAAGTACCACTAATAGAAGTGTCTTTCTGCCGCTGACCGTCCCATTGCAGTCCCTCTTGTCCCCAGAACTGAGGCCCAGGAACAGGATCTACAGAGCTGCACAGGAACAGAAGCCAGCTGGAACCATTTCTTCTAACCAAAAGGTACTGTTAAATTTGAGAGGCCTTACCTCTTGCTGTAGCCTTACAGGATCTCAGTTGAGACTCGTCTCGGTTGCATCTTCTACCTCTCACAAGCCTCCCAGCTTGAGACCCTACATTCATTCTACTTTTTCTACAAAAACTTCAAAACTTAACTGCAAGAAGTGCTTCAGCTCACCTACACTTTTGCCCAATTGACATTGGCTGGCCCGGTTCCCTGAAGCACTCCTCTTCTTGTGCCTTACCTTTCCTCCAAGAAAGAGTTAATTTGCACTGAGGGTTCAAAAGTATTTACCTGCTTCAGAATATTTGTGTGATCTCTTGTTTTACTCTGAAATCTTTAACACTCATCTCAGTACTGCTTGAAAAGTACCAGTGATATTAATGTCCACAGTACCCTAGCTATTCAAGTCACCTGAGGGTGCAGGAAGTGTGTGCCATCCCAAATGGGAACTTGCTGATGTAGAGAAACAAAGTGCATTTTGGAATGTATTAGTGTTACTATTATATTGCCCCTTCTGATGAAGGCTTATTCAAACTGACAAATTATTTGTTTAATCTAGAAACCTTGAGTGCAAGTGTTTATTTGGATACTTGTCACTGAATCTCTGTGCAACTCCCCTACTGCTCACATTGACCCCTCTTGATAAGCCTGGCTGCTTAAGCACTCTACCAACTTGTGTAGTACAGACTTATACCAAAGGTTGGGTTGCTATTGCCAGGGGGTCAAGGTTGTTGTAGTGCACCCAAAGGGTACTGCTTCAAATCTTGCCTAACGGCCCATTTCCATATGTTCTGACACAGTTTGGACAGCCCTGGAGTGCGAGTGCCCCCTTGTTCAATACATGGCCGTAGTACTGTCCGGGAGGACTAGAAGTGACTACCCCTGGAGGTGTGTGTGTTGAATGCCTTCATGGCCTTGAACACTGCTAGCAGTTCCAACAAGTTTATGGGGACCACACACTGTACCGTCTGATGTTGGTGAGCGTGCCACCCTCCTGCCCAACCCCCCCCCCATCAGAGGTGTCTTGCGAGTGGCTTCTACTGCAGGGGTGGTGAAGGTTTACCTGAACCACCACTCCAAAGACTGAATCAAGGCTGCGAGACCACCACTAGATCGTCCCATTGACCACTGTCCGACACAGTTGGCTCGATCGCCACTCTTGCATAGGGCGCATGCGCAGATGTGCGTGTGGAAATAGGTAGATGTGGGAGGCCATCATTCCTAAATCACATGGATTTGCGTACGTCACCTTGCAACAGGCTACATAGCGAGGGATCTGGAACAGCATGTTTTGAACTCTTGTTGGAGGGAAATACGAGGCCATCTTTGGTTTGAATTAGAGCTCTCAGAAATGGACTTGGCTGGATTCTACACTGGACTCTTGTTTATTGAAAACCCGAGGTTGAAGAGGTCTACAGTCTTCTGGGTATTTGTTAGGCACGTTCTGTACGAAGCCCCTGTTATTAGCCAGTCATCGAGGTAAGGGTAGGCCTGGGATGACTGCCTGTGCAGGTGAGCAGCTACTAATGCCAGTACCTTTGTGAACACCCGTGGAGCAGAGGTATGCCAAAGGGAAGAACCTTGAACTGATGGAGGACAAGCACAATCATGAACCTTGGTACTTTGGGCCCTGGAAACATTGAAATATGAAAGTATGCATCTTTCATATCCAATGCGGCCAGGTAATGCCCTACATCAGCATTGGTATTACTTCCTGCAATGTTGTCATTTGAAATATATGATTGTTTTGGTGGGCGCTGGTCTAACACTGCATGTGAGATCCTTTTTGGGTACAAGGAAATACACTGAATAAATACCCAGTGAATGACGACTTCTACAGCGCCCTTTTCCAGAAGGATCCATGTGGGAATGAATGACAACCGACTCCACTCTCTCTCCCCCCCCCCCCCCCCCCCCCCCCCCGACTGGGGAGGTATAGGAGGGACCCGGACTAGGGTAATTTTGATGGAGGCCAGGGAGCCTCTTTGGGTGGAGTTTGTCTTTATGCTTGCCTCTGCGCTGCCCTCTTTGCTGATACTGGCTGTTGCCAGATAACCCTTGTGCGGAGGACCATGGGGTGCCTTACAGTGTCATATTGCCCATGGGGAGAATGGGACAAGGAATGACCTTGAAAGGAACAAGAGTTTGACCTGCCCTGCTGTTGGAAAGCGCTGGCTGTAATCTCATTGAGTGATTTCAGTGTCTCATGTTCTTTTTTTTTAGCTGTTTCCAAGGTGTCATTGACGGCCTTACCAAAGATTTTGCTCCTCTGTTCATCAGGGAGGCCCGAGTCTCCAGCTTGAAGCCTGAATTCTTCAGCCAGGCACGTCTCTTGAGGAGAGTCCCTTGTGCCAGCGTGCACCTTGCAGTTTCAGCAGCATCTAGTGTGTTTAAAATGTGTCACCAGTCTACCCTCAGAGACAGCCAGCAGGTGTGATCGCAAGGTTTCAGGGACCTCTTGGAGGCCTTCTTTCAGCAGTCCACTATTGTACTGTAACTAGCAAAAAGGGTCATTATTTGCGCTCCTGGTTGAATAGGCCGCAAATGTGGTATTATGTTTGCCGGGAGCATAGAGCTTTTTTGCAGTCCTTATCCAGAGAGCCTCCGCCATGGACAGTGGCACCCCTGCCCTTTTTCTGGTGGTTGTAACAAGAAAGTGTGGGGAGCATGACCACAAATATACATAGGTTCTGATGGAGGGGCGAAACAGTTTCTCAGGGTTGACAGCCTTGTGAGGGACAGAGAGAAGAGCAAGGCGTTTCTTTATGGTGTTCAGCAGAGGAATAGCCCAACTAGGTTTTATTTGAGACGGTCTTTCATGAAGTCAGCCCTGAACAGGCTCCTGTGCAGAAATCTTAGTGATCTACAGCTCTTTATGATGGCATTAAAAAACTATTGGCAATGACTGCCTTTGTTGAGGTGAAAAAGGCGGTTCTAGACAAATAATGCCTGGGGTACAAGTGGGTGCGGGCCAAGGCCCCGGATCTGCTGGCTAATCTTGTTCCCAGACTGTCCTTGTCAGCTGTGTCCCGATCAAAAGGATTGTCCTCATGTCTTCTGGTTCAGAATACTCAAACCCCTCCTCTGGGTGGATTTGTGACTGAATTGGAAGCTTCTGCAACTATGGGGGAATGGGGAAAGTACTACTCTCTCCGTCTCTTGGAAGTAATGTATATTTCTGACCAGTTAGAATTGGGACATCTTATCCCCACACTACTCAAACCTGTGCCTAGTCTAGAAAGTCTGTTCAGAAGAGTGAGATTTACCTGAACGCCCTAGAGAGGGTCTGGGGACTTTCAGAGTACTCATCTTGACAGGGGGTGCTCCTGGGCTATTACGCCGCTGAAACAATAGCCATGAGACTCGTTTATGTTCGGCGGCTGAATGCTGGGTTTAGACGTACCTGATTGAGTTGTTGCAGTTGCCGACTCCGAAGCCTTTGGTGCGAGCGCGCCTTTGGATAACTTGTTAGCCGTGTGCTTTTTTTATGAATACGTCCTTTAGAGGAAATCCTAGTCGCATGCCGAGAAGACTGTTGCAGGGTGGGTGTGGGGCCACGAGGTTCGGTAGGCACCGAAGTCTTTGGTGCGCCCATTGACGTCGCTTCGACATGTCTGTTGAGGAGGCCTTGGGGGTTTTGTGTTTTGCCTTGGAGGGTGTGCTCTTGTCGCTGGGTTGTGAACTCCCCATAACAGTGCCGGTGGCCTGTCGGCTGGGGATGGGCATCTGGGAACAGAGGGTTCTGCTGAAAGGTCTACGGCTTCCAGGTCGGAGCCATGGCTGCCGCTGGAGACCTAGTCACCTCGAAGTGATGCATCAATGGGGGTGGGATGACAATGGTGAGGAACATTCAGCCGGCATGGTGTAGGCGCCCACCGATTGTATGCATATCCTCTAGCGTCTTGGGACGAACGTTTGCAGGACTTACAGGAAAACTTGTCATGGTCACAAGGTAAGCACCTATTGCATCTGCAATGGGCGTCTTTCCATGGGAAATTTCCATAGCATGGACAAAATTTAAATGGCGTCCTCTCCATAGCAGATGTAGAAGGTGGTAGCAAGACCAAAGAGGTGAAGGGAAACTTAAGGAACAAGTTACATACCTGTAACTGTTCTCCAGCATGAGTCTGGCATGGATTCACATGCTCATGAATATTCCCCGTCAGGCTGGGAATCCTTGGTAAATTCTGCCCCCAGTCAATTACTGCCCTCACTTAAACCCCTCCTCTGGCAGCCATCTTCAGATTTGGTAGCACATAAAATGGCAGTAGGACCAAGATAAGAGCCACAGAGGGTTTGCATGTGAATCCATGCCCGACTCATGCTGGAGAACAGTTACAGGTAAGTAACTTGTTCCTTCTCTAGTATGGGGTCTGGCATGGATTCAGATGCTCATGAATACATAGCAGTACCCACATGCACAACCACGGGAGGTGGCAAGGCTCAACATTAAGCATCTCTTACCTCCTCACCAGGCCCACCTTCAAGCGAACAGGTTTCGCAGCACTGCTTGGCCGACTCGGGACTCCTCCCTGGAATCCTGGTCGATGCAGTAGAATCTCGTGAAGGTGTGAGTCGACCTCCACGTAGCAGCCCTGGAGATTTCCAGCAGGGGCACACCAGACAGGAACGCTGTAGTTGCAGCGAGCGCCCTGGTCGAATGGTCTCGGACAGCGAGTCAGTTGGTTTGCCAAGTAGTGACAATGGGTGATGCAGCCGGAGAGTCATCTGGAAATGGAAGCCTTGGAGAGGGCCTTCCCATGGTTCACAGTGCCAAACAGTTGTGACATCTTCCGAAAACTGCTGTCCACGTAGAACTTCAGCGCTCTAGCCACATCCAGCGAGTGCAAAGTCCTCTCAGCCGGTGACAAAGGCAGCAGGAAGAAAACCTGTAACTTGTTGAGATGAAAGTCTGACAGCACCTTGGGCATGAAGGAGGGGTGCTTCCGTAGCACTAACCTAGTCTCGTGGAATATCAAATACAGTGGTTTCCAAGAGATGGCCTGGATCCCTCCCACTCGTCGTGCGGAGGGGATGGCTGCAAGAAACGCCATTTTCCATAAGAATCTCAGTGGTGCCGAATGCATAGGCTCGAACGGTGGACGTATGAGCCTATTCAGCACCAGAGTTCCCATGCCGGGGCCGGAGCCTTCACCGGCGGGAACGAACAGATAAGTCCCTTTGATGAACTTGACCAAGAGGTGGGACCACAGCGACGACCAGAGTTCTGGTGTAGCTGGAGAAAGCTGCCAGATGAACCTTGATGAAAGCATGCGCCAGCCCTGCCTTGGCCAGCAACAGCAAATATGGCAACACCTGTGGAGCCATTATTCGTAGAGGGTCAATCTGTGCACGGCACCAGACTGCGAACCTAATCCACTTATGTAGCATTTCAGTGTAGACAAAGCCCTGGCAAACACCTTCTTGCAAGCCGCTGGGATATCGTATCCTCCAAACTCTAGCAGGCCTGGCTCCTGCAGCGCAAGTTCAGCGACGCTGGGTCGTGATGCAGGATCGCGCCTCTGGTGACAAGATTTGCGACCATTGGAAGCTTGACTGGAGGGGACGCTGACAAGTTCAGAAGGTCTAGGTACCATACCTGTCTCGGCCACGCCGGTGCGACCAGGATCATCCTGCACCGGGACTGTCTGAGTTGATTGACTAGTCATAGAAGCAACAAAGGGAACGCATACAGAAACAGGCTGTCCCAGGGGAATGAGACTGCGTCCATGCTCCCTGGCTGGGGAAACCTGCTGGCGAAATTCCAGCACTTTGTGTTCCTCAATGTCGCAAACAGATTGATATGGGGATTGCCCATCGTCAGATCAGAAGGTCCACTTGGTCCAGCCGAAGCTCCCTCTCGTGGCAAGAGCGCAGCTCCCTGCTGAGGAAATTGGCAATGGTTTTCTTCACTCCTGCCAGATGAAGACGAGAAACCCCCTGGGCAACAGCCCAGTGCTATAGGTCCTGAGCCACTGGAGAGTGCTGGGGTTCTGGTGCTCCCCTGCTTCTGGATGTAGAACATCGTGGTGGTGTTTCCGAAGACCCGTATCACCTTGCCCTTGAGGGACGGAAGGAAAGACTTTAGGGTCCAAAACACTGCCAGTGGATAGAGTACATCGATATGCAACGACTTCTCTGGTAACCACAGGCCTCTTGCGTAGAGACTTCCGGTGTGTGTCCCACATCCTTCCAGGGAGGCATCCGTCGTGACAGTCTCCCGATGAGGGGTCTGGCAGTCTGCACCCGCCGACAAATGCGGACTCCCCACCACTGTACCGCTCAATGGAAATCCATGCAGGATCTTGTCCTCGAAGCTCCAATACCTGAATCCAACGTGAGTCGTGGAACTCTTGCAGTGGCCGCCTCCGCAGCCTGCACAGCCGAATGAAGACATGCCGAGAAGGGACTATGGACCTCACCCTTGCTATCTTCAGGGTCAGCCATTGAACTTGCCCAGGATCGCCGCTATACTCTCCTCCGGAGACACCAGGCATGACGGTGTGGAGTCGAGACCCCAGAAACAGTGAGTCTTGCGATGGCAGAGGCATTGAGTCTTCCTTCTCTGCCATCTCCACACGGGGTAGGCCTTGAAGCTTCTGGAATCCTCCAAGAAGCAACTAAACGAAAAATCACCTTTGAGGGGTGCTTAATAATCCAAAAACTGGTCCCTGTTAATCAGACGATGATCAATGAAGCTTGAGGAATGGAAAAATAGAGAATTTAGGAAAAATTAAAAAATAAAACATTTTAAATAAAAATGCAATAAAAGTTTGAGCGCTATAGCACAAGGATTCCCAACAGTTGAACGTGCAGTAAAAATCTGAAGATGGCTGCCAAAGGAGGGGCTTACGTAGAGGGCAGTCATTGGCTGGGGGCAGTATGACGAGAGACCAGAGATTGGTTAAGACAGTTCAGAAGTGAAACTGATTCTCTTTACCGAGGATTCCCAGCCTGACGGGGGAATATTTATGAGCATGTGAATCCATGCCAGACCCCATGCTGGAGAAATGCATTCTCAAAATGAATGAACCCATGGCCCCACTCTCCATACTGTAAGGGCCTGGCCGGTGGGCCGAGGCCACACGCTCGATAGTCGATCAATGCACCAGTAGCCGAACAGCAGTGGATGTCTACAGCATAGGAGTCCACGAAGTAGTCGAAGAGTAGCGAAGACTAGATGACCATTGGTTGTGGGACAAAGCAATTAATGAGCAAGATCAACTCTTGCGACCTCTGCATAAGGCAACCAACTATTTGGGTGGAAAAGAAAAATCAATCTGAGGGACCTAGACGCACAAGGGATTTTCAGTACACTACACATCAGGCATAGTGTCAGTCACGCCCATGTTGATGCCCCCTTTCAATCTTTCATTGAAAAGGTGCAATACTCTGCAGACACCACTAGTTGTCTGACTATATGCCCAGCATGTGATTCTAAGCAGATTAACCACCATTAGAACAGTCATTACACTAGCAGACATAAATGTAACAGTGTAAAGCAAGATGTTTACAGCAGTATAGTTTCTGCAGGAGCATTACCAAGTGGTGGTGATACACGTGGACGCAAATAATCTGCAGAAGAAGCCCGGCCTGGAAACACGTTGGACATGTGAGGCGCTTGCGATCTCTGGGCCAGCAAAGAGGCTGCTGGATCCAATGCTCCCATTAGTCCAGTCAGAGCATTTGAAGAGATCGGTCTTGTTAGTGGAGGACCTAGAAGCTCCTATTTGGAAAAAAGAAAAAAGCTGACAAAGCACAAAAACAGCAGATAAAGCAACATTTCCTTAGAACACATTATGGGAAAGGAGTCATCAAATCAATACACCAGTGTATTATTCATTCTACCGCCCTCCTACAGATAGCCATAGTCCAAATAAAGACTATCATGGTATCACCACTTTAGCAGGCCTAACCCACAAAAGTTGGGGCTATCTGGATTGGGACCATCTGGTCCTTCAAGTTTTCTGATCGATGAACACCAGCTGTTCCCATTACACTATCCTAGTAGGTAAGATTTCTCTAGCAACACAGGGTATGTACCTGTAGAATATTTCTGTGAAGGTGGTTGCTGGTGACATCACCATGAGACAAATTGTTCTCCTGGCTTTGCTAAAAATACAAAAACACACATTAAGGCCTAGAATTAACCAAAGGAGCAAGTGAGTGAAAACCAACACCAAAAACCCAAGTGACACCAAAGCAGTGAAAGATCATGGAACTCCCATCTAGGCCAAACCTCCCATGGTGCTGCAAGGTACTAGCCTCTCTGCCAAATCTAACACATCCAATACTGCACGTCTGTAAAACGCTAACAGAAAAACCACTTTGTAACAGTAAAGACGGCCCCAGATCTCACAACAAGGTATTTTTATGGTTATACAGCAAATATATGGGTAGTAGCAGAATCGATTTGACATAATTGGGGCATAGCCAGTAGGGGATGTACATGGGGTAATGGTTGCATCGTGGATCAAAATATCAAAACAATTCTTAATGTATTGCCAAATACCAATTGTCAAAACACTTCATCCATGTTTGAACATTAAAACACTTGAAAGATGAAAATGGCTTTTGAGGAGCTGCCAAACACAACCAGAGCAGATAATGCCAACCACACTCCTCCTGCATCTGCATCTCATTCAGATCACATTCTGAAATGTATGGTGCGTTAGCTAATGCAGTCCCTCACCAGGAACATTAGCCATACCTCCAGGGGGGAAAAAACTGATTTTTTGCATGCAAGCCCAGTTGGCCTCATGTGTAGTCAGAGGAAACCAGGTTTGTCAAAGTGTGGTATTCCATGCAGTACTAAAGCTGCAGGCCTTGGAGCACAGAAATTAGTTTGTGATCAGACGACCATTGGACACATTGATATGTGGCCACGTACCTTGCCAGGAATCCAGAGACTCTGGGCTGTGCTGAGCGATTAGTACTTACGTTGACCTTCGGCTGGGAAGGCAGAGTCCCACTTGCCTTCATGCTGCTGACCAGCTTGTTGAAAGCGGACATATCGCCATCCTTCTTGGGTTGCCTTGGGCCAGTCATGGCTGTAAGGGCTTCTTCCAGTTGCTCAGCCATGAATGGAGTGGCAATTTTCTGCTCCTGCTCCACTTTAAGACCCTTAAGTCCAGCCTCAACCTCCTCCACAGAAAGGACAACGCCTGAATGTGCTGCAAGGTGAACAAAACTAATTAGTACTCAATCACAAGATGTATGACACAAGAAGCGACAAAAGCCAGTTGTACTTTCTATGATTTGCTGCATAGGCACAACGGGTTATTTCAGAACAAAATCGCCAGTGTCATTAAGCTGACTTGCCTAGAAAAGGTGCACGTTTGAGTCTGTTAAAAAAACAGTATGTGCAATTGACTACCACCTCCTGGACACGGACAGTCTATCAGACCATTTTCTCCCACATGCACTAGCTTATGGGAAAACATTTAGCAGTACGTGGGACTCGCATTGCTGCTTGTTCCTGTGTAGGTTAACTGATCAGAGTATTTGAAAGCAGGGCTACCAAAGTGCAGCTTACAGTCTAGACATGGTAATTAATGGAACACTCAAAGGCCAAAGGACCTGCACACCCAATGTTTGCTAGTTTCCTGGAGCTTTCTGAACCTTGCCTTTTTCTGGCACTGTAGCAAGCAGCGTCTCAAAGCTTCCAGAAGGCAGCAGATTAGCACATCGTAAAACTCCACACTCACTGCTCTCCTTTAGTTTTTCTTTGTTGGCGGTGAGGCTCGACAGAAGGGGCTTAAGGTCAACTTTGGCTTTCTGGAGCATTTCAAGGATGTCCACTTTGTTATCAGAGTTTTCTTCAAATTGAATGGGGGCAAAATAATTGCCTGGATGCTGTCCAGGGGACGGGATGAGGTTCTCCAGCCCTACAGGGAAGAACGAAGATTTAAAAAATAGGTTTTTTAAAAAAAAGTAATTTACTGCTTTATCCAAACTCCTATGCAGATAGAGTCACATACAGAAAAGCATCTAGGCTGAACATTTCAACCCTGTCCACCTACCCGCAACCTGAACAATTGGTTTGTTGGACTTCCACACAAAATGTCTGATGTATTCAAACCATTTTCATCCTCAAAACAGCCAGAAACACATTTAAATTCTAAAATGTACATTCCCCGTTGAAGAGAATTCTCAAAAATGTGCAAATACCTTTCACCTTAGAGACCCCCAGTAACTTTGCTGGATTTTGAGGACTTGATTTTTTACCTGGAGAGAGTGACCCTTTTTCACCACTCGTGTTTTACTTGCGTTTTCTTTGGTTATGGAGTTATAGACAACTCCATAGACATCTTTTCATTTGTGTCACAAAGCACCCTTAGTGCAGTGGCACAGGGGAAACCTTTTCAGACTTTCCCAAGGTTTAAATATCTTCTCTGGGATAAACTACTGTTTCACAGAGTAAGTAGAGTGAAATTGACTACTAGTCTTTAAAAAATCCTAGACCCAGCTCACCCTAACTTACAATAGTGCTGGGGGGGTTGCTTAGTATCCCGTGTCTAGATACTCATGTAGCAGCCAAATGCTACCCTCTCAGAATGGCTTGTGGCAGTGGTTTTACAACGAACTACCATGATTTTTCCCCGACCGCGAACACCGGTAACATCAAATCGTGGGAGCCATGTTTTTCAAGATGGCGTCTTTGCCCCCTCTGTAAAAATAGGTCTGTTTTTTGCAATTTTGCTCTGTGCGCCAAACCTAGTTTGGTTCCTTTGTTCATTCGCCTCTGGCAGGCTTCAGGAGTGAAGACCGCCTCTGGCACACAAGTGTCTGGGGAGGGCAGTAAGTGAGGGAGGTGCCCGAACCTCCCTGTGTTTAGTTTCTTAGGAGACCCAAATGCACTATGTGGCGATTGGGTGGCCGACTGTCCGGCAAAGACAGCCACCCTGCTGTGTGAGTGACCGCTATGCTAGAATGAATGGGAGAGAACTGAATAAAAGGCGAGTCTCTTGGCTTGGAAGGCAGAGTCGACCACTTGAACAAAAGAACTGAAGACTAGCTTGAAGAGGACAGCTACTGCAATTCTTGGACTGTTGGATTGCCCGGTGAAGCCCTGCTGCAGGTCCGAATCGCCAAGTTCATCTCGACAGAAGCCCTGCAAGGAAGACTTCTCCCTTCGAGTTGGTTTGACCAATCAACTTGACACTAAGCCACCTGGATACCAATCTCGGAGCTGGGTGTATTTTCCTGGGAGAGGGACACCAGCTTGTGTGCCGACTCCAGCTACCGGAATTGAAGATTTGCCAGCTTTTTGACCAGTTTCAGTGCAGGAGTCCTGACGTCCTCCCTCTTGTCCCCATGACCGAGGCCCAGCAACAGCATGATCTGCAGGAACTGCCAGGACAGAGGTCATCAGCGGCATCTTTTCTTATTTTGTAAAGGTACTATAAAACCAAACCGAGTACTTGCCTCTCGCCGTGAAAGTGCTAGAAACCGTCTCAACTCACAGGCCGAATTAGCTTGTGACCCAACAAATTATTTTTTTCAAACTACTTCCAAGAACTTGTGCAGAGACTTTACCGTTTACTTACCAGAACCGCTTTATCCTATCCAAGACTTTAGCCCAATGACTGGCCTAGCCTACTGAATTGACTTTTCTGGTGAACTCCAAGTATGTGCACTGTCGAACAATTGTAACCCTTCATGTTCTAACAATCTTTGCCTTTTACTCATCTTGAATAATATTCTGAAATAGTATTGAAGTATATTTGTGTGCAATTATATTGCCTCCTTCTAATGAAGGAGGCATAACTGACATACACTCAAGGTTTCTTGGATAAATAATGTAAGAGTTTACTTGAACACTTGTGATTGTAGACCTTTTATATTACTGCTCACATTCCCCTCTTGAGATAAGCTTGGCTGCTCAGCTCTGCCATCAAAACTGTAGTACAGACTTGTACCAAAAGGTTGGTTTGCTTACACCTGTAGTCCTAGTTGTGTGTAGTGGTCCCAAAGGGTACTGCATACGAAGTTTGCCTAACATGGGTGTCATTTGAAACTCTCCATTGCGTCTTTTTAAAGTTTTCATCCATCAACATTTTGGCAACAAGTGCCTGTTGCTGAGGGTGGCTTAGGGGCTCCCTTTTAACTTTCCCTGGCTAACCCTTGAGAGAACTACAGTTCCCACGGGTAGAAAGGATCTATGGATGACTTACATTATATTTGGTGAAACCAGCACACCAATTTTATGTGGAGTGCTGGGGAGATGCAATGCATCCCCTTTCAAACTAAAACTAATAATTCTGTTACAGGGACAAGCTTAACTTCAGTGGCTGTTAAGTTTTATTATTTTGGTGCACCTTTACCGCTGGCTGAGTTCACAGCTGCATTATATTAGGAAGAAGCCTCAGAAATGTGCCAATTCCCTTCTACCCTCGTGATACCCAGCTCTTTTGCTTGACTTTTTATATCTCCTGTAATTTTATTGTGATTTATTCTGTTTCTCTTTTGACTTGAGTCTGACAAAACTCCATAGGCATCATCTTTACATTGTGACACACAGCACCTTCAGCTAAGTGGCACGGGGAAGTCTTAGATTTCCAAAAGGTTTAAATACCTTCTCTTAGTGAAACTATTGTTTCCAAGAGCAGTGAAGTGAAATCAACTTTGGTTACATTTTGTAACTTTCTAGACCCAGCACACAACATCTTACAATAGGGTGCTGGAGGGGTTAATTAGTATCCCCTTTGTCTAGTTTCTCACATAACATGTTTGTGTTACCCTTTTTACAATTAATGGCTGTGGCAGTGGTTTACTTTTTACTGCCATTGTTTTTACTGTGGGCTGTGTTTGAAACCACAATAAGGCATGCATGGGTGCCCATTTCGTCAAAATGGCCGGTCTTTTTTCAGCATTTCTTGTTGGAAAGGTCCTTCTTGAGATGTACTCAGCGTGCCAAACTAGGTTTGGTCCCTTTGTTCGTTGTATTCACAAGTTAAGCCCACCTCTGGCTCCAGTAGGACTGGCAGGGGCAGGAAGTGAGGGAGGTGCCCAGAACTCCCTGTGCTTAATACTCAAAGGTGATTGGCCGGCTGGCTGTCCGGCAAGGATAGCCACCCTGCTGTGTGATTGACAGTTAGGCTAGAATGAATGGGAGAAACATGCATAAAAGAACAAGTTACTTTCTTACCTGGTAACGTTCCTTCGATGGAATGGTCAGACGACGTATTCCATATCTATGACAGGTAATGTCCACAGCTGTGCTGCATCGGAAAATCTTCGGCGTCTGCATCCATGACGTCGATGCGCTGTCCCAGAGGACCTCCGACGTCACCCGATGTGATAAGTAGGACGCACGACGCCCATAGCCTCAGTTATAGTTTTTCCCCCAGAACGTGTGCCACCAGTTTGCCAGTCAGACACGCAAGGCCTTGTGGAACGCAAGCTGCAATCGCAAAAGAAATTCTGCAGCGGGGAAGGTAGGGAGGGAGCGATATGGAATACGTCGGACCATCCCATCGAAAGAACGTTACCAGGTAAGAAAGTAACTTGTTCTTCGAGGGAATTGGGTCCTCTGACGTATTCCATATCTATGACAAGACTCCCAAAGCAGTACCAAGCAAGGAGGTGGGAAAAGAATTTAGAACACAAATCTAGCATGCCCAATCAAATTGCGGAATATAGGACTGCCTTGCCAAAGGCCAGATCCTGCCCTCTGATGGAATCGAGGGAGTAGTGACGTACAAAAGTATGTACTGAAGCCCAGGTGGCTGCATCACAGATGTGACAAATAGGAACACCCCTCTGCAGGGCAGTAGACACAGCCACTCCCCTGGTAGAATGGGCCCGCAAGCCAGCCGGAGGGTCCTTACCCGCCAAGAGGTAACACTTGGAGATAGCTAAAATAATCCAACGAGACAAAGTCTGTTTCATCACAGCTTGTCCCAAACGCTTTCCAGCGTAACCAATGAAAAGTTAATCGTCCACTCTGACCCGGGACATGCGCGAAATATAAAAGCTCAACGCTCTCCTAGGATCAAGCCTATGGAGCCTCTCCTCTTCCTTTCCAGGATGTGGAGGAGGATAGAACGCCAGAAGAACCACCTTCTGGCTCAAATGAAATTCCAAAACCACCTTCGGAAGAAAAGGACGAACTCTAAGGACAACCCTGTCCTTATGAAACAGTGAAGGGTGGCTTAACTAAAAGTGCCTGTAACTCACTCAGCGAGCGGAAGTAACCGCAACCAAAACCAGTTAAGAGTTAGCAGTCTCAAAGGGCAAGAATGCAAAGGCTCAAACGGAGCACCCATAAGAAACTTAAGAACAAGGTTCAAATCCCAACCGGGCACCAGAAAAGGTGACAGAGGGAACACATTAGTGAGCCCTTTCAAAAACTGCGAAATTAAAGGAATCTTAAAATATGAACACTCTTCAGACGAGCGCTTAAATATAGACAGCGCCGCCAGGTAACCTTTAATGGACCCCACTTGCAAGCCCCTGTGGGCCAAAGAAAGCAAAAAAGACAGAACCATGGGAATGTCACAATCAAAAGGATCCACATTCTTAACTCAGCACCAGTCGCAGAACTTTCGGCAACGGCACAGTCTTTGTTGCCGGCCGTCTGGCCGAGAGCAACACCTCCATCACGTCGTCAGGGAGGTCCCAATCCTTATACCTCAACCTTTCAGAAGCCAAGCGTGAAGGTTGAGGGATCTGACCTCTGGATGGAGAACCTGACCCCCCCCCTCCCGTGAGAGCAGATCGTCGGTAGGGAAGACGCCGTGGAGGGCAGATGGACAAGTCGAGAAGGTCCGGGAATCATCCGGGAAACGAACCTCCGCAGTACTTGCGGGATGACGGGGACTGGAGGAAACGCGTACAGCAGTGGGAATGACCATTCCACCACGAACGCGTCTCTTAAGGTCCTTTTGGAGGAAATTCCCACGAGCAAAACCTTTTGCACTTCCGGTTGACACTGGAGGTGAAGAGATCTACTTGAGGGGTCCCCCAAAGGGCAAAGATCTCCAGGAGAATCTCCTGATCCAGCTCCCACTCGTGAGAGACCGTGCTCTGCCTGCTCAGAGCATCCGCTTCGTTGTCGACTCCGGCCAGATGAACAGCCGAGATCGGAAATTCCTGCTGGATGGCCCAGAACTCGAGCTGCATCGCCTCCCTGCACAGAGGTAGTGACCCTGCCCCCCCCCACCCCCTTTTTGTTTTGTTGAGGTAGTGCATGGCCACTGTGTTGTCCGTTAGAATCAGGACACTCCTCGCACAGTCGGCAGAAAAGCCATCAGGGCTAGCCTGACAGCCCTCAGCTCCAACAGATTGATATGGAGTCTGGACTCGGAGACCAACGACCGCTGACTCAACTCGTTGGCATGAGCTCCCCAAAATAGTCACCACCGGCCAGGGCAGCCAAAATGCCCCCCCCACCCCCCTCCGTCAGATTGCCTTCGACAGCCCACCACAGAAGGTCCTGGGCGACCAAGGGCGGCACCTGAACAGGGTCCGACAGCCTGCCGGAGGACTCAGGCCACTGGAGCCCGAGTGCCCACTGCAAAGATCTAATCCGGAGACGAGCCTCTGGCACCAGAAGGATGCAGGATGCCATGAGGCTGGGCAGTCTCAAGAACTGACGCTGGGAGATTCTGGGCAAGTTGAAACTTGTGCACCATCTGCTGAATGTGAAGAGCCCTCACCTGGGGAGGAAAACACTGCCCCAGGGGTGTCGAGCACTGCTCCGATGTACTGGAGCCGCTGCGTTGGTGTCAAGTGGGACTTCTTTAAATTGAGGGAGAAGCCCAGCTTGTGAAGGGAGTGGCAGGTGACGGACAGATGATCCAGGACTTGCTCGGGAGAGCTCCCCCTGATCAACCAATCGTCCAGGTAGGGGGTAGACGTGAATCCCCTTTCCTGAGATGCGCTGCCACCACCACCATGAGCTTGGTGAAAAGCCTCTGGGCGGAGGCCAATCCCAACGGCAGGACCCGAAACTGAATGTGCGAGTCGCCAACCGCAAACTTCAGGTACTTCCTGTGCTTGGGATGGATAGGCACATGAAGTAAGCATCCTTGAGGTCGAAAGACACCAAAAAGTCCTGAAGTTGAAGGGCCTGGAGGACTTGAGAGAGAGTAACCATCTTGAACTTGTCCTTCCTGGAGGAGTTTGTTCAAACCGCGCAAGTCCATGATGGGTCTCAATCCTCAGTCTTTCTTCAAAATCAAAAAATAAGGGAGATACCATCCCTTGTTCCTCTCCACTACAGGCACCAGTTCTCTGGCGCCTTTCTCCAGCAGGGCTTGAATTTCCTGCGCAAGGAGCGGATCCGAACTCTTCAAAAAGGTTCCCAGGTGGATTGTCGTGAGGCCTCTGCCGAAAAGGAAGACCGTAGCCGTGGGTTATGATCTCAAGAACCCACACATCTGAAGTAATGGCTTGCCACGCGTCAAGATGCTGCGCCAGCCTTCCCCCAACCGGCGACGCCTGGGACCTGGCCTCATGACTGAGTGGTAGCGGCTGCGGCATTGCCTGAGGGCAAAGAGGCAACTGCCCGAGCGGCCTTGGCACCTCGAGTACCCTTGTTTCCACCTCTGGCACTCTTACGGTGGCCTCTTTGACTGCTAGCTCCTCTCGCTCTACTGAAAGACGAGTAATAGTGAAATGAACCTCCCCTCCATTGCTGTCCCCTAGGACGAAAAGCCGTAGGTTGGCGAACTGCAGCGCCCAACGACTTTGCTGCAGGTTTGGAGGTCTGCAACCTCAAGGCTCTCGTCAGCCTTGCTGCCAAAAAGATGTTCACCGTCAAAGGGCATGTTGAGGAGCCGAGACTGCACATCAGGAGCGAACCCAGACTTCCGCAACCACGCAAACCTGCGTATTACGGTGCTCGCCGCCATGGACCTGCTGACACAATCTGCCATGTCCAAACCCGACTGAATGGCCTCACACATGGCATCCTTGCCATCCTGAACCATAGCAAGGAAACCATCCCGTTTGTCCCCTTCGGGAATATGTTCAGCCGCTAATGCAACAGTTCCACAGAGTGTGAAACGAGACAAGGCACATATGGAGTTGGCTGCCTGAAGCGCCATACCCCCTGAAGAAAACACTTTCTTCACCCAGCCGTCAAAACGTTTGTCGTCCCTATCCGGAGGGATGGTAGGATACGACGCCTGCACCACCAAACTCTCCAGAGTGGGGTGCCTGGACAAGTAGCAGGGGTTGCTACTGGCTGGACGGTATTTTCGCGACAAAGACTTGCCCACTGCCGGGAGACACTCCGGAGCAGTCCAAGCTTCCGCAACCCTTCTCTGCAGAGCCATACGAAATGGCAAAACCGGGTCAGTGTGGGGGGGCGGGGACCAATATCAAGGATGTCCATGAGATCATCCTGAACGAACTCCCCTGGGGGAGCCGATCAACCCAAGTACTCAGTGACCCGAGACATAAGGCGCTGATATGAAGAATCGGCATGGGTGCCAGACTACGGTCTACAAAACTCCACCTCCGGAGAGGTGTCCAGTCCACTGGCATCATGCAGTGTGTCTCAGGTCATCAAACTGGCTATGGCCCGAGTTAATATCATCTGGTACCGGAACCAAGCCGTCAGAGCCTTCATCACCCTCTGAAATGTACTCCAGGCAGGGAGAGGAAAACATCTGGGGACCAAAGCAGTGCCTGACCTTAGCCAGAGCCTTTCTAGGGGCTAACCCCATGCCACGGGGCCCCTCCGACACCACGGCCTCGAAAGGCGTCAAGGGTGCCGAACAAGTCGGCGCCGGTGTCGGCTGCAAAACCGCCAGCATCGACGGCGTCGACACAGGCCTCGAAGCCGGAGCTCCGAGCGTGTCTCGACAATCCCCTCGGAGGCGGAGCCTCGAGAGAAATCATCAACGACCTCGGCGCCACAGGCGTCGACGTCTTCGACGACTGCACAGGATCACGCTGTCTCGAGCGCGTCGAGGACCAGGACCTGGAACGGGCAAGGCGAGAACGGCTACCCTTGTCCGTGCGGGACCTCTCCCGCGAGCCGTGCCGACCTGCCAAGCCCGAAGGCGTACGAGCGGTGTCTCGACCGGTGCTGACCGACCCCACTCGGAGGCGCGGACGGACCGGTGCCCTGCAATTCAAGAATCGCTAGCATCTGCTTCCCGAAGAGAGCCCATTCCTCCGGTGTTGCTTGCATGGAGGGATAAGTGACCCGCCGATGGGCGGAGTCCTCGGAAGAGGACGGGGAAGGGGAAGGCAACCGATGCCGGCGCTTCCGGGAATGCCTCGAAGAGGCATAGGAGTGGCGAGACCAACTCCTGGAAGGAGACCCACTGGACTTCTGACAATGACGCAGAGAGTCGCCCCTCGAATCCTCAGTCGAAAGCCCTGCAGACCTCGACTTCCGGGGCTTAGACACCCGACCTACCGACAGCTTCTTACGTTCCCGCAAGGTCTTTGCTGTGAGCAACTGGCAGTCGACAGTCGTCCGTATCGTGGGCCTACCCGAGGCAGGAGTTGTGCGAATCCGTGACCGACATCTTGGACCCACAGCCCCCGCATTTCTTGAAGCCTGGAGGCGGGTTTGAAGACGAAGTGTCTTCTACAACAAACCGAACAGGTTCAACGAACCGAGAAGAAAACGGCTAACTCCAAATAGAGGCGTACTGAGATTCACGAAGCAAACACGTTCGTGGAAAAAACGGAACTGAGGCTATGGGAGTTGTGCGTCCTACTCATCACATCGGGTGACGGAGGTCCTCGGGGACGGCGCATCGACGTCGACACAGGAGCCGAATATTCTCCGAAGCAGCACAGCTGTGGACATTACCTGTCAGATATGGAATACGTCGGAGGACCCAATCCCCTCGAAAAGGCTTTTTGGCTTGGACTGCCGAGTCGACCACTGTACAAAGGAGTCCAAAGAACTTCCTGGAAAAGACGCCTGCTGCAACTCCTGGACCGTTGGTTTGCCCAGTGAAGTCCTGCTGCTCTGCTAAAGCTCTAAATTCGCCTCGACTAGAGAAGCCCTGCAAGGACGACTTCTCCCCTTGAGTTGGTGGGACCAATCAACTCCAAAGTAAGCACGCCTGGACATCCTCTCCGAGCTGGCTGTACTTCTGCTGCTGCAGGAACCCAAGTGCCAGGGAGAGGACCACCAGATTCTGTGTGTTGCTTTTAAGTCTGACCTGAGCGCTTAGAAGATCCTCCGGTCTCCCAGTAAGCAGGACCGACCAAGCCTGAGCCACCTCATGGACCCCAGAAGCAAGGAAAGTCTAAAGTGGTATCTGAGAACAACGGTGTTGCTATTTGCTGTCAGACACGAGCATCTGAAACAGCAGAATTGAAGTATGTCCATTGCTGCGGCTGACCTTACCATTGCAGAGCAGGAGTCCCCAGACGTCCTCACTCTTGTCCCCATGCCTTAGTCTCAAGAACAGGATCTGCAGAGCTGTATAGAAACAGAAGTCGGCTGGAACCATTTCTTCTAACCAGAGGTACTGTAAAGTCTAAGCACTTGGTTACCTTGCAGAGTTGCTAAAGCGTTGCCCCTCCCAAGCCTCCCAGCTTGTGGCCCTTCAAATGTTCCATTTTCTACAAACATTTATAAATCACTGTGCAATACTTTGCCTACCTACAAAGAGGATCTTCAGCTCCCCTAAACACTGCACAAGTAACATTGGCTGTCCCGGCTCCCCGAGTGACCCTTTAACTCTTACTCTGCTTTAGCTTTTCTCCCCATGAAGGGGTTAATTTACTTTGCATTGGAAGGTTTTAAAAATACGTACCAGTTTGTGAATTATTTGTTAACCTTTGCACCAAACTCAGTATTGCTCCAAGTGAACCAGTGATAAATCCATGTCCAGTGTCCTAGCTATGTAACGTCACCTGAGGGTGTAGGAAGTGTGACATCCCAATGGTCATCATCAGATTTGGAGAAACAAAGAGCGTGTACTGAAGTATATTTCAATTGTTACATGTTTTGCTCTCTTCTGAAGGCTTACACAGCCGACAGAAATAAAAATGGTTGAAACCTTGAGTGTTTATTTGGATAACTGCTACTGTCACATTACTGCTCACATTGACCCCTCTTGAGATAAGCCTAGCTGCTCTGCCACACTACCAACCTGTGTAGTTCAGACTTACAAAGGTTGGGTCCCTATTGCCAAGAGGTCAAGGTTATTGTAGTGCACCCGGAGGTCACATCATGCAGAGGGATGGCTCGCCTTGCAGGTCTTATGGCTAGTTGGCACCACTGGCCAAAGGGAAGGAGGAGTCCTCTTCAAATCTCTTGAAAACCGGGTCAGGACATCAGTGGTCTCTACATGGTTGCTGGAAGGGGCTCCAGGCGTCTGGTAGCATTCAGTTCTTCTCTTCCAGTGGTTGACTTGTCTTCTGGCTCATGATCCTCACCTTTCATCAGCAATTCACACTCATCCCCTGCAAACTCTCGCTGCAGTTTAAAGGGGCAGCTGGCGGGTGTTAGGAAGAATTCCAATTTCTGTGCCAATTCCCTTCAACCTTAGAGACCCCCAGCTCTTTTGCAGGACTTTGATTTTTATCCTTGTGAGAGCGAGACCTTTCTCACTCATGTACATTTGATCTGATTTGGAGCTTGTTTCTTTTGGTTTTGGAGGCTGACAAACTCCATAAGCATCTACCTTTTGTATTGTAACAGCACCTTCAGTGCAGTGTCAGAGCAGACCTTTGGCTTTCTCATAAGGTTTAAATACCTTCTCTTGGGTGAACTACTGTTCCCAACATGTTTTTCCTATGTAGGTCCAGTACACCCCATCTTATGTGGAAGTACTGGGGGTTACTTGCTAGCCCCTTTACCTACTTACTCACGTAACATTTTGTATGTTACTCTCACTACATTTAATGGCTGGTGGCAGTGGTTTCATTTTTCTACCATTGTGCATTTTTACTGCAGGCTGAATCCTCAGCTGCAGTTTAGCACCCATCAGTGCCCATTTTGTCAAAATGGCCCTGGCCATTTTTTGCCATTTCTTGCTTGGGAGGTCTTTCTTGGGTTTAACTCTGCGCCAAACCAGGTTTACCCTTTTGTTAAATTTACATTTGGTGGGCTTCAGAGCTGAAACTCGCCTGTGGCTCCAGTGTCTGGCAGGGCAGGAATCAAGGGAGGTGGCCGAAACTGCGTCCTTCGTCTCCTTGGTTACCTGACTGCACCCAGTGCCGATTGGCAGGCTGTCCTTGAAGGACAGTCACTCTGCTGTGTGACACAGCTAGGCTGTGCATGAATGGGAGCAACCTGCATAAAAGACGAAACATCTGACAAAGGAAACTGGAAGAAAAGCTTGCTGCATCCACCTGGAGTGTTTAACTGCCCGGTGAAGCCCTGCTGCAGTGCTGAAGCTCCAAACTCTGAATCGACTAGAGAAGCCCTGAACCAATATCTTCGTCCGGGGGGGGGGGGGGGCTAGTTGATCCCACCAACCCAAGGGAAGAACTTTGTTGGAGCCCTCTCCCTGCTGGCTGTACTTCCTTGCTGCTGCAACAGAGTGCCAGGAAACCAAGAATCGAGCACATCGTCTTTAAGATGATCACAAGCTCCAGGAAGATCGAGGACCCTCCCGAAGCAGGAAGAACCAAGCCTGAGCACCTCAGCGTGCTGGACCCACGTTAGAGAAGATTTGGAGCAGTACCCTTTGGGTGGACTACAACCTTGACCTCCTGGCAATAGGAACACAACCTTGGGTATAAGTCTGTACTAAACAGGTTATTGTGGCTGTGCAGCCAGGCTCATCAAGACAGGTCTACGTGAGCAGTAAGATGCATTTGTCAGTTTAAATAAGCCTTCAGAAAGGGCAATGTAATAGGAACACAAATACATTGCAAAATACAGACCTAGTTTCTCTAAATCAGCAAATACCCATTTGTGATGGCACACAGACACTTCCTACACCCTCAGGTGACAAATAGCTAGGACACTGGACATTTCACTGGTACATTTAGAGCAATACTGAGATGTGTTGAAGTAAGAGATCACACATATTCTGGAGGAAAGGTAAGGCACAAGCAGAGGAGAGAAGAGTCATTCAGGGAGCCGGGTGTTAGGCAGAGTTTGTATGCGATACCGTTGAGGACCACTACACACAACTAGAACTACAGGTGTAAGCAAACCAACGTTTGGTATGAGTCTGTACTACACAGTTTTGGTAGCATTGCCGAGCAGCCAAACTTATCACAAGAGGGGAATGTGAGCTGTAATGAGAGGTCTACAATCACAAGTATTCAAAAACTTACTCAAGGTTTCTAGGTAAATCATTTATTTGTATTGCATTTATTGATTTATAGAGCGCTTTACACAAAAGCGCTGTACAATTGAATTATATGAAAACAAAAGAGTAGAAGCAAATTACAATATGAATCAGTCAACAAAACAGTGAGAAGAGCAATTAATTGAAGGAAATGGAGAGAACAGTGGAGTAGGACGGGTTGATGAGTAGGAGGAGGGTAGGGGAAAGTTGAGTGGGGAGGTAGGGGAGGGAGATAGTCAAGGGGAAAGATAAAGGAGGGAGGGGAGGGAGGCAGGAAGGGGTTTCAAGGAGGAGAAAGGAGAAGGAGAGATTTAAGGGGGGTGCAGAATGAGGTCGGGTAGAGCAGATTGCAAGAGGAAGGGCGTTCCAGTGCAGGGGGACTAGGAGTTGGAAGGATCAGAAACGGGAGGCGGCACAGGGGGACAGAGGTACAATGAGAAGGAAATGTCAGCGGACCGAAGGGAACATGAGGGCAAGTAGAAAGAGGAGGGAGGAGAGATCAGGGGGAGCAAGACCATGGAGAGATTTGAAGACAAGGCAGAGAGTAAAATTTAAGTTGGGAGTGAAATTGAAGCCAGCCAGTTATACAATTTATTTCACAGTCTGTTATAAAACATTCACTAGGAGGCAGCCATCTATATTCTACATCAATATGACAATGCATTACTTACCGTAAAAGCATTTCTGATGGTTGTATCTGCTTAGATTCACATGCTGTGCATAGGTCCGACATCCAGTGGTCACTGCGGAGTAGTGCATTTTGTTTTTCGTAGTCGAAAAGGGGACGTCGACAAGGCTTGTCTGTAACACTATCCCTATAGTGACGTGCGTTGTACCCTCACGCGTCAAGGTCCCTCTGTTTGTACTTTTTCTGCTCTGAGGAAGCCTTCTATACGTGAGCGAGTACAGAAAAGAGATGTAGAAAGGTGTCTATAATCCTTCCATCCGAGCGGGGAGGAAGGGTGGGCGCATGTGAATCTAAGCAGATACAACCATCAGAAATGCTTTTACGGTAAGTAATGCATTGTCTTCTGATGTTTGTTAATCTGCTTAGAATCACATGCTGTGCATAGACTAGCGAGCAGTACCCGGAGTTGGCGGTGGGTTATGAGAAGGAACAGTAGAGAAAAGATGTCTTAATACTGCCTGTCCCACCTGGGAGTCAGATCTCGAGTGTGCATCTAGACAGTAGTGTTTTGTAAAGGTGTGCACAGAACTCCAGGTAGCCGCTTTGCAGATGGACTCAAGGGGAACATTTGCAATGAACGCTATGGAAGCCCCAGTGCCTCGAGTGGAATGTGCTCTTGGCTTGAAGGGTAGTTCTCTCTTAGCAAGAGAGAAACAGAGTGATGCATTGAACAATCCATCTAGATATAGTGGACTTTGAGACTGCATCTCCTTCTCTTCCTGCTGCCACCGAGACAAAGAACTGATTAGTCTCTCAGTGGTCTGGTTCTTTCCATGTAGAACATGACAGCTCTGCGTACATCTAGTGTATGCAGACTTTTTTCTCCCAAGCTGGAAGGGTTTTGAAAGAACGTTGGTAGTTCTATTGACTGGTTTACATGGAATTTCAAGATGAATTTTGGTGCAAACCTTGGGTGTGCGCGTAGAACCACCTTATCCTTGTGAACTGTTACAAAGGGGTCTAGAACAAAGAGCCTGTAGTTCACTTACTCTCCTAATGGAGGGGATAGCTATTAGGAAAGCAGTCTTAAGAGTGAGGTCTTTAAGAGTTGCCTTGTGCATGGGTTCAAAAGGAGGGCCCATGAGTCTAGAAAGTACCACATTTAAGTCCCATCCAGGAGCTGGGTTAGCTATCGGAGGGTGTATTCTCTTTACCCCCTCCATGAAGGCCTGGATAACTGGTATCTTCCACCACGACACTTTAAATTGGGAAGTGGTGTATGCAGAAAGTGCCGCCAGGTGGACTTTAATGGAATTGAACACTAGACCTGAATCCAGTAAATGGGTCAAGTACAGAACAAGGTTTGTGGGAGAGCAGTCAAACGGGTTGATGCTCTTACATCTACACCAGATGACAAATCTTTTCCACTTGCTAGAATAGCAGTGGCGAGTGTTAGGTTTTCTGGCTTCCCTGAGGATGTCCATACATCTCTGCGGGAGTTGTAGATGTCCAAATTCTATGATCTCAGGAGCCAGGCTGCTAAGTTCATGGTCTGAGGGCATGGATGCAGTGTCCTGCCCTTGTCCTGTGACAGCATGTTGTACGGGCAGGGAAGTTTCACTGGGGGAGATAGGGACATCTCCATCAAGTGAGCGAACCATGGCTGCCGGGCCCACATTGGGGCCACTAGTATCATGGTAACCTGCTCCTGGTGCATCTTGTGCACCACTTTGTTGAGAAGGGGAGTCGGGGGAAAGGCGTAAACAAATTTCCCTGACCATTGAATCGACAGACCGTTCCCCTTGGACTGGTTCTGGGGGTACCTGGAGGCGTAACTTTAGCATTCTGAGTTCTCCAGAGTTGCGAACAGGTCTATTTCCGGGAATCCCCATTCCCCATTGCGTGAAGACGTCTAAGACAATGTCTTCGTGCAATTGCCATTCGTACTCTTCGGGTGGGGGAGCGGAGGGGGGAGACTCTGCTGAGTTTGACTGCTAGCAGATTGAGTTCCCCTGGTACGTGTTGTGACAGTAGGAACAGGTGTTTGAGAGCCCAGTTCCATATATTCTGGGACAGCTTGGACAGTCCTGGAGAGTGGGTGCCCCCTGCTTGTTGATGTAGTACAAGGCTGTGGTGCTGTCTGTAAGGACCATCACTGTCTTCCCTTGTAGGTGTTCCTGGAAGGCTTTTAGTGCTTTGAACACTGCCAGTAGCTCCAGTAGGTTTATGTGCTTGATGCTACGTTCGGAGTCCACACTCCATGAGCAGTCTGATGGGATAGGTGAGCCCCCCCATCCTGTGAGGGATGAGTCCGTGGTTAGAGTGGACTCCACTTTGGGTGTGGCAAAGGGTTTCCCTATTATCAGGTTTTCCTTTGTCCACCACCGTAGCGAGAGAACCAAGGCTTGCGAGACCACCACTAGATCGTCCCATTGTCCGCTGGCCTGACACCACTGGCTGTTGAGCTACTCTTGCATTGGGCGCAGGCGCGTGTGAGGTACCAAATAAATACACAACGCCATCATTCCTAGCAATCGCATCGCTTTGCGCACCGTCACCTCTCGACCTGCCACATATTGGGGGATCTGAAACAGCATGTTTTGGACCCTCTCGTTGGGTCGTCCTTTGTTCGAATTAGAGCCCCTAGGAATTGTTTGACTTGGCTGGGGTCTAAGCTGGACTTCTCGTTGATGGAGAAGCCCAGTTGGAACAAAAGGTCTACAGTCTTTTGGGTGTTTGAAAAGCATGTCTCGTAAGAATCCCCCGTTATGAGCCAGTCGTCAAGGTAAGGGTATACTGGGATGGATAACCTGCGCAGGTGGGCCGCTGTCACTGCCAGTACTTCCGTGAATACCCTTGGTGCAGATGCTATGCCGAAGGGTAGCACTCTGAACTGGTAGTGTTTGCCCTCTATCATGAACCTGAGGTATTTTCTGTGCGCTGGCAACATTAAAATATGAAAGTATGCATCTTTCATGTCCAGTGTTGTCATGTAATATCCGTGATAGCAGTGGGATCACTTCCTGTAAGGTCACCATACAAAACTTTTGGGGTTTGACAAACTTGTTCGCTGGGTGCAGATCTAATACAGGGCGCATGGTTAGATCCTTTTTGGGTACAAGGAAGTACACTGAATAAATACCTTCCATTACCTGAGATAGAGGCAAGACCTCTATGGCTCCTTTTCCCAGCAGTTGGTCCACTTCTTGAAGGATGGCGAGGTGTTCTGGTGTCATGCGGCGTCCCCTCGGCGGTCTGTATGTTGGGGAACTGTTGAACTCTCCACCGCAGCCCGCGGCTACTGTATAAAGTACCCAGCGGTCTGATGTTATTCCCTCCCATGCTTGAAGAAAGGATGTTAACCGGCCCCTGACCGGTGTTGCATGGGAGGGGACGAGAATCTTCGCGTCACTTGGTGGTGGTGTTGGCTTGGGAGCCTCTGGGGGTGGAACCCCGGCCTCTTCCATTGCCACGACGTTGACCCCTCTGATTGTACTGGCCGCTATTACTCTGGTAGTTGCTGGAAGAGTTCTGTTGGTTTAGTTGTCCACGAAAAAAGCGATTACCAAATCCCCGCCTGTTAGGGGGTTTTGAAATTTGGTCTAAGGTCTTTATAGTATCAAATTCTTTCTTCGCGTTCTCCAGCGCGTCATCCACTGCTCTCCCAAAGAGGTTGGACTCCTCTATGGGTTTATTAATAAGTGACGCTTGTGTTTCTGCCTTAAATCCGGAATTGCGAAGCCAGACGTGACGCTTCAGTAAAATTCCTTGTACCAAAGTGCGGCCAGCCGTCTCTGCTGCATCGAGGGTATTCTTGACGATGCTTTGATTGACCAGAGAGCCCTCGTTAACTGTAGCCAGTAAACAAGTCCTTAGGGGTTCGGGAGCTTCTTCGATGTCCTGTCTGAGCTTAGCCCATTGAGCATCGGCGTAGCTTGCCAATAGGGTATTATTATTGGCGATTCTGGTAGAGTATGCTGCAGAGGTGGTGATTCTCTTGGCTAGGGCATACAGCTTCTTCCCCTCTTTATCTGGGGGTGCCTTGCTAGTAGATAGTGGGACTCCTGCCCTTTTCCTGGTGTTGGTCACGACCAGGGAGTCGGGATTGAGTGACCCTTAATATATAATGGGTCTGATTGAGAGGGAGAGAACAGTTACTCAATCCTCGGATTGACCCCTCTCACCAATGCAGGAGTGGAAAGAGAAGGTGTAATATGTCTCTTAACTGAGGCGAGGATGGGTATAACCTGGCTAGTGGGGGGGTTTTCTTTGATAATCCTCTCCACAAAAATCGGTGTCTGGGGTGACCTCCCCAGTTTCCATTTCGCAATGTGCTGCTGCCTTCTTCAGCAGTGCATTGAAGGTGGGTTGATCGACAGGCGAAGGGTTCCTAATTGGTGTAGTTTCAGTAGACCTGATGACTATACTGCTACTGCCTGTGTCAGTCGAACTAGCCGGTGACTGCCAGGGATTTGGGTCGCCCTCGCCTGTGTCTTCCTGGAATCCTTCCTCACATAGGTTAGTTTCCTCGTGAAAACTTTCTTCTTGTTGGTCCTCAACATAGGTGAACTCTTCTTCCTCTTGGAAGGTGTCTTCCTCAGTGGGATTGTAAGAGTTTATGTCCTCCTGTATGGGGTTATAAAACTTCTGGTATTTAGCCCTTGGACTCTCCAGGGGTGCCTCCCTTGGTCTCTTGGGTGCCCTGTCTTCTGGGATGGACATGAACCCATCTAGTTTGTCCATACAGGTCTGGAACCTTTCAAAGGTCCACTGAGGTCGGCCAAGATGGTCTGGGAAAGAAAAGTGGGTTTCTTCCTCCTGTAATTGTCTGGTTCTGTCCCATAACGTCAAAGAAAGCCTTCGCCTTCTGAGTAGCCTTCTTGCTGGCTAGGGCCTTCTGTCGGCATCGGGAACTGGCCTGATCTGTTTTCCGGCGCCTTCGGCGTATCTTTGGCCTTGTGCGCGGTTTTCGGCATTTCACTCGACGTATGTCTTTGGCCGTCCTTCGATGCTATGCGCGCGAGGCTTTCGGCGATCATTCTCTCTTCCGAGGGATCGGTCGCTGTCGCGCTATGAAACGTCGAGCCCTTGCCCGTCGAGCCCTTGCCCGTCGAGCCCTTGCCCGTCGAGCCCTTGCCCGTCGAGCCCTTGTTGGTGACGTGAGCGCTCTTGCGATGTGCGTCGCCGGAATTTTTGGTGTTAGCGCCCTTATTTTTAGAGTGCCCAGTCGCCTGTCGCGGAAGCGGTGGCGGGGAGGGCTGACGACCCTTACGGTCGGCGGAAGATGTAGGTGGGCCCGGCGTCCCCGTTGGCGCTATGGCTGCCTTAGTCTTCGACGAATGTGTGCCTGGGTGTATGTGCTTTGGTGTTTTTCTGTGTGCGTCCTTGTCACCGGGGTGCTCATCCCCCATAAGCTGGGCGTGAGCCGGGCTTGTCGGGGCCAGGGACGGACGAGGAGTGTGAACGCTCCTTTGAGAGGTCTACAGCCTACGTTACGGGGGCTGTGTAGTCACTGTCCTCGTCACTCGGCGGCAGCGTGCGAGGAGTCAGGCCTAGACATGGCGTAGGCCGCCCACCTTTTGACCCTGCGGTCTTTTAGAGTTTGGGCTTTAGTAATTTACAGGCCGCACAGCCGTCGTCCTGGTGATCGAGGGGTAAGCAACGGTTGCACCGTTTGTGCTTATCCTTCCAGGTATATTTACCCTTGCAAAGCGGGCAAAACCTAAATGGCGTCCTCTCCATAGCTGAGGGTAATAAGTGTGACTACGACCTCGAAAGAGGGAGGGGAAAGAGAAAGGCATTCTTAAAGAAAAGAAAGACCACAAAACCCCACTCTCCCTACTGTGTATGGCCAGCGAGGCCAGGCCACGTGTTCGGCAGCGCCGAAGGATCCCCTCCGCTCGTCCTTCCGTCGAAGATCTTGCTCGGCGGAGAAACGGCTCTGCGTCGAGGGCGGGATCTACGTTATTGATATGAATAACAAAGGTCGAAGAAACTATTTGGCAAGGTCTCTCGAGGAGCTCCACATAAAGGCGACCAGTAGCTGGGTGGAAAAAACAATCTGAGGGACCTCGACGCGTGAGGGATTGTGGGTACAACGCACGTCACTATAGGGATAGTGTTAGACACGCCTTGTCGACGTCCCCTTTTCGACTATGAAAAACAAAATGCAATACTCCGCAGTGACCACTGGATGTCAGACCTATGCACAGCATGTGATTCTAAGCAGATTAACAAACATCAGAAACTTCAATACTTTACACTGTATGTCTGAGGCATTTAAACTACTTGGAGGAGCAAAATCGCATAGGTTAATAAAAAGATTACTCTTAGACAGTGCAAAAATAGGAGTTCACCAGAAGAGTTAATTCAATGCAATAGGTCAGGCCAAAGTCAATGGACTAAATTCTTGAATAGGATAAAGCAGTTCTGGTAGTTAAACAGAAAAGTCTTTGAAGGTTCTCAGAAGTAGTTCGTAAAAGAAAGAATCATATGTTGGATCACAAGCCGATTAGGCCTGCAAGTTGGGAAAGTTTCAAGCACTTTCACTGCGAGAGGCAAGTACTCAGTTTCACAGTACCTTAAAATGATGAAAAAGGTGCAGCTGAAGACTTCTGTTCCTGCAGCTCTCGCTGAGCCTGCCGTGGGGACAAAAAGGAGGACATCGGGGACTCCTGCACTGGACTGATTGCAAAGCTGGCAACTGGCAAATCCTAGATTCTGGTAGATAGAGTAATGCACACAAACTGGTGTCCCTCTCTGGTTATTTGGTTTCATGCAGCACTGAGGAAAATACAACCAGCTCAGAATGGTATCCAGGTGGCTGTCGAGTTGATTGGTCCCACCAACTCAAAAAGGAGAAGTGGTCCTTGCAGGGCTTCTCAGTCGAGGTGAACCTAGCGATTTCAGACCTGCAGCAGGGTCTCGCCGGGCAAACCAATGGTCCAGGAGTTGCAGCAGCCGTCCTCTTCAAGCTCGTCTTTGGTTCCTTCGTTCCAGTGGTCAACTGCCTTCCAAGCCAAGAGACTCGCCTTTTATTCAGTTCTTTCCCATTCATTCCAGCCTAGCTGTCACTCACCCATCAGGGTGGCTGTCCTTGCCGGACAGTCAGCTAGCCAATCACGGCAGAGTGCATTTGGGTCTCCTAGGAGACTAAGCAGAGGGCGTTTTGGGCACCTCCATCACTTCCTGTCCACCCCAGACACTCGGGCACTCGGGCACCAGAGGCGGTCTTCAGTTCTGAAGCCCGCCAAAGGCATAGAAACAAAGGGACAAAACATGGTTTGGCACGGAGACACAAACTCAAGGACCTTTCCAAAAAGAAATGGCGAAAAAGACTGGGACCTGTCAAAAGGGGCTCAGACGGTATCTTGAAAAATATGGCTCCCGTGATTTAACGCTACTGGTGTTCACGGTCGGGAAAAACACGCTAGTTCGTTGGAAAACCACTGCCACCATCCATTTCGAGAAGAAAGGACAGCATTTGACTACTACATGAGTTTCCAGACACACGGGATACTAGGTATCCCCTCCAGCACTCTATAGTAAGATAGTATGCCGGTCTAGGAATTTGAAAAGACTAGTAAAGTCAATTTCACTTTCTCTGGGAACAGTTTATCCCAGGGAAGGTATTTAAACGTTGGGAAAGCCTGAAAAGGTTTCCCTGTGCCACTGCAATGAAGGTGCTGTGACACATTAAAAGATGCCGCCTATCGAGTTGTCTAAAACTACATAAGCAAAGAAAACTAGAGTAACGCATTCAAAATACGAGAGAGTGGGAAAAAAAGATCCTCAAAATCCAAAGTTGCTGGGGGTCTCTAAGGTGAAGGGAATTAGCACATGCATGAGAATTCTTCATAACACTAGGCCAGCCAATGTCAATTGGGCAAAAGTCTAGGTGAGCTGAAGCACTTCTTGCAGGCAAGTAATCATACACAAAGTTTTAGAAGTCTTTGTAGAAAAAGTAGAATCAATGTAGGGTCACAAACTGGTAAGCTTGTGCGAGGTAGAAGATGCAAGCAACTCTACAGAAGCAACTAAGACAAGTCTCAACTGAGATCAAGTAAGGCTACAATAAGTGGTATGTCCTCTCAAACTTTGCAATACCTTTGGTTAGAAGAAATGGTTACAACTGGCTTCTGTTCCTGTGCAGATTTTTTTTCCTGGGCCTCAGTCGAGTGGACAAGATGGACTTCTGGGGACTCCTGCACTGCAATGGGATGGTCAGCAGCAGAAAAGGGCACACTTCTATTTAGTGGCACTTTGCGGTTTCAGCTCCTCGCTTCTCTGCAAATAGCACTACTGCGGACTCTCGGATACCACTCTGGACTTTCTTTGCACCTGGTGTCCAGCACGCTTGAGGTGGCTCAGGCTTGTCTGTCCTGCTTACTGGGAGCCCGGAAGATCTTCCACAAGCTTGGGTTCAACTTAGGTGATGCACTCCGTTTGGTGTTCCTGTCCCTGGTACTTCACTTCCAGCAGAAGGGTACTTCAGTTCCAGCAGAAGTACAGCGGTCTCCGAGAGGATGTCCAAACGAGTTTACTTTGGAGTTGATTGGTCCCACCAACTCAAAGGGCGAAGTCGTCCTTGCAGGGCTTCACCGGGCAAACAGCAGCAAGGCTTCACCGGGCAAACCAATGGTCCAGGAGTTGCAGCAGGCGTCTCTTCCAAGTTATTCTTTGGCTTCCTTCATCCAGTGGTCGACTATGACCTCCAAGCCAAAAAGCCTCACCTTTTATGAAGGTTTCTCCCATTCATTCCAGTCTAGCTGTCAATCACACAGCAGGGTGGCTGTCCGTCAGCCAGCCAATCAACTTTGGGTGCATTCCTGTAACCAAGGGGATTAAGCACAGGGAGTGTCGGGCACCTCCCTCACTTTCTGCCCTTGCCAGACCTACTGTAGTCTGAGGCGGGCTTCACTCATGAATCTCACCAAAGGCAAAGTGACCAAACATGGTTTGGCGCGCAGAGTAAATCTCAAGGACCTTACCAGCAAGAAATGGCGAAAAAGAGACAGGCAATTTGGACAAAATGGGCATCCATGGGTGCTTTACTGCAGCTGCGAACACAGGCCGCAGTAAAAACTCCCAATGGTTCAAAGTAAACCACTGCCACCAGCCATTAATTGTAGAAAGGCTAACAGAAATGTTAAATGAGAAACCAGACAGAGGGGGATACTAAGTAACCGCTCAAGCACCCTATTGTAACATAGGGTGTGCTGGGTCTAGATAGTTACAATTGTAAGTAAGGTCAGTGTCACTTTACTGCTCTTGGAAACAGTTTATCCAAGAGAAGGTATTTAAACCTTTGGGAAGTCTGAAAGACTTTCCTGTGCCACTGCACTGAAATACATGAGATCTTGGGAAAAAGATCGCTCTCCCCAGGTTGAAAATTAAAGTCCTAAAGTCCAGCAAAAGAGCTGGGGGTCTAAGGTAGAAGGAAGGGAATTTGCACATAAATGAAAATTCTCCCCAACAATGACCTGCGTTGGATTAGGTTTCCTTTGTTTTTGGAGTCTGACAAACTCCATAGGCATCTTTTTGTATGTTGACATGCTTCTTGAGTGCAGTGTCCCAGATAAATCCTTTAAAATTTCTCAAGGTTTAAACACCTTTTTTTGGGCAAACTACAGTTCCCAAGAATAGTAAAGTGAAATGGACTTTACTTACCTTTTTTTCTTTTTGTAGGTCCAGCGCACACAATCTTATGTGGAGTGGTCGGAGGGAGTGGTTTACCCAGTACCCCCTTATCCTACATTCTTATGTAACATTTTTGTTAGCCTCACTACTTTTGTTAGGCAAGATTGTATGTAGTAACCCTGTGGGACACTACACCAGCCTTGTCCTCTTGGCAATAATGAGAATTCTCCGTAACAAGATCCTTCATTGCTTCTCACACCTAAGATTTTTGGGCCTTTTACAAAATATCAGATGAATTGTTTTCACCTTGTCGATTTGCCTTGCTTGCTTGGTCCTGCACTCTGGTTAGGTGATATGGCAGGGTGGAATCTTGCCTCTAGGTCCAGATGCAGTCCAAAGTTTCAGGAGAATTTGTTATTCGGAAGACTATGCACTGCACATGAGCCACAGTTCACAGGCTATTGGCAGCCTGCAGCCCAGGAAGGTCACAGGTTGAGGGATGGCTTCAAATGCAGGACATCAAGACAGGCTGGTTCCACCACTCTAAGGGAAGGAGTCCTCTTCGGAGTGCCTCAGTCTCATGGAAGAAAGGGTCAGCACAGCAGCAGTCACTCGGCAGGCATCTCCGGCCAAAGGAAGTAGCTCCATGAGTATTCTCTTCATTGGATTCAGTTCCAGTGGTAGACTGGTCTTCAGAATCAGGACTCAAGCCATGTATCCAGAAACCCAACCAATCAGCACTTCTGCTGCTTTCAAATATTGGGGGAGGCTGTCCTTTTAGGACAGCCAGTCTTCCAGATGTAACTAGTTCCAGGCCAGCCTGCTAAAAGACCAAGAACAGCAGAGTTTCCGGTCTTCAGACACCGAGACTAGACAAGCTTCACACACAGGATTCCTGCTGTACGGGCAGAACCTTTGTTACCTCAGCCCAAACTGGGGTCCACCACCTGAGGAATGAGTGCACGTTGTACAGGGAACAGTTGGATGGTACTATTGAACCAAACTAACCCAAGTCTCAAAGAACTACATCAATATATACATGGTCATACATTTAAGAAATTAAAACACTCCAATATTTATAACCACCAACCCTTCAAACATGTTTGGATAAACCATTTACTTCCAAATTCATTCTCTCGCATTAGTTATCAACAATCTTTACAATCATCTTTAGATCATACTCGAAGTATGCCTTTGCTGGCGACTGGTCCGTGGTAGGTCGTAACATGGTACAATGAAACATACACATAGCTATTCATTACTGCGTAACAACGGGCCTAGAGCATTCAACCTTAAGTGTGACTGCACATGGTCTGCTCAGATATTTTATCAAAAAGAGGGGCTGAACTAACAGGTTTACTTTGAACTACAGATTGCGATCTCATCCGCCCCAGACTCCTGGCTGACTAATTTAGGCGACCACTACTTTAACATGTACAGCCTCTAGTTCTACGATAATTGACAACGCGCACCCTGGCCCCATCATTATCAACCCAAACAAATGGTCAATCCCTTCTACAAGGCTTCAATGCAATGAGCAAGATTACACATGTTCCTTACAGAATTGTTCAACCATAAACCTCTCTCCTATTCAAATGCTGACCTACTGGATGTCTTGTCTTCCTCCATCAACCCACCAAACCAGAATGTCCCTGCTACCTAAAATTCACCACACAATTGCCAACTGCAAAATCCTAAAAAAAAAAGGAAAACCTTACAAGCAGGTTTATATACCCATTAAGCTTCATTCATATGTTCCTATGATCAAAACTAATTTTATATACGTGTGTCTTATAAAATGATTACCTCTGTACTGCTGGGTTTCAGGACAGGATTCCGTCTGCATGCACATTGAAACCCCCAGTCTATTCCATGTGCTTCAGCGCACTGTGTAGATCATGTTACATATGTGGTTTTAACATATGTTTCTATGGGCCTGCAACTCTGATATGCGTCCATTAGAGACAATACTAAATTTAACATGCCATCCATAATTTACTACACTCTATATTTATATTCACAACATCACATCCAATCCAATTTGCCACCACTCCCCAGTCATCAATACGGTGCGTGCAACATGAAATCCTCAATCATGGGGACGCTTCCTGACCACACTGAAGTGTGGTGTCAAACCAGGACCTCCCTCAACCAGCACGGCAGAAGGACCAAGAAAGGACAAGCACACAACTCACAAAAAGAATGCAGTCACTCCCTTCTGTGCATTACTGGGATGGGAGTCATTAGAACACATCCACTGCCACCAGCTATTCAGGTATGCTTGTCACTAACAGAAATGTTATAGGAGCAGTGAGACAGGGGATACAGTGACCTCCCCCCCCCTCACTCAACATAAGGTGGAGTGCGCTGATCGCACAATGTAAAAATATATAAAAGGCAAACTTGAGTTCTCAATGAGTATGAAGGAAACTACAAATGGGCTCCCTAGCAACCATGCACAAAGTGCCATGTGCTACAAAAGTAAATTACAGATGCCATAAACACTTGGAAGAAAATGTGACTCAGGAGGGGAAAAGTAAGGGTTACAAAAGGTTCCCATAAACTGAGCAAAAGAGTGAGTGGGAATCTTTTTTCCCCCACTCACAAGACTGACCAAAAGAATACAGAAGTCCAGCAAAAAGTGTTGGGGGCTCACAGGTGAAGGAGATTTGGCATAGAAATGAACATACCCAACAGTCAAGCAACTCACAAATGAAATGTCACTTTCAAAATCTAGCCAACCAAGCAAATAGCATCTCCCTTACAGATGACGCTTTTCAGGAGAAGCTCTGTACCACAAAGATTTGTCATAATGTATAGTTTTTATAAGCTGTACCATTGACACATACTCAGTCCTCTGAAAATACTCACTTCGAGAGTATACCTGTGCTACAAAGCAACGCATGGCTGTTGTGCTTCAACAAATGCCCACATTGTAAAATCCTGCCCTCGAGGTGTAGGTGCCAGGCCAGTCAACATTCACTCTCAATTAGGGTATACCGATGGTTAAACCATGGCAAAAAGTGCATGCTAGACACTTTCAGCAAACATCCACAGCCAAGAAAAGTTCCCCATTCCAAAATTAAACTTGCCAAAGAACTTAAGCCACAAGTTAAATTACCTGCTAGCCTCTCCAGCTCTTCATGTGGTGTGGATCTCTGGCTACTGGAGCGGCTTACAGACCTGCTGGGGTTGGAGAACCATCTGCTAAACCTACTGGAAGAGACGGAGCCTTCGCCTAGAACATCTTCTATCATCTACAGTATGGGGGGGGAGAGAGAAGTGATGTGTGGAGCAAAGGCATTTCAGACACCCAACCAGAAAAAACAAAGGATGCAAGCAGGATAAGATTAATACATCAGATAACTTACCTTCGTAGTAACTTCCAAACATTCACAGAATTGTGCAGTTCTGAAAAGAAATATGGCAACTCCGAATTGGATGCAGCTCTCAAGGGGTTACTTGTCCACCAGAAGCTGATCCATCAACACCCACTATGTTTGCAGCAAGATGAAAAGTTGACAGGCAACTACGGTACATCCAATCATGTCAGTATTGCTAGATTTGCAGGATGGCAACAATGCCAGTAACAAGAAACTTTCTAGACCGTTTGATATGCATAATCAATAAATGTATGTGCGACTATATACCACTTGATTGTTAGTCTTAACGTTTGATTTATTTGATGTGATGACCACCTGTACCTTGCTTCATGCTTTATTTTTAAATTGACTTTCATAAACTTAACCATCTACTCAGGATCGAAAGCTGTAACCTTTGAATGAAGTTAAGTCTAGCATATACATGCCTCTTTGAGAGGGAGGCTTCACTTCCTTTGTGTAAGCCCAGGGGTGTTATGAGGTGTTAGGCCACGTTTTTATGCAGTACCCTTTGGGACCACTACACAACTTTGACTACAGGTGTAAGCAAAACCAACCTTTGGTACAAGTCTGTACCACAGTTTTGAGGTAGTGTTGCTGAGCAGCCAGGCTTATCTCAAGAGGGAATGTGAGCTGTAAGGGTGTTACCCAGGTCTATAATTACAAGTATTCAAAATAGACATACTCAAGGTTTCTTGGTAAAAGTTATTTATTTCAGTCAGTTCTAAAACATTCACTAGAAGGAAGCAATCTCTCACAAATATACTTCACAATCAGGTTCTGAGGCATTTAAACTACTTTGAAGGTGGAGCAAAATGGCATTCAGAGCAGGTAGAAGCAAGGAGCAAAAAATGCACAAGTTAATAAAAATATTAGTTACTCTTAAACAATGCAAATAGTTTATTTCCCCAGAGGAGTTGATTCAATGCAATAGGTTAGGCCAAAGTCAATGGGCTAAAGTCTAGCATAGGATAAAGTAGTTCTGGGAGTTAAACGGAAAGTTCTTTGCCAAAGTTCTCAGAAGTAGTTTGTAAAAGAAAGATTCATATGTTTGGTCACACACACACACCGACTAGGCCTGCAAGTTGCCAAAGTTTCAAGCACTTCGCATTGAGAGGTAAGTTCTCCCGGTCGGGTTTTCACAGTACCTTACAATGAAGAAAAGCTGAAGTCTGTTCCTGCAGATCTCGCAGTTCCAGAGCCTAAGTTGTGGGGACAAGAGGACGGACATCGCAGACTCCTGCACTGCGACTGGTCAAAAAGCTGGCAAAGGCAAATCTTCAATTCCGGTAGCTGTAGTCAAGTACACAAACTGGTGTCCTTCTCCCTGGCTATTCGGTTTCCTGCAGCACTCTGAAGAAAACACAACCAGCTCCGAGAATGGCATCCAGGTGGCTTACGAGTGATTGTCCCACCAGCTCAGAGGTAGAAGTCATCCTTGCAGGGCTTCGCTGTCTAGATGAACTTGGCGATTCGGACCTGCAGCAGGGCTTCGCCGGGCAAACCAACGGTCCAGGAGTTGCAGCAGCCATGCTCTTCCAGCTAGTTTTCGGTTCTTGCGTTCCAGTGGTCAACTGCCTTCCAAGCCAAGAGACTTGCCTTTTATTCAGTTCTCCCCCATTCATTCCAGCCTAGCTGCCACTCACCCAGCAGGGTGGCTGTCCTTGCCGGACAGTCAGCCAGCCAATCACGCCAGAAGGCATTTGGGTCTCCTATGAGACTAAGCACAGGGAGTTTTGGGCACCTCCCTCACTTCCTGCCCACCCAAGACACTCTGGTCCTCAGTCCTGAAGTCTGCCAAAGGCGTAGGAACAAAGGGACCAAACCTGGTTTGGTGTGCAGAGAAACTCTAGAAGGACCATTCCAAAAGGAAATGGCGAAAAAAAGACAACTAGGACCCATTTAAACAAAGGCGGCTCAGACACCATCTTGAAAAACATGGCTCCCGCTATTTAACGCTACCGATGTTTGCAGTCGGGAAAATCATGGTAGTTCGTTGTAAAACCACTGCCACCATCCATTTCGAGAGCAAAGGGTAGCATTTGACAGCTACATGAATTTCTAGACACTGAGCATACTAGGTAACCCTCCAGCACTCTATAGGAAGATAGTGTGTGCTGGGTCTAGGAATTTAAAAAGACTAGTAAAGTCAATTTCACTTTACTTCTCTGGGAAACAGTAGTTTATCCCAGAGATGGTATTTGAACCTTGGGACAGCCTGACCGGCTTCCCTGTGTCACTGCACTGAGGGTGCTGTGTGACATGAAGAGATAAGGCCTATGGAGTTGCTGGGGGTCTCCAAGGTGAAGGGAATTGGCACTTATGAGAATTCTCCCTAACATGAGGCATTTGCCATTGGCTGACCACCTGGTCAGAACGTTGCAACGGCTCCATGCAGTGAGGGGTAGCCTTCCGACTCAGCCTTTGTTCTTTTGATACTGTTACACTCATGAGTCAGGCGCCCCGTTACCAAAAAAAAAGGCTACCATAGCCTTTGTTTTTTTGTCAAGTCTTGTAGCTGGACAGTAGTTGTGGCTCCTTCAGTTTCTTCCAAGATCTCTAGGTTGCAGGGTCCATCATATCCTAAAAGCCAGGTAAGAGCAGCAGCTCAAGACTAGACAGCCAATGACAGATCAAATGGTAAAAAGTCACTGGTGTCCGTGTTCAAAAAAGAGATATATAGATATATGATACATTACTCACCAGAATGGTATTTCTGATGCTTGTATCTGCTTAGGTTCACATGCTGTGCATAGGCTGACATCTAGTGAAAGCTGCGGAGTATTACAGTTTTTCGAAAATCAAAAATGGGCGTCGACACAGGACGTGCCAGTAATACTATCCCTAGTGTGACATCCACTGTACCCATGATCCCTCACGCGTCTAGGACCCTCAGATTGTATTTTTTCCTGACATGAGGAGTAGCACGAGTACAGATGATCCAAGCAGATAGAAAGGTAAGACTACAAGCATCCATGCACCTTCTCTCAGAGGGGAGGAAGGTTGGGTCGCATGTGAATCTAAGCAGATACAAACATCAGAAATACAATTACGGTGAATAAGGTATCCCTTCTGAGGCTTGTGGAATCGGCTTAGATCACATGCTGTGCATAGATTAGCAGTGTTAGGAGGTGGGATGTGAGAAGGGTCATGAGCGAACAGATGTCTTAGAACCGCTTGTCCCACTTGGGTATCTGTCTTGGAATGGGTGTCAATGCAGTAGTGCTGAGTAAATGTGTGAATAGAGCTACAAGTAGCTGCTTTACAAATGGTGTCAAGGGGTACATTTGCAATGAAAGCCAGAGTGGACCCAATGCCTCTTGTAGAGTAGGCTCTTGGCGTGAAAGGCAGAGTTTTCAGAAAGGGAGTAACAGCTGGATACAATTTATAATCCACTTAGAGATGGCACCTTTAGAAACGGGATCTCCCTCTCTGCCTGTAGCTACGGAGACAAACAGTTGGTCTGTTTTCCTTAGCGGTCTGGTCTTGTCTACATAGCATAGGACCGCCCTATGCACATCTAGGGTGTGTAGTTTCACCTCAGCAGAGCTTTGGGGTTCTTGGAAGAAAGCTGGAATCTCAATGGACTGGTTAACGTGGAATTTAGAAATAAACTTAGGTGAAAACCTACAGTGTGTTCGTAAAACCAGTTTATCTTTATGAACAGTAAAGAAAGGATCCTGCATGGACAGCCTGAATTTCACTGACCCTTCTTATCAATGTAATGGCTACTATGAAGGCAGTTTTATATGTCAGGTGTTTGAGACTGCTTTTATGCATGGGCTCGAATGGGGGGCCCCCCATGAGTTTAGCCAGCACCACATTAAGGTCCCATCCTGGTGGTGGGTTAGAAATTGGAGGGTGGAGTCTCTTTACCCCTTCCATGAAGGCTTTAACCACTGGTACTTTCCACCACAAAACCTTGTTAAGGGAGGTGGTTTATGCTAACAGAGCTGCCAGGTGTACCGTTAGTGAATTACCAACCCTGCGTCCAGCAGGTGGAGCATGTAGGTGACAATAGTGGAAGGAGTACAATCAACTGGGTTGATTTGCTTATTCTGGCACCAGATACCAAATCTTTTCCATTGGTCAAAATAACAGTGCCTAGTGTTGGGCTTCCTAGATTCCTTTAGGATGTCCATGCACCTCTGTGGTAAATTGAGGAGTCCAAACTGACTTCAGGAGCCATGCTACCAAGTTAATTGAGCTGGGTTGAGGATGCACTT
Organism: Ambystoma mexicanum; assembly: GCF_040938575.1. Lineage (NCBI taxonomy): Eukaryota > Metazoa > Chordata > Amphibia > Caudata > Ambystomatidae > Ambystoma > Ambystoma mexicanum. Next base: position 1,551,494,002 of record NC_090932.1, read on the forward strand.
TTTGACCTTGGTGCTGGGATAGTAGGTTGTACCAGCACAGGAGTCTGATGGGTTTGCACGCTGCTAGCCTGCGCAGGTTTGGGAACCACGGTTGTCTTGCCCACATGGGAGCAACTAGGATGAGCGTCATCGATTCTCTGTGCATCTTGTTGACCACCTTCCTCAGAAGAGTTGGTGGAAAATCCTAGGCAAACTTCCCTGACCAGTACGTCCACAGGGCGTTCCCCTTGCATTCTGGCTGGGGAAACCTGTATGCAAAGTCTGGGCATGGTCTGTTTTTGCTTGTGGCGAATAGGTCTATAGTGAGGAAACCCCACTGTGAGATGATGTCTTCTACGACTTGTCTGTAGAGACCACTCGTGCTCTCTTGGGAGAGGATCTCTGCTCAAGGCGTCTGCTAGTGAATTGAGATCCCTGGAACATGTTGAGATGACAAGTAAATGTTCCGTCTGAGTGCCCATATCCAAATTTTCTGGGCAAGCTTGGACAGATTTGGCGAACGAGTCCCTCCCTGCTTGTACATCGCTGTCGTGCTGTCTGTTAAGATCTGCACTGACAGGTTCAACAGATGGGGCTTGACCGCTCGAAACGCTCTGAATACTGCCAGAAGCTCTAGCAGATTGATATGATTCTTGGCCAGTGTGTGAGACCAGAGACCCTGAGCTGTGTGGTGAATGAGGTGTGCTCCCCACCCTGACCGGGATGCATCTGTAGTGACTACAGCCTGTACTTCTGGATCGTAAAAGGGTTTCTCCATTGACAGGTTTTCTCTTGTCCACCAGTGAAGACTTTGTACCAGTGCTGGCGAAACGACCACTAGATCGTCCCACTGACCACTTGCCCGAGACAATTGTTTCGCCAACCATTCTTGCATGGGACACATGCACAGGCGTGGGGGACGAGGTAAATACATGACACCATCATGCCTAGCAAACGCATCGCTTTGGTACCGTTATCTGGCGACCGGGCAGATAGAGGAATTTGCAGTAGTAGATTCCGAATTCTTTCCTCTGATGGAAAGGCCAACCCCTCAAGTTTTTAGTACAGCTCCTAGGAACTGTTTGGAGGTGCTTGGCACCAGGCTTGATTTTTTTTTCTCGTTTATGGAGAAACCCGTAAGGGTACACTGGGATTGCTTCCTTGCATAGGTGTGCCGCCACCACCGCCAGAACCTTGGTGAATACCCTCGGAGCCAAGGCTATACCGAAGGGCAGCACCTTGAATTGGTAGTGCTGACCGTCCACCTTGAAGCGCAAGAATCTTCTGTGCGCTGGGAACATGGAAATATGAAAATAGGCATCTTTCATGTTGCCATGTAATCCTTTTTTTTAAGGAGGGGGGGGATTACCTCTTGGAGTAGTCATGCAAAACTTTTGGGGCTTGACATACTTGTTTGCAGGGCGTAAGTCTAAAACTGGGAGCATTGTCAGAAGTAAGTTGAATACCCTTGTTTACCCGTTTGCCCGGGACGAGTTTGATTGTGTCCTTTTCTAGAAGATTGACTATCTCCTCGAGGAGGATCTTCTGGTGGTCCAAGGAATGTACTTTGTCGTGGGGGTGGTTTCCGGGACGCTCTAGCAGTTATGCAGTATCCTGCGGACAGCACCCATCTGTCTGATGTGATCCCTTCCCAAGCTTGGTTGAAGTTGGTAATGCATCACCCTACTGGAGATGCGTGGGAAGGGACCCTGATCTCGGCGTCTTTTGCGGGAGGCGTGCCGCCTCTGCTGGGGCTGCCTCTTCCCTTACCACAGCCCCTCTGGTTTCCCCGGTTGTAACTCTGGGTAGACTGCTGGTTGTCACCCCATGATGTACCCTGCCCCTGAGAATAGTTGGAGCCTCTGAATTGTGGCCGCCATTCCCTCTGATTAGGGTGTTTGTTGGTCAACTGTCCCAGGGATTTCAGAGTCTCGTACTCATCTTTGGCATTTTTTAATGCGTCCTCTACCGCCTTGCCAAACAGTAGATTAGGCTCCACTGGCATGTCGATAAAGGATGCTTGTGTCTCGGGTTTAACCCCCGACTGTCTTAACCAAGCATGCCTCTTAATGAAAGTGCTCTATTAGCCTGCCGGTGTTATCCACGGCATCAAAAGATGCAACCGGACACGGCTCTCCCCTCCGACGCAACCTGTGCCAACTGGCCCTTTAAAGGTTCCAGTGCAGAGTTAAGTGCAGCAACTTGCTCCCACTGGTGGCAGTTGTAACTAGCCTACAGGGTGGTGGAGTTGGCAATCCTTGCCTGGTAGGCGGAAGTGGAGGCTACCCTCCTTCCCAACCCGCAGATTTTTTCTCTCCTTGTCGGGGGTTGGGGGAGGCCTCAGACAAAGATAGTGGTGTTCCCGCCCTCTTCCGGGTATTAGTCACTACCAGGGAGTCAGGTTTCAGTTGCCCCTTTATGTAAAGCAGGTCTGATTGGGCTGCCCTGAATAATTTTTCGATTCTGGGTTTACTGCCCTGGTGAGGTTAGGATTGAGAAGGGAAGGATAAATTCTCCTTTGTATAGACTTGAGAATAGGGATGGCCTGGGCAATTTTTTTCCTTCTACTAGTTACTCGGCAAAGTCCCTTTCATCCTGTGCTCCCCGAGTGTCTATGCGGAAGTGTTCTGCCGCTCTAGACAAAACCTCATTTAGGAGAGGTTTGTCGTCGATTGGGGAGTTGGTAACCTGAGGTTCTTTGCCTAACGGGGCGTCTATTCTGTAGACTTCTGGGTCATCTTCCTCCTCCTCTTGGTCCTAGTCATCCCCATAGTAGTCCACCCCAGTTTGGTCATCCAACGTTACAAATTCTGGATCCTCATATTGTAGTGGATCCTCACTATACTGAGGGTATGGCTGTACGTAGAAAGGGTCAGAAGACAGTTTGCGTTGTTGCCTCAACTCGATGTTCCTTACCAGGGGGTTGCGGGTCCCTAGAACCTGAGGGAGTAGCCCCGTCAGGGCTATAGGAGAGGAAGTGATCTGGGTTCTTGGCATAGAAGTCTGCTAGGGATGACATTCTAGACATAACTGTCTATATCCTCACTGGACCATTCTTTGGAGCTGGGGATTACCCATTCCTGGGAGGGTTTCGCTGTGACCTGACTTGGACCTATGGGCTTGTGCAGGGGTCTTGGCTAGGTGGTTATCAGAAGACTTAGCACCGTCTATGTAGCAGAGGTGTAGAAGAAGGCTGATATGTTTTCTTCGGTTCCCCCCCTCCCCATGAGTGGAAGCGTGCTTCCCTGGCGTTTTCACCTTCTCTGAGCTTTTCGACGTCGGGCGCTGAGATTCGGGGGTAGAGTCCCTTTCCTTAGAGTGAGGATGTCGGGATCCGGGAGCAGGCGTCGAGCGGTCTGCTGACGTCGACCCCTGGAGTGTGGCCTGGGGATGGAGGTCGGCTACGTCTTCCGACGATCGTACCTCCATAACTTTGGTGAGTGAGGCACTCTTGGTAACAGTGGATGGTTGCATGGTGTCATGCGGCGATCTTGACTGAGAACGCCCAGAGGACACAGATTCGGTGGACCGCTCTCTGCGTGCCTCTTTCCGAGAACTCCACACGCGCAGAGTCTCGGTTGGACTTCGAGTGTTTAGTGGAAGTGATGTAGGTAGCACTTGTGTCGCCGGGTGTGCTCCCATAGCTGCCCTGCATTACAACCTTCTGAGATCTGGGACTTGCTCTTGGCTGTCTTTCGACAGCATGTTGCCCTCGGCGTCCAATAATATGGCGTTGCTGCCATCACTGAAGGTGCCCTCTGCTTCCATGGCCTCTCGATGCCTGGCGTGGTGGGCCCAACATTTGGTCGAACGGTCCTTTAGAGTCTTAGCCTTTAACCGGCTACACGCTTTGCAGATCCCCTCGGGGAGGTCCCTCGGCAAGCAGAGGTTACAGGTGGCGCGTCTGTCACCCCAAGGGTACTTGCGGTTGCACTTGGGGAAAATTGGAAATAGGTACCCTCCATACGCACCCTGTGACAGCGGGCTAGTGTGTGTAGGAGATACTCATATATATATATATATATATATATATATATGTACCACGCCACACTCTCCCTACTTCAAGGGCTGAGGCCCAAAGTCAGTCGTGCAGCTCCCGACGGTTGTTTTCTTCTCCGGGTGTCGAGCTTCGAAATTGGGTGACTCGACATGGGAATGGAAGAAAAGGGGAAATATACCATTTGCAAAATTATGGCTAAAAGCCAGGGAACTCCGCGGAATGCTTCTGACAAGTATGGCGGAAAAAACAATCTGTGGGTCCTAGACACGCGAGGGATCATGGGTACAGTGGACATCACTAGGGATAGTATTACTGGCACGCCCTGTGTCGACGCCTATTTTCGAAAAACAAACTAATACTCTGCAGCTTCCACTAGATGTCGGCCTATGCACAGCATGTGATCTAAGCAGATCACACAAGCCTCAGAAATCTATACTCCACATTAGTAAAACTGAAAGAAAAATTAAGACTAACCAAACACAAAAGCTGCATTAGGAACAGAACGCACACAGCTCGATAGTAAGCCATTTTATTGAATATATACATTAAACAGAAGAGCTTACATTGACTTTAATACATCAAGGGAAAGCAGGTAGTGATGGTAACAGAAAAAAGGGAATAAGAAACTGTCCCCGGATGTCCTCATTTTGTATATTAAATGTACCTCTGTATAGACATTATGTCAAATATTTACAACAGAGCCTCTGGCATAACAGGAATGGCTTGAATTGAATCAGGCCAGAATACGCCAACCACCAACAAAGCCGCGTGCCAAAAACTTATGATAGTGGACGACTAACCTGCAAATGGAGCCGATTAAGTTGCTTGAAAGATCATGGCCGGATCAAGACAAAGCCTGGGATATCCCAGACCTTGTGGCGCATGGCCCAATCTCATTGTACTTGACAATTTTGCAGAACCTGGACCTTAGGGAACTGGCCAAAATGACAGCTTAAAAGTCTGGCTGTGTTAGAAAATTCTGAGTGGACGGAAATTTCAACCAAATCACACCATCGGTGCTGAGGGCTCCGCACCCTTGCTCACTATATTGTGAGCAGGAGTGCAGGAGTGTCCCCCACAGTCATCCCCCAAAAAAAAAAAATACAGAAAAGAACCTGCAGCGCTGGTTTCCGATCAGGGAATGTGAAAGGAAACATGCGTTGCAGGGACACAAAGGGTGTGGTCGGGTCAAGTTGTAAATGTTCTGGGGAGAAAACACTGAAGATTTTGGAAAAATAATCTTCAGCCTTTTCTCCCTCGAACATTTGGATTGTGGGCTTTCAACCCCGATCTGACCTTAGCCTGCAACGGAAGGTTTGTCACAGACCAACCAGCCAAGTGAACAGCTCTTCATTAATGAACTACATATTAATATCAGCATGGGCAGGCGAGTTTAGAGTTGATAGGTCGGAAAGTGACCAACGCACCGTGGCAATGCACGATACATGACATTTATAAACGCGCCTATACACAATTGTTTCAAGGCACGACAAACTTGAAAATCAAGACTTGGTAGGGAAGCCACTATGAAGGGACCCAATAGGGCTAAAGACCTTGTGCGAAGACTTGAAATGGGCTAAGATCCTAACCCTCCGCTCTCCCTCCCAAAAAGTATACATGTATCATTTTTAGCCAATTTCAGGGTAATCTTTAACTCAGAAACTAAGCCCATCTAGGTTGGACAAATTTAAGTAAATTTACTTTTGGGGCATGGTTTGATGGGTCAACAGACGCCTGCTTCGTCCACCGAAAACCCAGTATAAAAACCTACTTTATGACAGAAAGACCAAATATCTAAAAAGGAATGGGGAGGAATTGCACAACATGTGGAAGTCAAGAAAGGTGATTTGGAAACTGGTCAGATAGTGATCTTTAAGAGTAGCCCCAAATGTTGGATAGCATGGGGGAGGGGACCGATGGAGGGCCCATTTTGTGCTCTTTATGCAGCAGATCCCTTTTACCCACTAATTGGTCATAGAGGGCAGTACTGGTATTAACCAGTTATGCATCACGCTGCAAGCCGTAAATGAAGCTTCAGCCTCCTCTAAAAATGCTAAGGTGGCCAGTCGAGACCTAATACCATTGGATTTTTAGAAGGAAAAGTCCAGTACCTGGGCGGATATATTACTCCAGGTCTTTAGGACAGCGATTTTCACAGGCAGGATCCCAAATTCATGGCGTAGGACAGTCAACCCAGTATACAAAGGAGGTAGGGATAGCCCAGCCAATTTTAGACCTATATCCCTCTTGGACAGGGCTGGGAAACTATTGGAAAAATTACCTCGAAATACCTCCAGACATGGGTGGACCATAATCTGATAAGTGTCCACCAGTCAGGGTTCCAAACGGGACTAGGCACCACAGACCAGTTCCTCATGTTATTTTGAATCGTCCCAAAAAATACAGTCTTACTAAAAAAGGTACTTGTATGTATTAATCATGTACTTTGGACAGCATTTGACTGTCTCGCAAAGAGCTATGGAAGGTACTGGGGAATTCAAAGTACCCGAGCATCTGATCTGTATTAGATCAGCTGTATACTCCAAAACTATGTCCTGTGTACATTATTATCAGGGCCATTAAAAATACATACTTGCGGGTGAATTTGGGAGTCAGCCAGGGCCCTACCCCCTTAAGAATGACAATGCATTACTTACCATAAAAGCATTTCTGATGGTTGTATCTGCTTAGATTCACATGCTGTGCATAGTCCGACATCTTTTCGTAGTCGAAAAGGTGACGCCGACAAGGCGTGTCTGTAACACTATCCCTATAGTGACGTGCATTGTACCCACAATCCCTCACGTGTCGAGGTCCTCTATTTCTTCTGCCCTGAGGGAGCCCATTAGGCGTGACTGAGTACAGAAAAGAGATAAAGGATGTCTATGTTCCTTCCATCCGAGCAGGGAGGAAGGGTGGGCGCATGTGAATCTAAGCAGATACTGTAAAAGCATTTCTGATGGTTGTAAGTAATGCATTGTCTTCTGATGTTTGTTAATCTGCTTAGAATCACATGCTGTGCATAGACTAGCAAGCAGTACCCGGAGGTGGGTTGTGAGAAGGAACAGTAGAAAAGAAAAGTCTTAATACTGCTTGTCCCACCTGGGAATTAGATCTAGAGTGGGTATCTAGGCAGTGTTTTGTAAAGGTGTGTACAGAACTCCAGATTGCTGCTTTGCAAAGAATACTATGGAAGCCCCAGTGCCTAGAGTAGAATGTGCTCTCGGCTTGAAGGGTAGTGCTCTCTTAGCAAGAGAGAAACAGAGTGATGCATTGGACAATCCATCTAGATAGTGGATTTTGAAACCATCTCCTTCTCTTCCTGCTGCCACCGAGAAGAACGGATTAGTCTTTCTCAGAGGTCTAGTTCTTTCCATATAAAACTTAACGGCTCTGCGCACATCGTGTATGCAGGCTCCTTTCTCCTGAATTTGAAGGGTTTTGAAAGAACGTTGGTAGTTCCATTAACTGGTTGACATGGAATGTAGAAACACATTTTGGTGCAAACCTAGGATGTGTGCGTAGAACCACCTTATCCGTGTGAACTGTTACAAAGGGGTCTAGTATAGAGAGCGCTTGTATTTCACTTACTCTCCTAATGGTGATCGCTATTAAGAAAGCAGTTTTAAGAGTGAGGTTCTTAAGGGATGCTTTGTGCATGGGTTCAAAGGGTGAGCCCATAAGCATGGTAAGTACCACATTTAGGCCCCATCCTGGAGCTGGGTTAGCTATAGGAGGGTGTATCCCCTTTTCTCCCTCCATGAAGGCTTTAATAACTGGACTTTCCACCAGGACACTGTTGAGCAGTGGTGTATGCGGAAAGTGCAGCTAGATGAACTTTAATAGAATTAAAGACTAATCCTGAGTCTAATAAGTGAGTCAGGTAAAGAACAATGTGTGGGAGAGCAGTCAACGGGGTTGATGCTCTTACCTCTACACCAGATGACAAATCTCTTCCACTTGCCAGAAAAGCATTAACGGGTGTTAGGTTTTCTAGCCTCCCTAAGAATGTCCATGCATCTTTGAGGGAGCTGTAAATGTCTAAATTCTATTACCTCAGTAGGCAGGCTGCCAAGTTCATGGTCTGTGGGCATGGGTGTATCCTCTTATCCCTGTCCTGTGACAGCATGTTGTACGGGCAGGGTAGTTTCACCGGTGGAGATGGAGATCTCCATCAGGTGAGCGAACCATGGCTGCCGGGCCCACATAGGGGACACTAGTATGGTGACTGGTTCCCGGTGCATCTTGTGCACTATTTTGGTGAGAAGGGGAGTCGGGGGGGGGGGGGGGGGGGGGGACGGTGGGGGAAGCATAAACAAATTTCTCTAACCATGTTAGCCAGAGACCGTTCCACTTGGATTGGTTCTGGGGGTTAGCCAGAGACCGTTCCACTTGGATTGGTTCTGGGGGTACCTGGAGGCGTAATCTTGGCATTGGGAGTTCTCCAGAGTTGCGAACAGATCCATTTCTGGTGTGAAAATGTCGAAGACGAGGTCTTCTATTAACCGCCATTCGTACTCTGTGGGCAGAGGGAAGTCGGGAAGTCTCTGCTGCTTAATTTGTCTGCTAGCAGATTGAGTTCCCCTGGTACATGTTGTGACAACAGGAACATGTGTTTGAGAGCCCACTTACAGATGTTCTGGGACAGCTTGGCCAGTCCTGGAGAGTGCGTGCCCCTTGCTTGTTCAGGTAGTACATGGCTGTGGCGCTGTCTGAGGACCATCACTGTCTTCCCTTGCAGGTGTGCCTAGAAAGCGTTCAGTGCTTTGAAGACTGCTAGCAGTTCCAGCAAGTTTATGTATTTGGACGATACACTCCTAGTCCAAACTCCATGTGCAGTCTGATGGGATAGGTGAGCCCCCCCCCCCCATCCTGTGAGGGATGCGTCTGGTTAGAGTGGCTTCCACTGCGGGCGTGGCGAATGGTTTCCCCATTACAAGGTTTTCCTTTGGCCACCACCGTAGCAAGAGAACCAAGGCCTGCTAGACCACCACTAGATTGTCCCATTGTCCGCTGGCCTGACCACTGGCTGTTGAGCCACTCTTGCATTGGGCGCAGGCGCGCGTGTGGTACCCAATATATACATGACGCCATAATTCCTAGCAAACGCATTGCTTTGCGTACCGTTACCTCTCGACCGGCCACAGAGGGATCTGAAACAGCATATTTTGGACCATCTCGTTGGAGGGGAAGACAAGGCTGTCCTTTGTTCGAATTCGAGCCCCTAGGAATGGTTTGATCTGGCTGGGGTCTAGGCTGGACTTCTCGTTGGAGAAGCCCAGTTGGAACAAAAGGTCTACAGTCTTTTGGGCATTTGAGAAGCATGTCTCATAAGAATCCCCTGTTATGATCCAATCGTCGAGGTAAGGGTATACTGGGATGGACAACCTGCTCAGGTGGGCCACTGCCAGTACTTTCGTGAATACCCTTGGTGCTGACGCTATGCCGAAGGGTAGCACTCTGAACTGGTAGTGTTTGCCCTCTATCATGAATCAGATATTTCTGTGCGCTGGCAACATTAAAAGATGAAAGTATGCATCTTTCATGTCCATTATTGTCATGTAATCTCCCTGTGAAAGCAGGGGGATTACTTCCTGTAAGGTCACCATGCGAAATTTGAGGTTTGACAAATTTGTTTGCTGGGAGCAGATCTAGTACAGAGCGCATGGTGAAGTCCTTTTTGGGTACAAGGAAGTACACTGAATAAATACCTTCCATTACCTGTGATAGAGGCACCACCTCTTGCTCCTTTTAGTAGCAGCAGTTCCACTTCTTGAAGGATGGCGAGGTGCTCCGGTGATGGGCATCGTCCCCTTGGGGTCTGTACGTGGGGGACTGACTGAAATCTATGCAGTAACCGCAAGCTATAGTTAATACCCAGCGGTCTGATGTTATTCCCTCCCATGCTGGTAGGAAAGAGGTTAACCGGCCCCCGAACGGTGATGCATGGGAGGGGACCCGAACCATCGGGTCATTTGGTGTTGGTAGCCGGGGAATCTCTGGGAGTGGGGCCCCAATCTACTCTTGCCACGGCACGGCGTTGTCCTCCGAGTGCATTGGCCACTGGTTCCCTTAGTAGAGGACCAGTTGCCTGCAGTGTACTGCTGTTGACGTTGGCCTCGAAAAAAAGCATTTGTGGCCGAATCCTCGCTTGTTGGGAGGCCTTGAGATCTGGTCCAAAGTCTTTAGGGTGTCAAAATCCTTTGCGGTCTCCGGTGCGTCATCCACCGGTTTCCCAAAGAGGTTAGAATCCTCTATTGGTTTATTAATGAGTGACACCTTGGTTTCTGGCTTAAAACCAGAGTTGCAGAGCCAGACATGACGCTTTAGAAGTATCCCCTGGACTAAAGAACGACCAGCTGTTTCTGCAGCAGCAAGTGTGTTTTTAATGATGCTCTGGTTAACCAGAGTTCCTTCTGTTACAGTGGTTAACAAGTGAGTTCTTCAGGGCTCAGGGACCTAGAGGTCTTGGCGTACCTTTCCCCAACGGGCATCAGCATAACTTGCCAGAAAGGTATTATTGGCAATTCTGGTGGCAAAAGCTGCCGAGGCTGTAATTCTCTTAACCAGGGCGTAGAGTTTCTTTCCTTCCTTGTCCGGGGGTGCTTCGCTAGTTGATAGCGGAACCCCTGCCCTTTTCCTTGTGGTAGTTACCACCAAGGAATCTGGTATTGAGTTACCCTAAATGTATAATGGGTCCAAAAGGAGAGGGAGTAAACAAGTTTTTCAATTCTAGGGTTGACCCCTCTAACCAACGCAGGTGTAGACAGCAATGGGATGATTTGTCTCTTAACTTAGGCAAGGAGGCGAATGGTCTGGCTAGTGGGAGGTTTAATGATTTTCTACAAAATCAATATCGGGAGTAATTTCCCCAGTCTCAATTTCAAAGTGTGCTGCTGCTTTTCGTAATAGCGTGTTGAAAGTGTGTTGGTCATCTATAGGTGACGGGTTCCTGACCGGTGTGGTTTGAGGAGAGGAAAGGTTCAGGATCTCAGGGTCTGTATACGCTGTTGGGGACTGCTGTTAGGCAGAAACCTGTGCAGTTCCCTCTGGGGCCACTACAAAAGATTTAGGACTACAGGTGTTTGGCAGTAAACCCACTTGATTCACTTGGTAGCTGTGGCTGAGCAGTCAGACTTCCCTAAAGAAGAGTTAGGCAGTATACAGAGTATTCACAATAGGTCAAGAGAAAACAGTAGAACGAGTAAACACTGACCAGGGCTTGGTGTAAAAGATATATTTAATTAAAACCACCTCTAAAAAAAAAAAAAAAAAAAAAAAACACAGGCACTAATAGTAAGCAATTCAAAAACACGGTCACTAAAAGATACACTCCCTTAAAAGAATATTAGGCAAGTCTTAAGTAAAGCCCCACTTATTTCCAGACAGCGGTGAGCGCTTAACGTAGATGGCAATCTAATAATTCGGTTTAAAAGGGAGAGAAAAGCAGAGAACAAGTTGAAACAGATCCCAACACTTTTACCAGAACATAGCAAGAGGGGAAGGCAAAGTGAAACCGTGAAGTTAAAGTTCAAGAGGCCGGATCCGCTTTAAGAGGACACACAGTTGCAGTGCACAAAAGTCTTGTAAAGGTTCAAAAAGGAGTTGGACCAAAGAAAGGGACCAGTTAGAGGGTCAAGGCGGCCAGCCCAGTCCAGAAGGTTAAGGGGTTATTATTACCTTGTAGCAATCTTTAGAAAGGGAGGCCTGGCGGACACGGTACCTTAAAGTGGTGAGAACGCTCCAGCGGGGGCAGTTCCTGGCAGCGGGTGCAAGTCGGTGCTTCGTCCGGGGAAGAGAGGATCTCGTCATGGAGGAAGACGAGTGTTGCACTGCCAGGGAAGAAACCAGCCGCAGAGTTTCTCAGGTACAAGGAGCGGTCCGGTGATTCGCGGTTCAGTGACGAGTGGCTATCCGGCTGCCGGGGTGCTTGGCACGGGCAGTTCGACCACAAACCGGGCTGGGGTGCGAAGAAAGGGAAACTGGTTGTACCAGTTCTCCCCTTCTCAGTCAGGGGGAAGAAGCCTCTCCAGCCGGGAGATCTTCTGTCGTCGGGAAATGGCGAGTCGGTTCTGCAGGGCTCCACCGGTGGTGTCGTGGTAGGTCGGCTCAGCTTCTCCCTCGTCGGATTCTCAGGTCCTGTGGCGACTTCTGAAGTTCCAGTCCCCCAAAGCCCTGCTTTTATGCAGAAAACATTCACTCAGCCTAGCTGTCACTCCAACATGCTAAGTGGTGCGACCTGAGTTACCAAGGTAACTTGGTCCAGGGTGCCTAAACCCCCTCCCACACCCCCTGTGGTACCCAGACAGAGTGGCACCACTTGGAGGCTTCTGTGGAGAAGGCCGCCAAAAAGTGGAACAAAGGGCTCGACTTGGGTTGGAGTCACAGAAGAGAACACAAACGCCATTTTAGAATCTAGTCTTGGCAAAAATACCAACCAGCGAATTAATAATTAAATAAACCGGCGGTATGTTCGAGGCTATGAGAATTAAATAAAGTTGGTAGCCTCGAACAATGGGAAAATCCCATAGGAAAATATTAGCGGTCGAATATAAAAAGTAGTTTCCACTGCCACCAGCCAAAACTCGATCAGGGGGGACGGAGACATGCCCCCTTGACTAACAGACCCCAGGGCAATCGAATTGCCCTGACCAGTACGTCCACAATATGATGTTTTGTACTGGTTTCTGTTAATAATTTGGGACTAGTAAAGCCAATGGGGACTTACATGCCCTGGTTGACAGTCAGTCCCAGGGTATGGAGTCTATGGTGGGGTGTCGTTATGACACCCCTGTGTTACTGCACAGAGGGTGCTGTGTAACACACAGGAAAAACGCATTGGACCCTATGGAGGAAAGGACCCCATAACCCATAAAACACATTACCAGTCAAAGCAATACCATAAATCATGTCCAAGAATGGGAGAAAAAGAGTCTCACTCTTGGCAGGAGGAAAAAAAAACAACTCCAGAAATCCAGCAAAGCTGCTGGGGGACTCACTAGGTTAGGAAATTCAGCTTAAAGAGAGAATTCTCCCCAACACCTTCATCTGGGTCTTCTTCGAAGCCCTCCCCCACCTATGTCAGGGTTTTCTTCAAAACCTTCCTCTTCGAGGTTCGGTTGGTCTTCACTATTTAAGAACTCCTCATCCTCTTGGAAGTGAGTCTTCTTCAGTGAGGTCATAAGTATTAGTCTCCATTTGAAGGGGGTCAAATAGTCTAGTATATTTAGCCCTCGGGCCCTCATGAAGTACCTCCCTTGGCCTCTTGGGTGTTTTATGTTCAGGCGTGGACAAATCTATCCAGCTTGTCCATACATGATTGCAATCTGAAATGTCCACTGTGCTAACCCTGTAGCCGTCTAGATCTGTCCCATTGGAGGATAAAGTCCCTTTGCCTTCTGAGAAACCTTCTCGTAGGCTAGAGCCTTCCTTCGACGGCGGGAGCAGTTCCTGCCTCCCTTCCGGCCTGCTCGGCATCTCCCTGGCCTTGAGCGGGCTTCGGCGTATCACTCGCCATCTGTCTCTGGCTGTCAGTGGAAACTATATGAGACAAGCTCTCAACGGTTAATTTTTCCATCGAGGGTTTGTCTGGCGTCGTACTGGGCGGTGCTGAGTCTTTTTCGGCAACAGTCGCACTCTTACGAGGCGTGTCACCTGGCGTTTTTGGTGGTAGCGCCCTTTTCTGCAGGTATCCCAGTCGCTAGTCGCATCTCTGGTGGCGGGGAGGGCTTGCGACCCTTACGGCCGGTGGAGTATGCCAGTGGGCCTGGCGTCTATTGGCGCTAGGGCTTTATCTTAAACGAAGTGCCGTGGGTTGTGTGCTTATGTCAAGAGGTGGGCGGCCTATGCTAGGTCTAGAGCTCCCCCACCCCGCCGCCGCAGAGTGACGAGGACAGCGATAACCAGACCTCCGTTTGAGGTTGTAGACCTCTCTAAGGAGCGTACCCGCTCCTCAGCGTCTGGCCCCGACAAGTTCGGCTCACGCCCTACTTATGGGGATGAACACCCCGGCGACACTGACGAACACAAAACAAATGTGCTTATGTTTACGTCAATGTTTCATGCGCAGTGTCTTTTGGTTTCTGGGGCCTGTCGTGGGGCAATTCAGACCTCAAGTGCCCAGAGGACAGGGAATCTACAGATCTCCCCTAGACTCCTTATCTGGGCGTTTGGTCGATGGCGCAGACTCATTGCCCCGGAATGTGTGTTTAGTGGTGTGTGTGTGTAATGGAACTGCTCTTGCTGCCGGGTGTCATCCCCGTAACAGAGCTGCCGGCCTGTCTCAGGGTCGGGTCCTGCACTTGGGAACTGGGCTGTTCTGTCGCCCTTGCCGTCTGAAAAGACTGCAACGCTGCCATCACTGGAAGCTTCCTCCACATTAGAGGCCTTGGCCTGCATTGCGTTATTGGCCCAGCACTTGGTTCTGTGGTCTTTAGGAGTCTTTGGTTTAAACAGCTTGCAGGCTCGACATGACCCCCTTCCTCCCCCCTGGCTTTCTCTGTCGGGATTGACCGGGGCTTCTCCTGAAGCTTACCCGGGTTCTCCAACTTCCTTTTCAACGAGCCAGAGCGTTGGCTCATGGATGATGGCGTCCGTGACATCGTGCCCTGCCTGGCAGCCGAGGAGCCCAAACCAACGGCACTCCTGGTGCCTGTGGACTCAATGCTTTGCCTTTTGTTGGGCCCCTGTCGCCAGAGCGCCCTCAAACGTTTTTGCACGCACAGTCCTGCTCCACGTGCGACTTGTCGGTGTGTAGGCAGTAGAGGCACCAGGAGTGCGCATCCTCAAAGACGTTCTGCAGTCCACATCCTGGGAAGCTCCTAAACAGTTTGGATCCAGTAGGCGTCAAATCTCCTTTGTCCTGGACCAGGTCTGAATCGGGGTAGTCCTCAAAGGTCTTCCGGAATTCGCAGAGAAGTGTAATTTGTTGAAAATCCACCCTTGAGGGGGGTAGAAAATTCCAAAACGGGTCCCCATTGATTGCAAGAATTGGTGGAGCTTGAGGTTTGACTGAAAAAATAAGCGTAAACTCTTCGAAAAAACAATACGCAGTAAAAGCTCGAGAGCTACAGCACAAGGATTCCCAACATTTGAACATGTGGTAAAAATCTGAAGATGACTGCCAGAGGAGGGGTTTAGGTAGAGGGCATGGGCTAGGGCAATATGACCCAGAGACCAGTGATTGGTTAATCGAAAGTTCAAAAACAAAACTGAACGGATTCCCAACCTGACGGGGAATATTCATGAGCATGTGAATCCATGCCAGAACCCATGCTGGAGAAATGCATTGTACAATGACCGCCCCCACTCTCCCTACTGTAAGGGCCTATGCCCGGTGGGCCTTCCAAGGCTGAAAGGGTCAGTCAAATCTTGAATTCATCCGACAGCGCTGTCTTTTCCATTGCTTCAATGAAATGGTCGAAGTTGGAAGGAAAGGACAGAAAGAGTAAACCATTTTTAAACTTTTCATAAGCAAATGAGGTTATTCCGAAATTGAACTGTTCTTTTCCGCCATCGTGAGCAGACTCTTATTGCAATCTGAGGGACCTCAACAAGTGGAGGACCATGGGTACAGTGGACGTCACACTAGGGATAGTATTACTGGCATGCCCAGTCGACGTCCCTTTAAGTTTCAAAAACAACTAATAGGCCGCAGCTTAGACTAGATGTCAGCCTATGCATAGCATGTGATCCAAGCAGATTCCACAAGCCTCAGAAATATATATCATGCATTACTTACTGTAATAGCTTTTCTTATGGTTACATCTGCTTAGATTTACATGCTGTGCATATAGTCAGACATCTAGTGGTAATCGCGGAGTATTCCATCTAGTCTTTCGAGGATCAAAAAGGGACATCAACATGGGCGTGCTTGTAACACTATCCGTGATGTGTAGTGTACCCAAAATCCCTCATGCAGCGTGGTCCCTCTGGTTGTGTTTTTTCTGGCCCGAGGGAGCCTTAGGACTAACGTGACTGAGTACAGCTAGAGAGAATAGTAAGACATCCAGGTTCCTTCTACTCAGAGCAAGGAGGAAGGATGGGCACATGTGAATCTAAGCAGATACAACCATCAGAAATGCTATTACGGTAACTAATGCATGTCTTCTGTTGCTTGTGAATCTGCTTAGTCACATGCTGTGCATAGAGTAGCGAACAGTACCCAGAGTTGGCGGTGAGGTGTGAAGGAACAGTAGTAAAGAGATGTCTTGGCACTGCTTATCCCACCCGAGAATCAGACCTAGAGTGAGTATCCAGGCAGTAGTGTTTTGTAAAGGTGTGTACAGAACTCCAGGTTGCCGCTTTGCAAATGGACTCCAGAGGAACATTAGCAATGAATGCCCCAGTGCCCAGAGTAGTATGCTCTAGGCTTGAAGGGAAGATCTCTTGGCAAGCGTGTAGTACAGTGATGCATTTTACAATCATTTAGAGATAGCCGATTTAGAGTCGGGTCCCCCCTCTACCATCCGCCACTGAAACGAAAAACGGATTGGTCTTTTAGTGGTTTAGTCTTTTCCAGATAATATAGGACAGCCCTGCGCACAGAGTGTCTGAAGGCTTTTTTCCACCATGTTAGTGGTGTTCTGGAAGAAGGTGGGTAGTGATTGGTTCACATGGCACTGAAATGAATTCAGGAGCAAACCTAGGGTGAGCATCACAATTCACAAAGATGAGGTGGTTTTGTGCAAATAGGTCTTGAACTGAAAGGGCCTGACTGCCACTAGGAAGGCAGTCTTGTAAGCGGGTGCTTTAAGGCTAGCCTTGTGCATGGGTTCGTAAGGAGATCACATTAGTCAATACCACATTTAGGTCCCATCCGGGAGCTGGGTTTGAAATTGGGGGGGATGAAGTCTTAACCCCTTCCATAAATGCCTTGATCATGGGATCTTACACCCCGACTCTGGGATGTAGTATATGCTGAAAGTGCCCTCAGGGAAATAAAAACCAGTCCCAAGTCCAGTAGATGAGACTGTATAAAACAATGCGAGTTGGAGCACTATGGGATTGATGCTCTTAGAATGGCACCAGATAACGAAGCGTTTCCACTTACTGGAATAGTAATATCTGGTGTTCAGCCTTCTCTTTACTTTATGACTTCAGGAGCCAGGCCACCAAGTTAAGATTTTGCGGGCATGGATGGAGTGCACTCCCCATCTTGTGAGAGCTTGTTGTATGGGCAAGGCAGTTTCATCGGAGGAGAGATTTACATTGCAATCCGATGGAAGAACCAGGGTTGGCAGGCCCACATAAAGGCCACCAGAATCATTGTGACTGGCACCTGGTGCACCATCTTGCATGACCAGGTTATCCAGAGACCATTCCCAATGGATTGGTTGTGGGGGTACCGGGAGGCGTAATAGAGCGTTCTCCAGAGTTGTGAACAGGCTGATCTCTGGGAAGACCCGTTCTGCGAAGATGCCTTTGTGTAACTGCCATTCATACTCTGTAGGTAGAGCGAAGTCTCTGCTGAGCATGTCTGCCAGTAGATTGAGTTCCCCTGGAATGTGTTGGGACAGGAGGAACAATGTGTTTGAGAGCCTAGTCCCAAATGTTCTGAGACAGTTTGGATAGCCCTGGAGTATGTGTGCCCCCCCGGTTTGTTCAGGTAATACAAGGATGTGGTGCTGTCTTTCCCCCGTAGTTTTGTTTGGAAAGTTTTTAGGGCTTTGAACACTGCTAACAATTCCAACAGGTTTATGTGGTTGGACGCTACTGCTGGGGACCAAACGCTGTGAAGGTGGTGAGAGCTCCCCACCCCCCGCACCCTGTCAGATGAGTGTGGTGAGAGTGGCTTCTACTGTGGGGGTGGTGAAGGAATTCCCCTTCAAGAGGTTTTCCCTCAACCACCACTGTAGAGAGAATGAAGGCTGCCAAGACAACCACCAGATCGTCCCATTGTCCGCTGGCCTGACACCACTGACTGTTGAGCCACTCTTGCATGGGGCGCATGCGCAAATGTGCATGTGGGACCAAGTAAATGCAGGAGGCCATCATCCCCAACAGTCGCAAGGCTTTGCGTACATCACCTTGCGACTGGCTACATAGTGATGGATCTGGAACAGCAGGTTTTTAACCCTCTTGGAGAGGAAGACGAGAGTCTTCTGTCTGAATTAGAGCCCCCAGAAATGATTTAACTTGGCTGGGGTCGAGACTGGACTTCCTTCTCGTTTATAGAGGATCCTAGACTAAAGAGCAGATAGACCATCTTTTCGGTGTTTGATAGGCATGTTCCGTACAAATCCCCCATTATTAGCCAGTCTATGTAAGGATAGACTGGAATGGACTGTCTGCGCAGGTGAGCCGCTACTACCGTCAGCACCTTGTAAATACACTTGTGGCTGAGGCAATGCCAAAAGGGAAGGACCATGAAATGTTAGTGTTTGTCCTCCATCATGAACCTTGAGTATTTTATGTTCACTGGCAGCATTGAAATCTGAAAGTATGCAACTTTCATGTCCAATGTTGCATGTAATCCCTGCGTTAGTAGAGGGATTACCTCTTGCAGCGTTAACATTTGAACCTTTTGTGGTTTGACAAATTTGGTTGCTGGGTGCAAGACTAGCTCAGGGCGCATGGTGAGATCCTTTTTGGGGAAAAGTATGCTGAATAAATTCCCTTGTTCATCTGTAGAACTGGGACGACTTTGATCGAGCCCTTTTCTTGCAGGATCTCAACCTCTTGTAGGATTTTCAGATGTTCTGGCAATAAGCATCTGGACATTGGTGGCCGGTATCTAGGTGGTCGGCTGAACTAGATACAGTAACTGTCTGGAACACCCACTGGTCCATGGTAATTCCCTCCCATGCATGGAAGAATGAGGTTATCCGTCCCCACACTGGGGAGGCATGCGAGGGGACCCCGGATTTTAATTTGAGGCTGGCGAGCCGCTTCAGGTGGTGCTTGTACCCCTTCCTTTACCATGACGCGGACCTCTTAGCTGATACTGGCTAGTGGCAGCTTCCCCTTAGGACCCTCATGTATTTCCCGTTCTGTACTGATTGTGGGGGGAAATGTGGGAAAGATAGCCCGCGAAAGGGGCGTCGAGAGCTGCCCTAGCTGCTGATATGGCCTCTTCTCATTTAGTGAATTTCAGGTTTTCTGGTCCTTTTTGCAGTCTCTAAAGCCTCATCGACCACCTTTCCAAAGAGATTAGTTTCTTCTACCGGCTTGTTAAAAGGGAGGGGAATGCCAGAGTTTCAGGTTTCAATTCCAAAATACCTTGGCCCGGTGTACGACCCGCCGTCTCTGCGGAATAGAGTGTTCAAGAATGTTTTGATTAACCTGCCTCCCCTCAGACAACCCCCAGCAGGCGTGATCGTGTTGGCTCTGGGACTTCCTGCAGGCCCTCCTGGAGCAAATTCCACTGGATGTCACTGGAACTAGCCAGCTATGTGGTGTTAGCTATCCTGATGAATTAAGCTGCTGATGTAATGTGCTTCCCCAGGGCATACAACTACTTGCAATCCTTGTCCAGCGGTGTCTCGGCCATAGACAAGGGTACTCCTCTCTTCCTAGTTGTCACCACTAGGTTATCGGGAGTGGCATGTCCCTGGATATATAACAGGTCTATAGGAGAGAGGAGGAAGATTTTTGACTCAAGGATTTACCACTCGTTTGCGATGGAGTCAGAGGGGGTGATGCAACGTTTGGAGTTTAACAGAGGTATCGACTGGAGGGTGGTTTTTCTTTCAAGATATCCTCTACAAAGACGGTGTCTTGTACCGTCTGAGTGACAATCTGAAAGTGTTCAGCTGCTTTAAGGATAGCATTGAATGCCATCTGATCATTGATGGGAGAGGCTGGTCTTATAGGGAGGGAGGACCTATGCACAGTGTCTGGATCAAGGGTAGACTACTAACAGCCATGGTGCCTCAGCCACAGGTTGTTCATCACCTCAATTTGGGGAATGGTCTATAGTCTCAAAGGGATCCTCTCCCTGATCATAGGGGTCCTGAGGGGTCTCTAACTCCATTCGAGGAAACACTTCTTCATGAGGGGTGTGACTGAAGCTTTTTTGAAGTTTGGACATAGCAGGGTAGTAGTCTTCCTCTCTTGGCCTTTCAGGGTGATACATTTTTCAGAAAAATCCACTGAGAGTTTATTCATGCATCCCTCAAACCTGTCTCTGGTCCATAAGGATGAGGCAGAGTAGTCTGGAGGGGGTGGGGGGGATTATCTCTGGTGTATCGAGGAAAGATTTCAATGGGCCTAACTGCTCCGTCATTTTCTGCATCACTGAAACCTTTGGCGTTTCAGCGCTCTGAGGTTTGGTGCGGACACCCTTCTGACTTGTGCCCGGATGCATGCCACCTAGACCATCTTTTCCCTGCCTGCAACTATCGGTGGGTTTGCGTCAAGTGTCAGCATACCCGTTGGTGTCTGGCCAACCGGACAAGTCAGTCGAGGAGGCTCAGCGTGGTGGGTGCTTTGCTTTATGTTGTGTGTCCTTGTTGCTGAAGTGTACACTCCCCACAGCAGAACCAGTGGCCTGCCTCCATGCCGGGACGAACACCTCGGAGCTTGGCTGTTCCGAAGATCAGTGAAAGGTCTCTGCGTCAGAGCCACAGCGGTTGGTTACTTAGTCACTCGAGGCGGGGGAGCTACTCTCGGCTTGCTGCATAGCATAGACCACCCACTGTTTTACTAGTCATTATTTTATGATGTTCAGATGAAAAAGCTGGCAGGACCAACATGACTGCTAGATATGATCGAGGAAGATACTTAACACCTCTGGTGTGCATCTTTCCATGGGTATTTGCTGTTGCAAGAATGGCAACATTTAAAGAGTCCTGTCCATAGCTCAGGTTACTAGCAACAGCAAAACCAGAAGGGAAAAGATAAGAAATGCATTCTTGAACAGAAACAGAACCCCCGGGCCCGACTCTTCCTCTGTAGGCCTGGCCAGAGGGACGAGGCCACGCAGTTGTCAACCAGAGCATCGCCGCCAACATCTGCAATCGTCTTCTGCGTTGGTTTAGAGGGTGTGGTCGGTGAAGAATTGACAAATATTAAAATTGCCAGAGGCCGTGGACTAAAGACGACAAGCTAGCGGAGTGGGAAAAAAATCTGAGAGACCTAGACGCGCGAGGAATTTCGGATACGGATAGCAAGATTGTATGCTGTACCCTTTGGGTGCACTACAACTCTGACCTCCTGGCAATAGGAACCAAACCTTTGGTATAAGTCTGTACTACACAGATTGGTAGTGTGTAGAGTAGACAGGCTGATCTCAAGAGGGGTCAATGTGAGCTGTAGGGAAGTTAGAGATTCACAGGGAAAAGTATTAAAAATAAACAGACAAGGTTTCTTGATTAAACAATTAATTTAACAGTCATTTGGCAAAAGCCTTCAGATGGGAGCAATATGAAGCAACAAAAATATACTTCAAAATACATACTTTGTTTCCTAAATCAGCAAATACCCATTTGGGATGGCCCACAGACACTACCTACAACCTCAGGTGACTTCAAAAGCTAGGGTGTTGTGGACATTAATATATCACTGTTGCATTTAGAATATTGAGAGGCGTGTCAAACAAGGTTTCAGAATAAGACAAGTGTTCACACAATTATTCTTAATCAGGTAAGTACTTAAAAATAAAAATCAATGCAAAGTCAGTTAACTCTTTCCTAGAAGGAAGGCAAAAAACACATAAGCAGAGGAGAGAAGAGTCATTCAGGGAGCCAGGCCAGCCAATATAAAGTTAGCAAAAGTCAAGGTGAACTGAATCACTTCTTGCAGGCGAGTAAAAGTCTTGCACAATGTAGAAATCTTTGTAGCAAGAGTAGACTCAGATGTCGGGCCACAAGCCGTTAGGCCTGTGAGTAGTAAAAGATACAAGCAACTCTACAGGAGCTTGCAAGACCAATCTCAAATGAGAACAAGCAAGGTGAAACGAGAGGTAAGTTGTCTTAGACTGTAAAATACCTTTAGGTTGAAAAAAGTGAAGCAGATGGCTTCTGTGCAGCTCTGCAGATACTGGTGTTCCTGGGCCTCAGTCGTGGGGACAAGAGGACGTCTGCAGACTCCTGACCTGCAATAGGACAGTCACTGACCGCAACAGGCAATCTTCAAACAAGTGGCACTTCAGTGTTTCAGCTCCTCCAGTCTAACGCAAATAGCAACAGTGGTTCCTGGCTGTCAATATGGGCTTTCTTTGCATCCGAGGTACAGCACTCTGTTGAGGTGGCTCAGGCTCGGTCAGTCCTCTGGACTCCCAGGAAGCAGGGTGTTCCTGGAGCTCTTTTCCAGCTTAAAAGCAACGCTGGTGTTCCTCTCCCTTGCTATTCGGTTCCAGCAGCAACTGCAGTGGGAATTCAACCAGTTTAGAGAGGATGTCCAGGTGGCTGGCTTTGGAGTTGATTGGTCCCACCAACTCAAGGGGGGGGGGGGGGGGGGAAGAGGGTGGTCCTTGCAGCGCTTCTCTAGTCGAGAAATTCAGAGCTTTAGCACAGCAGCAGGGCTTCACTTGGCCAACCAAATGTCCAGGAATTGCCGCAGGCATCTCTTCCAAGTTCTTCTTTGGACTCCTTCATCCAGTGGTCGACTGCCTTCCAAGCCAAAAAGCCTCACCTTTTATGCAGGTTTCTCCCATTCATTCCAGCCTTGCTGTTAGTCCTTGCCAGCCAGCTGGCCAATCACCCAAGACTGCATTCCTCTCTCCTAGCAGACTAAGGCCAGTGAGTTTTGGGCACCTCCCTCGCTTCCTGCCTCTGCCAGACGCCCTGGAGCCAGTGGCGGGTTTCACTTGTGAACCCTGCCAAAGACAAACACTAACAAAGGGATAAAACTTGGTTTGGCGCGCAGAATAAATCTCAAGGACCTTCCCACAAAGAAATGGCGAAAAAAGAAGACTGGGGCCATTTTCACAAAAATGGCACCCTTGGGCGCTTTACTGCAGCTGCGAACGCAGCCCGCCGTAAAAGCATACCACGGTAGTTAAAAGTAAACCACTGCCACCAGCCATATCGAGGAAAGAGTAACAAAAAATGTTACATGAGACGCTAGTACTAAGTAACCCCTCCAGCAACCTATTAGATGGTGTGTGCTGGGTCTAGAAAGTTACAAATCCAAGTAAAGTCAATTTCACTTAAATGCTCTTGGAAACAGTTTATAGTTTAGAGAAGGTATTTAAACCTTTGAGAAATCTGGAAGCCTTCCCTATGCCACTGCACTGAAGGTGCAGTGTGGCAATTTAAAAGATGCCTATGGAGTTTGTTAAGACTACACAACCAAAAGAAACAAGTGTTCAAAATCACATTAAAATACAAGAGTGGGGGGAAAAAGGGTCACTCCAGGTTAAAAATTAAAAGGCCTAAAATCCAGCAAAGTTGCTGGGAGTCTCCAAGGTGAAGGTAATTGACACATTCTTTTTACCTGGAGAGAGCGACAGCCTTTTCCCCCCCCACTCATGTATTTTGATGTGCGTTTCTCTTTTGTTCTTCGATTATGGAGTTTTAGACTACTCCATAGGCATCTTTTCATGTGTGTCACACAGGACCCTCAGTGCAGTCAGTGGCACAGGGAAGCCTTTTAGGCTTTCAAGGTTTTTCATGCCTTCTCTGGGTTAAACTGTTTCCCAGAGAAACTCGTAAAGTTAAATTGACTTTCCTAGTCTTTTCAAATTCCTAGACCAAGCACACCCCATCTTACTATAGAGTGCTGAGGAGTTACCTAGTTTCCCCCCCCCTTCCATGTCAAGATACTCGTGTAGCAGTCAAATGCTACCCTTTTCTATACAACTACCTACCATGATTTTTCCCCAACCACAAACACCAGTAGCGTTAAATCGCGGCAGCCATGTTTTCCAAAATGGCGTCCAAGCCACGTTTGTTTAACCAGGTCCCGGTCTTTGCCATTTCTTTATGGAAAGGTCCTTCTAGAGTTTCTCTGCACGCCAAACCAGGTTTGGTCCCTTGGTTTCATCGCCTTTGGCGGGCTTCAGGACTGAAGACTGCCTCTGGCGCCAGAGTGTCTGGGGTGGGCAGGAAGTTAGGGAGGTGCCCGAAACTTCCTTTGCTTAGTCTCCTAGGAGACCCAAAAGCACACTGGCATGAATGGCTGGCCGAGTGGCAGCTAGGCTGGAATGATTTAGAGGAAACTGGTAAAAGGTGAGTCTCTTGGCTTGGAAGGCAGAGTCGACCACTGGAACAAAAGAACCGAAGATGAGCTGGAAGAGGGTGACTGCTGCATCTCCTGGATTGTTGGTTTGCCCGGTGAAGCCCTGCTGCAGGTCCGAATCGCGAAGTTAATCTCGACAGAGAAGCCCTTCAAGGACGACTTCTCCCTTTGAGTTGGTGGGACCAATCAACCCGTAAGCCACCTGGATACCATTTTTGGGGCTGGTTGCATTTTCCTCAGAGTGCTGCAGGAAACCGAATAACCAGGAAGGCGGCCATTAGTTCCGTGTGCTTGACTACAGCTACCAGAATCGAAGATTTGCCAAGTGCCAGCTTTGACCAGTCCCAGTGCAGGAATCCTCTGACATCCTCCCTCTTGTCCCCACGACTGAGGCTCAGGAACAGCGAGATCTGCAGGAACTGCCAGAAACAGATGTCTTCAGCTGCATCTATTTCTTCATTGTAAGGTACTGTGAAAACCCGACGAGAGAACTTGCATCACACTGCGAAAGTGCTTGAAACGGACAACTTGCTCGCCTAGTCAGCTTGTGACCCAACATATGAATCTCTCTTTTACGAACTACTTCACAGAACTTTGGCAAAGACTTTTCCGTTTAACAACCAGAACTGCTTTATCCTATACAAGACATTAGCCCATTGACTTTGGCCTAACCTATTGCATTGGATCCACTTCTCTGGTGAACTCAACTATTTGCACTAAGAGTAACTGTAAAAATGTGTTTTATTAACTTACGCCTTTTTGCTCCTACTTCAATGTACTCAGAATGCAATTTTGCTCCTCCTTCAAAACACTTTAAATGCCTCAGAGCTGTACCGTGTAAAGTACTGAAGTATATTTTTGTGTAACAGTGCCACCTTCTAGTGAAGGATTTATAACTGACTGTTGAATAAATTAGTGTTTAACCAAGAAACCTTGAGTGTAAGTTTAAATACGTGATTGTAGACCTATGTGTAACATCCTTACAGCTCACATTCCCTCTTGAGATCAGCCTGGCTGCTCCGCTCCCAAAAACTAGTACAGACTAATACGAAAGGTTGGTTTTGCTTACACTTATAGTCATAGTTGTGTGTAGTGGTCCCAAAGGGTACTGCATACAAACTCTGCCCAACACGGTCGAGTGCTCCGACCACACTGGTGCATTTGTAATGTGGCACACTCCCTCTGAGTCCATCCATTATTTATCAGCCGTCTCCCTGTGGGTCAAATTCTAGACAAGACCAGCCCTTGAACCATGTAGGGATGTACTGGTACACATTATGTCCCTGGAAGGTGCAAGCAAATTTAAATGGCTTATCCACATTGAAAGAGTATTGTTCTACCTGAAAACAGGCGAGTTTTGAAATAAGACCAGCATGCTCAGTAATTTGAGCTGGAATCAAATGAAGCCCATAATTTAATTTGATTTAGTCTAACTACTTTACACATATTATACATAGATTCCACAAAAGATAAAATATAAATCAAAATAAACAGCAATATCAATATGTATACCTCTTCATATAGATATAATTAAACAAAATACATTACTATTTAATATCAACAGTTAAAAGAAATTAAAAGAAGGTGTAGCCTATGAAAGTTATACTAGTAGTCAGATCAAATTATCTTCAATCACAATACGTATATATGCTTTTATAAATTATTTTTATCACACGTTATAGCACAGGGCCCAGTCTAGTTTCATTCCTTGTCCATATATTATATAAGGCCACTAATAGGCTCATATTCCCACAGTTGATGCAGTATTGCCAAAAAGACAACTCGCCAATGTTTCCTAAATTGTGCACATATTTAGCTAAAGTTGCCTGAATCGGTTTTGTCATGGCGTGACATTGAGTTAAAGGTCTAGCTGTCTCCAGGGTTTCAGCATGATTACACAGACGGCAAATTCTATCTTCTATGGGAGTTTTTGCTGTACACCCCAAGTTCATCCTGGTAGGAAGTTCTAATCTTAGCAAGAAAATGAATCGCCTGAGGCTTGTGGCTGGGCAGAGATTTAAGCAAGCCTGAGGCTTCATAAAGTCATAGTGTCTATGATGAACAAACTGATATTTCTTTAATTTACTCAGATGGCCATAATTTTCTAACCAATCCCATAAGGCAACTCATAGAGCACATTTTGTACTGCTTTCGAATTACCAATTCTTCTATGATTCCATCCCATCTCTTTAAGATATTTAATCATCGGCTTGTATAATGAGCTAATAGCACTACTTTTGCCTAATTCCTGTCGGACAGTTAATAATGGATTAGTGGAGCCGCCAATCATCCTCAGGAAAAGATCGGCTCTTTTAGAACAGTGGCTTTTAGAGAGTAGTCCAAGTTCTAATCTCATTAGGGCCATTGGGACTCCAGGAGGTAGCCCCAATATCCGGCGGCACAATTTTCCTTCAATCACTTGGAGCCAGGTCTATGGCCAAAGTGCCTCTAGGCCGTACGTGATCATTGGGGTAAGCACTTGGATGTATAAATGCCTCGTGGCCCACATTGTAAACCCCCCTGCTTATATGAAAAGCTAGCAATGAGGGCAGACACTTGGGTGGCTTTTATAATATGTGCTTGTTTGCATGCATGCATTAGTCTCCGTATGGTTCATATTCAATCCCCAGATATCGATAGCATGGCGTATATGCTATACTCATTCTCCACCATGAGGTTAATCCTGCTGGCTCTTTTGAGTGTATCTGATAACCATGGTTTTGTCAAGGTTAATAGTCAACCCATTAACTTTGGCATACTCCCACAAAGCAGTTGCAGATCTTCTAAGGCCACTTATGGTGTTATCCAAAAGTACCAAATAGTCTGCGTAAATTAATACAGCACAATGGGAATCTCCAATTTTGGGGGGGCAGTTAACAGCCTCAATTACTACTGGTATGTCATGCACATATAGGTTATAAACCAGTGGTGCAGTGACACCCTTGTTTGACTCCCCTGTTCTGATGCACCATGCTGGTCAGATGCCCTTCCTGATCTTATTTGAGCCTGACCGTTTTATTATGGTGAAGGAGTCTAAGATAATATAGTATCCCCTTTGGGCACCCAATGGTATCCAATTTGAGCCAAAGCCTATCTCTAGGGATCGAATCGAACGCCGCCTTAAAATCAATATACAACGCCCATTATAGCAAGATTACGGGTCGTGGAATATTCTCGCCTAAATCCACTCTGAAATTCACACAGAATGTTGGCGGTGTCTACCCATTTTTGCAATTCACTCAATAGTAAAGATGCAAGGATTTTTCCTGCAGCATCTAGCATAGATCGAAGTCTATAATTGTTAGGATTTAATCCATTTCCCTTTTTAAAAACGGGGACGAGTATTGCAGATTGCCAGGAATGGGGGAATTGTTCCATATTCCAAAATCTTTTCGAATGGAATGGCTAGTAAGCTGGACCAAAATTCCAGATAGCTCTTACTGACAGCCTTAGACAGACCGTTTGGGCCAGGTGCTCTTGAGGATTTTAGATCTTTAATTTTGGCCAATATCGCCCCGGAGAAACATCAAAAGGGCAATATATCGGAACTTCATTACTTCTGTCATTCTTATCGGGCACTAGAGAAGAGTTGCGTTCCTTAAAGTGCTTTTCCCATGCTGCTCTACTTATGGGTTTGTCTAATGAGCTTTTACTTTTGCCCCTCGCCTCATTTAAAAGTGTCCAAATACTTTGTGGATTTGGCAAGCAAATAGTATAGACTAATTGCTGATGGGCTCGGATTCTTGCCGCCCTTTTGATGTTCTTAATAGTGGTGCTATATATATTTTTTATTTTCCTTGCCAGTGTGTCATATTGTGGCATGGTCAGATTCTGGACCTTAATTTTACGAAGGCTGGCTCCAAGACCCCTCTTGGCATCTCTAATCTCACTACTAAATGGCTGCACGTTTCCGTTCCCTCTTGTCATGGGTCCTCTAATAGATGTGGCATGTTTAATAGAAAAGGCCGAAACCCATTCCTCAATAGAATTAGACATGGCCTGAAAATCAGGTAGACTGCAAGTGGGATTTAGTAAGGATTTCGTGGCCCGGCTGATGTTGTCTGACCAGCTAATTCTGGTCCCTCCCTGGTTTACCTTAATTGTACCCATATTACACTGAACACAATTGTCCCACACATTGTTGAAAGTGCATCTGAGAAAAGCATGATCGCTCCAATTACTCATAATCACTTCCATATCGGCAGCTAGGTGTAGCATTATAGGGCACAAAGATATAATCCAATGTACTAAATGTTGTGCCGTTAGACCATGTCTGTTTACCCGGACAATCTCCGGACGTGCGGCCATTAATCATTTCTAGCTCCCAACCATCAAACAATCGTAACCATCCCGGCCCCTCCATATCTTGTTTACTGTGCATCATAGTACATTTGTCTTTCAGCTTGGGATTAAAAGAAGAAAGGCTTGTTCCTATCATATGGCAGTTAAAGTCCCCCAGCACAACCACTGCAGAATTCTCAGAACTTATCGACCATGATGTCATTAACTCCTGTAGTGCCTCTTTGTATCGATTCCCTTTTTACTGCTCTGGGTGGGTTATACAGATTTATGAGGAGGAGCCTTTGACTAACTTCTTGACCCAATACCACTTCCACTGCAATGTTGTTCTCACGGCAACTATTGACCCGTCTAGAGGACAGAAAATTCCTCACCCCGATAAGTAGGCCACCTAAAGGACGACCTTTTCCTCTAGTGGCGAAAGCTTGGTGCACCACATATCCATCAAAGACCGGTGGGTCTGTTGCCCATGTTTCTTGCAGACAGAAGCAGCTGCGATTGGCCAGAACTGAGGTCGATTCCTCGGTTCTTAGATGGGAATGGCCTCTACAATTCCATGTGAGGATGGTAAAATCTCAATTGTTGGATATCGCACCCGGAAGAGAGTCCAACAGCCACTTCAGAGTTTGCTGTATTTCAACGATGTCCACTTGCTTCCCTTCGATATTAAAAGAGGATAGTAAGGGTTTGAGTGGAGTGTTCAATTCTTCTGGTATTGCATTGGGACCGACCTCGTTCAAATCAATATCCACAAGCCTCAGATCCTCTTTGTATTTTCTGATGATCTTGGCAGTTATGAAAATTTACAATGTAGAGCGGAAACATTCGGGTTTGGACCCTTCAGTGGCTCAATAAATAAAGTCGTCAGACGTAAGGACCTGTAATTCTGGGACCGAATTGAGCCTCACCAGTAGCTCAGATGGAGCCAACCATTTGTTTTTGCCGCTCTGATACAGATTTTTTATGAGGCACACACGGTGCCCATAGTAAAACGGCTACTGACACGCTCATTTTCGAGGCGTCAAAGTTAAGGTTGGGGACTGCCTATTTATCTCAGGCATGCTTTAAAATCCTATCCAGATCAGGCCTGCCATTTCAAGATCACTACATCGGAGGTTAAAATTAGGTATATCCCCACCCTCCCAAATCAGTGCTTTTTCCGCCAAATGGATTCCCTGTGTGGTGCCCCCCGGAGAAGTCAATTTCACATTTAATTTTGCAAAACATTCTAGTGGCCATGGTCTGTATACTTTGCGCCCTGCTGGCCGCCTCCTTGCACACATTGTCAAACTTGCCATTTGTCGGCACATACGTGTACCACATAGCTTTACTTACAAGACTCTCATGCACCACTCTTGCATGCTTTCCCCCACACTGACCCACAGCACCACAGCACTGTGACCACCTACCCGCACCTCACACCTACTTCTAACATGACTAACCATCTCACAGACTACCCATCCAATCCGTAGCTCAATGCACCCGCCTTGTGGCTTCAACATTTTACTACCAAACCTACTCCCAATCAACCATGCTCAATCCAATTTAGGAATTCTAGACTCAGATCCAGATTGCCTCACATACCGTGTGCTCAGCGCACCACACATCGCCACTGCACCATCAGCCTGACCCCTACTACGCAGGTCCCACCAGACCACCCCCCCCAACAAAGAATTAAAGGGAGCCCTCATCAATGCCAGATCCTTAACGGCCCATGCCCTTGACATTACAGACCTCATCACTGCCCAAAACCTTGACTTCATTGCCATCTCGGAAACCTGGTTACATGCTGCCTCAGGCCCGCTCCTGGCCCTTGCCATTCCAGATGATACTCATCAGAAATGACCGCCAATCCTACCTCACCAAAGGTGGCGGCGTGGCATTTATACATAGGGATAACATGAACATGAGACTCAACACTCAACACTCAACACTCAACACTCAACACTCAACACTCAACACTCAACACTCAACACTCAACACTCAACACTCAACACTCAACACTCAACACTCAACACTCAACACTCAACACTCAACACTCAACACTCAACACTCAACACTCAACACTCAACACTCAACACTCAACACTCAACACTCAACACAGCTTGGCTGAATCCCTATCGGTCAAACCTCATCACCGACCAACACCGCATCACTGCGCCTCATCTACAGACCACCAGGACCCCTTACACCCTTCTCTGAGGCCATCATAATCATCCTTACCGACAACACCAAACCTAGTGCTGTTATTGGGTGACCTTAATCTAGGTCTATCAGATCCTAAGGATCTCCAGGCCCCCCCGAAGTTACGAGTAATCTCAAATCTAGGTTCCTCGCATCGCAGCCTAGAAACAACTCACAAGGGCAGAACGCTCGACTGGATTGCAGACTTAAATTGCAATACATCAATAAGCTCCAATTCTGCATGTGCCTGGTCTGACCACCATATCATCATCTTTCACATACTGGCTAACAACCCATGCCCTAAACCCAACATAGCACACCCCCCCCATTCCCACAAGAAACAAAAAGGACACCACTAGGGACAAACTACTCCCCCTCATCTTACTAATTCTCAACAACTGTGCCTCAAACCACAACGACCCTACAGTCCTAGTGGACACCTTCAATCAAACCTTGCTCAAAGCCATCAATATAGCTCCCCTCAAACTACAGAAAGCTCAACGAGCTCACTTGAATTCATGGTTTACACCACAATTGAGAGCATTACGCAAAGAAAAACGTACGGCTGAATCTACGGAAAAGTCTCCCAAGCGTGACTAATAAAGATAACCTCTTTATCACATCCCTTAGCTACAAGTAAGCGATTGTACAACAAGCAAAAAAAGACTTGCAACTTATGCATCTCGCAAGCAGAATCCAACACGAAGGAGCCATTTAAAATTCTTAACTAGAACCCCCTTCGCCCATCTGACACATGTAGCAAAGATAGTACATACTGCAACAATATTCAAAATGCCCTCCTCACTAAAATAACCACCCTACAATCCAAAATCAATGCTAAACAAAATTGCCTCCTTACCTCCTCTCAAACCAAACTACCAGCAGCCAAGTTGGCCACCCCTTCCTTTACTCATACCCCATTCAGCTTTGTACCCCCTCACCATCCCAGAGGTCAAAATAATTAGTAAGCTAAAACCCTCAAACTGCCTAGGTGACTCCTGCCCTGCACCAATCATTAAGGAATCGGCACACAACCTTGCCCCTTTCATCACTTCCTTTATCAACTCTTCCTTCCACAGTGGCATCGTCCCTGACAATCTCAAGGACTCTGGGGTCATCCCCTGCTGAAAAAACCTACTCTGGACCCTTCGATACCTTCCAACTACAGACCCATCACCATGGTCCCGTTCCTTCTAAAAACACTTGACAGAGCAGCCTACCTACAGATCCAGAAGTACCTGGAAACTAACAATTCACTTGGTACGAGACAATCTGGCTTTAGACCAAAGGATGGGACAGAAATTGCCCTACTAGATCTCAAAACCCAAATTGAGGATAAAAGACAACGGCAAACTGGCCCTCCTACTACTTGACCTCTCAGCAGCTTTCAATTTGGTCAACCACCAGATCCTCTGCCATCACTTGAAATCAGCTGCCCACTTTTCTGAAAAAGCTACCAATTGGATCACCTTTTTGGATAACAGACACATGAGCTGTCTCACCAACCTCTTTGGCTGACCCAACTCTGGTCCCCTGCGGAGTGCCACAGGGGTCTTGTGTATCACCTACACTTTACAATGTATTTACCAAACCTCTGTTTGACGTGCTTGATTGTCTGGGTGTTACCTACACCAACTATGCGGATGACACCCAGATACTCATTCCCATCACTGGTGATTACATGGCCAACTAAAGCCCTAAATGACATCTACCAAGTCATCCAAGCCTGGATGGCCCAACACGAGCTCTGTCTCAACGACAAGACAGAGCTCATTCCGGGCACCCAACAAAGACTTAAACTAGCCCATCTTTCAGCACCTTCAATATTGATGGCCATTCCATTGAAGTGTCCAAAGATACTAAAACTCTGGGAATCTCGATTCCACACTTTCACTCAGACAAACCAATGCGGTTGTCGCGGCCTCTGCTTACACATGTAAGCAGATCACAGCTTGCCGCCCATTCCTCTCCACACAGAATTGCATTACGTTAGCCAGGACACTGGTTATGTCCAAACTTGATTATTGAAATGCACTGTATCAAGGGACCAACCAACGTAACCTCAAACTCCAGGTCATTCAAAATGACCTTAGAGCGGCCCTTAACATCCCCAGATCTGCACACATCTCTGAAACAAGGAAGAGTCTACATTGGCTTCCAGTGGCCCAAAGGATATCACTGAAATCCCTGGCCCTTACACAAATGTGTAAACAATCAGCGCCCCCCCACCACCCATCTACCTATCCTCTCGGTTCTCACAGTACATACCAACACGATCTCTCAGATCTACCCCCCAAGCACATTGTCGGACCATCCCTAGATACAAACTTCAGAAAGCCGGAGGTGTTAGCTTCCCAGTTCTAGCCGCTAAACTTTGGAACTCTGCCACTCAACATCAGATCTTTACCCTCGACAACATTGAACTGTTAACTAGTATCCTTTTTGATATGGTTTTTAGTGTAATGTCATCCAATTTGTTTTATGGGCAACTACCTCTTATTTTAATTGTTTGACCAATGTTTGTGCAAATTACCCATTGTGCCCCTTGTGTTTTGGTCATATTGCACAAACCACCAGGGTGCATCTCTGTATTATGTATATTTGGCATGCAGCCTTAGACGTGTCATGCTGCCTTGTTCTCAATTAAATTGTGCAAAACTTGCATATTAAGTGCGCAGAGTGAAAGCAAACAACCCCTTTTTGTATCGCTAAGAGTCCTTAACCACCCGATGTTAGGGAGAATTTTCAGAAATGTGCCAATTCCCTTCCGCTGGACTTTAATTTCTAACCTGGAGAGCGCGAGACCCTTTCCCCCACTTTCTCGTATTTCTAACACTCTTTGAACTGTTAAGTATGCGCCACAGCATCATCTTTACATTGTGACACAGTACCCTTAATGCAGTGACACAGGGAAGTCTTTCAGAGTTCCCAAATAAATACCTTCTCTTGGTGAAACTACGGTTTACAAGAGCACTGAAGGGAAATTGACTTTCCTAACATTTGTAACTTTCTAGACAGCACACTAGCTTCCAATACAGTGCTGGAGGGGTTACTTAGTATCCACTTTGTCTAGTTTCCCCATGTAACATTTTTACGTTACCCTTTCCTTGATTAATGGCTGGTGGCAGTAGTTTACATTTAAATACTGTGGTGTGCCTTTACTGCCGGCTGCAT
Organism: Ambystoma mexicanum; assembly: GCF_040938575.1. Taxonomy (NCBI): domain Eukaryota; kingdom Metazoa; phylum Chordata; class Amphibia; order Caudata; family Ambystomatidae; genus Ambystoma; species Ambystoma mexicanum. The sequence continues at coordinate 1,551,527,759 of NC_090932.1, forward strand.
TCGCAGCTGCAGTAAAGCAACCAAGAGAGCCATTTTTGTCAAAACGGCCCCAGTCTATCTTCGCCATTTTTGGGGAAAGGTCCCTGAGATTTACTCTGCGTGCCAAACCAGGTCTGGTCCCTTTGTTAGTTTTGTCTTTGGCGGGATTCACGAGTGACGCCTGTATCTGGCTCCAGGGTGTCTGGTGGGGGCAGGAAGTGAGGGAGGTGTCCAAAACTTAGTCTCCTAGGAGATAGAAATGCACCCTTAGGTGATTGGCCGGCTGGCTGTCCAGCAAGGACAGCCACCATGCTGGGTGACTGACAGCTAGTCTGGAATGACGGAGAAACCTACATAAAAAGGCAAGGCTTTTTGGCTTGGAAGGCAGAGTCGACCACTGGACAAAGGACGCCTATGCCAACTCCTGGACCGTTGGTTTGCCCAGTGAAGCCCTGCTGCTGTGCTGAAGCTCCAAATTTGTAGTGACAGAAGACCCTGCAAGGACCACTTCTCCCTTTGAGTTGGTGGGACCAATCAACTCCAAAGTAAGCCACCTGGACATCCTCTCAACGCTACCAACCTGTGTAATACAGAAGTACACCAAAGGTTGGGCTCGTATTGCCAGGTGGTCAGGGTTGTTGTAGTGCACTCAAAGGGTACTGCATACAATCTTGCCTAACAACCCCTCTAATGTTTATGTTCAAGAAGCTGGTTATACAAAGTCAGTTAAACTTAACAAGTTGGTGCCTCAACTCCAGAGTTAAAGATTAAAACCCTGAATTTTCATAATTCTGCCATCATGAGAAATCCTCAAAATTAGAGCCTTGTTACACAAGCTCCCCTTGCTCTAATAACTCAAGACAGTCTGACTTAATTGAAAATGTAGAACAGCCTAATGTTATACATTCTACTGACTTCAGTTCCCATAATGCTAAAAGTACTAGGAAGGAGCTCGGAGGTAATGAGAACTCAAAATGGCAACCATTTAAAGGGGAGGTCTAATGATCAATTAAAGCACCCGAGCGGTTTATTTAGAACCCAAGATTAGGCCCAGCTGGAGAAAGAGTATAAAGCTGGAGCAGAGGTTAATGGCTGTGCAGAAGGTGTAGTTGGGAACGCTACAACAATCCGATGTGCAGAGGCATCCACAGAGCTGTCCACTAGCAGGAATTCTCACCACCCCTCACCCCCGCTGCCCCAAACCAGAGGTGAAAGCCAGAAGGACAGGAGCATACTACAAGGAAGCCCTGCAAATTAGGAGACGTGCTTCCAGTGCATGGCAGACACGGAAGACTAGAACAGTCATTGCTCCCGGAGACCGCTGTGTAACTTAATGAAGGCTCTCAGAGGTAGGAGAAGGAGAAAAATGCAGAAGCACAGCCGTGAAGCCAGGCAGCCAGCAGGAGCCTCTGCCGAGGACCAGCGAGTTCTTTGAAGATACACGAGGCGTGCTGGGTTCTCGAAGCAAACATGTTTGCGGAAAAAGCAGAACTGAGGCTACAGGCGCCGTGCATCCTATTTATAACATCCGGTGAAGTCACCCTCTACGGAGGCCTTCGAGGGACATAGACCTGACGCCATCGAGACAGGACGCACTCTGCCGAAAAAAATTCCGAAGCAGCACAGCTGTAGACATTACATGTCAAAGATGTGGAATAAGTTGAACACTCCATTCAAAATGCAGGTCTTCCTACGACCGACTGGTCTCACCAGTCCAAGGGTAAGAGCCGTCATCTTCGGGGCTCTTGTTGCATGAAGGGGCCAGCACATCAGTGGTCACTCAGCAAGCATCTCTAGTCCTTTAAGTCGCTACAGGTATCATCAGATTCAGCTCCAGTGGTCGACTTTTCAGTATCTAGGACATTATCCAGGAACCCAGCCAATCAGCACTCATGCTACATCCAAACTTTGGGGGGTTGGCTGTCCCCAGTTAAGACTGGTTCGAAGCAGGCATGCAAGAAAGACTGCAGAGTTTGACTCCTCATTTACTGTCTTCAGACTCGGGAGCCTCAGCCGGCTTCAGAAAGGATTCCTGTCAAACCAGGACCACCCCCACCTAGCACGGCAGAACCAAGAAATAAAAAGCACACAAGAAATGGCAAAATTCAGCAACCATTTTGGGCCAATGGTCAAAGGGTGAGTGGGGAAAACTGCCCACTCAGGAACATACAAAAGAAATCCACAAGCTCAGCAAAAAAGTGCTGTCACAGGTGAAGACAATTTGGCATAAAAATCAAAAATCAAACCCAAAAGCTTGATCAGGTCCTCAAAGGAGAAACCACCTTTGTTCCTAATAGAATTCTTAATGGCAGCACATGTTTTAAAGGTTTTGGGGACAATATAATGTTCCAAGAATTCATGACCTAGTAGAGACACAGATTGAGCTGCCTATGTAGATGACAACCTCAATGCAATTGTCAATACAAGTTAAGTTTTTATATTTCTCCCTCCCCCGACCCACATCACTATGCATTTTGTTGTAATAATTCAGAGATAATTGGCATTAGAGTAGTTGCGAGTTCCATTTAATCCAACAGTGGTGTAATCGAGAATAACTGCAGTCTGCATATAACCAGGCCAAGCGCTGCTTGTTTAGACGGAGCATAATTACAGGCATTCATGTGTACTTTTAGATCTGCCAAGTAAAGGATAGTGTAATGGGGCAAGAACATCCCTGCTGAAGGTCAAGCATTAACTTCCCTTTAAAAAAGTCAGGTTAGGCTAAAAAAAAATTAAAAAGAATAGGATGTTTCATAGAAATGTATGGCAGGAGAGTTGCAAAAAGAAAATCTTTAACATTTCTAAAGCTTAGATTTGACTGGCTTTTTTAGCTGTATATCTTTAAGTGCCTGAGCTTTCACGCTGTGTTGTAGTAGAGACGCCACAGTTCAATACTAACATACACCATTGCCTGCCTGCCTGCCTCCAACCAGTAGAGCCCATACAACCAACTAACCTCAAACAGAGTACCCTTCATCAACCTGGAGGTTTAGGGTCAGGTGGGTCCTACACCATCATAAAGTTACATCCCAGAAAAGGCCTTAAGGTAAAGTACACAGAAATGGGCACAGACAGATCAGGCATTCAGGGACATGGGTTTACCCAATCTCAGTTTGAGGTTGTAGCGGGGTACTTGAACCCAGCCTATTTCAGGAGAGATAATTCAAGAGTAAGCTAAACAAAGTGTAAAACTTACTCCTAAAAGGAAAGTAGTGAATAAAAAATAATGCATACCTTAAGCAACCACCACAGTTTAGGTGTACACACAATTGCTACAATTGGCTAAGTTTATTTAAAAAATAATAAAAAGCATTTGCCAATCAAGTAGAGACTCAAAATTCCAGAACCCATTCAAAACAAGAAGGCACAGATGCTGGAGGGAAAGGGTGTGGTCAGTGGCAATATTGCACTTAAGGCTTCATTGGAAAGATGCTTGGGCTAACACATGCATGTTAAAATGAATTTCCAAAAATCAGCCTGTGGGTGGGAGAGGATTTTGGGAGGCCACACTATTAAGCATTATGGTGAACAGGGAAGATGAAGAGTTTAGCCAAAGTCAATGTAGGGTAGCAGAGCAGCAAGACTTAGTCTCAGGAAGAATGCAAGCAGTCTAGGGCTACAAGGAATCCACACAGCAATACCAATAATTCTAGTTAGACTGGCAAGTATAAATCTATTACATCGCTTATTAGGCCTTTAAAATACACACTTAGCAAAACCTTCAAGTCACCACTAAATGTACATTCACCCATCGGAGTTACAGAATAGCATTTCATTCAATGACCAGTGAAAGCATAAAGTACTGATGCATTAGAAATAGGAACACTTGATAATCAGAACTTCCCTAGGTCTCAGAATCCAGCCCCTAGATGGTTTGGGGCCTTGTCCCCCAAAAGTCAACAATTCCAAAGTATATGCTTCACAGGTAGGTTTATAAAGAGACTGGCAATGCTAGTGGTTACGTTAGTAAGAGCCAGAAAGTTGGATCCTTTTCAGGAAAGTAAACTCACTCAATCCAGCACTTTTGATCAACCTAGGAAGGGAACCTTGACCAGGCCATCAAACATCAGGAATTGTGATTTAGGGGCAGCCCTTTACACCCATGTCACCATATGGAGGGGGTAGGGGCGGATAACAAACTGGTAGTTTAACATTTTATCCTTTGCTCCTCCCTCCGCCCCCCCCCCCACTCAATTCTCCAGAGACCACTGCTGGTGTTCCAGAAGAACAAGTTACTTTATTACCTGGTAACTCGATGGGATGGTCCGACAACATTCCATATCTACGACAGTAATCACCACAGCTGTGCTGCTTCGGAAAATCTTTTGGTGTCTGCATCCTGCGTCAAGGGCCTCCAAGCCGACGTCACCGGAAATTACAAGTAGGAAGCACCACGCCCGTAGCCAGTTAGTTCCTCCCCCCCCCCCCCCCCCCAGAACGTGTGGCACCAATCTTCTGCCAGTATGACCACAGAAAGCCTTGTGGAAACGTAAAATGCAATTGCATAAGAAATTCTGTAGCAGGGCAGGTAGGGAGGGAGCGATATGGAATACGCTGGCGGACCATCCCATCAAAAGAACGTTACCAGGTAAGAAAGTAACTTATTCTTCGAGGGGATTGGGTCCTCCAACATATTCCATATCTATGACAGACTCCCAAAGCAGTACCAACGTATGGAGGGAAAAGAATTTAGATTATAGAAATTTAGAATGCCCAATCAAATTGCAGCATAAAGGGCCGCCTTGCCAAAGGCCAGATCCTGCCCGTGGATAGAATCTAGGGAGTAGTGCCTTACAAAAGTAAGAACCGACGTCCATGTGGCTGCTTCACAGATGTTACAAATAGGAACACTCCTCTGCAGGGCAGTAGAGGCAGCCATACCCCTGGTAGAATGGGCCCGTAAGCCGACCGGAGGGTCTTTACCCGCCAAGCAGTAACATTTAGAAATTGCCAAGATAATCCATCTAAGTCTGCTTAGTAACAGCTTGTCCCAAACGCCTTCCAGCGTAACCTATGCGTGAAATGTAGAAACTTAAAGCTCTCCTAGGATCCAACCTATGGAGCCTCTCCTCTTCCTTACCAGGATGCGGAGGAGGATAAAATGCCGGAATAACCACCTTCTGGCTTAAATGTTTATGTTTATTTATTTGTATAGTGCTCCTGACCCAGGGGTATACGGGCGCTTAAACATCTGGTTACAGGCAGAGGTAAGTAACATTAGTACAGTTGTACAGCATATGTATAGTTGGCAAGAAAGCAGTCATTACAGATATAGTAGCAAACAGACATAGTAAAGGATACAATCATACAATGGGCATACATGCATAGTTGGTTATTTATTGAGTAACCAAGTGATAACCTTAGTTCTGAATGGTTGGACGGTGGGTGTGCATTTGATAACCAGTGGAATGGTGTTCCACAGGTGAGGCTAGAACTGGGAAGCTGGATCCACCGGCTCTTTTAAGGGAATGTTTGGGCACCGTCAGTTGTAATGTATTAGAGGATCTAGTGGTTCTAGTATTCTGTCTAAATGAATTTGTTAGATAAGGCGGGGCTAGGTGGTTGAGCGCTTTGTAGGTGAGGCAGATGGTTTTTAGGTCTATTTTTTGATGGAGGGAGAGCCATTTGCATGAAATTCTTGTGGCTGAGACATGTTCTCTTTAGGGAATATTTAGGGCGGCACGGAGTGCATTGTTTTGTAGAACTTGCAATTTAGTGATTACCGTTTTGTTGGCACCTACATAAAGGCTGTTACAGCAATCCAGTTTGGATTGTATAAGTGCTCTGGCTAAAGTGAGGCAGTTGTTGGGGATCAGATGTCTGCAGGCCCTAATTAATTTGCCAGTGTAGGTAAATGAAATTCCGAGACAACCTTCGGAAGAAAGGAAGGACGAACTCTAAGGACAACCCTGTCCTTATGAAACACTGAAGGGCGGCCGCAACCAAAAATGTTTTAAGGGTTAAGAGTCTCAAAGGACAAGAATGTAAAGGCTCAAATGGAGCACCCTTTAGGAATTTCAGAACATGGTTCAAATCCCAACCGAGCACCTGGAAAGGTGACGGCGGAAACACATTAGTGAGCCATTTGAGAAATTAAAGGAATTTTGAAATAAGAACACTGAGATGAGCGCTTAAATATAGACAGCGCCCCCAGTTAACCTTTAATGGTACCCACTTGCAGGCCCTTGTGGGCTAGCGAAAGCAAAAAGATAGAATCACAGGAATGTCACATGAAAAAGGATCCACATCCTTAACCCTGCACCAGTCGCAGAACTTCCTCCAACAGCAACGGTACAGAGACTTGGTTGCAGGCCGTCTGGCTGAAAAACACCTCCATCACGTCTTCAGGGAGGTCCCAATCCTTACACCGCAACCCTTCAGAAGCAAAGCGTGAAGGTTGAGGGATCTGACCTCTGGATGGAGAACATGATTCTCTCTCCCCCCCCCCCCCCTCCCGTGAGAGCAGATAATCTCGGTAGGGAAGACAACGTGGAGGGCAGATGGACAATTCGAGAAGGTCCACGTACCACGTTCTCCTGGCCCATGCCCGAGCAATGAGGATCATCCGGGATGACGGACTGGAGGAAACTCATACAGCAGTGGGAAGGACCACTCCACCACGAACGCGTCCCCCAAGGCTCCTCTTGGAGGAAATTCCTGTGAGCAGAACCTCTCGCACTTCCGGTTGACACTGGAGGCAAAGAGATCCACTTGTGGGGTCCCCCAAAGGGCAAAGATCTCCAGGAGAATCTCCTGAACCAGCTCCCACTCCTGAGATATCGCGCTCTGCCTGCTCAGAGCGTCCGCCGCCTCGTTTTCGTCTCCGGCCAGATGCACTACCAAGATCGGAATTTCCTGCTGGATGGCCCAGAACCAGAGCTGTATCCCCTCCCTGCACAGCAGAAGTGACCCTGCGCCCCCTTTGGGTTGAGGTAGTGCATGGCCACTGTTTTCCATCAGAATCAGGACATTCTTCCCTCGCACAGTCGTCAGAAAAGCCTTCAGGGCAATCCTGATGGCCCTCAGCTCAAACAGATTGATATTGAGACTGGACTCTGACGGAGACCAACGACCACTGTCAACTCGTTGGCATGAGCTCCCCATCCTGTGAGGGAATGCGTCCGTCACGATAGTCACCTCCAGCCAGGGCAGCCAAAATGGAGCCCCCTACATCAGATTGCCTTCGACGGCCCACCACAGGTGGGCCTGGGCGACCAAGGGCAGCACCTGGACAGGGTCCGACATCCTGCCGGAGGATTGTGACCACTGCATCTTGAGTGCCTATTGCAGAGCTCTCATCCGCAACCTGGCCTCTGGCACCAGAAGAATGCAGGATGCCATGAGGCCGAGTAACCTCAAGAACTCAAACGCCGGGAGACTCTGGGCATGTCGAAACTTGTTCATCTGCAAATGTGATGAGCCCTCACCTGGGGAGGGAAACACTGCCCCAGGGACGTGTCGAGCACTGCTCCGATGTACTGGAGCCGCCGAGTTGGCGTCAAGTGGGACTCCTTTAAGTTGAGGGAGAAGCCCAGCTTGTGAAAGGAGTGGCAGCTGATCCAGGACTTGTTCGGGAGAGCACGCCCTGATCAACCAATCATCCAGGTAGGGGTAGACGTGAATCCCCTTTCCTGAGATACACTGCCACCACCATAAGCTTGGTGAAAACCCTCAGGGCGGAGGTCAATCCGAACGGCAGGACCCGAAACTGAAAGTGCGAGTAGCCAACCGCGAACCTCAGGTACTTCTTGTGCTTGGGATGGATTGGCACATGAAAGTAAGCATCCCTGAGGTCGAGACACCAACCAGTCCTGGAGTTGAAGGGCCTGGAGGACTTGAGAAAGAGTAACCATCTTGAACTTGTCCTTCCTGAGGAGCTTGTTCAAACTGTGCAAGTCCATGATGGGTCTCAATCCCCAGTCTTTCTTCGAAATAAAAAAAAATAAGGGGAACACCATCCCTTGTTCTCTCCGCTACAGGCACCAGTTCTATGGCGCATTTCTCCAGTAGGGTTCTGATTTCCTGCGCAAGGAGCGGATCCGGACTGTATAAAGAGATTCCCTGGTGGATGGTCGTGAGGCCTCTGCCAGAAAGGAAGGCAGTAGCCGTGGGCTATGATCTCCAGAACCCACACATCTGAAGTAATGGCACACCATTCTACGAGATGCTGCGCCAGCCTTCCCCCCCAACCGGCGAACCATGGGACATGGCCTCATGACTCAGCTGAAGCGGCAGTGCCTGAGGGCAAAGAGGTAACTGCCCGAGCAGCCTTGGCACCTCGAGTACCCAGTTTTCCACCTTGGGTACTCCTATGGTGGCCCCTTTGACTTGCAGCTCCTCTCGATTTACCAAAGAATGAGTAAAATCGAAAGGAACCTCCCCTCCATTGCTGTCCCCTAGGACGAAAAGGCTGAGGTTGGCGAACTTGAGCACTCAACGACTTCGCTGCAGCTTTGGAGGTCTGCAACCTCTCGTCATCCTTGCTGCCAAAGAGATGTTCACCATCAAAGGGCATGTTGAAGAGCCGGGCTTGCACATCCGGAGCAAACCCTGATTCCACAACCACGCAAACCTGCGTTTAACGGTGTTCGCCACCATGGACCAGCTGACACAATCTGCCATGTCCAGACCCGACTGAACGGACTCACATTGCATCCTTGCCATCTTGCACAATAGCAAGAAAACCATCACGTTCCTCCCCTTCAGGAATATGATCAGCCGCTAACGAAACAGTTCCACAGAGTGTGTGAAACGTGACAAGGGACACAGTTGGCTGCCTGTAAAGCCATACCCCCTGAAGAACACACTTTCTTCACCCAGCCATCAAACCCTCAGGGCGGAGGTCAATCCGAACGGCAGGACCCGTGTGTCGTCCCCATCAGGAGGGATGGTAGGATACGACGCCGGCTTTGCTGGGGCCGTAGCAGTCTGCACCACCAAACTCTCCGGAGTGGGGTGTGTGGTCAAGTAGCAGGGGGGGGGTCGCTACTGGCTGGGCGATATTTTCGCCGCAACGACCTGCTCACTGCTGGGAGACTCTCCGGAGCAGTCCAAGCCACCACCCTTCTCTGCAAGGCCATATGGAATGGCAGTACCGGGTCAGTTGGTGGACCTTGGTCGAGGATATCCGTCAGGTCATCCTGCAGAAAATCCACTGGTGGCGCCGACCACCCCAAGTATTCCGTGACCCTTGACATAAGGAGCCGGTACAAGGACTCGGCATGGGTGCCAGACTCGGGCCTACAGAACTCCACCTCCGGAGAGGTGTCCAGACCACTGGCGTCATGCAATGATTGATGCAGGTCTTCAATCTGGCTATGAACAGACAAAATCTCGTCAGGTACCTCCTCAGGAACCATACCTTCCTCAGACCCTTCATCCACCTCAGAAATATAATCCAGAGGCTGGAATGAGGGCACAGAAAAAGGGACAAAGACATTCTTAGCCTTTGCCAGAGCCTTTCTAGGGGGTTCCCCGTGCCATGGGGTACCTCTGACAAAGCAGCCTCGAAAGGGGGGGGGGGGGGGTCGATGGAATCGGCGGCGTCGAGCGTGGTGCAGACAGCTTCAACAGTCCGAGGGCGGAGCCCTTAGCGTGTCCTTCGATGGAGGCACCGATGGAGTCGACAGCTTCCTCGGAGGCAGAGCCTCGAGAGAGTCCCTCGCCGACCTAGGCGCCGATGTCTTCTTTGAAGACCTTGCAGGCTCTGACGGTCTCGAGGGCGTCGAGGACCGGGACCTGGCATATCTAGAGCGACCATCCTTGTCCAACCGGGACCTCGAAGGTGCCTGGTGATCGCGACGACCGCTGAAGCCTGAAGGCATGAGTGGTGTCTAGCACAGTCACGGCCGGAGTCTTTCGATGGTGCAGACGGAACGGAGCCCTGCAACTGAAAAATCGCCAACATCTGCCGGAATGAATCCCAATCCGCAAGAGTGGAGTGCTTGTTGGGACAAGCTACCCGCCGATGGGCTGAGACGCCCCCCCCCCCGACTTGCGCCGATGATGGAGTCACCCCTCGAATCATCATTTGAAAGCCCAGTGGATCTCGACTTCCGGGGCTTGGCCACCTTATCTACAGAAAGCTTCTTATGCTCCCGCAAGGCCTTCGATGTAAGCGACTGGCGTCTACACAGTCATCCGTGTCGTGGTCCTCACCGAGGAACCAGAGGCAGGCATTGTGCGAATCAGTCAACGACATCTTGGACCCGCAGTCCTGACACTACTTAAAACCCGGCCGCGGGGTGGAAGACGACGAACATATCATGGAAATCTTAACAGGTTCGAAGAACCAAAAGAACAGAACTCAGAAGAACCGAGGCGAACACGTTCGCGGAAAAAAAATGGAACCGAGGCTACGGGCTTTGTGCGTCCTACTTATAACATCCGGTGAGGTCGGCTCGACGGAGGCCCTCGACGACAGCGCTTCAACATAATCGACGCAGGAGCCGATAGATTTTCCAAAGCAGCACAACTGTGGTGATTACTGTCAGATATGGAATACATTGGAGGACCCAATCCCCTCGAAATCACAGTACTGTGTCGGTTGCAGTGCTTAGGCAACAGTTCGGCAACTTCCCGTAGAACAACCCCATTAGAAAATATTAAGACTTCTGCATGGCGGACCATATCAGAACATACACATGGTTCGAAGGAGTGCATCAGGAGTCACCATGGTCAGGTGACAAGAGGCCATCTTAATGGAACAGTCCCATGACCCCCCTCTGGCCACACAAACAGCCCCTTAAACTGTGAAAGCCCCCGCTTCCCTAAAAGAGTACTCTCCAACCCAAGAAGGCAGCCAAATAATATGGCTAAACAAGCTAAAAACCTTGTGGCACTGTCATCTGAAGGTGCTAGCCACCTTCAGTGGCCATTCGTATACAAATGTGCACAGTTAAAGTGTGTTCAAACGGTAATATCACTGCTGCCACCAGCTTGTATTAAGCCCATTGTAAAAGCAAGCAAAAATCAATTATATAAAAAGGGAAGTATACAAAGTATCCTAACCACTTGTCTAAGGTGAAAACAAAAATGAATACAAAAACTTCATAGATGCATTCTCAGTACTGATCAGTTTCACTACAAGAATGAGCAAAGATGCAAGTGTTGTAAAGCAGACTTTACTTGCCTCCAAAAGTCAAGCCTGGGTTCAAAACAAGCCAATATGGATTCCTAGAATCTGGCCTGCCCTCTTGCTAGAATCTGGGATATTTTCGATTTTTAACCTCCGGATTGAGTAGTACTTTTTGCCACTCACTAGTGTTTCTCCGACTTGGATTTTTAACTGATTAATGGAGTCTGATAAACTCCATAGGCATCTGCTCTGTCCCTTTGACTTCTTAATGTTCGAATACATTTTCTACTACCATTCCCAAGAATAGAGATAGCTTTCAGCTTACCTTTTCCTTTGTGGGTCCAGCACACACCACCCTATGGAATGCTCGAGTGTATGCGGGGGGGGCTTGTGGAGGTAGGGATAGGTACATAGTAAGGAACAAGTTACTTACCTGTAACTGTTGTTCTCCAGCATGGGTCTGGCATGGATTCACATGCTCATGAATATTCCCCGTCGTCAGGCTGGGAATCCTCGGTAAAGAAAAAACCAGTATCAGTTTCGTTTCTGATCTGTCTTTCGTAGTAATAACCAATCACTGGTCTCTGCGTCATACTGACCACAGCCAATGACTGCCCTCTACCTAAGCACCGCCTCTGGCAGCCATCTTCAGATTTGGAAGCACGTGAAGTGGCAGTATGACCAAGTGAAGAGCCGCAGAGGGGTAGGCGGGAGGGTTCGCATGTGAATCCATGCCAGACCCATGCTGGAGAACAACAGTTACAGGTAAGTAACTTGTTCCTTCTCCAGCATGGGGTCTGGCATGGATTCACATGCTCATGAATAAAGAATACATAGCAGTACACACATGCACAACCACGGGAGGTGGCAAAGGCTCAACATTAAGCATCACATCAACTCAACATTAAGCATCTTACCTCCTCACCAGGCTCACCTCAGGCGAACAGGTTGCGCAGCACTGCTTGGCCGACCCTGGACTCCTCCCTGGAATCCCGGTCGACGCAGTAGAATTTCGTGAAGGTGTGCGTCGACCTCCACGTAGCAGCCCTGCATATGTCCAGCAGGGGCACACCAGATAGGAACGCCGTGGTAGCTGCGATCGCTCTGGTGGAATGGGCTCTCGGACGGCCAGGCAGCGGTCGGTTTGCCAACCGGTGACAGCACATGATACAGCCGGAGAGCCATCTGGAGATGGAAGCCTTCGAGAGAGCCTTCCCCTGATTGACAGGTCCAAAGTTCACAAAGAGTTGTGACGTCTTCCGAAAACCCTTCGTGCGGTCCGCGTAGAACTTCAGCGCTCTAGCTACATCCAGCGAGTGCAAAGTCCTCTCAGCCGGCGACGAAGGCGACGGGAAGAACACAGGTAACACCAAGGGTTCGTTGAGATGGAAGTCCGACGGTACCTTGGGCATGAAGGAGGGGTGCGTCCTGAGCACTACCCTCGTGTCGTGGAAAGTCAAGTACGGGGCCTTGCAGGAAAGGGCCTGGATCTCTCCCACTCGTCGTGCGGAGGTGATGGCCACAAGAAAAGCTGTTTTCCACGATAGAAACTTCAACGGGGCCGAGTGCAGAGGCTCGAACGGAGGTCCCATGAGCTTGGTCAGCACCACGTTGAGCTCCCACGCCGGGGCCGGAGCCTTCACCGGCGGGAACGATCTGAACAGTCCCTTCATGAACTCTTTCACCAGACGATGAGACCACAAGGACGTCCGGCCCGTGGTTCTGGTGTATCGGGAGATCGCAGCAAGATGAATCTTGATGGACGCATGTGCCAGACCAGCTTTGGCCAGCGTCAGCAGGTACGGCAGTACTTGGGGAGCCGTAATCCGTAGAGGGTTAATCTTCTGTGCGTGGCACCAGACAGAGAACCTCTTCCATTTGTGTCCATAGCATTTAAGAGTCGAGGACGCCCTGGCCTTTGCAAGAACCTCTCTGCAATCGGCCGGTATGTCGTATCCTCCAAACTCTAGTGCTGCAGGAGCCAGGCCTGCAAGTTCAGCGACTTCGGGTCGTGGTGGAGGATGGCGCCTCCTTCCCTGGAGAGTAGATCCGCGTCCGCCGGCAGCTTGATCGGCGGGGACGCTGACAAGTCCAGAAGGTCCGGGAACCATATCTGCCTCGGCCACGCAGGTGCGACGAGGATCATCCTGCACCGTGACCTCTTGAGCTGGTTGACGAGCCGGATTAGCAGAGGCAAGGGAGGGAACGCGTAGAGGAACAGGCCCTCCCAGGGGAACGAGAAAGCATCGCCCATGCTCCTCGTCTGGGGAAACCTGCTGGCGAACCTCCGGCACTTGGCGTTCGTCGCCGTCGCGAACAGGTCGATCTGGGGTGTGCCCCACCGTCGGAAGAGGCGATCCACCAGATCCTGCCGTAGTTCCCACTCGTGGCACGAGCGCAGCTCCCTGCTGAGTGAGTCGGCGATGGTGTTTCTTATCCCTGCCAGATGAAACGGCACCAGAAAAATCCCTTGGGCGACGGCCCAATGCCACAGGTCCTGCGCCTCCTTGGACAGCGCTGGGGACCTGGTTCCGCCCTGTTTCCTGATGTAAAACATGGTGGTGGTGTTGTCGGTGAAGATCCTCACCACCTTGCCCTTGAGGGACGGAAGGAAGGACCTGAGGGCCCAAAACACTGCACGGAGCTCCAGGACGTTGATATGTAGGGACTTCTCCGTCGGGAGCCAGAGTCCCCTTGCGTGCAGATTTTCGGTGTGCGCTCCCCACCCTTCCAGGGAGGCATCCGTGGTCACAGTCTCCTGGTGGGCTGGGGTCTGGAAGTCCATGCCCGCCGTCAGATGCGCGCGGGTGCCCCACCACCGTATCGCTCGTCGGAAACTCTCGTCGAGCTTGATCCTTTCCTCGATGCTGCCCGTCGTCTGGATCCAGCGCGCATCCAGGAATTCTTGCAACGGGCGCATCCGGAGCCTGCACATGGGAATGAGGTAGATGCAGGAAGACATCATCCCGAGGAGGGACTTGATGGACCTCACTTTGGCCGCGTCGGCCACCAACATCCGTTGCACCTTGCCCAAGATGGTCCTGGTCCTCTCCTCCGACGGGGAGGCCAGAAGGGACACTGTCGAGCCTCGCTCCCAGAAACAGTGCGACTTGCGCGGGCACCAGGTGGGATTTGGCGTAGTTCACGGAGAATCCCAGGTCCGTGAGGAGTTGGACGGTCCTTGCCGTGTGGACCACGGCGAGCTCCCTCGTCTTGGCGCGGATGAGCCAGTCGTCCAGGTAGGGGTAGACGTGGATCCCCTCGCGGCGCAGCTGCGCCGCCACCGGTGCAAGGCACTTGGTGAATACCCTGGGTGCCGACCGTAGTCCGAAGGGAAGGGCTTTGAACTGGTAATGACGCCCTAGGACCACGAATCTGAGGAATTTGCGGTGCCCCTTTAGGATGGGAATGTGGAAGTAGGCATCCTCCAAATCCAATGACGATAGGAAGTCTCCTTCCTCCAGCTGACCCAGGACGTGCTGGAGGGTGACCATCCGGAACTTCTGCGCCTTGATGAACTTGTTCAGACGTCGCAGGTCCAGGATGGGGCGCCATCCTCCCGTCTTCTTCTTCACGAGGAAGTATCTCGAGTAGACTCCGGAGCCCCGAAGCCTCTTTGGGACGAGTTCGATGGCGCCCTTTCTGAGCATCACCTTTACCTCCAGGAGAAGTTGAGGGACGTGAAGTTCTTTCCTGGCCACGGGGGGGGACGCGCGGGCACCTTCCTTGAAACTCGAGCGCGTGGCCCCGGGCCAGGGCGTCCAGCACCCAACGGTCGGTGGAGATGGACTCCCACACGCTGACGAAGCCCGCCAGCCGGCCTCCCACCGGGGTGCTTCGGTGGGGGCCCGACCCCAAGGCCGGTTCAATCCTGCTTGGACGCGGCCTTGCCGCCTTGCCCTCCTTGGCGACGACGGCGGGGTCCGCTAGACTTGCCTCGTCCTCTGTAGGCCTCTTGCGACGACGAGCGGGCCGCTTGACGGTAGGAAGCGAAACCGCCGCCGGAACCTTTGGAGGCGCCCTTGCCTCCGCCGCTCCGAAAGGGCGTCCGTCGTTGCAGGACTCCAAGGGCCCGGGCCGTCTCAGTATCCGCCTTGATGGCCTGAAGGGAATCGTCCACTGTCTTCCCAAACAGGTTGTTCCCGTCGAAGGGCATGTCCAGGACTCTGGTCTGGACGTCCTGCCGGAAGTCCGTAGCTTTGAGCCATCCACGACGTCGAAGGCAAACACCGTTGCCCAGCTGGCGGAATCCAGTGTCGGCGATGTCCGTCGCCACGGTGATGGCGTGGTCCGAGGCCACCTCACCTTCCTGCAGGATCTCAAGGGCCTCCGCCCTCTTGTCGTCCGGCAGAAAATCCAGCAGAGGAGCCATCTTGTACCAGAGCTCCCTGTCGTAGCGGGCCACGATAGCCAAGGCATTGGCCGCTTTAATCGTCGTCGCTGCCGACGAGATGACTCTACGCCCCATAGTATCCAATTTCTTTCCCTCGCCGTCCGGCGGGGAAGTCGATGTGGAGGCCGCACCCCCCCCCGCTTTCTTCCTGGCTGCCGCGGAGACGACGGAGTCCGGGGTAGGCTGCGCCCGGAGGCATAGGGGGGCCGTGTCCGGGACCCGGTACTTTTTCTCGTACCGGTCTCTTCTAGCTGGCGTCGTGGAAGGGTTCTTGAGGAGGGAAAGGCCCTCATCCCAAATGTCGTCCAACAGAGGCACTGCGAGGACCGTCTTCCTCTTGGCCTCGCGCCGCTGATAAAGGAAGCCTTCCTTTTTCTTCTCCTCAGGGCAGAGTTGGAAAAGCTCGGAAGCCCTGGAGATCATGGAGTGGAAAGATCCGATCTCGTCGGGCGGAGAGGCCCTGGTGGGAGGCGACGACGGAAAATCCTCGTCGTATGCCTCGTCGTCCGTACCCGTCGCTGCCGTGTCAGTCCCCGTATCATCCCCTCGGGTGGACGGGGAGGAGGGCTGGAAGGGGCGCGACGGTTGAAAAGGAGGTGGTGGATGGATCCTTCTTTTCTTGGTAGGGGGAACACCAGAAGGTCCCGGTTCTGGATCCCCCGACGGGAGAGGTTCCTCCGTCGGTAACGGTAGCCTCGTCCTTATCTCGGAGCATAAGGACTGTATGGCCAACAAAATGGCCGCCGAGTTGTCTTGCGGCGCTGGCAGAGGGGAATCCGACGGGCGAGCAGGGGCCCCGTCGGTATCCTCGACGATGTCGTCGTCACCTGCGTCGGGGTCCATTCCGACGGGCTGGCCTTCTTCCACGCCTAGGCCGTGGCTTAAGACCTCGATCAGTTCCTCTTCTGAGGTTGAGGCCGACTCTACGACGACGCCCTGCCCCCCCTTCTTCCCCACGGAGGGTTTCACGGGGGTCCTATCGATGGGCACAAAGGAAGACTCCCTCCGAGGAGGCAGGGAGATTCTGGGCCCTGAGGTCGCCACCACTGGTGCAGCCACCACAGGCTGAGCCAGGGCCGCCGCGACGGTTTCGATAGAGGGCTTGGTCGGATGGATCAAGGCCTTCACCACCTTAGGTGCGCTCACCGCCTTATCCTTGAGGGAGGGGGCACTGCCACGCTCCTCCTCTGCCTTAGAGCTCGACCGGGGCCTCTCCAGGAGCTTCGCCGGGTGCTCGGCCTTCCTCTTACCCGACCCAGAGCGTTGGCTCGTGGTTGATGGTGCCGGGGAGGGTGCGCCCTGCCTGGCGCCCGCAGAGCCCGACCGTTCGGCGCTCCCGGTGCCAGCGGACTCGCGGTGCTTGGCCTTATGTTGGGCCCCCGTCGCCGGGGCGCCCTCAAAGGTCTTAGAAGACCGCTCGGATTTCTTCTTCTCGCCAGACGGGCTCTTACCCTCCAGCCAGTTGGCGAGACGTTGATGGCGGTCCTTCATGGTCCGTTCCGACATGTTGCCGCAAAACGCACAGTCCTTCTCCACGTGCGTCTTGTCCTCATGAAGGCAGTAAAGGCAGAAAGAGTGTTCGTCCTCCTTGAAGACGTTCTGCAGCTGGCATCCAGGGCAGACCCTGAACAGCTTTCCGGGCGTCGAGCTTCCCTTCTCCTGGGCCATCTCCGAGACAGGGCCTGAGAAGCTTCTGGAGTCCTCCGAAGTGTAGCTCGACGAAATCTTCACCCTTGAGGGGCACAGATGAATCCGACACGGGTCCCCGTTGATCGGATGTAGGATCGGTGGAGCTTGAGGCTCTTTTGACCGAAAGAATCGAAGTTTTTGTAAAAAGCGCGAAAAAATAGCACTAACGCTCGAGAGCAATAGCACGAGGATCCCAACACATGAACGTGCGGTAAAAATCTGAAGATGGCTGCCAGAGGCGGTGCTTAGGTAGAGGGCAGTCATTGGCTGTGGTCAGTATGACGCAGAGACCAGTGATTGGTTATTACTACGAAAGACAGATCAGAAACGAAACTGATACTGGTTTTTTCTTTACCGAGGATTCCCAGCCTGACGACGGGGAATATTCATGAGCATGTGAATCCATGCCAGACCCCATGCTGGAGAACTCCTTATCCCACTCATGTACCCTTGTTACACTAACTTGATAGCCTGGTGGCAGTGGTTATTTTACTACCTTGTGTAGGGTACTTGCAGGCTTACTTCTCAGCTGCAGCACAGTACCCATGAGTGACTATTTCCAAAATAGCCCCCCACACTCTACCCCCCCACCCCCATTTCTTTTAACTCCTGGGCTTTTACCCCGTTTAAACTAGGTTTAAGTCCTTTGTGTGTTTTGCCCACCCAGGCTCCAGTGTGCGTCTGGGAAGGCAAGAAATGAGGGAGGAGCCTGAAACTTCACCGACCTGGTTTGTAGCCATATCCGGCCAAAACCAGCTCCAACTGGGCGTGTGGCTGTTTTAGAGAACGATCCCTACCCTGTGTGACTGACACCTGTGAATAAATGATTTTGCATAAAAGGTAAGGCTTTTGGTACTACAGGCAGTCGACTACTGGATCATATCCGAAGAGGAGGAGCAGAGATGCCAGCAGCACTAGTGAAGCCTTGCAGCTGTGCTGATCCCATTTTCGTTTTGACAGGCGGCTCTGTGCAGGACGACTTCCTCCCTTGGGCTGGTGGGCCCAACAAGCTATTCAGGCACATCCCCAGACTTGCAGTGATTTTCCTTCCTAGGCTGCAGAATCTCAATGGCCGGGGAGCCCTGAGCATTATCAAGTGCATAGTCTTCGAATCTGGCCAAAACCTCACGGGCACCTTCAAGGACCTCCAGAAGCAGGAATTATTTGTCTCCACAGTCCTCAGAGTCCAGGAACGAGGGGCTGAGGAAACTATTCAGAGCCATTTCTCTTTTACACTGAGAAAAAGGCACCAAAACCACAAAAAGCCGCTGAATTGTGTGGAATTCATTGCTGTCGAGCCCCTTAGAGTGCTGATGCAGACGTCTGCCAGGCACCCCCGCGGCCCCCCCCCCCCCTCGTCAACATGACCCAGGAACAAGGGTCTGCTTCACTGCATCAGGAAGGCATCCAGCTTGAACTATATTTGCATTGTTAGGCAAAGTTAGAATGCAGTACCCTCTGGGAACACTACAAACTAGGATTACAGGTATAGGCAACCCACCCTTTGGTAGAAGCTTGTACCGCAGTTTGGGTAGCGTGTTATCTCAAGAGGGGAACCGTGAGCTGTAGTGCAGTAAGATTCACAGTTACAGGTATTCAAATAATCTTACATTCAAGGTTTCTTGCATAAACAATTTGTCAGTTATAAAGCCTTCTTCAGAAGGGAGCAATAGAATAGTAACACAAATAAAACTGAATGCTGTACACCACGTTTCTGAATCAGACAAGACGCTTTTGGGATGGCCCACAGACAACCTACACCCACAGGTGACTTCAGTAACAAGGGTGCTGCGGACATTAATAGCTTACTGTTGGCATTCAGAACACTCAAAAATTTGGTAAAAGGCAGAGGTTATTAGAACACAAGAAATTACAAATAATCATAAGCAGGGCAAACACTTTCAGGTAGCACTTAGAAGAGTCTTTCAATTCAAATAGGCTAGGCCAAAGTCAATGGGCAAAAGTTTTTGTATAGGATGAAACACCAAGTAAATGGAAAAGTCTTTGCACAAGTTCTAAGGAGTCTTAGATAAAAAAAAAGATTCAAATGTAGGGCACAAGTTCATTAGACTTGTGGGTTGCAGAAGTTAAAGTACTTCCACAGTAAGAGGTAAGTTCCTAGACTTGTTTTACAGTACCTTGGTGAAGAAAAGATGCAGCCGACTACTTGTTCCTGTGCAGCTCTACAGATCTCACTGTCCGTGGGCCTCAGTCGCGGGGACAAGAGGGAGGACGTTGAGACTCCTGCACTGGCAAAACTGGCAACCAGTAACTTACTTTCAGTGACCGTTTCAGCTCCTTGCGGTACAGCTGGCTGTCAAGGTGTACCGTCATTGCTTCTGGGGTGCCGCACTCTGCTCGGAGAGCTCAGGCTTGGTCATTCCCGCTTCGTGGGAGTCCGGCCAGCTTAAAAGTAACGCACAATCTGGTGTCCCTCTCCCTGGCGATATGGCTCCTGCAGCAATTGAGGAAATTCAACCAGCTCCGAGATGGTTGTCCGGGGAGGGGGGGGGGGTTACTTTGGAGTCGCTTGGTCACACCAACTCAAAAGGGGAGAAGTCGCATTGCAGGGGCTTCTGTCGATGCAAACTTGGCAAGTAGTAACTACAGCAGGGCTTCACCGGGCAAACCAATGGTCCAGGAGTTGCAGCAGGCGTCCTCTTCAAGCTCTTTGGTTCCTTTGTCCAGTGGTCGGCTGCCTTCCAAGCCAAAAGACTCGCCTTTTATTCAGTTCTCTCCCATTCATTCCAGCCTTGCTGTCACTCACCCAGCAGGGTGGCTGTCCTTGCCGGACAGCCAGCCAATCACCACAGAGTGCATTTGGGTCTCCTAGGAGACTAAGCACAGGGAGTTTGGGCACCTCTCCCACTTCCTGCCTACCCCAGACACTCGGGCGCCAGAGGTGGGTTTCTTTCAGAAACCCTGCAAAGGTGAAATGAACAACCTGGTTTGGTGAGAAACAGAAGGGCCCTTCTACAAAGACCTGGTGAAATAAGACCAGGCACCATTTTAGCAAAGATGGCTGTATGCCATTTTGAAAAAAATGGCTCCCGCGGTTACTTTACCGGAGCCGTAAAGAGTTGCAGTAAATGCAAACCAAGGTAGTTCAAAACGCAACCACTGCCACCAGCCAGTCCATTGAGTAAAGGTTAACATAATATGCTACAGAAGATTTGGAAAAGGGGGATACTAAGTAACCCCTCCAGTACTCCATTGGAAGATGGTGTGTGCTGGGTCTAGAAAGTTACAATGCTAAGTAAAGTCAATTTCACTTTACTGCTCTGGGAAACAGTTGATCCCAGAGAAGGTATTTAAACCTTGGGAAATCTGGAACGCTTCCCTGTGGCAATGCACTGAAGGTGCAGTGTGACAATTGTAAAAAATGCCTATGAAGTTGGTTAGACTGCATAACCAAAAGAAACAAACAGAAAACACATTGAATTGAAAAGTTCTAAATCACAAAGTTTAGCAAAAGACCTGGAGGGCTCCAAGGTGGGAGAAATTGGGACTTGATAATTCTCCAACATTAATTTGTTACAAACGTTTGCAAGCTGAAAACCTAAAAAACATGCCCTCCTAATAATTTGACAGTCTTCACAAATTCCACCTTCCTTCGCCTTGTCAACCAAAGTTTTGCTCATAAATGCCACAAAACAAAACCATAGGGACCCTATGCCAGCTCATTAAACGTGACCACCAAGGTTCCGGAAATAGTGATGGCACTTCTCAACAATAAGGCAGTTGTACTCAGTCAGGCCTCGGCAAAAGAGCATCAAGTGTTTAAGTTTCCACTCAACCGACCTCAGAGCAAAAACAGATCTCTATATCTGGTGGGGCGAAGGGCCAGGAATCTTTATGCAATTGCTTCATTTGTCAGGAGTAGGCCCATCCTAATCCCAAGAAACTTTCGTGGTTTGCTCTGAAACCTTTTGAAATATTTGGCCTGACACCCAGCATTCTCGTCTCAAGATCCAGTTAAAGGTATAGCTTGTAGGTCGTAGCCTTTCCAGCATAGCAATCCAGTCAGATTCACCCAACTCCACTTTCATTCTAGAAGGGTTGGATGTCAAATCCTCAAACGTAGATTCAATTTGTTTCAGCTCTGATTTCCTTCCACATTTCTTTACTGATAATCGCAAACAAAGTTGTACCAAAGTCACCAAGGATTTCCACATATAGTGCCAGTCTTTTCCACTCACCTACAGCATGTAGAGACAATGCCAAGCTCCATCCGTAGAACAGCAACTGGAAGTCAGGAGTCTCAAAACTTATCCCCAACACCCCCTCAAGCCAGTGCCAGAGATTCTCTGGATGCTCCAGGATTGCCTCGACACTGTACACTAGAGTGCAAGCCACTTTTGTAATAGTCCAAGATTGGGATCAGGCAGAAACATCCATATTTCCCCATTTAGGAAAATTGCTTGGCTCGTAAAAGACTTCACTTTCCTGTGTAGCTCAGCCACAATTTGTGGATCCACATTGTTATTAATCCAGATTCCTAAATACTTAAATACTGGTACCTGTCAATGTATGCGTTCCCTGGTACCACTACCAGAATTTGTTTTGAGGTTGATCTCCAAGTTATTCTCAATGTAGTTCAGTTGGTCAACTTATCACTGCAGACTCACTGGCGTTTGGTCGATTAGCACCAAATCCGCGTACAAAAGGTGACTTAGATGGAGACTGCCAATACGTGGAAAGGACCATGCCGAATCCAGAGTTTGATTGACGGACAGAAAAAAAGTTAGAGCTGGGGCTAATGGGTAGCCCTGTTTGACCCCTCTTGCAGATTTAATTACAGCTGATAAGACCCAATTGATGTAGTCTTAATATCATGGTGGTACTAGAGTGAAGATCCAGAGAGCCCAGAATGGAGCCAGGGCATTTTTGTCTGCAAAGCTGTTACCACACCTGGTCAAATGCCTTAACAAAAACTAAGGCTAGGCAGATCCTTTTTACCTTTGCAGACCACTCATTAATATTTCTCAGTAGCATGAGGTTAGCCGCTGCTCCCAGCATTCTTCTAAATCCAGATTGAAAGGGGTTGTTGCAGCCTTCTGCATCAGAGCATTCACTGAATCTCAAGAGGATAGCGCCAAATATGTACACAATCACATTGTAAGGCAAGATTGTATGCAGTATCCTCGGGGTGCACTACAACAACCCTGACCTCCTGGCGATAGGAACCCAACCTTTGGTACAAGTCTGTACTACACAGGTGGGTAGCATGTTGAACACAGACTCATCTCAAGAGGGGTCAATGTGAGCTGTAGGGGAGTTATACAGATTCTCAGTGACAAGTACTCAAACTCTTGGTTTCTTGATTAAACAATTAACAGTTGGAGTAAGCCTTCTTCAGAAAGGGCAATATAAAGCAACACAAATTTACTTCAAATACACACTTAGTTTTCTAAATCAGAAGATACCCATTTGGGATAGCCCACAGACAATACCTACATCCTCAGGTGGCTTCAATAGTTAGGGTGCTGGTGACATTAATATATCACTGTTGCATTTAGAATACTCTTGAGTGTCAAAGAAAAGGTTTCAGAAGACAAGTATTCACACAATTATTCTTAAGCAGGTAATTAAATAACCCCCCCAAAGCAAAGTCAGTTAGCCCCTTCCTGGAAGGAAGGAAACACAAACAGAAGCGTCCAGTCGTTCAGGTAGCCAGGCCAGCCAATGTTAAGTTAGCAAAAGTCAAGGTGAAATAAAGCATTTCTTGCAGTTAAGTAAAATGTCTTGCACAAGTTTTAGACGTCTTGATGGAATAGAAGAAATCAAAGATGATTAGGCTTGAGAGGTAAAGAAGCTGGACCAAGACAAGTTTCTAACGAGAACAAGTGAGGTTACACAACAAGAGGTAAGTTCTTAAACTGTACAGTACCTTTAGATTGGAGAGCAGCAGATGGCTTCTGTTCCTGTGCAGCTCTGCAAAGCCTGGGCCTCAGTCATGGGGACAAAAGGGAGGACCTCTGGGGACTCCTGCACTACAATGGGACGGTCACCGACCGCAAGCGTCAATCTTCAAACAAGTGGCACTTTGGTGTTTCAGCTCCTCAAGTCTACCGCAAATAGCAACATTGCGGTTCTTGTGTGTAGAGATGGGCTTTCCTTGCATCTGGGGTCCAGCACTCTGTTGAGGTGGCTCAGGCTCTGTCAGTCCTACTTCGTGGTAGTCTGGAGGATCTTCTTGGAGCTCTTGGCCAGCTTAAAAGCAAAGCACACTATCTGATGTTCCTCTGGCTATTCGGTTCCAGCAGTGGAATTTCAACCAGCTCCAAGAGGATGTCCAGATAGCTTACTGTGGAGTTGATTGGTCTCACCAACTCAAGGCGAGAAGTCATCCTTGCAGGGCTAATCTAGTCGAAAAGAAATTGGCGTTTCAGCACAGCAGCAGGGCTTCACCTGTGAAACGAACAGCCCAGGAATTGCAGCAGGCATCTCTTCCAAGCTCTTCTTCGGATTCCTTTGTCCAGTGGTTGACTGCCTTCCAAGCCAAAAAGCCTCAGCTTTTATCCAGGTTTCTCCCATTCTTTACAGCCTAGCGGTCAGTGACCCAGCAGAGTGGCTGTCTTTGCCAGACAGCCGGCCAATCACCTAAGAGGGCATTCCTGTCTCCTAGGAGACCAAGCACAGGGAGTTTTCAGGCACATCCACCGCCAGACACCCTGGAGCCAGAGGCGGGCTTCACTCATGAATGCTGCCAAAGGCAAAAACTAACAAAGGGACCAAACCTGGTTTGGCGCGCAGAGTAAATCTCAGGGACCTTTCCACAAAGAAATGGTGAAAAAAGAAGACCGGGCCACTTTGACAAATATGGCACCCTTGGGTGCTGTATTGCAGTTGCAAGCGCAGCCCGCGGTAAATGCACAGTAGTTAAGTAAACTACTGCCACAAGCCATTCATCGAGGAATGGCTAACAAAAATGTTAAATGATAAACTAGACAAAGGGGATACTAAGTAAGCCCTCCAGCACCCTATTGTAAGTGGGTGCTGGGTCTACAAAGTTACAAAAGTAAAGTCAATTTCACTTCTCTTGGAAAGAGTTTATCCAAGAGGTGGTATTTAAACCTTTGAAAATCTAAAAGACTTCTGTGCTACTGCACTGAAGGTGCTGTGTGACTAAAAGATGCCTATGGAGTTTGTGTCAAACTCCACAATCAAAAAGAAACACGAGTTCAAAATCACAATCCATGAGAGTTGGGTTGGGGGGGGGGGTTTCGCTCTCCAGGTTAAAAGTCCTCAAAATCCAGCAAAGTTGCTTGGGGTCTCTAAGGTAGAAAGGAATTAGCACATTTCTGAGAATTCTCCCCAACACCCCTCATTCCCACCAACTCTTCCCCAACCCCTTTCCTTTTAAGATCCACCAGAGCACCAGGGTACCACTCCAGTGGTGATCTCCTGATAGTTACCAGCTGGTACCTTAGCGTGCAGAAACAGTTTCTCCACCCCCCCCCCCCCCCATTGGCTTTATTTAGGCTTGGTGTAGTGGAAGATACCCCATGGCTGGTACCGTGACCAAGGCTGCTGAAGCCAATGCAATTTTCCAAAGTAGCTGCCGATCCCTCCCAAGCCCTCTCAGCCATCCAAGGATTTAAATACTGTGGATCAATCTTTAAGTGAAACCTTGTTTTGAACTAATTGGACATTTCCGTTGAAGAGTTTCTTCCAGTCAAGCTCTTGTCTTGACATTTCTAGGTTCAGGTCAGCAGGTAAGTCAGAAAAGTAAGCATGTTGGACAACTATGCACTTGTGCAAACACCATAGCTTTTGCATTATGAGTTGGGTCCCAATAGGCACCAGGTCACATTTCGTCAAGCTGCATACTTTGATTAGAAACAGAAGCTCTGTGGCGACATGGTGTGTCTAGGATGTCAGATCCAGACTCCCTCACCAGCAAATCTTCATCCACTCCGTTCGCTCCAGCAGCACGAGATGTCATCCCCGCCTGGGGGGCTAGTTGACCCTCTAACTGCACCCTGGTCCCAGGTGACATTTGCGTGGGGACATAAGAGTTACTCCCAACTCTCCAATCGGTCATACCTCAGACATGGCATATGTAACCAGATTGTCAGCTACATTTGCTGCCTCATCCCAGACACTGCGGGAATAAAACAGTTGTCTGGGCATGTTTAGAGCGATAAGGAGAGCTTCAGTTGCCATACTTGAAATTTTGGAATGTTCAGTTTCGTTAACAAAATTAGTTTCTGAAGTCTGAGGGGTCAGGGGCTCCGTTAATGGTTCGATATGTGGGGGAAAAAAAACAAGGCAGAGAGCTAGAGCACTGGCCGTACCAAGAGCCACTGGGAAGCGTAACTCGAAAGCAGTCTCCAAGCAGTCTCAGATGAGGCAGAGGGTTGAGGTGTAGCAGACTCCCTCACTGCTCTTAACCTTGAACTACAGAGGGTCCTTGCTTCATCCATCTGGCTCCTCCTACCGGCCAACTGCCCTGCGACTAAACTCGCCGCTGAACTCCACGCCTGAAAATAATGTATATGTTCTTAAGGTCACAGGGCTGTGGCTTTTTATGCAGCAATCTCCACTCCAACCATTTCAGTTATAAGGTACAGTGGAGTTTGGAGTATAACTACCCATTGCCATTTGTAGTGCTCCATGGCTTGGAAGTACTGTTTTAACCACTTTTGAGTGGACCTCAACTCACCTGTGCAGGCGAGTTGAGGAGCACAAGCTGGAGCAGCTTGTGCTCCATCACGTGGGCTCCCCTTGAGCTCCAGTTTTTTTTTTTTTAAAGAACAGTTTGATAACATTTGTCTAAGGAAAGCTACATCAGAACTGGAATGGTGCAATTGACTTTGGCTGTCCTTGTTTCCTAGGCTCCTCTTCTGAACCATATTGGCTTTGGAAGTGTTTTGTTGACAATTATTGCTGGGATAGAAGACTGCCTACATCCCTCAAGCAATTGAACCAGATTTCTGATTCTAGTCATACAGGTTGTGCAAACCTTTGGTGAAATAAATCTTCACAAACTAGGAGATTGGTGTTTAGACAGTGATTGTGGGATATAGATGTCAACACATTAAACAGTTTAATAGTATTCCAGATGGTCCACTGTCTTTCAATAAATTGTGTATATACTCTTCAAGTGTTACTCTTTTTCGACTCTTAGAAGGTTTTGTCCAAAGTAAGTTTCCAAAATGTGTACAGCCTCATTTGATAGCATTTGGTGTTTAGGAGGTGGTGGTGGTGGTTGAAAGGTTTGGGTTTCAACACAGTTTCTCTAGATATATTCCAATTGGTGCATAGTACTTTTTCCAATAAGTTGTGTACCTCCTCCCAAGTATTCCTCTTTTTGGACTCTAGCAGGGTTTTGTCCAAAAGTGTCCAAAATGTAAGCATCCTCTTTGAATATTCCTCTAAATAAGTCTTCAAATTGTGTACCAGTGTTTCTTTAGCATCTTTCTAAGGCTCTGATTATTTGAACTAAGTTGTTTTGACTGACCTCTTGGTCCTCTCATTGGGGTGTTTGGTTTGTCTACTATGAGTTATCTTCTGTTTTTCATTTCAGTCTTCCTGAGGGATTGTTTAATTCCTTATAGCCCCTCAGTCCGAATTTCTCCATTTTTGTCTGCATGTTTTAGCAATTCTCAGTTGGTACATTTTTTTGTTGTGTTTTTTTCCTTTAAGTCCAAGGAATTTGGTATGGGGTAATAAAATCGCAGCAAAAATGTCGCCAGTCAGGTTTGCCCGGTAAAGGTGTACCCCATTATACCTTTTAAGGTGAGCAGGGGTGTCCCCCACGCCCCTTAAATGGTATAATGGGTCCAAGAGTTGCAGGGGTGTCCCCTGCATCCTTTACATGATTGTGGCACAAAAAAACCATAGCATTTTTGCCACAATCTTTTGTATTCACAGCCATTTTTGCTGCAATTTTTAGACATGGAACCAGGAATTCTCCATATGGAATGATGTTCTTGTTGTGGGTGATTGGCGTTTGTGTGGCGAGCAGTTTCCTGCTGTGGCCGAACGCTACCTAAATGATCCAGAATGGATATTGTAGCACTTGCAGTACTCTTGGAAAATTGAATCCAAACTGCTTAAATCCGATCCAGGTAAGAACAAACTTAAAATGTACACCCTTCTAAACAATTTAGAAAATAGTGAAACTAATGGCATGCATCTGCATCCCCTTACGTGAGGATTTATATTTTGAAATTCAATTTCACTTACTAACCATAGAAATATCGTACCAACAAATCCAGTACTATCAAAAGAACACCTGTGCAAAAGAATCAAATCAATGGGTTGAGTGTTCCATTATATCTATTGGTTCATGCTTCTCTATATTTGTCAACAAATGTCCAATTAAAATAAATAGGCAGTGTTCAGCCAACAATAGGAACCTAGAGCACTAACATTAGACCCTTTCCCTCTTAGAAAGGGACCTTATAGCCTCCTGATCCACTCAAACAGTTGTGGGGAAACACACATCGAGGATGTACACAATTGGAAGACTTACAGGAAAGCGGATGCTTACATTTTGGACACAACCCTGCTAGAGTCCAAAAGAGAATGTACACAATTTATTGAAAAAGGACAGTGCACCAATACAAATAAATCTAAAGAAACTGTATAATGTGTTGAAACCCAAATCTTTCAACCACCTAAACACCAAATACTAACAAATTAGGATGTACACAATTTGAGGAATACTTCAAAAAGGATGTATACATTTTGGAAACTTACTTTGGACAAAACCCTGTAAGTCGAAAAAGAGGAACACAAAGGATCTACAAAATTTATTGAAAAAGGACAGTTGACCATTTGGAATACAATTAAACTGTATTATGTTGAAATCTAAATCCCATAATCACTGTCTAAACACAATACTACCAAATAAAGAACATTGCTTAGAACACTCCTAGTTTGTGAAAATGTATTCATTACACCAAAGGTTGGCGCAACCTGTATGACCAGAATCAGAAATCAAGGTAATTTTGAATAAGGCAGCCACAATACAGGGCTGTACATATTGCAGACAACCATCCTCAAACCAATTTTGTAATGGTGAACAAAAATAAGTGCCAAAACTCACCTTGATTGATGTAATTCTGTGTGCTGGAACATGTGTAGCATAGAAGAGAATTCATCACCAGCATTATTGGTTTTTGTTTAAATGAATTCCATCTTCCACTGAATGCTACCATTAGTTGCTGCTTTTAAAGAATGCTCAATATGCCTTGTGTATAAGTACATAAGTGTGAAAGTGTTTACTTGGTGCCTTGCAATTACTGATTTCATTGCGATACTCTACAGCTCACATTAACCCTCCCAAGATAAACCTGGCTGCTCAATCACTACCAACTTGTGTAGTACAGGCCTAAGAGCTGGGTATGCCCGATACCAAGAGGGGAGTCTTGTGAAGTCCCACACCAGTTGGGCTTTACCCAACAATAGCAAAGTTACTGGTAGGTAAAAATGCGTTTCTATCTTGCAGGTAGAAATTCTTCAGACAAATCAAAATGCAGTGGAAGGAACAAGTTACTTACCTGTAACTACTGTTCTCCAGCATGGGTCTGGCATGGATTCACATGCTCATGAATATTCCCCGTCGTCAGGCTGGGAATCCTCGGTAAAGAAAAAAACAGTATCAGTTTCGTTTCTGATCTGTCTTTCGTAGTACTAACCAATCACTGGTCTCTGCGTCATACTGACCACAGCCAATGACTGCCCTCTACCTAAGCACCGCCTCTGGCAGCCATCTTCAGATTTGGAAGCACGTGAAGTGGCAGTATGACCAAGTGAAGAGCAGCAGAGGGGTAGGCGGGAGGGTTCGCATGTGAATCCATGCCAGACCCATGCTGGAGAACAACAGTTACAGGTAAGTAACTTGTTCCTTCTCCAGCATGGGGTCTGGCATGGATTCACATGCTCATGAATAAAGAATACATAGCAGTACACACATGCACAACCACGGGAGGTGGCAAAGGCTCAACATTAAGCATTGCATCAAACTCAACATTAAGCATCTTACCTCCTCACCAGGCTCACCTCAGGCGAACAGGTTGCGCAGCACTGCTTGGCCGACCCTGGACTCCTCCCTGGAATCCCGATCGACGCAGTAGAACTTCGTGAAGGTGTGCGTCGACCTCCACGTAGCAGCCCTGCATATGTCCAGCAGGGGCACACCAGAAAGGAACGCCGTGGTAGCTGCGATCGCTCTGGTGGAATGGGCTCTCGGACGGCCAGGCAGCGGTCGGTTTGCCAACCGATGACAGTACATGATACAGCCGGAGAGCCATCTGGAAATGGAAGCCTTCGAGAGAGCATTCCCCTGATTGACAGGTCCAAAGTTCACAAAGAGTTGTGACGTCTTCCGAAAACACTTCGTGCGGTCCACGTAGAACTTCAGCGCTCTAGCCACATCCAGCAAGTGCAAAGTCCTCTCAGCCGGCGTCGAAGGCGACGGGAAGAATACCGGCAACACCAAGGGTTCGTTGAGGTGGAAGTCTGACGGTACCTTGGGCATGAAGGAGGGGTGCGTCCTGAGCACTACCCTCGTGTCGTGAAAAGTCAAGTACGGGGCCTTGCAGGAAAGGGCCTGGATCTCTCCCACCCGTCGTGCGGAGGTGATGGCCACAAGAAACGCTGTTTTCCACGACAGAAACTTCAACGGGGCCGAGTGCAGAGGCTCGAACGGAGGTCCCATGAGCTTGGTCAGCACCACGTTGAGCTCCCACGCCGGGGCCGGAGCCTTCACCGGCGGGAACGATCTGACCAGTCCCTTCATGAACTCTTTCACCAGACGATGAGACCACAAGGACGTCCGCCCCGTGGTTCTGGTGTATCGGGAAATCGCAGCAAGATGAATCTTGATGGACGTGTGTGCCAGTCCAGCTTTGGCCAGCGTCAGCAGGTACGGCAGTACTTGGGGAGCCGTAATCCGTAGAGGGTTAATCTTCTGTGCTTGGCACCAGACAGAGAACCTCTTCCATTTGTGTCCGTAGCATTTAAGAGTCGAGGACGCCCTGGCCTTTGCAAGAACCTCTCTGCAGTCGGCCGGTATGTCGTATCCTCCAAACTCTAGCGCTGCAGGAGCCAGGCCTGCAAGTTCAGCGATTTCGGGTCGTGGTGGAGGATGGCGCCTCCTTCCCTGGAGAGCAGATCCGCGTCCACCGGCAGCTTGATTGGCGGGGACGCTGACAAGTCCAGAAGGTCCGGGAACCATATCTGCCTCGGCCACGCAGGTGCGACGAGGATCATCCTGCACCGTGACCTCTTGAGCTGGTTGACGAGCCGGATTAGCAGTGGCAAAGGAGGGAACGCATAGAGGAATAGGCCCTCCCAGGGGAACGAGAAAGCATCGCCCATGCTCCTCGCCTGGGGAAACCTGCTGGCGAACCTCCGGCACTTGGAGTTCGTCGCCGCCGCGAACAGGTCGATCTGGGGTGTGCCCCACCGTCGGAAGAGGCGATCCACTAGATCCTGCCGTAGTTCCCACTCGTGGCACGAGCGCAGCTCCCTGCTGAGTGAGTCGGCGATGGTGTTTTTTATCCCTGCCAGATGAAACGGCACCAGAAACATCCCTTGGGTGACTGCCCAATGCCACAGGTCCTGCGCCTCCTTGGACAGTGCTGGGGACCTGGTTCCGCCCTGTTTCCTGATGTAAAACATGGTGGTGGTGGTGTCGGTGAAGATCCTCACCACCTTGCCCTTGAGGGAAGGAAGGACCCGAGGGCCCAAAACACTGCACGGAGCTCCAGGACGTTGATATGTAGGGATTTCTCCATCCGGAGCCAAAGGCCTCTTGCGTGCAGATTTTCGGTGTGCGCTCCCCACCCTTCCAGGGAGGCATCCGTGGTCACGGTCTCCTGGTGGGCTGGGGTCTGGAAGTCCATGCCCGCCGTCAGATGCGCGCGGGTGCCCCACCACCGGATCGCTCGTCGGAAACTCTCGTCGAGCGTGATCCTTTCCTCGAAGCTGCCCGTCGTTTGGATCCAGCGCACGTCCAGGAACTCCTGCAACGGGCGCATCCAGAGCCTGCACATGGGAATGAGGTAGATGCAGGAAGACATCATTCCGAGGAGGGCCTTGATGGACCTCACCTTGGCCGCGTCGGCCACCAGCATCTGCTGCACCTTGCCCAGGATGGTCCTGGTCCTCTCCTCCGACGGGGAGGCCAGAAGGGACACTGTTGAGCCTCGCTCCCAGAAACAGAGCGTCTTGCGCGGGTACCAGGTGGGATTTGGCGTAGTTCACGGAGAACCCCAGGTCCGTGAGAAGTTGGACGGTCCTTGCCGTGTGAACCACGGCGAGCTCTCTTGTCTTGGCTCGGATGAGCCAGTCGTCCAGGTAGGGGTAGACGTGGATCCCTTCGCGGCGCAGCTGCGCCGCCACTGGTGCGAGGCACTTGGTGAACACCCTGGGTGCCGACCGTAGTCCGAAGGGGAGGGCTTTGAACTGGTAATGACGCCCTTGGACCACAAACCTGAGGAATTTTCGGTGCCCCTTTAGGATGGGAATATGGAAGTAGGCATCCTCCAAATCCAACGACAACAGGAAGTCTCCTTCCTCCAGCTGACCCAGGACGTGCTGGAGGGTGACCATCCGGAACTTTTGCACCTTGATGAACTTGTTCAGACGTCGCAGGTCCAGGATGGGGCACCATCCCCCGTCTTCTTCACGAGGAAGTATCTCGAGTAAACTCCGGAGCCCCGAAGCCTCTTTGGGACGAGTTTGATGGCGCCCTTCCTGAGCATCGCCTTTACCTCCAGGAGAAGTTGAGGGACGTGAAGTTCTTTCCTGGCCACGGGGGGGACGCGTGGACACTTTCTTTGAAACTCGAGCGCGTGGCCCCGGGCCAAGGCGTCCAGCACCCAACGGTCGGTGGAGATGGACTCCCACACGCTGACGAAGCTCGCCAGCCGGCCTCCCACCGGGGTGCTTCGGTGGGGGCCCGACCCCATGGCCGGTTCAATCCTGCTTCGACGAGGCTTTGCCGCCTTGTCCTTGGCGACGACGGCGGGGTCCGCCAGACTTGCCTCGTCCTCTGTAGGCCTCCTGAGACGAGCGGGCCGCTTGACGGTAGGAGGAGAAACCGCCGCCGGAACCTTTGGAGGCGCCCTTGCCTCCGCTGCTCCGAAAGGGCGTCCGTCGTTGTTGCAGAACTCGAAGGACCCGGACCGTCTCGGTGTCCGCTTTAATGGCCTGAAGGGAATCGTCCACTGTTTTCCCAAACAGGTTGTTCCCATCGAAGGGCATGTCCAGGACTCTGGTCTGAACGTCTTGACGGAAGTCCGTAGCCTTGAGCCATCCACGCCGCCTAAGGCAAACGCCGTTGCCTAACTGGCGGAACCCAGTGTCGGCGATGTCCGTTCCAACGGTAATGGCGTGGGTGGTCCGAAGCCACCTCACCTTCCTGCAGGATCTCCAGGGCCTCTGCCCTCTTGTCGTCCGGCAAGAAGTCCAGCAGGGGAGCCAGTTTGTACCAGAGCTCCCTGTCGTATCGGGCCACGATAGCCAAGGCGTTGGCAGCTTTAATCGTCGTCGCTGCAGACGAGATGACTCTGCGTCCCATAGCGTCCAATTTCTTTCCCTCGCCGTCCGGTGGGAAAGTCGATGTGGAGGCCGCACCCCCCCCGCTTTTTTCCTGGCCGCCGCGGAGACGACGGAGTCCGGGGTAGGCTGCGCCCGGAGGCACAGGGGGGCCGTGTCCGGGACCCGGTACTTCTTCTCGTACCGGTCTCTTCTAGCTGGCGTCGTGGAAGGGTTCTTGAGGAGGGTGAGGCCCTCATCCCAAATGTCGTCCAATAGAGGCACTGCGAGGACCGTCTTTCTCTTGGCCTCGCGCTGCTGATAAAGGAAACCTTCCTTCTTCTCCTCAGGGCAGAGTTGGAAAAGCTCGGATGCCCTGGCGATCATGGAGTGGAACGATCCAATCTCGTCGGGCGGAGAAGCCCTGGTGGGAGGCGACGACGTTACATCCTCGTCGTATACCTAGTCGTCCGTACCCGTCGCTGCCGTGTCAGTCCCCGTATCATCCCCTCGGGAGGAGGGCTGGAAGGGGCGCGACGGCTGAAAAGGAGGAGGGTGGATCCTTTTCTTGGTAGGGGGAACCCCAGAAGGTCCCGGGTCCCCCGACGGGAGAGGTTCCGTCGGCAACGGTAGTCTCGTCCTTATCTCTGAGCATAAGGACTGTATAGCCAACAAAATGGCCGCCGAGCTGTCTCGCAGCGCTGGCAGAGGGGAATCTGACGGGCGATCAGGGGCCCGTCGGTACCCTCGACGATGTCATCACCTGTGTCGGGATCCATCCCGACGGGTCGGTCTACTTCCACGCCGAGGCCGTGGCTTAAGACCTCGACGAGCTCCTCCTCCGAGGTTGAGGCGGAATCTACGACGACGCCCTGCCCCCACCTTTTTCTTCCCCACGGGGGATTTCACGGGGGTCCTATCGATGGGCACAAAAGAGGACTCCCTCCGAGGTGGCAGGGAGACTCTGGGCCCCGAGGTCGCCACCACTGGTGTAGCCTCCACAGGCTGAGCCAGGGCCGCCGCTACAGTTTCGATAGAGGGCTTGGCCGGATGGATTAAGGCCTTCACCACCTTAGGTGCGCTACCGCCTTATCCTTGAGGGGGGGGGGGGGGGAGACAGTGCCTCGCTCCCCCTCCGCCTTCGAGCTCGACCGGGGCCTCTCCAGGAGCCTCGCCGGGTGCTCGGCCTTCCTCTTACCCGACCCAGAGCGTTGGCTCGTGGTTGATGGTGCCGGGGAGGGTGCGCCCAGCCTGGCGCCCGTAGAGCCCGACCGTTCGGCGCTCCCGGTGCCAGCGGACTCGCGGTGCTTGGCCTTATGTTGGACCCCCGTCGCCGGGGCGTCCTCAAAGGTCTTAGAAGACCGCTCGGATTTCTCTTCTCGCCAGATGGGCTATTCCCTTCCAGCCAGTTGGCGAGACGTTGATGGCGGTCCTTTATGGTCCGCTCCGACATGTTGCCGCAAAACGCACAGTCCTTCTCCACGTGCGTCTTGTCTTCATGTAGGCAGTAAAGGCAAAAAGAGTGTTCGTCCTCCTTGAAGACGTTCTGCAGCTGGCATCCAGGGCAGACCCTGAACAGCTTTCCGGGCGTCGAGCTTCCCTTCTCCTGGGCCATGACCGGGCCTGAGAAACTTCTGGAGTCCTCCAAAAGCGTGGCTCGACGAGATCTTCACCCTTGAGGGGCGCAGACGAATCCGACACGGGTCCCCGTTGATCGGATCGAGAGTCGGTGGAGCTTGAGGCTCTTTTGACCGAAAAAACTAAGTTTTTGAGAAAAAACGTGAAAAATATAGCACTAACGCTCGAGAACAATAGCACGAGGATCCCAACACATGAACGTGCGGTAAAAATCTGAAGATGGCTGCCAGAGGCGGTGCTTAGGTAGAGGGCAGTCATTGGCTGTGGTCAGTATGACGCAGAGACCAGTGATTGGTTAGTACTACGAAAGACAGATCAGAAACGAAACTGATACTGGTTTTTTCTTTACCGAGGATTCCCAGCCTGACGACGGGGAATATTCATGAGCATGTGAATCCATGCCAGACCCCATGCTGGAGAATGGAAGAATACCTCAACACTAAGTTGACTGGGACTTTGTGTCCTGAAAGTTCACATTTCCAGAGGTTTCGGGAGCTGGTAAAAAGTTAAGAGGGTCTTGTGGTTGGGAAATCAGTTTCAAAAGTCAGGTATCTATATTCCCTAGCTTTGAGGGCTTAGGCAACAAGTTGTGCCAAAGCCAAACAAATTTAAAACTTTAGGTGAAGATAAGGGGGGCAGGTAAGTAATGATATAACTCACCCCCTGTATTCCAGTTTCTCTTCAGACTTGGCAGGTCTGAAGCAATCAGCTTTCCCCACCTTTTTTTTTTCCAGTCACCAGAGCCCAGGAGTTGCAGGTGAAAGATGTTGCGG
This sequence comes from Ambystoma mexicanum, assembly GCF_040938575.1. Taxonomy (NCBI): domain Eukaryota; kingdom Metazoa; phylum Chordata; class Amphibia; order Caudata; family Ambystomatidae; genus Ambystoma; species Ambystoma mexicanum. Next base: position 1,551,562,806 of record NC_090932.1, read on the forward strand.
TGTGACACAAGCTGGTGCAACCTGTTCTGGTCGATAAATGCAACACAGTGATGCAGTACTACTCTAGGCAGTGCACCAGACACCAGGAAGCTGGTTTTGACGAGGTCCTCCATGCATTGAGACAAAGGGACACCGCCGTCTAGGTCAAAGTAAAACCTCAGGTCCAAATCGAGCTGGAATACTGAAGTTTCCCCAGATGGACACTGGTAGCCGAGGGTCCCCGAACTTCGGAGTCGAAATGCAGAACCGCGCCGCATCAAACGCCCAAGCTGTGGTTGATCCGTCCACATGACAGTTCCAGGAACACTTCTGAAGACACCAGGTGACTGGGCACAGAGCATGTCAGAACTGTTAGTCCGCACCACTCAAGACTTGACGTACTGCCGAAGGCCTTCTGAAGATCAACTACAGCGGGCTCCACTGGTACTGCAGCAAATGGTGGTAACCTGGCCTCCTTCGGACAGTCCAAGAGTCAACCACTATCTTCACAGCTCGGCAGGAGGCATGGCTGCAAGACTCATCCAATCCAAAAACTCGGGTGAGACTAAGCTCACCGAATGGAAGATTAGCTCAAACCCCAGCCGAGGCCCAACCAGGACCACCAATGGTGAAACTCATGTATACTCTCTAGACATACAGCAAGCAGTTTGTGGATTGGTACTAGACATTCCTAGTCCACTTTCTGGGAACATGGTGCAGGCCTGCAGAAAAACCAAGGCTTTCCAGGCAACGCAAGACCATAAGATTTTTTCTGATTGGGCAGGAAGAAAGCTACAGGATAATATGGCCAAAAGAAGCATAAACCTCGGAGCACAGCCATGTTAGGACACTAGCCACAGTTAGTAGTTAGACGCAGTATGGCTTACGAAAAGTAATGCAAAATAGTCAAAAAGCAACTGCTGCCGCAAGCTTGTCTTTAGGCACATCTAAAGTGAGGAAATAGCTTTGAGTGTAGCCTAGGGTCACACAAAAAACCCTATTGCAATGCATTGTGCAATGATCAGGTTACCAAAAAACTAGATCACACGTATAAAGAAAAGAGAAAGTCTCCCAGCACTGGCAGCCTTAAGGAATGGCTACTTTTGCTCATTGTTATGGGGAAATCAGAGTTAAGCTGAAGGCTTTACTTCACTGGAAAAAGTCAAGCCAGTACAAAAAATGTTTACGGGTCCATACAAAATTGTGGTAAAGCTGTTAAAACAAAAATCTCTCACCCACCAGTCCATGAGTTGAAGCAAGCCCTGGGTTTTTGCAGATCAGTTAGTCCAACAGGGCTTACCCAGGCCAGACGCAGAAAGGGACGCTGGACCTCTATGCCTTATTCGGATCTTTAGTTGCTGACCATCTACACAGAATTCTTGACTCAAGACTGATCTCTAGAAATGGCTGCAGGAGAACTTTTATCCAAGATTCTGGCTGGAAGCAAGCCCACCAATGGTAAGTATCTGCTTCAAACAGCCAACAGTAGTCCAATTGGGTACCACCGATTTACTCATGTCCTAGAATCTCAGGCGCCACAGATGACCAGACAGTCCCACACACAAGGCATCACTAGCCGCACAAATTGGGGATTTCCCAGGCATGGGTATGACCTTACATGGCATTCCCTGGCAAGACAGGAAGAAGTCCAAACATGGCCAAAGAATAAGCAAAAACCTTGTGGCCTGGCCATTTTAGGGCACTATCCACATTTAGTAGGCATATACAGTAAATGCAAATGTGCACACTAGAAAAACCCACACAAATTGTAAAAATATTGCTGCCACCAGTCTTTAGGCACATCTAAAATTAACCAAAAATCTCAAGTGCAACTGACTAAGGTGATAAGTACCCCCACATCGCTGCATTGTAAGATGCAGTGTGCAATGCTAAAGAGTTAACAAAAAGGTAAAAAAGGCAAAATGTTTTCGAGTACTGATAGTCTGGGACTGATCGACCCATAACGACATGAGCAAAAGACCATGGCAGTTGCCTGAAAAGTTAGGCCATGTTAAACAAAATAAGTTTAGGGGTCCACAAAGAAAGTTGCCAAAAGAAATCTTTCCCAACAAGCAAAAAGGGTATCCCATAGAGGTCTATGGAAGGGAAGCAACAAAAGAATCTTGCCCAACATCGGCCACACCAACTAGAAGACAGCAAAAGACACCATATTGAAGTCAAGCGGAAGCCAAAGATCCAACATATTATACCTTCAAATCCACTAACTTTGCATTCCCATGTACACAAAGTGTAGGAGCATGGCTCCAGAGACCTACATTGTTTATACCTTGCAAAAAGTAACCTTGAACCCTAGTCTGTCTTTGCTTGTTCTTGTATAATCAAAGCCTGAACTATCACCCCATTAAACATTTTGCAAATAGAAAGCAGTTTCAGGCAGCGGCTGTACCTTAATGATTAGCTATAGTGTAAATAATGTGACCTACAGATAAAGAATAAAATGACCTCGAGTGGCGCAACAGATCATGCCAAACAGTTGGTGCCCATAAGTAAACTTTAAAAAATGGTCCTCAGAACCCAACATGCAAAACCAGTGTACACAAGCACCATGCATGAAAGGTGTGGTGTGAAATGCAGTCAAGTATGAACCCCAAACAGGCTCGCCCAGTGAGAAGCAGGGAAGCAACAGCTCAAAAACTAAGTATAAATATACTGCAAGCCAGTAGCAATGCCACAATTTGCAAACAAAGCCAATACAGAGGAATTAGTGTCTGGCCCATCACAATGGGAGTTGGTGCTTCCCTTCCCTTCAAGTGGCAAACCAACCCAGTAAACTCACCGAAGCCAGCCCTGGCACGCTCTTATCAAGGTTAAAGAACTCATTGAAGTCAAACTCTCCAGGTGCCGGTTCTGGCAGCACCACCTCTTGAGGAACTTCCTGGTCTGCTGCAGCGTCCTGACGTATACACACTTCTGCTTCGTCCACTTCTGCAACTCCATTACACTCAAACCCTTGAATAAGCAAACAAAATTAGCCAGTCAAAAGAAATCTAGCCTCCACCACCCATTGCCAAAACATACATTTGAATTTGTCGGCCCAATCCAAACGGAATTACTACCAATCACCACTAGTGATAACACCCAGACAAACAAATGAAACAGGTCACAAATCTTGCCTCACTGAGCAAGGTTTAGGTTATGTAAGAAGTTTCCTTTAGAGCCAAATCTACCGCACTTGTGAGCACCTCAAAACGTCATACTGCACTGGCAGATTAATTGTTCCTTGCACCTCAAGTGTGTGGGAACCTTGTTCCACACTCAGATCTTTACTCTTTACGGGTGTCATTTTTATTTTATCCTCCCGACAACTTTTGGAATACACACTTAATACAGGGTTGCCTTGTGGGGCAACCCTTTAACTTTCTCTGACTAACCTAGTGAACTACAGTCCCCAAGGGTAGAAAGGATAGTTCTATTACTTCTACATTTTGTTAGATGAAATTGGCAAAACCCACTTTATGTGGAGTGCTGGGCAATGCAGTGTATCCCCTTTCTCACTACCACTGTAGTGATTATGTTACAGGGACAAGTTCATCTTTATGGCTGGTGGCAGTGAACCTTTTGATACATTTGGTGCACCTTTACCGCAGGCTTTCACAGCTGCAGTAAAGGACCCATTTTACCAAAATGGCTCCAGTTTTATTTGGCCATTTTCACGCTTGTCCCTTCTGGGTCATTCCCCTGCCCTCCAGGTGCAGGAAATTCCTTTGTGTGATTTATTTTCATCTTCAGCGAAGACCTGTCAAGCCCACCAAGGCTACAGTGTGTCTGAAGGTAGGAAGCGAGGGAGGAGTCCATAATGCCACAGCCCTTTGTTTTCCAGCCAGACTAAGGGAATCCAGTTCAAACTGGGAGGTTGGCTGTCCTGAAAGGACAGTCAACCACCTACCCCTTTCCCCAAACCCCCCACCCCCCGGTTTGAATGTTCAATCGGATTGGCTGGGGGTTCCTGCATAACAAGATCATGGAAGCTGAAGAGGTAGTCTACCACTGGACCTGAATCGGATGATGTCCAGCAACCGGAGAGCCTGCTGTGTAACCAGAGCCTGTTACACTTCCTTCTAAGCAACCTTGGGACTCCAAAACTATGACCCTGATGAAATCCACTGGACTCGAGACCTGCATTTTCAGCCATCCCACATCGTGCTGAGACCTTGAGGGCTGAAATACCCCAATACCCTGGGATCTTGAGCGAGTTGTGCAGTGCACAGTCTTCCGAACCAAGCTCAAACTTTGGTGGCATCCTCCAATCCCTACACAGACGCGAATAGAGTCTGAAAAGTCCCATCAGAATGCTGGACCTTGCAAATGCCGAGAATCCGACCAGCGATATTCAGTCTTCCTCCCAAAAAGAGTGCCAAAAACACAGCCGCAAAAAACTCTTGCCTGGGGACTTCCCCTGTTGATCCTTTGTTAGGCAAGGTTGTATGCAGTACCCTGTGGGAGACTGCACCAGCCTTGTCCTCTTGGCAATAGTTATTGTAACCTTTGGTATAAGCATGTATTACACAAGTTGTTAGAGTGACTAAGCAGCCAGGTTCATCACAAGAGGGGTCAATGTGAGCTGTACGGTTATTACACAGAAATACAGTGACAAGTATCCAAATAAACACTCAAGGTTTGATGAAACACAGTCAGTTGAATAAGCCCTCTTCAGAAGGGAGCAATATATAAAAAAAATATACTTCAAAATACTCTAAATACCATTTGGGATGGCACAGATTCTTCCTACACCCTGAGGTGACTTAAATAACCAGGATACTGGACATTAATATATCACTGGTACATTTAGAGCAATACGGAGTTGGTGTCAAAGAAAAGTGTTTGGGAATAAAACGGTTAAACAAATATTCTGGATATGGCAAGTACTTTTGAACCCCCAATGCAAAGTAAATTAACCCTTTCCTGTAGGCAAGGTAAAGCACAAAGTCAGAGGTAAGAGTCTCAGGGAGCCAAGCCAGCCAATGCTAATTGAGCAAAAGTCTAGGTTGCTGAAGCACTTAGTTAACTAAAAGTCTTGCAATGTTTCAGAAGCGTTTGTAGAAAAATCGAGTCACTGCATGGCCACAAGCTGGGAGGCTTGTGAGGGGTAAAACTGCAAGCAACTCCGCAAAAGCAACGAAGACAAGTCTCAACTGAGAACAAGCAAGGCTACACAACAAGAGGCAAGTCCTGTTCATTTTACAGTACCTTTGGTTAGAAGAAATGGTTCCAGCTGGCTTTGGTTCCCGTGTAGGTCTGCAAGTCGGGTTCCTGAGCCTCAGTCGTGGGGCCAAGAGGGAGGCAGTCTGGAGACTCTTGCAACACAATGGGAAGGTCGGTAGTAGCAATGGGCAAACTACAATTCAGCAGCACTTTGCCATTTCAGCTTCTCGCGACTCTCGCAAATCGCACCACTGCAGTCTCGGATAAGACTCTGGACTTCCCTCGCATCTGGGGTCCAACACCCTGTTGAGGTGGCTCCTGCTTCATGGGGGTCTGGAGGATCCTCGAGCTTGGGCCCGACAGACACTAGATTCTGGTGCTCCTGGTTAGGGAGAACTCTCAAAAAATGTGCCAATTCCCTTCCCCCTTAGAGACACCCAGCAAATTTGCTGGATTTTGAGGACTTTATTTTACCTGGAGAAGGCGTGACCTTTTTCTCCCTCTCTGTTTTGAAATATCTTTCTGTTGCGTTTTCTTTGGTTATGGAGTTTTAGACAACTCCATAGGCATCACCTTCTCATTTGTGTCACACAGCACCCTCAGTGCTGTGGCACAGGGAAAGCTTTTCAGGCTTCCAAGGTTTAAATACCTGCTCTATGATAAACCACTGTTTCCCAGAGTGGCTTCCAAGTTTTAAATACCTTCTCTGGGATAAACCACTGTTTCCCAGAGTAAGTAAAGTCAAATTGACATTACGAGTCTATAAATTCCTAGACCCAGCACACCCCATCTTAGAAGAGTGCTGGAGGGGTTACTTAGATAGTATCCCGTGTCTAGATACTCATGAAGCAGTCAAATGCTACCCTTTCCTCTCGAAATGGCCGGTGGCAGTGGTTTTATAACTACCATGATTTTTCCCACCCGTGAACACTGGTAGCGTTAAATAGCAGGAGCCCTGTTTTTCAAGATGGCATCTGAGCCCCCTCTGTAAAAATGGTTCCCAAGTATTTTTTCGCCATTTTTGTGGAAAGGTCCTTCTAGAGTTGCTCTGTGTGCCAAACCAGATTTGGTTCTTTTGCTCATTCGCCTTTGGAAGGCTTCAGGAGTGAAGACCGCCTCTTGAGCCAGAGTGTCTGGGGTGGGCAGTGAGGGAGGTGCCCGAAACTCCGTGCTTAGTCTACTAGGAGACCCACAGGCACTGATTGGCTGACTGTCCGGCAAGGATAGCCACCCTTCTGGGTGAGCGTCAGCAAGGCTAGAATGAATGGGAGGAAGCTGTCTCTGGCTTGGAAGGCAGAGTCGACGACGAACAAAAGAACCAAAGACGAGATTGAAGCTGACGGCTGCTGCAACTGCTGGACCGTTGGTTTGCCCGGTTTAGTTTAGTTTATTATTTGTATAGCGCCGCCTGGCCCTAGGGCATCCGGGCGCTTGCGATGAATACAACAAGAATAATGAATACAACAAGAATAATGCAGCAGAAATGTACAAATCGATTACATATTTACAAATTTACAGTCTTGGTGCATGCTAGTGCGGTAGGGCTAGGCAGTTTCTTTGGATAGAAGCCAAGTTTTGGTGTTGTGTCTAAATCTGTGAAAGGACGGTTCTGATCTCAGCTCGAGTGGAAGTGAGTTCCAAAGTTTGGAGGCAAGCACGGGGAAGCTGGAGCCACCTGCTTTTTGGAGCTTAAATCTTGGGATATTTAAGCAGTGTGTTTGAGCTGATCTGGTAGGGCGCGCTGGGGTGTGGTGCTTGAGGTTGTCGGATAGGTATCTGGGTGCTTGGTTAGCTAGGCATTTGTGTGTGAGTGAGATGGTTTTGTATTCAATTCTTTGTGGTATGGATAGCCAATGGCAGGTGCGTCTGGCGTCCGAGATGTGTTCTTGTTTGGGTATGTTCAGGGCTGCTCGCAAGGCGTTGTTTTGTATGACTTGTAGTTTGTTGATGTTTTTCTGACTGGTTCCCAAGTATAGCGCATTGCAGTAGTCAACTTTGGAAAGGACTAGCGCTCTGGCTAAGGTGATGCAGTTGGATGGTGAGAGGTAAGGTCTGCTGGCGTTGATAAGTTTACAAGTGTAAGCAGTGGCTGATGAGATGGAATTGATCTGTCTTGTCAGTGTGAGGGAGGAGTCGAGGTAGATTCCTAGGGTTTTGACGCTGTTAGAGACGGTGATGTTATTGCCGTCTATAGTGAATGCTTGATAGAGTTTGTCGAGTTTATTAAGTCTGGGTTGGGAACCTAGGAGAAGAAGCTCGGTCTTGTCGTCATTAAGGCATAGGCCATGCTTGGCCATCCATTCTTGGATAATGGAATAAATGTTGTTGAGAGCAGTGAGGTCAGTGGAGTAGTCGCCTGTTAAAGGGATCAGTATTTGGGTGTCATCTGCGTAGTTGGTGTAGATGACACCCAAGCGGTCCAGTATGTCAAAGAGGGGTTTCGTGAATACATTGTATAGAGTGGGGGAGACGCAGGAGCCCTGGGGGACACCGCAAGTGACTGGGGATGGGATGGCAGAGGCTGTGGGTGCGAAGACTCTCATGGATCTGTTAAGGAAGGAATGGATCCATGCGTTGGCGTTATCTGAAAATTTGGCTGCTGAGGATAGATGTTTGCAGAGGATGTCGTGGTTGACCAGGTCGAAGGCGGCCGATAAGTCAAGGAGGAGAAGGAGGGCTAGTTTACCATTGTCTTTAATGTTGTCCATCTGTGTCTTAAGGTCAATCAAGGCGGTCTCAGTGCCGTGTTTGGGGCGGAATCCTGATTGTCTGAGTCCTAGTAAGTTATTTTTCTCGAGGTGGTTCTGTATCTGGAGATAGGCAGCTCTGTCGAGGATTTTTAGTAGGAAGGGTACAGTCGTTATGGGTCTGTAGTTGGTGGGGACATTAGGGTCAAGGGTGGGCTTCTTAAGTAACGGAAGAACCCAGGAGTCCTTGAGGTTGTTGGGCACTATGTTGGAGGTGAAGGATGCGTTGATGAGGGAGGTGATGAAGGGAGCAAGTTGTTTGGCAGCATCTTTAATGATAGGGGCTGGGCAAGTGTCGCCTTGGCATTTGGACGGTTTAAGAGAGTAGATTATTTCTTCAACCTCTTTAATGGTTATGGTGGAAAACTCAAAGAGGTTATTGTCATCATTTTGGGGGGTGGTGTGGGTGTATGTAGAGGGGGTGATGTTATCGGAGAGGGTGAGGCTTTCTTTCTTTGTCAGGATTTTGGCTTGTAGCGTGGCAATTTTGCCTAGGAGTGCTTCCTGGATGTTCGTGCACCAGTGGATGTCTTTGTTGCAAGTGTCTGGAATGGGGGAGGGTGATTCGAGTTCTCTCAGGATATTGAAGAGCTCTTTGGTATTAGATTTGGCGTTGCTGATTCTTTCATTGTACATGTTTTTTTTAGACTGGATGATGGCTGATTTATAGATGTTCGATGCTAGTGCGTAGGATGTCTTATTAATAGTGGATGGTGACTGTTTCCATGCTAATTCAGCTTGTCTTTTGGCTTTGCGGAGTGTTTTTAGTTTGGGGGTGAACCAGGAATTGAGGTGTGCTCGTGGTTTGGCTTTCCGAAGCTTGAGTGGTGCTATGGTATTTATGGCCTTAAGGATAGTTGTGTTGTATAAATCTACTAATTTAGTAGGGTTGGTCATGGTGGGTGAGAAGTCGATGATGGGTCGGAGTAGCGGGAGGAGTTTCTCTAGTGTGATATTTTTGTTGTTTCTTGTGAGTGTGGGTGGGGCATTGGAGGAGGGCCCTGGTGTTTGAGAGCCTTTGTTGATGGTGAAGGTAATAAGGTGGTGATCGGTCCAGGCGCATGGAGTGTTGGAGAGGATGGTAGTGTTGCAATTGAGGTCAGCTATACAGTCAAGGATGCGGCCTTTGTTATGTGTGGGTTGTGCGATATGGTGGGTGAGTCCTAATTCTGAAATAGTGTTGGCGATAGTGTGAGCTTTGTCATCTTTCTCATCATTGAGACCTAGATTAAAGTCTCCTAGGATAAGTAGTCGAGAGTTAGGTTTGATATTGTTAGAGAGTAGAAGGGCTATGTCGTCATTGAAGGATAGTATGGGGCCTGGTGGTCTGTAGATGAGGTGGATGGTGATAGTGCTTGTGTGCGTTGTGGATAGTTTGAGGGTGAGTAATTCCGCTGATGTCAGTGATTGGTTTTGTATGTGTCTAATGTTGATGGAGCTTTTTGCAATAACGGCTACTCCACCACCTTTAGCTGTTTGTCTGTCTGCACGGTAGATGGTATAGTCCTTGGGTATAGCAAGTGATAGAGAGGGGCCAGATGCTGGGTGGAGCCAGGTCTCTGTAATAGCTATGAAGTCGAGATCATTGACGGTAATAATGTCGGCAATGTCTAAGGCATGGGCGACTACAGATCTCGCATTGATGAGTGCACCTTTAATGGTTTCGGTGGTGATGCATGATTTTTTGATGTGGGTGCGGGGGGAGGGTGCGATCAGGCCGTGTGATATCTGGTCTGTCGGAAGTGTAGGGCGTGTGCAGTGAGGGGCAGATTTGGTTAAGGTTATGTTTTGTTTGTTGCCTAGATTGGGGAAGGATGCGGGTGTGTGTGTTCTGGATCTGAGTCGGGTGAATCTCGATAATCCTGAGCAGGGATAGGATCTGCTGGTAGTGAGGTTCGTGATAGTGGGTTGGCCGATGGGAGTAGTTTGTGATGCTTCTTGGGGGCTGGGGGTGTCTGCTATGCGATGAGAGTCAATGGAGGAGGTAGGTTGGAAGGGGTTGATGTTGGGTAGGAAGGGGGTGGGGCAGGGTATGGGATAATGTCTGGGGCAGGCTAGTCTGCTGAGGCCGTTGGAGTGTAAGCGAAAGTGTGACCCTGTACAAGGGGTGTCATGGGGGACCAGGCAGAATGGGAACATAATGAGGAAGGTCCAGGTTATCATTTCTGAGTTTAGAGGGAACTGACGCACAAAATCGTCAGAGAGAAGCTAGTGCGCAATGTTAGTACACAATGGTGCTGCAGTGAGGGTACTAGCGCAGAGAATCGGAGAAATGCTAGTGCACAGTGCTGATACCCAGTACTAATACGCAGTGTACTCTAGGCGACCATAAGGCATTACACAATGTCACAGTAGTCTCTAAGCGACCATAAGGCACTGCACAATGTTGCAGTGGTCTCCGGTGAAGCCCTACTGCAGGTCCGAATTGCTAAGTTCATCTCGACAGAGGTCCTGCAAGGACGACTTCTCCCTTTGAGTTGGTGGGACCAATTAACTCGATACCATTCTCGGAGCTAGTTGTATTTTCCTCAGAGTGCTGCAGGAAATTGGATAACTAGGGAGAGGGACACCAGCTTGTGTGCTTGATTAAAGTTACCGGAATTGAAGATTTGCCAGTTGCCAGTTTTGTGACCAGTCCCAGTGCAGGATTCCCCAGACGTCCTCCCTCTTGTCCCCACGACGGAGGCACAGGAACAGCAAGATCTGCAGAACTGCCAGGGACAGAGGTCACCAGCTGCATCTTTTTCTTCATTTGTAAAAAGGTACAATAAACCCAGACCGAGTACTTGCCTCTCACGGTGGAAGTGCTTGAAACTTTCCCAACTCACAGGCCTAATCAGCTTGTGACCCAACAGATGATTTTTTACAAACCTATTCCTGAGAACTTTGGCAGAGACTTTTCCATTCATCCATCAGAACTCCTTTATCCTATACAAGACTTTAGCCCTTTGACTTTGCCCTGCCTATTGCATTGACTTCTGGTGAACTCAAAATATCTGCACTGCCTATGAAATAATTGTATTCTTTCTATGTTCTGATAACATATGCATTTTTGCTCCTCCTTCAAAGTATTCTGAATGCCTCAAAAACTTAGATTGTACAGTCAGTGCTCCAGATAGGATTTTGATGTGGGAGTATTTTAACCCCTATTTTTAGAATTGGAGTGTAAATCCAATTTCAAGAGTAAAAATGTGTTTTCTTTGCAAGAGACTAATAAGTATAGTCATCCTCCCTATGCATGTGTACATTTCAAATTGTGTATAACATGTCAGTTACAAAAGACATCCTATTGCTGCCATTTCCTGTGTTGCAGTCTCACTTGCTGTAAATACTCTCCTGTTAACCCCATTTCCTTCTCAATTTCCTCTCCTGCGTTAATCCCCCTTTGCTTTCTTGTTAGTACTCTAGCTCTCTACGATCTAGCTTTCCAATTATGGTCCGTCTCCAGCTCATGATCGTTTTCCTTTGTCACATGTCATTTGCCTGCCTCTCCTCACTTTTCCAATTTCCATCTCTGCAATCAGCTGTTGCCCCCCCCCCTCGATTGTCCTGTGTCTCAATTTCTGCTTTGCTTCTAACATTCACACCTATTGAGAGAACAGAGGGGTGCGCGTTCGTGACCCTTACCTCAATTTCCTTACTCACAAACGTTCTTCCTCCTGTAGCTCCTTGGTCTCTCCCTCTGTTCTTGCAGTACCTCTTGATTGTTACGTTCACCGTCTGCTCTGCCCCACTGCCACCTTTAGTGACATGTATATCTTTACGTTCTGATACACCCTTCCTCTGGCTGTAGCCATAGCAATACTAACTCCTGAAAAGCCTTTAAAAAAGGTTTCCATGTAAGAAAACAGTTCCACTTGAAAACATGTCCTTTTAAATGTGAGGAAACCGGTTTGTGATTTTGGCTACATACAGCTTAGATTTCCCAGTCCTATATCAGAGTAAACATCAAGGCCAGCAGTTTACTGGAGTTCCATCGTGAACACAGCAACCCAACACTATTAACATGTTAAAAAAAAAAAAAAACGGTTGCATTGATTCTTTATGATTAATGGAAAGGAGTGGTGGGGCAGAGGGTTTGGATGTAATGCCACAGATCACTGGACAGTGGTATTCCTGTTTTTATGAGTGGACATTAAACGCTTCAAGAACAATCACAAGTAACATGGTCCATTTCTGGTCTGACCATTCTGCTCAGGTTACTGCCACCGTCTCTTCACAGCTTGCAGCTGAGACTCTAAAATAGCCTTCAAGTGGTAGACTAGGCCATAGGAACATCCGTGCTGTACCTCCAGTAAATACCTACATTTTGAAGAGTCCTGGCACACAGGCAGTGCCTTCTGCTTTGCAGCCCAACAGTGATTGTAGCACTTCAGAAATCTCGTAAAGGACTGCTGCAGTGCCAGCTACTGGATAAAATATGGAATTCATTGACAACTGCTATGAATAGCTCCGTAAATGGTATGCAGTAAAAAATGAAATTGATTGTATTAACATATTTTAAGTGCGTAAAAAGGCATCATACACCCCTTAACTGGAAGGCTGTACAGTACTGAAGTGTATTTGTGTGATCATATTGCCTCCTTATAAATGTTTGATAACTGACAAATAAATACGTATTTAACAAAGAAACCTTGAATATGAATTTATTTGAATACCGGTGATTGTAGACCTCTAACATTACCTCTCGGGATAAGCCTGGCTGCTCAGCTGCGCTACCAAAAACTGTAGTACAGACTTCTACCAAAGGTTGATTTTGCTTACACCTGTAGTAAGTAGTGGTCCCAAAGGGTACTGCATACAAACTTTGCCCAACACACCTCTGCCTGGCACTTCGGTTCCTGCAGAAGCAATGGAAGAAAAGCCAGCGTCGAGAGGATTTCCAGATGAGCAGGTCTTAGGGTCAATTGCTCCCACCAATCCAAAGGGAGAAGTCATCCTTTGCAAGTGCTCTAGTCGAGGCGAATTCGGAGCTTCTGCACAGCAGTAGGTCCTCACCAGGCAGAAGTTGCAGCAGGCATCCTTTGGATTCCTTCGCCCAGTGTGTGATGCTGGAAATGCATTGGAATGATGGGGCCTCCCAGTCATTGTTCTGTAGTCCTTTTTTCATTTGTGCTGTATTGTTTACTGCGCAGGAGTCCATGCGGTGCTCCTGGCAGTGCAGCTCTTGCTCTTTTTGGTTTGGTGTACAGACCCTTGGGATAACTGGGTGGGGTGTACCCCTAGAGTGTTTTTGGGCACCTGTGTGGCGCCCACAGAGCAGGTTATGGGCTGTGGCAGCGCCATGATGAATTTGACAGGTGCTCAGAGTATCCTCCATTCTGGGATACCCAGGCCCTGCCATTTGGAATCCGTTGAGACAAGATGGCCCATGTGGCCTCTTGCTTTCTATTGCCCGTTACCCTGTTTTTCCCAAAGTCCTGGGAAGCTCTGAATCTGTCCCTTCCCCCGACTGGACGTTGGGTGCAAGTTCCATATATCCATTTAGATTTGAAGAGTGCACTGCAGCCCTTGGGCATCAAGGCGCTATAAGAGGAGCTTAAGGCTCGATTCTGGGTTACATGAATGCTGCCCATGGAAGGTTCTTAGAAAGGGTACAGGGTTATACAACATAAGTGTGACACGGGTTACATATTCACCAACGCTGCGGTAGTCAAAGCAGGTTTAGTAAAAACAGACAAAGCATAGTTTTGATAGCCTTGCAGAAGGCTGCATGAGTCAGTCTGAAGTGCGGCGGTAGGGCGTTCCAGTTGTAAGCAGCCTGAGTAGGGAAGCTGTTTCCGCCTGCACGAGTTTTGCAAGTTTTAGGACCAGTGATCATGTTGGTGTAGGGCGTTCTGGCTGGCCTGGAGGAGGGGTTTGGAGATCCTCTGAGCCAGGTAAGGGGGGCCTGGTCGTGGAGACACATGTGGGAAAGGGCAAGGGTCTTGAAGATAATTCTCTCCTTGACTGGGAGCCAGTGAACCTGCCTCCCCAGTCCTGCAATGTGGTCTCTGCGCGAGACCCCTGGCTGCCGTGAAGGCGTTGAGCAATTTGTAATTTAGCTAGGTTTTTCGCTGAGGTTCCAACAAGAAGGGCGTTGCAGTAGTCCAATCTCAAGCCAATTATTGCCCTCGCAATGGTGAGACAATTTTGCTGGGAAAGGAACAGCCCAACTGAGTTGATTAATTTAGAATGATAAGCCAAAGGATGCAATGGTGTTTACTTGACTTTCCATGGTTAGGTTCAAGGTAAACGCCTATGGTCTTGATCGCCTGAGCCACCATGACAGGAATATTGTCAGAGAAGCAATTGTATTGCTTGTCCAGCTTGCCCAAGGTGGACGGGGATCCAATCAGCAGAAGTTCAGTTTTCTCACTATTGAGGCATAACCAGTTAGCTGCCATCCAGGAGTGGATTGAAGAGTGTTTGAATCTGACCCGTAATCGCCCGATAGGGGAATGAGTACCTGTGTGTCATCAGCAGATGCCCAGGGCATACAGGATTTTGAACATAGGTCTGGTGAAAAGGTTGTACAAGGTGGGAGCAATGAACGAACCCTGGGGAACACTGCATTTAATGATGCTGGGGTGGCACATGAGGATTCGGAGAATACCTTCATTGTTCTATCCTGAAGGAAGGTTATCCAGTTGCAATTACTAGGCGAAAAGTTGGCAGCAGTGGTGGTACAGGGTCTTGTGGTTCACCACGTCAAAGGCAGGTTCTTAAGGTCGAGGAGGGCCGTTTCAGTACCATATCGTGGCCGAAACCCTGACTGACCGAGACCAAGGAGGTGGTTTTCTAGGAATGTTTGCACTTGCAGATAAGCTGCTTTGTCAAGTATTTAAGAAGGGGACAGTAGTGATGGACCTGTAGTTCCCTAGGACCGAAGGGTCAAGGGAAGGTTTTTTTTTTTTTAAAGGAGCAGACAAACCCACTCTTCGAGTCTAGTTGGGACATGGCATGACTGGAAGGAGGCATTAATGAAGGCCGTGATGAGGGGCAAGGGAGGCAGCGCAGTCGTCAACTTGTGCTGGGCAGGCATCCTTTGCAGTAAAGGTTTGATGGATTTGAGGGGTGTCGGGGACAGTCACATCCTTGAATTCAAACATAGGAGAGTGAGAAGGAGTGGTAGCTGGGGGGGTGCTGTGGCTGTTGGCTATAAGATTAGAGATTGCTAGTTGGTGAGCAAGGATTTTGGAGTGCTGGGTGTCAAGTCTGTCCAACATGGCTGACTGAATATTACACAATGCTTCATCTTTTAGGAGGGTAGGGGGCAGGGTTCGCCAGCTCTCTGAAGATGGTAAATATTTATTTTGGTCCTGACTTGGCATTAGAGATTTTGGATGCGACTTTAGCTTTGATGGCAGTTGTGGTCTTGATAGTGCTTTGAAGGCTGCTAGGGTGGTCTCCTTGGGTTTGATTTTCCAGTTAGATAGTGCAACCATTTGTCACACGTAGTTCTAGGAGCTCCTGGGTGAACCAGGCATTGGCACGCTTGGCTTTTGAGGGTAAGGGGAGCCACAGAGTCAATGGCCTGGGAAATGGTAGTCTTAAAGATATTTCGCTAGTACCTCAGGATCGTTGGAAAAAGGGGGCAGAAGTGGGGGAAGTCCAGTCCTGGCTGGAGCCTTCAGAGTGACTTGTGGGTACAGCCTTCGGGTGGGACCTGGGCAAATGGAGTGACCAATATGCACTTCTTATGGGTTTCTGGTATGTAATACAATTAATGAAACAGCCCTACCCAAAACTGGTATGAATGCAGTGTGGAGTTAGGTTATGTTGCATTTATATAGCGCCTTATATACCATTGGTATGCTCTGAAGGCACTGGTAGGTTGAACACCCTTGGGAACCGAAGTTCATATCAGTAGAGAGAGTCAAAAGGTGCGTGTGAGCACCGGGTATGTGTGCAGCTCGTGCGGTATCCGTGTAATAGCTGCTTTCTAGCGGTAGGTGTGATGGTTGAGAGGTCAGGAGTAGGTGTTCGTTCTGGCAGGATTTATCCAGATCAGATGTGGCTGCGTTAGGCCCGAGGAGAACGCCTGGCTGGGGGGGGTGTAACCAGCAGTGATTACTTAGAATGATGTGGAGTGAGCGGCGAATGTCGGTATGAGAACAGTTATACCGAATGGTGTCATAGTATCCCTGTGTTCTAGTTGAGTGGTGATGTAAGGAGAGAGTAAGCGTGTTGGTGAGATATGATGGGTTATATGCCCTTACAATCTGTGCAAAGAGGCTATTGGGCACACCTCTACATTCACAGATAGGCTATTGGGCACACTTCTAGATTCACAGTGAGTGCTAAATGGCTGGGTACTTGTCCCAAAAGACATTACTTTTTGAGAGTGTCTGGAGTGAGAATAGCCTGAATGCACTCTGCCTGATAGGCAACCAATCACTCAGAAGGGCATTAAGCAGGCAGCCAGAGTGTGAACCAGCAGAGCGAGACAGAACAGTACGTAGGGGCCTCTCACTGCTAGAAATCGTTCAGAAGCTGAAGTTGATAACCTTTAAGCCCCCCTGGAAGAATTGCTGCTGTTCTTCGGCAATCAAAGCTACTGTGCCTTCAAGGAACTGATCAAAGAGGACCTGGCTAGGAGACCTTCCCAAGCTACAAGGGACCATCGGCACCAGCTGACCTTTGCCACAGCTCCCTGGAAGTCAGACCCTCGAAAGGCTGCCGACTGGAGACAGGGATCACTGGGGAATCACAAAGCGAAGTGTCCAGACATTGAAGTCCATCATAGTCGACAAACCTTTGACCAGAGCCGCACTGCTACATTGACTAAAACATTAGAAACAAGGACTCCATTGCGCAGCACCGATGACTGATTTGTCCTGCCGGAGAATATCAAGGCCGCCAATGACCAAGGAGAATCCACCGGTGGGTTTCCTGCACCCGAAGACCAGAGACACAGACGACGTGACGCCCTTGCTGGGTCAAACTTTGTGGCAACAAACTGTCGTCGAGGTGCACCGCACACCTCAGCTTGCAGGACGTTTGATGATTAGTCAATGAGCACCGCAAGAACTGAAGCTACTGCCTCAGCAACAGTTCCTTTTTCTTCACCGAATCTTGACCCGTGGCCCCTGCCTTAAGAGTGCACTCAAGAAGGGCCTGTCGACGACTCGAAGAACTCTTATGAAACCAGGTCCTTCGGTGTCGTGGAACCTTTTTAGAAAGAATCTAGACTATATTGAGAATAATTGGACTGGGCTTGTCAAATAGGTTTTATTTACAGCTTGCCCAGGTTGGGGGGGGATCCTGCACAGAACCATCTCTAGGTAGACAGGGTACTGTTCAGCCATTGCTTGATTTAACTTGCTCTTTGTGTCCATCGTCAATTCATCTTAATCTTATTTGAATGCCATTTGAACCGTTAGTAGTTGATGCATTTCCAAGGAATCGATAGTTGAGTGGTACCACGTAGACCTGTATAAATTTGCCATTATAGTATTGCCAGAGTAAAAAGTGTTATTGTGACACAGACTTTCCACTAACAGTGTGGACTTTCCTTTGTGGGTGCTTGGGGACTACACTGTACTTAAGAACCAGCTCACATCACCTCCCGAGAGCTTAAGCCTTGGCTGCTCCACTGCACTACCATAAAGAATCTTGGCTGGGGTGCTCTGTGCCTCTGCTCCGCCATATAGCGAGCAGGAGTACAGATGCCCGCCCTCCAGTCTTTACACTGGTGGCAGGCTTATGATTTTAAGAATGTGTAACCTTGCCACTTACAAAAGGTCTACACTTTGTAAACTGAGGTTTAGTTGTGTACTAGATAACTACATTACAAGCAATGGAATCTATTGCAAATGGTAAATTGACTAGGATGAGCTCAGAGGCTTTCCAGAGTGCTTGTGAAGCCAGGGAGTTAAGACTTTGAGGATAAGTCTAAGGCTGAGCCAATAGTTGCCATGGTGGACTACCAGACTGATTTTGAAGCTCTTGAAGGGGGGGAATGCAACCAATGAGGACCCTGCCCCTAGGGCTGTTATTGAATCAGATTCTGGGAACACCATTCCTGCTGCTTCTGTTCCGAACCCCAGCACTGCTCTCCAGGGGGAAGCCCCGACTATTGACCTTTTAAAATTGGAGCTACAGCAGGAACAGTTAGCCTCAATATAAAAAGTTGGCAATAGAAACTGAATTGAAGAGGAGTTAGCATAGCAAGTGATCCTCGAAGACAGGGACACTAAACACCAGAAAATTCAGCTAAATTGAGACTTCAGCAAAACCAGCTGAGAGAGTCAGGTCCCCAGCCACCAAGTTTATGAATGATTTGGTTGCTGTGTATGCAGAGAATGCAGATATCCTCCAATTGAAGTGTTTGAAATGACTTGTGGAATCCATGATGGGGAGAGATTGGGAGAGATTGAGAGCAGAGTGCCTCAGACTGGGTATGACTGTATTCTGAAACTGAGTGTGGAAGAAAGGGGTCAGTAAGAGTGCATGAAATCTGCTTCGATTGTCAAGTTTGGCAAGACACCTACCCAATATCTTAAAAGGTTCAGGGATTTTAAGAAATTAATGAGTCTTGGATTGACTGGGTGAGTGCTGCACATAGGAACATGATGGGGTTGATGGATGGATGGATACAAGGTGAAAACCTTGGTTCAATTGTCCCACCTTTTGTTTGAGCATTTTCCAGAAGCCTGTTGAGAGCTGCATCAGTATGTTGACCAGAACATTTTAGATCCCTTTAAGCTGGCCAGGCTGGAAAGTGAGTTTCCCACAGGGTGTCCCGTAAGGACTCCAGTAGTAAGCACAAAGCGAAGAGTACCTCTCAGAAGGCCGAGGAGTCCCAAAAGCAATAACAGTCAAGTAAACCAAAACCTTACTCTAAGACCAAAAACCTAGTGGGTTAAGTCCTATGTGGGTGGGAGTAAGTAGTGGTCCACCTGCTGCAAAGCAGGCCCCCAGTGGTTCCAAGACTGTACCACACATTCCTGATACTTGTTGGAACTGTGGGGCTCTGGACCACAAGAAGGGTGACCCCAAGTTTAACGGTAAGGCACTTGGAGTCCAGGCTGTCAGCCTGACCTACCTTACCCATGCCTGAGGTGGAGGCCAATGTCCTCCCTTTACAGGGATCACATTCTGTGCTCCTGTAAAGATTTCCCTAGTGTCCCTTGGGGCCTGTATGCCAAAGTACTGGCGACAATCACACAAAACACCTGTAGGTTTTTGAGAAGTGTCCTCTTGAATAGCCAGCCTTCTACTGGTTTTAGAGACACTAGGTCAAGCATGAACGCGGTGGACGGGACCCTGCTCAAGCAGGAGGACTATGTAGGTGCTCCTCTGAGAACTACCAGGTTAGCTGGTGGGCCTCCCAAATTATTGCCTGTAGCCTAGTCAACATTACGATTGGAGAGCATACATGAAAGCTTCCTGTCCTGGTTCAGAACAACGTGCCCGATTACATTTGCTAGGCAATGATTTGGTGGAAACTGGGATGATCACGGATGGTCTACCCATGGCTGCTGCAGCGGTCACCCGATAACAGGTCACACCGATCAGGTACCCCCACAGACAGGGAAAACCAAGGCATGAAGACAGAAGCGTAAGAGGGCCTCCTCTGCGAAGGGG
Source organism: Ambystoma mexicanum (assembly GCF_040938575.1). Taxonomy (NCBI): domain Eukaryota; kingdom Metazoa; phylum Chordata; class Amphibia; order Caudata; family Ambystomatidae; genus Ambystoma; species Ambystoma mexicanum. The sequence goes on from NC_090932.1 coordinate 1,551,582,266, forward strand.
GCCCTCTTCTCTTCCTGTTGCTTCGGCAGCACCCACTGAGATTCATGCTCTGGACGGGCTGGCTCCAGTGGTAAACCCAAACTCAACTCCTGAGGGAAACGAGGCAGAAGACCCTCCTGCGGGAGAGGTGCTCAACCCAGAGGATCACCAAGACCTTCAATACCTGCTGGCTGAAGGGGGACCCTCCCCGGCTGACTTCTATAAGGGTCAGAGAGTGCCACTCTTGAGGGTCTGAGTAAACAGGCCCTGTCCCAGGCACAGGGAGAAGTGCGTAGGTCATTCAAGATATATTGGAAGGGTGAGCTAGTTAGTGAGCACCCTAAGCCTGAACCTTGTGCCCTCAAGAGGTTGGTGGTACCCCATGTTTACAGGCCTTTCCTACTGCACTTGGCGCATGAGGTGCCCTTGGCTGGTCATCTTGGTACCAAGAGACTAAGCAGAGGCTCTCTGCCCATTTATACGTGCTCTGGATGGGAGTAGAAGCGGAGTCCCACTGCATGACCTGCCCCACTTGTCAGCAGTCTGGCAAGACTGGAGGCAGTGTCATTGCCCCACTGCAGCCATTGCAAGTGGTTGGCACACCATTTGAGAGTGTGGTCATTGACATTGCCAGTCCCCTTGATCGTCCCACTTCAGGTGGACATCAGTTCATCCTTGTCTTGGTAGATCATGCCAACAGGTACCCTGAGGTTATACCCCTTTGGAAGGGGTCTGTCCAGGCCTCTCCTGGGCATTTTTACCAGTGTTGGATTCCTAAAGAAGTTGTCTGACCGAGCATCCAACTTCATGTTGAGTTGCATGAAAACCAAGTGGAAATTGTGTGGGGTAACCTACAAGTTCTCCACCTCTTACCATCCCCAGACCAATGGTCTGGTCAAGAGATTTAATAAAACTCAAGGGCATGCTAGGTGCTTTGGAAGAGCCCCTAAGGTGGAAACGGGATCTCCTCCTGCCAAGCCTGCTGTTCGCTTACAGAGCGGTACCTCAAGAGGGTGTTGGTTTCAGCCCTTTTGAGTTACTCTTTGAACATCCCGTGAGGGGGGCCTTGCCTTGATCAGAGGTTTGGAAGCCATCCCTCCAGGTCCTGCGCCAAGCAAGTGGGGGACTGTGTTAGGCCTCAGACGGAGGACACAGATGATGGGTCAGGCGACAGCGAACCGTAAGACAAGCCAGGAATTGGGGGCATCTGTACTCCTGCTCTCTATATGTCAGAGAATCTTTGCTAGGTTGCTCTGTGCCTCTGCTCCATTATGGTATCGCAGTCGAGCATCCAAGGAGTAAGCCCTCATGAGGTGATACAGGCCGGGCTGGTTCTAGTAGTGTAGTACCCAAGCACCCACAGAGGAATGTGGGCACACTGTGTGAAGAGACAGTCTTTATATAAATAAGGTTCACGTTATATACACAATCGCACTTGTACTCTGGCAATACTATAATGGCAAATATGCACAGGTCTATATGGTAATATTCACCAACTGCTAACAGTTCAAATGGCATACGAATCAGATAAAATGAATCATTTATAGCCACAAAGAAAGCAAGTAAGATCAAGCAATGGCAAAACAGTCCATCTACCTAGAAACAGTTCTGTTCAAGGATTCCCCCCCAACTGGGCAACCTGTAAACATGTATTTGACAAGCCAGTCCAATTATTTGCAAAAGTCTTGATTCCTTCTAAAAAGGTTCCACGACCCCAAAGTACCTGGTTTCATAGAGTTTGTAGAGTTCAATGAGTTGTCGATGGGCCCTCGAGTGCACTCCCTTTAGGCAGGAGCCACGGGTCGTCGAGATTCGGCGAACTAGGTGAAAACTGTCACTGAGGCAGCAGCTTTGGTTCTTGCAGTGCTAATGGACGATCGGTCGACAACGTCCTACAAGCTGAGGTGTGCAGTGCACCTCGACGAGAGTTTGTTGATGCAAAGAGTCGAATAACTTTGACGCAGCCAGGACATCGGCATCTCTGGTCTTCAGGTGGCAGGAAACCCACTGGTGGATTCTCGGTCGACAGCAGCCTTCACTTGCTCTGGCGGGACAAAGCAGTCATCGGCTTTGGCGAAGGTCAGCTGGTGCACAATGGTCCCTTGTAGCTCGGGGAGAGGTCTCGCAGCCAGGTCCTCTTGGATCAGTTCCTCGAAGGCACAGCAGCTTTCAGATTGGCTAAGGACAGCAGCAGCAATTCTTCCAGTGGGCTTCAAGGTCAAGCATCAAGTATCAGCTTCTGCACGATTTCTAGCTGTGAGAGGGGCCCCCAGATATACTGTTCTGTCATTCACTCTGTTGGGTCCCACTCAAGCAACCAATCACTCAGAAGTGCATTCATGCAGGCAGCCAGCCAGACACAGTGCATTCAAGCCATTCTCGTCCCTCCAGACACTCACAAGTAATGTGTATTGGACAAGTACCCCGCCATTTAGCACTCCACACTGCATTCATATCAGTTGCGTGCAGGGCTGTCTCATTCACTGTATAACATACCAGAAACCCGACACCCATAACAAGAAGTGCATATTGGTCACACTCCATTCACCCAGGTCCCAAGGGTGCAACCACAACAGTCACTGGGAAGGCTCCAGCCAGTCTGGCCTGGACTTCCCCACAATACCATATATGGAACTTCCACCCAACAGCCAGTCAGGGGGAAGGGACAGAGTCAGGGCTTCCCAGGACTTTGGGAAAAACAAGCTAACAGGCAATAGAAAGCAAGAGGCCACAGGGGGCATCTCGTCTTCTATCAGGAATCAACCGATTATAAATGGCAGGGCCTGGGTATCCCAAAATGGAGGATACTCCGAACCTGTCAAATTCAGTATGGAGCTACCATCAGCCCATACCCTGCTCTGTGGGTCACAGGTGCCCAAAAACATACACTAGGGGGGTACAGGGTTGTACCTCCAGCCAGGGGTGCCATAAGGGTATCCCAAGGGTCTGTACACTAAACCAAAAAGAGGAAGAGCATGGACTCTTGCGCAGAAAATCCAGAGCACACATGAAACAAGGACAGGAGGACAGGGAGGGCCCCGTCCCTCCAATGCATTTCCAGTATCAGTGGTCGACTCTCCCATTCATTAAATCACACAGCAGGGTGGCTGTCCTCGAAGGACAGCACTCCAGCCAATCACACTTGGGTGCATGCCTGTAACCAAGGCGACTAAGCATGGGCATGTCGTGCACCTCCCTCACTTCCTGCCCCTGCGAGACACGCTGGAGCCAGAGGCAGGTTTCACTCGTGAATCCCGCCAAAGACAAACCGAACAAAGGGACCAGACTGGTAAATCTCAAGGACCTTTCCACAATGAAATAGCAAAAAAAGACCACTGGGGCCATTTTGACAAAATAGGCACCGATAGGTGCCTTACAGCGGCTGCAATCGCAGCTCACGGTAAAAACACAATGGTAGTGAAAAGTAAACCACTGTCACCAGCCATTCATGGTAGAAAGGGTAACAAAAATGTTACATGAGAAACTAGACACAAAGGGGATACCAAGTAATCCCTCCAGCACCATATTGTAGGATAGTGTGTAATGGTCTAGTAAGTTATAAAACGTAAGTTAAGCCAATTTCACTTCACTGCTCTTGGAAACAGTTTCACCAAGAGAAGGTATTTAAACCTTTGGAAAATCTAAGAGACTACCCTGTCACTGAACTGAGGGTGCTTTGTGTCCCAATGCTAAAATTCTGAAATTCCAGCAAAAGAGCTGAGGTCTCTAAGGTAGAAGGGAATTAGAACATCTGAGAATTCTCCCCAACAGCGAGAAGTTACAAAAGTTCTTACTTACGTTGAATGTGTTGTGCCCTTCTGTAAAGTATATGTAAGGTTATTTTACTCAACTGAATTGGTTGCACCTCTTCCCAAAAGTAATGCTGCTGGCTTCACTCAGAATATTGGTTTGTATGTTCACAAACTGGGTCTTGCTTCCCCCCGACCTGCTGTATAGCTTGTCTAATGTAAATCTGCATTGGGTTTTACCTACCTGAAACATGGAGTTCTTCTTCAATTAACATTGGGTTTTGCTTTGCCTGGTCTGTTTTATACAGATGCCAAAACAGTCTTTGGTGTATACCTTACTTTAAGTTGCCGGTAGCCCCTTTAAAAAAGTAAATGGGTTTTACTCATCTTGGTCTGCCTTGGCCCATCCTAAAATAAGTTAGAAAGTTAATACTTAGCTTAGTCTGTGTTCCACTGACCTGAACAGCAACTGTAATTGTATATTACACCAAAAGGACTTACTCACCTAGTACAACGTATCCTGAATGTGGTTATAGGTTTCCATTGTTCTGCTATTCAGAAAAGTGGACTTTGGTACACCATAGGTTGGTTTACTAAGTGATTGCTTAACTGGGTGTCAATACACAACTACTAGAGTCCACTACCCTTGTATAACTGAAAGTAATCAGTGGTTTGACTGCATGAATAGTTGCGTCCTATACCAAGTGTTTGATATGGTCTTACTTGAGAAGAATAAATTACCTGTTAACGTTCCTTCGATGGGATGGTCCGACAATGTATTCCATATCTAGGACAGTAATCACCACAGCTGTGCTGCTTCGGAAAATCTTTCGGCGTCTGCGTCCATGACATCGATATGCTCTCTTCAAGGGCCTCCGTCGAGCCGAAGTCACCGGATGTTTAAGTAGGACGCACGTAGCCTCAGTTGTAGTTTTTTCCCCCAGAACGTGTGGCACCAATCTTCTGCCAGTGCGACCACAGAAAGCCTTGCGGAAACGTAAGCTGCAATCGCATAAGATTCTGTAGCGGGGCAGGCAGGCAACGATATGGAATAAGTCGTCAGACCATCCCATCGAAAGAAAGTTACTCTTACCTGGTAACTTCTTCGAGGGAATTGGGACCTCCAACACTCCATATCTATGACAGACTCCCAAAGCAGTACCAACGTATGGAGGGAAAGAATTTAGAATATAAAAATTTAGAATGCCCAATCAAATTGCAGAGTAAAGGACTGCCTTGCCAAAGGCCAGATCCTGCCTACAAAAGTATGGACTGAAGCCCAAGTGGCTGCTTCATAGATGTTAGCAAGGCCCCTCTGCAGGGCAGTAGAGTCGGCCATACCCCTAGTAGAATGGGCCCGTAAGCCTACCGGAGGGTCCTTTCCCACCAAGCGATAATATTCAGAAATTTCCAAGATAATCCATCTAGACAAAGTCTGCTTAGTAACAGCTTGTCCCAAACGGCTTCCAGTGTAACCTATAAAGAGCTGATCGTCCACTCTGTCCCGGGACATGCGTGAAATTTAGAAACTTAAAGCCCTCCTAGGATCCAACATATGGAGCCGCTCTTCTTCCTTACCAGGATGCGGAGGAGGATAAAATGCCGGAAGAATGAGCTGTCTTAAATGAAATTCCGACACCACTTTCGAAAGGAAGGACGAACCCCAAGGACAACCCTGTCCTTATGAAACACAGTGAAGGGTTGCTTAACTGAAAGTGCCTGTAACTCACTCGGCAAGCGGAAGTGACCGCAAAAGAGTTAAGTCTCAAAGGACAATGTAAAGGCTCAAATGGAGCACCCATTAGTAATTTAAGAGCAAGGTTCAAATCCCAACCGGGCACCTGGAAAGGTGACAGCGGGAACACATTAGTGAGCCCTTTCAGAAACTGAGAAATTTAAGGAATTTTAAAATGGGAACTTCAGACAAGCGCTTAAATATTGAAAGCGCCACCAGGTAACCTTTAATGGTACCCACTTGTAGGCGCTTGTGGGCTGACAAAAGCAAAACGGACAGAACCACAGGAATGTCACATGAAAAAGGATCCACATTCTTAACCCTGGACCAGTCGCAGAACTTCCTCCAACAGCAACGCTACAGGGACTTTGTTGCCGGCCGTCTGGCCGAAAGCAACACCTCCATCACGTCTTCAGGGATGTCCCAATCCTTATAGCTCAACCTTTCAGAAGCCAAGCATGAAGGTTGAGGGATCGGACCTCTGGATGGAGAACCAGATTCCCCACCCCCCCTCCCATGAGAGCAGATCGTCTTGGTAGGGAAGACACCGTGGAGGGCAGATAGACGAGTTGAGACGGTCCGGGTACCACGTCCTCCGGGCCCATGCCGGAGCAATGAGGATCATCCGGGAACCAAACCTCTGTAGTACTTGCGGGATAACGGGGACTGGAAACGGTTACAGCAGTGGGCAGGACCACGAACGTGTCCCCTTAGGCTCCTCTTGGAGGAAATTACCGACGAGCAGAACTTTTCGCACTTTGGGTTGACCCTGGAGGCGAAGAGATCCACTTGTGGGGTCCCCCAAAGGGCAAAGATCTCCAGGAGAATTTCCTGAGCCAGCTCCCACGTGAGCTTTTGTGCTCTGCCTGCTCAGAGCGTCTGCTGTCCCATTTTCATCTCTGGCCAGATTAACTGCCGAGATCGAAATTTCAAGGCCCAGAACCAGAGCTGCATCGCCTCCCTGCACAGAGGAAGTGACCCTGCCCCCCCACCCTTTTTCTTGAGGTAGTGCAGGGCCACTGTGTTGTCCGTCAGAATCAGGACATTCTTTCCTCGCAGTCGGTAGAAAAGTCTTCAGGGCTAGCCTGATGGCCCTCAGCTTGAACAGATTGATATGAGTCAGGACTCTGGAGACCAACGACCGCTGATAATCAACTTGTTGGCATGAGCTCCCCATCCTGTGAGGGATGCGTCCGTCACGATCACCACCTCCGGCCAGGGTAGCCAAAATGGAGCCCCCATCAGATTGCCTTAGACGGCCCACTACAGAAGGTCCTGGGCGACCGAGGGCAGCACCTGACCGAGGTCAGTCATCCTGCCAGAGGACTGGGACCACTGCATTTTGAGAGCCCATTGCAGAGATCTCATCTGCAACCTGGCCTCTGGCACCAAACAAATGCAGGATGCCATGAGGCTGAGCAACCTCAAGAACTCCAATGCCGGGAGACTCTGGGCATGTTGAACCTTGTGCACCATCTGCTGAATGTGATGAGCCCTCACCTGGGGAGGAAAACACTGCCTCAGGGACGTGTCGAGCACTGCTCCGATGTACTGGAGCCGCTAAGTTGGCGTCAAGTGGGACTTCAAGTTGAGGGATAAGCCCAGCTTGTGAAGGGAGTGGCAGCTGATAGACAGATGATCCAGGACTTGCTCGGGAGAGCGCGCCCTGATCAACCAATCGTCCAGGTAGGGGTAAACGTGAATCCCTTTCCTGAGATATGCTGCCACCACCATGAGCTTGGTGAAGACCCTCGGGGTGGAGGTGAATCTGAACGGCAGGACCCGAAACTGAAAGTGCGAGTCGCCAACCACGAACCACGGGTGCTTGGTGCTTGGGATGGATCGGCACATGAAAGTAAGAGTCCTTGAGGTCAAGAGACACCAAGCAGTCCTGAAGTTGAAGGGCCTGGAGGACTTTGGAAAGAGTAACCATCTTGAACTTGTCCTGGGGAGCTTGTTCAAACCGTGCAAGTCCATGATGGGTCTCAATCCCCAGTGTTTCTTCGAAATAAAAAAAATAAGGGGAATACCATCCCTTGTTCCTCTCCGCTACAGGCACCAGTTATATGGCACCTTTCTCCAGCAGGGAGTGTATTTCCTGCGCAAGGAGCGGATCCGGACTGTTCAGAGATTCCCTGGTGGATTGTCGTGAGGCCTATACCGGAAAGTAAGACAGTAGCCATGGGCTATGATCTCCAGAGCCCACACATCTGAAGTAATGGCACACCACTCTACAACATGCTGTGCCAGCCTTCCCCCAACCAGCGAACCATGGGACATGGCCTCATGACTGAGCTGAAGCGACTGCAGCAGTGCCCGAGGATAAAGAGGCAACTGCCCAAGCGGCCTTGGCACCTAGAGTACCCCGTTTTCCACCTCTGGCACTCCTATGGTGGCCCCTTTGACTTGCAGCTCCTCCCGATTTAACAAAGGATGAGTAATATCAAAAGGAACCTCCCCTCCATTGCTGTCCCCAAGGACGAAAAGGCGGAGGTTGGCGAACTGCAGCGCTCAACTACTACGCTGCAGCTTTAGAGGTCTACAACCTCAAGGCTCTCGTCAGCATTGCTGCCAAAAAGGTGTTCACCATCAAAGGGCATGCACATCAGGAGCAAAGCCCGACTTCTGCAACCAGGCAAACCTGCGTATTATGATGCTCGCTGCCATGGACCAGCCGACACAATCTGCCATGTCCAGATCCGACTAAATGGACTCACATGGCATCCTTGCCATCCTGCACAATAGCAAGAAAACTATCCCATTCCTCCCCTTCAGGAATATGATCAGCCGCCAACAAAACAGTTCCACAGAGTGGTGTGCGTGGTCAAGTAGCAGGGGGTCGCTACTGGCTGGGTGGTATTTTCACAGCAGACCTGCTCACTGCTGGGAGACTCTCCAGAGCAGTCCAAGCCGCTGCCACCCTTCTTTGCAAGGCCATATGGAATGTCAGTTGGAGGACCTTGGTGGAGGATATCAGTCGGGTCATCCTGCAGAAAATCCACTGGTGGCGCAGACCACCAAGTATTCCATTACCAGCATAAGGCACCGTATGAGGACTCGGCATGGGTGCCAGGCTAAGGCCTACAGAACTCCACCTCCAGAGAGGTGTCCAGACCACTGGTGTCGTGCAACCACTGACGCAGGTCTTCAATCTGGCTCTAACTAGACAAAATCTCGACAGGTACCTCCTCAGGAACCATACCTTCCTCAGACCCTCCATCCACCTCCGAAATATAATCCAGAGGCTGGAATGAGGGCACAGAAAAAGGGACAAAGACATTCTTAGCCTTGGCCAGAGCCTTTCTAGGGGGTTCCACCGTGCCACTGGGTACCTCCGACAAAGCAGCCTCAAAAGGCATCGATGGAATCGGCGTCGAGCGCGGCGCCGACAGCTTTGACAGTCCTCGAGGGCAGAGCCCCGAGCAAGTCCATCGATAGCCTGAGTGCCGATGGCATAGACTGCTTCCTCGGAGGCGGAGCCTCGAGAGAGTCGCTCAATGACAAAGGCATCGATGTCTTCTTCGAAGACCTCACAGGCTCCAACGGTCTCGAGGGCCGGGACCTGGAACGAGCAGGTCTAGAGCGACAATCCTTGTCCGACCGGGACCTCCAAGGTGCCCGGAGATCACGATGACCGCTCGAGCCCAAAGGCATGCGAGTGGAGTCTCTAGCACGGTCACGACCTGCGTCTTTCGACTGCGCGGACGGACTGGAGCCCTGCAACTGAAAAAGCGCAAACCTCTGCCGAAATGAATCCCATTCTGCAGGAGTGGAATGCTTGTTGGGACAAGCTACACGCCTACAGGCGGAGTCCTCGGATGAGGAAGACGACCGATGCCAGCGCTCCCGTGAGTGCTTCAAAGAGGCAGAGGAATGGCGGGACCTACTCCTGGACCGAGATTCCCCCCCCAGACTTAAGCCGACGATGCGGAGAGTCACCCCTCGAATTGTCAGTCGAAAGCCCAGTCGAGCTCGACTTTCCAGGGCTTGACCACCTTACCCACAGAAAGCTTCCAACGCTCCCGCAAGGCATTCGATGTAAGCAACTGGCAGTCTACACAGACATCCGTGTCGTGGTCCTCCGAGGCACCAGAGACAGGTGTCATGTGAATCAGTCAACGACATCTTGGACCCGCAGTCCCGACACTTAAAAACTAGTCTGCGAGGTGGAAGAAGATGAAGACATCATTGGAAATATGCACAACAAACCGGTTCAAAGAGCCGAAAGAACAGAACTCAGAAGAACCGAGGCACGCTGAGATCTCCGAAGCGAACACGTTTGCGGAAAAAACTGAACTGAGGCTACGGGTGTTGTGCGTCCTACTTATAACATCCGGTGACGTCAGCTCGACGGAGGCCCTCGAGGACAGCGTATCGACGCCGAAAGATTTTCCAAAGCAGCACAATTGTGGTGATTACTGTCATAGATATGGAATACGTCGGAGGACCCAATCCCCTCAAAAGACTGTTTTGTGAACATGGTTTATGCTTTGGCCTGGGTACTTTAAAGCACTGTTGCATTTACGTACACCTAGTTAGCCTTCTCACCTTCTTTCAAAGATATGGTGCGCCTGCGAGTTCTCTTCCGTCCTTTTGGGTCCTCTTCTAGGATCTTGTCATCAAAGCCAATCAGCTCAATAGTTTCAGATTGGCTTGTTGGGCCAGCAGAATACCACTCGGGCTCCTCTTCTGTATAGGAATCATTTCGCCTGCGTTCACCAAAGACCCGTTTGCTATCGCCATAGTCACGCTGGAATGAAGAGTCAGAGAAAGGAGAAAATTAGGGCTGGGATAAAGTACTACCCTTTGAAAATAACAGAATCCTAGCAGTCCAATTATTCATGTTGCCCAGAGTGTCTACACACATTGTGGAACTATTAGTTTAAAGAAAAACAGTTGTGTACCTTTTGAAGCATTACAGGATTACCAAAATCTAGATGACTGCCTAATACCACCAGCTACACTGGCAAGTGCACCAAAACAAGAATTTCAATTATAAGAAAGCCAATATAAGATATGTGAATTACTGTTTAAAGAATGATCGGTGGCCTTCGGTTAATAAAAGTGTAAATTGTAACCATGGCCATATCTGAAATTGCAATGGTGCAGTCAATATACATGGTATGAATGACTTCTAAATTGTGTAGACAATAGTCTAAACAGTCTGGGAGGGAGCACAACCAATTACTAAAAAAATATTTTAGGAAAGGTAATATGGTAAACCCGTATGAATGGGGAGAGGAGTTAAATGGGAAATCTTCCCCTCACCTTCTATTTGAAGAATAGAGTACCAGAGATTGTGAAGGTTGCATGTCCATTTTGGAGAAGGTGGATATTGCTCATTAGCTTGCTGTCTTAATGGGAGGAGATTTAGCCCAAGTGGAAATATGCGTATGATATGCAAATGTACATTGCAGTGTGTGGAAGACTAGAGTTTTGTTGATATGTTCACAATTTGTAGAAGTGCGAAGATGAGCTCTGTGTAAAGCCAATGGAATAAGGGGACATGCAAAGCTGCAGCAAGTTATATCATGAATTGTGACAAATTCTTCATCTTGATGAACTGGTCGTATTAATGACAATTTTAATACCGTTTCTGGTTAGAAACTGAAAGTGTATTGTTTTGGAGAGTTTAAGTAACACATTTATTGTTAGATTGGTTTGCAATGTTTTTATTTTGGATTTCTCCATTTTAAAACCAACATTAGATTGATGCCCAATACATTTAGGCCTACGAAGAAAGTCTTCTGAGATGGGTACAGACACCCTGTCACGAGACAGCACATCAGGCTCTCCTGTCAGGGCATTGCAACTCACTTGCACCCAACACCATGCATTTTACAATAGTGGGTGAATCTAGTCTCCCTGCACCCCACTCTAAAAAGGCGGATTTTTGCTGATGCCACCAAAAGCCCCATTTTACAGGCCCTTTGTTGTTCATTACAAGTTCATGTGATCATGCCATTTCATACTGGCCACCATATTTACATGCAAGAGCAGGGTTGTAAACATTTAAAACATCTTTGCCCAATTGTGGGTCCACTAAAGCTTTTACTGGTGTACAATTTGTTTACTTTGTAGGCAACAGTAACATCGAATGAACACTGCCATCTCCATCATTGCAACAGGTTTGTACCCTTTGACAGCCCATATAAAGCACACATGCCCTGGTACCAGTAAGAACTCAATTTTAGCCTCATGGCGGGTACTAAGTTCTGGTTGGTGGCAGCTCAACCTTGCATTGGCCACGCCAGGGGAATGCTTTTTAAGCACATTAGTAGCCTAATGCCCTTTGAGTGGTGGCCATTGTGCTACTACAGACCTACCCCAGACACTTTCTTCTGCAGTCTGTGTGGATCCTGAATCAAACATGGTAGTTTTGCTGATGGGCACATCAGGTTTGGTTTAGGACAGTCTAAACTGGTACAAGGTCCTTCAAACATCCCAATGTACTCATGTGTAGTTGTGTTTTAAGGAGAATTCATAAATGTGCTAATTCCCTCTACCTTAGAGACCCCCAGCATCTTTGCTGGATTGAGGATTTTTTTTTTTAACCTGGAGAGAGGCCTTTTCCCCCCAAACATGTATTTTAATGTACATTTGTACACTTTATTTTGGTTGTGGAGTCTGACAAACTCCATAGGCATCTCTTTTACATTGGGTCACCCAGCACCTTCAGTGTAGTGACACAGCGAACTCTTTCTCTGTGATAAACACCTCTTTTCCCAAAGTGAAATTGACTACTTTTTGTCACTTTCTAGACCCAACACACTAGGGTGCTGAGGGGTTACCTAGTATCCCCTTTGTCTAGCTTCTCATGTAACATTTTATGTTACCCTTTCCTCACTGATTGGCTGGTGGCAGTGGTTTAAACTACTGTGTCAAAATAGCCTAGTCTTTTCACCATTTCTTTGTGGAAAGGTCCTTCGAGATTTACTCTGCATGCCAAACCGGGTTTGGTCCCTTTGTTTGCTTTGCCTTTGGCGGGATTCACGAGTGAAGGCCGCTGCTGGCTCCAGGCTGTTTGGTGAGCAGTACGTGAAGGAGGTACCTGAAACTCTGTGCTTAGTCTCCTAGAAGACACAAACACTCTAGTGATTGGCCGGCTGACTGCAACAAAAACAGCCAACCTGCTGGGTGACTGACAGCTAAGCTGGAATGAATGGGAGATAACTGAATAAAAGGCAAGGCTTTTGGCTTGGAAGGCAGAGTCGACCACTGGACCAAGGAACCGAAGAACTGAAAAGGACGCCTGCTGCAACTCCTAGACTTGGTTTGCCCGGTGAAGCCCTGCTGCTCTGCTGAAACTCCAAATTTGTATCGCCAGAGAAGCCACTGCAAGGCAGACCTCTCCCCTTGAGTTGGTGGGACCAATCAACTCCAGAGTAAGCCACCTGGACATTCTCTGAGCTGGTTAACTTTCCACAGAGTTACTGCTGGAAACCGAAATGCCAGGGAGAGGAACACCAGATTGTGTGTTGTTCTTAAGCTGGCCAAGAGCTCCAAGAAGATCCTCTGGACTCCCAGGAAGCAGGACTGACCGGGCCTGAGCCCCAACAGAGTGCAGGACTCCAGAGGCAAGGAAAGCCCATATACAGCCAGGAACCGCAGTGCTGCTATTTGCAGTAGACACAAGAAGCTGAAACACCGAACAGCCACTTCTTTGCAGATAGTCCCCAGAAGTCATCCCTCTTGTCCCCACAACAGACTCAGGAACAGTGAGATATGCAGAGCTGCTCAGGAACAGAAGTCATCTGCTGCACTCTCTTCTATACAAAGGTACTTTAAAAGTCTGAGAGAACATCCCTCATGCTGTAGAGTTGCTTGCATCTTCGACTCAAACAGCTTGTGACCCTACATTGATTTTTACCTTTCTTCAAAGACATCTAAAAGTGTGCAGACTTTTCTTACCTGCAAAGTGCTTCAGCATGTAGACTTATGCCAATCGACTTTGGCTTAGTCTGCTCCACTGAATGACTTACTGGGAGGGGATCTGAAAGGATTTGCCTGACTGAGAATATTTGTGGTCTCTTATGTTCCAATAACCCTTTCCTTTAACTTACTCCTAAATAATTCTAAGTACAATGATATATGAATGTCCCCAGCACCCTAGCTATTGAAGTCACCCGGGGGTGTAGGTTATGTCTGTGGGTCATCCCAAAACGAAACTCATCGATTTAGAGATCAAGAGTGTCTTTTGTTAATTATATTTGTGGATTACTGTTATATTGCTCCCTTCTGAAGAATGCTTCCATTGAAATTAATAATTGTTTATTCAAGAAACAGTGTGTAAGAGTTTATTTGAATACTTGTCACTGAATCTGTGCAACTCCCCTACATCTCACACTGACCCCTCTTTAGATAAGCCTGGCTGCTCAATCACACTACCAACCTGTGTAGTACAGACTACTACCAAAGGTTGAGTTCCTGTTGCCAGGAGGTCAGGCTTGTTGTAGTGCACCCAAGGGGTACTGCATACAATCTTGCTTAACATTGTGCCCAAGTGCTCAGAGTTTTATATTCATTCTGTCATTTGTATAGTGCTTTTCACCATAATAATGGTCCCAACTGGAGACTGATTTTTCTATACTCTAGCCTGGTGAACAGATGTATAGAAGGCCAATCTATATTGTGATGTGGACAACTCTGGGGAGCTGTAGTCAAGTTCAGGGCAGCAGGGAGAGAGGTCTAGGCTAAGTCTCACAAGGCGGTGAGCTTGGAAATGGTCCACAGCGAGTATACAATGAAATAGTCAAGGTACACACTTACGAACCGGTATAAAATAGCGTTTTACTTATGGCCAAATAGTGAAAAATGACTAACGGTAATAATCACACACTTAAATTACATGGGATACATAACTCACTAATTGTAGCTGATGCTTGCATCTGCTTAGATTCACATGCTATGCATAGGCCTATATACAGTGGTAGCTGCAGAGTATTTGTTTTCAAAACTCGAACAGAGACAGACAGGGTGAGCCAGTGATACTACCCTAGTGGCAAGACTCCTGTACCCATGGTCCACTGCGCAGCAAGGTCCCTCATATTGTTTGACATGCGCTACACTTCATGCTACCTCAAGTACAGATATAATAAAGCAGCCAAGCGTAGATAAAGCCAGAAAACATCCATCTTGTACTATACAGGGAGGAAAGCTGGGTGCATGTCAATCTAAATTACAAGCATCAGAAATATCACGGCGAGTAATGTCTCCCTTCTGAGGCTTGTGGATCTGCTTAGACCACATGCTATGCATAGACTAGCGAGCAGTGTCTGGAGAAGGTGGGTTGTGAGAAGGTACAGCAGCAAATCTAGGTTTAGCACCACTTGTCCCACCTGCGAATCTGCTTTACATTCTGTGTCAATGCAGTAATGGCGAGAAAAAGTATGCATGGGACGTCATTTAGCTGCTTTGCAAATGGCTTATAGAGGGACGTTTGCAGAAAAGGCCAAAGTAGCTCCTGTGCGAGTGAGCTCTTGGTGTGAAAGACAATCTTGTTTGTAGGTAGTAGCAGAGCTGTATGCATTTCACCATCCATCTGGAGATGGTGTTTTTAGAAACATGATCGCCTTCTCCGCCATGTGCTATGGAGGCAAACAATCTGTTTTTCTTAGCAGTTTGGTCTTGTTTACATAGTAGACGACTGCTCTCCTTACATCAGTGTATGGAGGTTATTCTCAGCAGAGGTGTGAACAATTTTTAAAGAAACAGGTAGTTTAATGGATTGGTTAACATAGAACTTGGATATGAACTTAAGTGAAAACCTTGGGTGTGGTCCTAGTACCAACATGTCTTTGTGAACAAAGAAAGGGCCTTGCACTGACAAAGCTTGTAGTTCACAACCCTTCTTATGAGGGGATAGCTACCAGAAAAGCAGTCTTGCAAGTAAGGTGTTTAAGGCTGGATTGTGTATAGGCTCGAAGGGAGGACCCATGCGCTTATAGTTCCACATCGACATCCCACCCTGGAGGTGGGTTGGAAATGGGGGTAAAGTCCCTCCATGGAAGCCTTAACAGGGACCTTTCACTAGGACAGATTTTGTTAAGTGTTGTACGCTGCCAGAGCTGCTAGGTGAACGATGGTGTTGAATACTTAGGCCAGAGACTAGTAAGTGGAGCATGTAGTGAAGATGGTGTAAATTCAATATTAAATGTTTTGACTAGCACCATATTACACCTCTTTTCCATTTGTTAAATAAACAGTGTCTGGTGTTAGGGTTTATGAAGATTTCAATACACCTTTGAGGTAGTTTAAGCAACTCAACTATGACTTCAGGAGCCAAGCTGCCAAGTTTATACATGGAGGCTGTGGGTGTAACGTTTTGTCTCCCCCCTCCGCTGCCTCATGTTGGGCGAGCATGTTGAAGGAGATTGATTGTGTCACACATTGCCAGTTTGAGCAGATACGGAAACCAAGGTGATAGCCAACATTGGAGCAACCTGGATTAGAATTACTTGTTCATGGTGCATTTTGTGCACCATCTTGCTCAGGCGTAGTGTCAGTGGAAAAACCATAAACAAATTTCCCTGACCAGCTCATACATAGGGCGTTCCCCTTGGATTTGAGTTGGGGGATGTTAGGACAGTTTTTCTGAAGTGCTACCAACTTTGTCAAAACCATTCAACTGAGGTAGTACAAGACTCCACTCGGAGTACATGGTAGCGTAGACAGAGCAGCCAGGCTTCATCTTAGGAGGGAGAGAGGGCTGTAGAATCAGTACACATGAAATTGTAATACAAATAGTCCAAAGAAGCGCTGAAACTCTCTGCATGTGAAAATAAAGGATTTATTTAAACACAAGTAGGCCCAGATAAATCTAGGGGTAAATAAGCACCAACACATGAAATCACAATTATAAAAAAAACACTACACTTTAAGGTACACAGACCCAAGTATAAACCTTTTTTGAAATACTCAACAGTAGTTCTAGGGAGGTCAAAACCTTTTCATACACATTCCGCATAGGTCACAACTATTCTTGGGGCATAAAAACCAATGGTTACTTTCACAATTACATTCAGTAATGCAAGGGCAGTAGACCCTACCAGTTGTACAGTGACTCAGTACAAATCAAGTCAACTGGACAATATACTTTGTGAATAGTGAAACACTTATCACGAATGTTATGTTTTTACTGTACTTGGAATCAGTTATACTACGCGAGTAAACCCTAAGGAGGGAATATACAATCAGAGGTTCTTTTGTTATCAGTGAACCACAGATGGAGAAAAGCAGTAACTCTTGTAACTTATTTTTGGGAAGGCACATAAATAACTCAAGGTAAGTAAAACCCATATAATCTCACAAGGAGTCCAGGTTAGATCTTTCTCAGCTATTAGGATAACTGAAGTATGACTTATCAGGGACAGATAGAACCACAGACTCTAGGTTAGCTAGCACATGGAAAGTAAACCCTAGTGTTACACTTTACACTGAATGACAGGCTAACAGCAAGTCAGTGGAAGCAAGACCCAGTTGGATTACCCTGCAGGAATAATCTGGTGAAGACACTTTACTTTTGGGAAGAGGCAATACCTAATCACAGGAGAGTAATATACCTTCACATCTACTTTCTATTAAGACTGTCAAAACAGTTGCTAAGGAAGAAAAATGATGTTAACCATACTTAAGAATATTGCATTACACATCCAGGGCAAGTAACTTTTCTATCTACACTCTGAGTTAGTTACCATCCAACTCTTTACAAGTAGCTAACTTTCAAACACTTATTGTTCAAACACATTGTCTTTTTTATAAAGGTAAAAGTCACAATCCCTTAAAAGCCTTTCCCTTATTCTTGGAGCCTGAGTGTTCTACTAGGACTAGTGATCAACAGGCAGTGCCAGGATAGGTTTTTAAGTAGAAAAAGGCAGAGTTCCTTAGGAACACTGGGCAAACCGGTGAGTACTTTAGAGTAAGAAGAGGGTCCAGGGGCTTCGCAGAAGACCCCCTAGCAGGATTCTAGCAGTGGGACTAGGTGCCCTGGAAGAGTCCTCCCCATCACAGAAAACACCCCACAGCTACACAGAAATCTTAATAGACTTAAGGTACGTACATACCCAAGCCAACACAGTACCTCAGCATTGAAGACTTTGCAGCAGGACTACTTCAGGATCTGCAGCCAAAAACCGATCAGTGGATTCCTGGTTGTGGTGACTGAAAACCTCAGAAGGAACTTTGCAGCAGGGATCGATGAACTCTAGGTAATGTCTCCCTTCATGGCCGAATGCGGTTCTGTGGATTTGGTACCTTCAAGGAGCACAGAAGACAGAAAATCGTGGTTGAATTCTCTGTTACAAACTTCCAGCACTGTTGAGGGGACTTTTCAGCCTCTATTAATTTCTCTGGAGATTCACCAGTATGCCCACAAAGTTTTAGCGAGATTCAGAACACTGCACAGTGGCTCGAGGTCCCAGGGTATAGCAGCAACGCAAGTTCACGTGGAATGGCTCAAAATGCAGGTCTTCGGTTGCGTGGGTCTCACCAGGCTCTGGGTAGTCGTTTTTGGAGTCCCAGGTTGCATGAAAGGAAGGGCTACAGCAGGCTCTGTTACACAGCAGGCTCTCTGGTCGCTGGAAATAGTTTGTCGCTTTTCCTTCATCATCCTGTAGTTTCCGTTCCAGTGGTACTCTTCAGCTTCCAGGTTGCCAGTATTTAACCGGAACTAAAACACAACCTCTGCATTCTCTCCCTGCCTTTTACAAGGGGTGGTCTGGTTGTCCAATCCAGACAGCCAGCCCCCCACTGGGTTTGGTCCCCATTAAGGCAAGGAGAAAGACGAAGGGTTGTAGAGTTTGACTCCTCCCTCACTTCCTGCCCACAGACTGGAGCCTGGGCGGGAGTCCAGGGGACTCCGGCCGAAGATAAACAAAAAATGAATAAATATCACACAAAATGTTCCTGCCCTGGATATGTCAGGGGAACAAACAAGATAGGACACGAAACACTAAAATGGTGAAAAAAGAAGACTGGGCCGTTTTGGTAAAAATGAGCACCTTTTACTGCAGCTGTGAACACATCCCGCGGTAAAGGTGCACTAAATTAATACAAGGTCTCACTGCCAAGCGCTTGTCCCTGTAACAGGATTGTTAGTTTTAATGTGAAAGGGGATACATTGCATCTCATCAGCACTCCAAAGGTGGGCTGGTTTCACAAAATAAAGTGTAAAAGGGATACAAAGATCCTTTCTACCCTTGGAAACTGTAGTTCTCTCAAGTTTGGCAAAAGAAAATTAAAGGGGGACCCTTAGGGCAACAGGCACATATTGCCAATAACAAAACACTATGGAGTAAAAAAAAAAAAATGACACCCATAAAAAGAGCAAGATTCTGTGAGAGTGGAAAAAGGATCCCACTCGGAGGTATCAAGGAAAAATATCCCACTAGTAAAGCAAAAAGTTCTGGGGTTAACCCAGGTCAGGAAGATTTACCATTTCTATGAACATCTTACCCAACAGGGTAACATGGATGCAAAGTTTTGGCATTCTTCATTTAAGCATGTGGCGAAAAAAGTCTAAAGTTGGACATCCCCAGAGGGAAAAGATATGGTCTAAAATGTCTGTTGAATTCAAACTCATGTTCTTCGGTTAGGGGATCTCCGCTTAGAGAGTCAGAACAGAGTTCCCCTGGAACATGTTGACACACTAGGGACATGTTCCACTTCAGTGCCCAATCCTAATTTTGGGGCTAGGCTGGACAGACCCAACAGTGTGCATCCTTGCTTCTTTACGTAAAACGTGGCAATGACGCTGTCTGAGGGGACTTGCACCTGAAAGGCATGTAGAGCCTGGAGTACAGCTAGTACTACACGCAAAAAGGTTGATGTGAATTTGGGCTGTGAACGGTGTCCACAGGCCATGCACTGTGTGGTGAATGTAATGGGCGCCCATCCAGAGTGAGTGTTGGTTGCATCCATTGCTTGCACTGAAGGATTGTGAAAGGGTTTTCCTTTTAACAGATTTTCCTTTGACCACCAGTGTAGCACTTGTACAAAAATCACATGATTTGTGAGTTGTCGGACAGGGTATCCACTGCAAAACAGCAACTCAAGGACACAACTTAGTTGTGCTCGTTAAGGAACTGAAGAGAAACAGGATGCTCGAACCGAAGCAGAGGGCACGGTACAATGAAATAACAGGCGCTGGGCGGAAGGGACAGAAGGAACAGACCAGACAACCTATGTGGAGAACTTGCGGTTACAAGAAAAATCAGACCCAGCAAACTGACTCAGGGTTTTGTGGTAGAGAGCCCACAGATCGCTTCAGAAAAACCACCCCTTGGATCACACCCAACAGCCTATGATTGCTAAGATGCTCGATTTTCGTGATAAGTAGGTAATTAGTACTCCAGCGAGTGGGGGAGCGAAATATCACAATGGCTCCAAAATAGCCATTTACACAGATTACACACGCAGTGCAGAGAGCTCGGAATACATTTGTAGCCATTTTTATCCATCAAAGCTGAAAATAATCCACAATGGCAGATCGCCGGAGCCTGCAAACATGTGGATAGACCGTAATCTGCCGATGGAAGGTACCTGGCCCCTGACTGGTCACTTTTGAGGAATATTTCTTCCCAACTACACTATGCCCACCACCACTGACTGCCAGCGGTGAATCTGTTCAAGCAATGAAGCGGACAAGGGACCTGCACTCCATTTGTAACTATTTGGACTTAATTAAGCCGAACCACAGGTGGGGCTATGGATTTACCCCTCCCCGCTACTACCACTGCTCCCTTTCAACCTCAGGCCTGCCACACAAGTCCTTGATGTTCAGTGGGAGGGAACCCGGTTACCCACTGCAGGTAACACAATTGACTGGCCCGTTGCTAGTCTTGCCACCCAGGGCACACGGCTGTTCAAGGTTTTGGTAGTACCGGGATGCATGAATGGTTTGTTGGACAATGTTTTAGGGTTTGTTATGCACTGGTACATTCCATACACCTCATGGGGAGGTGACTGGGATTGACCTGAGATTGTGGGATGATCTCAAAATTCACCATGACTACTATTAAAATAGTCTTGGAATGTGCAAGGTTTAAATTCCTATTTACGTACGAACCAAGTGAAATCATACCTGCAACGAAAATCTCAGCTTTGTTGCAAGAGACCAAACTACTACCTGGTGATCAGGAATCCCTGCTGATCACTGGGGAAGCACGGATTATGGTGCCACATACTCAGGAGTGCCAACTTGGATCAGCAGCAAGCTACTTTTCCAACTACTGGAAGTTGCAAGTGAAAATGAGGTGAGGTTCCCAATTATTAGGGGATACATACAATGCATAAGTTTGTATTATTAACTTTTACTCTGACTCACGGTTCAGCCCCACAAACACTTTGCAATCTTAGGCAGGAGGGGCTGGTCTTTGGGGGGCGAATGCAACTGTGCAAGAGACCCGATGCTGGACAGATCCTCCCCTCAGGGTGGCCCCTACTCCAGCTTTGAATGTCTTCCACGCTGCACTGACTTGGTTCTGGCAAGAACTGCACCCAACCACCAGGGGGTACTCCAAATCTGCCCTGCACAGACTATATACGAGGATGGACTACTTTACTTGGACAGGGCAGCTATCTGCTTTGCAGTGCGTCCAAGTATTCCGCACTATGTTGGATCACTCGGCTGCTGATTGAATGGAACCTTGCAAATGCTAGGCACCCCCCACACCCTCAAATTCCAACATGGTGCATGCCTACCGACAAGATTTTTAGGGAAGAGTTGCTGGCCATCAATGTGGGTAGCGTTGAGAGATGGGGTACAGTGTGGGAACCCGAGAATGTAGTGACCAGGGAGAGGAAACTGCTGCACAAGGAACTGGAGAATAGAGCTCAGAATGCTCGAGTCCCAACTTCCGAACTGCAGTGTGACAAAAGAAAACCTGGCCACGACTGGCACCTGGTGTAACAAGGCTTGGGGGAGACTATCCAATTTCGATCATACCATGCATATAATCGGCACTCACACAGAAGGGGACAAAGCTGGAAGTTTGCTTGCTTGGCTCTGCAAACGTGAGCAACCTAGACATCAAACCACACTACTTGAATGTGGTGCTCCGTGGAGATCTCCGTTGGTAATAAATGATATCTTTGCCACGTATTAGGCGCGACTATAAAGCCACAACAACCTGGTGCCTCAGGAAGACCTTACCTTACCTCCCTCATCCGGCTCGAGACTTACCCCAGAACAGAACTCATCCTTATAACAACCCATCACCCTAGAGGAAATAGAGAAGCAATTGCTTCACTCACCACCTGTAAAACACCAGGAAGCGATGGACTCCCACCAGAGTTCTACAAGGCTTATAGCTCCACCCTCGCCCCCATGCTCCTGTAAGACTTAACAAGGCCATTGATAAGGGCATGCTGCAGACTAATCTGTGGGAAACCCTGGTTATAACCAAGCCGGGAAAGATGGATAACCGACTCTTAAAGCTTGCTATTTTGAATTAGGACATCACAATTCTCACTACGATCCTGGCAAAACGGCTTTGGAGGGCCATTACCCTCCTAATACACCAGATCAAACAGGCTTTGTACCAGGCTGTAACACTGCACTCAACCTCCGACGGCTCCAACATGTTACAGACCAAACCAACCCCCCCCACCCCCATGAACAGCAATATGTTGTGGCGTCCTTTGATGCTACCAAGGCATTTGATTCCGTATACTGGGAATGGCCGCTTGCTTCGCTGTGAAGGCCAACAATTTTATAACGTGACTGACATTACTGTATACCTCCCCGATAGTCAGGGTGAAATCTGGTAGACTGGCATCTGCCGTTTGGAATATACACTGCGGGACCTGTCAAGGTTGCCCATCGTCACCTATGTTGTATTTATAGGCCATGCAACCTATTGCAGCATTTCTGCAACAGGAGTTGGAGGACGCAGGGATGATAGGCAGGCATAGGCATTTGACTACACTATAAGACGACTTACTATTCCTTTGTGAACCAGGATACAACCTCACCTATGATCCTTGGTGAACTAAATAGGTTTGCAGAACTATCTGGCATCTCATTTAATGAGCAGAAATACTGCCCCTTTCCCCTGGGTGGCTACGGGGAGTCAATATAACCAACTTACCAGACTTGGGCATCCCATGGGTGGAGACATTTTTCAAATACATGGGCGTGTTGATTACTCATACACTGGCAGACACACAACTCAGGGTGGTGGAGAGCCTGAAGTCTATGGTTTTCTGGTCCCGGCTGCTGCCGTCAGTACTGGGTTGACATAGTCCATATTGGCCTAGGTTTCTTCATTTCTTTGTCAATGTCCACTACTATATAGGGGTGGAGTTCTTCTAAATGCTGGACTACTTTATCAGGGTTTCTCTGGGACACGGGCTGCCACAAATAGTCTCTATCCGTATTGTACCAAGCTGTTCTGCAAGATTGTATGCAGGACCCTGTGCGAGACTGTACCAGCATTTTCCCCTTGGCAATAGTTAACCACAACCTTTGGTATAAGCATGTACTTCCAAAAGGGGTAGAGCCACTGAGCAGCCAGGCTCATCTCGGGTGGGTTCAATGTGAGCTGTAGGGTTGCAACAGTTTCACAGTGACAAGTATCCAAATAAACACTTTCGCGCAAGGTTTATTGAACAATTATTTAGTAAAGTCAGTTTGAATAAGCCTTCCTAAGAATATGCAACACAAAAATATACTTCAAAACCAACTCAGTTCAATAAATCAGTGTACGCCCATTTGGGATGGAACACAATTCCTACACCCTGGGGTGACTAACTAGGACACTGGGCATGGATATATCGCTGGTACATTTAGAGCAATACTGAGTTTAGTGTCAAAGGAAATGGTTTTGGGAATAAAACAATGGTTAACAAATATTGTTATCCAGGTAAGTACCTTTGAACCTCCAATGCAAAGTTAACCCTTTCCGAGCTACACAAGTCACATAATGTGTGACCGTTGTTGAACAAACTGAGGATAGAAGAGTCTTCTAGGGAGCAAATCAGCCAATGTCAATTGAGCAGAGTCTAGGGGAGCTGAAGCACTTCTTGAAGGCAAGTAAAAGGTCTTGCAAGATGTTTAAGAAATCTTTGTAGAAAATGGAAATCACTGTTGGGCCAGAAGCTGGGAGACTTGTCTGACTTTTGCAGAGTTGCTTGCAGCTTTGCCCCTCACGTCTTAACTGAGAGCTAGCAAGGCTACACGACAAGAGGCAAGTACCCCTTAGTTTAATTACCTGGGGTCTGAAGAAATTGGTTCCAGCTGGCTTCTGTTGAATGGCAGATCCTGTTCCTAGGCCTCAGTCATGGGGACAGGAACTCCTGCACTACGTTTTGAAGGTTGGCAGCAGCTATGGACAAACTTCGGATAAGCGTCACTTTGCGGTTTCAGCTTCTTGCAAATAGCACCACTGGTTCGCGGAATCCTTATGACTTTCCTGGTATCTGGAATCCAGCACTCTTGAGGTGGCTCAGGCTTGGTCAGTCTTGCTTCATGGGAGTCTGGAGGATCTTCCTGGATCTCGGGTCCAACTTTGCCAGGCAGAGGAACGGTTTCTGTATATGCAATGGAAGTACAGCCAGCTCCGAGAGGATTTCTAGACTAGTTCATCTTTGGGTCGATTGGTCCCAGAGAAGGTGTCCTTTGCAGGACTTCATGGAGGCGAATTCGGAGTGTCAGTACTGCAGCAGGGCTTCAAGCGTCTCTTCCAAGTTCTTATTCGGATTCCTTCGTCCAGTGGTTGACTGCCTTCCAAGCAAAAGACTCCTTTTATGCAGGTTTCTCCCATTCATTTGCAGCCTAGCTGTCGATCACCCAGCAGGGTGGCCGTCCTCCAAGGGCAGCCAGCCAATCACCTTTGGGTGCATTCCTGTAACCAAGGAGATTAAGTACAGGGAGCTTCAGGCACCTCCCTCGCTTCGGGCACCTCCCTCGCTTCGGGCCCCTCCCTCGCTTCGGGCCCCTGCCAGACATACTGGAGCCAGAGGCGGTTTTCACTCGTGAATCCTGCCAAAGACAAAATGTACAAGGGGACCAAACCTGGTTTGGCACACAGATTAAATCTCAAGGACCTTTCCAACAAGTAATGGCAAAAAAAGACTGGGCATTTTTGACAAAATGGGCACTCATGGGTGCTTTACTGTAGCTGGAATTGCAACCCACGGTAGAAACAATGGTAAGAAAAAAGTAAACCACTGCCACCAGCAATAGTAGAAAGGGTAACAAAAAAGTTGAGGAACTACACAAAGGGGATACCAAGTTACCCCTCCAGCACCCTATTGTAAGATAGTGTGTGCTGGGTCTAGAAAGTCAATTTCACTTCACTGCTCTTGGTACCAGTAGTTTATTCAATATTCAAGAGAAGGTATTTAAACCTTTGGGAAATCTAAGAGTCGTCCCTGTGCCACTGACTGCACTCAAAGTCACAATGTATAAAGATAATTCCTATGGAGTTTGTCAGACTCCAAAACCAAAAGTGTTCAAATTAATGAAAAATATGGGCAAAAGGTCACTGTCCAGGATAGAAATTAAAAGTCCTAAAGTCCATCAAAAGAGCTGGGGGTCTCTAAGGTAGAAGGGAATTAGCACAGGTCTGAGAATTCTCCCCAACAGGCTCAGCTACCACGGTTTGATCTCTATCATCTAGCCACCCAACTGAGCTTTGTGCAGTGGTTGACAGATGAGCCACACCAGAGGAGACATTAATTCAGAAACTGGTGGCACTGGCCACACGTATGGAGGCATTGTGGGTCCACCTTACCTTTGCTTGACGACCTGGGTCATGTACTTGGGCTGTCCCACCCCTACTCCCCAAACATGTTCTTGGCCTATGCGTTGGAGGATGGTTGGGCCCAGTTTCTAGACTATGGTTGTTTGCAGGAGGGAACCAGCAGCTGCAACCTATCCCTGAAAGTCAAGTGGGAAACAGACATGGGACTATGATCCCCGACACTGGGATCGAACACCGCTTCCCTAGGAATGTGCCCCGCAATGCCAGATTCAGAGTGTCAGATCACTCTGCTCCACATATGCCTCCAGTTAGGATAGCTAAATTCAGCAAGCACATGCAATCTACCTGCATTTGGTGCCACCAGGATGGCGCAGACCATACCCACCACGTGTTTTGGAAATGTACAAAAAAGGTTCTGGTCCCACATGGAACAGGCCGGGCGGCGGGTGTCATTAGGTATGATTGGTCCCCCATGGAATGTCTGCTGGGCTCCTATCCCAGAAGCAGCAGGTACAAACATGTGGACCTGGCATGCGTACTTGCGAAAAGGAGAATTGCTATGACCTGGAAGTCACCTGGGGGCCTGCAGTACAGATTGTGGCTGCTTGAATCAAACACTTGGTGTGAGGTGGAAATAGTGATGTGGGCAAATGTGCTGCAATCACAAGAGCCTGGACAACACTTTTGATAGGTTCCACCCATCGGATGACAAACCCCCTTGAACTTTTAACTCCTCTACTGGACTTGCAACTTGATATGCTGAACTCTGCCTTTTGTTTTCCCCCATGTCTTGGTCTAGGAGGTAGCCAGCACCCCCACAGGACCAAGGTCCCCCTGATCTGTAACCATTAAAATAGAACGCCACCCCTGTATGGAGCCAAACCCCTGTATAGAAACTGTGAATGTAATTGCTTGTCTGTTGTATTGTAAAATCTCTGAGAAGCCAAGACGTACGATGTGTGTGCTGTGATCTGTAAAAGGCTCTGGAGACTGGCTTGAGTTTCCAGCTTGAAACCAGCCTGGCATAGCCACGCATGGCACTGGTACCCTCAGCAACTATCCCTCCTGCATTATCTGCTGCGCCCAGATTATTTTTCAGGATGCAGCTTGCCACCCATTCACCTTCAGCTACTGTTGGAGCTGTGTCTTTAGGGGCTCTGGGGCAGAGTCCATTTGTTGCGAGATCTCGTCGCAGTTGTGGCAATTATAACTTGCCAGGAGTAAAGTGTTTTTGGCTATTCCTACTTGGTAAGCAGCCAAGGAAGCTACTTTTCTGCCCAGTGTGTAAATTCTTCTCCTTTCTCCGTCGGGGGGGGGCTTCAGCAGGTACTACAGGTGTGCCTGCTCTTTCTAGTGGTCAGAACGAGAGTTTGGCTATAGTTGTCCCGATGTACAATGGGTTCAACAGGGCTGGTGTGAAAATTCTCAATGCAAGGGTTGACAGCCCTCATCAGGTTGGGGGTAAGTAAAGAAGGCTGAATGTGCCGATAGAATAGAGCAGTGGAATGAACTGTGCCGCAGATCTCATCTGAGGAGACTTGTGCCTCCTGGGCATCCATTTTAAAATGTTCCAAATCTTATACTACAGCTGGTTATCCACAGTGGAATCAGCCATGGGTTGTCAAGATGGTGTGGAGATTGATCTCTACATAATCCAAGTATTGGTCTTTATCATCTATGTCCCCTTGGTCTGCTATTGAGCCAGGGTCCTGCGAACCTGAAGTGTTAAAATACTATAGGTCGGCTGGTATGTCGACAGGTAGAGGTACTAGGCTGTCTAGTGTCTAGGCAGGGGTCTTTTGGCGTTGGGCTGCTTGTTAGCTGCTTCACTTTGAGAGGGCCCTTGCAGACAATGGATCAGGGTGTTGCTTTTCGGACGGACGATGCATGCAAGTTATTGGTCAACGATGCAGCCGACTTGTCGGCCATGGGGGTGTGTTTAGTGTGGTGCCCAGTGGGTGCTTGAGCCACAGGGTGTTGTCTGTAGCAGAACTGCTGGCCTGCCGGTGGAGTTGGGGGGCTTGCATACAGGAAATTGTTGGGTCCCGATCACCCTCGGCATCACAGCCCTGAGGAGCAAAGGCGAGGAGGACCCGTTTGGCTGGCAGTTTACTTTGAACTTAGAAACTGAACTTTGCATTATACCTGCTAACTGCAAACCTACTTAGTACCGATTTAGCAGGAAACAGAAGGAGGCATTGCAGCGCAGCAACTTCGGAGAAGCCTGCTCCTTTAACTGAGCAGACGCAACGCTCAATCAGCTGGATAACAGCACGCTGGTGTCACCCTTGCGGCGAAAGCCCTGAGGAGCAAGGGCGAGGAGGACCTGTTGGCGATTTGGTGAATGGGAGGTGATAAGCATTGCACGCATTACACCAAAAGCATCAATTGGTAAGTTAATCCTATTACTGTGTATATAGCCAATATGCATCCTTGGAATCGAGGGTAACCCACCGGCACTGACTGTAGCAAAGAAAATATGCGCCCTTGCAGTGGTCATCTTAGAGAGTTTGCAGTAAACATTCTTAAAACCAACTTACAGTTGCACTGTTAGTTTGATTTCCTGCTGACCTATACACCAGCAAAGGTTTCAGCTTTGTGTCAAGTTGTGGCACTCGCATGAAACTGCGTCGCACAGTGGGCTTAGACGATGGAAATGAGGGGGGGGTGGGCAACGGCTCTCATCTGCCGTCCTCTAAAACAACCTCATCCATTGCCTCAACTGCAACCCCCTTAGTGCCACTATGGAAATAATGCAGGCACAAATCCATGTAGAGGTACAGGCAGTCTCCCTGCAGGAAACAAGAGCAGACTGGAAGCTACGAGCCTCACAACCGTGGCAACGGGGCCTGGAATATACAACTACCACCAACCAAAAAAAAAAGCATTTTGGCAGAAAAAGAAATAAAAGCCATAATGATGTGGAAGGAGATGCAGAAATTTCCTGGGTCATGCCACAAATTCTGAAAATCCCTCTTTCAAGTACAGAGGTTCATCCGAAGTCCACAAGCAGGGGCAAAGGTGTTACCAACGGGAACCTTAGAAGGGACAATTTCATCTCCCAGACCAGACACTTCATCCTTGAAAGAGGGACTCAAAAGGGTGTGAAAATGTTCAAGAGGCTGAATCTCCCCTGGGAAGAGATTGGTCTAATGCAGGTTCTCTGAAGGCCCTAAACAATGTACTAAATTCTCTGGTGACAGTCTGAACTTCAGGTCAGAAGTTCAGTTACAAGCAGGTACTCTCCTGGAGCTGTCAAATGAGATGGCATTATGCGATTCCACGTTCGTGGGTCTTACATCTATCAATACTAATGTTTTGTCCTTGCTTGAAGATATGCGCCTAGAGCTGGTTAAGCAGGGTCTAGACATTATTCAGATCTTGCTAAATAATAAAGATAAAGGGAGGAGGGCAATATTCTCCTGGAAGAGGCGATCCGGCTCTTGAAAATTAAAATTGGCTCCATATGTAGTGGAAGAGCTTGGCAATACCCGAAACCAGTTCGATGACATACCTCCAGAATCCATATTGGAGGAGTTCTGTCGGTTGGCAAACGTGGAAGTGGATGACAGGCCATCTCGGAGATTGTGCAAGATCAACCTGTGATGGAAGTAGAAAAAAAAAAAAGGTAGACCCAGAAGCAGATTGGCTGTATGCTGGCTGCCAGAGGTCCGAAGGTAGAAGAAATGAGAAAATGCCAAGCAGGGAGGAAAAAGGTCAAACATGGGGCAACCTAGAGCCAAGAAACATCAGCTCAAACAAAGAAATAAAAAACTAATATCAGCATTAGTGCAGACGCTCCTATGCAGTTGAAGGCGATCTCTCTCCACCAATAAAAGAAACAAAGGGAATGATGGTAACGAAACCCCGGCTGCAGTTGACCCACTGATAAAGACTGAGAAAAGAATCAGGTAAGCAGGGGAAAACGAGAGCAACGATAAAGATCATGAATACTCCTAGCCCCGGCATGAAAGACATTGTGGAAACTTAATGTGAGCATAGGTCTGCAGACCTAAGTCTGAATTTCGCCAATCTCAATTTGCTCCAAAAAAAGTTGCCTGCCAATTTAAGATGGGCACCAATATTCTTGCACAAAACTAACAAAAAAAAAAGGATGAAGCAAGACCGTGTCCAGCAAAACATCAACCATACATAGTGGGGCAAACGTAAAGCTGGCACCAATCTTAACTGCAAAAGATATCAGGCACTCGATTGAGCAAGATCCCACAAAGCACCTCACAACAGTGGATATCATTAATGCTAGATTACCAACAGTAAATGACCCAAAATGGTCAAGGGAAATTTGTGTTGCTCAATGCTCAACTTCTGCAAGAAGAGCACAACTCTCAATCTCAAGCAACAGCTGGAACCTTTGGCATCCACATTGAATAACTCCGTTATCCCAAGGGTTTGGTTTAGACTTTTATTCAAGGATCAAACCATAAATCACTTAGAACGACTTTTTGGATTTTGGAAATTATCAAAAAAGTTAAAAATGTGTCTTTATTCTGCACAGATATTTTCTGTAATGTTCCCTTTGGCTCAAGATCCCTTTTTGGTAGAAGTGGCGTTATCAGTGGGTGCAAAAACTGCCATTTTGAATGAGTCTAAGGAACTTTGGAGATGGTGATTAACAAATCCAGGGGCAATGCTAGATTACACAGCATTAAAGGAGCACCTTCCAGAAATTTGCAAAGGGGCAGTGATTCCAGGGAGGTGAAAAAAGATGAGGAAATAGGTTCTATGAAGGAGCAGCCCCCTCAATGAAATGCTTTGCCCTTTTTGCCAGAAATTCTGTCCCAGGTCTTGCAGAAGCTGGGTGTAGGTACACAGCAGCCTTAGAAAAAGGAGTCTAATTAGTTGGAACACGCAGGGTTCCAGCACCTTTAAAGCAAGGGGTAAGCGTAATCATCCGTTTGCGTTTGGAGATTTAGTTTTACTGCAAGAAACCTGGTTAGTAAACCCTTTAAGTATAGAGCAGTTTACAATGATCTCTTTACCAGCCATACAAAAGGCTACAAAGGAGACCCTTGGGTGGTCCGATAGCTGTAAAGAACCAAATATATAACCTAACTAATCTATGAGAACAGTAAAGGTATTCGAGCATACCTGAACGGTGTTAACAGTTTCATGGTGGGTGATCATTAACATTTACTGGAACCACGCTAGTTCAAAACTATATTCTTTTCTAGAGTCCTTGGGTTTAAAAATGGATCCAGGAAATACCAATGTAATTTTGGCTGGAGGCCTAAACACCGACTGCTTGCAGTTGGGAGGGGGTCTTGGAAGAAAAAAAACACCGTCAAAGGGTTAAATAACAAAATGGGAGAATGGATGGATTTTGTGGAGTTCTGGAATCTCAAAACAGTAGTGCAGAAGGGGTCCAAGGGGCCTGTACGACCTGGCATAGAGTTAAATCCTCATCCACTTTGGATTACATTTTCATATCCCAATACCTGAATACGCTCCCCTCAACCATAACAGTACAGCAGACTGGGGGGGGGGAGCGATCATAGACGAACTGTCCTTTCCTGATCTCACAACCTCCTCCCTAAATGCAAATAACCATGCTTTGAATTGAAGGGGATGGCAAGATTGGTGAAGTATAAGCACAAAGGTGTACATTTAAACACTCATTCCAAGATTTATTTGGGAAATGAAATGTAATCCGAAAAAATTCACTAAGTTTATCTGGACCACCTCAGCCCCCAGCAGCTCCGTGGGAAGAATCCAACAAAAGCATATCCATGTCTTTGATGAGGAGACGCAGAAAACGAAGAGTTTAGAAAGGCCATGCGTAACATCAAATTAGCAGGGCGGAATACAGAAGCCCATAAAGCAGAAGCCAAGAGAAAAAACAAACTATAAATCCTGGTTACAAAACCAAGGCTTCCCGAATGCAGAAGGATAGGGAAGAGGTTTTGAAACTGCTAAGAAGTGGGACCACAGGAAGCTTCTGGTCAGTGATTTTTGAGACGGAGGCCAGAGGATTGTTGTGCAACTTGATCTCTGAAGCAGGGTGGGAGGAACACCCAACAGAAGTCTTTAAGGACACTAAGGGAGTGAAATTTGAAGTTAATACCAACATCTCGTGGTTTATGAATTTTAATGAGGGGATATCGAGGAATACTCAACCACTACAGCAGCGGGCCCAAATGGCCTAACATATCAAGTCCTCAAAAACAAACCCGAAATGTGGTCATACTGATTATTTGGAGAAATCATTAGAAGGCATACCTTAATGATCTTGGAAGGTTGCCTTGGTCATTCCTTTAAGAGTGGTGATTGTTGAGCAGCGGCTAATTACCGTCCTATCGCCCTAAGAGTTTCATAAAGCTCTTACTTTTGAGAGAAGTGTCCCTATTGGTAGAACAGCATAATCGCTTGTTTCCAGACGGGCTTTCAAAAGGGTATGTGAACATCCTTGAATAGTGTGAGCCTTAATTTAGTAAGTGAACATACAGAGGGACAAGGATCACTACCCCTGTATGGGGCATGGGTTGACCTCTCGAAGGCCTTCGACCAGGTAAGAGCTCCATTATGGAGAAAACTTGGGCGTTCGGGAATACCCGGATCTTTATTGGGATGTTGTGGAACTCCAGATAAGAGTCAGTTTGGACAAATCTGGGCATCTTTCTGAAACCATCGAGGTACCAAGAGGGGTCAGACAAGGGCGTTTGGGGCACCCCTCTTTAACCTCTTCTTGGCAGCTAAGGGATTCTCCCTGGAACCATCTGCATTGGCCAGCCCTTTGTTGAATGGAAAAGGGATCTTTTGGCTGGCCTGTGCAGATGATAGTGTGGCTGGATAGAACAGCAATAGGGCTTCAGCGATTATTAACCAACTTGGCTGAATATGCAGATTCGAACAAACTCAAAAGTGTGGTTTTTAGGCACCCTCAAAAAAGATTATACAAATTGGGTTTCAGATGGCCAAAGGATCCAAAGGGTAGAGGGTGAAATACTTGGGTTTCAACATCTATGCTTCACCCGCCCTTCATAAAGTTGTGTCTGAGGTTGCTGTAAAGATAACAGAGTGCTGCTCAAATGCTTAAACTGAACTTCAAATTTTGTAAATTTTCAATTTTGCCGCTGATTAAATTCTATTTGGCAAAATTAGTTCCTGTAGTGCTGTATGGACTGGAGGCTTAACCGCGACTCTGGTCCATCAATTGGAACAAATTTGAAGCTCAGTTATGGAAGAAGGCACTAGGTCTCCTGGCTTGCACTCCAAGTTGGAGGCTTAGGTTCGAACGTGGTCTAAAATCCTTGGGATGTATGGCGAATTGGAAGAGAATATCAGGAGATTACTGGAAATAAGTCCACACTCTATGGGGATTTTAGGTGTCACAAGGAGTACTCTAGGTCTGCTATTTTGGCAGCATTAGAAAGCAAAGTGAGGCTCTGCTTAAAGCGGACCGCAATGTTGAGACCTTAATATGCAAGCCATTCAAAGTAAAAAAAAAAAAAACAGTTTGGACTGCATAGAGACAATTGAGAGGGTGTCTTCTTCCAAACATCCCTTTCTACAGGGCGAGAAGAAACTTGGTTGCCTTTCTCAATAGCTCATGAAATCTCCAGATAGATTGTTACGCAATGATTTCCTCAGAATCAGATAAAACTTGGTACACTGCGGAGAGGTTCTGGCAAAACAGAAGCAGGGAGAAAAAAAAACACTATGCAAAGTTTGCGCAGTCCCAGAAAAACAATCTTAGGCACTTACTGATGGAGCGTTCACGACTGGCACTTTGCAGAAAATGTGTGCAATACGATGAAGATCTCACTCTTTGGGACAGGGTGATCTCCGGCTGTGATGCCATATTGACATCAGCAGTGGTTTGAGTGTTAAAAAGGTGTGAAGTAATTGCTTGAAATTAAGAGAATACTAAAGTATAAGGGTCAACGATTAAGCTGCCAGATGAAGCAAATTGTATTCTGTTTGAGGGAAATGCAGTTCGTTCATTGTTTGGTTTGTTTTCTTAATGAACTTGGTTGGATGTGTATTGATTAAGGAAAGCAACTGTTTTTGCTTTGATTGTGTCATGTTCTTTTATTGGATTTTGTAAAGGCTTGATGCTGAGCCAAATACAAAAAAAAAGTGAATGCCGCCATTGCTGGAGGCTACCCCTCAAAGTCCATGGCAGCCTCAGCCTGCATGGCTTGGTTGGCCCAGCGTTTTGTTTTCCGGTCCTTTAAGGTCTTGGGTCTAAACAGTTTGCAGGACTTGCACTGTCTTTCGGAATGGTCCCTAGGGCAGCAACAATTACACACCCTTTGGGAGTCCTTTCAAGGAAACTTCCCAACACAGGAAAAACAACATTAGTGTTTTCCATATGGGAAAATGGCAGCTCAGCAATTTAAAAGGAAGAGGGAAATGAGCATTCTCTAAGTGAGATTTATGACCTGCCCCCCCCACTCTCCCTACTGTGCAGGGGCAAGACATGTCTGGGCCTACGTGGTCCGCAGTCAAAGTTCGTTGAGACGGAGGAGTAGTTGTCGACAAATGATCTTATCCTCGAAAGCAGTCACTTGAGTTCTTGCGGTGTATAGCCGTCGAAAGGATAGATAGAAACTTTGCACAAGTACAGTGTTAGCCAGAAGGAACTCTGCAACTTTTGTCCAGGAAAGGAAAAAAACCTGAGGAACCTCGACACAGAAGGACCATGGGTAAAGGAGTAGTCACACTAGGGACAGCATTACTGGCACACCCTGCCAACATCCCTAGGAGTTCAGAAACCAAAAAAATGTAATACTATGCAGCTACCACTAGATGTCGGCCTATGAATAGCATTTGATCTAAGAAATATATAGCTCAAAACCCTGAAAAGAAAGGTATATACTATTAGAACTACAATTCCACAGAGAATCTACCCAATTTCCAAAGTCCATCCCTAAGATGTATGGGGCCTTGTACCCAAAAGTTCAAAGTTCCACATAGTTTATGAAGCTTGAAAGCTAGGGTCTCTGGGGTCCAGAAAACAGTTCCAAATAGGGGACGAGTTAAACTAGCTAACGAACACATTCCCAACTCTGTGCTTGCGCGAACAAGCAATGGCAAAGCCAAAGTGTTAAAATGTTTGATGGCGTTAATAAACTTTCTAAGGGGACTGAGGTGCAGGCAAGTATCACTACAACTCACTCAACTGAGCCTATGTGGCGCATGGATGTTCCCGCCACTCAAGGGTCACAGCTCCTTCGCAGGACTGCTAGAGATCTTCCAAAGGACAGGGCTCTACCAGGGCAGCAGCAGAAGTTGGTTGCCAAGCCTTCTTCCGGCAGGTCCAGTCTCCTTGCAAGTCTTGGCTCCTTCAGTTTCTTCCAGATCTCTAGAATGGGTGTAGATGTCCTCATATCCTAAAAGCCAAGTAGAGCAGCAGCTCCCACTAGCCAATGAGATCTGCCCCACACACTCCAGCAATGGACCAGGCATAACTCTTCAGTCCACTCAGTCCACACTGGCACAAGGTTGTGGATCGGAACCAGACAGTCCCGGCTCGCTTCCAGAGGCTTGGGTTTGCTGCCAGGAAGTCGAGCAACCTGTCCCACAAATGTCTGAACAATGCTTTACCCGGTTGCCTCGCTGAGAGAAGAGAAAAACCTCATAACGTCCCACTTTGACGGCAAATTCAAACGGTCCAATTGTACCTAGGTTCAAATTGGAAGCAGCTTCCCGGTCAAAGCAGCTCAACTATGGAACTCTCCTGCCTCTTAGTCAAGGGCAGTGAAATGTCATCTCTGAGACAACTTTACAGTGGTCATACCCGCAGGGGGACCCCATTCAGGAAGGTAGGAGTATGTGGTTTGTGGAGACCCCAAGTCTGGTCTATATGCCGCTTCAGGGGAGACCTGCTGCTTTTAATCAGGAACCACAAAGCTCAATTAATCCGAGACACTTTGATCCACAGATTGCAAGATGGGCGGAACATAGTACACGTCACCCCTTCACCTCCTGTTGCAAAGCACTCTGGTTATGACCTCACGCATAAAAGAAGATAGTTGGTGGGTACCCAGGACTGGTTAATTAAGGTAGACTTAGCCTGCACCAATCACTGGGGCCAATTTGGCTTTAAAAAATAAAAAAAATAAAGAGGGTTGAGCCCCTTTTCTGCCAAATCATCCGACAACTTTGAAAGGATTGAGGACTCATGTGGACCCTGGCTGCAGGTACAGTCCGCCTTTCAGCTTCTAACAGTGAAGGAAGGCCAGCATTTCCCAGAGGGAAGCAAGATCCCTCCCCTAAACATCTCCCAGGGAACAGAGGGCGAAACCAAACTATCCAGCAGCTCCAGAACTGGTACCCATCCAGCAAATAGCCTGCCCTGCTAGTTTCTGCCAGCAAGATTCCTAGGTGGGAGGTGCCAGAGAGTCTGTGCAAAGGACAAAGCCATTGCCTGCAAACACTCAGCTTTGGCCCCTAATTCTTAAAGGACAAAAGACCAGTAAAGAAGCTAGGCGTGAAACCAACATCCATCTTTTAAGGACATTTTGAGACATTCGAGCCCTGAAGTGTATTTTTTCTGCCATGAGGGAGCCTTATGACTATCGTGAGTGAGTACAGAAAGAAGTAGTAAGACGTCTATGTTCCTTCCATCCGAGCCGGGAGGAAGGGTGGGCATGTGTGAATCTAAGCAGATACAATCAGAAATGCTATTACGGTAAGTAATGCATGTCTTCTGATGCTTGTTAATCTGCTTAGAATCACATGCTGTGCATAGACTAGCGAGCAGTACCCAGAGTTGGAGATGGGCTGTGAGAACAAACAGTAGTGAAAAGAGGTCTTCGTACTGCTTGTCCCACCTGAGAATCGGACCTAGAACGTGTGTCTAGGCAATCGTTTTTGGTAAAGGTGTGTACAGATCTCCAGGTTGCCGCTTTGCAAATGGACTCTAGGGGAACATTTGCAATGAATGCTATGGAAGCTGCCGTGCCCAGAGCATTGTGCGCTCTAGGCTTGAAGGGTAGTTTGGCCAGAGTGTGATCCAGTTGACAATACATTTAGATATGGCTAATTTAGAGACAGGGTCCCCCTTCTCTACCAGCTGCCACTGAAACGAAAAACTGGTTTGGTTTCCTTAGTGGTTTAGTTCTTTCCAGATAGTAGGCGACTGCCCTGCGCACACCCATTGTGTGTAGGCTTCTTTCTGCCACGTTGGTAGGGTTCTGGAAGAATGTAGGCAGTTCTATAGACTGGTTCACATAGGACTTTGAAATTAATTTAGGCGCAAACCTTGGGTGAGTGCGCAGAACTACCATATCTGAATTGTGACAAAAGGGTCTAGAATAAAGAGGGCCTGTAGTTCACCAACTCTTCGTATAGAAGTGACTGCCGCTAGGAAGGATGTGTTGTAAGCGAGTGCTTTAAGGCTTGCTTTGTGCATAGGTTCAATGGGAGATCCCATAAGTCTGGTTTATACCACATTTAGGTCCCATCCGGGAGCCAGGTTGGAAATTAGAGGATACATTCTCTTAACCCCTTCCATAAAAGCTTTAATTGCTGGGCTCTTCCACCATGACGCTTTCTGCTGGGACGTAGTGTAGGCTGAAAGTGCAGCTAGCTGGACCTTCAGGGAATTGAAAACAAGACCAGAGTCCAGCAGGTGCAGGTGAGTCAGGTAGAACAATGTGTAGGAGTCCATTCAATGGTATGGATGCCCTTGGAATTACACCATATGACAAAGCGTTTCCATTTATTGGAGTAGCAATGTCTGGTGTTCGGTTTCCTTGCTTCTTTAGGTATATCCATGTTGAGAGTTTGCAGGCATGGATGGCGAGTTCCCCCTGGCTGTCATGATGCCTACCCCCGGGCATCCGGATCAAGCCCATCTGCCCCGGGAGCAGGCATCCAGACATTTACAAAAACCCCAGCAGCCCCAGCTAGGGGCTGTCTGGGTTCAGTCCTGGCGCCGTAGGCACCAGGCTCATAATAAAAATCAGTCAGACATTACTTACCTCATGCAGACCCTGCTGCAAATAAATCCAAGCCAACCTGAGGCCTGGATGGGACTATTTTAATACAGGGACTATTTTTTACTCTGGTGTGGTCCTGGGGAACTTTTCCTGGGACTACTTTGGAGGCTATTTAAACCACGCCTGAACAGCAGCACATGCTTCGTGTTATTCTGCATCCAGCAGTGTGACTCACCGTGCCTGCAGCCAGCATCCAGTCTTCTGCCATGCCCACATGCCTGCAGCCAGCATCCAGTCTTCTGCCACGCCTGCCTCGAATCCGGAGCTCCTAAAATAAAGAGGAAGAAAAGGACAAGGTTAGTAAACAAACTTATTTCAAATTCCTCACCCGATTCCGGATCCATTTCATCTCCCGACCTGGAAAGCACATCAGTCCTGCACGCGTCGCTTCGCCAGCTCCAGCACGGCGCCATACTCACCAGTTCTCACAGCATCTTTCAATCCGGCACTGTCTCCATCATTTCTTCGCCGTACTCCGGCACCTAGGGGCACAAGAACAACAAGGTGGGCCAAGGGAATCAACAAATACCTCTTACCACCATAGACTTACCCGATTTATCACCGGCGGTATTATTCTCCATATCTTCATATGCCGCATCTGTAAAGAGGGAGACAAACACGTTAAGGCATGCAATAGTTACCGGACAGCGTTGGGTAACAGACTTACCTGTATGCCAGCAGCAGCTAAGAGACCTTCTCACGAACTCAGTTGCAATTTAAGGAAGGGGACAAGAATCCCCGGGCACATTGAACTCTTTGAACTTGATACTTACCAATCCCGCCTGGGACTTCAGAGTCAATGCTTACCGGAACTCTCCCAACGCCTTCAAACCAGTGAAGTAACTGGTATCTACACGCCCCTGCAAGACACGCAGGATGGAGAGCTCATCTTTTACAAACATAAGGTGAGGTTACTAAGGGGATATCAGAGGTGATTAGTGGGGGAGAGCAAGAACAGTTGGGAGGCCATCACTAAAACCCACAGGTGGCTAATCCCTGTCTCCACTTGCAGGAAAACACTTTTCGGGTCCAGCAGACAAGACTAGGCGGGCCAGTCCACACAGTCATCTCTGCACTAGGCATCACGTTGACGGAGACCGCAGCTGTCCGGGTCCGATCGACACCCCTGTGGGGTCCAGGTGAGCGTAACACTGTCCTGAGACATGTAAGGGAAAGGCAGTTTCAGATGAAAAGACATTTCCATAAGATGGGAGAACCAGAGCTGGCGTGCCTATAATGGGGGTCACCAAAATTATGGCAACTGGTTCCTGGTGCATCTTGTGCACAATCTTGAGTAGGAGATTCGGGGAAAAAACGTAAACAAATCTCCCTGACCATGTTATCTAGAGACCGCTCCACTTGGTTGAGGGTACCTGGAGGCGTAATCTGGGCATTGTGAGTTTTCCAGAGTTGCAAACAAGTCGATCTATGGAAATCCCATTATGCGAAAACATTGGACGATGCCTTCGCGTAGTCGCCATTCGTACTCTAAGGGCAGTGGGAAGTCTCGGCTGAGCACATCTGCCAGAATATTGAATGCCCCTAGAACATAGAAACATCTTGCATTTGAGAGCCCACTTCCAAATATTCTGAGATAGTTTGGACAGCCCTGGCGAATGAGTGCCCCCTTGCTTGTTCAGGTAGTACATAGCTGTGGTGCTGTCTGTGAGGACTAGTACCGTCTTCCCTGTAGCTGCATCTGAAAGGCTTTGAACATCGCCAGTAGCTCCCAAAGATTAGTGTGGTTGGAATCTACTGCTGGGGGCCAAACCCTGTGCGCAGTCTTTTGAAGGTAAGCCCCTCCACCCAGTGAGGGATGCATCAGTCGTGAGAGTGGCTTCTACTGTGGGGGTGGTGAAGGTTTTCCCCTTCAAGCAGTTTTCCCTCACCCACCACCCTGGAGAGATAAGGGCTACCGAGACAACCACTAGATCGTCCCATAGTCTGGCTAAAGAGCCAGTGGTGTCAGTCCAGCACTCTTGCATGGGGGCGCATGTGCAAAAGCAGGTGAGGAATCACGTAAATGCAGGAAGCCAAACAGTCGCATGGTCTTGCATATCGTCTACTCATGACCAGCTACATACTGAGCGAGTTGAAACAGAAGTCTTCTGTCTGAATAAGAGCCCCTAGAAACTGCTCGACTTGGCTGGGGTCGAGGCAGGATTTCTTCTCGTTTATGGAGAAGCCCAGGCTGAATAAAAGGTTGACAGTCCTTTGAATATTTGCTAGGCATGTTTCGTAGGAGTCCTGTTATGACCCAGTCGTCGAGGTAAGGATAAACTGGGATGATTGCCTGCGCAGGTGAACCGCTGCCACACCTTTGTAAATACCCTTGGGGCTGAGGCAATGCCAAAGGAAAATACTTTGAACTGATAATGCTCGTCCTCCATCATGAATCTTAGGTACTGTGTGTGCCGGCAACATTGAAATATGAAAGTAT
Organism: Ambystoma mexicanum; assembly: GCF_040938575.1. NCBI lineage: Eukaryota > Metazoa > Chordata > Amphibia > Caudata > Ambystomatidae > Ambystoma > Ambystoma mexicanum. The sequence continues at coordinate 1,551,621,838 of NC_090932.1, forward strand.
GTATCTTTCATGTCCAATGTTGCCATGCAATCCCCTTTATGACATGAGGAATTACTTTGTGCAGCATCACCATGCAAACCTTTGAGTTTGAAAAACTTGTTTGCTGGGCGCAAGTCTAGAACAAGGCGCATGGTTCGATCCTTTTTGGGTACACTGAATAAATACCCTTGTTTACCTGTAGAACAAAGAGGGCTTTGATAGCGCCTTTTCCTGCAGGATCTTGACCTCTTGTAGCAGGATCGTGTTGTTCCGATGTCAGGCGCCTGGATCTTGGAGGTCTCTACCAAGGTGGCCGGCTGAAACTCAATACAGTACCCATGGGTGACCGTCTTGAGCACCTGCTGCATGCATTCAGGAATGTTGTTAAGCGTACCCCAACTGCGGATACGAGTCATTTTTAACCAGAGGCCCAGGAGCCTCTAGGGGTGGCATTATGACACCCTCCCAGAGGACGTCAGGGAAGGTAAGTACTGGGGGTGTTAGAACCTTGTCCCGAAGATTAATTGTTCCGAGCCATTCGATTACCTGCGAAAGGTGCAGCAAGACCTCCTCTGCCCCCTCTTTGTTGAAAAGGTCTTGGAGTAATCTGGTTCAAAGATCTGATAGTCTCGTGTTCCTCCTTGGCGGTCTCTAGCACCTTGTCAACCGCCTTTCCGCACAGACGGGAATCTTCCACAGGTTTGTTAATCAATGACGCTTGAGTCTCAGGTTTGAACCCAGAGTGCCTCAACCGGGAATGGTGCTTTAAAAAAAAAAGTACATTGTGCCAGGGTACAACTAGCTGTTTCAGCAGCATCCAAGGTATTCCTGAGGATGTGATGGATTGGTTTGCCCTCCAACATGATTAGTAGGTTCCGCTGGACATCCGAATACCTAGCCAAGAGCGTGGTATTCTTCGCTCTGCACATCGAGTAAGCTGCAGAAGTGGTTATTCTTTTCCCGAAAGCGTACAACTTTTATACTCCTTGTCTGGTGGCCATTCGCCTGTAGAAAAGGGACCCCCCCACCCTCTTCCTAGTCGTTGTGACAACAAGAGTCTGGTGTGGCATGACCTAATATATAGGGGATTGGTTGGGAAGGGCCAAAAATGTTTCTCCGCCCCAGGATTAACCGCTCGGTTTTGGGATGTGTCAATAAAGAGGGGCAATGTGCCTCTTGATGGAATTGAGAAGGGGAATAACTTTTTAAAATGTCCTCCACAAAATCTGAGTCTGCCACTGCCCCCTGTGTGGCTATCTGGTAGTGCTCAGCCGCCTTCCTAAGAATGGCATTAAACGCCATTTGGTCGTCCACAGGAGAGGCCCGATGCAGAGAAGGAGTCAAGACAAATGGCATCTGGGTCCAAGGTAGGCTCCCATCAACTGGTTGGTCATCTCCCCCACTCCGGGACGTGATCATGAGGATCGTCGAAAGGATCATCCCCGGTGCATAAAGGTCATTCCCCTGTGCATAAGGGTCAAGAGGAACCTCTTCAGAATCAGATAGGCTGAATACCTCCTCCCGAAGAGTGTATGAGGTCCTCTGGTATTTAGTTAGTGGGTACATCATAAGGGATCCCCTCACAAGGCCTTTCTGGAGTGAACCTCCCCAACAAAAAAAATCTAGCCTGTTAATGCAACCCTAAAATGTCTAAAATGTCTCCCTAGTCCATCTAGATAACCCAGAGGTGACTAAGGTGGGGGGGGGGAGGGGGGTAGAGTATCCTGCATCCTAGAACATTGAGATTTTTCACAGAGTCTTAAGACTGGGGACTAAGCCCTGGCGCTCTTCCGGGTGTACTGGCATCGCCTTATATGTATTCTTTGGCCTATCCTGCCCTGCCAGGCGTCATGATATGCATTTCAACGTACCTTTGGACGTTTAAACAGAGGTTGCGGCTGTACCAGGGGTTGTGCATTTAGTCCCATGTGATTATGGGTGCGTCCTAGTCACTGTGTTGCATCTTCCACATAGCAGGACTTGCGGCGTGCCTATTGGGCTGGGGACGGACGTCTTTGAGCAAGTCTGCTCTGTTGTAAGGTCAATGTCGTCTGTGTCGGCGCCATGGTCGTAGCCATGGTCCTCATTACTTCGGCGGCTGTGGCGAGATACCCTCGGCCTGCGACACTGCATAGGCCGCCCACCATTTTAAACAACGCTTTATGGTCTTCGGACGAAGGAGCTTACAGTGCCGACAGGACACCTCAATGTGATTGAGGGGGGCAGACACATTGCAGAGGTTGCTAGTCTTTCCAGGGAAATTTTCCCCTTACAGGAAGTGAGTCCTGGCCATACCCCAGGTAAACAAAAGCAACAATATCAAAAGGGGCAAAAGGAGGGGAGAAGGAAAGGCATTAAAAAAAGTAAACCCCCAGACCCTACTCTCCCTACTGTGTAGGCCGGCCAGAACACCAGCCTTTGAAGTCTGTTCTGTCTTCGGCAGCGTTTCAGTAATCGAATAGGGGCCAAATGTTTTATATATGACCAAAGGTCGGAATGCAACAAATTTGCAATTTAGGTAGAACTCTGCATAAGGCGACCAGCTGCTGGGTGGGAAGAAAACAATCCGAGGGACCTTAACGCGTGAGTATTTCTGGGTACACTGCACATCACGGATAGTGTTACACGCCTATGCAGACGTCCACTTTCGATCCTCGAAAGACAAGATGCAATACTCTGGTTACCACTAGATGTCAGACTATAAGCACAGCATGCAATTTTAACTTTTCAAAATAATAAATTAGATATCTGTATAAAACCTTGAATGGACAGTCCAGTTTATCATTGGGCAATAACTGTTTCAACTGACCAACGATCCATGAAGTAAACCTTTGCATCCACATTACCAAAATTGAACAAAGTATATACTTTTGGTTTGAACCTGTTCGGATCCCTTTTGGTGCGAGGGTTTAAAACGGATATTCCTCCCTGGAACACTGGTGCCCCGGAAGTTTATTGGTCGCAGTAACAAAGTAACGGGACTAACAGAAACAATGTTTCCCAGTACTGGTCAGTTGCCCCAAAAGAGATGAGCAAGAGCAAGCGTGGTGAAGCTTAAGGCTTCACTGCACTGTAAAAAGAACAGACAAAACATTAAAGCAAAAAGTTGAGGGTCCATAGAAATGGAAGTAAAAGTGCAGTAAACAGCAACCACCTTGGGGGGGACCAGGGCCCAAATTTGAGATAATCAGGAGGTACCATTATACATGTGCTTTTAAGCCATTAAAGCTATGGGATGGTGGCCAAGACCATGCTAGTCACCCAGGTCTGAATTGAGTGTGGATGGCACAGCAGAGTGAATGGTAGCTTTTAACATAATTCTCGCTCTCATTAAACACAATCCATCTGTTTAGTTCATAGTTGATCATTAAATGTAGCTTCATTCTTATGAGGTGTTGTGTAGTAGTGTTACTGAGTGCCAGGTGTGTGGAATTAGCAGTGCTTTCCGCCAAGTTACAAAGGTGCAGTGTGTGAGGGGGAGATAATGTATTAGCTGTACAAACAACGTCTACATCCTGGGTACAATGTACAAAGAGCAGTGCTACATTTCACAGACAATCTAAGTGCTAAATAAATACATAACACTCAGCCTCTGAGAGGATCTTAAAGTGATAAACTGTTAGGACAGAAAGTGCTACCAACTTCTGCGGCAGAACAAGACTCCACTCCAAGTAGAAGGCTGTAGAATCCGTACAAATGAAATTCTAACACAAATGGTTCAAAGAAACACTGAAACACTATGTATGTAAAAATAAATGATGTATTTAAATACAGGTAGGCCCACATACTCTAGGGGTAAGTACTATCACAATTATAAAAACACTACTTGAAGGTACACAGATCCTAGTATACACTATTTGAAATACCCAAGAGTAGTTCTAGGGGAGTCAAAACCTTTTCATACACATTGTATAGGTCACACCTGTTCTTGGGGAGTAAAAACCAATAGTTACTTTCACAATTAGATTCAGTAATGCAAAGGCATTAGTCCCTACTAGTTGTACAGTGACTCAGTACAGATCACCTAATCAGTCAACTGGACAAAATGTGAATAGTGGAACACTTATTCCAGGTACAGTAAAAACCTATAACTACTGTGATAAGAGTTACTATGCAAGTAAAACTTAAGGATAACATTCAATTACAGGTGCTTTTGAGATCAGTGAAACACAGATTGAGATAAGCAGCAACTCCGAGTTAGATGTGCCATCCAAAAATAAGTTACCAAAGTAAAACCCATATACTTTAATCTCACAAGGAGTCCCGGTTAGATATTTCCCAACTATACAAGTGACTGAGAACCACAGACTCTGGGTTAGATAGCACAGGGAAAGAAAACACCCAATTTTACACTTTACTGAATGACAGTTACTCTAGGTAGGCAACAACCTAATACAGACTTATTCTAGACAGGCTAGCAGCAAGTCAGGCGAAGAAAGGCCCAGTTGAGAGACAGTCATAGAATTATGCTAACAGGACAAATCTGGTGATAGCAACAGTTGGGAGGTCACTCATACAATTACCCGGCAGGAATAATCTGGTAAAGCCAACATTACTTTTGGGAAGAGGCACAACCCAATCACAGGTGAGTAATATACCTTCACACCGACTTTCTATTAGAATGGCATACGTTTCTAAGAAAGAAAAGACGTTAACCATACATAGTGCACCACACATCCAAGGTAAGTAAGAACTTTTGCAACTGCTCACTTAGAGTTAGTTACCAACCAACTCTTTTACAAGTAACTTTAGAACAATTTTCTTTTCTAAACAAAAGGCCCAATCCCTTAAAGGTCTTTCCCTTATTCTTGGAGCACGAGCGGTCTCAGTGGCAGCGGGAAAAGGGGGGGGAGGGCACTAGGATAAAGTGACCAGACTGTCAGGATAGGTTCTTAAGTAGCAAAAGTCAGACTTCCTTTGGAAGACTGGGCTAACGGGTGAGTACTTCTGTGGAAGAGGGTCCAGGGGCTTCACAGAAGATGCCCTAGCAGTGGGACTGGGTGCACTGGATGAGAGGCCTCACCATCACAGAAAACATACCACAGCTACACAGAAATCCTAAGAGACTTCAGGATCTGCAGACAAATACCCAGTCAGTGGATTCCTTGGTGCTGTGACTGAAAACAAGAACTCAGAAAACACTTGCAGCCGGGATCAATGAAGGCGGCTCCAAGCAAGGTTTTCCTTGTGGCTGAATGATGTTCTGCAGAAGGTGCCTTTTCAAGTAGCACAAAAGACAAATTCGCAGTTGAATTAGTCATTACAAAGGTCCAGCGCTCTGTTGAGGTGCCCTTAGGGCCGATTTGTATCTGTGGAGATCCACCAGGATGCTCACAAAGTTTCAGCGAGATTCAGAATTCGGAAGTCTGCACAGCACAGTGGCTCAAGGTCAGAGTATTGCAGCAACGCAAGCTCGTAGCAACATGTGGGATGGCTCAAAATGCGGGTCTTCTTGAGTCTAATCAGTTTGACCAGGCTCTGGGTCAGGGTTGTCATTTTCAGAGTCCCCAGGTCGACGGTAAGGAAGGGCTACAGCAAGCTCAGGTTACACAGCACGCTCTCCAGTCGCTGGAAATTGTCTCTGCCGCTTTTCCTTAATCATCCTCTCCGGTTTCAGTTCCAGTGGTAGACTTGTCTTCAGCTTCCAGCATTTAACAGGAACTACAGCACAACTTCTGCATCCTCTCCCTGCATTTTACAAGCAGGTGCGGTCTGGTTGTCCAATCAAGGCAGCCAGCCCCCCTGACCTCCACTGGGATTTGTCCCCATTCGGGCGAAGAGGAAGACAAAGTCCTGTGGAGTTTTGGACTCCTCCCTTGCATCCTGCCCACACAGACTGCAGACTGGAGCCTGGGCGGGGAGTCCAGTGGACTCCCGCCAAAGATAAAAAAAAAAAAATCACACAAAGGAATTGGACGCCCTGGATGTCAGGGGAAGAAACAAGAAAGGCCCACAAACACTAAAATGGCTTTTTTTTTAAAAAAAAGCAAATTTTGGTAAAATGAGCACCCTCCGGTGCTCCTTTACTACCGCCAGCAGTAAGTGCACCAAATACAAGTTATCACTGCCACCAGCCATTGAAGGTAAGCTTTTCTCCTGTAACAGCATGGTTACAGTTTTAATGTGAAAGGGGATGCATTGCATCTCCCCAGCACTCCACATAAGGTAGGGTGTGCTGGTTTCACAAAATAAAATGTAAAAAGGGATCCAAAGATACTTCCTACCACTGCGAACTGTAGTTCGCTCAAGGTTAGCAAAGGAAAGTTAAAAGGGGAGCCCCTAGGGCAACCCAGCAACAGGCACTCATTGCCAATAAATTACAGAATAACTTTCAAAAGATACTATGAACAGTCAAACCATAAGAGGAGTTTAAGATTCTGTGAGTGTGGAAATAGGTTCCCACAACAGGTATTAAGGAAAAATAAAGCAAAAAGTTCTGGGGTTGACCCGGGTCAGGAAGATTCACCAGTTAAGTGAAAATCTTAATAGCCATCCCCAGTTGCTTCTATTGGAAACAAGGTGCCCCCGTCCACCTTAGTTTTCCGACGGTGGCCTGGCCCATCCTCATTTGCTTTAGAGTTACAGTGCAGGGAGGGTATGGTGGGAAAAATGAATAAAAGGTGTGGTCCCTGAGGTGAATGTCAAGTCGACCACTGGAACAAAAGTAACAAACTTAAGACTACCAGAGACTGCTGCACACCCATCCAATCACTGCTGTCATGACCTCATTTAATTTTCTACCCAACAGAAGAGCTCTGAAGACGACTCCTTCCCTTTGGCCTGTGTGACCAACCAGCCCGAGACGAACTACAAATTGAGCCATCTGAGGTGCTGCACTTTTCTAGAACTGCAGAGCGCCAATACCATGAGAACTCCGACCCATTTATAGTGAAACTGGGGTAAATGTTTTAACTTACCTGGAACCAAGAAGTCGCACCAGTGTGACTGGAGTGTGAAGATGTCAGCTACCTCTGACCCAGACTTGCCAGCTTGTGTCCCTTTATGGAGTACCTTTGCAGAGTCCCCCTCCTTGTGTTTAGCTTTGAAGTTACTTATCCTAGAGACTTCAAGTATCCAGAAGAACTTTTGCTGCTCTGCTACTTCTGAAGACTTTGGATCCACTCCTACACAGACTTAGGGATTGGACTTTTAAAACAGTGTCTATATGATTACGCTTTGCTGCGGTGTCATTTGCTAAGTGCGCAGTAGTATGGATAATAAGGTAGAAGAGTCAGTGTCAAACTTTGTAACAATTGTACCGGTAGCAAATGTGTGTTGGTTAAGTGAACTAAATATGTTTCTACCTACTGTAAGTCAAAACGTGTTTGCTTGTGGGAGGATTTGTGGCGAAGCATTACTACCTCTACAATTCCACAGTTTCACCAATATGCACCAGATTTTGCATAGATAACCGGGACCCTCTAGATATTACTGACTGCATGAAAATTGGACCACAGAGATGTCCTTTGGATGTCTAAGGTTTAAATACCTTCTCTCAGGTAACTATTGTTCCCAAGAGTAGTAAAGTGAAATTGACTTTCCTTGTTTTTTCCTCTGTAGGTCCAGTACACCGCATGTTATGTGCAAGTACTGGGGGTTTCTTTGTAGCCCCATTAAAAAAAAAAAATGGACGTTACCCTCACTACAATTAATGACTGGTGGCAGTTGTGCCATTGTGTGTTTTTACTGCAGGCTGAATCCTCAGCTGCAGTATTGCACACATGGATGCCCATTTTGTCAAAAGGGCCCAGTCTTTTTTCACCATTCCTTGCTTGTGATGTCCTTGGGTTTTACTGTGTGCCAGAGCAGGCTTAACCCTGGTTCGTTTTGCCTTTGGTGGACTTCAGTGCTGAAACTCGTGTGGCAGGGCAGGAAGCAAGGGAGGTGCCCAAAACTACCTGGCCTTAGTCTCCTTGGTTACCTGAATGCCCCCAGTCATTATTGGCTGGCTGTCCTGGAAGGACAGCCAACCTGCTGTGCGAGTGACAGCTAGGATGTGCATTAATGGGAGAAACCTGCATAACAGGCAAAGTCTCTTGAACAGAAGGCAGAGTCGACCACTGGACGAAACATCCGAAGGAAACTGGAAGAGACGCTTGCTGCACCCTCCTGGACCGTTGAACTGCCTGGTGAAGCCCTGCTGCAGTGCTGAAGCTCTGAATTCCATATTGACTAGAGAAGCCTGGAACGGGGGACTTCTTCCCTTGGGTTGGTGGGATCAACTGACCCCAAGGCGAACTTCACTGAACCCCTCACCATGCTGCCTGTACTTCCTTGCTGCTGCAGGAACAGAGTGCCAGGGGTCAGGAACACCAGGAATTAGTGCATCATCTTTAAGCTGGACCCGAGCTCTAGTCAGAACCAGAGGACCCTCCCAAAGCAGGACGACTCAAGCCTGAGCCACCTCAAAAGTGCTGGACCCCAGAAGCAAGGTAAGCCCACAAGGTGTCCATGAACTGTTGTGGTGCTATTTGCCAGTAGCTGAAACCACGAAGTGCTGCTGATTTAGAAAGCCCATTGCCACCACTGACCTTCGAAGAGTCCTCCAGACGTCCTCTTGTATCCATGACCGAGGGCCAGCAACCCAGGAACTGCAGGACTGCAACAGAAGCCAGCTGGATCCTCCCCTTCAATCTAAGGTACTATCTTGACTGAAGGGGTACTTGCCTCTTGTCTGTAGCTTGCTTGTTCTCACTGGAGACTTGCAGTAGCTGCCTTTGGCAGAGTTGCTTGCATCGTTGCCATTCACAAGCCTAACAGCTTGTGGCCCTACATCAATTCTTTTTACTACTAACTAACATTGTGCAAGACTTATGTGCCATCTGAAGTGCCCAACTCCCCAGACTTTGTTCAATTGACTTTGGCTGTCCTAGCTCCCTGCAGACTTATAACCTATTGACATTGGATTGTGGGGCAACCATGGTGGATAACTGAGAAAGGGACCCACAGAAGCATCGGGCAACCTGTACATCTGCGCAGCCAACGGCAGCAAAACAATCCATGGAGAAGGATGGCGTCAAAGTGGATAAAGCAAAGACAAAGCAACTGTCACTGGACATCTTTACCAAACCAGACTGAGGATGTAGGGAAGCCAGCAGAGAAAAGCACACCAAGGAAAGCAACCCCGCCGCAGGGAGACCAACAAATCCTGGATGCCATTGCCAATTTAAAGTCTACATGGGAATCCAAATTTGACACAGCAATGGCAGAGTTGAAGTTAAGAGACGCCATGAGTGTAGATGTAAACCTACGGCAGGACGTCGGAGCCGTTGCTGAACGCACAGGGAGACTAGAAAAAGTGAAATCTAATAGTGTCCTGTAAGGCAAATTCAGTATGTGGATCTTCGCAGCAGCAAGTGTCACCTGGAAAACAGCCGAAGAGGCATAAGGGAGAGCACGTAGAAACATATGCATAGTCAGGCTCCCAGAAGGAGAATGCCTGGACCCGACGAACTACATTGAAAACATGCTACTGCAAGAAATAGGCAGTGGAGTGCTCACCCAGGGATTCACTGGGGAAAGTGCATAGAGCCCTGTCCAGGAAACTGCAGCCAGGAGCCCCGCCCAGGCCGATCAGTGCCAAAATCTTAAACTATAAAAGGACAGAGAAAAGTTGGAGCATTTTTTGCAAAGGAGGCATAAGCAGGTCATCGGCGTCGATTACAGCGTACCCAGATTATACCTTCCTAGCACAAAAGCAGTGCCTGAGTTGTGACGATCAAAAGATTGCGAGAATCAGGCCTGAAATACAGACTGCTATACACAGCGAAGCTAAAGGTTCTGCATAAAGACAAAGCACTTTTTTGAGACACCAGAGGACGTGGCGAAATGGATGGACACGGTGAACTGCCTGGAAGAAGCAGGAGACCAGACTACGAATGGAAAGGATAAGTGAACCAGCATTTCCCACTGCCCCCCATCCCCCGCCCACCCGTCGGGTCTTGGGACTAATTGGTTTGTGCAGTGTAACGACTAGCTAGATGTCAATGACTGATTCAGACACAAACCAGATTAAGCCACACCAGTGGAATAGTGCAATGTAATATGCACCAAGATAATAAATACCACAGGAGCAAACTGAGGATACAGCATCACCCCCAATAGATAGTTTAGGTGGAATATTACTAGTGTAGTATCCCCCTGCTGCGACCCAAGGACCAGCAAGGGCTGGTAAAAGGAGATGGAGTGTCACCTGAGATCCAGAAATGGAGCTGGGCATAGCTGGGGTTGGGGAGGGGCAGGGGAGTCAGTATGTGTTAGTTGAAGGGAGTTGGGGGTGGGGGGGTTGGGGAGCAAGCCTACACCCATGAATTACTGCGCATGGAGCAGAAGACAAGGGAGGACAGGGGTGGAACTGGGGACCTCAAAATAGCGAGCTGGAATGTCAGGGGGCTCAATCGTTATTTGAAGAGGAATAAGGTAATTAATCTGAAGAGACAGAATGGATATTGCTTTATTACAGGAAACTCACCTGACAAGAAAAACAGAAGGTGGTGGGGAGGAAATGGAGGGGGACCACTATAGGAGCAACATATTCAGCGTATGCCAGAGAGGTAATTACATGGATAGCACCGCATGTCCCTTTTAAGCTGTTACAGTCTACCATAGAGCCAGATGGGAGAATGGTGCCAATAAGCGGACTAGTAGAATAGGGAGCAGAGCTTTATCAACACAAATGCCCCGAATCAAGATGCCACTGGCTATTTCAGAACTCTATACAGCAAGATCAGCCCATATATTGTGGGGGCAGTTATATGGGGAGGGGACTTTAATTGCACGCTAGATCCCAAGGTTGAAAGATCATATGAGAAGATGGAGAAACCCACCCTGGTAGCTAAAGCTGAGGACCCTATTGAGTGAATTCAATTAGTGGATGTACCACCCACAGGATAGGCAATATTCTCATTACTCAGCCCCACAAAACCTGCACACGACTACATATTTGCTGCATCGGAGTTGACAGGGGAACTAGTGCAGTCGGAATACAAAGCAAGTCCTCAGACCACTCACCATCAATTAGAGGGTTCTACGTTATTTTGCCGTGGGATTTTTCGTCGCAAGACTTTTCATCGCCGTTTTTATCGAAAAAGACTCATCGGTTTTTATTTGGGAGGGGATTTTAAATTATTCACTTTCACCCACAAATTTAATTTTTAAACCCCCCAAAAAAAAGGACGATAAAAAAACAGCGATGAAGTCCCGCGGCGAAAAATCCCGCGGCAAAAGACCTGTATACCCAATTAGAGCATGGCAGTACTCGCCGCCCAGAGCACGGATCCGACATGGAGACTTGAGGCCGAAGCTTTGAAAAGGTAGCGTTTAGGGAGGACCTGAATAAATAAGGTAACACAGTGAACACAACACTGGGAGCGTAGAATCGGCTGGCACACTATGGGAGGCATTCAAGGTGGTGGGGGAAGGGGGTGGCAATATCTAAATCTAAAGACCTATAAGGCGGAATAACACAGGAGTTGCACGAAGCAGAAAAGAAATTAGAGCCAATAATGGCTAGCAGACCTAAACTGACACCAACATCCTCTCCAATTCTCCATGGGCCTGGTCCGATCGCTGTGATCTAGTTTACACCATCCACAATAGCCAGCACCTAAATCCTAGTACCGCCACCTCCTACCAGAAATAGCTATCACAGTGGAGAAATGACTGCCTCTATTTCAGCCTATCACCAATAAATTCAAGCTAAAAAATAATGACCCGTTCGCTTGTGGTGCTGTATAACCACACCCTACTTCAGGCACTAGAAAATTGATCCTCTGAAAATGCGCCAAGACATTAACTCCCCATAAGTGGTTCACTTCCAACTTTAAAGCCCTACGCAGCTCCAAAAGAATCTGAAGCGAACTGAAGAAAAAAAAGGAAAAGTTCATAACAGTCTCCAACAAATACAAGGCAGCCATCCTAAAAACTAAGTGACGACAGAATTCAAAATGCCAACTCTGGCTCTGAAAAGCTATTCACCATCCCCAGGGAGTTCGAACCAACAGAATCAAGCATCAAAGATGCCTCCTGGTGCACCAACATACAAAAAGCATTACTGGAAAAAATCTTTAAAAAAAAAAAAAAAAAAAACTTACCTGCCACCAGGCACAAAATTCAGTGAGCCACATGATCTAACGTCCAAACCATGCTGCCCATTCGAATTTGCCCCCTCCTCCCCATCACTATAAAGGGAAGTAGAAGGAATCATAGCTAGCCTAAAACGTTCCAAGTTGCCAAGGGGGGGGGGACATCTGTCCAGCAACAGTCAAAAGGGGTGAATGAACTCGCTCCTTTCATCACCTCGGTGATAAAAGCCTTCTTTGAACTGTGCACAGGCCCCACCAATCTCAGATCCCCGGGTCATGCCACGCTTTACTGCTAGTAATAGTGACTAAGTCATAAAAGTAGTTACACTGCCACCAGCCATTCGAATAAACTTGCAATTGTAACAATGTTAACTATGAAAGGGGATACAATGTAATCCCCCAGCACTCAACATAAGGTGTGGGGTGCTGGCTCACTTGTACAATAAGGATGCAAATCCCCTGTACTACTTCGGAACAGTAGTTAACTGAGTACATGAAAGAGAAATGGGGAAGCCCAAAAAGGTGAGTCGGGGCTAGGGGGGGGGAGGGGGGGGGGCAAGATTCCCCTTCACCAAGGGACAAGGTAAAATAGTTACCAAGTAAAAAGTTCGAGTTGACACAGGGTCAAGGCGAATCATAAAATATGAAAACCTTACCCGACACCAGGGAAAAAATTAAATTCAGCAGATGCATTGTGCACATGGTTTGGGAACAACCTTTAGGTTCTAGTGACAACACTTGCGCAAGAGAAACGTTTAGAGGAGTAAGTAAACAGCTGTGGCACCATCCCTCGGTATACAGGTCCCAACTTCTAGCACAAGTCTGTACTACTCAAAGGTTATGTAGAAAGGCAAAGCAGCCAGGCTCATTTTAGGAGAGAGATGTGAGCAGCAAGTACAGTGAACTCAGTAAATACATTGGCCCAAAGAAATGTATGCACTTGTAGTTATAGTAAAAATAAAACGTTCTATTCAGGTAAGTACTATAACTAGTAAAACATGCATTACTTACTGTAAACGCATTTCCGATGATTGTATCTGCTTAGATTCACATGCTGTGCATATGGTCCGACAGCTAGTGGTAACCTCGGAGTATTGCATCTTGTCTTTCGGGGACCGAAAGGGGACGTCGGCATAGGTGTGTCTGAAACACTATCCCCCATCGTGACGTGTGTAGTACCCAAAATCCCTCACGCGCCGAGGTCCCCCAGATTGTATTTATTTTTTGCCATGAGGGTGCCCAGGGCTATAGTGAGTACATGAAGAGAGAAAGTAGTAAGAAGTCCGTGTTCCTTCCTCCCCGAGCGGGGAGGCAGGGAGGGCGCATGTGAATCTAAGCAGATACAATCATCAGAAATGCTTTTACGGTAAGTAATGCATGTCCTCTGATGCTTGTTAATCTGCTTAGAATCACATGCTGTGCATAGACTAGCGAGCAGTACCTGGAGTTGGAGGTGGGTTGCGAGAAGGAACAGTAGAAAAGAGATGTCTTAGTACTGCTTGTCCCACCTGAGAATCAGACCTAGAATGAGTGTCTAGGCAATAGTGTTTTGTAAAGGTGCACAGAACTCCAGGTTGCCACTTTGCAAATGGACTCTAGGGGAACATTTGCAATGAATGCTATAAAGTAGAATGTGCTCTAGGCTTGAAGGGCAGTTCTCTTTACAAGAGTGTAACAGTGATTCATGACAATCCACCTTGATATTGCTGATTTAGAGACAGGATCCCCTTCTCTACCAGCTGCCACTGAAACAAAGAATTGTTTAGTTTTCCTCAGTGGGTTAGTTCTATCCATGTAGAACATGACTGCCCTGCGCACATCTGTGTGAAGGCTTCTTTCGGCCATGTTACTAGGTCTCTGGAAGAACTTGGGTAGTTCGATTGACTGGTTCACATGGAACTTCGAAATAAATTTCGGAGCAAATCTGGGATGAGTGCGCAGAACTACCTTATCTTTGTGGACTGTAACAAAGGGGTCCAAAACCAAGAAGGCCTGTAATTCGCCAACTCTTCCGATAGAAGTGATAGCTACTAGAAAGGCTGTCTTGTAAGTCAGGTCTTTCAGAGTAGCTTTATGCATAGGCTCAAAAGGGGGTCCCATGAGCCTAGTTAAAACCACATTTAGATCCCACCCAGGGGCTGGGTGAGTGATGGGGGATACATTCTTTTAACCCCTTCCACAAAGGCTTTAATCACAGGTATTTTCCACCACAACACCTTCTGCTGTGACGTGGTGTAGGCTGACAACGCCGCTAGGTGAACCTTTAAGGAATTGAAGACTAACCCAGAGTCCAACAGATGGGTTAGATATAACCATGTGTGAAGGCGAGCAATCGGTGGGATTGACGCCTTTGGAACTGCACCAGATGACAAAACGTTTCCATTTGCTGGCATAGCAACAACATGCGTTAGGCTTTCTTGCCTCCCTCAGTATGTCCATGCATCTTTGAGGGAGTTGCAGATGTCCAAACTCGATGACCTCAGGAGCCAGGCTGCTAAGTTCAGAGTTTGTGGGCATGGGTGCAGAGTCTCCCCCCCCTGTCCTGAGACATGTTGTACGGGCAGGGCAGCTTGACTGGTGGGGAGAGGGACATTTTCATCAGGTGTGCGAACCAAGTTTGGCAGGCCCACATGGTAGCCACCAGAATCATGGTGACTTTCCTGGTCCATCTTGTGTACTATCTTGTTCAGAAGTGGAGTCGGGGGGGTGGAGAGGGGGGGGGGATGTAGACAAATTTCCCCGACCAAGTTATTCAAAGACTGTTCCTCTTGGATCGGTTCTGGGGGTACCTGGAGGCGTAATCTTGGCATTGGGCATTCTCCCGAGTAGCGAACAGGTCGATCTCTGGAAACCCCCATTCTGCGAAGACATTGGATACAATGTCTTCGTGCAGTCGCCATTCATACTCTTCTGGCAGATGAAAATCTCTGCCGAGTAAGTCTGCCAGAAGATTGAGTTCCCCTGGAACATGTTGGGATATCAGGAACATCTTGTGTTTGAGAGCCCATATCCAGAAGTTCTGGGACAGCTTGGATAGCCCTGGAGAGTGAGTGCCGCCCCCCCCCCGTTTGTTCAGGTAATACATTGCTGTTGTGCTGTCGGTTAGGACCAGCACCGTCTTCCCTTGCAGTTGCTCCTGAAAGGCTTTCAATGCTTTCAACACTGCTAGTAGCTCCAGTAGGTTTATATGGTTGGATGCTACGCGAGGGGACCACACTCCGTGCGCTGTCTGTTAAAGCAGGTGAGCGCCGCGCCCGCCCCCCACCCTGAGAGGTGTCTGTCTTGAGCGTGGCTTCCACTGCAGGGGTGGTGAAGGTTTTCCCCTTCAAGAGGTTCTCCCTCGACCACCACTGCAGAGAGAGAACGAGGGCTGGCGAGACAAAACAGATCTTCCCATTGTCCGCTGGCCTGACACTACTGGCTGTTGAGCCACTCTTGCATGGGACGCATGTGCAGCTGCACGTGGGGGACCAAGTATATGCATGACACCATCATCCCTAGAAAACGCATAGCTTTGCCTACCGTCACCTCTCAACCGGCTACATACTGAGGAATCTGAGCGAGCATGTTCTGAACCCTCTCGCTGGAAGGGAAGACTAGACAGTCTTCCGTACGAATTAGAGCCCCCCAGGAACTGTTACTTGGCTAGGGACCAAGCTGGATTTCTTTTCGTTGATAGAAAATCCCAGGCTGAACAGTAGGTCTACTGTTTTTTGGGTGTTCGAAAAACAAACGTCAAACGAGTCCCCCGTGATGAGCCAATCGTCGAGGTAAGGGTAAACTGGAACTGAAAGTCTGCGCAGGTGTGCCGCTGCCATGACATTGGTAAACACCTTTGGTGCCGAGGCTAAGCCGAAGGGGAGTACCTTGAACTGGTAGGGTTTGTCCTGAATCACAAACCTTAGGAATGTTCTGTGCGCTGGCAGCATTGAAATATTAAAGTATGCATTTTTCATATCCAATGTCATGAAGTTCCCCTGTTTTAGCAATGGGATCACCTCTTGCAGTGTTATCATGCAAAACTTCTGGGGCTTTCACCTCTTGGATCAGGATCTGCAGATGTTCCGGTGAAAGGCGCCGTAAAAGCTTACAGAAAGCAGGAACTGTTTCCTTTCAGGCACACCAGAAGACAAAGTATAGCAGTTTTATGATCCTCCCATCCTTGCTGCCATCAGACACTGGAGCCTCTGCTGGCTACACAAGGTCCCCGGCCAAAGACAACTCAAATCAGCACCTCCCCCTCGCAGATGAAAAAGCACAACCATACAAGAAATGGCAATAAAAGCCACCAATTTGGGTCAATGGTGACTCCTGCACATGGTTGCAGCTGTTCAGCCATCCTGGGAGCAAAAAGTGCACAGAAGTCGGCAGAACACGTCCACTAGCCATACCTATAGGCTTATCACCAACAGAAATGTTACAGGTGCAGAGAGAATGGGGATACAAGGTAACCCCCGCAGCACTCAACCTACAGTGGTGTGCACCGATCTCTCAAAAGGACAGTCCAGGATTTAAAATTATCCCTCCAATCTAGCCAACAGAAGTTCATTTTATTCAAGGAGAGCCCAAAGTATAAACACAGAACAGGCTCCTCCATATTCAGAGCATGAAAAATTAATGAAGGAGACAGAGTCCCATCCTGCAATAAGTCCTATACAAAAGTGCTAGGGTAGGCATTAAGAAAAAAAAAAAAAAATCTCCTTAACAGGGACTACTATAACCTTCGTAAAAGACGATTTAGTGATTCCCAGAACAAGGGAAGGAGCCGGAGGAGTAGAAAGGCAGGGCAGCAGTAGTAGTAGTCTACAGGATTCCTGGGTTGCCCTCAGGACACAGGATTAGCCTTCCATGAGTCCGCCAAAGTCAAGCAAGAAATGTTCAAGAATGCTTACAAAGTGACACCAGAGCGGTGCCAGACAGGACTGGGACAGTTTAGCAAGGGGCAAATGCAGGTACCACATGTTGCTAGAGCTTCCAAGAAGCAGGTATTGGGGTGGAATTGAACCAGGGAAGCTGCCTGATGTCCTGGGATGCAGAATCCCAGGTCAGTCAGTTTGTCCTAACACTGGCAGGAGGGCTGCCCACTTAAGGATCTGGCGATGCATGACCAAACAGAAGCTTCTTAAGACTAGGATTTTGAGCAGGAGCTGAGATACAGTTCCCTCAGGTAGGAGTCCTGCAGTCTATTCCTTATGGTAATACCTTCTTGCTAGAGTCCTTCGCTCTTCTAGCTCCAACACTCTGCAGATCAGATGCTTAGAGGCTAGATCCATCCTCTGCAGGTGCCTCCCTCTGGAATGGCCCTCCTGCCCCGCCTCAGACTTCAGTCGGATCTCCTTAAATTCTGGCAGATTCTCAATACTGTACTCTTCCTCCTTCCCTCTACCCCCTCTCCCCTTGTCCCAGTCTTTCCGCTGACTGGTCCCTTCAGATTCTTACAGGGCACGAGGCCCTCATCCAGTCTACCCCCGACACCCCCCCGCCCACCTTGCACGAGCCTGCACCCAGTTAGTCCTTCCAGACCCTTGCCTCGCACATGGACCTGCATTGCCCTGGCTTTGTCCACCTGGCCTCCCCTGGCACGCACTTATCCCACAGGCCCATCTGACCTCAAGCCCTGCCCCCTCCCCCCCCACCCACCCACCCAGACAAACTTGAAAAATAAACAGTAGCAAGTAGGTAAATGCTTCTCAGTTCAGGCAAGTTCACAAGAGGCCAAGGCAGCCCAGTACTTTAAATAGTGATAGTCTTTGGCAGGAGGGTTGCCTCAGTGCAAATGTTCCCATGGAGTATGGCTGAGAGACCCTGAAGAGTCCCAAGGATGAGGACAAAAAAGACCTGATAGAGGAACCCCACCCACATCAACCCCCCCAGGCCATTGGAAGCAAGACCATTAAATATTTGTAGACTCGAGGTCAGGAGTTGGGCCAAGAGGAGCAGAAATGATCGACAGCTGAAGGCTATTGTCAGATGAAGCTCACCACAGTAGTACTCAGAGGATTTGGCTTTAGGAAGGAGGGCAGTCAACGAGCATGTAATGAAGACGGTGAAAAGCACACCAGATGGGAGATGCCATCAGACAGAGCAGGAATGAGCGTGGCGTAGCAGTCAGTGGGAGGGCGCATGCTTACTTTGTCTCCTCACCTGGGAAGCACGAGAGTGGGGTCATGGTGAACAGATTGAGGGTGGTTCAGCAAAGGGCACCTGCTTCTGGGTCAGCAATGTTTGCACATTAGGGAGCTTACGGAATCTAGGCCTTCACGCAGGAAAAAGGATTCCCGGAGACGATTCCTTCTGGTTTTTGGAGACAGTTTTACAGTCTGACTCTTGGGAAAATATGTGGTATTGCAGAACGTGGCCCTTCTTCGAGCAGCAGGCCTTCCAGAGTACAGTTTCAGCAAGACAGCTGCAGACAAGGTGAGGTGAGAAAGGGGTCTAGTGAGGGTGTTGGTATTATCACTGCTTCAAACTGAAGGTCCCAGGACTATGCTCCAAGACAACCTCAAACTTGGGGAATGGATGATGTACAGAAGAATCCGGCCAGGTAAAATTGATCACCCAGTGGAGTTTTACACTAGCAGAAAAAAGGCTACCAAAAGTCTAGCCACAGGAATACCTTCTCTGGGACACCCTGAGGTACTACTAATGTAAGAATCTGAAGGACTCCGAAGTCAGAGCAACAGTTTCTCTTAGCCAGGCTTAATAGAAAGCCTGGCTAAGAGCAACACAAAGCCAACCACTGCCCTGTCCCCCAAAAAGCCACCATAAAAGGAGGGGTGGGGACATCACATTAGTGCAAAGTGGACTTTAATAGGTGCCTGCCATGGCAGTGTTAGGGAGAAATACCATTTCTGTGCCAATTCCCTTCTACCTTAGTGATGCCGAGCTATTTTGCTGGACTTAAGGATTACAATTTTTAAAAATTAGTCCTAGCGTGAGCAAGTCCTTTTTCTCACTCAGTATTTTTATCTGATTTGTACTCAGTTTCTTTTGGTTTTGGAGACTGGCAAACCCCATAGCCGTCTTCTGTATAGTGACAGCACCTTTGGATTTCTCTACCTTCTCTTGGATAAACTGTTTCCAAGAGTAGTAAAGTGAAATTGACTTTACCTCCATTTTTCTTTGGAGACCCTGCACATGCCATCTTATGTGGCTTCCGGGGGGTGGGGGGGGGGGGGGGGGGGGTTACTTAGTATCCCCTTTTCTCTACTTTAGCCTGTAAAATTTTTAGGTTACCCTCACTACAATTAATGACTGGTGGCAGTGGTTTAATTTTCCTGCCATTGTGTGTATTTAACCGCAGGCTGAATCCTCGGCCCCGGTTTTTCCCCAATTTCTTGCTTGCGAGGTAGTTCAGGTTTTACTCTGCACGCCAAACCAGTTTGTCCCTTTGCTGGTTTCGTGTTTGGCAGGCTTCAGTGCTGAAACACCTCTGGCTCCAGCGTGTCTGGCAGGGTAGGAAGCATGGTAGGTTCCCAAAACTCCCTGTGCTTAGTCTCCTTGGTTACAGGAATGCACCCAAAGGAGACTGGCTGGCCTTGGAGGACAGCCATACAGCTGTGTGAGTGACAGCTAGGCAACAAATGAAGTGGGAGAAACTTGCATTAAAAAGGAGGTCTTTTGCAAGGAGAGCAGAGTTGACAACTGGACGAAGGAACTGAAGAGAAGCTTGCTGCATGGTGAAGCCCTGCCGCAGTGCTGAAGTTCCAATTTGCCTATCGACTAGAGAAGCCCAGAACGGAAAACTTCTTCCCTTGGGTTGGTGGGACCAACTGACCCCAAGACCAACTTGACTGGAACCACTCTCCCTGCTGGCTGTACTTCTCTGACGATGGAACTGGGGGCCAGGGGCCAGGAACATGTGCATAGTCTAAGCCGGACCAGAGTTCCGGACCCCAGACGCAAGGGAGCCCACAAGGTATCCAATATCGGTGGTGCTATTTGCTGGTAGCTGAAACCACAAAGTGCTGCTGATCTGGAGTAAGCCTGTTGCTGCAGCCGACCTTCAAACTGCTGTGCACGAGTCACCAGACGTCCGCCAGCTTGCCCCACGACAGACCCAGGATCTACAGGACTGCAACATAGAAGCCAGCCAGAGCCTTTTTCTTCAGACCTAAGGTACTGTCCGACTAGGGGTACTTGCTTCTTGTGTGTAGCTTGCTCGCCCTCACTGGAGGCTTGCATGTACTTTGCAGAGTTGCTTGCATCTTTGCTTTTCACAAGCCTCCCAGCTTGAAGCCCAACAGGGATTCTTTTCTACAAACGATATATAACATTGTGCAAGACTTGTGTCATCTTCAAGCAGTGCCTCAGCTCCCCTGGACTTTGTTCAATTGACATTGGCGGTCCTGGCTCCCTGCAGACTCTTATTACCCTCACTGTGTTCAACTATCCCTCCAAAAAGTCATACATACTTTCCTTGTATAGCTGGGAAAAGGTTAACCTATACTTCATTGGGGATTGTAAAGCACTTACCTGTTCAGAGAACTGGTTATCCTTAGTTTCCTTCCCCAACTTCAGTGTTAAAAAGTGATACAATGTCCAGTGTCCTAGTAATTGAAGTCACTGCAGGGTGTAGGAATTGTGTGACATCCCAAAAATGCATCCACTTACGTGAAGGAGTGTATTTTTGAAGTGCATTTTATTGTTGCATACTGCCCTTTCAAAAGAAGGCTTATTTTAAAACTGACTGTTCAATTAATAATTATTTTAATAAAACCTTGAGTATAAGTGTTATTTGAATACCCGTCACTGAATCTCTATGGTGCACCTCTACAGGTCACATTGACCCCTCTGGTATAGGTCTGGACTACACAAGTGACTGAGCAGCCAGACTTATCTCAAAAGGTCGGGTTCCCTATTGCCAACAGAACAAGGCTGGTGTAGTCTCCCGACAGGGTTACTACATACAATCTTGCCTACACACGGAAAAAGGTTGCAGTGAACCTGCCCCAAAGCAGGAAGACCAAACAGCAGAATATTTAAGTTTCAAGGACACAAGGGGATTGCCAAAAATGGACTCGTCACAACAAAACCTTCAGGCCCACTAAACTGTGGTCTAAGCCCCACATCACCCCCCCCCCCCCCAACACTACCAATGGAGTTAAGCGATTACACTGCTTCATCTACACTACCACTGGGTTGGGTTTCTGGAACACCCCAGAGTGAGCCTTAAAAATCTCTGCAACCCAAAACCAAGATTTTTGTATTTAGTCCATTTTACAGCTTTACCATGAAACCAACATTGTGTAGCACAAGTATTTACCCCAACCAGCTCGCCTCAAAGCCAGACTCTCCATCACTGCCCTAACCAGCGGGCAGACTACATAGACCACCAGAACATACCCTGAAACGCTTGTCCTTGTAATCTCGTTCCCGGCCGTCTCTGGAGTCTCGCACATCTTTCTCCACACCACGAGGATCACGTTCAAACGCTCTCACTGAGACAATCCTCCCACTTCCAATGCGGCGACTGCCCAAGATTCGTAGATTTTCATTCTCCTTGTTCTCAAGTGGACTACCAGCTCTCCTGGAGCCAACCACTGCAGTCACATGACAGCCTCCACCAAAGCTACGCCGCTGGGGACTCAGGACCACATCCAACTCTTCCTCCTTAAGTCGCTCTCTTGGATCTGCAAGGACAAATGAGGATAATGAAACAACCCCCTGTGGTATACCAACATCCTCCCTCCGAACAAAATATAAACCCCTGCAACATTACAAACAAGTTTGATATATACACGAATACTATTCCTCCGCCCCTAGTAAGTAGTCACAGAAAATACACACTTCAAATAGAAAACCCTCACCAGGCCACTTGGCAACTACTGCCTTAAACGAATGTAAAGCCTCAGAATCTGTGTCCCAACTAGTGTTAGTTGAGGGATGTACATTGGTTCCTGTTCACCTCGAAAGTGATCCCTTGAATGATGCATGTGACCGATGGGTCATCTTGCCAACCTGATGCAAGGTTCACTAAACATTTGTAACCGACGACTTAAACAATTACTTTTTTTAGAACATTGGACTGTAAAGTTTATAACTGTTGAGATTCTGGCCTGATGGAGAGATTTTAAGAGGCCACCCTAGTGAACAAGGAACTACATGGAAGAGTAGTTTTAGGAGTGCGAGTGGAGCCATGGGTCCTCAAACAGTCCACACAGTAGGGCTCATGCAATAATTCATTTTCAACTGTAAAAATATTATAGGCCTTCTGAACACACCGGAAATGAATCTAACAGGTATTATCACAACACTTATTGTATATTTGATCCCATGGTGACAGTAACTATCAAAACAGGTAAGTATTTTAGATGCAGTCCATGACGGAACCAGCTCACAAGACAATCTTAAAAAAGTCCAAACCCTAGTTTGTGCCCAAAGGTCACAGGAGCCACAATGTTTCTCGCCAGAAAGAAGTTGCTTAAGGACAGTTTCAATAAGCTTGTGTTTAAAAGTTCAATTTTAGGCAGAATACTAGTCTCTGGTTTGACGACCAAAAGGAATGAGACAAAAGGATGTAGTCCCAAACGTTATCCTATGAGGACAATACACACCCCACGACTGATTTGTCCCAGACAACTGGAGGGGCTTGATCTTCCGCCATTTGTTCCAGTGAGACGTGCCCAGGAGTTGTAGTTAAGGATTCTTCCAGTTGGGTACAGCTGCAATATGCAGCCTGTTAATGAAATGCAAGAAGGACAGATTAAGGACACTTACAGGTAAGGGGAAGGAGAGTTCCAGTGGCAGTCGCCGCACAGAGGTGACAGGTGGCCATCACAGCAGCTGTTACAGGACAGGTTCCGGGAATAATGCTACTAGTGGTACAAGCAGACCACCAAAATAATGGCCTCAAATTCAGATCAACACTTCTGGTGCGGTAGGCCACGAGAGCTTGTCAGTCCATAAGGCAGTCCAGGGACACCTCGAGGATCAGGCAGGATCCTCGAGCAGGCATGAAGACTCATTGGTTCTACAAGTACCACTCGGGCCTTCAGAGATCAGGCTGGCTAATGAGAGGGATGCTGGGCAACTTCAGGAGTAGTCTTTGGATGTTCAGCGGGCTGCTCTTAGAGGGATTCTTGACACCGATGATTGAAGAAATGGCATCAGAGATCCTCTTAACGAAGGAAGCTGGAAGCAAGCCATCAATGGTAAGGCTCTGCACCATTCAACAGCTAGTAGTTGACCATCAGGAACAACTACTTGTTTCAACAAATGTCTAGGTGTGGGGCAAATGTGACGTGTATTGGGTGCATTATAAAAAAATAATACATTATGGCACCAAGGATGTGGACTAGACAGTACCCACCCTATTCCTGGGTGCCACATGGTACAACTAGCACACGCAAGCAGCAGCTTTACTGGGTAAGCGCATGACCATATACAGGGTTTCCCCGACAAGGCAGGAAGAAAGCCAAACAATATGCCAAGGAAGCAAGTGGAAATATTGCGGCACGTCCATCTGTGGCAATAGGAGGTACACAAATGTGCATACCAAAAATAATGCAAAACTAAAAATGTAACTTGTCTTTAGGCACATGAGTAACAACAAATACCATGTGTAAAAAACGTGGGTAATACATAAGTATTCCAGTCTGAAAGACTGATCAGTTGCCCCATAACAATATGCACAAGTGAAGCAGGATTTATATTCACCAACTAAAGATGTCCAGACATTATAAAAACAGAGCTAAAAAAAGGGTCAATTACTGCACCAACTGTTAGGGACAGTACAATAGGGGCCCTAAACCAGAGGCCAGACGATTTAAATGTGCCTTAAGACAAGCTGGTGAGCTTTTCTGACCTTTACCTATGGACTAAATAAAACTATACTCGAGGAACTACAGAAACTCCACTCTTGTACCACCTGAGATTTGGTAGCGTAGACAGCAGCCAGGCTCATTTTAGGAGGGAGGGTTGTAGCTTGGTACAAAGAAATTGTAGCATGCATGTGTGAAGGAGAATTTTCGGTTTGTGCCAATTTGCTTCAACCTTACATAACCCCAGCCCTTTGTTAGAATCTGGGACCTTTTGGATGCAAACCTGAGTGAGCGGCCCTTTTTGCCACCCACTCATGCCCTTCCCCCACCACCCAAACTAAAATAGGTAGTGTTCCTCATGTTTTAATGGATTTTTATGTAGTGCCACACAACCCTTGGTTCAGTGCCACGCGTCCCATGACTCCTCCATGTCAAAATACATTCTTGTGTGGACTACAGTTCTCAGGAATGGTAGGACAAATGTTATCTTACTACCTTTCTCCCTTTGTGGGCCCGGCACACACCACCTTATGTTGAGTACTGGAGGGTTACATAGTAACCCACTTATGTACATTGCGTTACACCAACTTTAAAGAATGAATAAAAAGGTAGTAAAAAGAAACCACTGCCACCAACGTATCATTCGTAGGCTGATTTCTCAGCTGCAGTACAGCACCCATGGGTGACCATTTCACCAAAATGCCTTCCCCCCCAATCCCACCCCCCCCCCCCAAAAAAATGTTTTCTCCATTTCTGATTTGTTAGTTCCTTCTGGGATTTTACTCCATTTAGATCATGTTTTTGAATCCATTGTGTTTTGCCTTTGCCGAGCTTCAGCCCCGAGTGGATTTGGGCAGGCAGGAAGTGAGGAAGTAACCCAAAGCTTCACTGGCTTTTGTTTGCAGGCATGCCTGGCCGAAATCAGTTCCAACTGAGCGGGTGGCTGTTCTAGAGGACGACCCACCCTGTGTGATTGACAACTTACTGCTGTTAACAGGAGGCAAGGGTTTTAGGACAACAGGCAGAGTCGACAAAAAAAAAAAAAAGCAAGAAGAACAAACCTCTGAATAGTCTCAAGGACTTGATGTACATTCTGGCGACAAGACGTATTGCCATGGGGTGGAAAAGCCCCAATATCACCAGTGTAACATTCTGGTGGGAAGATCTCTAAATGGTCAACAGCAGAAACTGGAGCGTGGGAGAGCACGGAGCTGGAGTAACTGGACTTTAGCGAAGACCTGCAACAAAGGGTGGCACTCACGGTGTTGCTGTTGCATCCAAGGGAGGAAGCCTCCTCCTATGAAGAAACAAGTAGCCCATGATGGTCATCCAGCAAAGCTGAACTGAATACGAGAACAAGTGGTCTTTGGGGTGATGGGAGGGTGAGGGGTTATGTTATTAAATTGAGATACCTTCATTGAAGCATTAGTGATAACAATTGTATTGGTAAATAACCAAATAAAAATGTTTTTAATAAACAGGCAGATTCGACCACTGAACAGCAAGTCCTAAGACGCAGAAGCAACAGGACTGCGAAAGCAACAGTGAAGCCTTGCAACTGTGCGGACCATGTTTTCCCATTGACAGGGAAGCACCGCCAAGGACGACTTCCTCCCTTAGGCTGGTGGGACCAACTTAACTCAAGACCTGCTTCGTTCTGAGCCAACCCGTGATGCTGCGACCTTCCTGGGCTGCAATTTCCCAATACCCGGGGTACCTGGACTAGTGAAGAGTGCACCATCTTCCAAAGGACGAATCTGGCTGAAACTTCGCAGGCAACCGTATACATCTTCGTCCAGAGTTCAGGACCAAGGGACTGAGGAAATTCCAACCAGGAATATTCAGTCCTCTTTGGTGCTGACAAGGTGCCAAAACCACCAAGATCTGCTACAAGTGAAATCCATCACTGCAGAGTACCGAGATTGCTGCCGCAGAAGCCTGCCAGATTGCCTTCCTTTAGTCACCACGACCAAGATCCAGGAACAAGGGTCTGCATCAAGAAGCAAGTCAGCTGGAACATCTGCTTCAATTCTAAGCTGCTGTGGGGCTATGGATTTAACCACCTTTATCCAAAGCTAGTGCTTCCTAGCTTGGGGCGTGTCAATTTCGATCCTTTTCAATTCACTTGTGCAGGCCTAACAGCTTGTGCACATCAGGTAGTCTCTTGAGCCCCTGGATTGTCAAATAACCATTTACGGTTCAACTAACTTTCTAACACAATCGCATCAGAACTAGAACTGTCCTACCGACATCCCTCGGAGCATTGCTCATCCCCTATAAAGGTTTTAATTGTTTTTTTTGCTGGGGTACCGACTTCCTACAGTCATCTGAAAGAAAATACGTTTGTTACAGTGCTACAGTCTCAAACTCAATTGTTTGATGAACCATAAGTGCTACTACTGACCTTACTCCTGTGTGCTGGAAATGTTGCAGTACAAAAACTCATCTGCATTATTGCTGCTTGAATAAACTTTGTGACTATTAGTTGCTGCATAACCTAGTGTGATTGTTTTGCTTAATGTATATATAAATAATTTAAATATATCATTTAAGGGTGAGTTTACTTGAAATCTTTGCGTTTACTGATTTTATTGTACTGCTCTACAGCTCACAGTACCCCTTCTAAGATAAGCCTGGCTGCTCAACCACTCTGACAGTGCAGTACAGGATTATGTTAAAAGTTAGGTCACTAATACCAAGCAGAAGTCTTGTAAATTCCCATATATTGTATTGCTACCTTCTGTGGAAAGCTTATTTAACTGTTAAATTATGAATTGTTTAATCAAGAACCTTTGAATGTAAGATTTTATTTGAATACTTGCCACTGACTCTGTAAAAGCCCTACTTCTCTCGATGTAAACCTGGCTGCTCAGCCACACTACCAACCTGTGTTGGTACAGACTTAAGGTTGGGTTAACAATTGCCAGGAGGACAAGGTTGGTGTAGTCTCCCAAAGGGTACTGCATAAAGCCTTACTTAACAGGAGGCTGCTCCCGCCTAGAATAGGAGAAGTCCTCAGAAACAAGTAAACAAGAAATGGCAAAAAACGCCCCCCATTCTAGGACAATGGCGGCCCTCCTGCGCATTAGAGGCTGATTTGTATTATGTCCATATATATAGCGCGTCGGGCCCGAAGGCATCTGCGCGCATATCTTAGGTTGCAGAGATAAAATGTACATACAGAGAGTGAGTAGCTCTGCCAACTTACAGAAATATCTAAAATGTAGCATGTACAAGCAGGATCCAATATACAGAAGGTTGCGATAGAATGTACAGGCATGAAAAATACACAGGGGTTTACAGGAGAATGACTTGTCAAAGTACAAGGAGAGCAAAGGTTATATAAAATGAGGAGTTCAAGAGATATATACACAAGTAGAATACAGTGGTCAATCAGTGCAGGTCAAAGGGGCAGTAACCATAATACGGCACCAAAGTATATCAAATGTCTTGTGCTGAGAGACAATTTGGTTTTGCTCTTAAAGGAATGGAAGGAGGGCTCAGCTCTAATAGGATTCGGTAAGGTATTCCAAATTTTAGAGGCCAAGACTGGGAAACTTACACCGTCAGCTTTCTGAAGCTTGAATCTAGGATGGGCTTGGCCAGCTCTTAAAGGTTGAGTAGAAGTGTGGGGTGTGAGTCGGTTAGCTAAGTAAATAGGGGCCTGGCTGGTCAGGCACTTGTGAGTAAGGGCAAGAGTTTAAGGAGATGCTTTGCTTAACAGTAAGCCAGCGTAGGTTGCATCTGGTCAGATTTGCCGATTTCTAGGTATGTTTAGGGCCGCTCTTATGGCATTGTTCAGCATGACTTGCAGTTTTAGGTTAGATTGACCTAGTCCCTAGATAAAGGGCGCTACAGTAGTCGATCTTGGACATAAGTGTTCTAGCCAAGACAGTGCAATTAGCAGTAGTCAGGAATGGTCTGCAGGCTGTAATAAGTTTGCAAGTATGAGCAGAAGCTGAGCTAACAGCATTAGTTTGTCTAGACAGTGATAGTGTGGAATCAAGGTAAATTCCTAAGGTTTTGGTATCCTTAGAGACCTTAATGACGTTGCCATTAATAATGAACGACTGAAGGAGTTCATTAAGACGTTGATGGGAACCCAAGATGAGGATTTATGTCTCGTCATCATTGAGCCATAGTTCGTGATGCGCCATCCATGCAGAGGTCATTTAGGATTTTGGTGTCCACTGCATAATCACCCGTGAAGGGAATCATCATCCTAGTGTCATCAGTGTACTTAGTGTACAAGACACCCAGGTAGTCTTGAACATCAAACAGTGGTTTGGTGAACAAAGTGTTGGCGACACATGATCCTTGGGGATACCACAGTGAATAGAGGGCTCAGCAGATGCTGACGGGGAGAATACCTGCATAGATATGTTATCTAAAAAAGGATGTGATCCAGGCGGTGACAGTCTGAAGTGGGCAGCTGATAAAGGTGCTGGCGTATGATTGGCGATTGACCAAATCAAATGCTGCTGAAAGATCCAGTAATAGTAGCATGGCTAATTTCCCGTTGTCTTTCAGCATTTCAATCTGAGTTTTTAGGTCGATGAGGACGGTTTCCGTCCCGTGCCTAGGCCAGAAACCAGATTGCCTTAGGCCAAGAAGTTTGTTAGCTTCAAGATAGTCCCGATCTGTATATAAGCGGCTCGGTCCAATATTTTGAGCATGAATGGAGCAGTGGTAATGGACCTGTAGTTGGTTGGTAAACTGGGATCAAGGGAAGGTTTAAGCAAAGGGATGACCCAGACGTCCTTTAGGTTAACAGAATACCAGTTTTGAAAGATGAATTTATAAAAGCAGTAATGAATGGAGCTAGATCATGGGAAGCCTCCTTGATAATAGGGGCTGGGCACATGTCGTCTTGACAGTTGGAAGGTTTAATTTTGTTGAGGCATTCAATTTCAGCAATAGTGAGTGGAGAAGCTGAAATGTTTAAGGTTATGAGTGGCCCATGTGTTTACACTCGTGGGGGTATTCAGTTGCTCTGGTCTGCCTGCGGACAGTTGGTTAGTTTGGAGGGTAGCATTTTTGTTCGAGTGTTAATGTTAAAGGACCGCGCACCATCACCACCGGAGTGGTCCCCTGGCGCTCTGAAAGAGGGGAGGTTGAGTTAGTGGGAGGAAGCAGGAAAAGTGCAAGAGAGCAATGATGTGCTGTTGGCGGCCTCAGCCCGGTGGGTCTGTTGGCTGGGCCTGGGGTGTTTGCGGCCGGTAGTCGTCGTGTACTGGTGTGCAAGACTTTGTTTTGTTGGTGCGATGTAGTGAAGTTTGTGTGGTTTGTTGTGCTGTAGGTTTTGGTTGTGTTTCGTTTGGAGTTTGAGAGGTATGCAGAAAGGGAAATTGTTAGTGGGGTTGGTTAGGTTGCGTCTCTATCCTGAATTGCTTTCTGTATGTTCGAGCACCATTTGCTGTCTTTAGTGCAAGAATTGGGGTTGGGGGGGAAAATGGTAGTAGCAGGAGATTCAAGTGCATTCAGAAACAAAATTCGTTGGTGTTTGAATCCGCTTGCATAATACGTTTGTTGAAGATATCTTTAGCTTGGAAGATAGCCTCTTTGTAGATGGATGCTATGAATTAGCTGTCCTGGGCATCAGAAGGACGGCTTTTCCAATGGGCTTCAGCATTTTTATATTTTATTGGTTTATCACAAACCTTTAAAATTTTTACAAAATACAACCC
The DNA here is from genome assembly GCF_040938575.1 of Ambystoma mexicanum. NCBI lineage: Eukaryota > Metazoa > Chordata > Amphibia > Caudata > Ambystomatidae > Ambystoma > Ambystoma mexicanum. The sequence goes on from NC_090932.1 coordinate 1,551,651,349, forward strand.
ATCAAAAGAAAAACAAAACGACAAGAGATTTTTGGCGGTTCCACCCTCCTACAGAAACACCCCTCCCATCTGCAGTCTAGTCACTCTTCCTCATTGTTCATCAACCAACAGTAAATTCAGGCAATTTTCGATCATCAGAAAACGGGACAATGGCAGTAACAATTTCATGTCCGAGCCTTGGAACATATTGGCCCACCGTTCGTCAGCACAAAGGGAGGGGTGATTAAGACTCAAGACCCCAGGTGGATTGTCCTTTCAGATCAAAGTGCGGGTTTCCTTATCTTTAGTACATAGTCTGCACATTGGATTTATGTTTGTTACATGTCCATGAGCCCAGGCGTTCTTTGGTTTTAAATATGACGCAACATCATAAACACTCTCCGTGCCTGAGGATCTGGAAACAATTCAATGTAACGTTGTGGACAATTAAATGCCCGGACTTCGAGCGGTGCCTCACTCATTTTTGCAGCAGCTCAAGTTCAGTCCCAATACGCACGACAGATTTTTAATTTTGCGGCATTCGGGTTGTTATGAAGCATGTAAGATGATTCCATATTCTTTCAGTATCCATTCGCATCTCTTAACCCACAATGACACCATACTGTTTTTCATTGGTATTGAACAGTGAAAGATGTCAAATTGTTGTATTTGCTCGTGGTAGCGCGTTTTACGAAACAGGCTCACTAGCATCCAGCATACCCTAGCATGGAGCGATAATTCATATCTTACACATGCTGTCAGAATTCGCCTTGGAAGAACCAGTGCCTTGGACCAGAAACAATTCTCCAGCGAGGACCATGTTTCAGCACCATATAGCAGGACTGGGACTACTTTTTGCTGATAAAAAGCTAACAGTGGTTTTATAGAAAATTTCCCAAATTTCTTTTGCATGATGACAGCTTGACTTACCAAGAGGAAATGCAAACAATTGGCTTCAGCAATCCAAGGGCCATCGTTGACAGATGAATTTGTTATCATGCCAAGATATTTTACACTCTGGGCTGTCTGAATTAACTCCTGACCTAGGAACCATCTCAGTTGTTTAGTTTTTTTCCCTCCTTGGCTATTCAGGTGCTTAAAACACTAAGATTTCACACTTTTGTGCTCATCACCAATTGGTTTACTGCGACGTATTGGCCAACCGCATTCAGTTTTCTTTGGAGGCCGACAGGGGTTGTGTCCATCAGGACCAAATCGTCAGCATACAAGAGCCAGCTTAGATGTGTCTTGGCTACTTTTGGTGGAAAAGAGCTTACTGCATCGATTGATGAACGAATATATATATATATATATATATATATATATATATATATATATATATATATATATATATATATATATATATATATATATATATATATATATATATATATATATATATATATATATATATATATATATATAAGATGAATATTGCAGCAGCTAAGGAGCAACCCTGTTTTATCCCTTTATATGTTTTGATTGGTGCAGTTAAAGTTCCAGAGCTATCCAGACGGATTTTTATTGAAGTGTCAGAGTGGAGATCCCGGATTGCTGCTACTAGATCAACTGGGCATCCCCAACTTTCTAGTTTTCACCACAAAAGACCGGTCGATGGTATTGAATGCGTATGAAAAGTCAATGAAGGCCACATAGACCTTCGTGTTGGACTTTATCGCCTCCATTTTAATCATGTTCAGCAGTACCAGGTTTAGCGAGCAGCCTACTTTTTTTACAAATCCAGATTGCCTTTTGTCAACATGATTAGACTTAACTGCCCGTGCCACCAGTTTTTGTTGCAACATTGTGGTGTAGATTTTCCCCAGTACATCCAACAGTGCAACTGGGCGATAATCTTTTGGGCATGTTCTGTCTCCCTTCTTGACAATTGGGACGATGACAGCAGACTTCCAAGATTTTGGGGTCCTACAGCACTTAATTATTCTATTGAATAAAGCTACACCATAGGGATGCCCATAACTCTGGATGTTTAATAGTAAAGTTGGTAAGGCCGCCCGGGCCTGGCGCTCGTGAGTTTTTTGCGTTCTTAATTATGGACACAATATCTTCTCTCAAAAAGGTCAAGGCCCACGGTTTCAAAGATGATTCCGAGGGAACATTTGCTTGGCCCTTAGCTTTATACAGAGGTTCAAAATGGGCTATCCAAACAGATTGCGAGACAATGCTAAGACTGCAGTGCAGTTTGAGGAGCTTGTGAGTCAAGATTCCAAAAGTCCCTCGTATTTTTGTTCTTCAATGTAGCCAGCATCTGCTCTGCATCGTTTTGTACTAATGCATATTTATGCATCTTCAACCAGTTTTTATATTTGTTTCACAGCATTTTTTCAAAATTACGAGCGGCAACATCTAGGGACTGAGCTCTCCTAAGTGCCGTATGCATCCTTTTTTGTTTAAGGATCTCGAGATCGAAGTGATGAGCCCGGACCATGTTTAAGTTTTTTAGGCCGACCTTTGTTTTAAATTGTGTCGCTAATTGATCGTATTCCAGATCAGCACTCGACAGTACTGGTTCATCACAGAGTTAACTTCAGTCTCTTCCAGTCTTAAACTCAATTGATTCCAGCTTGAGTTTGTGTGTCCATGATGGCTTTTTAGCTGTTTGGTATTGCAAATTTCATATGTAGCATATCATGATCACCATTTGTTGTTTTACAGATATCAGCGAATTTATCCTATGGTGCAAAGCTTCAGACACAAACATGTAGTCTATGATTGATGATGAATCCACGCGATGCCATGTTGGTGCAGGTGGTATATCACCACGAGTGCGTCCATTCAACATCTGGAAATTTCTTAGGCTCATTTCATTTAACCATGCTTGTGCCAGTGTGCCCAGTTTTGGTTTTGCCTGCTTAAAGCGATTGATGTTTAAATCTCTGCAAAGAATCATCTTCGCCCACCCTAGGGCTTACACCCGAAGATCTATTAACGCTGATATCTGGTCCATAAAATCTGTCTTTACTGCTCGTAGATGGTTCAAATACAGATTCAGTATTATGATCCTGTCTTGCGTCTGCTCATGGGCGCCGGCCCTTTCAATAGAAGTCTCTTGAATATAGGGAGAATGGTTGACAGTTTATAATGTGCCACCCCGATGCTCTTCTCACCATAGTCAGCAGCCCTGCCATTGGTCGCCCTTGTTTTGATTTTATTGCCGGATTTATTACGACCTCAAACTCCGAAGTCACCGGTAGCTCACTTAGCCATGTCTCTTGTAAACACGATATGGAGGTTGTCTAGTCAAATTGTATTAAACAGATGTGTAAATCCGTGTGTTCCAGGAGGCTAGGCAGCACTCCGAGGGGTTCGGACTCCTGGCATTATTGGTTATTTTTTGTGTTCAAAGCCCCTGCCAACCATTGCCATTCATAGTTTGCCGGGGGGGGGGGAGGTTGTAATTTGAAATCCCTCCTTGGTGTCATCGTCAGGCGGACCTTTTCTTTTAATTGTAATTCTTATTTACGCATTTTGTCCATCAACTGCCACTCCATCACCCGTTGGCATTTGAGTTAGCCTTAATCGGTGATAACATACATTTGCAATCCACCCCTTGTGACAAACTCGAGTGCCCTTGTGATTCCTTCACCACGGTATCTCTTCTTGGTACCGGTGCTGTGGACGGTTTCATGGACAATCCGCTTAGGACATCGAGTTCCATTGGAGGCAGGTCGAGACGCCTCAGGCTCAATAAATTTGTAAACATTGAATCCCAGTGAAAACAACGCTACATTAGCCTCCAATATTGAGGTAGCAATTAAGGCCGAGGTTAGGTGGAGCACCACCTTGTCATTCATGCCTTCTTCTGGAAACTCCACTATTTAAGTCATCTGAGGTTATTGCACGTAAACTTGACAGATGAAGCAACTTAATTAAGTTTCCTCGATTCAAGGTCAAATTAGCGATAGACTCCAAGCTCTCAATTTTCGACTTGTGGCTTTGGCAGACTTTCCTTAGATTTTTTTTGGACATCTGTCAGCCACAAGCCCCTGCACCTTCCTTCGATTGATGACCGTAGACTCGGTATCAGACTGTCGCCATCTGCCCATGAAGACCCTTTTCATTGGCTGGTTTATCGCTTCCATCTGAATTTGACAATGACCTCCCCAGTCTGGCAGCTTTAAGATTAGCTAGACATTGTTTTTATATCGCGTCCATTGTCAAGAACGCCGGACTGAGTAAGAGGAGACAGTGATTTATTGAAGTCTGGTACTTCAATAATGCGACATGACATTTCTTGTAACCTGCATTTTAAGGCAGGAATTCTGCAAACTTCCTTAGTGTTTCCTGATAAGCTTGACACAGGTTTGTCTAAGACTATTTTAGCTGCCTACTGGGCCCGTTTATCCTTGCATTGAATGGGCATCACACTTGATTGCTCTCATGTTGCTCGCCGAGTCTTTGCCTATCGATACTGAAGCCTCCAGGTCCATGTATTCTGGATCATCATAAGTTGACAGGTCTACTAGCTCTACCGCAATATCCGCTTTTGGTATGGTAATCTTCATTTGTACATGCTCTACAGGAAGTTTCCAAGTTTGAATTTGGTTTTTAGAAGGAACAACGTCTGTAGTTGGTTTGACCAAGTCACTTGACACCATCTAGACCATTTTAATGTTCCGCAAGAACTTCCAGGCTCCATTTAGAGTATTATTTTTCCTTGCCTTTTGGTTTTTCGATTTCTTACTGTTTGTCTTAACTGCATGTTGAGGCAGTAATGACAATTTCACCGGCTTGCCTAGGTTCGGGGGCCCTCCAGTGAAGATTGAATATACCTTAGGCAGCCCCACTGTCAAAGGAATTGACCCATCTTTTGATGTTGGTTCCAATTGTAAACTGGCTCCTGAGGTTGATGCCATTTGAGTGTCGTGGCATGCTTGATTGGCGGAATGTCTGGCCTGTTCAAATGCCGTATGGCACGACAAGTCTGCAACGTTGGGGCTAAAGGAAATTACTGACGAGCAAGGAACGGTCTATCGCGATGACACTAAAACCTTGTTGATACATCTATTAGGAACGCAGCGCCCTTCTCGGCCTCTACAGATGCCAACTCTCCCACCAAAGGGAGCATCGGAATTGTTAACTGAGGACCTTGTCGTTCCAACAGAGTCAATGCACCAGCTTGTAATTGATGTTGTGATGGGCTGTTTTGCACCTGTTCAGCTTGAGTTCCGGGCTTAGCACTTTTTAGCCCTCCATTAGTTTTGGTACACTCAGAGGGCCTTGTCCGTAGTAACTGACTTGTGTCATATTTAAATAGTGCGAGTGCCTCTCGGGCAACTTGAGCGAACAGCCTTTTGTCGGTTCAATCGCTTTTTCTGCCCTCACTTAATAGATTAAAGGCTGCATCCAGTATTGATTCCCTCGTGTTGTTCAACATACAAGCGATCACACATTTTTTCTAGTTGAATCAACTTGGAGTTCATCATAGCCACAACAGTCGTTAAATCTTTAGTTGCCTCATGTAGATTCTCAAAGTTTCATAAAATGTGCCAAAGAAATCGCCGAAGATGCCATTAGGAGAGTTTGCAATTCCGTCGAGGACAGCATGGTGGGTAATTCCTTTCCTGAGGTTTGTGCATGTTGCTTAGACATCCTACCGGGGTGATGCTCGTCACACCGGATTTTAGGGAAAGGATGTTCCATCAGGGATGAGTCCATAGAGTCATTGTTTAAAGAGGGCTCATTGCAATACGTCTCCTCAGCAACCTCATTTGCATTCCTATTTGGAGCAGAAAGTCTTTTTTGGGCGGTCAAGTGAATGCCAGATAACTCATGCCACGACTCTCCATTGGGCAGGTGTTTGTGTGTTTTCAACCGTTTGTAGCACACTTTTGGCCATATGTCACCCGTGGCCCCCATTAACTGTATTATTTCGTTTTAGGGTCGTTTTTGCCTTAGTGTCTACAAATGTCTTTTGCTCATTAGGTTGCTTGTTTAAACATACCTTATTCAGGAGCCCATAGTTCTGTAAGACCTTCACACCCCCAGTGAGTCTCTTCTAGCCTCAATTTTTTCACCCAAATGCAGCTCCATCAGGCTGCCAAGAATCAGACTCTGCTCTCGAAAATGTACCTCTGGGATTAAATTGAGACAACGGTATCATTACCATTATTTTCTTGCTACTCACAGGAGAGCTTGCAGTAAACGGAGCAACTAACTCCTTTATACTGCGCGTAGGGTCCTCGTAGCCAAACCGAGGGAATGAAAGATCATTCAGTTGGAAGGCTGCCTTGATTAACTATTCAGGACTGGCGTCGTGCAAAGGCACGGTTTCCAAGCCTTCCACGCATACTCCACCAGGGAGAGCATCCTCCGCCCCACAACCGCCAGTCCCCACCCCACGCACAACGGCACTCAAGCCATACTGCAGCAAAGTCTCCACCCCGACATCCCCCGCCCCCTCAGACGGCGACCATAGCGTCCGCAAAACCATGGTGCGAGTGAGTGTTCAATACAGATATAGCATCGGGGGCATGTTGTCATTTTCGGGAGCCTCGTTCTCCATACAAATTACAGAATGGAAATTTTGCGTTACCGAGGAGTTGATGTACTCGGTACTTACACTGTTAACAGTCAGCGCCACTGACGGTGCAGTGCAGTTCTCCCGAGCGTCGGATGTCAGGCGTGCACAGGTTAATTCGAGGCAGTAAGAGCTTCGAACACAGCATCACAATGTATATGTTGAACAGGTTCAAAATCAGGCTCCGTGATACAGTCAACCAGGTCCGAAGTGCAAGAATAGTAGCGACTTAATGAGGATGCTGTGGAGCCATGGCTTCAGCTGGTCCGACAGCACAGTCACGGCGCTTCTGTGCTCTTGGTCTTAATGCTGGAGACGGCACAGCCGCCATTGCTCGCCCACTCGCCAAACAGCTCCAAATCCACAGCCCTTTACTCCTCAGGGCTTCACGCTGCAGGGGTCACAGAGGCGGCCTTAAATAGTCAGCTGACCAGCTAGCAGTTGGTTTGTTAAAGGCACATGCATGTGTTCTGTGAGCTTGAATGGGTTCAAACTCTTCCTTTCTCCTTCCACTCGCCACAGTGTTAGTCTGTAGGAGAACGTTGCAATTGGTGTCGACTAACCAGTCAAGTGTCAGCCTTTAATATGGGTAGGTTCTCGAATGTGGTGCGTGAACCCCAAAATCGGTTAAAGTATTAGCAAAGTCCGCCGGAGTGGGGTCGTTCGGGTCTTGGAAACCAAAGTTGAAAGCCCCCAGTACGATAACTTGAGATTTAGTTTGATTCATCTAATAATGATGTCCTCCGAAAAGGGTGACGGGGCCAGGCGGTCTGTAAATGAGGTGTAGGGTGGCAGTTTGATTTGGTGAAATGGGGAGTTTTAACTGAGAGTAACTCAGCTGAGGGAATCTGTTTGCTAGGCATCCCTCTGAGGCCAAGTGAGTTTATGAATAAAGGCAACACCACCCCCTCTTCCTAGAGTGGTGTTACAGTCACATCTAGTGATGGGAGTAGTCAGTAGGTATGGCAAGGGAGTGCAATGGTCCGGAGGCTGCATGTAGCAATATCTGTGATATAGCTAGGAAATCAAGATCTTGCGTCTTGATAATGTCTGCAATATCCAATGCATGAGCAGGGAGGGACCTAGCAATGACCAAGGTCCCCTTTGCGGTAGGCTGTTAGGACTAAGTGTAGGATGGGATGTGGAGGGCCCAGGGTAGTTATGGCTGGGAGGTGATTTAGTCATGCTGCAATGCTTGTGTGTGAGGCTGGTCACATGATGATTCAGGATCCTAGTCTGCTGCCTTCGGTACAAAGCACAAGGTTGGTTAGATGTAGGTTTCTTGGCGAAGTGTTCTAGCCATAAGGCAGGGGAATTTAGATAGGAGTTAATAGATGGTGTCACGCTCGGCAGGGTGTCACTGATCTGGGACCTTCCCACAGTATGGCTTTGGGAAGGAGGTAGCTGATGTAGTGGCTGATTAAGGATGACCATTAACTATTTGTCATCATGCTAGCAAATATTTTGGGTGGTGCCTTAGGGTGCTGCCAAGAGGCTATATAGGTAGGTGCGCAAGCCAGAAAGCTTAGTAGCAAAACATCTGAAGGTAGAGATAGGTGGCCCGAGAACACTGAGTGGCTGTGAGGCCCAGGGGGAATGGTACCGATGCCATTTAACGTGCTGCGGTAGGCAATAGAGCAATATGTAAGGGATAGGGAGGTACTAGGTAGTCAGGAGGTGCAGGCACAAATAGCTAAATGCAGGATTGCCTGCAATGTAAGAACAAGCAGGCGTCAGTCTGGTGAGGTGGTCTAAAGTGGTACAGCAGATGCCAGACCGTCAAGTAGGTGTGCCAACTAGTCTCGATGAGATGCAAAATTGGCCTTGCTTTTATAGTGGCAGCGAGAACTATTGGCTCTATGGTATAGGGAGCAAGTGCAGTGGTATCTAGGGGCGATTCAGCAACTGCTGAGGCAGTTTGTGCCCAGGAGATGGCAGCCGAGAGCAACATATACAACATACATTAGGGCAATACTTGGCAAAGTAAAGCCGCAGAGGCAGGATAGAGACAGGACTGAGTTAAGGCATTTCATGCAGAGTACACTTGAGTGCTAGGTAGTTCAGCAACGGTAGGGACTTTCAGAACAAGAAAAAACAGATTTATTCGAATTTTTAAAGCGGACATCAGCCCTGGGGCATTGTTGCGCTGTTAGAGATAGACATAAGCTGGTTACAGTGAAAGGCAAATGGTTACATGGCAATTTTCATAACAAATAAAGAATACATATACTGTATTAGATATATCCTTACAGTTGAGGACAGGTGAATAGTGTGGTTGAGAGATTTGACATGAGTACAGCGAGGGTTCTGCTCCGAGTGAGTTGGGGAGGGCATTCCAGAGCTTGTGTGCTATGTGGGGGAAGACAATGCCGCTGGCTTTGGCTTCTTACAATGGGCATTCCGAGTTGGTTAGCATGGCGGCTTCTTTTAGGACGGATGAAAGAATTCTTGGTTATGGTTTCTGATAAGTAGGGGGTGCTGTGTGATTGATGCATTTGTGTGAAGGAGAGCATTTTGAAATTGACTGGGACAATTGACAATTCTTTGACTGGGAGCCAGTGTATGAGTCTTCTGGCCTGTGATGCATGTTCAAATTTTGGGATGTGTAGTGCAACGGAGGGCATTTTGCACTATTGAGCCCGTCTTAAGTTTTTGGTAGATGTGCCTGCTAGAAGAGAGTTGCAGTAATCCAGTCAGGCTCCTATGGTAGCTCTGGCTATGGAGAGGCAGTTGGGTGCGGTAAGGTAGGGTTTTATGGCATAAATTAGTTTGGTGGTCAGTGCAGATGCGGAGGACATGGCACAGACTGGTCTAGTCATGGAAAGTGGGGCGTCTAGGTAGACTTCTAGGGTCTTCACTGCTGAGGAGACCGGTATGCTAATATTGTCGTTGGTCATGTGTGAGTATTCAGGGCCGAATTTCGCTGGGGGCTACAATGATCTCGGTTTTATTGCTGTTTAAGCAAAGACCATTAGTAGCCATCCAGGTTTGGATAGTGTTAAAGCTTCCGAACCTTGGTCATAATCTCTGGAGAGGCAGGGGGAGAACTGGTGTGTCGTCGGCATAGTTTGTGTACGCTATGCCGAGAGAGTCCAGTAAGTCAAAGAGGGGTTTGGTGAATAGGTTGTAGAGGGTCGGTGTTGTGCAAGACCCTTGTGGAAATCCACACCCGATGGTGGGGGAGGGGGGCGTTGGCCTGGTCCGAGTACCAGGCCAAGTAATAAGCAAAATAATGTAGTGAGCATTTAGGCATATGTTCCTGAGAAAATATAAGGGCAGCAAAATACACAAAACACGATGGTAGATCATTAAATGAGGGAGTGTTTTCAAAGCAACATGTAAAAACAACATTCAAAGTAATGATGGAACGTTATTCGGTATATAATGAGTTAAAGGCATAGCATTTCATGATGAAGTGCAAGGGCAACAAACACTATGGTACTTTAGTAGCGGATGGGCATTGAAACATGTAAAAGCAGCCAAATGCAAAATCGAATCATGCTCATTGTACAGCATTTGTTAAATCAGAATCACAGCAACGCGTTTGGCAGCAAGGAGCCAAGTATGAATGTAGGCTAGTTGTTAACAGCAGACAGGGCGTGAGTTGAACGAAGGGTAGTTGCTGATGAGACTATTATCAGGCACTCATTTTGTGTGACAAAAAGAGTACCTCACCTAAGGGAATTGCGGGAGGAGGGCAAGGTTTGCAGCTAGCAAGAGAAGATGGGAGACAGCAGTGCTGCAGTGTACAGGTGTACAAGTGGCAGGCAAGACGTGCACCTGGGCTCGATGTAACAAAGGGGTTAGCGGTATGGGTTGGCGATGAGCTGACACAAGGTGGATAAAATGCGGCATGAACGAAATCAGGAGTGTAGCGTTTCAAAGGCTTACCAGATATTCATAGAGGTGCTAAGGCTGGAAAGGAGTGTCCATGTTTCTGGTGTAGAGTTCCTGGCACTAGGCTCTAGCAGCTCCAGACAGGCTAACTGCAGGGATATGACTTTGCATGGGCCTTTGTGGGTGGGCTGGCTTAAGCCTGCCGGCTCTTGATTGGTCACCAGTGACTCTTTGAACCGATCAGGTCACGTTCCTGGACCCGAGGTGAATCAGGACAGGGATGCAGACGAAGAATGGTGAGCGGCCTTTTTTGAAAGGCCCAAGCCCCGTGGAATTCAATGGTGGCCGTTATACGTGTAAACGATGCAAATTTCAGCGATGTGGTAGGTGTAGACTGGCATCAGGGGGTATACAGGAGATTGAAGGAGGGATCCAGCGGACAATGCAGCGATTAAATGGGATTGAGCTGCAGACTTGAAATTGCAGATAAATAAGCCCTAGGACCTACCTTCAGTCGGGGCGAATCCCTTGGAACTCCTCCAGGCAGAGCACTGCTCCTGCAGTGCAAGGAAGCTCCAGCTCCTGAGGCCCAGGCACATAGTAAGCCTCCAGATTTGACAGCATGCAAGTAATGACTAAAAGACAGTTACGCTGCCACCAGCCATTCAAGTTACTTGCAATTGTAACAAATGTTTGCAGCAAGAAAGGATACATTGCATCACCCCAGCACTCCACATAAGGTAGTGTGTCGTGGCTCAAAAAGAAAACAAAATGGGGACTATTTCAGGGAGTCATGCGTCCCTCCATATTTTCTAAAGCATCTAGGTGATTCACTTTTGCAGCACACAGCACCCTTTAAGCATTGTTCAAGGCGCTCATCTTTCCGTTTGTGAAATGAACACCTTATGTGGAGTACCGACGGGTTGCATGGTATCCCTACTCACTGCTCCTGTAACATTTCTGTTACAGTAACAAGCGAGCTAAATGGCTGGTGGCAGTAGACATGTTTTTTCTACCCTGGCTGTGTTCACAGCTGCAGTAATGCACAGAAGGGTCACCATTGATCCAAAATTGTGGCTTCCTTTTAAAATTTGGACGCGATTCATAGAAGAATGAAAAACGCAAACCTTCAATTCATAACTTTTTCACCATGTGTGCTTGTCCTTTCTTGGTCTTTCTGCCATCCTGGGTTTAGGTAGTCCTATTTTGTCTTTGGAGGGAATCCTTTATAAAGTCTGCCGAGCCTCCAGTGGGTCTGCAAGGACAAGAAGCAGGGGAGGGGTCTGAAACTGTTCTTGGTCCCCTGGGATTCCAGTCAAGAACCAGTCCCAACTGGGATGCTGGCTGTCAAGGACAAGCACCCCTCAAAGTTTGAATGTAGGAGTGTTGATTGGCTGGATTCCTGCATAAAAGGAGAGGATCCGGAGGCTGAAGGTCAACCACTGGAACTGAAGACCAGAGACACCTAGCAACCAGAGAAGCCTGAAGTAGCGCTGCTATCCTGACAGTTTTGAAATGGACAGGGAAATTTCCAAGAGGACGACTTTCTCCCTTGGATGTGGGCATAATCAGTCCTAAAACGCCCAATTCAAGCAATCCCACAATGAGCTGCAAATTACCAATACCCTGGAACTTTGTGCTGGAGTGAAATGCATTGTCTTGCCACAAACTCTCCATAAAACTTGGTGGACTCCTTCCAGACCTCCAAACAAGATCTCCATCCAAGGTTCCCTCACCACAGTGCAGGACCGCACAAGCAAGCCGCATCGTTTGGACGAGTCCTGTTGGGAGTCTGAAAAGGCACCAAAGCTCTGCATTGCAGCACAAAGACTCCTTTGCTGGGCGCCCACTTCTGCTGCTGTAAAATCCTTAGAGTCCCTCCTTTCGTCACCACGACGACAGAACAGAAGACCAGGTCCACAGCTGTTCCATCAGGAAAATATGCCTACGCCCAGACTGGAACCTCCTCCCAGTTAGCATCACTCGTCCCCAGGCTCCTACAATTCAATAAATAACTCAAGACCCACCTCAAGGATTAACCCCTTGCACCACTTCACTCACTAGACACTGCCGGCCATCACCCACCCCCCTCTCGCCACCCAGTACAGCTGTACCACTCTGTATCCCCACACCCCTCCCCCCCCTGCTTTATATCTGTTCTGTTACCTCTGGAAAGTGCTCCTTTGCTCCTCAAAGCTACGCCCATGATCAATACCATAATTATTCAGGAGTATAGCTGCATTAATCACTCCTAAATTACTGTGAGGGCTCCTTTGTGGCTGGAGTGGCAATTCCGGTATTTGGATGTTCACCCAAACATGTACGCTCAGGCTTAAAGCTGGAGCGCATAACGGGAGCCTTTCCAGAGATCCCAGAATCATTGACCAAGAAAAGCTCTATACACAGAATACTTTAGAAATTTGCTTTTTCTACAGCTGTGCCTTGCCCACTTTCCCTGCAGTCTGACTGAGAACTCGTACCTAGATAGGGATGGGCTGCTAAAGCCTTATGGCCTCTGAAAAGGTAGGCCTTGAAAAGTACTGACCCGCTATTGTCGGTGGCATTTTATTCCTGCAACAATGTTTCAGTTCCGACAATTGTTTGTTTTTTAACTGTAAAAGTGTTACCTTTATGCATTGTTTCTCTATCATTAGTTTGAAATAGTACTTCTTTTGATACAGCTACAACATTGTGTGTGTTTCTTTAGGCCTATGAATTCTAAGTTCTTTGTACTTACCTACAACTCTCATCTCCCTCACAAGATAAGCTTGAGTTGTACAGACTTAAGTATACCAAGGAGAAAGTTTAGTAAAGTCATACCATAAGTGGACTTTTCCACTAACAGTGGACTGAAGGTTCGGGGGGTTGGGTGGTCGCCAAAAACAAATCAGTTTTTTCGTATTCAGCATTTTATCTTCTAAATGACATCAAACATCAGCAAAATAATGGGGTTCCATAGAAAACTGAGGGAAAGTTGCACAAAGAAATCTCACAACATACTTTAAGACAGGTACTGAACGAATGTCGTTAGTCTCAGACTAGTGGGTTTCTAAGCATTTCTGGTTCTGCTTTGTATGGCCATTAGTGCAAAGTAAAACAGCCACAGTTTCCCTTTATCAGCCTATACTTCTGAACACGGTTGGTGCCTTTCCCCAAGGAGAGCAAAGTGGTGGGAGCCATGTAAATATCCAACCTGCTACCAACACTAAAGTCAAAGTGAGCAGCAGTTCAGGTATTGAGCACCTGGGCTGATTTGGGGTGAGATGGGCGTGCATTGGTGGCATGCATATAGATTAATGATAGGTCTGACAGGCAATGGTCGTTTACAATAAACTACAGCATGTGACAGGAGATTCCTCATTGCTGCGGTCAATCATAAAACCCTCCACTGATTAACACCAAATAAGAATGTCCATGCACATTTTTCTATAAACTAAATATTTATGTGAGAAGGCAAATCAGAAGAGTAATACACAAGTAACTAACTTTAACCAAATGCCATGCATTCAGCAAGTAACAAAAAATAAGAAAATTGTAGCTTGGACTTATAGTAAAGCAAATACGTTTCCATCTAGGCTGGCAAGATGAAGACTAGCAGACGACTAGGGCATATCAGGGCAGTCTTTCGCAGGAAAGAGTTAACCTTGTGTGGAAGCAGGCCAAGGAGTAAGCCCTGGGGTTCCTTTCAGAAAAAAGCCCTCGATAGTTGTTTGAAGATGAGGCCCAGTGATTAAGAAATAGAAATAAGAGAGTCACAGGAGCAATAGCATGGGACTGAAAGGCCAGTTTCACAGGAGTTCAGCAGTTTTGAGAGAAGGTTGCTGTGCACATTGCTCAACTAGGGAATAAACTGATGGACAACCAGTGCTGGCGGGACGGTACCACAAGACCCTTGGAAACAATTCCCCAATCCAGCGATTCCCATACAGGCGTTGGCAGCATTCTGCACTTGAGAGCGATGCAGGATTCACACATTGTCAGACCGGATTCAGATTGTGGGGCGAGGGGTCATTTGGCTTGGAGATCCCAGACAAGAGAATGTTTAAATGTCAAAAAAAAGGCCAGCCATGGAAGGAACAGGAAGGCGTTTGGTGATGGTTGCAGGAAAACAAAGCAGCACAGGCACCTGCAGTTATGAGATTTATAATGTGCTTAATACCCAGAGGTTTCTAAGCGCTGACCAGGGGAAATCACACCTGTGTTGCTCCGTGTCGTATTGCTTCCAAGGCGAGCATATTGCCGCTGAGCTATCCTCCAGAGTTTTCCCAGTTTGGGGGTGGGGTGGGAATGGCGCACTTGCCTGATGTCCCAGGATAAAGATTCTCTGATCGATCAGCACAGTCTCTGTAGTCTAGCAGCAAAATGGCACCCATGCATCTCATCCACTGATGCAGGCAAGGTCAGGTGCTTTAAGAAGCCTGGGTCTTACAGCAGGTGCTGTGATCAAGAAATCCCCCACAAGAACAGGGTAAAATGGCACTAGTGGATTGTTTATGGTCATCCGAGAGGTAGAGTTGGTCGTTAAATCAGCAGTGTGCAAGGGTGGGTGCAGTTGTAAAGCTTCAGTGCTGAGCAGCAAAGTTTCCACAGTGCAGGTTCAGAGATTTAGCTGTTGACCAAGTGAGTGGGCAAGGGCTCCATTTGCATCCCCTATGAGGCAGAAAGTGAAGAGCCAAACTCCACCATCATTCAAATAGAGGGGAGGTGCACCTATGGCCAGCCATCCATCCATCCAAACACAGGAAGGGTTCTCACAAAGGAGAAAATCCACACTGTCCCAGACATGAACCCGTATAGGCTATCCAGAACTGGCATCAGTCCTGCAGCCCTCCTTCATGGGGCACACTGGAGATCCATTGTGCGAAGACAGTCTCACACGACAAGAGCTAGTCGTGAGCACTCGGTCTGCAAAATGCCTTAGTTGACCTTGGAGGGTGACAAAAGTAGCCAAGTAAAATTAAGTAGAAAAATTTACACAGGTGAAAAAAAGCCACCACCAACTAGCCACATAACCAACAGAGGTGCAACCCTCTCTAGGATACTGGAGTACTGTAAGAGCACATAACTAGGTACAGAGTAAGGCTGGAGTAAACCTGGCTGGAAAAAGTCCAAATCACCATAAAGCCAGCAAAACGTACAGTGGCAAACATCTGGGGTAAAAAGTGGGTTTCTAGTGCCAATTGCCATAATTAAATCAACCTGCATACAACACTCGCGCAACCCTTCTTTATAGGATCCAAATGCTAGTTACCTAAAAACACATGCAGGGTGGTGGCAAAATATAGACCAGTTTCCCATTGCAATCCACCATTTGGGCCTTGCATGTTGTATTTGGTGGAACTGTTATTCATGTCTACTCACACCCAACTAATACAGCAGTGCAATTGGGAAATAAACAAAATAAACTGTTAGTCTAGTAATGCCATAGATGGCCTCCTCAACCGCACCATGTGCTCAAATTTGTCGAGTTAGGCAAGGAATAAAGTATACATCTTTCAATGCAAAAGATGGGCTTCTAAGTAAGGATTAATGCTACCCACTACAGTTTTGTGATCAATAGCGATCAGCCATGAGGAATCTTCTGTTACATGCTCTACATTGCTGTAATAAGGCCATAACTGGTCATTTATACAGATCATCATAAGGACTTAAGCTGGTGTACGTGTCACCAGGACAACACATTTTGTGGCACATTTCAGATACCTGTAAACCAAGGATATGCATTTTTCACAGCGTAAACCTAACATTGTGCTTTAAAAATGAAGGGGTTTTCAAACATTAAACACTTACATCCTCATGAACAAACTGTACTGCTGAGTCACATCAAGTTATTCCCACTGTAGGACAGCCCTAATCCACAGAAAGCTTTAGTTCAGCCCAAGTGAAATCAGTCGCCTCCAGGTGCTCTACAATAACTCACCAGTAATCCTCCGTTTTAACGATGTGCGCTCAGACTCCAAATCTTTTTTTAAAGGGTCAACAACTGGGGAGCTTCGTCCTGAATTTGGATAGAGCGATGCATGCCACTTTTCTGGATCCCACACACCATCACTATGGGACACAAAAATTGAGACCAAGCAGTAAAATTACCAAACCCCAGATTTTAAATCAAATAAAGGGTCCGGACATTTAAATCACTGGTCATAAGCATACATACTAGAAGAGCAAGGGGTTCTTGGGTAGTACTGCAATAGGACTATACATAGTTTCAAGTTCCATATGTGGGTCTACCATTATAGCAAAACGTCAATCATCTGAAAACCTGAGTCCCGAAAAGGAATTAAAGTACCTGTTATAGGAATCCACGATTGGCATGTATACAAAATATATTTTGAATGAGGATTCATTGCATATAGGTGAAACAAACATCAGGTTTATTCTCCTTTACGGGTACTTTAATTACCTTCCGGGACTCACTTTTTGGGTGATTGATGTTTTGCTATAATAAATCGATGTAGTCTCATATGTGCCAACCCCAACGGGTGTTTCAAGTAGGTCTGCTGTCTTTTACAAATGTTTTAATTTGGTTATTCATTGTAATTGCTTAAATTTACAAATTGACTACCTATTTTCACATCTCATATCTGACATAACCACCACGCTTTTTCGACCTACTCTACGTGCATAGTTGCATTTGGTAATTGGTTACTGCTCATTTTTAATAATTAGGTCCAAAAGGGAACTATGTGGATACTAATATATTCTCAAGTTCATCTAGACAGAAGGGACGAGGTTTCAACTCAAGAATGAGCTACATCACTGCCAAATATAACCAGAAATGCATACCTGTCGTATTTATCCAGAAGACATGGCGGCCTCTGTCTAGAGTGGGGTCGTTCCTTGATAATCAACAACTCCTCCTGGTGGGGGGTTAGAAGGGACAAGGGGGGGGGGGAGTTACAACCAAGGCATTACAATCAGTTTTACCAAGCACATTAAACATTTGTCAGACACCAGAAACTAAGCCAGTTTGAAAATGTCACCAAGAGCATAGAGAAAAACAGAGCCGGTCTAGGGCTTTCCACAGATATGGATTAAAAGCTAGCAGGGGGCATGGCACAAGATACACATCACCTATCCAACATCTGTCCTAGTCTCAAAGACCAAATTCCAATAAATGCTGTGATCTGATACTCTGATACTCCAGAAAAAGGAACACCCCCCATCCCAGTCAGCCTTTCAAATCTCCCATTTCTAGGGCAGACAATTCAATCCCAGTAGAACGCCATCATTGAGTATATGCTGAAGCAAACGTCACAGGTTGACCCTTCACCCAAACAATCAGCCCCTCCAAACAGCCCTAGTTATCTCCATGACCCTTACCATGATTATAATCCTTCCTGTAAAGACAGGACACTTTGACTGATGCACGAACTAACTACCACACCAGCCAAGCCACTGCAGAACCAACAACTCAAAGGGCTTCAGTTTTAAAGAGTGGAACACCAACCTTATGGGACGCACTACATCCACCCCACCTAACCAATGAGTGTTAACAGTACAATAAACTCTAAAGTTCCTAAAGGCTTGCATGGTATAAACCATCAAATGCATGAATACCCCAGGTTAACTTTTGCCGGTTTACTCAGTTAGACACTTATCAATATGCTTACAGGGCTCCATTTAACGTCCCCAAATTGCAACAGTCCACATAACCTGCAAAATGAACTAAAAATCTGTTGCTTACTGAAACAAACATCCCCAGTCGGTAAACTAACAGCCAAAATAGTAAAAGAGTTCAATGTGTCGACTATGGGCCTGGGAACTAAAACAAAACCCAACCAACATTTTGGACAGTTTATAGCACAGATGCTCCGTTAGTAGACAAAGCAAGCTCAAAGCATATTGTTTAAGAGAAAATGTTGAAGTAGCAAGCACAATATAAAGCATTCAAAACTCCCAAACCAAAAAGCATTCCTATACAAAGAAGGCAGTCTTCAAGTGTCAGACTACCCATATGGACTGCGCCTGGTCTCAACTATAAAATATAGTTGTGACCAATACAGGGATAGTCAAGAGTAGATTATAATTCAAAGAAATGTTTTTTTTAAACTTTAGTTTTTCACATTTTCTTAATATAATAAACGGGCTCATTGCGAGTACAGATTTAACACCTTCATCAAACCCTAGAACCCAACCACTTCCTCCCCCACCCCAACTCCACCCCCCCCCCCCCGTTAAATTGTCCAATCAAAACTTTAACCACGGGAGCTTTCATATGTCCACTTCCTCGCGGTGCCTGGGAGCTGAACTATACGTTTGCATCTGTGTGCTGTGTTGCGTCTGCTGTCCCCCGGGCGGTAGGTCGCCCAGTTCTCCTTGGATACCACCCATTCCGATTCCCACACCAGAGTGTCCGCATGGTGTCAATGGGCGTCCCAACCCCATGCCTGATGGGCACCGTACCAGTTCGCTTGGAAGTTCCGGACTCATTGACCATATTTGTCGATGAGGAACATGTTCCTTATTTTTTTCAACCAATCCTCCTTGGAGGACAGGGGGGGGGTTCTCCGGGCTCTTCCATCTCTGCGCAGGGCCACCCTACCCGCAACATTGTTTCCCACATTCTTGGGTACCTATATATTTCTGCCTCCTCCGGGGGAGGTCCAACAGCGTGGTCAAAGAGTTTTGTGGGAGTAGTTCTTCGGTGACCGCCGCAATCCATCCCCTTATGCTCTCCCAAAACTTCTGAACCCTTGGGCAGTACCACCACACGTGACCCCCTCGTTCCCACCTGGCCGCATCCCCTTGGACATCTAGGTGACACCCTTGGGAACATCTTTAACAGTTTCAATGGGTCACTATGCCACCCCTGTAGGATCTTGAAATTGTGCTCCATATCTGACGTAAATAAGTTACCATGGAATGCTATTTTGAATATCCTGGACAATGCGTCCTCTGAAAGGGCTTCCCCAGCCAGGTCATTCCAAAACGTGCAAACTCCCCTCCAAGTTGTTGGTGTACAATATTCTGTACATCTTGGACACTGTCCCCTTCCTTGTTCTCGCCGTGTCCAATAGTTTTTCAAAGGGGGTCAGCTGTCTCCGTAGGCTCTGGCCCCATGACCGTTTTCAAATATCTGTGCCTAAAGGGCATTCTCTGCGACCAGAGTGACCCCTGCCCAAGAGCCCTGCTCATTTCCTCGTATTCGAAGAACTCGCCTTCTTTGAACATTTGCCCCGCCCACTCCATCCCCATGTCTGACCAAGATTAGGCATTCCTGAACCCCCTGCTACCGAGTCTGAGTGGGTGACCCCAGAGTGAGGACATCGGGGAGGGCCATGAAGTGAGGTGTGCGGTCGGGAGGCCCTCTTTGCAAATCGACCAGAGTACTCCCAAGGTTGGATGGGCTTTCAGTCTGCGCGGGATGAACCTGTGCGGCATCCACATAAGGTCACGTACTTTGAGGGTGGGCGTCCACATCTTCTAGGTAGGACCAGTAGGTACCCATCCCCTCTTTCATGTGTTCCAGAAGAACGTGCAGCTGGGCAGCCCGGTAATAGAAAAAAGTCCAGTAGCCCGAAACACCCCCCCCCACCCCTTCTTACCTGGGTAGAGTTAGAGTAGCTCTCCTTATCCTCAGTCTTCCCCTGCCATATGAACTCTCACACTGCCCTCTGTAGAGGGCAAAAGGTTTGGTCGGGGACCCCAGATGGGAGTGCCGTAAAGAGATACAGCAATCTTGGCAGGATATTCATTTTTACCACCGTCATGCGCCCGTACCAGGACAGGATCATCCCACCCTATCTCCTTGGGTCCGATGTAATCCCTGCCATTAAGGGGCCATAGTTAGTTGGGGCCAGCTTTGAAAGGTCCCTGGTGAGAACACCCAAGTATCGAATGGAGTCTTTCCCCACTACAATCCCCTTATACCTGTCCAAGGGATCCAGCCTTGGATCCCGAGCCCTCATAGGGAGTAGCACTGACTGACGGGTTTACTTTTATCCTCCCCCCCCCCCCCCGCGAGAACTGCCCAAAGGTCGTCATCAAGGACAGGGGAGGGGGGCGGGTGGGAGCCGGGCTCCACCAGGTATGCCAGGATGTCATCTGCGACCAGGGAGAGCTTGAACTTCACCCCTTTTAATCCCTTTGATGTCAGGGTGGGCTCTCACTGCTATGGCTTCCATCGTTAGGACATATCAAAGGGGAGAGTGGGCATCCCTGCCTTGTCCCCCGCGAGAGGGGGACTGGTTCTGACAACTCTCCGTTCACCTGTACCTTCGCTGTTGGAGCTCTGTATAAAGCAGACACCCAGTTCCTAATGTGTACCCCAAAACCCATTTTTTGGAGGAGGAGTTCCATATATCTCCACTCGACCACCACCGTGGTCAGGATCTTGACGTCTATGTTAAGAAGTGATATCGGGCGGTAGGAGGAGAATTCCGTCGGATCTTTACCCTCTTTGGGCAGTACCACTATTATGGCCCTCATCATAGTTTCTGGTAGAATTTTCCCCCCCCTCAAACACCACATTTAAACACCTTCACCAGGTGTGGAGCTAGGGTGGATGGAAACCTCTTGTAAAGTACACAGAAGCCATCCTCTCCAGGAGACGCCCCCACCTTCATACCACTAATCGCATGCTCCACCTCCTCTTCGGTCACTGGTCCCTCCAGACCCTCTACCATTTCCCCGTCAAGGCCAGAACCTGGATGGAGTTCAGGAATCCCTCAATCTGGGCGTCGTCCCAGTCGTATTCTGAGTATAACTGTTCATAGTATCGACAGAAGGCTGCTCCTATGTTTGGAGTGTCATAACGCATCGACCCCCGTTCATTGCTCACCATCCTACTTCTCTGAACCTCCCTAAGCTTCCAAGCTAAAATTCTATCTAGCTCCCCGCTCTGTGCACCCTATCGAACGTTGGTTCTGTCGTCATCTCATCCGCAAAAAGGAGAGCAAGGATTCCTCTCACTGGCCAGGTCTCTCTCCGTTTCTCCCTCCATCTCCGGAACCCCAAATAATCTGAGGTTGTTCCTCTGTTCCCCATTTTCAAAATCATCCCTTTCCTCATCCCTCTTCTCCAGGGCCGATTATTGCATCTCTTGGGCCGCAGACGATTGGTTGGTCTCTAGCTGTAGCAGCCTGTGCTCAACCTTGTCCACCCTTTGGTCCATTTTTTTTCCAATTTTTGGGCGATGTCCGAACGCATGTCCCTAATTTCCTGCAGGACTGAGGCGAAACCCTTTCCCATTGCTGTGGTGGACAGGACTGTATCCCCGACTGGGCCAGGCCACTTTCTCGGTCCAGACTGCTGTTTTTGCTCCTTGCCTCCTGGAATCGGTATTCTTGTAGGGTTTTACGCCAGCTCATCTGTCGGCACCCTGCGCCCCCCATAGGATCCGTCACCGTCTCAGGCTCCGCTTCCCGCTCTCTAGATGGATCAAGTCAGGGGAGAATGGGGGGCCTGGCTGGGGTTTTGACCCCTCTTCTATTTTGTCTGCTTCGGAAGGAGCACCTCTGGGCGGGCACTCACCCCACCAGTATCAGGCAGGGGCCTCACACCCTGTCCGTTCGGGCCCTCCCTGCACTCCTAGGGGGAGGGGACGTGGTTGCTGGGTTCCGTGTGAGCTGAGCCACGGGGTGTTCACTCGATTGCGGCACCCTCTTCTCGCCAAGTGCCCTGGGGGGAGGGAGGGCCGCAGCCCCAGTAGCCGGGGAGCCGTGCCACAGTTTCTCCTGTGCTGGACTAAAGCTCTGAGGGCCCCAGGCATCCTCCAATGGGGCCGAACCGGTATGGGGATGGCAGCTAAACGCCCCCCCCCCCCCCCGAAGCCCCGCCCCTGCCAAGGCGCGGCCACCCGAGAGGGCCAGCGAGCCCAGGCCTGTGGCGCCTCTGCCCAGGGGGCCCACCAAAGGAATCAGTGGGCTGGGGCCCCGGCACTCCCACGCTCAACTCTGTCCAGGCGACCTCGCCACCGACGGGCCCAGGCCTCTCTGCGGGGGGGGGGCTCCCACCGCGCTCCGGCGTGGTCTTCCCGTGTTGCGGGCCTCCGTGGGCAGTTTCCCCACTGTTCCTCCGGCATCCACACGGGAGGGGCTAGAGAGGAAAGGCGGTTCCAGCGGGCTGACACGGCCCCGGTGTTCCTCGGCACTCACGTCTCTCCGAGGCCACTCTGCTCACGCGGCTCCCCTCTCAAGGCAACGGGTTTTGTATTCCGTCACCTGGGGGTCCGCAGACTCTGCTCTTTCGACCAAGGGGGGCTCTGAGGGTTCACCACCTCGGTCTACAATTTTTCTGGTGGGGGGCTCAATCCCTTGTACCAGCCCAGCTTCGGCAGGAGCTCAGACCTCAGGCTGCCATAGCCTGTGCACCCCCTGGTGGACTCTCAAAGAAATGTTTAACGCAATTTTGTATATACTCATTAGGCCACGTCGTGTTGCTCAAAAGGTTTATGCTTACACGTATTTTGAGCATTACTCTTCATGGCATATCAGAGTGATAACAGTATGAATAAAGGAACACCAATCCGCTGTTTTCTATTGTTGTCAAAGGGAGAATACCTGTAGTTCCTGGAATTTTTACATAACTAAGCACTACGTCTGCTCATTAAACAATGTCCTGACCTGCATCGCCATTGAGTCTTTAGTTACAGCACCTGTACAGCCACATCGCCTCAAAACAGGTGGGCACATGTTTCACACTGAAGGGCCAATATAAAGCAGACAATGTGCACTTAATCATCTCAAACTAGCTGATCACAGGTGGATATAAACTACAAGGCAGACTGTCCACCTTGAGTAAAAGTAGTTACCTGCATCTCCGGTCTCAATTTTTCAAACAGATTCCACGCATTATTGAAAATGTGCCAGTACCACACATTTCCCCTCGCACACAGCTTAACCATTAACTCATTTGCAATGTATTTTCCATGCATCCTCTTAGTCTGCACTGCCTATTATCTGATCCATCATGCAGCTAACTGGCTACATACATAGGGAATCAAATTGCAATTCCCATTACTAAAGGGATAAGCAGCAGATTGAAAAACCCACGTCCCTCAACTGAATTAAGTGATCTATGAGAGTTTGTACACTCATTTCAAAAGTTTGAAGAGTGTGGGTATGAGGGAATAGTCAGGAAAGAGTTGTTGATGACAGTTGCATCCAAGCAAAGAGGGAATCAAGATGCTCAGCATGTGCACCAGTCACGTGCATAACTTCTGGGTAACATTCAGCCTACTGGAATTGGTCAAATCCAGTGCACGTTATATTCTAAACTTTCCAGCCATCAACCCATACAAGAGCCTGTGCCTAAACACCGAAGCTACATCTTACCAACCCTAACCAATGATGCTGAAAAATGCCTTGGGCATCTTATGGTCAAAGGAATGTATCCTCGCAGTTGGGACGCACTTCTGCACATGGGCTTTATTCTTCACTGGCATGGCAGGTTCAGATTAATGCAAAACCTTTCAGCCAACAACCTTCCATTTTGCTTTTAAGCAGGATTTTGTAAACTGGAGGGGGCCACCAAATGTTACTCTTGGTTGACATGCCCATAACCAATACAAATATGTATATAACAAATTGATTCACCATTGGCAGAGTGATTTCTACCAACCACGAAATTCCACACTTGCTGATGCCCAACTCCTTGCAATGTCTAAAAGCTACAGAATCAGGAGTCCTCCTTCACTCACTGGGAATAAATGTGCCTTTGAGACTCCAGCACTTCCATCAAGATGAAGTATGCAAGAGGACAGTTCCTAGTAGTTGCTTTTCATCACTTCCTTTCATATCAAGTCAAGTTACACCAGTGTTTGGGGATGTGGAAATACAAGCACTAAATTCATACACCAATGAGAACTTGCAACAAATAGTTTACCTTTGAGTAGCGGTGGGGAGCAGCAACTCCTGGATTATTTCCATCTAACAGGCTAGACCCACTCTCTACTTCCTCTTGTGCCTTCTCCATGAGGAAGATAGACCTGTCAACTGTTCACCTGTAAACAAACATGCAAAGAGTTAACATCTTTACAAGTCAGAAAGTAAGATCTGACAAATTTGGGAAATCTGACCCAAATTAATTAAGAAATGGTAAAGATTGCATTTCATGCATGTACTAACTGATAAGGGAAACAAGCAAACTAAAGACCATTTCTTAGCAAAATTATTGTTTGAGATGCGATCATATCATGCAGGGTGCTGTTGACATTTAAGTTATTGAATGAATGTTTGAGTGAGCAGCCTGAGATGGGGCACCCGGGTAAGAATAGTACACCACATTGCAAAGACATGTGCACATTAATCTGTAACTCGATGCCCACAAAGTTAATATGCAGTGCCAAAGAGGGGGGGCTCGGGTAGAAGTGGTAATGCGACTAAGCAAAATATCTTTCAAGGCAGACCAGCTGCATTCTGGGAACCAACCATTTCAAATGTAAGCAGCCCTACAGATAAGGGATGCATCGGCCATTTCACTCCCTACAAACAGGCAAATACCCAAAGAACAAACAGTAAAGAACGCTTCCCCCATTCCCCTCCTCCCCACACTCCCAACGGGAAATATGAAACTGGTACATAGTAGCCCGTTCTCCTGCCTTCATCCATACAGCTCCATGGATAGGTTTGGACTAGACTAGTGCCACAGGAAGCAGCTCGAGCTCTTCATTATAACTGCCTGTTCTGAAGAGGCAACAGTATTGCAAAAAAAAGTAACATTTTCATTTTACGAATTATGCAAGAGTGTGGAAGCCACTCAACTGAGAAAGAACATGGATCAAATAACCTGTATGGAATTTGTTCCACTCAGAAGGATCTACAACCACATTTCATCTCACTGTACCCTTCAGAGAAGAAATATCAGCCTGGTCCCACCCACAAGGGCAGTCCATCATCGAAATGCTGAATTCTCCTCTGAACAAGAGTACCATCAGCAACTCCAGACACCTTTCAGCTTTGTTGGACCTACTTGGTGAGATGAAGCAAAACACCTGGTGTGCTGAGGTCTTTAACTCGAGTAAAAGTATTCTAAAACACATAATGCCCCAGAGCCACAACAGGCCACAGGAGTAACAGACTTGACTGAGCGGGTCCAGGCGAAATTGAGGTTGCCCTACAGCTACAGCATGAATTTGGCTGTGCTTCATGCCGGAGTGCAGCCTGGCGACCTAAGGCGGCCGCATAACCCTGGCAGCCTTCAGTGGAGGTTTAGTCAAAGCAGCGCTTGAACGCAGCGCCTGGTCTGAGGTGGCAGTGTGCAATTCAGGCCAGCAAGCCTGACTGTGCCCCCCCCCGCCCCCACCCCAACCACATGAACTGGATTTTTGCACCTGACAATTTCCGGAGCCAGAGTCCTATGCGCAGCGCTCAAGTAGTTGGCTGCAGAAGATAGTGGAGCGCTGTTACTGCAGAAGCTCCATGTGTGCAAGAAAGCCTGTTTGAACCACTGGGGAGCGGGGGAAATCTGTACCGGGAATGTGTGGTGTGCCCATCGAGCACACACGCCCCTCAGGGAAGCAAAACACTGCATTGGGCCTGGAGCCGTGGCTTTCAACAGGGTCTTGCTTTACAGATTGTGAAGCTGTGTGGAACTGGCTTTGCACTGTTGAACACCCACATTTCTGCAGATTTGCAATGGTCTTGCTGGAGCCACATTTGAGCAGTCTGCCATCACCCAGCAGGGGGTCAGCGCATGTCAAGTGCAGACTATTTGGAATCACATTCTGGCTTGGGTGTCCCTAGCTCGTCTCCCTTCTCCCCTGGGTTGGTTCCCTCGTGCAGCATCTGGGACCCTCAGAGTCGGTGTGGCAAGTGTTAACCAAACCCACACAGACTGAAGTCCAGCAAATCCAAGGGAAAAAGTGTACAACCTCTATTAAGGACCTGTAGCAACCCTCCAAGTCCGCTGCATCTGGAGCATGCATCGATCAGTCTCCCTCACAGGATCATGATTCGCAGCCAGCAACCAAGGGAGACATTGCACAGCTATTGTAGTGCATCCAAAAGGAGATGGCGTCCACCCTCCAAGAGTTGAAAGGTTCATTTTGATGGGCAAAGCATTGGCTGAATGACCTGGGATGGCTTTCTGCGACCAAGCTAATCCCAGGACCAGTTTCAACAGTGGGTGGCAGCAGAGAGGCATAAGGCAGTTACAGATAAGCGTCTTGAAGATCGGGAGAACCGCTCAAGAAGAAATAGTCAGATTTGTGGAATCCCATGAAAAATCCTGGACCAGGACTTCAAGGCTTATGTGGGAGATCTTTGGGAGATCTTTTGCAGTATATGGGGATATTGGGCCTGGGGGGGGGGGGGGTATGAGCAGGCAGACCAAACTGGCTCGCACAACCTCCACCAATGTCAGAATCTTCTCCTGGATGTGCCGTCAGTCAATTATTTTTTGCCTGGACCAAGGAGCTAATCTTCCAGAAAGCTAGAGCAAAGCGCAGCAGCAGGGGAGTCCAACTACAGATATTCCAGGATCTAGCACAGGGGACAATCTAGAGATGTGGGAGTCAACACCAATTTGCATCTCTGGCCGCTGCATTAGAAGTGCTAAAGATACCAGCCCCCAGTAGAGTTTGAACACATCCCACAAAATGGGCCACAACGCATTCTAAGAAAAGCAAGCAAAGAGATCGTAGACGTCCCTCTATGGCTAGGTGAGACAGAATTGGGGGCTCAGAGGACCCAACATGACTACTCGAGATGGCCTCAACATTTTTACCCTTTCCTCCACTAGTCTGCGATTGCCGTAACTGTTCCACTTTTGCAGTTCTCAAGACTGATGGCACCTATGAAGCGCCCGTTACTGCGTTCACATTTATATGGGCAAGGCAGCAGAGTATCCACCCTCAATGGGTTAGCTGGTGACCCGATGTATGTCCCATATGAGAGTTTTCTTCCTTTTTTGGTTGAAGTTATTTTTTCTGTCCTCTACAGCGCTGGTGTTTTTCTTTGGTGCCAATTCCTGTCCAGTTGGGGCGTTGTTGCAAGATGGCTGCTGCCCGAGAAAGAAACACCATCTTTATACATCCTCACTATAGCAGCCCCTATGGAGTGCAAACAACCCTCGATTGGCTTAAAGACCGTGCTTCACCAGATTCCTATTTGCAGCCTTTTGTACAGAGAGATCCCTACGATGTCAACCAAGGCCTGCTCGCTCTCCTGCTGAGGTCACTATACCAGACTGCAACTGTGCGTGGGCCACACCAACTCCTTGCACACTGTGGCCTGGACCAGAAAGCCCACCGTCAGGCCAGGTCTGTCCCACACTCCTGGCCCTATGGATGCGAGTGGGATCTCACAGCACATGCTGGATTCCCTGGGGGGTTTCCCCCGCGTTCCCCGGCCACCACCTGTGGTCTTCATCACATGGGGCCTAGCGGGACTGGGCACACAACACTGGCAGCCGCTCAGCACTATGATCCTGGCTCCTTCACCCTCCTGGAGTCTCAAGACTACCAACTGCTGCAATGTGAGGGCACTCCCACCCGGGGAAGACCCAGAGGCACAAGTGAATCACATTCCTGGCCACCACAGCAGAATCGGGCAAAACTGCACTGCTAGCCTTGCACTGTGCAGCAGTCCCTGTGGAGCGTACAACCTCTGTGAACTATCCACTTATCACACCACGAGGGGCGAGTACCACTCTTTGATACCATCTCTATCTGGCAGCTATAGGATGGTCTCAGCGTGGGCATAGGGACTACAACCACATTGGCCGAACCCCCTCTCCACCCCCACACCACGCCTCAACAGTGCCCCTGCAGAGATTGCTCAGGTCCACAACAATCCTTTATTCCTGCCTGCCCCTGCTTGGCACAATAGCGAACAAAAAGTAAGCATCTTCTCTCAGTAGCAACATCACCTCAAGCAGGATCCTGCACTGCTCCAGGAGGCCTGAGCCACCCCAGTCCACCATCCTGCCTTTAGGTAAATCCACCCGCTTGTGCGTGTGGGGGGGGTTGGGGGGGCAAATCAGCAGCACCCTGCCTATACTGGCTCACCAAGGACACTGAAGAGGAAAACTATTTCTAAAGAAAGCAACGTAAATTGAGTTTCTGAAAAAAAAGTGTTTACTTGTGCAGTTCAGGGCCGCTGGGGTTCTTTTGTCCGCCAGCCCCATTGCTTTCACCCTTGCCATAAAAATTCCAACATGGCCTGTGAGAATGCTGCGCTCCGATGGGCCTTTCCCTCCTAACAGCCAATCAGGTGAAATCAGGTGAGCCGGAAGGCAAAGCCAGCTTCCCTCCCAGGTCCCGCAACTAAGGCCCTGTGTGCCTCTACGACCCTTGCTGGGCATGCAGCCCCTCTTCTTACTGCTGACAAAGACATGCGTTACGCTGGGTGCTTCATCCTTGCGCCCTTGCAGTGGCATTCCCTCCTGCCATCACGCAAGTTCTGACTATTGCTGAGTTCCCTGCCTCATCTCTCCTCGACTCTTACCCTCTGCTACTCATTGCCATCTGTTGACATACATCCTCTTTTACTTCATGGTCTAGCTTTTTAGATTAGTGAGAAATTAGGCAACTTAGGATCACACTGCCCACACTTTGTACTGATTATTTATATAGCGCCTATACACAATGTGTTTTGAAGCACTTCAAGGAGGGAGGGATCATAGGAAAAATACTGTTACATTCAGTTAAAGTCCTTGAAACAATACAGAATGTGAAAAATAACCATCGTAATAGGCCTGTCGACATTTCTGATCGTGCAAGTGCATAGAACAAGTAAGGCATGAGGTAATGGAGAAGGAGAACAAAGCAAGCAGTAACATTACTATGTCTGACAATTGATGTAATGCAGGAGGTATACAAGAGGGGTCGGAGGGGGGGATATGTAATACCTGTGTCACAATATTCGTTTTTAGGTGTGCGACTGTTTAAAAACCAAATTGTGTGCGTTTTCATGGACTTATTTAGGTGTTCTCACATACTGCAGGGTTATGTCCTGCTAGTTAAAATCCAACTTACTTCCTTGCCCTCTATACAGTTTGTTTCTTGCTCCCTTGTACCCCCACCCCTTAGCTCCCACTGCTTTTACCACTCCCTTCCTATTGTGTTTCCTTTACGAGTATGCACTCTCCTGTCAACTCCCTCCAATGTGCCTCAGCTGCTCAGGTACCACACTGTGCCCCCTCACAATGGCGCTTTCTATCTCTCCTATTTTATCTAAACTATCTCCTATCCTTCACCACTCACCAAGTATGGCAGGAAGAAACTTAAGACACTTGGCTGCAGCACAGGCCTACATCAGTGCATCAACGAGAGACTCCATCAACATCCTTTGTCCCAACCTATGGACTCTAGATATGGTGGCTCTGCTCTCTCCCTACTCTCATCAATGGTGGCACTCGCTGGGAGGTCTTTCTTGCCTTGGACCTCCAGAGTCATCATAAATGTCTATCGAAATGGTACCATCTTGGTACAAGGGCCTCAACCCAACCTCCTTTTCGATAGGCTCCTCCCTCACCTGAACTTTAATTGTAAATTTGTAAACATGCTTATACACAAGTGAAGTGCTTCAAAGCGGGAAGGGAACAAGGGAATACAGTCATACTTTCGGCCTTGAAGAGTCTAAATGATTTAAAAATTGCTAGCATATTAAGCCAAGGCATATATGCTAGACAAGTGCTCGACAGTGAGGGGGGTGCATACAGGACAATAAACTACAGTACTACCCTCGCGACTTTCAGGTTGCTTGGTAGTTGGTCATCCAATGAGCCTATGCTAGAGTATTTCAAGCCTGACCAGCTAGGGCAGGGAGCAAGGGAGGACCGGACAGACTTGCAGGCCTAGAACTTCAAGAAAAGGACGTACACAACAGGAAATGCAAGGGATGGGGGGGAGGGGGGGAGAGAAACATGTGTGCCACAATCCAGTGGGGGCCTGGGTCAAGTGCAGAGCGAGTGTCCGTCATGGAGCATATTGCAGTAGTGCCAGGCAAAGTGTGGAGGCAAGCGCAGGACTGGCGGGAAGCCTGGGACCAGTGCGGCTCTGGAGGTGCCAGCTAACTGAGCAGCTAAGGGAAAAGAGAAAGAAGTGAGTTGAAGGAGGTTAGCAGGAGAGAGAAGGAGAGGTAGATAGGCTGTTCCAGAGGGAAGACCTGCAGAGCATAAGGATCTACCCCCAAATCTGTTGGGAGAAACAGCTAACCCACAGAGTTGGAGGCTGAGTGGAGGGCTCTACACGGAGAGTATTTGGGAAGAGTGTTGTAGAAGGTAAGTCACCAGCCCCAGGCAGCCTTGTGGACTATACAGAGGGACTTGATCCTTGCAGCCATGGGGAGAGATTTCTGCGCCGGACCGATGCAGTCCCTGGGCTTGAGGCAAAGATTTTGGTTCTGTTCTGGATAAGTTGCAGAGGTCGGAGAGTAGAAGCAGGAAGATTGGGAAAGACTGCAGTAGTCCAGCCTGGAGAAAACCAGGCCACTGGAGACAGTCTCCGGTGGAAGGTGAGAAAATGTACCGGAGGCGGCTTTCCAACTCTTCCTCACTGGCTCCCTTGCCAACTGCACCTACGGCCTCTGGCTCCCTTGCCTGCTAGGCACACCTTGCCTCCACCTGGTCACACTACCTCTTACTATGGCTCCTTTGAAGTCTAACCTGGCTCCCTTGACCATACTCTGCACTGACCTAGTCAGCCTCTCCCATGCTGGTGACCTTGCCACCCACTGCCAATGCATCTGGGGCTCCTTGCCCCCTCCTTCACTGTTCACTTGCCATCTACCACTGTCCCGGCTCCCTTGGGCTCCTCTGCCTTCTCTTGCCTCCAGCTCAGGCACCAGTGCCGATTACAGGAGGCTAGGGGAACCTCCGTCCCCTGCCCCCTGTAAGTTTGTCAAAAACGGCAATCTGCTCCATGTTGCCACGCCTAACTCTTGCTGCGCAGTCAAGCACTCCTCCCGACAACTGCCACCTTCCAACACCTGGACCTTGATATTGTTGCCCTCACTGAGGCCAGGTTGAAGAACAGCTCCGTCACAAGTTTTGACACTTCTCCCTGAAGGCTACATGATCCTCTGAGCCCACGCTCAACAGGCCAGAAGGGGGAGCAGAGTGGATCCCCATTTCTACCATTCCCACTCGGGCCCATTTCTCCTTTGAATGCATAGTCAGCAGGCACCGTCTCCTCCCTTACTCCACCTACCAGCCACCGGGCCAGTCCACCCTTTTCCTCTTACAATGGGTGGACCCGGCTTTTCTCCTTTCCTCCAACTCTTCGTGCTGGGGGGTGGGTGGTCTCACCATACATCTTCACTCTCCCGACTTTTCAGCTTTGCGCAACCTATGCAACCCGCCCTCTTTCCATGCTACCCCCTCTGGTCCAACGCACACTGCTGGCCACACCTTGGATGCCCTCATCTGCACAGACATACTACCTCACTCATGGACCGATCATTCTCTCACTTGAAGACTCCTTTGGCACCAGCACACCCAGCACTGCCTCATACCTTCAAGGACATCCGACCCATGAAATAAAATTCCTGCAGTTGCCTCTCCTCCTCCCACTCTGACAGTCCTAACTTTCACATTTCCATAATACTCGACATCCTTGCTCCTGTCATGAGGGTCCGACTCAAGCCTGCCAAAAAGTGCAACTCTTGGTACGATTCTGAATTGGCTAACCTTAAACCGCAAGTGCAGGGCCGCGTAACGGAAATGGGGATCTTCGGGTGCTCTGACAAGCTGGCCCGCCGCCTTCTGCAAAGGCAATATAGATTCTCTATCCAGTCAAAGAAAAGAGTTCAAAGTCAAGCCTGCATCTCTGCGGCATCCAGCACAGCCGAACTTTACGCCTGTAAGGAACTGGCCAACCCTACAGCAGCCTCATCCTCTATTGCATCCACCCAGGCACTTTGCGGGGCCCTGGCTGCACACTTCACCCCCAAAACAGGATATCTTATCCTACTCCCTCGCCTCTGCACCCACTTGTGCACCTCTTGGGCCCCCCAAAGCTGCCCCCTCTTCTCTCCTCCCTCTTCCCTTGAGAGAATTGCCACTAAAGCGTGTGATCCCTTGCCCCCCTCCCTCGACTCCAAAATAGGTGTGTGTGAAGCAGGCAGGGAATAAAACGTTGTCTATGGCAAGAGATGTCCCTAGGGATTTAGTCTAGCACTTGGACTGTTTGTCGATACAGCCAGGAAATGTGTGTAATTCATTTGGACTCGGAGAGACCTCATCATGAAGCATTACTCAAAAATGTGAGCCTGACACTTGAAGGTAATAAGTCAAAATATTTAATATTACTTCTGTTCTCTACCAGCGCCAATTCTTATTACAGCTGCTATGGAAGCAGCAATTATAACGCAACATTTGGGTACAATGGGCATTTTAAAAACTATCCATGGAAAATGGACATAAGATTTTGCCCCAAATATAGCCCAAAATAGTCATGGTCAGTTCTGGCTAAAAAAGAAATAAACTATCCATGGCTATGCACAAGACATACGGCAACGAAAGCTCACAGTAGATCCTATTGTCAATATAGATGCACTCCGACAATGCCACCTAAATATATTATGGCATATCAGAGTGCTAGGACTATTCGTACATATCTGCTGAAATGCAATATTTAATACTGCAGAGGCGCAAGATTGGCATTGTCAAATGAAATTAGTGGGTACAATGAAATCAAATCACTAAGACATCGTTAATAGAATGTGATGGTCTTTGAGAGTTATGGTACACATTCTCAAAGTCTTATGATCATGCGAGTGAAATCAATGATATGGAAAAACTGCATGTTGGTGAAGATATTAACTTTATGTATTTTATGGTGTCATTTTACCTGTGTAGACATTTTTAAATGCCATATGATCTTTAGTATTTTATTGCTAGTTTTTACTTGTTTTAGTAATTGTTAATATCACAGTTGAGAAATGAAGTGACAAAATTACATTAGAATCACTTTACGTTTGTATATACAAATCCTATTAGGCTAAAAGTATATAAAAAATAAACCTACAGTTACCAAACATGTGAAGAGCGTTACTGCGTAAGCTAAAAGCATGATTTAAATTTAAGAGCCAAGTAAAATTATTTTTAAGATACCAGCTTGAGCAACAAGAAGTTTGTGTTATGTTGGTCTATACAACTATGGTATGATCATGAGTGGTGCAACATAAAGCACGCATTCAGTCTCAGAATAAATGCATATGGTTCAACTTCTGCATTCAAACTCACGCTTTTTGGGCCTTGCTGGGCTGCATGCGAAATGACCACGACTTCCTACCCATTGGGCCTGCTGCTCGGGGACCTGCGATGGATGGCTCTTCCCAAACCCCCCACCCTCCTTCCCCCCCGGATTTCTTCTGCAGCACGGTTTGCGTCTATTCAGCCTGTTGTGCTTTTTATATTGAAGCGGGGCTTGGTCTGCCTAAAAATGTGTACGTCATTTACTCGGCAAGGAAAGTTAGTCTAGAGCTTGACCCTGCTCTTGTACTTTGCACTGCACACATGGCCATATGTTAAAAAAAAAAAAAAAGAAACACGACATGTAGTGGTTTTGACTCTTGGAGATTTCCCTTTGAATGTCTTTGAATGTCTTTCTGCTAGGGACAGGAGCAAAGCATTGCATTCATTCCTAGACCACTTTAAAACCCCCATTATATTAAAGGCTTTTCTGAAGCAGCAAAGAGGAACGCTGGTCTCTGCACACATTCAACAGTCCATGTGTATTTCCTGGTAGTGTGCTTCCCGTCCTCTGCTTAATGGTGCGAAAAAGGCATCCCTTCAATTTAGCTGTTCGAGACAGGGCACGTCTATTCTGTGGTTAGAAATAGAAAGTTTATCATGTCCTCTTCATCGCATTTGCTAGAGCCACGGAGCAGGCTATGCGTTTGTTCTTTGCTGAACCCATGTGCATTCATTAACAGCAATATATTGCTTACAGCAAATGTAGAAATTTCTTTTGACAATAGCCCTTGCCTTACGTGGAACTGTGTGCTTTCTGTTCAACAAACATTTGTAGTCTTACTGCTAAACCCATGTGCATTCGTCATTCAAGGCATTTTATTGTGTCTACATGATCTGGGACCGTCTTAACTCGTTTGTATTTTTAATTCATAACACCCTGTCACACCTGAGGTTTCTAGTCTGGCTTATGAAAGCCTCTTACAAGCCATAAGACATGGACTCAAGCTCCAGCCTTGGCAGATCTCTGCAACCTCTCCTTTGCCACTGGGGTTTTCCCCAGTCCTCTATTTCCTTGGGCACCCTCTGCTCAAAAAACCTGCCGACCCTTCTATGCCAGCAAATTATGGTCTGATCTTCATCACTCCTTTCCTGGGCAAACTCCTGGAGAATTTGGCTCGCTCTCAGCTTACCCTCCACACTGAATCAGTTTACTGTCTCAATGACCATCAGTCTGGCTCTAGAGCATCCAGAGGCATGACAACTGCTCTTCTGAACACCCGTGAAGACCTGCTCTCAAACATGACTAACTCTCGCTCTGTCCTCATTTGACCTCTCCTCTGCTTGCGATATAGTAAAGCACAACATCCTGATCTCCCGTCTCAGTGATAACCTGGGCATCACAGATCAGGCCCTGGCATGGCTAGCGTCCTCTTGGACCGTCCTTCCCAGGTGGAACGTGGGTCCTTTCCCTCACCATCGCTACGTGGTGTCCGTAGGGATATAATCTATCCCCCTGGTTTTCCAGTGTCTACAAGGCCCCTTTGGCCCACGAGACCTCTGCCTTCACCTCCGACTTTGTGATGTGGATGACAGCTCTTTCAGGCTACCCTCCGCCTCTTACTACTCCTCGCTCATTCCAGACGGTCTGCAATTCAGTCCTGGTGTGCAGCCAATGATCTCTGCCTGAATGCCAGTCTGAGATCGCCCTTATTTAGACCCGTGCTGTTGCTTTCCCACTTTTTGGCCAGCCTCCCGAGGTCCTACGCCATCATCCACCAGCAGGCCTCCAGATAAGGTGGGTACCAGGTCTTTTTTCGCATGAAGATCTTGTAAATAAGCTTTTTTTCCAGTGAAAGCAAACCAGTATTGCACCATTGTATTTTTCAAAGTTCCAGTGCTGTGTGCATAATCCTGTGGAGGCAGATCATTTTTACACAGTAAACAGTGTGTAAAATGATGAGTATGCACAGTCTAGTTTACATCCATTCAACCTTGCAGTCAATGGGGTACATTACTATAAATGGTCAGTGAGTCTTTGCTCAAGGGCGAGTGATTGTCATTACACTGATCACAGGTATTCTAGCCTCTCAAATCTTCAGGACTACAGTTAATAACATACAAAACCTGACTCAAGGAAGTGCAAGCGCTGTTCAAAAATACACATGAAAGTTACATTGGTAATTCAAATAGAAACTCGGCAAAACCTGTCCCCTTGATAATCCAGATAAGTATTTAACCTTATGTAGCGCTTCATGAATGGCTGGTCATACATCTAGGTACTGTGATTATTATACCTCAGTCGATTTTTAGTTAACCAACCTCTGAATGATGTTAGCCAATAAGATAACTCAGCCGGTTGAGCACTCGTTGCTGCAATCTGTGCGTAATCTGTAGGTTGCGGGTTTGAATCCAGGAAAGTCAACTCAGCCTTTCATCCTTTCGAGGTCGATAAAGTAGTACCAACTTTGGTTTGGTGGCAATTGTGATAAATGTTCTATGCACAGCGATTTGCCAAAAGAGCTACATAAATAACCATTTGACCACTACATTATATATATAATTTAGCATGGAGTTCTTGCCTCTCTGCACTGTAGTATCATAACACCGGCATGCCATTAGGTAGTAATAGCTCCAGGAAATTAGGACTTTAATCAAAAGACAATTCTGCTATTGAATCTCAAAACACACAATACAATTCATGTTTGCTTTACTATACAATTGGCTATGTTTTTTTAGATCAACATTTAAATATATACAGGAGAGATCAAATAGGCAGAATTAAAAGGTGTATTCTGTCACAATGCAGGCTGCCGCACAGTAATGATTTCCATACAGTTTTTGGACATGTCGGCTGGACATGTCGCATACATTTTACTCTTGCAAAGGGGAAAGCCATTTTACTCTTAAATCACATTTACTCTCAAATTTTGAAACTGGAATACTCCCACCTCCAAAATCTTTATCTGGAGCACTGCCCACCAGTGAGGCAAAAAACGTGGGGGTGGGGTCCTCTTCGACTACTCCCTCGTTCACTTCTCACATCTTGGACCTGAAAGTCCAACTACCAACTGCACCTCCTCATTCTACCTTTTCTCAACTTCCCCCAGAGACTGACCGTCACCAGAGCCCTGGTTCTCTCCAGACTGGACTCCTGCAACAGTCCCTTCTTCAATCTTCCTACTTTTACTCGGACCTCTTCAACTTATCCAGAACAGAACCGCAAGACTTATCCTTGGCCTGAAGCCCAGGGATCACATCTCCCCAGTGCTGAAATCCCCCACCCCCCACTAGCTCCCCATGGCTTCAAGTCCCTCTACATAGTCCACAAGGCTTTCTGGGGATGGGGCCCCTTACCATCTACAACGCTCTTCCTAAATACTCTCCTAGAGCCCTACGCTCTGCCTCCTCCAACTCTCTGCGGGTGACCAGTTTTTCCATTGGAGCGTAGATACTTATGCTCTGCATGTGCCTCCCTCTGGAACAGCCCTCTTGTCTTGAGCCAGACCATACAGAAACCTTACCCTTTCTTCCATGCTTCCCTCCTCTTCCAAAGCCTGCTCAGTTCGCCAACGGTTCACCTCCAGAGCCTCAGAGGTCCAAGAATCCTGCGCCAGTCCTGTACTTCACTTCAGGCCTCTGCACTCCAAATACATTCCATGAGAGGGGCAACCACTCCTCACTTAACCCAGGCCCCTGCTGGACTGGGCACACTTGTCCCCCCCCTCCCACTTCCTGTCTGCGCACATGCACGACCTTTAATGTAGTAGGCCTAGCACATTTGTCTGTCCTCCCTCTCTCTTCCCCTCCCTAGCTTGGTTGTGCCTTAAATACTCATGCATAGGCACATTAGATGACCAACCACCAATCTGAAATGTTGCAAGGCCTAATAGACAATATGGAGAGGTTTGTCGGAAAGCTCCATACTAGAACACCACCCCCACCCCGCTACCCAGCATGTTCTTAGTCGAACATGCTCACTGGTGCCTCGCTCCCAAACCACCACCTGGTGCACCCGACAAGCCCAGCATCACTGGAACACTCAATACAGGGACACCCGCCTCAGAACAGCTAGAGAGACAAAGGAGAACTGAAGTTGGTCTCCTTGATCAGACTGTTCTGATTTCAGCCCACAAGTACTTGAACAAAGGAAATTGTTCCAGGCTGTCAAAAGTAATCTTAGACAAAAGTAATCTTTGATATGCCTTAATGTTCCCTGCGAAGCTCAGTGTTCATAACAGCAGACCCTGGTTTTTCACTAGCCCCTCTGCTGCCGCTGATTCATTGGAGCTAAAGGACTCGCCTGAAGCACAACCCAATGGTTGACTGAAGATCCATTATGTTTCGGTTCACACTGCTTCCACCACTCAGGTTCAATGGTTGCATTAGCTCACTTGATGTATTCTGGGGCACTAATAGCCACACAATACTGCCCACTGTGCCTGGGTTCGCAGCTCAGATTCGAGAGGTCATTTGATGAAGAAAAATAAAAATAAAAAAATGACTGCTTACAACGAGCACAAGGGAATGTATCCAGAATAGCATGTACCACAGGCCGGACCTATGGGCCCAGACAATGAGCCTACGTATACAAGACAATGGGAGGTGAAGCCTTATATAGTGTCCTGGAACATCAAGCGGGGTCATGAACAGCAAGAAAATCAGACTGGTGACCATGTCAAAGAGCATAAAGTTAATGTTTTAGGCTATTGGGAAAAACCTTCCTTGTGATGGCATGCTCCCCATGGCCAAGGACTTGGGGGTACCCCTTTACAGGTCTTCCTTTTCATCCCACTTGAGGGGGGATGCGACATGCACCAGTCCTTGCATTTACAAAAGCACAAGCAAATGTGATGTGGAAGGGCGCTATGTTTTCTTAGCGGGGGGACTGTTTAGGGTTAATGATTCTGATTATCAATGTATATGCACCTAATGTGGACTACAGTTTTCAGACATGTGCTGCCATGATCCACATGTTTCCTGCATAAGAGGTGGTTTGAGCAGGAAACTTCAACCTAGCATTGCTGCTAGATCTAGATTGTTACACATCGCAGTTCGCACTCCCTAAAGCTGCCACTACCTGGGCGGGTATAGCTGAATCCCTTAGGCTGGTGGATATATGGAGACATATGCATCCCATTTTAAAGGAGTTCTCTTTCTTTTCTGGAGCCCATTGCACAGCCTTGAGGATAGACTAGATTATGCTTGGTCCCTTTGGTCGGTAAAGCACAGTCCTCCGGGCTACTGCCCAGAACCCTGTCTGAATACTCACCAGTCCTGGTGGTCATCACTGTACCCAATACAGTTCAGCGCCCTGCACTATGTCATTTTTTTGCCCCCCAGAGGAAGTTAATCTGGAATGGCATCCGTGAGGATATTCTTGAGTACATGCACCAACACAGACTCAGTTCCTGACTTAAGGGCAGTAGGGGAGGCTTTCAAAATGTTTATATTGAGGGGGGAGGGGGGCGGAAATCTGATTAGTGGATCGATTTCCAATTAGAGATTTCTAATTGTGGTAACCTGATCTCTATTTGCCTGTGCTTGTCTGGTTGGGAGGGGGATGGCCGGGGGGGGGGGGGGGGGGGGGGGGGGGGCGAGTCTCATGGCGAGAGAAAATGCTGTGACTGACATAATCGTGAATACGTGAGCCTGAGCCCTGTTGAACAAGTGGTCATTATCGAGCATGTGCCCGGTTAGGGTGGTCGAGAGCTCAGAGTTCTGTCCTCGGTCTGAGCCACTATGGGAGCCCGGAGGCAGAGGCTCAGAGGCTAGGAACTGTAAGTTGCGGTCCCATGTTGAGAGCCTGTGAGGGCTTGTGCTGACTGCTTGCATCTTTGTCTTTCAGACGTCGCGAGGCTCAAGGCGTGTGGGAAATGGCCCATGGGCACGTGCCAACGTGGCCATAGTGGAGCACTGTGCATTGGTGCCCATGTATGCACCTACTCAAGGGCGTATGGAGGCCTGGGGAGCCCGAGACTGGTGATGAACGTTGGGGAGGGTTGTGTGCTTTTGCAGTGTGTTCGGAGTCGGTCATGGATGAGGGGGTGTTGTACATAAATGTTCCGAACATGCCATGAGCAAACCAATATATAACGAACACATTGTTAAGTGGTTCTGTTATATAGATGAGATTATCCTAATATGGAAAGCACACAAGAGCAACTGAAGGTGATCAACATCCCACAAGGAGAATACAAAGAAAAAATTGCAACATAGGACTCTTGAAAAAGAATGCTCAATATTGGACCACAGGTTCAACACAAAAAGCTACACGTCACAAAATATCACAAAAGCTAAGGACAAAACCCATTCCATGCAGGGGGGGGGGGGGGAAGACACCGCTTATACCCAAAGTCAAGAAACATGAAATATGTTACCATAAGGCTTGTGACCATGTACAACACTGATCGCCACACAATACAGCAAATTGAGGAAACATTGGGAACCCCTACTCCTGGACCCAGGCATTAAACCCACCCCGACACTGTATCCTAGCATCTTTTTCAGCAGAGCACCTACCCTACATCCTCAGCCGTTCTTTCATGCCACACAAGAATGTAACTGCTACAAATGGTCTTAAAACAAGGAACCCCATAGGATTCACCAAATGCGGCTCTTGTTCAATGGGTAAATATGCCCAGAAACACTGCCAGTTTTAATTAAGGAATGTCAAGATTACAAAACCATGACATAAATTGCAAATCTAAATATGTAATCTATGCTAGCATGTGTGTCTGCGAGAATATCTATATTGGGAGCACAGAGTTACGTGTCAGAATCGGAACACTGAACAACATTCCCTCCCAAGACCCCAAACTACTGATGGCCAACCAGTGGCAGAAATATCACCAGCTAGAAGACGAGAAAGATCTGCTTCATTGAACTGTGAAATGTGGACCAAGAGGTGGAAACAGAGCGTGCAAGCTTCGCCAAGAATAAGCCAAACCAATGTGTCACTTCAGAAGTGCTAAGAACTGACTAAACTCTGATCACAATTTCAATGTCTTCCTGATACACTCTGCAACCGGACCCTCCAACCATTCCCCACCTCGTTCCTGCTAATAGGGAACCATGACATCACAACCTAGGAATTGACAATCGTCCAATCAAGCCCAAGACACCAGAACCACACATCCAACCAGGGAAGCCCTTTAACACTAGCTCATACGTCAGGCGCTAACATGCAGATCAACCCCATCAGGCACACATACCACCTGAGCATCTAGGTCCCTGCCAATATATTTAAGACCTCAATATTGCCACCCCTCCCCAAATCACCCATGCCCCAGCGGACCCTATGGCACTCCTACAGTGGGATCCAGTGGCACATGCGCACTCACGGCAATCTCAAAGACAAAGGCCCCCGGGACTAGAACAATGCTCCCCGCATCACGGCAATGCCCTAAACGGGACTGCCAATGCTCATGTGCTCACATTTAACACTACTTGGGAGCAGCTGCGCTTCAGCGAGTTTACAATACAAAGGTACTTTACTCATGGTGCCAGCGGGATCCCTCCATTTGCAGCAGCGCCACCGGGACAGAAACCTCAGGTAAGGCACTGCATCAGGCACTCAGCACAGCCACGCCAAGATTGAAAGCACAACCCAGCCAAACCATGATGACTCATGACAATCAAACTAAGGCACTGTTCCCCTAGTCCGTTTGTAACACAATGTACAACACCCCCTCACCCATGACCGACTGAACACACTGCGAACGCACACCAACACAACATCACCAAAGTTTCAGGCCCCCAGGCCTCCATGGTCCCTTGAGTAGGTGCATACATGGGCACCAACGCAGTGTCCCACTGTAGGCACATGCCCACTCACTGCAATTTCCCCCACGCCTTGACCCTCAGGACGTCCGAACGACAAAGATGCGATCAGTAAGCACAAGCCCTCACAGGCTCTAAACATGGGACTTCAACGTCTGGTTCCTAGCCTCTGCCTCCGGGCTCCCATTATCCTCCCACAGTGCCTCAGACCGAGGACAGAACTCTGAGCTCCTGACCACCCTAACCAGGCACGCACTATAATGATCACTTGTTCAACAGGGCTCCGTTTGGTATTCACGATTAACACTGTTCAAGATCGCTAGGCACTCGCTACATTTTCTCTCGCCATGAGACTTACCCACCCTAACCAGACACTGGCTAGGCAAACAGGACTCAGGCTCTGGTTCTCGCAATTAACCTCTCAAGACCGCCAGGCACTTGCTGCATGTTCACACCTTGAGATACTAGTACTGGAACTGGGGCTCCATAAAAAGACCATTTGCCTAAGTACCACATGCACAGGCCATCAGAGAACTTAGATACAAGCACCACTGGCACAACTGGTGCCCTCCAGGACTCGACACCACAACATGCAATCAGGCAGTTGCCATTAGCACCAACTTGGATAATTCCTTCTTCTGCCAAAACGCACTCCATCCAAACATTTTCACTCCCAGTCTCAGGAGAACCCAAAGACCCAAGACTTGGACCCAACAAGAACACTCCACAACCACAAGTCCACCAGGGGCAACACCCCCTCATACTAAAAGCCTATATCTTGGTAAGAGCTATAGATGGATCCACTGACCCAACCAAGATCGCAAGTAGCTAACCCATTTCTGTTCCCACTCTTTCCTCCCTCTACCGCCCACGGCTCTGGTATCGACCATAATCAATGTAAATACACATACAATGAATCACAATTGAAATAAAATCCTCACCTATAATCACCTCCACTGACCGCCTATGGCTTTGGTATTTACCATAACCAATGTAATAACTGTACATACAATGAACTGCAAATGCGTTACAAACCATGTTAAATATATAATATGTATGCCTCACCTATATTCACCAACACTCAACTCACATGTCATGTATACCAACCAACTGCTGAATATGCATTTGTATTTTATTTATTTGTATAGTGCACCAGGCCCGAGGGCAGCCGGGCGCGTTAGTTACAGGCAGAAGTATTTACATTAAATACACAGGATATAAGCATTACATAAACACGGGTAGGCATGTTACACAAGGCAGTCCAAACTGCAGGCAGGAAATAATACAAACGTTACAAAGTCATAGGTAGAGGATATGATACAAAAGGTCTATGATACCATGGGTAGAAGGTGGAATCAGTGACATGCAGAATCGCGGGTGGACAGCCAGGCTTTGCGCTTAAAGGCTGGGAAAGCGGGTTCAGCTCTGAGCGGGTTGGGTAGAGCATTCCACAGCTTGGCTGCCAGGACAGGGAAGCTGCAGCCGCCTAATCTTCTGGAGGGTGAAGCGCAGGATGAGGCAGTTAGTTTGGGCACTTCTGAGTGGTCTTGCAGCAACTTAATATCAGCCTGTCAAGGACCCCCTCTGATTCGAAACATATGTCGGTTGACCACCACAAGTTGACACTTAAAAACCTTACAGTACAAAACTGCATTTAGCGTGGGAATCAATCCACTAATAAGATTGTCAAATGAAAACAATGCAATGTAACCAGGACTGTCCAACTACCTAAAGTTGTGGT
This sequence comes from Ambystoma mexicanum, assembly GCF_040938575.1. NCBI lineage: Eukaryota > Metazoa > Chordata > Amphibia > Caudata > Ambystomatidae > Ambystoma > Ambystoma mexicanum. The sequence continues at coordinate 1,551,694,308 of NC_090932.1, forward strand.
TTCACCTACCACATGTGACCTTGCACAGAAGAATCAGGACCACAAGACCAATAAATATAGCCTAGCACAGGAGTGCTCAAAACTAGCGCCCGACTCTCTACATTCTGTTTATAAGGGGATGTTGCATATCCAGGGATGGCAGCGTTAAATCCTTTAGATAACGGAGATTAAAGACCTGGAACACGTACAGGCCCAGGACAGCGACATGGGGTGGAGAAGTCTTTTGCTGAGAAAAGATGCGACCAGACCGCGTTCAGGGAGGATAGATGTATGGGTGACCCAATCCTTGCAACCAAATATGCAGAGGTTGGCAGACCTAGCAGCACCCTTGCATGGGCGATTCGATTTGTGCAGATAGGGAACATTGTGGGATACTAGCGGTGTTCAGAACCGACTGGGACTCTCGCCCATGAACCAGTCTAGATCAATAGTCTGGACTGGGACAGTCTAGATGACTTTAGTAAACTATGATAAATTGTAAATTCTAATGGGTTATAACATGCTTAATACCCAGAGGTTTCTAAGCGCAGACATGAAGATCAAACCTGTGTTGCACGATTACACTGAGCAACGCATGTTAGATCCCAGGGTCCGCACGTAGAAACCTCTGGCTATTAAGGGCGTTATAAATAACCCATTACATTTTATTATAGTTTACTATATTCATCTCAACTGTACTCATCTGCTGAGGACATCAGATTCTATCTAGACCAGGAAGCCTTGGGCTGGCTCGACCCTGCATCTGGGACTTCACCAAGCAGGAAAGCCCCAGACCAGAAAATTATCTCTGCAGAATTCTACAACGAATACACTGAAATCCTCTCCCCACATCTGAGCAGTAAGTACAATACTTCCATGGCCGCCGGCCTCCTGCCTGGTCCACCAAGACGGCTGTAGCCTTGCTCCTATTAAAACCTGGTAAAGATCCACACAACTGTGCATCATAAAGGCCTCTATCACAATAAACTCCTGGCCAAACTTAGCAAATCACCCCCTTCCCCACGAGTGCCCTTGTTCTTCCAGAATAGGCCAGCTTTATTTCAGGCCGATATATGTAAAATAACTTGGGGAATCTTTTCCCTGGGTCACAATATCAATGATGACGTCCCCATCACAGTTGCGTCCCTGGACGCCAAGAAAGCCTGTGATTCCGTCAAATGGCCCTTTGAAATACTGCATAGATCCATGGGTCCCCAGTATATCCAATGCATCAGCTTATTAGACAGCCCAGCTGTTGAACCAATTGTCTTACGATAGTATGTTCCCCCATTAGGGGAGTGAGGGGGGGACGAGACAGGGGTGCCCCTTCTCCCCTATCCTATTGACCCTCTGTCGAAGCCCTCGCATGTGCCATCAGGGAATTCCATTCACAGGGGTGAAAATCTGATCTCAGATCTGTTATTTCTTTATATGTAGACGCTCTATATGTTAAGAGCCCCTAAAAATCTTCCACCAATAATGCAGGAGATCACCAAATTCAGCAAGTTTTCTGTACTGAGCCTTAACTGGTCTAAATCAGAGGTCTCACCGTTCACCTTGGCTGCACTCCCGACTGATGTCGGCAGCAAGTTCCAATGGTGTCCAGGGGGAATCTTGGAAAAATGGTCACCACTACACCATCCAAGCTCTTAGACAGCAACTACCTGGCGGCCCTGGAGCACCTCGAGCTAAAGGTTGCCGTCTGGCTCTGGCCTCCTGTGCCCAGGTAGCACGCATGGCGCTTGCCAAGATGGTTGTGGTCCCCAAGATGCTTCACATTTTCAATAACGTCCCACTGGTTCCACCCTCGGGGTTCTGGAAGTGAGCACGATCACCGCTATCTAGATTGGTTTGGGTGGATAAGTGAGCATGGGTCCCTCAACACCTTGACACTGCCATATGCCTCAGGTGGCCCCGACTATCCAGATCTACATGCCTATCTCAGCGCAGATCCAGTATGCTACATGATGGTGGCACCCCTCAGTGGAACTTCCACACAACTAGAAAGGGAAGCAGTACATCCATATGAGTTGAAGGGGTCTACTATGGGAACGCCAGACAAACCTCCAATGAGATCCAGCCCATTGATGTTATACGCAGGGTGTGGGACCGTGCATGTTCCAGGGCTGCTACTAGTGACAATAGTCATGCTGATTTTGCAGTGTACTCTGTACATGGAACCTCCGAGTGATTTTTCAGGGTGCAGTTTGAAAACCTATTTATCCACTCCCTGGGCGACTTGGTGTGTGAGGGCAAATTTATACTATGGGACACCCAGAGTGCCAGAGGCTTGTGGAACGTGGTCTCCCTATTCTATTAGACTGCATGAAGCTCTACAAGACCAGTGGACCCCTTCTCTTTCCCCCAATTTGTGACTAACACTCATTCATTCACTTTCTCTGCGCTACAAATCCCTCCATCCGGCCCCCAGGTTCTTGTTTAAGCCCAGGTGGGATAGGACATTTATACACCTTTACCCAAGAACCAGTGTCAGTTTATTTGCACTATGACCAAGAAGATCACTCTGAATTCCAGGTCCCAAGTTCCTTCACCAATCCTACCTTTCCCCCGAACAGCTTCATAAACTATGACCCCGATAGGGCCACCTCCTGCATGTGCTGTAATTCCAACCCAGCCGATTTTATACACAGGGTGTGGGATGGTCATGTGCAGATTTTCTGGGAGGGTGTCTCTGCTACTATGGACAAACTGGATTCCCCTGTTGCTGGCCTTTTTTGAAGTCCCCACTAAAACTGAAAGTAAACTTGGCTATGGTGCAAGTATCGGATCGGGTTTGGAACTGGGTTGGTGCCATCTATTTTCTTGTTATCTAATGTGACACTGGTCAACTGAAGCTTTGAATGTTCTGGTCAGAATGCTGTTGAGGCATCCGAGTGCGTCCGTCTTGGTCGGCTGGTGTATTCCGTCGTCAGTTTCCTCCCATCATGACTAACTTTCAGTTCTTTGGTTTCCGGGGGATGATTTCCTTCGGCCTATTGGTTAGTTGTTTGTGAGGTGGCGCGTTGTACTTACTGCTGTATCTTAGCACGGTGTAAAGTGGGTGCTTATTCTGTTTCTTACCCTCCGAGTAAGAGCCATTGGTACATGGGGGGTCCCACTTCCTAGCTGCGATTAGGTCTGTTGGGAATGGCTATAGTTTATGTCAGGGTCCTATTGATGAGTCGCCCTTGTGTTTGTCTTCCTCTTTGGTCCTATTACAGCTGTCTCTCGGTTAGTCGTTTGGCATGTTTTGAGATTTCTCCATCTCTTCATTCATTGCTGTAGTGTGCCCCTGTGGCCGGTCTTTCTAGTTATGACCGGAAGAGCCAAGTTTGAGTAATTTCCTGAATAGTAAGTGGTTTGCGTTACGTATGTGCTTTGCAAGGTCATTCCAGGTCTCAGCGCTTGGTGAGAGAAGGAAGATCCTCAGTTATCTTTTGCCTTATTCAAGCCCAATTAAGTTACTGTTAATACATTTAAATTAACAAGCCAATTAATCCAAATTAATTAAGTTACCACCACACCCCTCTATGAAGTGGCCATTAAAGTTTTGACCAATGTTTGCCACTATTCTTGAGTAAACCCCTTTTGGGCATAGAAGAGGCTCCAATGCTATTCCCAACCGCTTTTTCACCATGTAAGAGTCCCCATGAGCTTTAAAATGCACTATTTGCCATTATGTCAAAATAATTCTTAGGAGGCAACCTCAAAAGGCCAGTGAAGTGATCTTTAAAGCTTACCATTTAATGACAAATATTACTCAATCATATGTCTCCATAACATTAGCAACCTTTAAAAACATGGATCATATGAACAATCAGAAAATAAAAAAGCAGCCAAGATATTCAAACACGCTATATATAAAACTCTTAAATATCGCTCCCATGTATGTCCACGGTTAAGCAAAAAAAATGAAGACAATTCAACTACTTTGCAGGCAAACTTTGCGCTTCCTCCTGCCCACCTTAATTTTTTGAAGTGTGGGTAAAATTAAAAGTAACATTAGCATCAGGCGCCTGCATTCAGGGGTTCCTTTTTTATATTTTCCCTTGCCATCTTATATGTGTACACAAGTCTGTATATAAAGCCAAAGAGAGCAGTTTATGTATATTTTGGACATCTGTACCTCATCCCCACTTCAAGCTCTTACTGTAAGAGGTATTTTGAGTGGACTTAATGTGACAATTTAGTTCTTTCCTACCCCCTATCCAAATGGACAGGGGCTTACAGCCCTCCTCCCACCCCCCGTACCACAAGTAATTTTCTGTACTAGGGGAGGCTGCAATCATTCTAGCACTGAAATTCATTCCATAATAAGCAGAAAATCCGAGGTGTGCTTAAAAAATAAAGTACCCATTTTAACTACTCTGACACCTTCAAACTGAACACCCCCAATTCAGCTCATAAGGCCAGGTATATCTGCAGCCATAAAGATTAAGTGACAGTACCTCAACTTGGCCAATCAGGACACAAACTTGAAATAAAAACGTAACAAGCCCATTCATCCTTAATGATGGCCCTTCAAGCTGTGTTCTGACCCAAGCACCACTCTGAGAAGAGTAGGGTCAAATAAAAATGTCAAATAAAAATGTGCCACAATCCCTGAAAAACTAGCTACACGGTTCACCCAAAGTCGGATCCTAAAATACAGGAAGCGTATGAAAAAGGAATCTGGGATTCTAAGAAAAATATTCCTGTGTTTAAACACAAAGTGCGCAGAATAATCTTTGAAGGGTTTCCCGTTGTTTCCACAAAGTAATTTACATCATGAAAATAACTTCAAATATATGTATACATTAGTGGGTAAACATTTTATTTTTTAAAAAGGGTGTAGCAGTGTGGGGGACCCCCACAAACAAAATTCGTAGTTATTTCCACAAAGTAACTTATTCTGCCTAAATGACATGGGAACCCTTTGGAGGTTACATGTTTAGTAAGTATAAGACCCTCCTGGGGAACTTGCACACTATTGACAGCAATTATATATCGGCTGCCCATGTATTTAACTACAACTCCCATCAACCCTAGCCAGCATACAATGGTGAGGGATCCTGGGAGTTGCACTCCAAAACATCTGGAGAGGCAAAAGTTAAAGGCCCCCAATTTATATGAACAGAGCAGGATACTAGAGAAAGCAGCATCATACAAATATAAAAACTAAAGCGTTAAACGAGGACACTGCAGTAAACAATTTGATTGCACATTTTTTTTCATATGGAAATGAAATTCCACTGCAACCAAAGCAGTTTTTTAGAGACATTGCAAAATAAGTTTGTCGGCTCCATGCTCTGGCTAGTCGATTGTATGATTGCTTCAATTTACATACCCATGAAACTAGCACCATGAATGTATGGGATCATATCATCAAGAATAATAAAGGTACAGTTTAATTTCAGAGAAGACATGTGGCATTTGGACAACTACTTGTTGAAAAGCACATCCCAGCGTAAGGTAGATATCAGGTGCAGACACTAGCCCTTCTGAAACCGGCTTCATATGTCAACTATCATCATTTGCCTTAAATGCAAGGACTTCGGAAAACAATAGTTCTAAACTAGCCTAAAATCCAGGTGGGGGCTATTATACGTCCCCCATGGGAAGTCACTGCAAGCCGGAAGGATATCTCACGACTTGCATTCACAGACAATTGGGGCTAGTCCGCATCCCGGCTAGGCCAGTGCAGCCTTTCAATGTACACATGTCGATGAAGTAACCAGCAAAACCTATGTAACGCTTCTGGGCGGAAGGCATCTACCATAAAACTACGTAAAACATGCATGTCATCCGTCGTCGTGTGTTGTGCTTGGCGTTGTGGAACTTTGAAAACTGCTATCAAAATAGGAACACTAGCAAAAAGCAAAGGAAGGTCGGTGATTGCGAGAGCTTACCACACTTGACATGAAGCAGAATGACAGAAAAAAAAACATCGGCCAGAATAATCACGATGGGAGTGTTTAGGAGCAAAATGAAGACAGTTTAGTTGACACGAGAAAAGGGGGTTCGACATTCAAGCAAGCAAGTCGCCAGGAAGAGTGCCCTAGACAGGCGACTGCCTGGAACAGGAAGGCAAGAGTGGAGCGCTGCGCAGTGGCCGTGGGGTACGGAGGGGCCAGCGGAAACCGGTTGCAGGTGGGAAAATAATAGAGGAGAGGCAATCGAAGGGACCGGAACCAAAACAATGAGGCGGTGAGGGATAGAAACAGACAGACACAACCAGCACAGATTGCCCCAGGACACAGTGAGTGACTCACGACTCGCTGCAAAGCGGCGCATCAGATCACGAGTCCTTAACCACCCGCCCCCATCATCACATACCGGCACTGGAACCCGGACCTCCCCTGAGCCCGCACGGCCGGGGGGTATTCGCGCTGCGCCTCGCGCCACCCAGGTGTCCTCTCCTCTCGCTCCCTTCTAAGCCTCACTGGCAACCTCGCGCTCCCCGCACTTGTCGACTCCTGTTTTCTTTATTCTCGCCCCAGGTCCCCTATCGGCCACCGTAACCGGGGGGATGTCTTCCTCCTCCCTCCCTAATAACGCCCCCACCTCTTTCACGCACGTACGTACGAGATGACGCACGCAGCCCTCAAATGTGTGCGTACTCATGAAAGTAATAAACAGACTCCTTTACGCCATTGCAGTCATCACAGATAGAGGATAGTTATGGATTGATTATTCAATAAAAAAAACATACGGTATATCTAGAATTTGCTTACCCAATTGTAACATTGCTTATGACATTTTCAATGAAAATCATGTAATTTAGAAAAACACATGGTATGCAAGAATAATATATGATTTAATGCACCTTAAAATGATGTGTATCTACTTGTTTTTATCCCATTTTCTCTTTTTCGTGATGATTAATAGGCTGAATTGTAAATGCTTTTTCTCTTTTTTAAGACTATAAACAATAATTAAAAAAATATTCACCTATTGTAATTCCTAATTGATTATATTTCAAAAACTCGAATACATTGTTTAACACAAAAAGAATTATGGTATCTATTAAGTCATGGTTAAAGTGTATAGTTTTTGTTATCATAGACTTGATGTTTAATGTAATACCTGCCTAATTGTATGATCTGATTAACCTATTGTAATGACCTATTCATTATTTCACATAAAAAAAACATATAGCCAGCAGCCAAGAAAGACGAAAGCACAATTTTGGTATGTAAGAGGATGCTTTACGTTTCTGTAGGATCCATATGTCTACATTGTTCAACCAAATTTTGAGGAACTATTTCATACATGCCAATATTCTGGAGCACCTGCGAGGGAGATTTCACCAAAGAAATAGGGAGAAATTAATTTCCCCCGCAGGATTTGTAGTGGCTTTGAATGAAACTGGGCAGGAGGAGGCGTAAAGGGTTTTATTCTGTCAGGTAACCATGTATGCCAACCCTCCCAATTTAGGCGGGAGACTCACGATTTTTCAGTGAAAAATACTGTTATTTTTCACGTTCTCCCGCATAAAATATTTATTTCCCCAATACATTCCTATGGGGAAATTGTTGTCTCCCGTTTTCTCTTTAGAAATCTCCCTCCCAGGTGTGTCGAAATGTTGGCATGTATGGGTAACATAGATGTAACTGCACCAATAAATGAACATGTCCCGGTAGGAACGTTATAGTTATAGTCTTGCAGGTGAATGCTGCTGTAAGGCACTGTCAATGGGGATGGAAGGGGTATGCCTGAGTCAAATATAAGTCTCAGCAGGAGAGCCATGGCGGGCTTCTGCTTTCTTCTGTGGTCCTGCGGCAGTCTGCTGCTTCTTGCGCCCTGCGCATCTCGCATGTAGTCTCGCGAGAGCTACGTACCTCCCTTTGTAGAGCAGCATGGTCCTGCTCCATCACAAAGTCCTTGTATTTCGCAGGTCTTTTCCTCTTGCGTTGGAGGTGCCTCTCACCCAGCGGCCCACAGGAGCAGGGCTGTAAGGTAGGGAGCCCAGAGGGAAAGGGCTTAGGGCAGCGGAGTAAAGCAGGCTGCACGGCACGGAGCCCAGAAGGGCCGGGCAGCAAGGAGTGAGCCCTGGGGGGCAGGGCCGCTGACCGTAGAAGGCTGCAGAGGACTGTAGAGGGCTGCTAGGCTGAGAACCCAGCGGACAAAGGCTGTAGATAGTAAGCAGCGGAGCGTGATCGGCTGAAAGGTAGGAAAGCCCGAGTACAAGGGCTGTTGGCAGCGGAGAGAAGCGGGCTGCACGGCAAGGAGCCAGAAGGACCAGCAGCAAGGAGTAAGCCCAGAGGAGCAGGGCCGCTGACTGTAGAAGGATGCAGAGGACTGTAAGCTGCAAGGTAGGGAGCCCAGAGGACAAGGGCTGTAGGCAGCCGGAGTGAGGCAGGCTACAGAGCAAGGAGCCCAGAGGACAAGGACTGTAGACAGCCGGAGTGAGGCAGGCTGCAGGGCAGGAGCCTGGAAGACCAGGGTGGAAGGTAGCAGCTGAGCGTGATCGGCTGCAAGGCAGAAACCCGGAAGGGCAAAGGCGGAGGCTGGAAAGCAGCAAAGCGTGATCGGCTGCAAAGCAGAGAGCCCCGCACGGCAAGGGCGGAGGCTGGGAAGCAGCAGAGCGTGATCATCTGCAATGTAGAGAGCCCGGCAGGGCACTGGATCCAAAGCCGGTGTAAGGAGGAACCGCATACAAGATCCGTAGCTCGAAGCAAAAAGGTGCAGGAATGACTCTTAATGCAAGAGACTGAGCCCCTGCAGGCAGCAGCTTTTATATCGCCCAGCACAGAGGCAGGCTAATTGGTTTCACCTGGGTCAGCACACCTGCAGACAATCAGCCTCCTCCCTCTCTGTTCCTGAGCTGGTGGAAGCAGAGCAGATCCCTAGGGCTTCTGGGGATTGTAGTTCCGAAGATGACGAATAGGAATGACCAGGAATAGATGGTTATAGCCAAGTGCATTATGGTAAGTGTAGTTTGTTGGGAAAAATAGAAAAGCACCAAAGTCTCGCTATTGGGAAATAAGGTCAATATTGATCGCACATGTATGCCCCTCTCCAGGCCCCTCTCCAGGCTCCCTGAAGGTTGACCAACAAGAAGAATGTCTGTCACACCGTGAAAGAGTCTTATTCCAAAAAGGCACATCATGAGGCACCAAAAACTGTTTAAGGTTGCTAGGTGGGAGTCTTGAAGGACGGAGACGGTATCAATGTTCTGAACCTTTGAGGTAGAATTCAGAAAAGACAAAATCTTTGGAGCACAAAACCCAACAGTGTGTTCAGAGGAACTGTGAAAGACTGCTGCAGGCTCCATGGCAAATCTTGCTTTGAAAGGCAACAGTAAGGTGTTGGAAAGTAGAGCCTGAGGTACAGCAGAGTTGGTTGCTCTAGGAAGGTTTTTTAAGGCATCAGAAGCAGCAATGGCAAAGTCAAGAGTAGCCGCAGAAGATTCAGAAGTCATGGTGGCTGGTTCTCCATGATTTGTAGGAAGTTCAGAAACCACTGCAGCAGAGAGATCATGAATGGCTGTAGATAGTTCCGATGCTGTAGCAACTGAGAGTGAGGGTGCCGTAGAAGAACCAGCGGGCAGTGACGCACATGAGACTGATAGAGTAGAGTCTGGTAGTTTTAGTGCTGCAGAGGCACCAGCAGGAACAACCGGAGCTGTCGCCCTAAAAGAAAAGTTGTTATCTAACTCAGCAACAGGTTCTGTCCTTGCTGGCAGAGAGGAAGGGGGTGTTTCTACTGCAGAAAGAGTGATGTGAGATGCTGCAACAGTAGCAGATTTACAAGTATTAGCAGGAGGAGCAGCAGAGATTGGGTTAGCAGATAAAGTAACAGGCAGTATGACAGATGTGGGGTCAGGATAGGGTAGGCGTTCTGAAGGCTGATCTTCAAAGTCTGGTGTGCTCAGATTGCTAGGTGGGTCTGGGGTATAAAAACCCTTAGAAGCAGAGTACATTTCCGATTTGATCACTTCAGAGGAGGCTGTAAGTGTGAGTAAAGGGCAGTAGTCAGGGGTAAGAGCGGAACAATCCTTTGACTCAGAAGGATATCTAATCAGAAGATTACATTTGCCTTGTGGTGTAATGGCAGTGTGAGTGGTTTGGCCCACCGAAGGAGTTAATTCTTTACTGTCTGTACAACAACCTGTGTTTCTGTGGCTGGAAAGTGAAAGAACTGTGTCAGACTTTAGAAGGGATGCATATGCTAAATTTCGGTCTTCCATCTGCTTGGTATAAGTCTGTATTCTTTTCTGCGTGGCAATTCCAGACCTTATCATGTCGATCTCTAAAGACAGAATATCGGGTGTAGGACATAGTGTCAGAAGGTCTGGAATATTGAGTCCCTTCATTAAATTTTTACTATGTAAATAAACAAAGTCATCATAGAGATCTTCGGTCTGTCTTCTAAGGCGTAGGAGTTGTTCTTGAAACAGGTATGTACCATTAGCCTGATGTAAAGCTTCAGAATCTGGTGTAGCAGAAAATTTGGTTGTAGCAATAGGAAGACTGACCTTAAGGTTATTATAGTTTGTAGATACTGGGGAAGTATTAAGACAACCGATGGTCAGTATTGGCCTATTGTACTCAGGACCAGGTGGACTAACCTCATGATACTTAATGCTGTGTCCTATCAAATGAGGGATACCAGCAGTCTGGGGAGCTTGCCAAGCTGATCTTGAACATATCACTGTAGCAACAGCGTACTCTGGTTTAGAGTCTCCCACAATGAGTGCTATGTCCTTGGCTGTAGTAGTGTTAGAAGAAATGTCAGAAGACGCAGGAGTGTTTTTGTTTGATGTCTTTAAGGAAACTATAGATTTTGGCAAAGGTTTCTTAACCCGAAAGGAAAGCATCCTTGGACTGTGTGTGCCTTTCCTGCCTAATGAACAAGACATTTTTGGCTCTTGCATTCTGTCACGGATGGCACTCTGTTAAGAGAGGCACAGGACACCCAGGAAGGGTTTTGGGTGGTTGTGCCGAAGTAAGGTAGACAGATAAGTACACATACAGCTGAAAGTAATGAGAATGAAGAGTAGGCAAGTGTAGTAAGGAATAAGGTACAACAGAATGGATTCCCTCTAGGGGTGTATGCAGATATAGGAAAAGAGTATTCCACGGACCTTAGGAAAACCTCTAGCCTTCTGCACAGTTTGCTATAACAGAGGCCCACGCTGTTTGCTCGTGGCTTGGAACAACAGCTATGGGTGTCTGTAACGTAGAAACGAGACAAGGGAAGGGGCAGAGGTTGCCTGATGGAAACCAACAGACAAGCTCTGTACAAAAGGGTCTACAAACAGACAAGAGAAGATACTTACAGACAAATTCAGGAAAAGGAAGTTGATAGCAAACTAGTAGAAGGAAATGAAGGGAAAGTTGTATAACAGGATTGGATAGCAGAGGACGGTATGGAACAAGGGTGAGAGCTCAGAGGAGCAGGAAAGCAACGAGCAAGCCCACAGGAGCAGGGCTGTAAGGTAGGGAGCCCTGAGGGAAAGAGCTTAGGACAGCGGAGTAAAGCAGGCTGCATGGCACGGAGCCCAGAAGGGCCGGGCAGCAAGGAGTGGGCCCTGGGGGGCAGGGCCGCTGACCGCAGAAGGCTGCAGAGGACTGTAGAGGGCTGCTAGGCTGAGAACCCAGCGGACAAAGGCTGTAGATAGTAAGCAGCGGAGCGTGATCGGCTGCAAGGTAGGAAGGCCCGAGTACAAGGGCTGTTGGCAGCGGAGAGAAGCGGGCTGCGCGGCAAGGAGCCAGAAGGACCGGCAGCAAGGAGTAAGCCCAGAGGAGCAGGGCCGCTGACTGTAGAAGGCTGCAGAGGACTGTAAGCTGCAAGGTAGAGAGCCCAGAGGACAAGGGCTGTAGGCAGCCGGAGTGAGGCAGGCTGCAGAGCAGGGAGCCCAGAGAACAAGGGCTGTAGGCAGCCGGAGTGACCCTGGAAGACCAGGGCGGAAGGTAGCAGCTGAGCGTGATCGGCTGCAAGGCAGAAACCCGGAAGGGCAAAGGCGGAGGCTGGAAAGCAGCAAAGCGTGATCGGCTGCAAAGCAGAGAGCCCGGCACGGCAAGGGCAGAGGCTGGGAAGCAGCAGAGCGTGATCAGCTGCAATGTAGAGAGCCCGGCAGGGCACTGGATCCAAAGCCGGTGTAAGGAGGAACCGCATGCAAGATCCGTAGCTCGAAGCAAAAAGGTGCAGGAATGACTCTTAATGCAAGAGACTGAGCCCCTGCAGGCAGCAGCTTTTATATCGCCCAGCCCAGCACAGAGGCAGGCTAATTGGTCGCACCTGGGTCAGCACACCTGCAGACAATCAGCCTCCTCCCTCTCTGTTCCTGAGCTGGTGGAAGCAGAGCAGATCCCTAGGGCTTCTGGGGATTGTAGTTCCGAAGATGACGAATAGGAATGGCCAGGAATAGATGGTCATAGCCAAGTGCATTGTGGTAAGTGTAGTTTGTTGGGAAAAATAGAAAAGCACCAAAGTCTCGCTATTGGGAAATAAGGTCCATATTGATCACACATGTATGCGCCCATGGCGCAGGCATGACAGTATCAGGGATATGATTGTGAGGGTTCTGTGTGGGAAGGAGAGTTAGGGGAGTAATCCTCTGAGCAGTTGTAGGAGGAAGAAGCATGTTTTGCCGATTGTGTTGACTTGCGGTTCCAGGGACAGTCTGTTGTCCATGAGTATTCCTAGGTTATTTACTACGTCAGTGGTCTCTGGTTGCGTTACCATGCTGATCGGCCATTCCAGTTGTGGGTTCCCTCTGTCGAATCCTGCGGGTGAGAGCATTATTTCAGTTTTTGACGGGTTCAGTTTAAGGTTGTTCACTGTCAACCAATTTAAAAATAATTTACTGTGCATTTGTAAGGCGCTTATACATCAATTAAATTGTGTTTCAAAGCTCCCACAGTGGAATAGGGAGGGAAAATGGGAATAAAAATCAATATAACAATATAAGATAGAGAGACAAACCTACTAGGCCTTGTGAGCATTCAGAATGTGCAAGTCAATCTGCACAGGTCTGACCCTGCCGGGCATTGTGGCCACGGTAGGCAAACACTTCACGAAAGAAGCGCCGGCATTGTTAGCAACGCTGCTGGAGCTTCCCGGTCCCCACTCACATAGAGTTCTATGGGACTCTATGGGAAAGGGGAATTACATTTTGCCGGCGCCTGACTTCTTGGGCCACCGGAGTTGTAATCTCCCGGTGGCACTGGGAAGTCAGGCGCCAGTAAAATATTACGGGACCAGCGGCAACCACCGGTAGCACTGGTATGGTTACTGCCGGACCCGAAATGAAGCCCAATGTCTTCAAGGAGGAGGCAGATGTCAGCAGAGTGTTTGATGGCAGAACGAGCATTAAGCGTGGCTAGATGCAAGAGGTCTCCACCTTTGAAGGTCTTCTGCGGAAGGGTACGGGGGCGTGGTACACCAGGTTTAGGGTGTGTGACAGAGAGAGTGGAAGAAGGAGTAGCAGGTGTGGGAAAGAAGTTAATGTGGCACCGGTCAAAGAGGAGAAGGCTGGGTTGAGGACCCTGAACCAAGATAATGCCAGTATGATAGACATTAATGATACACCAGGATGATGCAAAGCCCGCCAAGAAGACTTCCCATTTGATGCCACCATTAATGGGAGAGGATGTGAGAGGAAAGAGAGTAGAGATAAGATGATGAATCCATAGATCTGGTAGGGGACAGAAAAGAGGATATCAGTGAATAGCTGTCTGGAAGCTGTGCTAACATAGGTGTCTGCGATAGGTAAGCCAGGGTTAGTGGTCAGGATGTCTTTTTTAAGCTTTTTTCTTCCAGACTTTGTGAGAGACGGAGGATAAGTGATTGTGTAGCAGTTAGAAAAGATAGAGGAGATGGTGAGTGCCATAGGCGCGTTGGAGGATAGTTAGTAGAAAGAAGAGGGGCTGCACAGCACAGCCTGAGCACAAACTCACCGGGCGGCCTATTAGCCAAGGCAAACAAGAGAGCAGGTGCACTGGGAATAGTTTAGTACTACAGATAGATGCAATAGATGTTAAGAAAACACAGCAATCTTTGATTTTCAAAAAGAGACACAAAATGCAATGCAAAAGGGGTGCAAGGATGTTAAAATACACACACCAGGCTTCGATTTTCAAAAAGAGAGACAAAATGCGATGCAAAAGGGGTGCAACGATGTTAAAACCACACAAGACTTCGATTTTCAAGAAGAGACTCAAAATGCAATGCAAAAGGGGTGCAAGGATGTTAAAACACACACCGGGCTTCGATTGTCAAGAAAAGACACAAAATGATTAAAGGAGGTCTATGTGAGAATAAATAAGGCAAGGAAGGCAGAGCGGTGTAGGAACACCTGTTACGCTCACCTGATATCCACGGGGACACCACTCAGCCCTGGCTGGAAGATTAACATTCTCGAACCCTCTCCCTTGATAGTGTGTTGGACGTGGGTAGCACCTGCAATACAGGAGAACTGGATATAAGGCTTAAATGTCTCTCTTGGATTGGTTCCCACCTCCCTCAGCCTCAAATTCCTCCCTTAAGTCTAGTCTCTCTCCTTACCTTAACATTAGGTATGGTGTGCTCTCCATCCTGCGTCTCTTTGCAGGGGCGCATTTGAGGTGTGGGCGTCCGGCGACCTAGTTGCTTCACTGATGCGTTGCCCCGTGTTCGGGTCCAGGCCTGCTGTGACTCCAATTTGCTTGATGAGGTAGGTGCTACTATTTTACAGTCTTTTATCTTCCCCTTTTCCTCTTTTGCCTTTTTGTTATTATTAATGTCTCTAGTTTCTTTCCCTCAAATGAGTTGGAGAGTTTTGGCGTTGCTGTGCTGTATAGGGTGAGAATCCCAGCAAGGTAAGTGAATGCACGGTGCGCAGCGCTTTCTTGCCTTTTCCTTTGCTAAGCTGTGCCTGCACCGCTTCCTTTGCAGATCGTTATGATGTTCCGGGCTGCTGTGATTTTCCGCAATCAAGGAGAGACTGCACCTGGTAAGTGTCATTCGGAATGATAGCTACTGGATCTGGGGTTTTGTATACTTTTTCATCAATACCCATAAGGGATAAAGCATCAGCTTTTCTGTTTCGGACTCCCTGTCGATATGTGATCACGTAGTCATATTCTGCTTCTTCTGTCCATTGG
Source organism: Ambystoma mexicanum (assembly GCF_040938575.1). NCBI lineage: Eukaryota > Metazoa > Chordata > Amphibia > Caudata > Ambystomatidae > Ambystoma > Ambystoma mexicanum. Next base: position 1,551,709,358 of record NC_090932.1, read on the forward strand.
AATTTCTTATTGTTTTTTTGTAACAATGACGTGATCGGGTGCACTATCTGAGAAAAGCCTGGGATGAATCGGCGATAAAAGTTTGCAAAGCCCAGCATGCTCTGGATTCCCTTGAACGAAGTTGGCGACGGCCAATTAAGAATAGCATCTACTTTGTGCATATCCATCCTGATCCCTTTTGGAGTGAGGATAAAACTGAGGAATTCAACTTTGGTAACATGAAATTAACATTTTTCAAGTTTAGCATACAGTTGATGTTGACAGGGTTTTGCCAGAACTGAACGAACATGTTTCACATGATCTTGTTTTGAAGAGGAGTATACTAAGATGTCATCGATATAAACCAAACCGCACACGTCGATTAGTTCCCGTAAGACATAATTCATAAAATACTGGAATGCAGCGGGAGCATTGCAAAGTCCAAAGGCCATTACCTGATATTCATACAGGCCATACTTGGTACGAAAGACAGTTTTCCATTTATCTCCTTCCTTAACACGAACGAGATGGTATGCTCCCCTAAGGTCCAATTTAGTGTAGATATGGGCATCCTTAACTTGATCTAGCAGTTCCGGAATTAGAGGCAATGGATGGCGATTTCTTACAGTGATTTGGTTCAGTGCGCGATAGTCGATGCAAGTTATCAAGTGCCCTTCCTTCTTTGGAACGAAGAATAAGGGACTGGCTGCCGGTGATTTAGACGGGCGGATAAACCCATTAGCCAGGTACTGATCTAGATAAGATTTCAAATGGAGGTTTTCTGGATCTGTGAGTGCATAGATTCGATCCCAAGGAACTTGTGCACCGGGTATGAGATCGATCTGACAATCATAAGGCCTATGCACCGTCAGCGTATTGGCTTGTTCTTTCTGAATAACATCTTGAAAATCTTGGTATTTGCTTGGTAGAGTAGCTGTAACCCCCAGTACTACTGTTGCTGTTCCCCGAACAGATGTCTGTGAATCCGTTTTCTGCTTTTCTCTGTGGTAGCAAGTGAGAGCACAGTCGTCGGAAAAGGCCAACTTCTTTGCACACCAGTCTATTTGAGGATTGTGAGCTACTAACCATGGCATCCTTAAAATCAACCGGAACTGAGGAGCCTTGTTGAGGTCGAAAGCAATAGATTCTCGGTGTCCATCCTGGCACAGAAGAGTTAATACTGCTGTACATTGGGTTACTGGACCAGAAGCTCTTTCAGTACCATCAACAGTGGTGACCTTTTCAGTAGTCGTTTTTTTGCATAAGGGAAGCCCTATCTCTGCTGCCAGATCTTGGTCTATGTAGTTTCCAACTGCCCCATTGTTTATGTATGCTTCTACAGCATGCATCCGCTATGGTTGTTGGTGATGGATCAAAATCACAGGAAATGCAAAGTGTGAGGTCTGTGGCTCATTCTCCTTGTTCGACAAACGGACCTCTACGCTTGCCGGGCTTGGTAGTTTTATGTCTCCTTGTTGTTGTCTTCCTTTTCTGTAGCTCCAACAGTTCTCCTCGGAGGCTTTGTTGGACATTCTTTGAGGAAATGGCCTGACTTTCTGCAGTATAGACATAATAGCTGTTGCCTTCTTTTGTCTGTTTCAGCCTTAGTTAAGGAAGCCCGTACCCCTCTGATTTGCATGGGTTCTACAGTGTTCTCCACTGAACGTGAGACATTGTCCTTTGACCGGACATACATGGCAAGAGTGTCAATCTCATCCGATCGGCTTTTCGGTCATGTAGCCTATGATCTAACTGAACAACAAGGTTGATGAACTCTGCACAGTCTCTTGGTGGATTAACCACTTCTGCTAGGACATCCTTTAATTCTCCCCATAGAACGCGGGGGAATAATGTGGTCCTTTTTATCTTCAGGCCATCCCGTTTCATCAACTAACCTATTCAAGGTCACTATATATGATAGCAAGTCTTGGTTTCCTTGACGGAGGGACAAAAGTTCATTATCCAATGCTTGTCCTTGGGTATGTCGATAAACAGTTTCTCCATTTCCTGCTGAAAACCTCTAAAGTCACGTAGCAGTGGATCATCCTGACTTACTAATGGTACAGACCAATCTGCAGCACTAGTTTTACAACGGTAGCGGGCGCCCCTCTCTCGAAAGAACAGACTTGATAACCTGTTCAGTGGTTATTAACCACTTGAGAGTTCGCAGCCACTGCTTTTACTCACTGTGCCTTTCACAGATGGGAAATATCCATTTGCATATCAGTCTTTGTCCTGCCCTGGGCAGTCCAGCACCGAAATGCAATGGCAACTCCAACCTGAACGAGAGTACCACCAGCAACCCCATACACGTGTTTCACCCTTGTTGGGGATCATCAGTGAGGTGAAGCTGATGCCTCTCTAAGCACAGTGAGAGGGAGACCACGTCTGGTTGCCCCCAAGAGACCTAGGGTTACCAATCCCAGGTTACTTGAAAAATAGTTTTACAACGGTAGCGGGCGCCCCTCTCTCGAAAGAACAGACTTGATAACCTGTTCAGTGGTTATTAACCACTTGAGAGTTCGCAGCCACTGCTTTTACTCACTGTGCCTTTCACAGATGGGAAATATCCATTTGCATATCAGTCTTTGTCCTGCCCAGGGGCAGTCCAGCACCGAAATGCAATGGCAACTCCAACCTGAACGAGAGTACCACCAGCAACCCCATACACGTGTTTCACCCTTGTTGGGGATCATCAGTGAGGTGAAGCTGATGCCTCTCTAAGCACAGTGAGAGGGAGACCACGTCTGGTTGCCCCCAGGAGACCTAGGGTTACCAATCCCAGGTTCCTTGAAAAATAGTTTTACAACGGTAGCGGGCGCCCCTCTCTCGAAAGAACAGACTTGATAACCTGTTCAGTGGTTATTAACCACTTGAGAGTTCGCAGCCACTGCTTTTACTCACTGTGCCTTTCACAGATGGGAAATATCCATTTGCATATCAGTCTTTGTCCTGCCCAGGGGCAGTCCAGCACCGAAATGCAATGGCAACTCCAACCTAGTAAAAGCAGTGGCTGCGAACTCTCAAGTGGTTAATAACCACTGAACAGGTTATCAAGTCTGTTCTTTCGAGAGAGGGGCGCCCGCTACCCTTGTAAAACTATTTTTCAAGGAACCTGGGATTGGTAACCCTAGGTCTCCTGGGGGCAACCAGACGTGGTCTCCCTCTCACTGTGCTTAGAGAGGCATCAGCTTTACCTCACTGATGATCCCCAACAAGGGTGAAACACGTGTATGGGGTTGCTGGTGGTACTCTCGTTCAGGTTGGAGTTGCCATTGCATTTCGGTGCTGGACTGCCCCTGGGCAGGACAAAGACTGATATGCAAATGGATATTTCCCATCTGTGAAAGGCACAGTGAGTAAAAGCAGTGGCTGCGAACTCTCAAGTGGTTAATAACCACTGAACAGGTTATCAAGTCTGTTCTTTCGAGAGAGGGGCGCCCGCTACCCTTGTAAAACTATTTTTCAAGGAACCTGGGATTGGTAACCCTAGGTCTCCTGGGGGCAACCAGACGTGGTCTCCCTCTCACTGTGCTTAGAGAGGCATCAGCTTCACCTCACTGATGATCCCCAACAAGGGTGAAACACGTGTATGGGGTTGCTGGTGGTACTCTCGTTCAGGTTGGAGTTGCCATTGCATTTCGGTGCTGGACTGCCCCTGGGCAGGACAAAGACTGATATGCAAATGGATATTTCCCATCTGTGAAAGGCACAGTGAGTAAAAGCAGTGGCTGCGAACTCTCAAGTGGTTAATAACCACTGAACAGGTTATCAAGTCTGTTCTTTCGAGAGAGGGGCGCCCGCTACCCTTGTAAAACTATTTTTCAAGGAACCTGGGATTGGTAACCCTAGGTCTCCTGGGGGCAACTAGACGTGGTCTCCCTCTCACTGTGCTTAGAGAGGCATCAGCTTCACCTCACTGATGATCCCCAACAAGGGTGAAACACGTGTATGGGGTTGCTGGTGGTACTCTCGTTCAGGTTGGAGTTGCCATTGCATTTCGGTGCTGGACTGCCCCTGGGCAGGACAAAGACTGATATGCAAATGGATATTTCCCATCTGTGAAAGGCACAGTGAGTAAAAGCAGTGGCTGCGAACTCTCAAGTGGTTAATAACCACTGAACAGGTTATCAAGTCTGTTCTTTCGAGAGAGGGGCGCCCGCTACCCTTGTAAAACTATTTTTCAAGGAACCTGGGATTGGTAACCCTAGGTCTCCTGGGGGCAACCAGACGTGGTCTCCCTCTCACTGTGCTTAGAGAGGCATCAGCTTCACCTCACTGATGATCCCCAACAAGGGTGAAACACGTGTATGGGGTTGCTGGTGGTACTCTCGTTCAGGTTGGAGTTGCCATTGCATTTCGGTGCTGGACTGCCCCTGGGCAGGACAAAGACTGATATGCAAATGGATATTTCCCATCTGTGAAAGGCACAGTGAGTAAAAGCAGTGGCTGCGAACTCTCAAGTGGTTAATAACCACTGAACAGGTTATCAAGTCTGTTCTTTCGAGAGAGGGGCGCCCGCTACCCTTGTAAAACAATCTGCAGCACTACCACTCAGATATGATAAAACAAAGGGAACCAGTGACTGGTCGTTAGGAAAAGCCCCGGGTCTACAAAGGAAATGAAGACTACATTGGTTCATGAACATTGCATACTTCTTTGGATCCCCCGAAAACCGTTCTGGTGGAGCTAAAGGAAATATCCCAGGAAGAGTTATTTGTACCGGACTGGCTGGTGTTGTCACTGGCAGAACGCTTCCAGGTAAGGGAGCCTGTCCTGCCTGTGATTGGAGTAATTGTCTACTCATTTCCTCAGTACGATCTTTAGTAACTATCATTTCTCTCCTAAGGGCGTTGGTTTCTTGCCTAGCTGCATGTACTTCGGCACGTAGCTGACCCACTAACTGGGCTAATTGGTCCGTTTCTGATGTTTCCATGGCGTCCATGTGGATAATTATATGAGGCTTTGCGTTCTGTCACGCCCACCTGATATCCACGGGGAAGCCTCTCAGCCCTGGCTGGAAGATTAGCACTCTCGAACCCTCTCTCTTGATAGTGTGTTGGACGTGGATAGCGCCTGCAATACAGGATAACTGGATATAAGGCTTAAATGTCTCTCTTGGATTGATTCCCACCTCCCTCAGCCTCCAATTCCTCCCTTAAGTCTAGTCTCTCTCCTCACCTTAATATGAAGTATGGTGTGCTCTCCGTCCTGCGTCTCTTTGCAGGGGCGCGTTTGAGGTGTGGGCGTCTGGCGACCTGGTTGCTTCACTGATGCGTTGCCCCGTGTTCGGGTCCAGGCCTGCTGTGACTCTGATTTGCTTGATGAGGTAGGTACTACTATTTTACAGTCTTTTATCTTCCCCTTTTCCTCTTTTGCCTTTTTTGTTGTTATTAATGCCTCTATTTTACTTCCCTCAGATGAGTTGGAGAGTTTTGGCGTTACCGGGCTGTATAGGATGAGAATCCCAGCAAGGTAAGTGAATGCGCGCTGCACTGCGCTTTCTTGCCTTTTCTTTTGCTAAGCTGTGCCTGCACCGCTTCCTTTGCAGGTCATTATGATATTCCGGGCTGCTGTGATGTTTCGAGATCAAGGAGAGACTGCACCTGGTAAGTGGTTTTCGGTGTCCTTGCGTGGCTGTGAGCGAGCGCTCACTAATAATGTCTCTGTTTGTTTTTTTCAGGTTGCTGCAGCGTTCTGAAGATGGATGCGGCATTGTGTTGAAGAATCCCCGGATCGCGTGTATTCAGGTGATGCTACGCTCACCTGATATCCCCGGGGGAGTCTGGAAGGCTCTGAGATCTGGAAACCTGGATGCGTAGTTGCCCAGTGCTGAATAATGAATCTTAGTTATTTGCAGGGTGAGCTATCCGTCCCCGCGTTTCTTGTGCAGGGGCGCTTGATGTTTGTTGGCGAGCTGCCCGAGTTGCTTCACTGGTGCAGTACACCTTCATTGGGCCCAGGCCTGCTGTGACCCAAAATATGCTGGTAGGCAGGTAGGTTTGTTAATTGTAAGTCTTTGTTCTGTTTATGGTGGGAATTCGTTAATGTCTTTATCTCCTTCTTTTCAGGTGCGAAGGTCTTGATGCTGGCGTGCCAGATGGAGAGGCACGTTTCTAGGTAAGAGAAAGCGCGAAGTGCAGTGCCTTTATTGTCTTTTAAAGCTAACCTGTGTTTTCTTCTTCTTCTCCTCACAGGATGCTGTGGTGCTGCGAGTGGATGAGAGCGCGATGAAAAACAGGCCCCCGGAATCCATTAAGGTAAGAACAGCGCTGTGCTGTTGTTTAAAAAATATTGAAAGAAAACCTGAATATGTCTCTTTTCCTTTGCAGATGTTGCTGTGGTGCTCCGGATGGAAGCGTGGCGTAGCGCAATGGTATTCAGGTAAGAGTGATGGAATTTGATGTTTTGGAAACGCGCATTCTAATATTGTTTTTCCCTTTCTCGTTATTGCAGGTCACAATGTTCGAACAGCAGCTGTGGTAGCGGTTCGCCGGAAGTCCTTAAGCTAGAACTCACAGGTGAGTGATGTTTCTTCTTCTCTCGGTGTCCACAGATTGCAGCCCAGTTGAGATGCTGAGTGCTGGATGGTGTTTTCTCAGGTAAAACAGAATAATCTTGTTCTTGTTCTTGCAGGATTGTAGGAAGATGCTGAAGACCAGGAGCTGGACACGGTGAGCGTCACGCTGCTGGTTGCAGAATAACACAAAGCGTGTTCTGCAGTCAGGGTGTGGTTTATATAGCCCAGGTGAAGTAGTACCAGGGAAAGTAGTTCCAGGCCTGCCACAACCAAAACACTAGACCGCATGGCTTGGTTCTTAGAACTAGACTGTGTGGGTGCTTCCATATTGGATTTAAACATGCACATAAATGGAACCTAGTTTGAACAGCCCTTCCTTCCTACATATGAGCCTGGTGCCAAAGGAGCCAGGACTGGCTCCAGGAGCCCTTTTGCAGTGCTTTTAAGGCACTCAGGGTTCTGGTGGGAGCCTGCTTGTGACACAACTTGTGCCCCCTCACAGTGGCCATGACAACACCCTTGACATCTTCAAAGGAATCGTCACCACAGAACCCCACCAACATACTTCTGGAACCTAATGTATCTATCACTCAAAAGAGGAATAGTACTGTCCTCCTTCAAATTATTATACATTAAACCACAAATAAAAAAGGAATCAGAAAGCGCAGAAGACCCGAGCAACTACAGACTCATATCCAACTTGCCCTACCCAGCAAACATCCTGGAGAACCACATGTAAAAAATCCCTCTTAAATACGTCAAAACAAACTGAGTACTTGACCCGTCACAAGTTGGCTTCAGACCAATGAGAGGAACAGAATCATCACTCCTATCGATATGGGACGACCTGAAAATAAACACAGATGACTATGCCCAATTGGCCCTCATACTATTGGACCTATCATCAGCATTTGACCACAATCAGCCACGCAACACTAATAAAAAGATTGATGGAATGTGGCATACAGGAATCCGCACTAAAGTGGCTAACCGCATTCCTAACAAACTGAACCAAAAGAACTGATTGTGGTCAAATGCTGATGATAGGTCATTTTTCTATATGCGTGAGGGTTTATTTTGGTATGTGGTGCATAAATAATAATTTCTTTCTGTTGTTTTGACTCAGAAATGGCTAGTACTTTGGAGTGGCTAGAGGAGTATTTCCCGCATGGGTAAATGTCTGAAGACAGCGACAATAATGGTACACATTGCTCTGCATATGGAAAATAGTGACCAGTATTTTAGAGGCATTCAACTTATATATATATTTTTTTAACAGACCAGGAAAAAGAAGACGAAAGGGCAACAAACGAGACAGAAGAAGACAGGATAAAGAGGATAGAGGAGAAAATGGACATATTGAACGCCAATTTTCAAAGTTTACGGGAGTTTGTGGAGGGCTATGTGAGAGGAAAAGTGTGTTATCATTGCCCCACCTGCACCTGCCCTGCTTCTCCATTCCCTAGTGAACCATCCCCAAACCTTGAACAGGAAAATAGATGTTTTGACAAAATATCCATCCCTTCTTCCCCTCACAAATCTTCTCCTCATAACCAGCCCGTGTTGAATCATAATTCCCCCATATTTGTTTCAGTGTCCGCTTCCCCCGCTACTTCTTTAGATTGATGTGTGTGTGTGTGTGTGTGTGTGTTTGAAATGTTTTTGTACAGTAGCTGTAGAGAAAAAGTTTGTGTGTAGAATGTTTTTTAAAAAAGACGTTAAACGTTTGCGAACAGCGCGACTGTTCGACCTAATGCATACACAGCCTTATTCACATTGTGTCTCGTTTTCTCCATTTGTGGACCAAACGCAGAAGAACGCAGCCATATTTGTCATTGGGCAATACGGGAAAAAAGTATTTGACAATTTGGAAACATGTCCATGAGCTGCGCGAGTCCTTCCTTCATTGCAAATTGCAAAGAAATTCCAGATATCTGACCTAAACTGTTTCCTCCAGAATGAATGATCAGTATATCTGGAGGACGCTTTGTCAGTAAAGTAACACAAAGAGGTACCAAGTCCAGCCATCTCATGCCACGCACGCCATGCCAGTGCACTTCCGCATGTGGAAATCCGAGATTTGTAGATAAACTACAGCTTTCTGCATGCACCTTCAACCAATGTATCCATGAGTCTCCCAAAATCCAGATAATCTGTTTTCGAGCATGGAAAGCCACGGCTGTGTGGTCTCCTGTGAGGGAGAAGACGGTCTTACTAAAGTACGTTGGTCAGAACACACATACTGAACTTTATGGACCAATCCCTAGCGCCACCATTCTCATTTACATGCGGCTCCACCCTTGAATCCCCGGTGGTGATATGTTCTGGCTGCTAACTACCGCCATGTTCGCGGACATGTACAGGATCAGAGCGTGACAACGGTACATTAAAGTACTATTCCCCTTTTTCCCCTTTAAGGTAGGCTCTGAAAAGAGCCGTTTTTTTTTATTTTTGGCCAGATACCGTACAGACATCTGGGATTTTATGTATCTTTTTGTATTTATTGTCACTGCTTTACTATTGCAAACATTACAGAACCTTCTCTAAAGCAACGCCTTATGTTACAAAAGAACATAGCATTTCCCAAAGACGATAGGGCAACACCATCTCCTTCAAAGTAATGCGCATTGCTTGGAGCAATGTTTTCGTGGCTGCAAAAAAACATACCAACTCGTAGCATGAATGCACGCATGCCGCGATTGATCATACACCTCCCGATGCTTTGATCTGGAAGAAAACAGAAGTGTTGTTCCATTGTACTCTCTGGAGTAAAGCAGAAAAAATTACTTTCGTTGTTGGGAAGATGGTCATGAGTGCTTCAACCAACTGTGTCAAAACTGCCAACAAAGTACGTGAAGTCAGGTATCCCAAATGGCAAGCGCCGTAGTGCAAAATGACCACATGAGGAGTGGTCATTCTACGCATGTCTCTACAAACTTGCAGAATTGCTGCAGCACTGGCATCAGTGTCAGTGCTCCACACCACCTCCACTCCTTGCACATTGAAATGGTGTGCCACATGCCTACTCTCGGCATAGTGTCGTAAGCCTAGCACAAAAATGTCTCCAAGCATCAAAAACCCTGACCCTCTCCACCTCTGCCATCTTCAGTGTGCGCACCGTCTTTCCACACAAAAGAGTAATGTGAACATCTGTCAGAAATACGAACTGGGACAAGCCCAGACGGCTATATCTGAGGAAATGAGTATAAAACTACAGTACCCAGTAGGTTTGGGGGCGAATGTAGTTGTTCCAGACTCCCGCCACTAGCCAGCTGCAGGTAATTGGGGCGTTTACTAAACCGACGGCGTTTCGCTCTCGGAGGAAGGATACTAAACCGACGGCGTTTCGCTCTCGGAGGAAGAGATCGTCATTTTGCTTGGAGTCATGCTGCGGTCCGCGGTAGCAGTTAGAGTGGAGACATGGTTTGTAACCGAACACGCTGAACCCTTGCTACATGGTGTGACGATTCCTGCACTGGTGGTTTCCTCGGCAGTGGACGTCTCGTTCACGGAGGTTAAAGGCGCTACTACTGGAAGTCCGGGTGCGCTCACGAGGCACCCGGACAACAAGATGAGTGCTGTTGTTTTCTGTTACATGTTTAATCCACGAGGGTGTCAAATTCCATTCCTGGTTGGAAGTGTTTAAGTTTGGAGTGACGTAGTACATGGACGCTACGCTCACTCTTGGGTCTATGATTGGCAATAGACCTTTTGCCTTAAGGGTGATTGTATTCAGATATATATATATAATTACCAGGGACTTCACGTTTTCATGCTCAGATTATCTAAATGACTGTGTAACTAGTCCGGACCATCCTCTGAATGCAGAGGGCAGAGTTTTGTCCTCCTTTGGCTGCGCTTTATGTTGTTATGTTGCTTGCCTGCCTTTCGGGTCACGAGGCACCCGGACAACAAGATGAGTGCTGTTGTTTTCTGTTACATGTTTAATCCACGAGGGTGTCAAATTCCATTCCTGGTTGGAAGTGTTTAAGTTTGGAGTGACGTAGTACATGGACGCTACGCTCACTCTTGGGTCTATGATTGGCAATAGACCTTTTGCCTTAAGGGTGATTGTATTCAGATATATATATATAATTACCAGGGACTTCACGTTTTCATGCTCAGATTATCTAAATGACTGTGTAACTAGCCCGGACCATCCTCTGAATGCAGAGGGCAGAGTTTTGTCCTCCTTTGGCTGCGCTTTATGTTGTTATGTTGCTTGCCTGCCTTTCGGGTCATGTGTTCATGTCTATCTCATATGGGAGCAGTTCCCTTGTTTGTGTCACACCGCTTACTGCTTATGTGTGTTCATGTCAAAGCTGATGTACTATGTTAAGCAATTACGTTTATATGCATATTCAGAAGTTCTTGTGAGTCTGTAGTAGGTGGTGTTCAGGATCAAGGTACAGACTGGTGATAAGGTGTACGTAGGAATTGTGAATTGTATGTTATCTCCCCTCCTTTCCTTTGTCAATCCACACCCTTTCCCTAACTCCGTCTTCCCCCCATTGGCTGCCACGTGGTTATCTGTTATATTACTATTCAGACGCCCGTGCCAACCACGGTGGGAGGGTCGATCTATTCGGCTTCTGTGGTTCGGGAGAGGGGGTCGATCCCCTATCATCCCTTACGGTTTTGACAGAATTATCAGCCCCCTATTGGGGTAATTGAACCACCCAGGCCAAATGGATTTGAATCCTCCCTCTTTAGCAGAAGTGCTAAAGGCTTTGCAGGACATTAAAGGGGAACTGGCACATTCAAGACAGGAGTCAGACATTTTGAAAGGTCAGGTGCAAGGTTTGGTAGCTCAGAGGACTCCCTTGGAGACTGCCGGTCCATCCAGAGGGAGTAGTGCCGAAAGCACGTCCACAGTGATAGTACAGCAGCCAAGTAGTGTACCTTTGGCGGCCCCAGAACTATTTGCTGGTGACCCCAGGAAGTTTATGACATTCTTAACACAATGCAGATTACATTTTTTGTGTAAACCTTCGGCCTTTGAATCCATCCAGGCCAGAACCGCATTTGTAATCTCATATCTAACAGGGATGCTGCAGCCTGGGCCATGCCATTAGTACAAAAAGATGACCCATTATTGTATAACTGGGATGGGTTCTTGGCAGAATTTGGACGACTGATCGTAGAGAAATTTCTTTGGCCCAAGATAAGGAATTACTGGCATTAAAACAGGGAACACGAGATTTGGTATCTTATGTCACTCAGTTTAACAAATTAGTAATAGAAACAGATTAGGCAGAGAATAAGCAGACTGTATTGTTTTATCAGGGACTGAGAGAAGAACTAAAAGATGCTATGGCACAAGTCGAATCACAACCTGCCTCCTGTACCGCTATGATTGATTTGGCATTGAGACTAGATCACTGTATGAATGAAAGAAAGGGAGACAAGAAGAGACCCGAGGTGGTACCTTTTGCACGATTAGACAAGGGTAGATGCATGAGGAGTAACGAAGGAGAGCCGATGCAAATTGGGGGAGTCAGGGGCCCATTGTCAGTGGCAGAAAAAGAACAACGCAAGGCTAATATTCTATGCTTGTATTGCGGACAACCAGGTCATTTTATCAGAACATGTCCCAACACACCCAAGAGAGGAATTAAAAATGAAGGGAACAAGGTGGAGGCGGGAAAAGGATTGGGCCGGCCGTAGGGGGAACTCCGGTGTCAGGCCCTATTTTCAACAAGTTCCCCAGTTGGGCAGCTAATACAGTGTTACTCACCACTCCGAAATAGGCCGAAGATGCAGAGAAGTGACCTTGGAGATAATGGTGGTACAAGAATCGATACTCCCCTGAGTACAAGACCTTTTCCACAATGTACCTCTCTGCTGTTTCAGTTGGGACAGACAGAGGTGTCAATTGAATAAAAGAGCTGGGAGAATACACACCGCCAATACCAATGCTGCAAAGGAATACAAAGATATTAGACGGAGTTGAGGTAAATGCAAGTGTTTAGAACAGTTGAATTAAATGGGCAACTACTTAGATAGATATTGGAGTGGAACTTCCCCGGGGTGGATCTACAAGGAATAACACAAAAATGAGTGGAAATGGTCTAATTCAATATCGGTCCCAACTATATGTATAGAATCGATAACAACAAACCTGAATAAGGATATACTGAGGAAAGGGATCCTGGAACAGAAGACAACGACAGGAGAAAATAACAAACAGGGATGTTAGTATAGGGAATTAGCCCCAGACGGCACGATGGTCGCACTAGTGCCGGGTTGGTGCAGTTTTCAGGAGAGCGTTTATATGCACTTGAGGGCAATATCACACGAAAGTCACTCAATGTCCCAGAATCCAACAGAAGACTAATATCCAGACGAATTGTGGAGATAAACAGTTGTGGAAATGGGGATAGCCAATTAGGTCTGTACCTGAGCACACATGTATCCCGAGTAGCTGTAGATGAGATCCGAATAGAATGCAGAGGCGGCAACCAGGAATGAAGTGCCGCAGAAGGGAGCCGGATCCAGTAACGTTCCGAGTCAAAACAACCAGACGAGCACGACAGGAATAAGGGAGGAGACGAGGCAATCCAGTAGTCAGGCAAAAGGTCAACACCAGGAGTTCAGATGAGGAATCGTGTGTATGAAGACACGAAGAGGAAACGGACGAAACCGCGAGTAGCTGATAACGCTAATTAGCAGCAACGAGCCCCTTGGAAGACGGTGGTTTTATAGTCGTAGGAGGGGCGTGTCTTGCCGTATGTCTTCCACGTACAAGAGTCAGCTGACCCGGAGTCCGTCGAAGTTTGTACAGACGCCATGGTAGCCTGTATCTGGTCCATAGAGGAGCTTGTAAAGAAGTCGTACCCTGCAAGGAGGCCCGCGAGGAAGCCTGAAGTGTAACTTACGGTAGCAAAGAATAATTCTCATGTATAGTTATTGGTAACATTATTATTTGCTTGTACAAAACAATTGGTGTCAGCAATGGTGGATTCAGGCGCTACAGGGAATTTTGTGGACATCAGTTTGGCCAAGAGGTTGGGTTTACCTTTGAGAGAGAAAGTGCAGGTGGAAGGGGTACAGTCGGTAGATGGGTCTCCCTTGATTTCGGGTCCTATTTGCCAACAAACTGAACCACTTCAGATGCGGTGTGGGTCAGGCCATGTAGAAGAGATTGTGTTTGACTTGATAGCAGCACCTCAGTTTAGACTTATTCTAGGTATGCCCTGGTTGGCAAAGCATAATCCTAGTATTAATTGGGTCACAAGAGAGGTGAAGTCTGAAAAAGCAGTATGTGGAGAACATTTGGAGGAAGAAATTGGTCCAGCTCTGTTTTTAGCAGATCACGCATGTGACATTCAAAAGGTGGGTTCTGTAGTTGCTGGTATTCCAGAACCATACATGGAGTTCGCCGGGGTGTTTGACAAAGGGAGAGCTGAAAGGTTGCCCCCTCATCGCTCATATGATTGTGTGATTGAATTGGAACCTGGGGCCAAGTTACCATGTAGCCGCATTTATGCATTAACCGAGAAGGAGAATCAACATTTAAGAGAATATTTGGATGATATGTTAAAAAAAAGGCTTTATTAGGCATTCTACTTCTCCTGTCTCATCACCTTTATTTTTGTGCCGAAGAAAGAGGGTACACTCAGAACCTGCATTGATTACAGAGCCCTGAACAAAGTAACCATAAAAAACAGGTATCCATTGCCATTGATTTCAGTACTGCCGGATCAGGTAAAATCAGCAGTGGTATACACGAAATTGGATTTGAGAGGTGCATATCATTTAATTTGTGTTAAGGAGGGAGATGAGTGGAAGACTGCTTTCAGGACAAAGTTTAGTTTGTTTGAGTAGTTGGTTATGCCTTTTGGTTTGTGTAATGCCCCTGCGGCGTTTCAATACGTTATGCAGGAAGTGTTGAGTGAGTTTTTGGACATCTTTGTTATTGTTTATATCGATGATATTCTGATTTATTCATCTTCTGAGACTCAACATTGAGATCATGTGAGAGCTGTGTTGAAAAAATTGCAGGACTACGAGTTGTGTGTTAAATTGGAAAAATGTGAATTCAATACCAAAAAAGTAGAATTCTTGGGATTCATATTAACACCTTTGGGTATTGTAGTGGACAAGAAAAAGGTACAAGCAGTTTTGGAGTGGCCAGTACCTAAATGTGTCAAAGACATTCAGTCATTTTTGGGGTTTGCCAATTTTTACAGACGATTCATTGTGAATTTTTCTCAAATGGTTACTCCAATTACTAAATTGTTAAAGAAATCATCAGGGTTCTGTTGGTCTCCGGAAGCAGAGAAGGCGTTCCAAGAATTGAAAGACGCATTCATGTCTGCTTCCGTGTTGAGACATCCAGATTCGGAAAGACCTTATCAAGTGGAGACAGACGCCTCTAACGTTGCAGTGGGGGCTGTGTTGTCTCAACAGGATGCGGAAGGCATTTGGCATCCAGTTGCATTTTATTCGAGATAGCTAACCAGTTGTGAGCAAAACTATTCCATTACTGATAAGGAACTGTTGGCTATTAGAGCGGCCTTTTTGGAGTGGAGGCATTATTTGTTGGGGTGAAAACATCAAGTGGTGGTCCTGACAGATCATAAAAATCTACAATATTTTAAAACAGCACATACCCTCAGCCAGAGACAATTGCGCTGGTCTCAATACTTCAAAGAATTTGATTTCTTGGTAACTTTTAGGCCAGGAAACAAAAATGGTAAGGCCGATGCATTGTCCAGGCAACAACATTCAGAAAACATGGTGACAGAAGTAGGAACTATCCTGCCAGTGGAAAGAGTGGTAGAGTGGTAAGAGCCATCACTAATGGGTTGTTGCAGCAACTAAAACAAGAGATGAGGAAACAAAAGAGCGGACAATGGGGGCGGAAAGGATCACTAGAAACTGTCAGAGATGGTCTTCCGTATTATGCAGGGAAGTTATATTTGTTGACTCCTGCATTGCAGACGAAGGCATTACACTGGTGCCATAACTCACCATTGGCTGGACATTCTGGGGGAAAAAAGACACAGGAGATGTTAGAAAGATATTTTTGGTGGCCCACTTTGACACAAGATACCATGAAATACATTCAAAGATGTGAGATGTGCATACGTAGTAAGACTGATCATGTAAAGAAAGCAGGATTACTGCAACCACTGCCTACCCCGGAAAAGATTTGGTCTCATATTTCAATGGATTTTATAACTGACTTGCCTCCTGATAACAAATATGATACTATTTGGGTAACAGTAGATTATTTGTCCAAACAAGCCCATTTTGTACCTTGCCGGGGAATCCCTGGAGCGGGTGAATTGGCGAAATTATTTCTGCAACACATTGTTAGGTTACATGGATTGCCTCAAAGCATTGTGTCTGACAGAGGTTCGCAGTTTACCTCAAAATTTTGGCGGCCTTTTTGTCGATTATTGGGCATAGAGTGTGCATTGTCTACCAGTTACCATCCTCAGACTGATGGGCAAACAGAGAGGGTAAATCAAACTTTGGAGAAGTATTTACGATGTTACTTGCATGAAGGAATAGACTCATGGGTGCAAGCTTTGTGGTTAGCAGAGTTCATTTATAACAATACCGAGCATGCTTCCTTGGGCATGGCCCCTAATGAATGTTTATATGGACAGGTACAAAATATGTTGCCTGAACAGCTACCAGAGGTGGAAACATTGCCAGCATTGCAGGAAAGAAAGGAGTGGCTTATGTCTATTAGAAAAAGGGCTAGAGATAATTTGCAACAAGCAAAAGAGGAATCCAAGAGACAAGCAGATAAAAAAAGATGTGAGGCACCTAGCTATAATGTAGGGGACAGACTTTGGTTATCTACATGCAATTTACCCATGGTGGGGTCTCGTAAATTTGCACCAAGATTTATCGGCCCCTATGAAATTGTAAAATGTGTGTCAACAGTGGCTGTTAAATTGAAATTGCCTGCTACATTAAAGAAACATCCTGTGTTTCATGTGTCTCTCCTTAAACCAGCAGTTCCTGGGACACGTGTAAAGAGGCCTCCTGCTATTATTAAGGGAGAACAGACTGAATACGAAGTCAAGAAAATCCTGGATTCCAGACAAAGACACCAAACATTATGGTACCTTATTCAATGGACAGGGTACGGCCTGGAAGACTGTTCATGGGAGCCGGCTAGTTCAGTTCATGCCCCACGCTTGGTAAGTCAGTTTCATGCATGTCATCCTGAAAAAGCAGGTCCCGGGAAGAGTCCTGGAAGAGGCCCTGGGAGAGGAGGTACTGTCAGAAATACGAACTGGGATAATCCCAGACGGCTATATCTGAGGAAATGAGTATAAAACTACAGTACCCAGTAGGCTTGGGGGCGAATGTAGTTGTTCCAGACTCCCGTCACTAGCCAGCTGCAGGTAATTGGGGCGTTTACTAAACCGCTGGCCGCCCGTGCACGGGTGCTGATGATTGTTGATTATACAGCACGGGCGGTCACAGCGTTTTGCTCTCCGAGGAAGGATGCAGGAGAGATCGTCATTTTGCTTGGAGTCACTCTGCGGTCCGCAGTAGCAGTTCGAGTGGAGACATGGTTTGTAACCGAACACGCTGAACCCTTGCTACATGGTGTGACGATTCCTGCACTGGTGGTTTCCTCGGCAGTGGACGTCTCGTTCACGGAGGTTGAAGGCGCTACTACTGGAAGTCCGGGTGCGCTCATGAGGCACCCAGACAACAAGATAAGTGCTGTTGTTTTCTGTTACATGTTTATTCCACAAGGGTGTCAAATTCCATTCCTGGTTGGAAGTGTTTAAGTTTGGAGTGACGTAGTACATGGACGCTACGCTCACTCTTGGGTCTATGATTGGCAATAGACCTTTTGCCTTAAGGGTGATTGTATTCAAATATATAAATATAATTACCAGGGACTTCACGTTTTCATGCTCGGAGTATCTAAATGACTGTGCAACTAGCCCGGACCATTGGGTACCATCCTCTGAATGCAGAGGGCAGAGTTCTGTACTCCTTTGGCTGCGCTTTATGTTGTTATGTTGCTTGCCTGCCCTTCGGGTCATGTGTTCATGTCTATCTCATATGGGAGCAGTTTGTCAAGATCACCGCAAAACAACCAACCCAAAGTGTTCGACGACAGCCCTTGCCCGTTTCAAAGAAACTCTGTTCCTTTGATAAAAAGCCAAAACACCCTTTCCGAACCCGTGCTGCCATGTTGCCATGGCGACTGTGGCGTCCTCTCCACAAACAAACTATCGCGCTGCAAGGAAGAGGAGGGGCCAATCAAGTTCGCGGCTACCTGTTATAACGCTTCCGGGTAGCTGTACTCTTTGCTTCTGATTTTCGTCAAAATCGCTGCAAGCTCCCGAACCCACGTCTTGTTTCCTTTGACTGCGCTTATCCTTTCCTGGCCTTTTTGGACCGCAGTCTGTGTTTATTGAACTCTTGCTTCCTTGTCTGTTTTCTGTTTGTTACTTACTGAACTGCTTTCATGTTGCCAGACCCCAGAACACTATTTGACCTGCCTTGCCTGCTGATTCTGATCTGCATTTCTGTCTGCACGCTGCCGAACCCCGGAACGCAATTTGACCTGCCTTGCCTGCTGATTCTGTTCTGCCTTATTGTCCGCACGCTGCCGAACCCCGGAACGTTATTGGACCTGCTCTGCCTCTACTGTTTGCACCGGCTTTCCAGCAAAGTCCTTTTCAACATTTCGGACTCAACACGCCGGATTAAGGAACAACAACTGTTTACACTGTGGCACTATCATCACCTACCTGAGCAAATCTGCATGCCCGAAAGAATAGCGCAACGAACTAGAGACTGATTCCCGGCGCTCAGGTCGTTAGGCGTCCTCGTTTCGTCGGGATAGTCTGTGGACTTCAGACTGCCAAACTCCGTCTAGGCGTCCTCGTTTCATCGTGAGTTAGGATAGGTTGGGTTTGCAGAGTTTGCTCAGTAGTGTCCTTCCCTTATCTACCATTGGTAAGTTTCACTGCCCATTACCTGATTCCTGATTGTCATTTTTGTCCTTTCCTGAAACTGTTTGTTTTCCGCTCTATGCTCTGAGTCTTCTGATATATGATTTAACCCCTACAGCCTCTATTCTCAGTGTACATCAACCATCGTTACAGTGTTCCTTGATCAGCTGCCTTTCTACGCTCCACGGCGTCTGTCTCCATCTCCAGCTCCAACATTAGAACCATCTCTCGACTAATTGTTTCCTTTGTAATTTTACTTAGAAATACAAAGGGACACATTGGTAGGAAGAACTCAATGACTACACTTCGAGTTCTTCTACCAGGCCTCCTGATCACGAGTCGGACCAACTTGACACAGTTCCCTTGTTTGTGTCACACCGCTTACTGCTTATGTGTGTTCATGTCAAAGCTGATGTGCTATGTTAAGCAATTACGTTTATATGCATATTCAGGAGTTCTTGTGAGTCTGTAGTAGGTGGTGTTCAGGATCAGGGATACAGACTGGTGATAAGGTGTACGTAGGAATTGTGAATTGTATGTTATCTCCCCTCCTTTCCTTTGTCAATCCGCACCCTTTCCCTAACTCCGTCTTCCCCCATTGGCTGCCACGTGGTTATCTGTTATATTACTATTCAGACGCCCATGCCAACCACGGTGGGAGGGTCGATCTATTCGGCTTCTGCGGTTCGGGAGAGGGGGTCGATCCCCTATCATCCTTTATGGTTTTGACAACATCTGAATGGCTGAAGCCTACAGTCGCCTTTCCATGCAGGATTTGCTGTAGAAACCCATATGTGACACGCCCTACCAGCGGACAAGCGTTGCCTACGTGCGGCACGTAACTCTTACCCAGTCCTTCCACCCTTTCTACAGCGGTACCAAAGCATGTCCCTCATTGGACACAACTAAGCGGTCGCACAATCATCCATCAATCACATAGATCATCGCTAATTTTAACTCCGTCATCAACATTGCGCACTTCAAAATTACTGTTGATGATTCTGAATGGAAGTCGCATACCATTGGAAAGCACCTACTTCACAAGCTACTGTGCAAGGATTGCGAATTTCTACGTACAGCTCCATACATGTGCACATGCATCAGTATAGAGTACAGCTATGTATATTTTAATCAGAGAACATGTGGAAGTCCTATGATTTAAATTAGACAAAATAATGCAGCTAAATTACCATAGGGAACACATAACAATGCTCCCCCTTTAAAGTGCACGATTGCCGATTTGTCATGCACAAATCGCACGACTGCTTACTGTCTTCCGCATAACCTGTACATAAGTTGCAAGCATGCCTGTTTAGGACAGACCTCAATTTTGTATTTGAAAATGTCAGAGTTCTGTACTCTGTATGGCCTACAGTAATGCTTTTTGCAATGTGATCGTATGAGAACAGGAAGCGCTCCCGATTGTAGTGCTGACATTTCCTTCTGAGGGTCTCCCGATTTTTCGACATTGTGCTTTTCATTAACAAGTACAAAATGTTTCCCCATTTAGTACTTTGCCCTATCACTTACAAACCTCTCTCCGATGCATAGTATACTTTGGAAAGAAGAAGGCATTTCCATACCCTTAAAAGATTTTGTTATTTTGAAGGACTTACAAGTACCATATTGCAAGGACTATGCAAAGACTACACAGAGTGAAGTTAAATGTGCACATGCACTGGGTTGAAATATGAAAGTTCAATCCTCTGATGAAAGAAGCACAAGTAATGTCTGCAGTATCATCACTGCTGCAAACACACAAAGTAATTGATTTTGTTTTTTTAATTCGCAGTGAAGACTACTCTCATGAGAATCAACAGCATCTACACTGCAGACGACATAGCCGAAGAAACCTGGTCATCTTGCACAGAAAAGTAAGTACAGTACAACCTTTATATTGTAACTACTCGTTAGAGAGGCTGCGTGGGTTTTTTGTTTATTTTGGGTGCCAAAGCAAGCATTGATTTATAAACCATTCTACTTACAAATATACAAATATCCATTTATTGAACAAAGAATAACAGGCAGAATGGCTGACAAATCCCTGTGTGTTTGGTACTGTAATAACATAGGTAATCCTTAGAAGGTTAGATTGTGAAAAGAAGTTGCTGTAGCAGGTTTTTGGCATTTCGGTTATTAATAATGGTTCTCGTCACAAGTAGGCCACTTTGTACTCTCATCTGAAGCACATTGTAGTAGTATACAAACAGTAAAGTAGCCTTACCAAATGATTGTTAGAGTTCACTGTACGTTTAGACACCATGACAAAGAGCTTCCCCATCAGACGTATGCAAACATGCACACTGCACACATACATTGGACAGCAGACAAAGTATATTTTTTTCTCAACAGACACCAAAGAATGCCTACCAAAAAGCAACTTCGTAGAAAGGAATGCAGAATTAGAGCAAAGACAAATAAAGGTGCGCAATGTGCATCCACCTGTTGTAGAGTGTGTAGAGAATCTTGGTACAAACCAGCTAATGCAGTTGGGTAACATAATAAAGGAAGTCGCAACTACCGAAACTATAACCTCCTCTATCAAAAAGTGTCTCAAAACACAGAAATGTTGTCAAATAAACGGCTGCCAGTACAGCTAACAATGTTCCTAATAATCCTGATAGTGTAAGAAGAACCCATAGTAAAAAAAAGTATTTTAGCAAAAATGTTTCGTCACAGAGTCCTTCAGACTCTACTAAGAAGAGAACCAAAATCATCCTCAACCCTTAAAACGTACCGTAGAAAGTTAATTCTACAAGCACTCGTGGACAGTGCAATCCTTCTCAAAAGGAAGTTGTTCATATTAGTGTTAAATAGGATGAAAGCACTAACAAAACTAAGTACCAAACTACAAAAGAAACTCAGCAATAAACGTAATGTGAAGAAAAATAATTTCTTGCATGTTTGTGGTGGTGAATGGAGTCACACAACAACCACAGAGCTATATTTTAATGAAGAAGCATACGAACAAAATCAAACAAACACAATTGCCATCCATAGCAGTGGACGAAGGTATGAGAAAATCAATACTACCATCATGGAACAAGAAACACTGCTTACAGTGAAAACTCAGAATTACCTCTCGATTCAGCAGAACCACACCGTCCAGTATACAAACGGCCGTGCACATCAATGTGTGCCATTCCAAACAAAACTTTCAAATCTTTACGTCAGTTCCTCAATCAATATGTAAAAGGTAAAGACAAAAGTAAAATGAAAGTGCTGCAAAATATGGATATTTGTGCAGTGCGGAAAGACACAGGACTAAAAGGACATTCATTAGCCTGCATTTCTGGGCCTATTTGCAAAAGTACCCTCCATGATATCAAAAGAATATCAGTACATCATTCCAATGTAAGAAATTTTGTGTATAAAATATACTATGCAAAAAGTCTAGCTTCAGAATTAGGCAATTTAAATACCACTCTTCTGCATGGTACACCCAAATACTTAAGAGAAGAAATGGACCGTATTCAGAAAAAGTATTTTGGAAGTGAGAGCCACGTAGAAAATGCAACAGTTTGATAACATAGTAGTGACAATTATGCACATAGCACTTTCTACAACACACTTACAGAAAAGAAATACTAACATTTCAAAGGTCATCGGCTGAAGTACCAAAGCATGTGTGTGGCCGCAGAACGTTTTACAAAAGGAACACAAAAAATGTGGACATACCATACAAAATAAAAAACAATGAAGACTCTAAATGGTTTGAATTAGCTTTGTACCTTTTAGCTGAAAACAAATATGAAATAACTGAGCGCCTAATATGTTACAGTTACTGTACTGCAAAATTAGACAACAACCACATTCCTTCACGTGCTATTACAAATAATTTGGAATTGTTTCCATTACCAAAAATCCTGCAACAGCTCAATTTGTATGAGAGCATAATAATTCAAACAGTTCACCCATTTCAAGCAATTATACGACTTCATCCAAAAACAGCAAAATTACCTTCCTCTGAATTGGTGAAAGGCATTTGTGGCAAAGTAGTTTACTTGTCATTAGATCTAACGGAAAATGTACACACTCTAGGATTGTAACGTTCAATAGAGCATTCTTTAATAGTCTTGGTAAATGGAGTACCAACAAAGGACAAAAAAATTTGGCAACAATTAGTGGATTTACACAAAGTTAGACAAGTATTGCAATATCTAAAAGACAATAATGAGTACTACAAGGAAATTAACATTGATGAAAGCTTAAGGCAAACAACTGAAATAATTCAAGAGCCATCAGAAACTGGACAATTCGAACTTCTGGATCCAGCTACAGTATCCACTCTTTTGGACCATTACACAATTCATCCATTGCATTCCAATGAAAGCATAGGTGATGCACTAGAAACTTACCAAATGCGACAAACCAAAGGGTCACCAATGAGTATTTGGGAAAAAAGTATAGAAGCACATGCTTTTCCACTGCTATTTCCTACTGGCAAAGGTGGGAGATACAATAATAGACCCACTCAAATTGGGGCATCAAAATACCGCTCATTACGAATGTATTTGCAAGATTCCAGATTTAGACAAAATGTGAAATACATATTCCACCTACTCTATGAAAGTGAATTAGCAACACTATGTTATGGAGTTGCACACATTCTTAAATCTGGAATGCACTTTCAAAATATGTCAGCTACGCAGTTAATACAAAAAGTACAAGAAAAAGATTAGGTTTAACAATCAAGTATAACATATTTGTTTGCAAACATGCGTAGTACAAAGGAATACTGGTTCAGATGGCATGGAGACGTGCGTTGCATGATCAGAAACCTTGGACCACCAACTTGGTTTATTAAACTAAGTTGTGCAGAATATGCATGGGAAGATTTACATGAGTTCCTACGCATAGCAAACAGCAACAAAAACAACATAGATATATTAACACCTGGAGAACTTTGCTCTCTAGATCCAGTTAATGTCTCAAGATATTTCCATCATTGTTTCATTGCAATGCTACACTTTATTTGCAATAAAACTGTTCCTCCCCTTGGAGAAGTGCAACACTTCCTTTGGAGAAAAGAATATCAAGCGAGAGGAGCACCACATATTCACATGCTGTTATGGATCAAAGGTGCACTGAACTTTGCGCACGACATTGATAGCACTGTTTTGCAGTTTATCCAAAAATATGTCACATGTGAAATCCCTTCATAATAGACACATAGTGAGCTGCATGGGCAGATTTTACAATTTCAAAGACACAAATGTGGCAAATATTGTTGCCGTAAATTCAAAAACAAAGATAAATACTACACCATATTCTGCTTTGGTTTCCCTAGACCAGTTACAGAAACAGGTGAAGTAAACAACTTCATGTCTTCAGTTCGACATAGTGTTAAAGGTAAGTCACCTAAAAACACGTATTACATAAAAAGGAGTGAAGAATCAGAATATATCAATGATTACAATGCAATCACTGCCCTATTATGGAATGCAAACATAGATGTGCAGTACATTGCAGACAATTCAACTGCTGTTGCACGATATGTTACAGCCTACTTAACAAAAGCAGAAAAAACAGAGCTTCAAGACCTCTGGGATGACCTAGCATCAGACAAAACATTATCACAGAAATTGTACAGCCTAGGCATAAAAATGCTCTCTCATAGAGAATGTGGGCCCTATGAAGCAGCAGATCGTTTAACTGGCACTGCTTTGTATGGAAAATCAGACAACATAGTATGGCTCAGTCTTGCTCCTGCAAAATCTAGAAAAAGAGTGCTAAAATCATATGAGGACATAGAAACAATTGCCAGAAATGATCCCCACAGCCAAGACAATCTAAAAAACAATTTACTGGACACATACTATCCGAACAGGAGTCCCACTCTGGAAAGCATGAGTCTATACCACATAGCTCAAAACTTTGCATACAAAAATAATGTAAAACCTGATGAAAGCAAACGTAGATATAGAGTGACCGATTGTGAAGGGAGCTTAGTGAAACTTAACAAACAAAGCTTAATTAATCATTTGAAATTGTCATTAAAAACTCCTCAACAGAAAGAACTATATTACATGTCTCTGTTACAACTTTTCAAACCATGGAGAAAAGAGGAAGACATACTAGATAATTATGAGTGCTATCAAGATGCTTTCAAAGCAAATGAAAGCACTATCACCGATGTGATCTTTACGCAGTACAAAACAATGTTACACAATGAGCAAAAACAGGAAGAAAAACTTCAGGCCCAGTAGTCAACCTTCTGTAACAGGAAGTCAATAACCATTAGGACAACTACTAATAGCAAATGAGTCTGAAGTAGCTATGGCAGAAGTAGAAAACACCATGTATCAGTATCAAGAAGATACAGAAGACTTAACTGTATAACAAGCAAAACTTAACAACGATCAGCGCACCATTTTTGAAGACGTACCAAAACAAATTGTATATGGTGTACAACACAAAAATAAAGAATGTACTTGCCAAAATTACAAAGCTATACTGCTGTACGTCAGTGGTGAAGCTGGATCAGGGAAAACATTCTTAATCAAAATTATCAGCAAGTTCCTTCAACAATTGACAAACAACAAACTGTCAGCTGTTGTAACAGTCCCCACAGGTTTAGCTGCCTACAACATAGGCGGTGTGACTTTACACCGATTACTACTGCTTCCAGTAGACCATCAAAATAAATTAGACTACTCTGCAGAAGCTGCAATGGAATTACGTAGAGTATTGAAACAAATGAAAATGCTACTAATAGATGAAGTGAGCATGGTCTCCAACCTAATGTTGGCTTTGATTCATCTCAGATTGCAAGAAGTACTTAAAAGTAATAACGAAGAACTCTTTGCATGGAAACACATTATCGTACATCCAAGACTCTAGGCCCTGGCCACAACCACCATAGCATGTGCCGCCCATGGCGGCGCCCTAATGAATATAATAATAGCCATTTGAAAAAATAATGCATTCACGCCATATTGTCAATTACAATGTTCCCTAACACCACACGTGTCCTTACAAATGTAACAACTCCCCTGTGCACTGCACGGGCAGAAATACTGGCCTTATTGAATCCCTCATTTTCTGTGCGTACAAGGAGGCCATAGGACATACGTCATTAAGTAGGTATAAGGTTATTATTGGGTGCATGGCCTTCGGCTCTGCACCCAAGTGTGCAGGGTCTCCCCACAACCACCTCAGTGATTTGTGGTAGTGGGGGTTATTCTGTAGGTGTGTTATCCTTCAGTGCGTCTGCCCAGAGGCTTCACTCCTAGCTGTATGTCTGTGGATTTACATGGGATGGGTGTGCAGTGTCTTCGACGTCTAATACTTACCACTTTGTTCTTGGGTGCACGCACTCCCCACAACTTGCCAATCAAAATACAACACTTCGGGTGTATGCATGGGTGGTACATGCGGCGGTGGTTGTGGCCAGGGCCTACAGTCTTGGAAGTAAGGCCTTTGGCCTTCAGCCGACGGCCATGCATCCAAGACTCTAGGGCCTGGCCACAACCACCGTAGCATGTGCCACCCATGGCGGCGTACTGAGTATAATAACTAATTGCTTATTTAAAGGAGGGAGCGCGCACGGCTTGGTGCCCGAAATCTATGACATTGTTGGGAATTATAGACCCGCAAGAGGAATCGGACATATAAGATGAATCAAGAGTGGTCTGGCTTCAAGGATCTATCGTTTAGGGGTATGGGTCTCAGCCCTTGTTTGGATGCCTGGAACTTATCGGTGACATCATTGGGGGAGGATTTCCTGGATCAACCAAGGGGGGGGGGGAGGTGGGGGTAGGGGGAGTTCTGTCCTGTTGACACTTTCATTGTTGGTGTATGAAATGCCAATAAAAATCAAGTTGAAGAATAATAGCCATTGGAAAAAATAATGCATTCACGGCATGTTGTCAATTTCAATGTTCCCTAACACGACACGTGTCCTTACAAATGTAACAACTCCCCCCCTGGCCCAAACATATCCAAACTTTTGAAGGCAAGCGTCCCCAACCAGCACGATCCTCCCCGCAATGAGAGACAGTAAAGGACTCTCCCAAGTCGGGAATAAAGCCAAGACAGAGTGCGGGTGAGCTTAAATGGGAGTTTATCAATCAGAATAGGGCATGCAAAGAACTCTGCAAACTCCGAGAGCGCTCTGTCTGACAATAGCAAAGACAGGCGTATATATTTACAAAATTCGTCATAAGAACCTATATACTATAGGGGGCACAAGTTCAATGGGATTGGGTGGCGATGACTAGCTATAGGTGCTGCTGCGAGGTGGTTGGCCTTAGCTGGACGACGTCACTGGTCAGCCTCGTGGGTTGGGCTGGGCCTGGCGGGTTGGCTGAGTTCATCCGGGCGGTGTCGTTGTGCCATCGCGGCCAGTGTCAGAGATGAATGTCTTTTCCTGACTTATTTGCCCTAGGCCATGCACACCGCAGTCATTCAGTCATTGCAATATTATCTCCTTTAGTAAATCTTCCAATAGGTTACTCTACAGGTTAATGCAACACAGGAGGAATGCACCTTATGAAGGGTCTGATGGTAATACGTCAGGACATGGTTACCAGTGTCCTGTTGACCGGGGCCATAGGTCGAGGTGCTAAGCTTCAGGGCCTGGGACGGGCGGTACGGGTCTTCCTGCCTTGTTAGAAGTTGTTATGGATGTGCCGCTGTGTGTTGTCAAAGTATTGGGTGTCCTGATTGCACAGGGCCATAATCCGGTGGGTTGTGGGGTTTACGAGGGGGCGCCTTTGGAAGTGTGTGTTCAGGCGGAGGTTTACTGCTGTGCTGTAAATAATGCAGGTGGCGGGCCGCGGCCTTGGGTGCTGCACAGGGGGCTACAAATCTTTGAAGCGGCTCCAGTCTGGTTGGGGGAGGTGGGGAAGCGCAGCGCGGGCCTCTGTTCTAATGTCTTGGCAGCCTTCGCAGGGTGGGAGGGGGAATGGCCTTGCACGCATTCACAAAGGTATCTCCCTCGTGTGTTGCCGATTTTAGGTAAAAACATCACAAACATTTGAACACTCTATGCTTATATCGTGGAAGCATGCTTTCTTATGTTCATACAATTTACGGGCTTTTGTAATATAAGAGATTTTGTGGAGAAACGCATACTTTGCAAGTGGTCCTGGCACTAATATGTAGAGATTTTCTGCCATCTAAGGACCATTTTACTGTTATTTTCATTGCCCAGGCCTGCTGGCCGGGTCATGCTGGGACCGATGATACACTGCGGAAGGTGAACTGTTACAATATTAGTGTATTATGCTAGTTCATGTCCGTCTTGTTCGTGGGAACGGGCTCGCAGCGGATCTGCCAGGGTGCCGCAGCGACAGGGATAACTGAAACTTCCCAAAGGTGGGGGCCGCGCTACAGTGCGCTGAGCTCACACCATCTTCAGTTGACAAAATGGTTTCTGAGGCCTAACTAAATTCAATACGTGCGGGCAATGTCTACAGCAGGTGAGCCATCCACCACCTGGGCCCTGGTGGTAAGGAGGGAACGCCCGATGAGCCATGGCCCTCACCTGGGGTGGAGGTGCAGGCAAGGGGGGGTCTTTTGGACCGCTCCTCCCCTACATTTCCCCCCTTTTGTTACTTAAGTAACGAATACTTTAAGTCCTCCAACCGTCTACATTCTTCTTCGTCCATCACTGCCTCATCCCATGCAGGTGTGCCTTTTATGGGCATCCATGCTCTACACACTCCCCGTAAGCTTTCCCCTCTTCTGGCATATTCATTAGGGGTACAAGTCAGGTATATGCATCCGCCATCTCCCGCCAAATCTACCCACACCTCCTGGTACCATTCTAGTACACGGGGCTCTCTAATGGTGGTGTGCCAGGCTTTATCTATGATATCTTTGTCGTGATAGATAGGCACTAGCTGATATATTGGTGTGTCATCTGTTCCTGTTTGTACCTGCACTTCCTGCATGTTTTGTGTTGTCCCACGGGTGTTGCCCATTGTCACCATCATCATTGCACCATTTGGTACTGCGTTGGCACAAACTCGAAGACCCACCTGGCACAGGCAAAAAATTAAAAGGAGGAACACCACAGCTGGCATCAAAAATTTCACAGTTGTTCCAAGCCAGGAGGGGACCCAGGAGAAGATGTTATCGAACCACGTACTGTCTTCTGCTCCACCTTCCATTTTCATTCTTTCTCCTAGGTTGTGGACTGCTTCGATCACATGGGACAGGGAGCCGTTCTCTGCGTCTTCAGAAGGTACGAAAGTTCAGCAGGCACTTCCTATTTTTCGGCAAACACCTCCATCCATTGCCGTCAACAGGTCCAGGACATACCTGTTCTGCATGGTCATCAGTCGTAAAGCTCTTAGTTCCACTTTTATTACGTTGAACCCTTCTTCCGTGTCGTTTGCCAGCTGAATCAATTCCCAGCGTGTTATCTGGAGCCATTTTGCGTTTGCTCTTGCTTGGACACTTGAGACGAGTGAGGCAAAGAATGTTTCTGCTGAGCTGAATAATCGATATTTATCTGGGATCTGAGCCAATAGTTCTGATGATTCCTTTGATATGTAGTTTGATGCACGTTTGTTACGGGTCAGCACTTCTCCCTTGTTTCCGGAAGACAGGACATACATTTGTGACTCCGCAGTTGGCTGGGCTGCACTCTGTTGCAGGCGTTCCTGTGTCTTTTTGCTCCCGTCGATGTGGCTTTCTGGTATTACCATTAGGGCTGAGTGCAGAGGGGCCATTGAGCAGCTGCCACTCCATGACTGGGGGAGGTGTAGGTATGCCCGGTTGCCGCATACCCAGTACGTGTCCATAAGGGCCGCTGTCCCTTTTCTTAGATCTGGGATGGTGAGGGTCCTGTTACAGTTCTTGTTTGTTCCCATGGAGGTCTTCCCCTCTCCTTTAAAACATAGTTCATAGTCTATTTCTTTCTGTAGTTTGAAAGGTTTTCCAATGGCGGTTACCCAAGTTAGTTTTGAAATGTGTTCTTTCCATATTGGTGTGCATGTTTCTTCTATCCACTGCAATTTCTCTGGTGCCACACCTCTCAGTGCTTCAGCTTTGCACATTACTTCTTCATCCTTCCATTTGTTATCAGAAAAAAGTGTCCCTTGTATTACAAAAAACGGTTCTTTCAAACATACCACCCCTGCCGTCTTTGGATAGCACGTTTTCTCGTTCTGCAGCATTTGAAAAGTAACTTCATGTGCCTGGAAGGTGTTCTTAATCCTGCACAACGTGAGATGAAGGAGACATTGGGCATCTATAATGGGCAACTCTTTGGGTAGCAATACTTTGGGTGTACCTGAAGCGTGAGGGATGAGGGAGCAGACATAACAGCTCTCGTTTGTTGTTTGTTTAGCTGTGGCACTCATATCCGCATACCATTTGTTTGTTTGGTGGGGGTGTCGTGGGTCTTCCATCTTATCTAGACCTAGCCCGTAATACTCATCATACTTCCTCTTCCCTGCTTCCCTCTTCCGTCTGTTGTTCTTGTTCCTCATGTACTTCCCAACTTCCTGGGCGAGGGATAAACTAGACCCCCCTTTCTCATTCCCGCCCCCCGTGACCCATGCATCATATAATATTTTGTGTATTGCTAGCAGCTTTTCCTTTTCATCCCTGACGTTATCTTGCAGGTTCTTTTTTAGGATGGGGGCAGGCTGGCTGGTGGGGGTGTTATACAACCATGATATGGCAGACGGGTTTCGGTCATTTAAACTGCGGGCATTGTAATTAGATATCCCGGTGGAGACACTGTGTTGTTTTGCATTCCACCCTGTGGCTTTTTCTTTCGTAAGATGACAGCACTGGATGGTGTGGTATGATAACCCCATACAAGTTTAGTTCCGTCCCACACCAAAAAATCACCTTCCCTAGTATTGACACTTGTAGTTGTATTGGTCCCAGTAGTGCTGTTAATCCCAGTGCTGTTAATCCCTCCCCCCTCGTTCATCTCGATAGAGATGAACGCTACAAACCAATATGTAACCAGGCCAAACATTAGTATAAAAAACAACGTAATGCACACGGATAATCCACACTCATACGAATATCTGCATCTCTCATGTAATAATTCTCTCATTCTACTAATTCTATCCGTTGCAGGCTGCCCGTTAGATGCCATGGTAGCTCCTGTTTGAGATATAAAGGTGCATTAAGTGCATGCATGTAAACATTTTGTTGGCACCATTAGTGCCAATATATATTGACGGGTAATGGAAGCGGGTGGGGTTGTGGGGAAGGGTATTCACAGACAAGGGTGTACACATGTCATGATTTGTTCACTTCAATAATCACATATAAATCTTAAAAAAAACTTTTTTTTTTTCTTCAGCAATATATATAAAAAAAACTGCAGCAATACTTCATCAGTCACTTTACCATTTGCGTTCATTGCTGACGTACATACACACACGTCAATATTCAGACATTTTGTTCAGTTGAATTGGTTGCTGTTGTCTGTGCCTCCTCATCTGCCTCCTCTTGCACATTATTATAAGCTCTTCGCACATCTGTAAAGTGTATCCAGTACCTCAAGCCCTTCACTTTTACAGCTGTGGGCGTGCAGTACACTACCTCGTATGGGCCGTGGAACCGTGGTGCATTCCATCGACGCACAAAACTCCTGACATAAATTAGTTCGCCTGGCAGTAGCTGTAGCTGTTGCTCAGGCTCTGTGACAGACCCTGTTAGATTTCCCTCCTCTCTAGTGAAGGGTGGGGTGAGCTGCTTTGATATTGCGCGCGCTGCCCTTGTTAATTTTTCCAAATAGTCCGTGAATTCTTCTCCCAATATCGCGGCGCTCCTGTGTGCATCTGAGTGTTCGCGCAGTGGGGAGTGTGCTGTGTGCATTCGTCTCCCAGTCACAATTTCGTGCGGGGACAAATGGTGGTCTTTACTTGGCTGGTTTCTCAGTTCAAATAGCGCAAGGGGCAGACAGTATATCCAATTCTTCTTCAATGAAAAGCATAGTTTTGATAACCTGCCCTTTAACAGTCCGTTCATCTTTTCCACTACGCCATTACTTTGAGGATGATAAATCGAACACAATTTATGTTTTATTCCCAATAATGTAGTGACTTCCTTGAAAAGTTCATTCACAAAATGAGTGCCATTGTCTGAGCGAATCACGTCACAAATTCCCCAGCGCGGGAACACCTCCCTCACTAGGAACTTGGCGGCGCTTTTGGCATCAGGTCATGCACATGGTCCAGCTTCCACCCACCTTGAGAATGGGCATACAACCACGATCATGTACCGTGCGCCATTAGACCTTTCCCCCATGTCTGCGTAATCAATATGTAGTTCTCTGAATGGGCCAATGGGTTTAGGAATTGTTCCCCGGAGTGTGCGTAATATCATTCCTGAATTGTAGATCTGACATGTTGTGCATTCCATTGCTAATCGAGATACGTGCTCCTGGAAACAGGGCACAAACCATTCTTCCTGTATTTCTGCTGCAATGTGCTGTTTGGTATTATGTGCGGGGAAGTGTAGTTGTTGAAACGCAATTTCTAGTAATTGGATGGGCATTACCACTTTCCCTGAGTTATTTTGCCGCCACAGCAAGTCTGTTCCCGACTTGCTGCACCCTCGTTTTGTCCACATCAATTTTTCGTCTGCACTAGCTCCTTCCTGCAATTCTAGTATTTGTGATATGGGCATCATGTTGTACCCTTCTGGGGGCTCTTCGTTTGTCTTATGCTGCAGCATGTATTCACCTGCGTCATATTTCTGAAAATAGGAGGCCTCCTTGGCGGCAGCGTCCGCTGCCGCGTTCCCCAAAGACACAACGTCTGTGTTGGATGTATGTGCTTGGCACTTTACTATTGCTACTGCAGTAGGGTTTTGTAGGGCCTCAATTAATTCTTTCAACAATTCTGCATGCTGTACTGGTGTCCCGTCTGCCCGTCGAAACCCCCTACGCCCCCATCTTGCTAGACCTCCATGTACTGTCGTTGTCATGTAAACTGAGTCTGTGTATATTGTTACTGCGCAACCCTTTGCTGCATGTAGTGCTTCTATGAGCGCAATCAGTTCTGCTGCTTGTGCGGAGTAATGTGATGGGAGGCGGTATTGTACTAGTGTTTCATACTCACCGTCTTCTAACCTTACTACTGCCATACCAACATGTTTTTCTCCTGTGTCCACGTCAATCGATGCAGACCCATCCACGAAGTACACTTCCCCCTCGCTCAGAGCGTTCTCACACACCACCGTGTCCTCCCCTTTTTCTCCTGTGCAGGTTGCGCAATCGTGGTCCTGCATGTCCTCTAGTGTGCACGCTTCGGTAATGAATGTGGCGGGGTTCACTGTCTTGCATCTCACCACATGGATGTTGGCGCTAGACAATATAATCTCGTAGGCTGTCGCCCGCTGTGTTGTCAGTGTGCTTTTTGACCTTTCAAGTATTGCAAATAATGAATGTTCCACAAACAATGTCACAGGGCAACCCATTACTATTGTGGCACTTTTCTCAATCGCGAACGCGGCTGCAGCGAGTGATTGCTCGCACGCGAAATGGCCTTGCATCACGGCATCCAAAGTACCACTATAGTAAGCCAACGGCTTGTGCCCTAGGGATGTCTTTTGTGTCAGTACAGCCATCATGAGTGTTCCCTTGCAGTGTGACAATAGGTAAAATTTGCGTCCATAATCAGGGTTTGCTAGTACTGGAGTGCTTGAAATTAGCTCTTTTAATGATTGAGATGATGCGCTCATCTCTTCTGACCATTCTATTTTTTTGTTCTCCTGTTGTGCGTCCTTGAGTGCTTGTAGGAGGGGCCTCGTGTATGCTGCACAGTCTAATATCCATGCTCTGCAATAGTTGCACATCCCCAAGAATTTCTGCATGTCTTTCACTGTTGTGGGTTCTCCTACTGATCGTATTGCTTCTACCCTGTCGGGAATTATTCTTTTTCCATCTTTTGATATCAGCTGTCCCAGATATAAGACCTCTGTCAGGCAGTACTGTAACTTCTCCTTGTCTACCTTGTACCCCTTGTTGGCCAGTAGAGTCAGGAGTGTTGTTGAATCCTTTCTACATGTTACTTCGTCTTGTGCACACACTAATAAATTGTCTACATACTGAATAATCGTACTCTCAACTGACAGGTTTCCCAAGTCTTCATGCAATATGCGGTTGAATATGCTCGGGCTCTCACAGTATCCATGTGGTAGTCTGCAGTGTTCATATCTTTTACCCCCCAGTGTAAATGCTGTAAGGTATCTGCTCTCTTCAGCCAGGGGTATTGAGAAAAATGCGTTTTTCAAGTCTACTACTGTGAAATGTGATGCCACTTTCGGGATGCTGCATAATATTGATGCAGGGTTCGGGACCAGAGGGAACTCCTTCTGAATTACATCATTTAGGGGGCGTAAGTCCTGTATCATCCTCCAAGACCCTCCTTTTGCTTTTTTGATTGGATAAATACATGTGTTACATGGGGAGTTTGAGGGCACTATTATTCCTTGTGCTAGTAGTGCGTTTATCGTCTCTTTTATCCCTTCTTCAGCTTCACGGGATAATGGATACTGTTTCACTCGGGGTAAAATTGCTCCTTGCTTTAGTTTCATTACCACAGGTTGTACTCCGTGCAACAGCCCCACATCATGGGGGCCTGTTGTCCACAAATTATTTGGTACGAGCCTCATGTCGTCATCAAAAAATGACGGCGGTGCTCCCACCACTGCCATCAATTCGACTGGGGTTTCCCTGGCTTGAATCAAAATGTCACAGGGCATCGCTATTTCCATTACTATCTCACCATCCCCTTCTGTGTCTGAAAAGAGATCCTCATCTGTTAACTCTCGTAGGGCGATGTTGGCATTTGTACACAGTACTGTACGCCACTCACATCCCTCCCTATCCATTCCAATTACAGCGATTCTTTTCGCTGACACCTGTACAGCGTGCAAGTCTAATGATATCACCGATCCTGGTGCTGTGTCGGGACACACTATGGGGCGGAAGAGGAACTCCGCTGGGATCCTCCAGTCCATTTTTCTCAGTTCTGGCATTATGAGGGCCAAAGTCTTTAGCCCTTCAATAAACATTTCCTCATTTTCCGGCAGCCCTCGTACTTCCTGTGTGGTCGTGTAGGCTTGCACTACCAACATCGCACGCAAGGGGCATATCCCGGGTGTAAAACACACTATTCCTCTCTCGGTAAATGATATGGTCATGTTAAGTTTACTCAGGAGGTCCCTCCCTAACAAATTTATTGGTGAATGTTCGTAATACAGTAAGGGTGCCTTTACAGTTTTACCCCCCACTGTTACATCCAAAGCTTCTGTGTAAGGAACTTCAATTACAGCCCCAGAGAACCCCTGCGTCTCTAACTTCCGGTTAGATAACGGGAACCGGCCCTCTTTGATACATGATTTCTCCGCTCCCGAATCAACCATGAATATGAACTGCTTGTCTCCTATCTGCGCCCCTACCAATGGTTCCTCTGCTGCATTGTAGGTGGTAGATAGAACTGGACATGCAAGTGTTCTTTGTGGGCTGTCCTATGCGGGGTGTCTCATCGCCCCCCCTTCATTAAAGACACTTCCTGAAACCACTGACATGCCGTTGTAAGGTGCTGGTGCGGGGGCCCCGTTTGCTGTTGTCGCGAAAGGGTTGCCTGGCGTATACTGCATATTGTCATTGTTTTGTGGGTGGTTCTGTGTTCTATACTGGTGTCCCTGTTGCTGCTCAGCATTACCTTGGCCTGGGTTTCTCAGTTGTTGTTGTCCCATTGGAAGACCATATGGGCTCCCCGGGTGGGGATGGCCATATTGTTTTACCTCTTGGAACCTGTTGTTGGATCTAGCTCTGCACTCCCTAGAGTAATGCCCCCACCTTCCACAGTTCCAGCAACTCCCTTGTGCACCTCTGGGGCCCTGCCATCCATTT
Organism: Ambystoma mexicanum; assembly: GCF_040938575.1. Lineage (NCBI taxonomy): Eukaryota > Metazoa > Chordata > Amphibia > Caudata > Ambystomatidae > Ambystoma > Ambystoma mexicanum. The sequence continues at coordinate 1,551,744,645 of NC_090932.1, forward strand.
CCTCCCATTCCTCCGTATCCCGGCCCACCTCCTCTATGGCCCCTGTACCCACCTCGTCCCCCTCGAGGGGTCCACTCTTGCCACTGCGGACCTCCGCCTTGCTCCTGCTCGTTCCACTGCCGCTGTCCTGTTCCCGCCCAATTAGTTGCCATCCTTCCTTGTACCGCTATCAGCCCCTCCTCTTCGTCATCTCCCTCCCTGCTGTGTGGGAGCGCGGCTACTGCTGCTGCAACCTTCACCAACTTTGTCTACTAACTTCGCTTCGTCTGCCAATCTTTTCTGCGCCACCTCCTTCTCCCTTTCCTTTATTCGCTTACAATGGTGTACTATTATGCTCTGAATCTCAGGCCATCCCTTTGCTTCAATACCTGCAATCTTGTCGAGCACCTTCTGCACTTCCTTTGGGAGCCCTCTTTTTATAATGAAGTAAAATAAAGATGTCGATTGATACCAGGACGTGCCCGTTTCTGCTCTCCACATCTCTTGGACCCGGAAAATGTAATCCATAGCCTCCTCCCCGTCATTCATTGTGCACTGCATCACTGACTGTAAGTCTGGCGTATCTGGGAATGTTTCGCGTAAGGCATCCCACACCCTGGCACGCACTGTGTTAAAGGAGGCCCCATCATGGCGGTCACAGTCTAATGTTACTCCCGGGAAACTGGCCTTAACCCATACTCTCTCAGCCTGATCTCCCACTGCTGATACGAGTAAGCTCTTCACATCTCCTATTGCTAGGGGTACCCCGGCAGTATGTTTCTCGAAAGCGTATATCCACTTACTTGCCCCTCCTGATAACGGGGGCAATAGTTTTAATAAATTGGCTTTATCCATCTGAGCCCATGGGATATAATTCGGCCTCCCTCCTCCCCTGTGTATCAATGGGAGTTGTAACCTTCCTTTTGTCGTTGAATCTACACCTGTTTTGGCTGCTGATGTTCCCAGTGATGCCATTTTCCCCACCCTGTTCCTTAATCGCCCCGTCCACTCATCATCCAGTGTTCTCAGTGAACATGTACCATCCGCCCCTTCACTTCCCCCTCCCATTGCCATGCTCAACCTGTCGCTTTCTTCTACATCGTCCCTTATATCACATAGTAGTTCCTCTCTGTCCCCTATAGGCCTCTCTTCATTATCGATACCTCCCTCTTGTGCCCCTACTTCAATTATTTGCGTTGGTTCTTCCTCAATTCTGAACAGTATCTCACCTTTTTTCCACCCGTCTTCAAGTGTTCTATTCTCATTCGGCGCTCTAGACGTGCGCCCTGATCTTGCAGCATTAAGTGCTGTTTGTTCACATATGTCTCTTATCCTTGAGAGCTCATCTTTCGCTATTGAGAGTCTTGATTGTAAATCATCTGTTAGCTTTTCTCTGTCCACCCTTTTGTGTACTTGTCTGAGCTCGCTCCCTTGTACTTTCATATGGTGGGGGTGCCGTTGGTCGGTGGGGTGTAGTAGTTGCCGGGGGAGGCACATAAGTGGGGTCACTGTACCACTCTGCGGGCACAGGTTTGTTCAATATCGGGTACAAACTTATTACCTCTGTTGGTGGCTCTACTTTTGACAATTCTTTAGTATCTTTCTGTATCATCAGTGGGTTGTCTGTGGTGGATGGTAGGTCAGGGTTTACTGCTGGTGCCTTAGGCGGTGGTATCTCTTCAAATAATCTCCAGAGATCCAATATTTCCCTCCTATTATGCAAGTGCTTCCCCTTGTATTTCAACCAAATGCATGTGGCCACCGTATCCAGAACACTTTTATCAAAGGACCCTCCCTCTGGCCATATCTGGGGTAGCCCCTCTCCCTTCAGCTCTGTTATCCATTGATCGTGATATTTTTTAATCCGCTCCGCGTGCCCTGGTAGATTCTTACAAATATGCGATAAGGGTGTTTCGGCCCCCATCTCTATGGCCTCCTAGTACTTGTGTGTCCCTGTGTGTCTGCAACCACTATGTAGATGTGTTAGCAATATTATCTTTCGTTTTCTACTTCCCATTCAATAATGGGCTCCTTTGTGCTCTTCCCCCTCCCTGCACAATACAAAACGGGCTGTACATAGTTTCTATTCTATTCTCTTTGGGGGTCACATACAAGAGCAAACCATCATTTATTTTGACAATATCAACCCGGAAATCAAAAAGGTACCCACTCACTTCACTGTGTCATTTTTGTCTTCGGAAGGTTCTATCCGGTCACACTTACCATGACCATTCAAGTACTATACATTTACAACCATTTTACACATTCACAACATCAAATTGTCGTCTGACACATACGAGGTGCACACACCTCTTGGTAACACTCTGTTCACACTTCAAGCTGCCCTCCCTTTCCTCCCTAGCCAGCTGTCCCTGTCCGTCTTACTCGGATATATGGATGCGCATATATATATATTGGTCTGCTCTACCCTCTTCTAGTAGGACTCTTTCTCTCTTCCTTTCTCCCTAGGTTTGTGCCAATCTCACTTTTTATTTTCCCCCTAACCCTAAAGAAAAGAAAAGAAAGAAGTAATAGCGGTCACTAATATATTCTCAGTGCCCCCTTTTGCTGGACACTTATATTCCACTTCTTCATATATTCCCAGTACTAGTCAAGATAGCACTATGCGGCGCCGCCTTCCACCCCCTTTCGGAGCTAGGTTCCCGTCACTTTTTTCTCTTATTCACCTCTTAATCCTAATGGCCATATGCAAAGAGAAAGCAAGGAAAGTTTAGGATGATCCTTAGTAGATCTGCGCACCCCCTCTTCGTTCCCTGTCCTACACTTCTTCCCCCTATCCCTTTACAATCGCTCGCACGCAATACTCACGTGCCCGTCTTGAACCGATAGTCTCCGAAACTGGGTCCGTCCAGGCAGTGTTGCCGTCAGCTCAACAGTCAGCCCCAGCTCCGGCGAGCGGTACTCAAAGGGGATTTTTCAACCGGGATCCCGTACCCTCTCTCTATTGAGTGCGCACTTCTTAGTGTACCGGTCGCCGTTGGCGGGCAGCCTCCCGGAGCCGGCTCACTGTGCGTATCCCTTTTCGACCGGAGATTCTCGTGCCAAAAGGGGACGGTAATGTTAGGTCGGGAAAGAATAATAATAATAATAAAAATCACGCTTTCGGGGTCACCACTGAAGGCAAGCGTCCCCAAGCAGCACGATTCTCCCCGCAATGAGAGACAGTAAAAGACTCTCCCAAGTCGGGAATAAAGCCAAGACAGAGTGCGGGTGAGCTTAAATGGGAGTTTATCAATCAGAATAGGGCATGCAAAGAACTCTGCAAACTCCGAGAGCGCTCTGTCTGACAATAGCAAAGACAGGCGTATATATTTACAAAATTCGTCATAAGAACCTACATACTATAGGGGGCACAAGTTCAATGGGATTGGGTGGCGATGACTAGCTATAGGTGCTGCTGCGAGGTGGTTGGCCTTAGCTGGACGACGTCACTGGTCAGCCTCGTGGGTTGGGCTGGGCCTGGCGGGTTGGCTGAGTTCATCCGGGCGGTGTCGTTGTGCCATCGCGGCCAGTGTCAGAGATGAATGTCTTTTCCTGACTTATTTGCCCTAGGCCATGCACACCGCAGTCATTCAGTCATTGCAATATTATCTCCTTTAGTAAATCTTCCAATAGGTTATTCTACAGGTTAATTCAACACAGGAGGAATGCACCTTATGAAGGGTCTGATGGTAATACGTCAGGACATGGTTACCAGTGTCCTGTTGACCGGGGCCATAGGTCGAGGTGCTAAGCTTCAGGGCCTGGGACGGGCGGTACGGGTCTTCCTGCCTTGTTAGAAGTTGTTATGGATGTGCCGCTGTGTGTTGTCAAAGTATTGGGTGTCCTGATTGCACAGGGCCATAATCCGGTGGGTTGTGGGGTTTACGAGGGGGCGCCTTTGGAAGTGTATGTTCAGGTGGAGGTTTACTGCTGTGGTGTAAATAATGCAGGTGGCGGGCCGCAGCCTTGGGTGCTGCACAGGGGGCTACAAATCTTTGAAGCGGCTCCAGTCTGGTTGGGGGAGATGGGGAAGCGCAGCGCGGGCCTCTGTTCTAATGTCTTGGCAGCCTTCGCATGGTGGGAGGGGGAATGGCCTTGCACGCATTCACAAAGGTATCTCCCTCGTATGTTGCCGATTTTAGGTAAAAACATCACAAACATTTGAACACTCTATAATACTTATTCAAATCACTTTAGAACATGCATTTAAACTCTGCTGGATGTGTCTTGATTATACCCAGTCTGAGCACCATATTCGTACACTATGTTTTGACAACTACAGTATTTAGTTACATACATATACATTTGCAGTAAGTGAGGCAGTAATCGGGTTGGTGGAGTACATAGAAAATAACCCGCCACTGTACGTGACGGTGGTGGCACATAAGGGGCTTAAACATACACACATGACGAGTGCATTCTCGCGCATCCTTCACATGAGTCCACAGCATGGTTACATTCGTCTTCTCGTGTACTCTAGCAGCATTAGTTTGGTTATGGCGCAAAACCATGGAGTGTAGGTTTCCCAGTGATACACGTAACAAATAGATCCCAGGAACGCTCCTTTGTTATTAGCACCCAACTGCAGTGGTGTGGGCTCGCCATTGCTTATATCGTGGAAGCATGCTATCTTATGTTCATACATTTTACGGGCTTTTGTAATATAAGAGATTTTGTGGAGAAACGCATACTTTGCAAGTGGTCCTGGCACTAATATGTAGAGATTTTCTGCCATCTGAGGACCATTTTACTGTTATTTTCATTGACCAGGCCTGCTGGCCGGGTCATGCTGGGACCGATGATACACTGCGGAAGGTGAACTGTTACAATGTTAGTGTATTATGCTAGTTCATGTCCGTCTTGTTCGTGGGAACGGGCTCGCAGCGGATCTGCCAGGGTGCCGCGGCGACAGGGATAACTGAAACTTCCCAAAGGTGGGGGCCGCGCTACAGTGCGCTGAGCTCACACCATCTTCAGTTGACAAAATGGTTTCTGAGGCCTAACTAAATTCAATAAGTGCGGGCAATGTCTACAGCAGGTGAGCCATCCACCACTTGGGCCCTGGTGGTAAGGAGGGAACGCCCGATGAGCCATGGCCCTCACCTGGGGTGGAGGTGCAGGCAAGGGGGGGTCTTTTGGACCGCTCCTCCCCTACACTTTGCAAAAAAAATTCAGAGTGGCCCATATACTTTTTTTGCAATATTTGGTGAGGATTCGTCCAGGGGGAGCAAAGTTATAAGCCGCCCAAAAAGTGTTCTTCCTATGGAAACAGCAACTTAACCATAACTACATGGCCACTACCATGGCCATGTAATGTGGGGGGGGGAGTTAATAAAAATATATAGGGGTAAGGTGGGAGGCTGTGGGGGTTATATATATATGCGAACAAATGGGAAATAAAAATAAAATACAGACTTTTGGGACTCAGACTTTTGGATTTAGTCATTTCACGTAGATCCCTTGTGGCAGCCATGTTGGTGGAGGACTAGACCGTTAGACATGGTTCTTCCAGAAGGCTGGTCTGCCAGTTCCGAAGAGACTCAACGGGTATATTGCCATCTCTTCCATAAACGCCATCGCTGAGGCATGACCCGTGTATTCATTTGTAATTGTCTGGTTTGCTTTGTTCGAGATGGTTTTATAGTTGTCTGATAACCAGGTTTCTGTAAGAAAGAGCACGTCTGCGCCTCCTTTGCTTAAAAGGTAATGGATATCTATTGAGTGCTTTGCCATGGATCTAACGTTGAGAAGGCTGCAGTGTAGTTTGTTTGATTTTCCTTTCGGGTAATTGTTTGCATTGTTTGTTCGGTCCAGTGTGTTGTGGTTTGAGTTTCCGTTGCTGGTGGATTTTTCCTGGTTGAACCTGTTTGGTGGTGTGGTTCTTTGGTGTTCATTCTCTTTGTCGAGTAGACTGATAAGGTTTATGGCAGGGTTGGTTGGTTTTGGTTAGTTCTGGGTGGTGAATTGTGTAGGTACCCATCCGTTGTTCCAGTCTTTGGTGATGTAGGGCGTGTATAGGGTGATGGATTCAAGCTTGTCCCTGATTCTGGTATTCTCAATGGTGTAGACCGGGTTGGGATGGTTTATTAGTTGTCGTGTTGCATTTGGTGTCCTGGTAAAGGCTGATAAAGGCTTGCTTGGATCTGCTTGTAGTTGTGCTTGTGCAGGAACGACTCCATCTCTCTGGACACAAGATGAACACTATTGTACGTGTCGAACTCCTTGGGCAGGCCTTCTCTTTGAAAAATGGTATTGAGTACCTCTATGACTGTTGAGGTTATAATGTTGGGCACAAATTCCACTTCAACCAATTTGGATAGGTAGCCCACTATTACTATGCCATACTTGTGGTCGGGCGACATGACATCCAACAGCCCTATGAAGTCTACCCCCACTTTGTGCCACACACCATCAGAAGTCTCTCTGGGGATCAATGGGGTTTGGCGGGTTTTGAGCCTCTTGTCGCTGTGCAAGCACTCATGGCACCTTTCCACCATAGTCCTTATGTCTTGCTTCATGCATGACCACCAATAGGATTCTCATACTCTGTGTCTAGTCATATTGCAGCCTAAGTGGCCTGCATGCTCTCTGCATAGGATTATGTTATGCATTCCCAATAGGGGTATTATCTGGTCCCCTCTCATTAGTAACCTGTGTGCTTCATAGTTGTCACTCACTTTCCAGTAGGGTCTCATTCCTTCTGGTATGGTTGTTTCGCTAGGCCAACCCCCCCTCACCCGGTTCCATTCAGTAATTCTCTGGAGCACAGTGTCCTTTGCTGATTCTTCTCTCCAATGGCTCTCGCTCATCTCTAGGAGCTTGCTGCTCCCCAGGTTGTTGACTGACGCCACCACGCATTAATCTCGTAGGAAGGTGGTGGCCTGCTCCTTATCCTTCAATAGGCGCGACATACAGTCCGCTTGTGCATTCCTCCACCCTGGTATATGCCTTATTTTTGTCTGTATACTCCTGTAACTTGGCTGCGATCCACACCAAACACGGAGTCGAAGTCTTGGTGCCCCCAGGGCTCAACATATGAATTAGAGGTTTGTGGTCGATGACTAGTTGGAACTTCGTGCCCCATATGTAACAACGGAAATACTCCACCGCCCAGGCACAGGCAAGCATCTCCTTCTCTACTGTGGAGTAGTTTTTCTCCACGTCTGAGAGAGCCTTGGATGCAAAAGTGACCACATGTTCGGCGTGCCCTTTTTCCTGTGTCAACGTGGCCCTAATCCATATGCACTGGCGTCTGTCATTATGTCAGTGTCCTATTCAGGGATGAAAGGCCTTAGGATTGGAGCGTTCACGATTCTTCCCTTGATCTCATCGAATGTCATTTTCTGCTCTGGGCCCAACACGTATTCTGCACCTTTCCTCAGCAATCCTTGCAGTGGAGATGTGGTCTCTGAGAATCGAGGTACAAACTTTGCGTAATACTCTCCTAGCCTGAGGAACAAGCGTAGTTCATCTCTTGACTCTGGTGCGGGGGCTTGTACTATAGCCTGAAGAAGATTCTTTTTGGGGCTTACGCCGTCTTTTAAAATGTTATATCCCAGGTATTCCACTTCTTCAGCTCTTATTACAAACCTCTTGTACCTGAGGCGTACGCCAGCTTCTTGAAGTTTCTCCAAGACCTCCCTCAGTGTTCTGTCATGTGTCTCTGACACATTTCCCGCCCCTCGCAGTAGGGAATCCATCATTCTCTGGAAGGCAGACACTGCTGACGACAATCGAAACAGCATCCGTGTGTACTGGTAGGTGCCGAATGGTGTAATGAATGCCGCCAGGGGTCGTGACTCTTTGTGGAGGCTGATTTGGCGATATTCATCGCGCATGTCCAACTTGGAAAAATATTTGGCTTCCTTCATCATAAGGATTCATTTGTTTATGCTGTGCAGCGAGTAACTGTTATCACCTCTAGGTTTAAACTGCGCAGGTCGATGCACTCCATGATATCATTGGAGTGTTGTTCTTTTATCAATACAACTGGGCTGAGCCATTCTGTGGGTTCCACACTCTTGATAGTCCTTTCTTTGATCGTCTTCGTGAACTGATTCTGTAAAGCTCCTCTTGCAGTCGCTGGCACAGGCCTCATTTTGTGCTTGATTGGGACTGCGCTGGCACTAAGCCTGATTTTGTTTACATAGTTTTTTATTTTCCCTGGAGCCTCTGAGAAAAGTGTGAGGAACTTGTCTCTCAGGGCTAACACACTCCTTGTTTTAATTGATAGCACTTGATGTCAGCGCTGTGGTCCAATCTTATGTTCAGTTTGTGCTGGTCATCCCAGCTCAATACTGCCAGGTCCTGTTTGGAGAAATATACCCTGGTGTTGGTATGCCTTCCATTGAATTCAATGCATGTGTTGATGTACTCCAGCATGTCTGCTGACTCTCCTCCAAACACTGTGGGTCTCTGTTTGGACCTTCTCACTTCAATTTCTCGACATCCAGCCATATCTTTGTATGTCTGGAGCGATACTATGGTGAGATCAGACCCTGAGCCTGCCATCACACAAGTCTCATGGCCGTCTTATCTTTATGACGCAATGCGGCTTCTCTCTTCTCCCTTTTGGGCTGTTCATCATTATGACAGGGGGTCTGTTGTCATCGGTTTCTTCGTCCTCGCTCGTATGTTCTTTACCTTCAATGTGTTTAAACACTCCTTATTCCTCGCGGGGCATTCTCAGTCGTTGCCTAAGTGTCGTCTGCTGGTGCACCTGTGACAAATCAAAGGCTCTTTCTTCCTCCCTCCTTTCTCTTCAACAACATCCCTCCTGGGTTTGTCACATTGACCTCTCCCTTGTACTGCGTTCCAATCAGCGACCGCTTGGGCACCTCGCAATTTATTTTTGCATGTTAGCGGTTTCTTCCTCTGCCCTGGCAATCTGAAGAGCTCTGTCCAGGTTTATTTCCTTTTCTACAATTAATTTGTCTTGTACCTTCCAGCAATTGGTATGCACTAGCAGCATGTCACCAAAACCACACAGCGCAGTCAGCTCACGCATGCAAGTGATGTAGTCGTCGACTACTTCTTTACTCTCCTGCTTCTTTGTATAGAATTTCAGATGGTGTAACACAGTGTTTTCTTTACTGGGAAACCTTTTTGCTACCCTCCAGACTGAACACATCCAACTGATTTCTTCATCACCACACCTACCGCTAAGAAGCAGCTATCATGCAACTACCACACCGGCTGCACACATATCTGGTGCACCCACGCACTATATGACACTCTCTCTCTCTACTGACTCGAACTGCGCTTCCCAAGGGAGTTCAACCTACCAGACCTGTGAGATCATACCAATGATACATAAGGCGTTATATAAATGCCAAATAACATAACATAACATATTCTGCACAGCCTCTTTAAATACATCATCGTCATCTACATCTGCCTGCTCAGGTTTCAGGCCTGCGAAAATCCTTTGCCCTTCTACTCTCATTGTATTCAGTAGCATCGCCTTCTTCTTCCCTGTAGCATAGCCCAAACCGCCTACGGCCTCCAAATATGTGCTGAACAAGGGCTCCCATTGCAGCCACAGGATTGGTGGCCTACCTGGGGATTGTAGGAATGAAGACGGGGCGTCGCTCCTTGCATGATGAAATCGCCTTGGTGTGTTCCGGAATAAATATGTAGTGGCCTTGAGTGAAACTCTGCGCAGGAAGAGGTGTAAAGGATTTTATTCTGTTAGGTAACACAGATGCAACTGTGCCAATAAATGAACATGTCCCGGTGAAAACGTTATAGTCTTGCAGGGGAATTCTGCTGTAAGGCACTGTCACTAGGGATGGTAGGGGTGTGCCTTAGTCAAATGTAGCTCTCTTCAGGAGAGCTGTGGAGGGCTTCCGCTTTCTTCAGTGGTGCCACTGCAGTCTGTTGCTTCTTGCGCCCTTCGCGCGCATCTCGCATGTAGTCTCGTGAGATCTCACAGTGGCAAGAGCTTGCGAGGTTACAGGTCTGCAGGATTGCATTGGAAGTATAATTATTTTAGGCGGGAGAAAGTAAAAAATAGCAATATTTTTAAATAATGAATCAAGAGTTCTCCCGCCTAAATTGGGAGGGTTGGCATGTATACAATTTTCCCTTAAGTGTATGCCATACGCATTTAAAGTATGAATAAGCGTTAATACAATGATAACCCTGCAGTTTATGATGTATATATTCTGCCCACAGCTAAAAGCAGCCTGCGAAGGTTCACGATAAACTGACTCGTGGGTGATTCTGAGCTCTGGGAAAAAAGAAGTGGGACATTCTCCCATCCAATTTCCAGTACCACCATTCTTACTGAGATGGGTGAAAAGTTTGGAGGGGAACTGAAGCAAATAAAATATATTATTGACGGGACAGCAGTTGCACCAGTGTCACTGCAAGCATTTCTAAAAACTCTGCCACTTTTCTGTTTTACATCTGGGAAATGTTATGTTATTTGATATTTGTATAGCGCCTACTGCCATTGTTATGGCTTCAAAGTGCTGTGGGGTGGAAGGTCCTTTGGAAGACCAAATTCTGTGCAATCATGGAAATAAAAAGAGCATTCCATTGCATGCAAATGTAATGTAATGTGTCATTTGAATAGCACCTTTTCCCATTGGTACTGCCTCAGAGCGCTGCAGGTGAGCACCCTCGGGGGACCGAAGTCCAAGGTCTCGGAAATTCATCAGAGGAGTTTAGAATGCATGTGTGCATTTTAGCCAAAACGAAGGTAGGGAGGGGTGGCCAAGTCCCTGTTACCTACCCATGTTGAGCTGTCGTGTAGATGGGTGCTGTAAGGTAGTCTGGAGAGTATGCAAGTGCAGGAGACTCATTGGGCCTCATTACATGGTAGGCGGTAGGGGTTTACTGGCACCGGTAAGGGCACCGGTGCCGGTAATCCCCTACCTCCCTACTACGAGGTCCCTTAGCGGGTCCCTTCCCTCAGGCGTTAAGGATGGGACCCGCTAAGGGAACCCAGAGCTAATAACGGTACCGCAATTTGCGGTACCGTTATTTGCTCCATCCCCATTTCCATTGAGCCCTATGGGGGCTTAAATGGGAATGGGGAATGGTTCCCGGAATGGGGACTTACCGGTCCCGCAAAGGTCAGAATAGACCGGTAAGTCCCTATTCCGGGAACCCGGACCTGGAAGGCAGTAAGGTGGTAGCCATGGCGCTAAGAGCGCCATGGCTACCGCCTACCATGTAATGAGGCCCATTATGTGTCTAACTGGACCATATTTGTGTCATGGGGGATAGCTGCATTCTTGTGGCAGAGGTGTTGTGAAATGTGTCTTAAAGTAGTGTACAGATGCGTGCGGGTGGGTGTCCGTGCCTTCAGCCATCGTCCATAAGCATGGAATGTGATACATACCCAAGTGTCCTGACTGGTTTCTTTGTTTTGGAAATGTGGCATCGATTCTGTCCTGTGGTCTGCTGGAGTTTATTCTCTCCATCGCTCAGTACATTCATGAGAGGTTCATTGCTTCCCCGGCCTACCTGACAGGTGGTTAAATAACCCAAAGTGTGGCATGGGTTCATCAGGATGCGTGGTGGAGGAGCCAAGAAAAGGTCCCTACGGATGGCAAGGTAACCCTCTATGCAGTCAATTTTCTAGTAAATAGAATTAGGTGACTATTCAATTACTAGCAGAGATGACCAGTTTAAAGCATTATACAAATCATGCAGAACATTGTGTTCAAACAGAGATGTCTGCTATGTCAGTGAATATATGACAGCTACATAGTTCTCAACGTTTCCAGTGTAATGCCCGGATGAAAGCACACAATATCGTTTCAAACGGGTGAGAATTCATTGAATTTAATGGAGAGCTGAGGAGCTTGGCGGGTGATTGGACACTTTCCCTGGCGGGTGACAACCGTCAAAGGCGTGTGAGTTGAGAGGCATGCAGCTGGATCAAATTCTTTGTGGGACTTAGCTGTATTCTATGGTTTGCAATGCAGGAGGGAGAATGGGTATTATAAATAGTGTATCAACCCGTAGGACAACTGTCTACAGTTGAGGGTTCTGCTATACTTTACATGCAGAAGACATGCTGACTGAATGACATGCAGTCAAGGCAAAACAACCTGCAACCGTTCACTCCCACCACTGGCCTGTTGCATTCAGGTCCCATTTCACTACTCGCACTGCACCTGCCAGTCCCTTCCTCTCCCTCTTTCTCACTCTCTTACATCGATATATTGAATCCGATGTGCAGCAAAACAAGCAACTCTGAGTATACAGATGAGGGGGAAGGGTTAGGTTGTCTGCAAACTCCAGCCAATTACCATACACAACAGCTAACAGTTATAGGAGGCAAGAAACGTTGTGGCTACTTGAAATTTGGGGCTGCACTCACCCATTTTGCCTTGCTTAGCATGCTGGTTGGCAGTCTGAGAGGTGCCTCAAGTTCACTCTACCATGCTCAGGTGCTGTGTTCAGTGACCTTCTGGGAATTCTGCCGGTTAGGGCAGAGCCTGTGTCTGGTAGGGCAAGAAGGCACTTGCCAGGAGTTTGTTGGGCATTGGACTGGGCAGTGCCTAGAATCCCTGCTCATTTTGCCCAGAGGTTCACCTTGCTCTCTCCCTCAAGCCCCACATTCTTCTCACACGGTCCACAGTGAAACCCCACCTCCACCGCCACCATCAGACCCAAACTCACCAGGTTTTACGAGGCACCAGACCTTCGGTATCAGTAATGCTGTAATCCTGCAAGGGATTCTTCATCATGAAACAAAGAGCAGAAAAGTTAGAGGGTGGGTTGTCGATTCCTCAGAAATGTGCTGCACCCTGGCATACAAAAGGTGATGGAAGAGTGTGGCAGCCGCAGGATGGTGAAGAGCAGTGGGTTGGCAGTGACAAACAGGAGTTATGGGGTTGGGGTATGATGGACTTTCCAATAAGCCTAGGGCCTCAGGGGTTTTTTGTTAGTTGTGCCACAGCTAAAATGATGGGAAATGGCAAAGACAGCAATGCTTTATTCATCCAGATTGTAAGGGCTGTCCTTCCAAGGTTAGGGAGAGGCTATCAGAGATTATTTTATGCGCAAGGTGTGAGCTGTTCCACGCAGGGGGATCTCCTTGAGCCAGGGAAGGTTCTGACTCACCCATTAAGTGCTATTTACACTACAGAAGAGAGGAAAGGAGGAGCAGGGCTGTTGGACTGTCTCTTTCAAGTACTTGGGGTGTTGACTGAATTGTGCTCTTACATTTACAACCTTTACAGTATCCAGTGATAAAGTCGTACAGGAAAAGTTCACCAGGGGTGACATTTCCCCAACTTTCTACTCCCAAGAAAATCAAGCATTGTCCCCAAATATTCCAGGAGTGGTGTATTAAATAGTAAATAATACCCATCCTAGAATTTGTGGGGGGAACGCTTTTAGGGGTGCATGAAAATAAAATAGCCTACCTGGTGACTTTTTCCCAGGTGACATCATATTGAATCCCTTTACACAAATTGGTAAAATGTCTTGGGGAAATGTGAGAGAAGGCAGCAGAAGTACCCCCACACTCCTCCTAAACTGGGCATCTGCTGTGTGTGCCCTTTGTGACCACAAAAGCGATTGCATTGTCCTCCCTCGATCTCATGCTAAAACAGCTGAGACATTTTAAACAGGGGATGTGAAACACAGAGAAGCCTGGAGCTCCCCACAGAAGCGAGCAAAACAGCATTTGTGTGGATAGGATCAGGCATTTTGTAAGTAGCTAGGCCACTGTGTAAGCTGAGTGTAATGTTGTAGAATGCTGCTGTCAGAGCTCCTTTAATCTTACCTGACCTGTTTATAGGCATGCACGCTCAAATGCACACGTACACACACACGCACACACTGGGATTTGTGAGGCACTGACATATGATTGTCTACTTGCACCCTTTTACAGCTGTTTGTCTGAGAAACCAGGGGGTGTCCCTGGGGATCACTCTCAGGTGGCCTGGGCACGGTCATCGCCTTTGGATGCAGACCCTGGGGGTGAACCAGTGCGGGAGGATCACCTGGCTGAGGGTTCTTAGACGAGTAAGGGTGAAATAGCCCATGGTGAGACGCGGTATTCCTCCCTTTCCTGTACCCACGATCACTCCTATTTCATAGGATTCTCTGATGTTCCAACTCCCCCCACCCTTTTCCACACAAACACTGGGCCGAGGAAGAGGATCACTGGGAGTAATAATGCTAACTTTTACACATTGCTTTGGACGTGTCCTACTAATTGGGTCAGGCAAAGTCTGGCACTACACTACAAGAAGTGCATACATCTGATACCAATTAGCTCTCCTCACATGGATAAAAGGCAGAACACACTCTGAGTAAGGTGGAACACAATCTCAGATTCTGCTGGGTTAACACCCAGAGCTATACCCTTTTCACTAGCCCACTCCTCACCTGAGGTTTCTGTGATGTCTTCGGATAGGTCTTCAGAGGATGACTCCACCTTCCTTTCTCTCCAAGTACTGGTAGAACTCTTCTTTGTTGTTTTTCCTTTTTTCTTGAAGCGATAGGGACGTGCTCCCCCAGAGGTCACTTTGCCTAAAAGGCAATCTGCCAGGCAGCAGGGACTCTGGGGAGCCCACCCCAAACCAGGGAAAAGCAAAGGTGAAAAACCCTGGAGAGGACTGTAGTGGTGGCTGTAGAGGACTGTAGCAGTTGTTGTAGCTGCGTCAAGGTCTCCTTCCTTGATGGTGTTGTATAATGTTTTAAGAATGAACTACAAGGCCCAGCATGCACTGGGGGTAGACGGGTCACGTAAGGTAAGCAGTGTCCAAGTCCGTAAGGTTCGGTTTCCATCAGGTTTCCAGGGGGGGAAGCAATTAGCAAACTACCAGAATCTGCCCTACATATGGAAATCCAGCGCGAGCCCACAGCCAGCTCAGCGTGGAGAGAGGGAGCCGCGAGTAAAGAAGAGAAACCAGGTGGAAGGTAAGACAGATGCGCTGGACGCAGAAACAAACAGAGAGTGAGTACAGCAGTGGGAAAGAACTAAGAGGGGCCAAGCAGCAAGGGTGACAGGAATGGGAGAACTGGGGACTGTTCTCCAAACACGTAGCGTTTGTTTGCACAGAGTTGCAATAAGCTGGTTTGAAAACGCGGTGAACAGTTATAGTGTTAGCAGCAGCCATCTTGCAAGACTAGACCGCTGCTTCACGTTCTGGTAAGAACGTGATGGGACACTCGGTATGCCCTCCAGTAGTCCCATACCCACCAGGGACAGATTGTGACAGTATGACCCCTTCTCAAGGGTGTCCCTCCCGGCTTACCGGGATGCAGCCGGTGGAATTGATGAATCAACCTTGGAGCGAGTAAATTCCGCACAGGTTCCCAGGAAAATTGAGACATCGGGTAACCTTTCCATAACACAAGATACTGTAAAACCCCTTTCTTGTATCTGGAGTCCAGTAATCTGGATACTTCATAGTCCTTGGCATGGTTTGATGAATATTGTTTCTTCGTGATTCTCCTGGCATGAGGATCCGGTAGATAGGCCTTTAGCAAGGACGTATGAAACACTAGATGGATTCTTCTTAGTTGGTGAGGAAGAGCAAGGTGGAAAGCTACTGGATTTTTTCTTGCCTCGATCTTAAAAGGTCCAATATACTGGGGTGAACATTTCCCAGGATGAACCCACCTGGGTAAGAATTTGGTGGATAGCCGAGTTGGGTCTTCTCCTTTGATCCGCCCATTATTTATAGCTCTGCCGGGCCGCTTGAAGATTGTGTTGTACTTTCTTGTGTAGTTGTCTCAGGGAGTCCAAAAGGTGATCTACAGTAGGCAGTTTGGCATATAGTGGACCTGACAACGCTATATGTCTTGGGTTGTATCCGTATGTACAGCAGAAGGGACTCATCCCAATGGCTGAGTGTTTGGTGTTGTTATACCAGAACTCTGCCATGAATAGAAGGTTATACCAATCACTCTGTTCTTGGTTACAGAAACACCTAATGTATTGCTCCAGGGTGGCATTGAGGCGTTCCGTTTGGCCACTGCTTTCCGGATGAAATCCAGATGAGAGAGCTCGGTGGATGTTCAATAGTTTGCAGATTGCTGTCCAAAACTTGGAAGTAAACTGAGTGCCCACTGCTCCAGATAAGATTTTGAGGTCGGAGTATTTTACTCCCTATTTTGAAACCTTGAGATTAAATGTGATTTTAAGAGAGTAAAAATGACTTTTCTCCTTTGCAAGAGAGTAAAATGTATGTGAAATCCAGCTGACATGTGCAAAAACTGTATAGAAATCATTACTATGCGGCAGCTTTCTGCATTGTGAGAGAATACGCCTTTTATTATTTATCTAAGGTCTGGCCATTTAATATCTACTGTATATATTTAAATGTTGAAAACCCAAAAACCTAGCCAATTACATAGGGCCTCATTACGAGGTTGGAGGTAGCCTTGCTGGTAAGAGCGGCAAGGCTACCTCCATACCGGCATGAAAGTCTGGCACCTGCAAATGGGCAATTACCGGAGTATTCCGGCCTGCCGGACCCGGTAATTGCTTTTTCATGGGTGCCGGTAGATCCCCATTCCCATTTCAGCCCTATTGGGCTGAAATGGGAATGGGGATGCCTGTAGCACCGGCACCGTTCATAATGGTTCCGGTGCTACAGGCATGCTGTGCTCGTGGGTGCCTTTCATTCCGCCAGGGCAAACCTGGCGGAATGAAAGGCACCCACGGCACAACTCAGAGTTTGCAGGTCCGGTAACAACGGTACCGGCAAGCATACCGGTACCATTGTTACCGGACCAGCAACCTTGTAATGAGGCCCATAGCAAATCAAACATGAATTGCATTGTGTGTTTTGAGGTTCGCTAGCAGAATTGTCTTTTGATGTTTAATGAAAGTCCCCATTTCCTGGAGCTATTACTGCCTAATGGTTTTCCAATGTTATGATACAACAGTGCAGGGAGGCAAGGACTCCATGCTGAATTCTATATCTAATCTCATGGTCAAATTTTTTTTTTATATTGCGCTTTTGGCAAAGCGCTGTACGTAGCACATATTTATCACAATTAGCACCAAACCGAAGTAGGTACTCCTTTATCGACCTTGAAAGGATGAAAGGCTGAGTTGGCCTTGCCGAGAGTTGAACCTGAAACCTACAGATCAGGTACAGATCGCAGCAATGAGTGCTCAACCGGCTCAGCTATCTTGGCTAACTTCCTTCAGAGGTCAGTTAACTGAGTATCGACTGAGGTATAATAATCACAGTGCCTAGATGTTGGACGAACCATGTATGAAGTGCTACATAAAGTTAAATACCTATCTGGATTATCACAGGGGCAGGTTTAGCTGAGTTTCTATTTCAAGTACATGTAACTTTCATTTGTTTGTTTTTGAACAGCGCTTGCACTTCTGGAGAGTCGGGTTTTGGATGTTTTAATTGTAGTCTTGAAGATTTGAGAGGCTAGAACACCTGTGATTAGTGTAATGACAATCACTCAAAGACTCTGCTGCCACTGACCATTTATAGTAATGTACCCCATTGACTGCAAGGTTGAATTAATGTAAACTAGACCGTGCATAGTCATCATTTTACACACTTTTTATGATTAGAGTGTACATAAAAAGTGTAAAAATTATCTGCCTCTGCATGATTATGCACACAGCACAGTAACTTTGAAAAATACAATTGTGAAATACTGGTTTGCTGTGACTGGAAAAGAAGCATCCTTTGTTACAAAATGTTAATTCTCTATTGCAACTTAGTTTGACATCTTATTAATCATACAATCCTAAAATGCTAGGAAAATAAATATGCACAGTGCTGTTTGCTCCATGAGCAGCAACACAGCAGAAGCTGAATGGAAATGAACCATTCCTTTAATCATAATGTGCAGTTTCTTTTTTTGAAAGGCTTCAGAGAAATACAATCTGTTTCAGACGCTTTTCTCCATGGCCTGCAATTACATCTATGTAGATAAAAATCAACAGAAGTGTTCTGGTTTGGGTCAAGTAACCTGACCTTTGCATTGCCCTCTGCTCTAAACTTGTGTGTAAATGTACACAAGAAAATAATAAAGCTGTCGTATTTCCAAGATTTTCATGCATAAAAAGGCCTAGTATGCACCTTATCTGGAGGCCTGTGAGTGCCTCTATCCAAAACTATGGTGTGCGGGGGTCCATGTAGCTTTACCACATCCGTTAGAAACACTTCGGCAGTAAGGAAAGCAGAGGGTGTACCTTTCTAGGCTGAAAAGTGTGCTAGTTTGCTGAAAGAATCAACAGTGACCATGATTGCTGAATACTCCTGGCAAAGGGGGAAATCGACTTTAAAGTCCGTCGATATATGTTGCCACGGTCCTGCTGGTGGTGGTTCTTGTTGCAGTAAGCCTAAAGATTTGCAGGAGGAGTATTTGTTCTGGGCACATGTAGGGCATGTAGCAATGTATTCCCTGACATCCTTAGTCATTGTATGCCACCAAAAGTGCTGAGTAGCCAATTCCAATGTGACGGACTGACCCTTATGCCCTGAAGTAGGGAGGTCATGACACCAAGACATGGCTTGAGTTTGCAAGATCTTGGTTGGTAAGTACAACAAATCGTCTTTGAAGAGAAATTCACCTTTCTGGTTAAGCTGTGGTCTGAGCAGATGATTCTGTATCTTCTGTGCTGTTTGAACCTGTTGAAGGAAAGTATTGATCACACCAATGAACCTTTTTCCAGCGAGCAATATTTCATGTCCCTGGTTTCTCCAGAGTCCTCTCCTAAACTGCGGGACAAAGCGTCTGCCAGCTGATTCTCCTTCCCTGGCAAGTATGTTATCTCGAAATCAAACTTTGAAAAAAATAAGCCCATCTGGCGTGTCTGGAGTTCCTGGACTCCATTTGCCGCAAGACACGGAGGTTCCTGTGGTCGGTGCGAACTTGGAAGGGATAGATGGCTCATTGGAGCAGATGTCTCCATTCCTCACAAGCCTGTCAAATCAATATTCAAGTTGTGCCTTCTGAGCCACGGAATACCCAGTATGACTGGGAAGTGTGCTGCTCTTATAAGATCAAATGTTAGGTACTCGTGGTGGGATGCCGTCCTGACTGTTAATTGCTGGGTCTCCTGGATTATTGGTCCTGATTTTAATGGTGTGCCGTTGACTCCTTCAACTGGAATAGGTCTGGTCTTTTAGCATCTTGGGATCAGATGGTCCTTTGCACATTGGTCATCCACAAAATTGCCTGAAGCTCGGCAATCAAGCATCGGCAAGCACTCAATTAGATTTCCCCTATTCCAGTGTAGTAATACCTTGATCACTATGAGATGGCAGTTGTCAGGAATAGTGGGTTGTGTTGTATCACAGGGACTGATTGTAGAAACCCCTTCCTTGTCCCTGATCAGGGCCAGGGTCTGTCGTTTCCCTGTCTCCTGGGGGGAACCTCTGGGCAGTTACGTTACAGATGGACATCTGAACCACGGTACATGCAGGGTCCAAGATCCTTACGTTTCTTGCATTCTAATGCGGTGAGCGGACCCCTAGCTGTTCCAATCTGTATTGGTTCATCTGATGGTGCCTTCTCCGGAAGTGAGGGTTGGCTAGGAAAAGGGGGCGCTGGATCTAGGTTTCTTTCTTTCTGCCCTTGGTTCCGTCAATTTGAACTCTGTTTGTAGTGACAAGGAGACGAGTTCTTGGAAGGATGTGGGTCTTGCCACCCTAGCACGTTCATCCTTTATGTCTTTGTGGAGACCTTGTCTAAAGATGGTTTGGTGTGCTGTATCAGGACAGCCCGCTTCAGTGGCAACCTTCTGGAAGCATGATACGTATGTTTGCACATCCGATGTTCCTTGTCAAATGTCAAGAAGGTTTTCAAATGTGCTATACAACACTTCGGGTCTCTCAAATCTGTTCCTAAAATGGTGAACAAAAGCACCGTAATCATTGAGGGATGGTTCTGTGTTGGTCACCAGAGGGGTTGCCCAGGCTAAAGTATTACCCACTAGGTTGGAAATCAAGAAACCCACGTTTGCTCTGTCCGACTCGTATGCCTTAGGGTGAAAGGTATAATGTATAATACATGCATCCAAAAACTCCTTCATTTTCCGGGATTGCCATCAAACTTGCCAGAAGGCAATGCCAACGGAGGCAAATCACCTCTATGATCATCCCTCGGTTGTATTTGTTGTCGTAGAGCTGTATTATCAGCCCTCAAGGTCTGTACCTCAACTGTGAGTCCTTGGATGGCATTTACCACCTCTTGGTATTGCTCTAAGCTTGCCATGGTCTTTGGGTGTTGCAATCTCTCAGATTCCGCTGGGTTAACACCCGGAGCAATACCCTTTTCACTAGCCCACTCCCCACCTGAGGTTTCTGTGATGTCTGCGGATAGGTCTTCAGAGGATGACTCCACCTTCCTTTCTCTCCAAGTACTGGTAAGTCTCTTCTTTGTTGTTTTTCCTTTTTTTCTTGAAGAGATAGGGATGGACTCCCCCGGAGGCCACTTTGCCTAAAAGGCAATCTGCCCGACAGCGGGGAATAGGTCTGGTCTTTTAGCATCTTGGGATCAGATGGTCCTTTGCACATTGGTCATCCACAAAATTGCCTGAAGCTCGGCAATCAAGCATCGGCAAGCACTCAATTAGATTTCCCCTATTCCAGTGTAGTAATACCTTGATCACTATGAGATGGCAGTTGTCAGGAAAAGTGGGTTGTGTTGTATCACAGGGACTGATTGTAGAAACCCCTTCCTTGTCCCTGATCAGGGTCAGGGTCTGTCGTTTCCCTGTCTCCTGGGGGGAACCTCTGGGCAGTTACGTTACAGATGGACATCTGAACCACGGTACATGCAGGGTCCAAGATCCTTACGTTTCTTGCATTCTAATGCGGTGAGCGGAGCCCTAGCTGTTCCAATCTGCATTGGTTCATCTGATGGTGCCTTCTCCGGAAGTGAGGGTTGGCTATGAAAGGGTGCGCTGGATCTAGGTTTCTTTCTGTCTGCCCTTGGTTCCGTCAATTTGAACTCTGTTTGTAGTGACAAGGAGACGAGTTCTTGGAAGGATGTGGGTCTTGCCACCCTAGCCAGTTCATCCTTTATGTCTTTGTGGAGACCTTGTCTAAAGATGGTTTGGTGTGCTGTATCAGGCCAGCCCGCTTCAGTGGCAACCTTCTGGAAGCATGATACGTATGTTTGCACATCCGATGTTCCTTGTCAAATGTCAAGAAGGTTTTCAAATGTGCTATACAACACTTCGGGTCTCTCAAATCTGTTCCTAAAATGGTGAACAAAAGCACCGTAATCATTGAGGGATGGTTCTGTGTTGGTCACCAGAGGGGCTGCCCAGGCTAAAGTATTACCCACTAGGTTGGAAATCAAGAATCCCACGTTTGCTCTGTCCGACTCGTATGCTTTAGGGTGAAAGGTATAATGTATAATACATGCATCCAAAAACTCCTTCATTTTCCGGGGATTGCCATCAAAATTGCCAGAAGGCAATGACAACGGAGGCAAATCACCTCTATGATCATCCCTCGGTTGTATTTGTTGTCGTAGAGCTGTATTATCAGCCCTCAAGGTCTGTACCTCAACTGTGAGTCCTTGGATGGCATTTACCAGCTCTTGGTATTGCTCTAAGCTTGCCATGGTCTTTGGGTGTTGCAATCTCTCAGATTCCGCTGGGTTAACACCCGGAGCAATACCCTTTTCACTAGCCCACTCCCCACCTGAGGTTTCTGTGATGTCTGTGGATAGGTCTTCAGAGGATGACTCCACTTTCCTTTCTCTCCAAGTACTGGTAAGTCTCTTCTTTGTTGTTTTTCCTTTTTTACTTGAAGAGATAGGGATGGGCTCCCCCGGAGGCCACTTTGCCTAAAAGGCAATCTGCCCGACAGCGGGGACTCCGGGAGCCCACCCCAAACCAGGGAGAAGATAAGGTGAAAAACCCTGTAGAGGGCTGTAGTGGTGGCTGTAGATGACTGTAGCGGTTGTTGTAGCTGCGTAAAGGTCTCCTTCCTTGATGTTATTGTATAATGTTATAAGAATGAACTACAAGGCCCAGCATGCACTGGGAGGTAGACGAGTCACGTAAGGTAAGCAGTGTCCAAGTCCGTAAGGACCGGTTTCCAGCAGGTTTCCAGGGGGGAAGCAATTAGCAAACTACGAGAGTCTGCCCTACATATGGAAATCCAGCGGGAGCCGACAGCCAGCTCAACGCCAAGAGAGGGAGACGCGAGTAACGCAGAGAAACCAGGTGGAAGGAAGACAGACGAGCTGGACGTGTAAATAAACAGAGAGTGCGTACAGCAGTGGAAAACAACTAAGAGGGGCCAAGCAGGCAAGGGTGACAGGAATGGGGAAACAGGGGACTGTTCTCCAAACACGTAGCGTTTGTTTGCACAGAGTTGCAACGCACCGGTTTGAAAACGCAGTGAACAGTTATAGTGTTAGCGGTGGCCATGTTTCAAGACTAGACTGCTGCTCCATGTTCTGGTAAGAACATGATGGGACACTCAGTATGGCCTCCAGCGGTCCCATACCCGCCAGGGACGGATTGTGACACATGAGTACAAGCAGAACGTCCAGAAAAAAGGCAGATCTACTGGAGCAGAGCATTGGACCGAGGGACGAGAACCACAGGTGAAGAAACCCAGGAGTTCCCTGCAGGAGGGTGTTGCCTCCAAAAGGCCGCAAGAGATAAGTGGAGAAGGCTGAGTTCCAAACAAGAAGGCTGCATTGCGTTGTTTGGGCCTACACAGCTATACCAAATACATAGAGAGGGGCAGACGTTTAGCATGGCTATGTAAAAAAGAAGAGCAACGCACACCCATCTACTCGGTACAAACACATTTGGGCACAACATGTTACACCCAGGAGGGGATAAATGCAGTTTTCTACAACTTCTACTGCAGCCTATATCATGACACACCCCTCATACTTCCATAAATATGGATGAGGTCTTGAGCGAGATAGATCTTCCAACTTGAGTGAGGATGCAGTTAATGACCTGGATGCTCTGATCACGGCTGAGGAATTGATAGACACGATAAGGTCACTACCCACCGGGAAAACTCCATGCTCAGGTGGACTACCGGGCAGGAATTTGCTATGGAATTGGCCCCCCATCTTCTGTGCGCCCCAACAGAGGCGCACAACCTTGGAATCCTCATGCCCAGTCTACGGGAATCAATTATAGTACCCTTGCTACAAGCCGCCACAGGATTGCAGCTCATACAGATACTTATCCTGACGGCAATGTTAGCCAATAGATCAAAGAAGGTAATACATACGCTGATACATCCCGGCCAAACTGGATATGTACCGGGCAGAAATATGTACTGGAATTTCAGACGATTACATCATATTATGTACAGCACGGCCTCTTCAGATATATTGTATGCCACAGCAGCTTTGGATGCAGTAAAAGCCTTTGAATCCATCAAATGGGACTGCCTTCACACCACCTTACGCAGGTTAGGCTTTGGCCCGCACTATTTACGGTGGGTGGAAATAATAAACAAGGACCCAGTAGCGAGAGTCAGGATGGGTAGGCACTTTTCAAAGGCCAGGGTGCTTGAGAAGGGCACTAGGCAGGGCTGCCCGTTGTGCCTGCTGGTGTATAGTCTGGCAATGGAACCGGTGGCTGCGTATCTGCGTGCAGAGTAAATGACAGCGGGAGTACTGGTTTTAGGGACGTACCATTTGATCTCCATCTATGCCGACGACACACTCATATATGTTTAAAACCCAGAAGAAAATTTGGAACTTATAATCGAAGCAATAGGTTGCTTCTCTCAGGTCTCGGGCATTACAGCTAGTATGGACAAGTCGTCTCTGTTTCCATTGGCTGGATTAGCTAACACGCAAGCTAGCAAATCCCTGTGTTAGCCCTAAAATGGAACACCACCACATTTCGATACTTAGGAGTAGACATATTCCATGACCCGGTCAGGGAACATAAAAATAACACACAAAAAGTCCAAGTGGGGATTAAGAACTCTATGGCATTCTAGACTAACTTGACCCTTTCTCTGATGTGTAGAGAGGCTTTGTTAAAAATGGTGGTCCTCCCGCGATTCCTGCATTACTTTGTCAACATCCCATATAATGTACCCAAAGCCTTCTTTAAGACTGTGGACTCATTGTGCAGGGAATTATTGTGGCATAATGGCAGATGCAGGATAGCACTTGCCTCACTAGAAAGATCCTATGAATAAGGTGGCATTAGAGTACCCTATTTTGAACTGTGCTATATCGCAGGCCAACTGCAATTTGTGGTAAGATGGCTGGCAGACGAACCTACCTTGGACACTAGGTTACTTCAACCAGTGGTGCCGCGTGTCTATCGGAAGGAGGTGTTGTGGTGCAGGCGGTCACCGGCGGACTGCCACCCTTATTTGGTGAAATTGGGCGTTCAGTTGTGGACAGGGGGATGACATTAATTAAACTAAAAGACCAGTTCTCTGCACAGATTCCTTTGGCCTTGCTAGTCCCAGACGAAACACAAGCGCACCGAGGAATTCGAACACAATGGGAACTGAAGGGTGTTGCCACAATAGGTGACATGCTCACAGATACTGCCTTCACACCCTTCCATGAGTTAGTCGATAATACTAGCCTGCATCATGGCCAATTTCTGCTACATCGAACCATAACAGGCATGATTGCACGCATGTTTGGGAGAAATAGTGGAAGCACACCCCGTAATAGACACCTTCTATGACATTGCTGAAGGCACACAGACAATCGCCTGGCTGTACACATTTCCCTTGACGAACAGACCCTCGACAGAGGCTGCTATTCGGGGTTGGTGGGAAGAAGACCTGGGAACCCTGTTTGAAGACACGCAATGGGCACAGATACTGCGCTATTGTCATGACCCACAGGATGCGCCCCTTTTGGTCTTCCTGGTCCTTATCGCAACAGGCTTTGCATTCCCTGACACTCCCAACATGGCCGTCCAGCGTGACACGCCTTCCGCGGTCTATACGTTGGACATAACGTATTCTACTAATAGACCGCAACCCTGCGGCTCCGCGCGTCTCAATGCTATTGCCAAGTAGCGATCAGACCTGTGCTCCGTAGTTCGCTGTATTGCTTTCCTGGTTCCTAGCTTTTCTACTTCCATTCCTTGCCCCTTTCCCTTTCCTCTTGCTCCTGGACTTGTGCGCCATCAGCACGTCTTCTTCGTTTCCTGGATACCGGGATTGCTGCATCCCGGAATCTTAAACGCATGCTGGAGTCGGAAGAGACTCGCTCAGCCTTATTCAAGTCCAGATCTGTCCGCAAGAAGACACCGCCCACGGAGTCCAGCAAGGATCGGTCTCAGGTGAGAAGCGGGGAACTCCATGACAGTTTGAGATGCCTACCGACCGCACTCGAAGTCGACATGGAAGCGGCCGTCCAGGACCTGATGCGAGGTATGCAAGAATTAACCACTGAGGTGCAGAATTTAAAGGCGGAAAACGCTGCTCTCAAGCAATTAGTTCTATCCCATGATTCAGCCGCAAAAGAAAGTGTGTTACTGGGCGGCATTGTTGACAAATACGATGGGTCGGCAAAAACCCTTCGTGGATTCCTGGACTCGTGTTTGGTTCACTTTACATTTAATTACTTTCCCACTCCCAGGGCTAAGGTGGGTGTCATAATCTCTCACCTTTCCGGAAATGCTTTAACCTGGGCTACACACCTAGTTAACTCAGGTGACGCTCTCCTAGATGACTACGATGGTTTCATACGGGCCCTAAAGACCATGTTTGATCGCCCAGAGCAGGTCTTTAGTGCCCAGGAACGCCTCTTAGACTTTCAGTAGGGATCCCAGGATGTGCTCAAGTATGTCACCCGATTCAAGCAATTGGTCAAGGAAGCTGATTGGTCTCCGGAGGCAAGTTTTACCCTTTTCAGGAGAGGACTAAATGAGGAGATTAAAGATGAGTTAGCCGGAGTGGCCCGACCGAACTCATTCCAGGCTCTTATGGACCTTGCCATGCAAATAGAGGTTTGCATCCAGGAAAGGAAGGCAGAGAAGAAAAAATCTAGAGGAAACCCTCCAAAGGTGTCCTTTGAGAGTACCTCCAAATCTGACACAAACCCAGGATCAGTCACCGAACCAGAACCCATGCAGATAGGAGCTTTCCGTGGACCCATATCCCCGCAAGAAAGGATGAGAAGGATTAATACGGGGTTGTGCATGTATTGTGCCTCAGACAAACACTTGGTTAGAGAATGCCCTCTGGCCCCTCCTCGGCGTTTGGGAAACGCCAACTCCCGATCCTAGATGGAGCAGGGCTTCGGGAGAGAGATGTTTGCTCCACATCAATTCCATCCTTGAACTCTCCTGGACAAAACAATCTAGTGATATTACAGGCCTTCCTATCAACCTCCGGGAATAAGACCTATCCTGTTTTGGACTTGGTAGACTGCAGGGCTATGGGAATATTCATTGATCAAGGTTGGGTTTTTAGTCACCACATCCCATATGAAACACGAAGCATCATGCAGCCGGTGGAAGCGATCGATGGAAGACCCCTCACTTCGGGGCCCATAAGCCTGCAGACCAAAGAGATCCAGCTTTCAATTAACCACCACCAAGAGCGGATTTGATTCAACATTATCAAGTCTGCTCATTGCCCCATGGTACTGGGCATGCCCTGGTTACAGAAACACAATCCGTATATCCATTGGACAGCAGGATCACTATTCCTCGGCTCAGAGTTTTGTATGTCTCACTGTCTAATCCTGGATCCCTCCTTGACCTCTTCCAAAGAACCACCAATAGACCATCAAGCACCTCTCATGGTTTCCAATATTGTGCAGGTTCCTAAGGCCTATCAGGGATTTGTTGATGTGTTCTCAACTGCCATAGTCCAGGCCTTACCCCCTCACAGGCCTGAAGACTGTGGCATAGACACGGATCCCTCAGCAGTGATTCCCTTTGGCAGGATGTTCATCCTTTCCGAACCTGAGAAAAAGGCACTCCGAGAATACTTGGATACCAACCTTTAGAATGGCACCATAAGGCCTTCAAAATCTCCAGCTGGAGCTTCATTGTTCTTTGTTCCTAAGAAGGACACTAAGGAACTCAGACCCTGCCTTGATTATCGTGGATTAAATCAATGCACCCTCAAGGACCGGTACCCTTTACCCTTAATCTCGAATATCCTGGAAGCGGTCAGAGGCGCTGGGATTTTCACGAAACTGGACCTCCGGGGTGCCTATCATTTGATTCATATCCGGGAAGGTGACTAATGGAAAACAGCATTCAGAACACTCTTTGGTCACTTTGAATATCTGGTCATGTCCTTTAGATTAGCTAATGCCTCAGCAGTCTTTCAACGTTTTATGGACAGGGTGTTCTCTGACATGCTATTCCTCTTCGTCATCGTCTACCTGGACGACATTTTGATCTACTCCAAGGACCTTCTAAAGCATGAAGAGCATGTAAAGGCAGTACTACAACGACTCTGTGAACATAAACTCTTGGCCAAACCCGAGAAATGTCTGTTTCACGTTGCTTCTGTTCATTACCTAGGATTTATCCTTACTCCAGAGGGAATTGGCATGGGCCCTTCAAAGGTA
This sequence comes from Ambystoma mexicanum, assembly GCF_040938575.1. Lineage (NCBI taxonomy): Eukaryota > Metazoa > Chordata > Amphibia > Caudata > Ambystomatidae > Ambystoma > Ambystoma mexicanum. The sequence continues at coordinate 1,551,772,095 of NC_090932.1, forward strand.
AAGGCTATATTATCCTGGCCTGCTCCCACGTCCATGAAAGAAGTTCAATCCTTCCTGGGGCTTGCCAATTTCTACCGGAAGTTTATACGCACCTTCTCTGAGATTGTTCAACCGATTGTTGCTCTCCTGAAGAAAGACACCCCCTTTGTCTGGTCTATTCCGCAAGATAAGGCATTCCAACTCTTGAAGACAAGATTTACTCAAGAACCCCATTCTGGCCCAACCCGACATTGATCGACCATTCCTTGTGGAAACGGATGTCTCTAACTACGCCATTGGAGCGGTGTTGAAGCAAGAATTTGAGGTTAAACTAGAACACCCCATTGCTTACCTTTCATGAACCCTGACTCCCAGGGAGACACACTACTCCGTCCTGGAAAAATAACTTTTAGCCATCTGCCAAGCCTTCACTGAGTGGCAACATCTACTCCTGGGAGCTAGATATCCAGTCCAGGTCCGCACGGACCACCAAAATCTTCAAATTCTTCAGTCATTAGAGTGTCGGAACAGTTGTCAGGCTCATTGGGCCTTCTTCTTTTCCCAGTACCAGTTCCACATCACTCATGTTCCTGGTTCACAAAACTTGATTGCTGACGCCTTATCTCGACGGCCTGACTATGAAACTACCAAAGATAAGGCCTATCCTAAGATGTTTCCCCATACGATTTTTGTAGCTCAAGCAGTCAATCTCCTGGAAGAAATCCGAGTACAAACCCAATCCTCTGAACTCTGGAAGAATATTTCAAGAAAGAATCAATGGAACCTGAGAGTCAAGGAAGGATATTTGTTCAAGGACAACGCTCTGCTCATTCCTACACAAAAATTACAACAAAGGATAATAAACCTCTGTCATGATACCCTTCACTCCGGACATCGTGGCATCACCAACAACCTCCACCTCATATACAAAGACATTTTTGGTGGCCTAAAATGAAGACTGACGTACAACTATACTGTAACGCTTACCTCTGGGGCCCTGCAGGAGTGCCTGGTCTGGACTGTCGGCAGTTCTGGTCCAGTCTGTCGACGGGTTTCTGCTTCAGCGATATCCCAAAACACTCTCTCCACCCTGCTCACTGCAGGTTAATACACCCAGTGGTCATGGAGGCGGGAGTGGCCTGGATAAGTTCTGCTTGCTGTTGCATAGCCAGTCTCTGGAATCCTTCCAGGCGTTCTTGCAGTCTTTTTATCCAGTTACCTCATTGGGTTGGCGGCGGATTAATAGTCCTCCCAGTTCCTTCACTGGGGTAATTGTGGCCCAGACCCGCTGTGGTGCACAGGCCGCGTTTGGATTGCTTAACGGTAGGTGGTAGTCTTATTGCAGTTTGTACAGAATTGTTATGCAAGCACAATCCTGCTGTATGTCTTTAAATGTCTTTTGTTTGCTTTGCTCTCACAGGGTCCAAAGGAGCTGCAGGGAAGGCTGAAGTCACGGACCGAGTTCAACTGGTAAGTAACGTGCTGGAGGAGGGAGGAGGATTGAGAGAGTCAGCGGATTGCTGTCTTGTTCGTCGCTTACCCTCTAGGTGTTTCTTTATCTTTTACAGGAGCCGCAGCGTATGAAAAAAGAAGACGGGCGGTGGACAAAGATGCTCCTTTGAAGTTGGAGGCGGACCCGGAGAGCCGAGAAGGGAACAGCTGATCCGGAAGCCTTGAACCGTAGTGAAGTCTTGATCTGGAGAGCCGCGCTGGGTCACAGGATGCCTGGAGCGCCGGACGGACCAGGAGCCTAAGGAAGTCTTGACACATGGAAGGTGCAGAAGCAGAGCATGCGAGCGTTACGCTGGCACCTCAGACGGAGAAAACGCTAAGCACTGGGTGTGGCCCAGGGCGGGGTTTATATAGCCCTGGGTCCACCCAGCACCACTAGACCATCAGGGATGCCTGCACAATGGCCCTTTAGATGCCATGTTGGATTCAGTTGACTGATCCAGCCCGGGGGCCATTTTGAATGGGGCAAAGAGTCTGTTCCAGCGCCAAGCAGCCAATGTTATAGACCAAACCTTTCCAATGCTACCCACAAGGGTCTTGGGATTTCTTGGAGTCATGACATATACGTCCGAGCCTGTGCACTCTGTAGTCAGAATAAACAAGACAACAAGAGGCCGGCGGGTCTTCTGCTACAACCGGCGCTGCCAACAAGGCCATGGGAATTTATCGCGACAGACTTCATTGTGGAATTACCGCCTTCCAGATGGTACACCACCATCATGGTCACCATTTATTTGTTCACGCATATGGCTCATTTCACACCCCTCAGTAAGCTACCATCCTCATCTGAACTGGCTGGAATCTTCCTGGAGCACATATTCCACCTTCATGGACTTCCTTCCAAGATAATTTCCGATCGAGGACCTCAATATGTATCACAATTCTGGAAACACCTCTGTCAAATATTAGGAATCCAACGCCCTCTTTACCACCCTCAAACCAACGGGGCCACAGAACGTGCTAATCAGACTCTGGAACAATATCTTCGATGTTTTGCCACTAAGGTTCAGGATGACTGGTTGCTCCTGATACCTGTGGCTGAATTCGCCTATAACAATTCCGATCATTCAGCAGTTAAGACCAGTCCCTTTTATTGCAGCCAAGGATTCCATCCATCAGTTCTGCCCTCGGTTCTTCCACAACCCACACCGGTACCTACTGTCGACTCCTGGATTGACACACTCATCAACATACATAAGGAGACCAAAGAGTACTTAGAGAAGGCCAGAACACAGACCAAGAGATATGCAGATTCCAAAAGAAGACCCGGGCCTTCTTATTCAGTTGTAGATCAAGTCTAGTTGTCCTCGAAATTACTACCCCGACATCTACGGCCAAACAAATTGGCCCCCCGGTATTATGGTCCATTTTCCATCAAGGAAATTATAAACCCAGTCTCATACCGGCTCAAGCTACCAGAATCCTGGAAAAAGATTCACCCAGTTTTTCACACCTCCTTATTAAAACCTTACATTCAGTCCTCCCAGAAATCCTGCAGACCCACTCCTGTGGTGGTGGACAATCAAACTGGAATATGAAGTGTCCCGGATATGCGACTCCAGGTATAAACGGGGTCAGCTTCAATACCTGGTTGAATGGAAAGGATATCCCCCAGTGAAAGAACTTGGGAACCACTTTCTAATCTGAACACCCCTCGACTGCTCAGAAGATACCACCTCATACACCCAGGCAAACCTGGAGGAACAGGTTTTCGGAGGAGGCATGCTGTCATGACCCAGAGGACGCGCCCCTTTTGGTCTTCCTGGTCCTTATCGCAATGGCCCTTGCATTCCCTGACACTCCCAACATGGCCGCCCAGCGTGACACGCCTTCCGCGGTCTATACGTTGGACGCAACGTATTCTACTAATAGACCGCAACCCTGCGGCTCTGCGCGTATCAATGCTATTGGCAAGTAGCGATCAGACGTGTGCTGCGTAGTTCGCTGTATTGCTTTCCTGGTTCCTAGCTTTTCTACTTCCATTCCTTGCCCCTTTCCCTTTCCTCTTGCTCCTGGACTCATGCGCCATCAGCACGTCTTCTTCGTTTCCTGGATGCCCGGATTGCTGCATCCCGGAATCTTAAACGCAGGCTGGAGTCGGAAGAGACTTGCTCAGCCTTATTCAAGTCCAGGTCTGTCCGTAAGAAGACACCGCCCACAGAGTCCAGCATGGATCGGTCTCAGGTGAGAAGGGGGGAACTCTGTGACAGCTATCTCAAGAAAGTGCCCCGAAATGTGAGATTGCAATTGATCCAGCTTTACGTATTGCACCGAGCATACTTGACTCCTCTTAGGATTTCTAGGTTACCTGGAGCTGCTGCACAACACCACCCCAGATGCGCGGCCCAGGGAACAGGCTTATTACGCATGTTCTGGTCTGCCCTTACTAATGTAAATAATGTAAATAATGTAAGCAACTGTGTTCTGTAAGGAATGTAAGTAATTTTGGAAATTTCCTATTTGTAAATGATGTAAACTCTATGGGCCTCATTAAAAGGGTGACGGTATGAACGGTGCCGGTAAGGCACCGGCATCGTTCATACCGTCCCACCACATTACGAGTTCTGCTCGCGGGTACCTGACAGCCTGTGCGGCACCCGCAAGCAGAACTCGTGATTGCACCGGCACCATTGTCAACGGTGCCGGTGCAACCATGCTCCCCACCCCCTATGGGGCAGAATGGGGATTGGAGCCCGGCATTACCGCCACCAGCGAATGGGCAATTGCTGGCCCATTCATCTCGTAATGAGGCCCAATCTGTACCTGACTGCTCTTGATGTAAATTACGTAAAATCTATCTGTATTTGATTGCTATTGAAGTACCCACACTTATGCTACTGTAAATGTTGTAAATTCTTTCTGTACCCGATCTCTAATGATCCAGCTACCCTTATGCTACTGTTTTTTCGGTTATTTGCTATGTAAGAAAAGCACCCAGATGCTAAATAAATAAATACAAATACAAATACAAGTAAGATAGTACTGGGAGAGAATAGTGGACAGACTGCACAGAGGTAACCTGAACATACGCCTACTAAGACCCGCAGCCTGCATGCTTGGACGCTTCACATGCCCCGAACACTTGTGTCCAGCTTCTAGGATGATAGCCTTGCTGTTTGTACTAGCTAAACGCAGGATAGCCATGACATGGAAATCCCGGGGGGTGGTCCCCACATAGAAGATTGGTGGCAGGATCTCAAGAAATGGGCACTGGCTGAGGCAACTGCTTGGCGACAAGCAGCGCACATAAGCCTCTCGGACAACAATGCTGATATAGCAATGTGGAACACGCTCATCCAATCCCTGTTTACGTCTGCAACACTAGAAACAGAGACGGAACTGGTAACCCATATGACCAGTCAAACAGAGTAATTACAGCATAATATAAGAGTAGAGAGCGGAGCACCAGTACTACGGAAAAAAGGAGGGAGGGTGTTTTGAGTTGGGAGGGAGGGAGGTAAGGCATTTTGGAGATCAAGGAAGGGAAACCCTTTCTTCTGTTATCATTGTAATAGTATATACAGATACCTTTAAATGTACAAAATGTGCTTTCCTTTTCTTGTGAGTACCTTGTGCAGTGTTAAAACCAATAAAGGTTGTTAAAAAAAAGAAAAAAGACAGACTGCATTGTGTTTCAGGGACGCCATCGACCCTCCCAGTTGAACGGCAGAGTTGGGGAGGCAAGGCCAAGCCTGTAATACTAGCTTTGACTTGTAAACTTGTAAACTGGAAGACAGTTAAGACAAGAGAGAAATGCACACAGCCACTGAGTTGGCAAGCAACATGAGAGACTGGTGTGTTTTAAAAAAATATTGAAGTGGCAACATTATATCGCACAATTGAAGGCTGCTCGTGTGTGGATGAGACGCGGAGAAAGGCAGACCTGCAAATGAACCTTGAAGTAACGATAGCTGCAAAGTCACTGATACTGAGTAACAGAGTGGTCCAGCAAAAGGATGTAGCCCACTTGAAAGTGTCTGTGAAAGGTGAAAAGTTTATAATGATTAAATGAATGAACTGTAAAAGCAAAGTGATTGAAATTGACCCTGAGAAAAGGGGAAAGTAAACTGTGAACGTTGAACTTTGATGTGTAATACAGAGAACTACCCAGACCAAAAAGCACTGGGGAAAATACCAATCTAGTGTGAGTTGGAAGTTGAAAAGTCGAAGTGGTCCTGCGTAGGTCTGTAGAAAAAAGCCATGCACATTTGAAAGTCTTCGACATCAGGAAAAGTGTCATATCCCGGTCTAAGTGGCGGTGGTTACCGCGGATACGGCTAAGCCACCATTAAGACTTTCCACCACATTTTTTCTTCGAACGGCTGCAATGTTCTAGTTTTTCTCATCATGGCCCCCGCTGGGAGTGACTTATTCCCTGTAATCCCAGCGGTGGGCGCGTTGCAACCGTCCGGTCAGCTCTTTGCGGTTCTGACACTAGTTTTCCTCGCCTTCCTGCTTCGGACCGAAGCCCTCTTTTCCCTTCGCCCCTTGTGCTCTCCGCGCTCTCTCCCTGTTCTCCTCCTGCGCTCGCTCTCTCTTTCTCCCTCAGCCCCTCGCTGGGAGTTTGCTCGGAATCCCGCTCCTTTGCCTTTCTACTTTTCTCTGCCTCTGCTCCCTCTCCGTCATACTCACCTTCCATACTTTACCACCTTTCCTTCTCTCTCTGGCTCCCTTCATTCCATCCTCAGTCTTCTTCTGTGCTTCCATTTCTTCTATTATTGTACTTGTTGCTTGCAGCAACCCTCTGCCTACTTACCATTGGAGAGTTGTTCTTATCCTCTTCCACTCAGAAGAAGGCCAGCCATGCTCGGAGTACCCAGGGTTTTTTTTCTGCCTAAGGGCTTTTTCCCCGTTTGCCTGTTCGTGGTGTGGTCCACTCCTAGATCCACCACGGCTTCTACCCATGTCAGGTCACTTGCATCAAAGAAAGAGAAGGACTACCTGGCCCACCAGCAAGGCATCAAAGAAACTTCAGACTCCAATTCCACGGGTGAGGAGAGTGGTGCTGAGAGTAGGGAGGCGGAGACCCTAAACCAGGGTGTTAAAGGTAGTCCAGAGGGGATTCAGGACAGTTTGCAATGCCAGAAAAGCAAGATGGCTATGCCAGAGCAAGTGCAGGAGCTTTGGACAGCCGTGCAAGGTCTCTCTCAGGAGTTACAGATCGTAAATGCTGAAAACGCAGTTCTTAAGCAACTCCTGAGGAATCGAGAACAACCACCGGAACTGGCTCCAATGGCCCTGTCTTCAGGCAAATTCGATGGATCACCCAAGAAGGTAAAGGAATTTCTGGAAGCAGCTACGGTCTATTTTACCTTCAGACCTCAGATTTTTCTACAGATCAGTCCAAGGTGGGTTTCCTGATCTCTAATATGACAATGCCCTTGCTTGGGCAACCCCTTTAGTGACTGGAGGAAATCCCATACTGCAAGATTATGGGGGCTTTCAGGCCCTCCTTAAACAGATTTTTGAAAGGCCCAAACTGACTTACACGGCCTGCGAAGATCTTTGGGATGTCTGTCATGGGTCCTCAGATCTCATGTCTTATATCACCACATTCAAGACTCTGGCTGCAGGAGCAGGTTGGCCAGAGCAAGCTCAGTATGCCATATTCCGCCAGGAACTTAAAGAGGACATAAAAGACGAACTGGCTCGATCTCCACGACCTTCATCGTTTACCAACCTTTTGTCAGCTGTGTTACAGATTGAGTACCATCTTCAAGAGAGACGTAATGAACAGAGACGCCACAGGGGAAGACTTTTCAGTAGTGATACACCCACTACTCCTACTACTCTACCGTCTCTTCCCAGAGAGGAACCCATGCAGATTGGAACAACTCAGGCGCCACTCTCTGTAGAAGAAAGAAGACGCCGAAGAGAAAGAGGCCTGTGTGCCTACCGTGGCTCTGATAAGCATCTTCTCAAGGATTGGTCCAAAGTGGCCAATCGGCGATGGGGAAACGAACAACCCTGGGCTTGAAGGGGACAAGAGTCTGGGGGTTATCTGATCCTTCCAGTCCCTATGTTTCATTATCAGTATCAACGAAAGGAACGCAAGAAGATTCTCGGCTTATGGTGGTGAACGTAAGATTGGACATTAATAACCAACAAGTTGAGACTCTAGCCCTTCTGGACTGTGGTGCCGCAGGCAATTTTGTAGACACTTTGTGGGCCGACAAGGTTGGCCTAAAGAGATTGGCACGCATGGAAGGACAAATTGTAGAGAGTGTGGATGGAACTCCACTCTCTTCTGGACCCATTCGGCAGCTCATTTTCCAGTGATATTGAGGATTGCATGGCTCAGAAGACATAATCCCTACATCGATTGGGCGGCTAAACAGCTGAGTTTTGAATCAACTTATTGCAAGCAGCAATGTCTTCCCCAGCCCTCTTATACAAGAGTACAGTCTACTTCTTCTAACACCCAAGAGTTTCTCGGAGTCCACACATTACCACGCTTCTGTGCCCAGTTTCAGACAAGGTAATTAATAGAATTTCGCAGAAAAGTGTCGCAAGCGGCTGGCACAGAGTGTCCGCGTGCGATTGACTGCGCCAGGCACGTGCGCTAAAACCGATTTCCGCGCTCAGCGTATTCATGGATTTTAGGCTCCCAAACCAGCCGTGGCGCAGAGAATCGCAGCGACCCTGCAGCAGCGCCAGTAACGCCCACAAGAACGCCCTCGCGCAAGGAAAAGCCATCAAAATCGCTAAATCATCGCAAAGGGCTGCGCTAACCCTGGACCAGTTCACCGGGCTGGCAAACAGCAAACGCCAAGCGGGGAAGGTGTATTTCAGGGGTGCGTGGGAAGTTCCACACGCGATTGGCCCCGTGCAAGCAGGGTATGTGTATTTCAGGGGTGCGCGGGAAGTTCCACACGCGATTTCAGCAGGGTACGTGTATTTCAGGGGTGCGCGGGAAGTTCCACACGCGATTGGCCCAGTGCGAGCAGGGTACGTGTATTCCATGGGTGCGTGGGAAGTTCCACATGCGATTTCAGCAGGGTATGTGTATTTCAGGGGTGCGCGGGAAGTTCCACACGCGAATGGGCCAGTGCGAGCAGGGTACGTGTATTACATGGGTGCGCGGGAAGTTCCACACGCGATTTCATCAGGGTACGTGTATTTCAGGGGTGCGCGGTAAGTTCCACACGCGATTTCAGCAGGGTACGTGTATTCCAGGGGTGCGTGGGAAGTTCCACACGCTATTTCAGCAGGGTACGTGTATTTCAGGGGTGCGCGGGAAGTTCCACACGCGATTTCAGCAGGGTATGTGTATTTCAGGGGTTCTGGGGAGTACTACACGCGAATTGGAGGCAGCCCACACCACGGGGGACTATCCTGCACCCCTGCTCATGTCCCGCAGGCAGCCCATCCACCATGGGCATGCCCCCCAGCCAACCCACATGTCACCTTGCACTACTGATCAACAATGCATGTCTCCCACCACCCCCACCCCCCAGAAGTGCAGGGGCACCCTCCACCAGGCCCCCAACCATGTCTCCCACCCACCCCCACCCCCCAGCCACCATGGGCATCCCCCACCAGGCCCCCACTCATGTCGACCATCACCCCCACCCCCCAGCCACCATGGGCAGCCTCCACCAGGCCACCACCCATGTCCCACTGCACCCCCACCCCCCAGCATCCAGGGGCAGCCTCGACCAGGCACCCACCCATGTCTCCCACCACCCCCACCCCCCAGCAACCATGGGCAGCCCCCACCAGGCTCCCACCCATGTCTCCCACCACCCCCACCCCCCAGCAGTGTGGGGCAGCCTCCACCAGGCCACCACTCATGTCTCCCACCACCCCCAGCCACCATGGGCACCCTCCACCAGGCCCCCACTCATGTCTCCCACCACCCCCACCCCCCAGCAGTGCAGGGGCACCCTCCACCAGGCCCCCACTCATGTCTCCCACCCACCCCCACCCCCCAGCAGTGCAGGGGCAGCCTCCACCAGGCCGCCACCCATGTCCCCTATCACCACCACCCCCCAGCAGTGCAGGGGCAGCCTCCACCAGGCCCCCACCCATGTCCCCTATCACCCCCACCCCCCAGCAGTGCAGGGGCACCCTCCACCAGGCCCCCACTCATGTCTCCCACCACCCCCACCCCCCAGCAGTGCAGGGGGACCCTCCACCAGGCCACCACTCATGTCTCCCACCACCCCCACCCCCCAGTCACCAGGGGCAGCCTCCACCAGGCCCCCACCCATGTCCCCTATCACCACCACCCCCCAGCAGTGCAGGGGCAGCCTCCACCAGGCCACCACTCATGTCTCCCACCACCCCCTCCCCCCAGCCACCATGGGCACCCTCCACTAGGCCCCCACTCATGTCTCCCACCACCCCCACCCCCCAGCAGTGCAGGGGCACCCTCCACCAGGCCCCCACTCATGTCTCCCACCACCCCCACCCCCCAGCAGTGCAGGGGCAGCCTCCACCAGGCCACCACCCATGTCCCCTATCACCACCACCCCCAGCAGTGCAGGGGCAGCCTCCACCAGGCCCCCACTCATGTCTCCCACCACCCCCACCCCCCAGCAGTGCAGGGGCACCCTCCACCAGGCCCCCACTCATGTCTCCCACCACCCCCACCCCCCAGCCACCAGGGGCAGCCTCCACCAGGCCCCCACTCATGTCTCCCACCACCCCCACCCCCCAGCAGTGCAGGGGCTGCACCACCAGGCCCCCACTCATGTCCCCCTGCACCCCCACCCCCCAGCATCCAGGGGCAGCCTCCACCAGGCCCCCACCCATGTCCGCCACCACACCCACCGCCCAGCAACCATGGGCAGCCCCCACCAGGCTCCCACCCATGTCTCCCACCACCCCCACCCCCCAGCAACCATGGGCAGCCTCCACCAGGCCACCACCCATGTCCCCTATCACCACCCCCCCCCAGCAGTGCAGGGGCAGCCTCCACCAGGCCCCCACTCATGTCTCCCACCACACCCACCCCCCAGCAGTGCACGGGCACCCTCCACCAGGCCCCCACTCATGTCTCCCACCACCCCCACCCCCCAGCCACCATGGGCACCCTCCACCAGGCCCCCACTCATGTCTCCCACCACCCCCACCCCCCAGCAGTGCAGGGGCACCCTCCACCAGGCCCCCACTCATGTCACCCACCCACCCCCACCCCCCAGCAGTGCAGGGGCAGCCTCCACCAGGCCACCACCCATGTCCCCTATCACCACCACCCCCCAGCAGTGCAGGGGCAGCCTCCACCAGGCCCCCACCCATGTCCCCTATCACCCCCACCCCCCAGCAGTGCAGGGGCACCCTCCACCAGGCCCCCACTCATGTCTCCCACCACCCCCACCCCCCAGCAGTGTGGGGCAGCCTCCACCAGGCCACCACTCATGTCTCCCACCACCCCCACCCCCTAGCCACCAGGGGCAGCCTCCACCAGGCCCCCACCCATGTCCCCTATCACCACCACCCCCCAGCAGTGCAGGGGCAGCCTCCACCAGGCCACCACTCATGTCTCCCACCACCCCCACTCCCCAGCAACCATGGGCAGCCCCCACCAGGCTCCCACCCATGTCTCCCACCACCCCCACCCCCCAGCAGTGCAGGGGCACCCTCCACCAGGCCCCCACTCATGTCTCCCACCACCCCCAGCCCCCAGCAGTGCAGGGGCAGCCTCCACCAGGCCCCCACTCATGCATAGCTCTCAACTCACCCGCTTTTGGCGGGTGTCACCCGCCTTGCAAAGGGCTGACTCACCCGCCAGGCCTCCTGCACGCCCATTCATTCCAATGGGCGTCTCACCCGCCAGAAACAAAATCGGGTGATTTCACCCGCCTTTGCAAGACAAATGGTTGAGAGCTATGACTCATGTCTCCCACCACCCCCACCCCCCAGCAGTGCAGGGGCACCCTCCACCAGGCCCCCACTCATGTCTCCCACCACCCCCACCCGCCAGCCACCATGGGCAGCCTCCACCAGGACCTCACAATCCCCAATCATGTGCGTCATGGTCAGCCTCCACAGCCAAAAAGCCCAACCAAGTAACCCATTCACCCACATGGAAAAGGAAATTACATGTTACACCCCCAATGTTCATAAAGCTAATGAACCCATGTCCGTCGCACACAATGGTTGCAATTGAATGGGAAAACACCCAACATGACATGCATGAAAGCAATGAGATGATACCACACAGTGAAGTATGAAAACAAAATTGTATTAAAAAAATAAGAATGCAAATGAAATGAAACTAACTACAATGGGAATGAAAAAAAGATAAGCTGCATGTCTGTTTAAAAAATAAAAACACCAAATCCTAATCCAAAAAAAAGTAGTCCAAAGTCAAATGAAAAATAAAATCAATCCAATGAAGAACTATGTACAAAACATCCAAGGGTCCATGAGCCCAACTGAACAAAGGAAACCTACAAAAAACCCTAACTAAAATGCAACTATATACAAAAAGTGGAGCAGTGTCCGTCGAATCCAAATCATAACAACAAACAAAGGAAACCTAAAACTAAAGAACTATATACAAAGTGTCCGCAGGGACGACGCCGTGTCCTCCTCCAACCCCCTGCGGATTGCCTTGAGGCACTCGGCCCGCCTCAGGGCCCACCGCATGGAGTTCTCCGCCCTGACCATTGTGAGCCGCGCCTCTTCCGCCCGCCGCCGCTCCGCACCTATGGCGTGGCCCAACCGCTGCCACACGGAAGACACTCTCTGTCCTGGGTCCTCCTGCCCTCCAGCCGATGCCTGCCCCTCCGATGTCGAAGGCCCCGAGCCTTCATGGCTCCCACCATGTTGCTGCTGCTGCTCTGCCTCTGCCCGTGCACTGCCTCCTGCTGCCTGCACATCCTCCGCCGGCTGGGGTGCAGTTGTTGATGTGGCCACCCCTGCTGGACGTCCGACTCCCGACTGTGGCAGGGATGCCTCCTCCACCAGCCTGGCCGCACCGTCAGAGGCAGCTCCACAGGGCACCCAGGTGACTGATGGGTGGGAAGATGGCACAGAGGACGACTGGCACGTAGGGGGTCCAGTTGAGGAGGGGGTCGGAGCAAGCCCCATCAGACGGAGGAATCCGGCCTGGGTGACCTGTCCCAGCAGGCTGACGTGGTCAACGAGCCATTCGAGATGACGTGCAGTCTCTCCATGAAAAGACTGCAGGTCACCTCGCATGGCCCGTTGACGCAACGCCACACCAGCCAGGACAGGCTCAACCCGACCTGGATGGCCACGTCCGCAGGCAGAGGAAGGCCAGTTGACGTCAGCTCATCCCCTGCCTGAAAACGGGTCTGGACGTAGGCATCCCTGCTGGTGCAAGATGATGCAGGGACAGGATCGGGGACAGGATTGCACACAGGCACCTCCGCGGCGGCCTGTGCTGCCTCCTGTCCCTGGTCCTGCACTGCACCACTAGCACCAGTGGGATCCCCACCTCCAGACCCCGTCTCTGGTGCTTGCACGGCCTCCTCCTCCACCAAACCCCCCACCAACCTGGATGACTCCGTGCCATCTTCCCCTGTTGGGCCCTGTGGGGTCCCAGCTGCCCCTTCTGCTGCCGAGGAGTCCAACTCCAACCTCTGCCTCTTGGACCTCCCCCCGGCAGGACGCGGCACCGGACTCCTCACTCCCCGACGAGATGACAACACGGGAGGGGAGCCGGGCCTTGTGTCTCCGGCTGGCGGTGGGATCCCCGCCGCTGTGCTCCACAGCACCTTCTCCGCCCTCTTCATCAGTTGACGCTGCAGACAGGGAGAAACAAAACACAGGCATCAGGGCACTGTACAATGGACACATACACACATGACAGTTGCACATTAGTGGCATTGGCAAACCTCAGACATGTCATCACAATCCCCAAAACACATGTCATTACAACTCGCACACATGAGCCATACCACAGCCATATCGCAACTGCCACCACCATCCCTACACATACAACTGCATGAGCAGCCAAAGGGGAGCCAGACATCACATACAACACAGGAAGTGCACCACACATGTACACACACCACCACACTTGCATGCATGTGTACACCTCTGCCAAGTGTCGCACTGTTCAGACGGGCATCCATGTCACATCTGCCAATCAGGCTTCCACATACCGCTGTCACATGCATCCATGTTGCATCACTGTTGCACCCTTGTCAAATACACACACATGCACATGTACACAGTGCTCATACATGCAGCCGAAAACAACATACATGCGTGACATCACGGACATGTCTACTTACATACACATTCATCCAAACATGTGTGCACACACAACTGCATTTGGCATGCAAGCCTACACACACAAGCACCATCCATGTCTCACACATTACAGCCCTCGCATGTGTCAGCCCCACGGCCCTGTACACCCCCACCCATACTCGACCCCATACAAACAGATGTGCAACCTGCACACTACCGAATAATCACCACACGCACTGCTCACAATCAGGATGCAAGTACACTCACCGCTCGACTCCAGACGGGTCTGCTTCTCTAGCACCTGGACGTGGAGCGCTGGGGATATGCGTTCCAGGACCCTCATCTGTTCTTCCGACAAGTGTCCCCGGCGCCCCTTGGCATCCGCTGCCTTCATGAGGCGCCGGGCCTTGTTCAGGGTCCTGGACCTGAAGTCCTCCAAGCGCTTCTTGACATGTTGTAAGTCCCGGACTGCCACCCCCTCCGCGTTGATGGCAGTCACGATGTCAGTCCAGATCCGAGTTCGTCCTTCCTTGTCGGCGCAGGAACTTCCAAAGAGGGCATCATACTGCCCCAGGACTTGCTCCACCAGGACACCAACTTCGGTGGCACTGAAGCTGGTGCCCCTCTGCCTCTCTGGCCGGGGGTTGTCAGTGGTCACAGATGGTGTTTGCCCCGACATGACAACCCCAGAGGCAGGAGTGGGTGGGCAACTGGGTGCTGGGGCTGGGCTGTGGAGCGATGGAATCCCAGTCGGGAGTCTTCAGTTCCAGCAGGGGTGGTCACAGCAACAGCAACCCTGGCTGATGTGCAGGCAGCAAATGGCAGTGCACGTGGGCAGCAGGCAGTCAGGCAGCAGCAGATGGCAGGTGGGAGCGTGCTCGGGGCTCTGGGGGGCAGTAGTTCGGCCTTCTGGGCAGGAGCGTGGTCTTCCGTGTGCTTACGCGTGGCCAGCTTGATACGGAGTGATTTGGCACGTGAAAATCCTGCACGTCAGCGTGAAAATCGAGGAAAGGCCCTAAGCGCGTAAGCGCGTCAGCACGCATACGCGATTCTATTGGACCAAAGGCCCTCAGCGCGTAAGCGCGTCGCCAGCGTATGCGCGTCTATGAAGTCACGTGCACGTTGAATTGGGCACACGTTTGAAAATGTTGCGGGCGAAAAAAATGAAAGACACGTGCGAGTGTCAAAGCGTGTAATTGGTGGGAATGGGCCTAGCGCGTACACGCAGCAGTGACAAAGCGTGTAATTGGTGGAAATGGCCCTACACGCAGAAGTGACAAAGCGTGTAATTGGTGGAAATGGCCCTACACGCAGAAGTGACAAAGCGTGTAATTGGTGGAAATGGCCCTAGCGCGTACACGCCGCGTAAGTGACGCTGGACGTGTGGGCCTGTATAAAAGGTACGTGTAGAACACCATTTCCTTGTACGTGCTTTTCGTGGAGAGCGAGTGGGTGAATTCTGTACTTCTTGTCGTTTCACACGCGATTTACTTCACGGCGTTTCAAGTTCGTATTCCCTGTTACCTCTGACAGCTTTTTCTCTTTTTTCTCTTTTACTGGTTTACCTGGGCCTGTTCCCTCAAACAGTGTTCCCTTCTACTGTTGTCCTGTCTCCTCAGACAGCGTACAAATCTTCTTTTGGCGGGGGTGTTGCCAACCAAACGCGCTCCTTTTTCACACTCTTTTACCTGGCAGACGGTGTGTCACGCACGTATCTAACATCTGTGCTTGCCCCGTGTGTAGCCTACCCCTTCAGAGGTCTTTCTAGGCTGCGTGTGACACGCATACGTTCATTCTTGTGTTACTGGGTGCCACAGCGTAGTGCAGGTTTTTCTTTCTGCACACGTGGTCTAGGAGGGGTTGCGTGCACGTCATCTCCCTTTTTTGGGGCTCCTGTGCGTAGCGTGACCCGTCATCTTTCCCCAGGGGTTACATTCAGCCTTGCTAGAGCACTAGGGTACAATTACCATCTGGTACCCAACCCCTTTGACCCCCAATTGCCCAGGACAATAGTTTACAGCCACTCCCATACGCACATTAACATCAGTGCCATGGCTGGGAGGCGAGGATTCCGTAAGGGTGGCAAAGGTGGAAGAGCCACAAGTGGTGGCCGTGGTGGATCCGGTAGGGGACGTGGTCGTTACTTGCAGGGTGAGCCTGTCCCCCCATGTGTGGAGGACCAGTCAAGGGCACCCATAATCCCCCCCCCCGCTCCCGTTGAGGCTGATGTGGCTGACACCATCCATGCTCAGCCCTTGTTGGACCAGCCCATTGTGGCACCAGACCTGGCTGACTCCATGGCTGACTTCCAGGTCAGCAGGCCTATGACACGTGCGCTGGTGCACGTTGATGTCATCATGCCACGTGCATCTGGGGCAGCAAGGTCATCTGCTGCCCCAAGTAGGCAGGGCGGAGAGGCTGCAGGGGCAGCTGCGGCTCCATCCACCCCAGCTCTCACACACCCAGCCAGGACAGTGTCGGTCCTAGTCCATCCTGCTGACATTCCCCCTGACACCATTACACTTGAGCCAATGCCTGCACCAACTCCCATGCTGAGTGTGCAATCCCACACTCCTGATACAGAGTCCACCAGGGCTCCTGCCCCTAGTGTCCAGAGCGGGGCAGGACACTCAGGATCACCACCACCTCCCAAGCGTAAGAGGAAGAGTGCTCGTCCGGCACAGGCTGATGCCCCAGACACGGCTACACAGTCCGGCCCATCCAGGAAGCCCAGCTTCACGGATGACGAACTGAATGCACTTGTCGAGTATGTGTCCGCACATGATAACGAGATGGTCATTGTTGCAGGATCCAAGACCACACCTGCACAACGCCAGGCACACTGGCAGACCGTTGCGGACATCGTAAGTGCCCTTGGAATCGTGAGGCGCACAGCCAATGATTGCTATAAGCGCTGGAATGACCTAAAGCGCAGGGCAAAGAGTAAGCTGGC
This sequence comes from Ambystoma mexicanum, assembly GCF_040938575.1. NCBI lineage: Eukaryota > Metazoa > Chordata > Amphibia > Caudata > Ambystomatidae > Ambystoma > Ambystoma mexicanum. The sequence continues at coordinate 1,551,788,710 of NC_090932.1, forward strand.
CTCAAGTCATGCCGCAACTCTAGTGACTGGAGGTGGGTCTCCAGTAGTAGACATGGAACTCACTCCACATGAGTCAGTCGCTGGGACCTACATCACGGAGGAACAGATCCAAGGCGTGGGAGATCTGCCTGATTACGAGGCATTGTCCGGTGAGTGCACATGCATGTGTGTGTCATCCATGTGCATGGTGTGTGTGTGAGGGCTTCTGTTTGTGTGCCAGGTGAGAGTGTGTGCGCCTGAGTCGTATGGGTCAGCCATGTGCTTCATGCAATACATCCTGCGCAGCTGCATTTGGCCATAGCAGTATCCCTTCTGCCAACAGTAGACATCTAGCCCAACTGCACGCCAGTTGCCCTTGAAGTGTCACCTTGCCACAACATTGTTGCTTATTTTTCACTGTTCATTCAGGCAGATTGTTTGCATTCCACCACTTTTACTAGGCATTTCGCAGTCCTCTAGTCACATGTCTGACATGGCTATGGTAAAGTGGAGTGACTTTGTTACCTGGATATCATTTGTTCACACATGTCCCTGTGCAATTGGACCATTTTGGACTGGCAGCTCCAGGTGAAAAATCTGACCTGTTTGAATTAGAAAAGCTATTACATGCGGGAACTGGACTGAATGAATAGGTGCTGCCCTCCTCTCCATCTTCACTCAATAGCAATGGTACATGCCATCTGTGTGATGGCATGTGTGTTTCACCTGGCAATCACAGGCCATTGTGTGATGCCACTGCCAGGCAGCATGCAGAAAATGTGTTCATCTTCCATCTTGGTGTCATCAGTGTGTGCCATTTGCCTGCCCTTCATATGCAGTGAGGGTGCATGCATGGGAGGGTTTTAGTCATGTGGGACATGTGTCAATCAAGTACTGGTTCTCTTGCTTCTCAGCCCTCATTGTGTGCCATGGTGCTAATGCCTGTTTCCATTTCTTTGTTTTTATGTCTTTGCAGGGGAAGACGCACCTGATACTGCTGGGTTGTGGAGATGGTGCAGACCCAGGAGGGGTCCGAGGGCCGACCAACCACCAGTGAGGGACGTGGTGTGATGGTGGGTGAGAACCCACAAGTGCTGCAGGTCGTGCTCTCAAGGGGTGTCTCTGGCTGCACCTCCCCCGAGCTGTACTCAGGTGTTGATTCGGATGATGAGACCTACGTGCCGTCGCAGGTGAGTGTTCCAGGGAGGGATTCTGTTCTGTCCCACCCACCTGCACCAGGGTCAGAACCCTCAATGGGGATGTCAGTGTTGGCAACTACGCCTTTGGTGGTTACGGATGCAGGGTCACACTCCGCGACATCTGATCCTGTTCCTGGGCCAGCAGATCAGAGGGGGAATGCAGTCCTGCAGCCTCAGGCAGTGCCGGCACAGCAAGGCACACTTCGCCTTGCCCCAGACAGGTGTGGTGCCCGCCGACGTGGTGGCAGTATGCCACCTGGCAATACCGCATGGGAGCAATCCATTTACGGTATGGCAACCCAACAGGCAGCATCATCCGAGATGATGGCTCAGGCCATGGATAGGGTGGCCACTTCCATTGTCCCCCCTGAAAGGCTGATGGAGCGACTACAGCAGGCAACCGACTCCATCTGCCAGTCACACAGGGAGGACATGTTGGCGTCCAACAGGGACAGGCGGGCGGCACTGGCGACTCTGCAGGAGGCCATCTCCATAGAGTCCCAGGGCCACAGGGAAGCCCTGAGGCAGGAGCTCCTTCACCTCAGGACGACTCTTGTTGAGCTTGAGGCTTCAACACACCAAAGGACAGAACAGCAGCTGGAGCGTCTCACCCGTACGCTCTCAGCTGAGATGCAGGCAACGAGGGCGGAGGTCCGGGCATCCCGTGAGTTGTTGCATGGGGACCTCCGCACACTCATCCTCCAGAACCAGACCTACCACACCCGCATGCTTGCAGCCATGGAGGAGCAGACTAGGGCCTTGCATGGGCTGCCTCCCATAGTGCAACCACCTCCGGATGCAGCTGCACAGGGTGATAATAGCGACAGCAGTGATACTCCCACAATAGGGTAGCCGTGTGGGCCATGAGCCCATGGAGGTGTTTTTTTTTCCCAGGATCCACACAGGTGGGTTTTGGTGTGCACCCTGTCCTCGGACCTCCTGGGTGGCCTCCCAAACCCCCCCGGGCCCATCAATGGCCATTTTTTATTTTTATTTTTAAATTTATTTTTCCCAATTTTTTTGGGACAATTTGTTGCCTTCCGTGTTTCCTGTGGGCATATGCTGCATTGTGGCTGGGCACATGCAGGCTTGTCATGTATTTGGTTCAGATGCTTGGGTTTGAGTCACACAGACCCCTCCTGCTTCCCGTTTCCATGGGCTTGCAAAGGGTGTGCCCAAGTGACATTGACGTACATGGTGACATTGGACTCCCACTACATGTGTGGGTAGTCTAGTCAATACTGTATATACATTCCTAGTGCATATTGCTGTTGTGTTGTACACTGCATGTTGCATTGATGTGTAACTCATCATCTGTGTCTACCTCCCAATTTGCAGGTCCCTTCCTCATGTCTACACAAGGCCCTCTAGTTTGGAGATGGGGTCCATGTTGGCAGCAGTGCACCTACTACTCTACATGGCGCCAACACTGCACAGTTGGTAGCGGTGGGAGTGCAGGCATTTCCAGATGGTGAGACTACTAATTTCTTACATTTGTGATGTCATGTTAATGGTAGTACCTGCTCAAGTTTGTTGTTGGTCCTGCATTACTGTGAGCATTTCAGGTGTTGCAAGTTTAAATTAGGGACACTGTACATTGTGACACTAGTGTCATGTTGTGGGGATTACTTTGTTTACCTGCAAATGGCATGACATGGCACGGTGTGTCGTGTGACGGTGCTGGGGATGGGTTGGCTGACATGGCACTGTCCTCTTGTTGCATTTTGCAAGTGGGTATTCATTTTAGCTGCTTGGATGTGTTTCTTCACAAAACTGCATTGGTGGTGTCTGTGTGGGTAGGGATGCACACATTGTAAAACTTCCAGGTGAACAATCTCAGGCTGATATGGTTTTCACGGTTGATTCTCCAGACATTCAGGATCAGTGTCAGGTTGAGTCATCATTGATTGTCAGATGGAATGTGCCAGGGCAGTGTGCACTCCACAGGGGTGTGATTACTATGTGAAGTAATTAGCCACTAGCTGTGTACGGGCTGCCTCCCCCCGTGCCCTTTCCCCTCCCATGCGCAGCGGCTGTGCATGTGGTTGGGGATGTGGGGGCACCACCATGTCCACGGCCAGGCCCCGGCGTGTTGCAACGTTGTGCAGGACACATGCTGCCACTATGATCCTGCACACTACTGGGGGAGCGTATAACATCTGCCCGCCAGAACGGTCAAGGGAGCGAAAGCGTGACTTTAGCACTCCGAATGTGCGCTCCACTATTCCCCGGGTTGTAATGTGGGCTGTGTTATATCTTACCCGGGGTGGCGTGGTGGGGTTCCGAATTGGCGTCATCATGTGGGGGCTGAGAGGGTAGGCACTGTCCCCTGTGGAGGTGGTGATTGGTATCATTGGTGGGGTTGTGACCTTGCTCAGTATCTGACATGCATGCATGTGCAGTGGCATTCATACTCACCAAGCAGCCATGTATCGCCATGCCGCCCAGATTCTAGGTCCCGGCTTAGGGTGGACATTCGGTAAATGAAGCTGTCGTGGGTGGACCCGGGATAGTTGGCATATACTGAGGTGATGATTCCCTTGGCATTACATACTACCTGCACGTTGATGGAATGCCAGTGCTTGCGGTTCCTATAGATGTGCTCTGATGCCCTGAGGGGACGTAGGGCCACATGGGTGCAGTCGATGGCACCTAGCACTTTGGGTAATCGTGCCACACCGTAAAAATCCAGGGCGGCAGCATGCCTTTCTGCAGGTGTTCTGGACAGGTATATGTGCCTGCGGACTGATGGGCGTGCAGTGATGATGTTCAAGACCTGGTGTAGGCAGCGTGACTGGGTGGCCTGTGATACCCCACCCACTATGGCACTTGTCCGCTGAAATGATCCAGTGGCTAAGAAGTGCAGTACATTGAGGACCTTCTCCAGGGGGCTGAGTGCTTGGGAGCACAGGGTGGGGTGAGGTCATCCTCCCACTCACTCACCAGGTCCAGTATTATGTGTGGTGGAAACCTGTACCTCCCATACACCTGGTCATCAGGCATCCCGAAAAGGCTGGTTCTGGGTGTGAATATTCTGGCCCTGACTATCCTCCTCCTCCTCCTTTGGTAGCCCACGCCCACTGCTGCTAGGAACGGTATGTTCATCCTAGGTCTGAGCTTGTTATTTTGTTTGCGCGCAAATTTAGGTGTTGTAGGCGAGCGTGTGACCCGCGCACCCCTGAAATCCAGTACCCAGTCCAATAGCGTGTAGAAATTCCCGCGCACCCCGGGATACAGGTGCGCTGACGTACTTGCGTGTGTAAGTGCCCGCGCACCCCTGATATACACGTACATAGGCCAATCGCGTGTACGTGCACTTTTGTCCAATTACACGCGATGACATTCTGACGTGCTGTCCAATTACACGCGATGACACTCTGACGTGCAGTCTTTCCACGTGTGCTCTGTCATCACGTGCTGTGTGGGAAACACCCGTGCGGGTCACGTCACAGACGCGCTTACGCGCTGAGGGCCTTTGGTCCAATAGATTCGCGTATGCGTGCTGACGCGTTTACGCGCTGAGGGCCTTTGGTCCAATAGAAATGCGTATGCGTGCTGACGCGCTTACGCGCTAAGGGCCTTTCCTCGATTTTCACGCTGACGTGCAGGATTTTCACGTGCCAAATCACTCCGTATCAAGCTGGCCACGCGTAAGCACATGGAAGACCACGCTCCTGCCCAGAAGGCCGAACTACTGCCCACCAGAGCCCCGAGCACGCTCCCACCTGCCATCTGCTGCTGCCTGACTGCCTGCTGCCCACGTGCACTGCCATTTGCTGCCTGCACATCAGCCAGGGGTGCTGTTGCTGTGACCACCCCTGCTGGAACTGAAGACTCCCGACTGGGATTCCATCGCTCCACAGCCCAGCCCCAGGACCCAGTTGCCCACCCACTCCTGCCTCTGGGGTTGTCATGTCGGGGCAAACACCATCTGTGACCACTGACAACCCCCGGCCAGAGAGGCAGAGGGGCACCAGCTTCAGTGCCACCGAAGTTGGTGTCCTGGTGGAGCAAGTCCTGGGGCAGTATGATGCCCTCTTTGGAAGTTCCCGCGCCGACAAGGAAGGACGGACTAGGATCTGGACTGACATCGTGACTGCCATCAACGCGGAGGGGGTGGCAGTCCGGGACTTACAACATGTCAGGAAGCGCTGGGAGGACTTCAGGTCCAGGACCCTGAACAAGGCCCGGCGCCTCATGAAGGCAGCGGATGCCAAGGGGCGCCGGGGCCACTTGTTGGAAGAACAGATGAGGGTCCTGGAACGCATATCCCCAGCGCTCCACGTCCAGGTCCTAGAGAAGCAGACCCGTCTGGAGTCGAGCGGTGAGTGTACATGCATCCTGATTGTGAGCAGTGCGTGTGGTGATTATTCGGTAGTGTGCAGGTTGCACATCTGTTTGTATGGGGTCGAGTATGGGTGGGGGTGTACAGGGCCGTGGGGCTGACACATGCGTGGGCAGTAATGTGTGAGTCATGGATGGTGCTTGTGTGTGTAGGCTTGCATGCCAAATGCAGTTGTGTGTGCACACATGTTTGGATGAATGTGTATGTAAGTAGACATGTCCGTGATGTCACGCATGTATGTTGTTTTCGGCTGCATGTATGAGCATTGTGTACATGTGCATGTGTGTGTATTTGACAAGGGTGCAACAGTGAGGCAACATGGATGCATGTGACAGCGGTATGTGGAAGCCTGATTGGCAGATGTGACATGGATGGCCTTCTGAACAGTGCGACACTTGGCAGAGGTGTACACATGCATGCAAGTGTGGTGGTGTGTGTACATGTGTGGTGCACTTCCTGTGTTGCATGTGATGTCTGGCTCCCCTTTGGCTGCTCATGCAGTTGTATGTGTAGGGATGGTGGTGGCAGTTGCGATATGGCTGTGGTATGGCTCATGTGTGCGAGTTGTAATGACATGTGTGTTGGGGATTGTGATGACATGTCTGAGGTTTGCCGATGCCACTCATGTGCAACTGTCATGTGTGTATGTGTCCATTGTACAGTGGCCTGATGCCTGTGTTTTGTTTCTCCCTGTCTGCAGCGTCACCTGATGAAGAGGGCGGAGAAGGTGCTGTGGAGCACATCGGCGGGGATCCCACCGCCAGCCGGAGACGCAAGGCCCGGCTGCCCTCCCGTGTTGTCATCTCGTCGGGGAGTGAGGAGTCCGGAGCCGCGTCCCAGGCCGCAGCTGCCGGGGGGAGGTCCAAGAGGCGGAGGTTGGAGTTGGACTCCTCGGCAGCAGAAGGGGCAGCTGGGACCCCACAGGGCCCAACAGGGGAAGATGGCACGGAGTCATCCAGGTTGGTGGGGGGTTTGGTGGAGGAGGAGGCCGTGCAAGCACCAGAGACGGGGTCTGGAGGTGGGGATCCCACTGGTGCTAGTGGTGCAGTGCAGGACCAGGGACAGGAGGCAGCACAGGCCGCCGCGGAGGTGCCTGTGTGCAATCCTGTCCCCGATCCTGTCCCTGCATCATCTTGCACCAGCAGGGATGCCTACGTCCAGACCCGTTTTCAGGCAGGGGATGAGCTGAAGTCAACTGGCCTTCCTCTGCCTGCGGACGTGGCCATCAAGGTCCGGGTTGAGCCTGTCCTGGCTGGTGTGGCGTTGCGTCAACGGGCCATGCGAGGTGACCTGCAGTCTTTTCATGGAGAGACTGCACGTCATCTCGAATGGCTCGTTGACCACGTCAGCCTGCTGGGACAGGTCACCCAGGCCAGATTCCTCCGTCTGATGGGGCTTGCTCCGACCCCCTCCTCAACTGGACCCCCTATGCGCCAGTCGTCCTCTGTGCCATCTTCCCACCCATCAGTCACCTGGGTGCCCTGTGGAGCTGCCTCTGACGGTGCGGCCAGGCTGGTGGAGGAGGCATCCCTGCCACAGTCGGGAGTCGGACATCCAGCAGGGGTGGCCACATCAACAACCGCACCCCAGCCGGCGGAGGATGTGCAGGCAGCAGGAGGCAGTGCACGGGCAGAGGCAGAGCAGCAGCAGCAACATGGTGGGAGCCATGAAGGCTCGGGGCCTTCGACATCGGAGGGGCAGGCATCGGCCGGAGGGCAGGAGGACCCAGGACAGAGAGTGTCTTCTGTGTGGCAGCGGTTGGGCCACGCCATAGGTGCGGAGCGGCGGCGGGCGGAAGAGGCACGGCTCACAATGGTCAGGGCGGAGAACTCCATGCGGAGGGCCCTGAGGCGGGCCGAGTGCTTCGAGGCAATCCGCCGGGGGGTGGAGGAGGACACGGCGTCGTCCCTGCGGACCCTCGGGGCCATGGAACAGGACCGCCTCCGGGACATCGAACAGGAGTTCGATGATGCCCTGGCCCGGAACACCACGGAGTGAGCCGCTGGACTTGCCCGCCGCCTTTGTATATAGTTCTTTAGTTTTAGGTTTCCTTTGTTTGTTGTTATGATTTTGAGTCGACAGACACTGCTCCACTTTTTGTTAATAGTTGCATTTTAGTTAGGGTTTTTTGTAGGTTTCCTTTGTTCAGTTGGGCTCATGGACCCTTGGATGTTTTGTACATAGTTCTTCATTGGATTGATTTTATTTTTCATTTGACTTTGGACTACTTTTTTTTGGATTAGGATTTGGTGTTTTTATTTTTTAAACAGACATGTAGCTTATCTTTTTTTCATTCCCATTGTAGTTAGTTTCATTTCATTTGCATTCTTATTTTTTTAATATAATTTTGTTTTCATACTTCACTGTGTGGTATCATCTCATTGCTTTCATGCATGTCATGTTGGGTGTTTTCCCATTCAATTGCAACCATTGTGTGTGACGGACATGGGTTCATTAGCTTTATGAACATTGGGGGTGTAACATGTAATTTCCTTTTCCATGTGGGTGAATGGGTTACTTGGTTGGGCTTTTTGGCTGTGGAGGCTGACCATGACGCACATGATTGGGGATTGTGAGGACCTGGTGGAGGCTGCCCATGGTGGCTGGGGGGTGGGGGTGGTGGGAGACATGAGTGGGGGCATGGTGGAGGGTGCACCTGCTGGCTGGGGGGTGGGGGTGGTGGGAGACATGAGTGGGGGCCTGGTGGAGGCTGCCCCTGCACTGCTGGGGGGTGGTGGTGATAGGGGACATGGGTGGGGGCCTGGTGGAGGCTGCCCCTGGTGGCTGGGGGGTGGGGGTGGTGGGAGACATGAGTGGGGGCCTGGTGGAAGCTGCCCCTGCACTGCTGGGGGGGTGGTGATAGGGGAACATGGGTGGGGGCCTGGTGGAGGCTGCCCCTGGTGGCTGGGGGGTGGGGGTGGTGGTGGTGGGAGACATGAGTGGGGGCCTGGGGGAGGGTGCCCCTGCTGGCTGGGGGGTGGGGGTGGTGGGAGACAGGAGTGGGGGCCTGGTGGAGGCTGCCCCTGCACTGCCGGGGGGTGGTGGTGATAGGGGACATGGGTGGTGGCCTGGTGGAGGCTGCCCCTGCACTGGTGGGGGGTGGGGGTGGTGGGAGACATGAGTGGGGGCCTGGTGGAGGGTGCCCCTGCACTGCTGGGGGGTGGGGGTGGTGGGAGACATGGGTGGGAGCCTGGTGGGGGCTGCCCATGGTTGCTGAAGGGTGGGGTGGTGGGAGACATGAGTGGGGGCCTGGTGGAGGCTGCCCCTGCACTGGCTGGGGGGGGGGGGGGTGATAGGGGACATGAATGGGGGCCTGGTGGAGGCTGCCCCTGCACTGCTGGGGGGTGGTGGTGATAGGGGACATGGGTGGTGGCCTGGTGGAGGCTGCCCATGGTTGCTGGGGGGTGGGGGTGGTGGGAGACATGGGTGGGAGCCTGGTGGGGGCTGCCCATGGTTGCTGGGGGGTGGGGGTGGTGGGAGACATGGGTGGGGGCCTGGTGGAGGCTGCCCCTGGATGCTGGGGGTGGGGGTGCAGGGGGACATGAGTGGGGGCCTGGTGGTGCTGCCCCTGCACTGCTGGGGGGTGGGGTGGTGGGAGACATGAGTGGGGGCCTGGTGGAGGGTGCCCCTGCTGGCTGGGGGTGGGGGTGGTGGGAGACATGAGTGGGGGCCTGTTGGAGGCTGCCCCTGGTGGCTGGGGGGTGGGGGTGGTGGGAGACATGAGTGGGGGCCTGGTGGAGGCTGCCCCTGCACTGCTGGGGGGGGTGGTGATAGGGGACATGAGTGGTGGCCTGGTGGAGGCTGCCCCACACTGCTGGGGGGTGGGGGTGGTGTGAGACATGAGTGGGGGCCTGGTGGTGGGTGCCCCTGGTGGCTGGGGGGTGGGGGTGGTGGGAGACATGAGTGGGGGCCTGGTGGAGGGTGCCCCTGCACTGCTGGGGGGTGGGGGTGGTGGGAGACATGAGTGGGGGTTTGGTGGAGGCTGCCCCTGCACTGCTGGGGGGTGGTGGTGATAGGGACATGGGTGGTGGCCTGGTGGAGGCTGCCCATGGTTGCTGGGGGTGGGGGTGGTGGGAGACATGGGTGGGAGCCTGGTGGGGGCTGCCCATGGTTGCTGGGGGGTGGGGGTGGTGGGAGACATGAGTGGGGGCCTGGTGGAGGCTGCCCCTGCACTGCTGGGGGGGTGGTGATAGGGGACATGGGTGGGGGCCTGGTGGAGGCTGCCCCTGGTGGCTGGGGGTGGGGGTGGTGGGAGACATGAGTGGGGGCCTGGTGGAGGCTGCCCCTGCACTGCTGGGGGGTGGTGATAGGGGACATGGGTGGGGGGCTTGGTGGAGGCTGCCCCTGCACTGCTGGGGGGTGGTGGTGATAGGGGACATGGGTGGTGGCCTGGTGGAGGCTGCCCCTGCACTGCTGGGGGGTGGGGGTGGTGGGAGACATGAGTGGGGGCCTGGTGGAGGGTGCCCCCGCACTGCTGGGGGGTGGTGGGAGACATGAGTGGGGCCTGGTGGAGGCTGCCCCTGCACTGCTGGGGGGGTGGTGATAGGGGACATGGGTGGGGGCCTGGTGGAGGCTGCCCCTGGTGGCTGGGGGGTGGGGGTGGTGGGAGACATGAGTGGGGGCCAGGTGGAGGCTGCCCCTGCACTGCTGGGGGGGTGGTGATAGGGGACATGGGTGGGGGGCTTGGTGGAGGCTGCCCCTGGTGGCTTGGGGGTGGGGGTGGTGGGAGACATGAGTGGGGGCCTGGTGGAGGCTGACCCTGCACTGCTGGGGGGGTGGTGATAGGGGACATGGGTGGTGGCCTGGTGGAGGCTTCCCCTGCACTGCTGGGGGGTGGGGGTGGTGGGAGACATGAGTGGGGGCCTGGTGGAGGGTGCCCCTGCACTGCTGGGGGGTGGGGGTGGTGGGAGACATGAGTGGGGGCCTGGTGGAGGGTGCCCCTGCCTGCTGGGGGGTGGGGGTGATAGGGGACATGGGTGGGGGCCTGGTGGAGGCTGCCCCTGGTGGCTGGGGGGTGGGGGTGGTGGGAGACATGAGTGGGGGCCTGGTGGAGGCTGCCCCTGGTGGCTGGGGGGTGGGGGTGGTGGGAGACATGAGTGGGGGCCTGGTGGAGGGTGCCCCTGCACTGCTGGGGGGTGGGGGTGATAGGGGACATGGGTGGGGGCCTGGTGGAGGGTGCCCCTGCACTGCTGGGGGGTGGGGGTGATAGGGGACATGGGTGGGGGCCTGGTGGAGGCTGCCCCTGCACTGCAGGGGGGTGGTGGTGATAGGGGACATGGGTGGTCACCTGGTGGAGGCTGCCCATGGTTGCTGGGGGGTGGGGGTGGTGGGAGACATGGGTGGGAGCCTGGTGGGGGCTGCCCATGGTTGCTGGGGGGTGGGGGTGGTGGGAGACATGGGTGGGGGCCTGGTGGAGGCTGCCCCTGGATGCTGGTGGGTGGGGGTGCAGGGGGACATGAGTGGGGGCCTGGTGGTGCTGCCCCTGCACTGCTGGGGGGTGGGGGTGGTGGGAGACATGAGTGGGGGCCTGGTGGAGGGTGCCCCTGCTGGCTGGGGGATGGGGGTGGTGGGAGACATGAGTGGGGGCCTGGTGGAGGGTGCCCCTGCACTGCTGGGGGGTGGGAGTGGTGGGAGACATGAGTGGGGGCCTGGTGGAGACTGCCCCTGCACTGCTGGGGGGGGGTGGTGATAGGGGACATGGGTGGGGGCCTGGTGGAGGCTGCCCCTGGTGGCTGGGGGGTGGGGGTGGTGGGAGACATGAGTGGTGGCCTGGTGGAGGCTGCCCCACACTGCTGGGGGTGGGGGTGGTGTGAGACATGAGTGGGGGCCTGGTGGAGGGTGCCCCAGCACTGCTCGGGGGTGGGGGTGATAGGGGACATGGGTGGGGGCCTGGTGGAGGCTGCCCCTGCACTGCTGGGGGGTGGGGGTGATAGGGGACATGGGTGGGGGCCTGGTGGTTGGTGCCCCTGGTGGCTGGGGGGTGGGGGTGGTGGGAGACATGAGTGGGGGCCTGGTGGAGGGTGCCCCTGCACTGCTGGGGGGTGGGGGTGGTGGGAGACATGAGTGGGGGCCTGGTGGAGGGTGCCCCTGCACTGCTGGGGGGTGGGGGTGGTGGGAGACATGAGTGGGGGCCTGGTGGAGGGTGCCCCTGCACTGCTGGGGGGTGGGGGTGGTGGGAGACATGAGTGGGGGCCTGGTGGAGACTGCCCCTGCACTGCTGGGGGGTGGTGGTGATAGGGGACATGGGTGGTGACCTGGTGGAGGCTGCCCATGGTTGCTGGGGGGTGGGGGTGGTGGGAGACATGGGTGGGAGCCTGGTGGGGGCTGCCCATGGTTGCTGGGGGGTGGGGGTGGTGGGAGACATGGGTGGGGGCCTGGTGGAGGCTGCCCCTGTATGCTGGTGGGTGGGGGTGCAGGGGGACATGAGTGGGGGCCTGGTGGTGCTGCCCCTGCACTGCTGGGGGGTGGGGGTGGTGGGAGACATGAGTGGGGGCCTGGTGGAGGGTGCCCCTGCTGGCTGGGGGGTGGGGGTGGTGGGAGACATGAGTGGGGGCCTGGTGGAGGCTGCCCCTGGTGGCTGGGGGGTGGGGGTGGTGGGAGACATGAGTGGGGGCCTGGTGGAGGGTGCCCCTGCACTGCTGGGGGGTGGGGGTGGTGGGAGACATGAGTGGGGGCCTGGTGGAGGCTGCCCCTGCACTGCTGGGGGGGCGGGTGGTGATAGGGGACATGGGTGGGGGCCTGGCGGAGGCTGCCCCTGGTGGCTGGGGGGTGGGGGTGGTGGGAGACATGGGTGGGGGCCTGGTGGTGGGTGCCCCTGGTGGCTGGGGGATGGGGGTGGTGGGAGACATGAGTGGGGGCCTGGTGGAGGGTGCCCCTGCACTGCTGGGGGGTGGGGGTGGTGGGAGACATGGGTGGGAGCCTGGTGGGGGCTGCCCATGGTTGCTGGGGGGTGGGGGTGGTGGGAGACATGGGTGGGAGCCTGGTGGGGGCTGCCCATGGTTGCTGGGGGTGGGAGACATGGGTGGGGGCCTGGTGGAGGCTGCCCCTGGATGCTGGTGAGTGGGGTGCAGGGGGACATGAGTGGGGGCCTGGTGGTGGGTGCCCCTGCACTGCTGGGGGGTGGGGGTGGTGGGAGACATAAGTGGGGGCCTGGTGGAGGCTGCCCCTGCACTGCTGGGGGTTGGGGGTGATAGGGGACATGGGTGAGGGCCTGGTGGAGGCTGCCCCTGCACTGCTGGGGGTGGGGGTGGTGGGAGACATGGGTGGGGGCCTGGTGGTGGGTGCCCCTGGTGGCTGGGGGGTGGGGGTGGTGGGAGACATGAGTGGGGGCCTGGTGGAGGGTGCCCCTGCACTGCTGGGGGGTGGGGGTGGTGGGAGACATGAGTGGGGGCCTGGTGGAGGCTGCCCCTGCACTGCTGGGGGGGGTGGTGATAGGGGACATGAGTGGGGGCCTGGTGGAGGGTGCCCCTGCACTGCTGGGGGGTGGTGGTGGTGGGAGACATGGGTGGGAGCCTGGTGGGGGCTGCCCATGGTTGCTGGGGGGTGGGGGTGGTGGGAGACATGGGTGGGAGCCTGGTGGGGGCTGCCCATGGTTGCTGGGGGTGGGAGACATGGGTGGGGGCCTGGTGGAGGCTGCCCCTGGATGCTGGTGAGTGGGGGTGCAGGGGGACATGAGTGGGGGCCTGGTGGTGGGTGCCCCTGCACTGCTGGGGGGTGGGGGTGGTGGGAGACATAAGTGGGGGCCTGGTGGAGGCTGCCCCTGCACTGCTGGGGGGGTGGTGGTGGGAGACATGAGTGGGGGCCTGGTGGAGGGTGCCCCTGCACTGCTGGGTGGTGGGGGTGGTGGGGGACATGAGTGGGGGCCTGGTGGAGGCTGCCCCTGCACTGCTGGGGGGGTGGTGATAGGGGACATGGGTGGGGGCCTGGTGGAGGCTGCCCCTGGTGGCTGGGGGTGGTGGGAGACATGAGTGGTGGCCTGGTGGAGGCTGCCCCACACTGCTGGGGGGTGGGGGTGGTGTGAGACATGAGTGGGGGCCTGGTGGAGGATACCCCTGCACTGCTGGGGGGTGGGGTGATAGGGGACATGGGTGGGGGCCTGGTGGAGGCTGCCCCTGCACTGCTGGGGGGTGGGGTGGTGGGAGACATGGGTGGGGGCCTGGTGGTGGGTGCCCCTGGTGGCTGGGGGTGTGGGGGTGGTGGGAGACATGAGTGGGGGCCTGGTGGAGGGTGCCCCTGCACTGCTGGGGGGTGGGGGTGGTGGGACATGAGTGGGGGCCTGGTGGAGGCTGCCCCTGCACTGCTGGGGAGTGGTGGTGATAGGGGACATGGGTGGTGGCCTGGTGGAGGCTGCCCCTGCACTGCTGGGGGGTGGAGGTGGTGGGAGACATGAGTGGGGGCCTGGTGGAGGGTGCCCCTGCACTGCTGGGGGGTGGGGGTGGTGGAAGACATGGTGGTGGAAGACATGAGTTGGGGCCTGGTGGAGGCTGCCCCTGCACTGCTGGGGGGGTGGTGATAGGGGACATGAGTGGGGGCCTGGTGGAGGGTGCCCCTGCACTGCTGGGGGGTGGGGGTGGTGGGAGACATGGGTGGGAGCCTGGTGGGGGCTGCCCATGGTTGCTGGGGGGTGGGGGTGGTGGGAGACATGAGTGGGGGCCTGGTGGAGGGTGCCCCTGCACTGCTGGGTGGTGGGGGTGGTGGGGGACATGAGTGGGGGCCTGGTGGAGGCTGCCCCTGCACTGCTGGGGGGGTGGTGATAGGGGACATGGGTGGGGGCCTGGCGGAGGCTGCCCCTGGTGGCTGGGGGTGGTGGGAGACATGAGTGGTGGCCTGGTGGAGGCTGCCCCACACTGCTGGGGGGTGGGGGTGGTGTGAGACATGAGTGGGGGGCCTGGTGGAGGATACCCCTGCACTGCTGGGGGGTGGGGTGATAGGGGACATGGGTGGGGGCCTGGTGGAGGCTGCCCCTGCACTGCTGGGGGGTGGGGTGGTGGGAGACATGGGTGGGGGCCTGGTGGTGGGTGCCCCTGGTGGCTGGGGGGTGGGGGTGGTGGGAGACATGAGTGGGGGCCTGGTGGAGGGTGCCCCTGCACTGCTGGGGGGTGGGGGTGGTGGGACATGAGTGGGGGCCTGGTGGAGACTGCCCCTGCACTGCTGGGGGGTGGTGGTGATAGGGGACATGGGTGGTGGCCTGGTGGAGGCTGCCCCTGCACTGCTGGGGGGTGGAGGTGGTGGGAGACATGAGTGGGGGCCTGGTGGAGGGTGCCCCTGCACTGCTGGGGGGTGGGGGTGGTGGGAGACATGAGTGGGGGCCTGGTGGAGGCTGCCCCTGCACTGCTGGGGGGGTGGTGATAGGGGACATGAGTGGGGGCCTGGTGGAGGGTGCCCCTGCACTGCTGGGGGGTGGGGGTGGTGGGAGACATGGGTGGGAGCCTGGTGGAGGCTGCCCCTGCACTGCTGGGGGGTGGTGGTGATAGGGGACATTCGTGGTGGCCTGGTGGAGGCTGCCCCTGCACTGCTGGGGGGTGGGGGTGGTGGGAGACATGGGTGGGGGCCTGGTGGTTGGTGCCCCTGGTGGCTGGGGGGTGGGGGTGGTGGGAGACATGAGTGGGGGCCTGGTGGAGGGTGCCCCTGCACTGCTGGGGGGTGGGGGTGGTGGGAGACATGAGTGGGGGCCTGGTGGAGGGTGCCCCTGCACTGCTGGGGGATGGGGGTGATAGGGGACATGGGTGGGGGCCTGGTGGAGGCTGCCCCTGGTGGCTGGGGGGTGGGGGTGGTGGGAGACATGAGTGGGGGCCTGGTGGAGGGTGCCCCTGCACTGCTGGGGGGTGGGGGTGGTGGGAGACATGAGTGGGGGCCTGGTGGAGACTGCCCCTGCACTGCTGGGGGGTGGTGGTGATAGGGGACATGGGTGGTGACCTGGTGGAGGCTGCCCATGGTTGCTGGGGGGTGGGGGTGGTGGGAGACATGGGTGGGAGCCTGGTGGGGGCTGCCCATGGTTGCTGGGGGGTGGGGGTGGTGGGAGACATGGGTGGGGGCCTGGTGGAGGCTGCCCCTGTATGCTGGTGGGTGGGGGTGCAGGGGGACATGAGTGGGGGCCTGGTGGTGCTGCCCCTGCACTGCTGGGGGGTGGGGGTGGTGGGAGACATGAGTGGGGGCCTGGTGGAGGGTGCCCCTGCTGGCTGGGGGGTGGGGGTGGTGGGAGACATGAGTGGGGGCCTGGTGGAGGCTGCCCCTGGTGGCTGGGGGGTGGGGGTGGTGGGAGACATGAGTGGGGGCCTGGTGGAGGGTGCCCCTGCACTGCTGGGGGGTGGGGGTGGTGGGAGACATGAGTGGGGGCCTGGTGGAGGCTGCCCCTGCACTGCTGGGGGGGCGGGTGGTGATAGGGGACATGGGTGGGGGCCTGGCGGAGGCTGCCCCTGGTGGCTGGGGGGTGGGGGTGGTGGGAGACATGGGTGGGGACCTGGTGGTGGGTGCCCCTGGTGGCTGGGGGATGGGGGTGGTGGGAGACATGAGTGGGGGCCTGGTGGAGGGTGCCCCTGCACTGCTGGGGGGTGGGGGTGGTGGGAGACATGGGTGGGAGCCTGGTGGGGGCTGCCCATGGTTGCTGGGGGTGGGAGACATGGGTGGGGGCCTGGTGGAGGCTGCCCCTGGATGCTGGTGAGTGGGGGTGCAGGGGGACATGAGTGGGGGCCTAATGGTGGGTGCCCCTGCACTGCTGGGGGGTGGGGGTGGTGGGAGACATAAGTGGGGGCCTGGTGGAGGCTGCCCCTGCACTGCTGGGGGTTGGGGGTGATAGGGGACATGGGTGAGGGCCTGGTGGAGGCTGCCCCTGCACTGCTGGGGGTGGGGGTGGTGGGAGACATGGGTGGGGGCCTGGTGGTGGGTGCCCCTGGTGGCTGGGGGGTGGGGGTGGTGGGAGACATGAGTGGGGGCCTGGTGGAGGGTGCCCCTGCACTGCTGGGGGGTGGGGGTGGTGGGAGACATGAGTGGGGGCCTGGTGGAGGCTGCCCCTGCACTGCTGGGGGGGGTGGTGATAGGGGACATGAGTGGGGGCCTGGTGGAGGGTGCCCCTGCACTGCTGGGGGGTGGGGGTGGTGGGAGACATGGGTGGGAGCCTGGTGGGGGCTGCCCATGGTTGCTGGGGGGTGGGGGTGGTGGGAGACATGGGTGGGAGCCTGGTGGGGGCTGCCCATGGTTGCTGGGGGTGGGAGACATGGGTGGGGGCCTGGTGGAGGCTGCCCCTGGATGCTGGTGAGTGGGGGTGCAGGGGGACATGAGTGGGGGCCTGGTGGTGGGTGCCCCTGCACTGCTGGGGGGTGGGGGTGGTGGGAGACATAAGTGGGGGCCTGGTGGAGGCTGCCCCTGCACTGCTGGGGGGGTGGTGGTGGGAGACATGAGTGGGGGCCTGGTGGAGGGTGCCCCTGCACTGCTGGGTGGTGGGGGTGGTGGGGGACATGAGTGGGGGCCTGGTGGAGGCTGCCCCTGCACTGCTGGGGGGGTGGTGATAGGGGACATGGGTGGGGGCCTGGTGGAGGCTGCCCCTGGTGGCTGGGGGTGGTGGGAGACATGAGTGGTGGCCTGGTGGAGGCTGCCCCACACTGCTGGGGGGTGGGGGTGGTGTGAGACATGAGTGGGGGCCTGGTGGAGGATACCCCTGCACTGCTGGGGGGTGGGGTGATAGGGGACATGGGTGGGGGCCTGGTGGAGGCTGCCCCTGCACTGCTGGGGGGTGGGGTGGTGGGAGACATGGGTGGGGGCCTGGTGGTGGGTGCCCCTGGTGGCTGGGGGGTGGGGGTGGTGGGAGACATGAGTGGGGGCCTGGTGGAGGGTGCCCCTGCACTGCTGGGGGGTGGGGGTGGTGGGACATGAGTGGGGGCCTGGTGGAGGCTGCCCCTGCACTGCTGGGGAGTGGTGGTGATAGGGGACATGGGTGGTGGCCTGGTGGAGGCTGCCCCTGCACTGCTGGGGGGTGGAGGTGGTGGGAGACATGAGTGGGGGCCTGGTGGAGGGTGCCCCTGCACTGCTGGGGGGTGGGGGTGGTGGGAGACATGAGTGGGGGCCTGGTGGAGGCTGCCCCTGCACTGCTGGGGGGGTGGTGATAGGGGACATGAGTGGGGGCCTGGTGGAGGGTGCCCCTGCACTGCTGGGGGGTGGGGGTGGTGGGAGACATGGGTGGGAGCCTGGTGGGGGCTGCCCATGGTTGCTGGGGGGTGGGGGTGGTGGGAATCATGAGTGGGGGCCTGGTGGAGGGTGCCCCTGCACTGCTGGGTGGTGGGGGGTGGTGGGGGACATGAGTGGGGGCCTGGTGGAGGCTGCCCCTGCACTGCTGGGGGGGTGGTGATAGGGGACATGGGTGGGGGCCTGGCGGAGGCTGCCCCTGGTGGCTGGGGGTGGTGGGAGACATGAGTGGTGGCCTGGTGGAGGCTGCCCCACACTGCTGGGGGGTGGGGGTGGTGTGAGACATGAGTGGGGGCCTGGTGGAGGATACCCCTGCACTGCTGGGGGTGGGGTGATAGGGGACATGGGTGGGGGCCTGGTGGAGGCTGCCCCTGCACTGCTGGGGGGTGGGGTGGTGGGAGACATGGGTGGGGGCCTGGTGGTGGGTGCCCCTGGTGGCTGGGGGGTGGGGGTGGTGGGAGACATGAGTGGGGGCCTGGTGGAGGGTGCCCCTGCACTGCTGGGGGGTGGGGGTGGTGGGACATGAGTGGGGGCCTGGTGGAGACTGCCCCTGCACTGCTGGGGGGTGGTGGTGATAGGGGACATGGGTGGTGGCCTGGTGGAGGCTGCCCCTGCACTGCTGGGGGGTGGAGGTGGTGGGAGACATGAGTGGGGGCCTGGTGGAGGGTGCCCCTGCACTGCTGGGGGGTGGGGGTGGTGGGAGACATGAGTGGGGGCCTGGTGGAGGCTGCCCCTGCACTGCTGGGGGGGTGGTGATAGGGGACATGAGTGGGGGCCTGGTGGAGGGTGCCCCTGCACTGCTGGGGGGTGGGGGTGGTGGGAGACATGGGTGGGAGCCTGGTGGGGGCTGCCCATGGTTGCAGGGGGGTGGGGGTGGTGGGAGACATGAGTGGGGGCCTGGTGGAGGCTGCCCCTGCACTGCTGGGGGGTGGTGGTGATAGGGGACATTCGTGGTGGCCTGGTGGAGGCTGCCCATGGTTGCTGGGGGGTGGGGGTGGTGGGAGACATGGGTGGGAGCCTGGTGGGGGCTGCCCATGGTTGCTGGGGGGTGGGGGTGGTGGGAGACATGGGTGGGGGCCTGGTGGAGGCTGCCCCTGGATGCTGGTGGGTGGGGGTGCAGGGGGACATGAGTGGGGGCCTGGTGGTGCTGCCCCTGCACTGCTGGGGGGTGGGGGTGGTGGGAGACATGAGTGGGGGCCTGGTGGAGGGTGCCCCTGCTGGCTGGGGGGTGGGGGTGGTGGGAGACATGAGTGGGGGCCTGGTGGAGGCTGCCCCTGGTGGCTGGGGGGTTGGGGTGGTGGGAGACATGAGTGGGGGCCTGGTGGAGTGTGCCCCTGCACTGCTGGGGGGTGGGGGTGGTGGGAGACATGAGTGGGGCCTGGTGGAGACTGCCCCTGCACTGCTAGGGGGTGTGGTGATAGGGGACATGGGTGGGGGCCTGGTGGAGGCTGCCCCTGGTGGCTGGGGGGTGGGGGTGGTGGGAGACATGAGTGGTGGCCTGGTGGAGGCTGCCCCACACTGCTGGGGTGTGGGGGTGGTGTGAGACATGGGTGGTGGCCTGGTGGAGGGTGCCCCTGCACTGCTGGGGGGTGGGGGTGATAGGGGACATGGGTGGGGGCCTGGTGGAGGCTGCCCCTGCACTGCTGGGTGGTAGTGGTGGTGGGAGACATGGGTGGGGGGCTGGTGGTGGGTGCCCCTGGTGGCTGGGGGGTGGGGGTGGTGGGAGACATAAGTGGGGGCCTGGTGGAGGGTGCCCCTGCACTGCTGGGGGGTGGGGGTGGTGGGAGACATGAGTGGGGGCCTGGTGGAGGCTGCCCCTGCACTGCTGGGGGTGGTGGTGATAGGGGACATGGGTGGTGGCCTGGTGGAGGCTGCCCCTGCACTGCTGGGGGGTGGGGGTGGTGGGAGACATGAGTGGGGGCCTGGTGGAGGCTGCTCCTGCACTGCTGGGGGGTGGGGGTGGTGGGAGACATGAGTGGGGGCCTGGTGGGGGCTGCCCATGGGTGCCGGGGGGCGGGGGTGGTGGGAGACATGAGTGGGGGCCTGGTGGAGGCTGCCCCTGGTGGCTGGGGGGTGGGGGTGCTGGTTGACATGAGCAGGTGTGCAGGGTAGTCCCCTGTGGTGTGTGCTGCCTGCAGGGGCCGTGGAGGGTGTACAGGGAATACCTGGGAGCACACAGCCAAATTGCGTGTAGATTTTCCCGCGCACCCCTGTAATCCGCGTACCCTGACAAATCGCGTGTGGAATTTCCCGCAAACCCCTGGAATTCACGTACCCTGACAAATCGCGTGTGGAACTTCCCGCGCACCTGAAATCCACGTACCCGGCCAAATCGCGTGTGGAACTTCCCGCGCACCCCTGATATCCACGTACCCGGCCAAATCGCGTGTGGAACTTCCCCGCGCACCCCTGAAATCCACGTACCCGGCCAAATTGCGTGTGGAAATTCCCGCGCACCCCTGAAATCCACGTACACGGCCAAATCGCGTGTGAGACTTCCCGCGCACCCCGGTATACACGCATACGTATTTTTTGTCAGCGGGTGTCCGTGTTTGTGGGTAAACCTTTGCACGTCATTTGTCCTGGAGGGCAACAGTATGGGACATTCATCATGGCAGTATATAGGTGCTATTTGTTGGCGCACCTTTTGGCGCACATTTCTTACAGGCGCAGAGACGCTACCGCCTGCTTTCTTGTGGCGGTCGTGTTTGTGCCTGTGCGCTGGTTTGAGCGTGCGCTTTTTTGCCCTATTCTATTCCATGAATACGTGTTGTAGGCGAGCGTGTGGGCGTTACGCGCACTTGTGCCCTGTACTTCTACCGTGACGCCCACATTTTGGCAAGTTGTTCCCCATTCCGAGTGTTACGCCCCGTGTTCCGCCTACTTTTGTTGCGTGCGCCGCGCTATGTGCGATTTTCGCTGTGGCCTGTGCGATTTTCGCTGTGACCTGGCGCATGCTGTTAGATGGCCTGTGCGCCAACGTGCGCCGCGCACTTTTTTATCGCACATCCGATGGTTTTCTCGCGCACGGCCTTCCATGAATCGATGTGCGCTGCTTTTCGTGCGATTTTCGCACTTGCACTGTGATTTTCGCTATTCCACTGCGATTCGCACGTTTTTGGCCACTTGCGCCGCGCTAATTATTCCATGAATCGGCCTCAGAGTATCTTCACAGAGATTAAACCCGCGGAGCTACCACCCCACCGGCCTGAGGGCTGTTCAATAGACCTGGAACCTAACGCTTTGGTTCCTTTTGGCCGGATGTTTCCACTTTCCCAAACAGAAAAGAGCACTCTACGTACCTATCTTGATACCAATCTCCACAATGGTCTAATTCGGCCATCCAAATCCCCCGCAGGTGCCTCCTTATTCTTCATCTCTAAAAGAGATTCCAAAGAATTAATACCCTGAA
Organism: Ambystoma mexicanum; assembly: GCF_040938575.1. Lineage (NCBI taxonomy): Eukaryota > Metazoa > Chordata > Amphibia > Caudata > Ambystomatidae > Ambystoma > Ambystoma mexicanum. The sequence goes on from NC_090932.1 coordinate 1,551,809,822, forward strand.
TTGATTATAGAGGTCTCAACAAAGTTACCATTAGATATTGTTACCCTATGCCTCTAATCACGGATATTATTGAGGCTGTGCAAGAGGCGAAGGTATTTACCAAGCTGGATCTCCATAATGCCTACCATCTGCTTCGTATTGCCAAAGGGGATGAATGGAAAACAGCCTTCCGCACCCCTTTTGGGTTGTACGAATATAGGGTGATGCCATTCCGTTTGGTCAACACTCCGGTAATATTTCAACGGTTCATGGACCGTATGTTCTCCGATCTCTTGTTCTTGTCAGTCATAATCTACCTGGATGATATTTTTGTCACGCCCCTCAGAAAGCGTTGGTCTCTTTGGCATTGTTGGTCTCATAGACATGTGTCATCCATTACTCCTTCCAAGATGGCGGCGGTATCTGACGACATTGGTCTAGTTTGTGCTTCCTCGAAGGATAGGCAAGCTCTGCCCCCTTTTCCGGTATCCTGCATATCAGATCCTGGCAGCAACGTGCGGACGCGTTGCTACTCCTTACTGTCAACACTTCGTAAGTTCAAACCTAGATTGCTTCTTTTTTATACCATCTTCATTACCTAATCCATTCCCCTAATCCTCATTTTCGGTCCTCAGATTTCCCCAGACACTACCGCGAAGTTCGGTTTCCTTCCCCGGTTGCGGCTCGAGCCATACTGCGAACATACACATACACAGGTTCCGATCGGGTCCTCATTGTGCGGATGTTCCAGCCTTCCCAACCCACGGGTACGAAAGATAGAGTCATTCGTCTCATGCATGAGTTGATATTTACGGCGGAGAATTCACTCTGCAGTTGTTTTGTTTGTACAGTGGTGGCTGACTGGCGTACATATTGCGAAAACGCTCCTTCGATTTGAAAAGCCGCCCTAGAAACCCCTCTGCAAATACGTTCCCTCTACCAGGTAAAAATCCTGCCTACTTTCTACAAAATCTTTACTTCGCTTCTTTCTCTGTCTTAACAAAACCCTTCATTTAATAGGGATCGTTCCGGATCATCTCTTCTCTACAAACCACACAGTAATTAACTCCAGTCCTCTCTAAGGGTAATTATAATCTTATCTGCAAACTTCTTTTCTATCCAGTCTTGCATTCAAACCACTTACCTTTCTCTCTTACATCCTTGATCAGACTCCGTTGTTTAATATCCTGCAAGACCAAGCTGCAGCATGTCTCCACCTGACAACAGCGGTCCACCAGACGACGACGCAGGGTTTTCTTCCCCAGAGGGTTTCCCTGGAGTCCCTCTTCCCTTCTGAGCTTTTGCCGTATGGAGTGGGAGAGAGAACCCAGGGAGATTCCTTACTTACAACTCGCCCCCCTGAATCACTCCGGGAACGTGACGAGATCGAGAGGGAGAAAGATATTTGGTGAGTCCTTTTAGTTATTTCATAGCCTGCTCCAGTCAGTTATAAACAGAGAAATATATTACGGTTATTCCGTTTATTACAGTTGGCAACACCCAAAAAGAGTATTGAGGGTCTGGAGAGGTTAGGAAGTCGCCTTCAGCATTCACCTTTCAGATCAGCCCACCACTATAGACATGGATCTGGCACAACAACAACAATTAATAACGGCTGTCCAATCTTTAACTGCAGAAGTACAGTCTCTAAAGCAGGAGAATGCCATATTGCGACAACATGTGGGAAGAGCTCACAGTTGCTTGAATTACCCCTTGCACCTATACCAGGGGGTTTATACGATGGAATGTCATACGCAGCCGGGCCGATTGGCGGGTACTTCCGCATTGGAGGCTCCGGCGCAGACCGTAGTTCCAGCACGTTGCTTTCGCTTACGTGCAGCCGCGGTCTAGTTCTCTGGCAACATGGCGGTTGCTGTGAGGTATTTCAGTCTCTCACTCCCAGCGATCGCTGCGTTGCAACCCCCGTAGTGTTTTGTTTCCTGCTTTGGGTGAGAACGTTAGTATTTCCCTTATCGCGGCTTGGTCCGTGCCTTTCCCGTCACTTTCCTAGCTCTCTCTCTCTCTTCTTTCCTTTGCTTCACTTTGGCTTTCTTTCAGCTCCCGCGGCTCTCTCTCGCCGCCGGCTCTAGTCTCTCTCGCTACTCGTTCTTGCGAGGCGTTACCTGCCTTGTTTCTGCCATCATCAGCTGTCGTCTACCTCCTCCAATCCTCAGTAGCCGGCTACCTACTCTTCTGCAACCACTGGAGACGACATACCATCAATCTCCTTGGGAGACTCCGGATTGGCTTTGTTCCTTTCAAGGGTTTTTTCTGCCGTCAAGGCTTTTTCCCTTGTCGCCTACTACGGGAGAGGAGTCCCAGGACTGCTTGTTTCTAGCATTCACTGTGGCTTCCTCTCGTGGTAGACAAGTATCTTCGACCACGAAGAGAGATTTCAGCTCACGTCGGCATCTCAATACGGAAGAGTTGGAGGATTATCGATCAGGTGAGGAGAGTGGGGAGGAGAGGGACACAAAACCAGACAGTTTGCAACGCCAGGAGAACACAATGTCAGCCGAAGAACAGATCCAGGAACTCTGGAAGGCGGTTCAGGGCCTGTCACAAGAATTACAGACGGTTAAAGCTGAAAACGTGGTTCTGCGCCAACTTGCCACGACTCGGGAGGTTTCGCCTGCTGAACTACCGATAATGTCGCTTCCTTCGGGAAAGTTTGATGGTTCACCAAAGAAAATAAAAGAAATTATGGAGGCTTGTGGAGTGTACTTTACATTTCGGCCTCGTTCCTTTGCCACCGATCAATCCAAGGTAGGCTTTTTGATCTCAAACATGACTGGTAACGCCGTTTCTTGGGCCACGCCATTGGTGATCAGTGCTAACCCCATATTACATGACTTTGCCGGGTTTCAGGCCTTACTGAAACAGACATTTGAGAGACCGGAACTAACCTTCACTGCATGTGAGGATTTGTTGGATGTAAGGCAAGAGTCCTCAAATGTTCTAACCTATATATCCCGATTCAAGACTCTGGCGGCAGGAGCAGGTTGGCCGGAACAAGCCCAGTACACCATCTTCAGAAGGGGCCTAAGAGAAGAGATTAAGGACGAGCTTGCCAGGTCCTCTCGTCCACCGACTTTCGCCGATCTGCTATCCTCCACATTGCAGATTGAATATCGTCTTCAAGAACGCCGAGCAGAACGCCGCAAACATTGTGTAGCAACAAACCCTCATACATCCAATACTTCTACGTCCTCTTCTCACGCCTCCTCCCACTCCCTCGAAGAGCCAATGCAGATCGGAGCTACCAGGGGTCCGCTTTCATTTGCTGAGCGAAGAAGGAGAAAGGAAAAGGGACTGTGTGCCTATTGTGGGTCTGAGCAGCACCAGCTCAAAGATTGTCAGGTGGTTCCAACCAGGTCACAGGAAAACAAACTTCCTCGGCGCCAGTAGGGACTTGGTTCCGAGGATCAACTTGCAACCCATTTAGTCCCTATGTTTCTCTCTCCATTTCAGCTCCCAACACTTTGGAGGATTCCAGGTTGATGGTTATTCCTGTACGAATTGAATCCCGGGGAAGGTCTATAGAAGCCCTAGCCCTCCTGGATTGTGGGGCGGCCGGAAACTTTGTGGACACTCTCTGGGCAGAGAAGGTGGGCCTTCATAGAGTAGCCCGCAAAGAGGATCAAAAGGTAGAGGGTGTGGACGGATCTCCCCTCTCGTCGGGTCTGATAACCCATACCACGGAAGAACTAGTAGTTACCATCTCCCAACATAGAGAAGTGCTCAAATTCGATATTATTCGAGCAGTGCACTTTCCTATAATTTTAGGAGTTACCTGGCTTCGTAAACACAACCCTCAGGTAAACTGGACTAGCAACCAGTTGAGTTTTTCATCTCTGTACTGCAGACAACATTGCCTCTCAGGACCATTCCATGGGGAGTCCCTTACTTCGACGGTGTTAACAAGTGATCATGTGGGAGTTCACGCATTACCACATTATTGTTTACCCTATCAGAAGGTCTTCAAGGAGACTATACCTGCGGATCTACCCCCACACAGGCCTGAGGATTGTTCTTTAGAGCTGGAACCTAATGCTTTAGTTCCTTTCGGCAGGATGTTTTCCTTAACCCAAACCGAGAGACAGGTATTAAGGAACTACTTGGATACCAATTTGCAAAACGGCCTTATTCAACCTTCCAAGTCTCCGGCAGGAGCTTCATTGTTTTTCATAAGAAAGAGGGACTCCACCGATTTGCGTCCTTGCATTGATTACAGAGGACTAAATAAGGTTACAATCAGAGACCGCTATCCCATGCCACTCATATCTGAGATCATAGAGGCCGTACAGGGGGCCCGTATTTTTACTAAACTGGACCTTCGGAACGCATACCATTTGCTTCGCATTGCCAAGGGAGATGAATGGAAGACGGCATTTCGCACCCCGTTCGGATTATATGAATACAAAGTAATGCCGTTCGGATTAGTGAATGCCCCAGCCATTTTTCAGCGATTCATGGATCGTTTATTTTCCGATCTGTTACTGGTTACTGTCATCATCTACTTGGATGATATTTTGATTTACTCATCCGATTTGGAATCCCATATCATTCATGTGACTCAAGTGCTGGAGCGTCTTCAACGTTATAAACTTCTGGTCAAACCCGAGAAGTGCGTTTTTGCAGTCCCCTCTGTTCACTACCTCGGATACGTTCTCTCGGAAGAAGGAATTTCCATGGATTCAGGCAAGGTCGCTGCTATACTCGATTGGTCCTCCCCGGACGGTGTAAAGGAGGTACAAAGATTTCTGGGTCTCGCAGATTTCTACAGGAGGTTCATCCCAAACTTCTCAGAGATAGTACTTCCCATTACGAGACTCTTAAGGAAAGATTCAGGGCCTTTCCTATGGTCACCGGAAGCTGAACATGGTTTTAGGGACTTAAAAGGATTGTTCTGTTCCGCTCCGATTCTTCGACATCCGGATCAAAACCGACGGTTCATCGTGGAGACTGATGCCTCTGCCTTGGCTATAGGGGCAGTCCTTTTACAAACCTACGATGGTGTGGAACATCCAGTAGCCTATCTCTCGAAGACTTTGTCTCCCAGCCAACTCAACTATTCGGTTTTAGAGAAGGAACTACTCGCCATGAAGATGGCCTGGGAGGATTGGCGACATTTACTGATGGGTGCGCGTCATCCTTTTCTCATTAGGACAGACCATAAGAATCTCAAGGCACTACAAAACATGGAGTGTGTTAATTCAAGGCAAGCTCGATGGGCTTATTTTTTCGCCCAATACGACTTTCATATTACCTATCTACCAGGTTCCTCGAATAAAGTCGCAGATGCCTTATCAAGGAAGGAGGTTCCTGGAGACTATACCCCTCATTCTCGAGGAGCCATGTTCAGAAGAAACAAGATCCTGGGACTCGTCAACGTTTTCTTTCAAGAAGTGAAGACCGCGTTGGCTTCCGAAAGGATGAAACTTTCTAAGCTACGAGGAGGAAAATATACCGAGAAGGAAGGTTTAGTGTTTTACGAGAACCGACTGTACATTACAGAAGGCCCTTGGCGTAAGAAGATCATTCATCTGGGCCATGATCCACTTACCTCGGGTCATAGAGGAGTGCAGAACACTACTGAACTTATTGCAAGAAGGTTCTTCTGGCCTGAATTGAAAGGAGAGGTTAAGGATTACATCAAGGCCTGTCCAATATGTGCCAGAGCTAAATATCCATCGGGCAAGCCCTTAGGTTTGCTGACCCAACCCGAGATGCCCACACGCCCTTGGGGTCTCATCTCTACCGATTTCATTGTGGATCTACCAGAGTCCGAATCCTGCACTTGCATTATGGTGACAATAGATACTTTCACGAAATTGGCACATTTTTCCCTGCTACCTGGCTTACCTACCGCCACTCAGATGGCGGAGACCTTCACACGAGATGTTTTTCGACTACATGGCTTACCTGACACGATCATTTCCGATCGAGGTAGTCAGTTCATCTCAAACTTCTGGAAGGCTTTGTGTGCTAGAGTGGGCATGGAGAGATCACTGTCATCTGGTTTCCACCCTCAGTCGAATGGCCAGACAGAACGACTGAATGCCACCTTGGAACAATATCTGAGATGTTATACCAACCGACACCAAGACAACTGGGTGTCGTTGTTACCCACAGCGGAATTTACGTACAACAATTCCACACATTTCGCGATAGGTCTTACTCCTTTTTTTTGCACGTATGGAGTGCATCCTCGATCCATTTTTCCGGTGATTTCAGCTCCTACGAACTCTCCCACTGCGGAAGCAGTACTTCAGTCCGTTGCGGAGGCGCATAGGATTGCAGAATTCAGTCTGAAAAGGAGCAGAAGCCGGAACAAGGAACAGGCGGATAAACGTCGGCAGGACTGTCCCGATTGGAAGGAAGGAGACAAGGTGTGGCTCTCTACTAAATTTCTGCCTCGATAGGTTCACCCTTCCAAACTTTCTCCTCGGTTTTTGGGACCCTTTTCTATTCTATCTAAGATCAACCCTGTCGCTTTCAGATTGAAATTGCCTCCCACTCTCAGTCGCATTCATCCTGTTTTTCACTCCTCCCTTCTCAAACCTTTTGTTCCGGATCCTCACCAAAGATCTCTTCCCCGTTTGCAAGTCCAAAGTTCTGGAAGTACGAAGGAATACGAAGTTTCGGCTATCCGTGACTCCAGATTCTACAGGGGACGATTGGAATACTTGGTCTCGTGGAAGGGTTACCCGGAGTCGGAGGACTCTTGGGAACCGGTCTCCCACATTCATGCCCCCCGGTTGTTGACTGGGTTCCATCGGTGTTTTCCGGGTAAGCCTGGGGGGGTTCGCTTTGTGAGGGGGCATACTGTCATACGCAGCCGGGCCGATTGGTGGGTACTTCCGCATTGGAGGCTCCGGCGCAGACCGTAGTTCCAGCACGTTGCTTTCGCTTACGTGCAGCCGCGGTCTAGTTCTCTGGCAACATGGCGGTGTCATGATCTCTGCTTCCAAAAGGTCAGGGTTTTCCCAACTCCCTTAGAAGCAGATCCATAACCCAGGTTCCGAGTGCCAACCAGTCCCAATTGGGACCTTTTGGACCCAGTCCTGGCGCCAGTGGCACCAGGCTCATAAATATGCCCAGTCCCAGCGCTGGAAGCGCCGGGCTTATAATGCTTGGGTGGACTTACCTGCAGCAGACCATGCTGCTTACTTGCCTGCCAGTTGAGCCTCTTCTGTTTGGAACTACTTTTCCTGTTGGGTGGGGCAGGAGCCACTCCCTAGATTCAGAACACTGGAACTCTTCTGGAAAGCAGGAACTCTTTTCTTACCTAGGCGTGGCTGTGGAAGGAGACACCTAAGCACTACAGGAGGCTATTTAAACCACACCCGATGGATGAATCTTGCTTTGCGTTATTCTGCATCCTCTGCAGCAGAACGCTCATCGTGTCTTCTGCATCTGATCCTGGGCCTAAGGAAAAAGGCTTACCATCCTGAATCCAGTCTTCAGCAACACCTATAAAGACAAGAAAGAACAGGTTAGCATTACGGTCTTCAGTGACAGCTCTTCACTTACCTGGTCCATCGGCTGTCACCAACGCCTCGCGCTGCATTCCGGCATCTGAAAGACAAAGGCTTACCTACTCTTCGTGCGCTCCGGAGGTCTTCACACTGCATTCCGGCATCTGAAAGACAAAAGCTTACCAACTCTTCGCACGCTCCGGAGGCCTTCGGCGCTGCATCCCGCATCTGAAAGACAAAACAAGGTGTGTTTAAAGACATTGGGGAACTTTAATACTCACGTGCCATTACTCCTTTCCACATCTAACCCAGTGGGTATTCCGGCACCCTGCAGCCGCTCCGAACTTGTACCTGCAAAATAAAAAGACAGTTAGAGCGCATCGTGAAGCAGGCAACAAGCGCTTACTTACGTGCTTCCAGGCGCTTCTATTCATCACACGGGCTCCATCTTCAACTCACTTCAGCCCGTCATCCGCCATCGCCGGAACCCTGCAAAACAAGAAACATCATTACTAAAGACTTTAAAGACATTAGAATTATTAGAAACTTACTGTTCGTGCAGTAAACGACGGACAGCAGTCCTCTGAAGTCAAGAGGCCTGCTCCCCTTATCCAGTGAAGAAACTGGTTACAGCACCCTGCCCCGAGGCAGATGGAGAGCACGGCGTTCACTTACCTAAGGTGAGAGCGTTAACCTTTGGGGTTCTACAGAAGAAGAGAAAGGGAAGAAGAGAGAGACATTCAATAACCCAGTTCCTTAATCCCATATTTTCTATCTGCAGACATCTTACCCTTCGAGTCAGACATACAGTGCACAGAGGTCCCGCCCAAAGAGCCAGCCGTGTGTTACACATCACCTTTGAAGATACGGTATACGCCCAGTCAAGACCGGCGCCTCTACGGGAATCAGGTGAGCGTTACAGAACGCAAAGCCTACCACAAAACTCCCGTCCAGGCGCTATGGAAACCTCGGATACCGACCAGCTAGCCCAGTTACTTGGGGAACTAAGGGCAGAAGTGCATGCAGCCCGTCAGGAAACGAACGTTCTAAGAAGGGAACTGATTATTTCCAAGGAGCGAACAGATGATCTCGCTAGACAATTGCTACAGTCACAAGCCGGACAGACCCCGTTACCCGCATCTGGGGGAAATCTTCCTTCTACATCCTCTATGAATCCAGTGCAGATCAACCTACCTGGGAATGTACCTCTGGCTCCGCCCGAATGATTTTCTGGTGACCCAAAGAGGTTTGCAGTATTTATCAATCAGTGCCGGTTGCATTTCTTATGCCGGCCAGCAGCCTTTCCAACTGATCAAGCTAAAGTAGCTTTCATGCTTTCGTACCTTAGTGGCAATGCGGCAGACTGGTCGATCCCTCTAGTAAATCAAGATGATCCGGTCCTCCATGATTTTCAAGCTTTTCAGCTCAGTATGGAAAAACTGTTCGCAAGACATTCACAGGGGCAGGCCTTGGACAATGAGCTTCTTTCGTTGCGACAAGGTAATCAAGACCTTTTGGCTTATATTGCGTCTTTCAAAAGACTGATAGTGGAAACTCAATGGCCTGAGGACAAAAGGATTACGCTGTTTTATAGAGGTCTACGTGGAGAGCTCAAAGATGTGTTAGCCCAAGTAGTGAATCCCCCACAAGATTGTTCAGACTATATAGACTTAGTCGTTCAAATAGATCACAGACTGCAGAACAGGAAGGCCGATCATTCCAAGTTTGATGCTCGAGTATTTTCCAAACCGCCAACTCCTTCCAAAGGAGTAGACTCCGGGGAACCCATGCAAATAGGGGGTCTGAAAGGTCCTCTAACACAAAAGGAGCGGGAAAGGAGAAAACAGTTGCAATTATGCCTCTATTGCGGAAACTCAGGGCACTTTCTTCGAGACTGTCCGGTGAAACCTGCCAAGAAGGCAGTAGGAGCTGCAGTTACCAAAGTTACAAACTCTGAGCAGGGAAACAACCTCGCCCGACAAGAATAGAGGTCCTCTTGCCGAGCGTGAAAACCAGTTCCGTGACCTCGCATTTCGTGATACCTATGGTCCTCATTAGCCCTGATAATCCGGATCGATTACATGCAATTGAAGCTTACGTCGACAGCGGTGCCATCGGCAATTATGTGGATCATGAAATGGTTTTGAGGATGAATCTAACTCTTTGTCCCAAGGCTGTAAAGGACGTCATTACTACGGTGGATGGTACGGAGATAGCCTCCGGGCCAGTAACGTATACCACTCAAGAGGTGACGCTAGTAAGTCAAGATGGACACCATGAGAAGATTGTGTTCGATGTGATCAAGGCCCCTCAGTTTCAGATTATTCTAGGAATACCTTGGTTAGAGAAACACAATCCTCTGATCGATTGGCGAGCAAGAACGGTCCAGTTTCCAGAATGTGTCTCTACTTGTCACCCTCCACCTGGTGTTGCACTGGCAGCAATTTCTTCAGAGACTCCCCAGTTACCTCCCGAATACCTAGAATACCAAGATGTTTTCCGGAAGGATCAGGCTAACTCTCTACCTCCTCATAGGTCTTATGACTGCCAGATAGACCTGATACCTGGATCTACTCCTCCTTGTAGTAGAATTTATGCCCTCACCGAGCCTGAGAACCTTCACCTTCGACAATACCTGGATCAATACCTGGCAAATGGGTTTATTCGTCCATCCAAGTCCCCTGCTTCTTCAGCTTTGTTCTTCGTTCCAAAAAAGGAAGGAGACCTTAGAACTTGTATAGATTATCGCTCCCTGAACCAGATCACCGTTAAGAATAGATATCCGTTACCTTTGATCCCTGAACTCCTGGACCAAGTCAGAAAAGCATGCATATATAGAAAGCTGGATCTTAGAGGAGCTTATCACTTGGTACGAGTAAAAGAGGGCGATGAATGGAAGACGGCCTTCCGCACCAAGTATGGGCTATTTGAATATCAGGTCATGCCCTTCGGACTTTGCAATGCCCCGGCCGCCTTTCAATATTTTATGAACGATGTCCTCAGAGAGCTCATTGATGTGTGTGTTGTTGTTTACATTGACGACATCCTCGTTTATTCTTCATCGGAATCTGAACATCGGAAACTCGTGAAAATGGTCCTCGAAAGATTGCGTCAATACAAACTTTTCGCTAAATTGGAAAAATGTGTTTTCAACGTGACTGAAGTTGAATTCTTGGGATTCATATTATCACCTGGCGGAGTGCGTATGGATTCAAAGAAGGTCGATGCAGTTCTCAAATGGCCATCACCATCCTCCGTAAAAGGTGTGCAAAGCATGTTAGGCTTCGCTAACTTTTACCGCAGGTTTATCCCCGAGTTCTCTCGAATAGTCCAGCCCATCACTGCCTTGTTAAAGAAAAACAAACGTTTTGAATGGTCTACCGAGGCGGAACAAGCTTTCCAGGATTTGAAGACTAAATTTATCTCTGCACCAATCTTAAAACACCCTCGCCCCGAACTCCCCTACATCGTGGAAACTGATGCTTCAAGCCTTGCCATGGGGGCAGTTCTATCACAAAAGGACCCGGTAACCAATCAGTTGCATCCCGTGGCATTTTGGTCCCGCAAATTCTCGCCTCCTGAAATCAATTACACGATTACTGACAAGGAACTTCTGGCTATCAAATCTGCCTTTAAGGCTTGGCGGCATTATCTGCTGGGGGCCCGACACACCGCTACTGTGATTACGGATCACCGAAACCTGCAATATTTGAAAACCGCAAAAGCCCAATCCTCTAGACAACTCCGTTGGGCATTATTCTTTGCCGAGTTTGACTTCATAATTACCTATCGACCTGGTACAAAGAACGGTAAAGCTGATGCCCTTTCTCGGATGGGAGTGGAAGAACACTTGATCAACCCTAAACCTGTACCAATCATTCCCGAACAAAGAATTCTGGGTGTAATCGCCACAGAATCCATAGAGGAAGTTAAGGATAAAGCCAGGCAACTTGTAACTCCAGCAGACATACAGAATTGGCATGTGCAGGGAAAGGACTTTGCAGTAAAGGACAACTTATTGTATTTCCAAGAACGATTATACCTACCCAGCACAGATTTACAGAAAAAAGTAATCTCTTGTTATCACGACTCTTTAATGGAAGGACATCCCGGTATGGCCAAGACCTCAGAAAAAATCAAGCGCTACTTCTGGTGGCCGTCTTGGAAAAAAGATATCAGAGACTTTATAATGTCCTGTGGAGTATGCGCCCAAAACAAGAGTCAAAAGGAAAGACCAGCAGGCCTCTTACGCCCTATTGACATCCCACCTCGCCCTTGGCATACGCTTTCTATGGACTTCATCACCGATCTACCTCCATGCTCCGGATACAATACGATTCTAGTAATCGTGGACTTATTCTCCAAGATGGCGCATTTCATTCCTCTCAAAGGCTTGCCAACAGCAGCAACTCTGGCCCGAGAATTTCTCGAAAACATCGTCCGACTGCACGGTTTTCCTTCGGTTCTAATTTTGGATCGAGGTAGTCAATTTATTTCTCATTTTTGGCGAAGTTGCTGTCGGTCGGCTCAAATTGATGTGAGACTATCGACCAGTCACCACCCTCAGACCGACGGACAAACCGAGAGGACCAATCAAACTCTGGAACAGTAGTTACGCTGCATGCTGCAACAAACTGAAAAAACTTGGAAAGACATCCTTTGGATAGCCGAATATGCCTACAATAACTCTGTCCATTCGGGAACTGGGAAAACCCGTTTTTTCTTTTGTACGGCAGTCACCCTCGAACCTCGGAGTTGGATCCCCTCCAAGATCTTGAAACACCAGCAGTAGACTACCTGCATTCTACAATCACCCAAGCCTTTAAGGAAGCTGTTTCTCACCTTCAAAGGGCTAAAGAACAATACAAGAAAGGAGCAGATCAACATCGGAAGGAAGCCCCTCAATATCAAGTAGGGGATCAAGTCTGGTTATCCACCAAATATCTACCTCTAAAAGGGCCACGCACATTCAACCCAAGATACCTTGGTCCCTATTCCATCACTACCACAGTAAACCCAGTAGCGGTCAAGTTGGACTTGCCCCCGCACATGAAGGTACATCCGGTCTTCCACGTCTCTCTATTAAAACCCGTGCAACCTCAAACCCGACTAACTAAATCTCCAAAACCTATCCTAGTTGATGGAGAACTCGAGTTTGAAGTCAAAAGCATTCTGGACTCCAAGATCTCCAAATCTAAACTATTTTACCTAATTGACTGGAAAGGCTACGGCCCCCAAGAGAGATCCTGGGAACCTGCTGAATATGTCCACGCTCCTCGCCTAATCAAAAGATTTCACCGAACATTTCCTGACAAGCCAAAACCCCCGGAGAAGCCCGGTTTGGGAGGGGCCTTGAGGGGGGGGTACTGTCATGATCTCTGCTTCCAAAAGGTCAGGGTTTTCCCAACTCCCTTGGAAGCAGATCCATAACCCAGGTTCCGAGTGCCAACCAGTCCCAATTGGGACCTTTTGGACCCAGTCCTGGCGCCAGTGGCACCAGGCTCATAAATATGCCCAGTCCCAGCGCTGGAAGCGCCGGACTCATAATGCTTGGGTGGACTTACCTGCAGCAGACCATGCTGCTTACTTGCCTGCCAGTTGAGCCTCTGATCCTCTTCTGTTTGGAACTACTTTTCCTGTTGGGTGGGGCAGGAGCCACTCCCTAGATTCAGAACACTGGAACTCTTCTGGAAAGCAGGAACTCTTTTCTTACCTAGGCGTGGCTGTGGAAGGAGACACCTAAGCACTACAGGAGGCTATTTAAACCACACCCGATGGATGAATCTTGCTTTGCGTTATTCTGCATCCTCTGCAGCAGAACGCTCATCGTGTCTTCTGCATCTGATCCTGGGCCTAAGGAAAAAGGCTTACCATCCTGAATCCAGTCTTCAGCAACACCTATAAAGACAAGAAAGAACAGGTTAGCATTACGGTCTTCAGTGACAGCTCTTCACTTACCTGGTCCATCGGCTGTCACCAACGCCTCGCGCTGCATTCCGGCATCTGAAAGACAAAGGCTTACCTACTCTTCGTGCACTCCGGAGGTCTTCACACTGCATTCCGGCATCTGAAAGACAAAAGCTTACCAACTCTTCGCACGCTCCGGAGGCCTTCGGCGCTGCATCCCGCATCTGAAAGACAAAACAAGGTGTGTTTAAAGAAATTGGGGAACTTTAATACTCACGTGCCATTACTCCTTTCCACATCTAACCCAGTGGGTATTCCGGCACCCTGCAGCCGCTCCGAACTTGTACCTGCAAAATAAAAAGACAGTTAGAGCGCATCGTGAAGCAGGCAACAAGCGCTTACTTACGTGCTTCCAGGCGCTTCTATTCATCACACGGGCTCCATCTTCAACTCACTTCAGCCCGTCATCCGCCATCGCCGGAACCCTGCAAAATAAGAAACATCATTACTAAAGACTTTAAAGACATTAGAATTACTCGAAACTTACCGTTCGTGCAGTTAACGACGGACAGCAGTCCTCTGAAGTCAAGAGGCCTGCTCCCCTTATCCAGTGAAGAAACTGGTTACAGAACCGTGCCCCGAGGCAGATGGAGAGCAAGGCGTTCACTTACCTAAGGTGAGAGCGTTAACCTTTGGGGTTCTACAGGAGAAGAGAAAGGGAAGAAGAGAGAGACATTCAATAACCCAGTTCCTTAATCCCATATTTTCTATCTGCAGACATCTTACCCTTCGAGTCAGACATACAGTGCACAGAGGTCCAGCCCAAAGAGCCAGCCGTGTGTTACACATCACCTTTGAAGATACGGTATACGCCCAGTCAAGACCGGCGCCTCTACGGGAATCAGGTGAGCGTTACAGGCGGTCGCTGGGAGGTATTTCAGTCTCTCACTCCCAGCGATCGCTGCGTTGCAACCCCCGTAGTGTTTTGTTTCCTGCTTTGGGTGAGAACGCTAGTATTTCCCTTATCACGGCTTGGTCCGTGCCTTTCCCGTCACTTTCCTAGCTCTCTCTCTCTCTTCTCTCCTTTGCTTCACTTTGGCTTTCTTTCAGCTCCCGCGGCTCTCTCTCGCCGCCGGCTCTAGTCTCTCTCGCTACTCGTTCTTGCGAGGCGTTACCTACCTTGTTTCTGCCATCATCAGCTGTCGTCTACCTCCTCCAATCCTCAGTAGCCGGCTACCTACTCTTCTGCAACCACTGGAGACGACATACCATCAATCTCCTTGGGAGACTCCGGATTGGCTTTGTTCCTTTCAAGGGTTTTTTCTGCCATCAAGGCTTTTTCCCTTGTCGCCTACTACGGGAGAGGAGTCCCAGGACTGCTTGTTTCAAGCATTCACTGTGGCTTCCTCTCGTGGTAGACAAGTATCTTCGACCACGAAGAGAGATTTCAGCTCACGTCGGCATCTCAATACGGAAGAGTTGGAGGATTACCGATCAGGTGAGGAGAGTGGGGAGGAGAGGGACACAAAACCGGACATGGAAATCCTCATAAGCTTAAGGCATTTATAGAGGCGTGTACGGTCCAATTTTCTTTTAAGACTGCCTTTTTTCATAATGATCGAGACAAAGTAGGGCACATGATATCCCATTTAGCCGTACTTGCCTTGGCGTGGGCTACGCCATTAGTCACTACGAACAATCCTCTTTTGGATTCTTACCCTGCCGCCTTAGAACCATGTTTGGCAGACAAGAGATCACTGCATCAGCCCAAGAACAACTGTTAGACTTCAGACAGGGATCTCAGAATTTACTGTCTTATATCACCACGTTTAAGCAGCTTGCAGCCGGTACGTCCTGGGCAGATGATGCCCTGATAACGTTGTTTCGGCGAGGATTGAACGAGGAGTTAAAAGATGAGGTTTCCAGAGTGCCGCGTCCCCCCAATCTAGCAGAACTAATTACTATGGTGATGCAAATGGATTACCATTTGCAGGAACGACATAGAGAACGACGCAGACCTAGAAATACGCGATATGCGGCGGATTACACTCAACCTTCAGCTAAAGCCCAGACTGAAAAGCCGATGCAGATAGGGACGGCAAGGGGTCGGTTGACCCCTGAAGAACGCAACAGACGTCGCACACAAGGGTTATGCATGTATTGTGGGGCCAAGGATCATGCAGTACAAGATTGCCCTAGCACACCTACTAAAAGACAGGGAAACGCTCGCTCCCTACTGTTTGGGGAACCACGGATAGGGAATTAGTGAAAGGTTCCTCACCATTACATTTGTCCTTTCAAGTAACTGAGACTCCAGAACAGTCATGCATGCTGGACATATCTCTGGACCTGGAACAACCTCTCCATCCAGAATGAGTTACGCTCATAGAACCGCTAGACCGTTCTATTCAAAATGGAGGTTGTTTGATGCATTGCCAGGAAAACGATGTCTGCATTTTTCACGTCGTTAAATTCACATGATTTAGTTCCGTCACGTGTGTTACGGCAGTATGTACATAAGCAGCGTGGAAACGTCGCTCGCTGCTTATGATTGACTCATTTTGGCGTTTTGTAGCTGAACTCTTGACCTGCATCCTCGCATTCCTTTCAGCTACTTCTTTGGCCTTTTGTAGCGTGTTTTCCTCCACACGCTAATTCCTGGAGCCGTGTATCCTGTTCGCGTTCATATCCACTCGCGAACGCTGTCTCCAAGCGTGCTGTCCTGGGCTGCGTGTATCCTGTTCGCGTGCCAAATCTCCACGTGGACGCTGTCTTCAAGCGCGGCTGTCCTGGGCTGCGTGTATCCTGTTCGCGTGCTAAATCTCCACATGGACGCTGTCTTCAAGCACGGCTGTCCTGGGCTGCGTGTATCCTGTTCGCGTGCCAAATCTCCATGTGGAAGCTGTTTCTAAGCGCGGCTGTCCTAGGCTGCGTGTACTCTGTTCGCGTTCAAAATCCACATGCGGGCACTGTCTACAAAAGCGGCTGTCCTAGGCTGCGTGTACTCTGTTTGCATGCAAAATCCACACACGGGCGCTGTCTCCAAGCGCGGCTGTCTTGGGCTGTGTGAACCTTGTCGCATGCACTCCTGCACGTGGATTTCTGAACTATTTAAACGTCTATTCGACTAGCAAGGACTGTTTTGCTTTGGAGTGAACCGCTGGCACCTGTGATAGTTAACAGGTGAACTTTCTATTTTCTGTTCTTCGTGGGATAGGAAGTATTCCATTAACTATTGGAAGGTGATTGTGCACAGTACTTTGGATGCTATCCTGTGGTGCACCAACCCGGTATCTAGCGTGAGCCTCGTGCCGTTCGCGATAAGTCTCCCTTACTAATCTTCCCCTCCTTTGTCGTTGGTTCAACTCCTGGTTTTCTTCAAGAGACTTTTGTTGGATACTTCAGTTCTAGCCATGAGGTCAGTGTTTTGAATTAATGCTAATACTGTGCTATCATAGTGAGTTGGGGCAGTTTCTTATGATACTTATCTATCCTAGGCTGACTTCCTATACAATACCCACGCCCTTTCCAGTGATCCATCTCTCTTCCTGTTTCATCAGTCAGAGAGTTGTATCATTTGGAAGGTCTAAGTTGACTTCACTACTATCAAGTCGTGTAAACAAGGATCAGGAAGAGCCCTACCAACTGTATCCTTTTTTTGTTACCGTATCCTTTTCAATTGATACATTGGTGATTTATGACAGAATCAGAAGCCGTGGAGGGTACGGATCCTTTAACTGTTTTCACTCAGTTAATCACTGACTTGAGAAATGAAATGATTACAGCACAGGACATGCTACGGCATCAAATGGATGTTATGCAAGATGCCATGCATGCCACTCCTCAGGGAGCACAGGTTCCAGTAGCCACTGCATCTGGATCTGGAACTACGGCACTATCATTATCACAGGAAACTCTTAAAGTGGTTATGCCAACACAGTTTCCCTTGGCTCCCCCGGAAAGGTTCACAGGTGATCCTAAAACCTATACAACTTTTTGTTAATCAGTGCCGACTCCATTTCCTTTGCCGGCCTTATTCGTTTCCCGACCTAACTACTAAAGCAGCATTCGTGCTTTCCCATTTGGGGGGTACAGCTGCTGCTTGGGCTAATCCTTTATTGGAATCAAATAGCCCCTTGTTGTACGATTGCGATGATCTTCTGGCTGCCATGAGTAAAGTCTTTGATATGCGCTACGCTACTCAAGCCACAGATCTGGAGTTGCTGAGCCTACAACAAGGCAGTCAACCTCTGTTGGCTTACATCGCCCGATTTAACCAATTAACAGCCGAAACCCAATGGCCTCAAGACAAAAAGACGGCTGTTTTCTACAAGGGTCTTTCAGAAGAACTCAAAGACGCCTTGTCCACGGTCCCAGTGGTTCCCACAGGTTTTTCAGAATTCCTCAATTTGATTCTACAAATTGATGCCCGAAGAAATGCTCGCAAAGGAGAGAGAAAACCTTTCCTGCAGGCACCTGTTCGTTCTGAGGCACCGGTAGCTTCTTCAAATGATCCTGGACCAATGCAAATTGGTGCTGTGAGAGGCCGGTTTTCTAGAGCAGAAAGAGAGAACCGAAGAAAAAACAATTTATGTATGTATTGCGGTTCATCTGAGCATTTACTGGCGGCATGTCACAATACACAATAATAGGAGGAAAGGTCGACACTCTCCCCCGAACCACAGAAGCCGAATGAAGTCGACCCTCCCACCGTGGTTGGCACAGGTACCTGATATATATATAGACAGGACACCACGTGGCAGCCAGTGGGGGGAAGAGGGTTAGGGAGAGGTTGTGGACAGGGTGAGGGGTTTTAGGAACACCGGATAGAGGGTATAGGAAAACCTAGTTTGGATAGGACTGGGGGAAGTACAGGGAAAAAGCCTACACTTAGTAATACTTATAACATCAGACTCTGCAATACTCTGATTACTTGATTTCATATGTGGTATTACTGCCTGTTACCTGATAACCCATACCTTGAGAACATCTTAATACATGTATCTCACACACTGTATGTCATTGACATGAAACAACAAAGCATGATTAGCAGATGAAACATACGATGGGAATCCTCCCAAGATGAAGACATGACACATGGCCCCTTGGGCTGGTATATGCAATACTTATAGCAACTAACAATTACAACAAGCACGACAATAATTAAACGTGTAGAACATAAAGATTTGTCGAATGCTTCCTTGCAACAGAACAGAAAAATGTGCACAGTCTCTCAACGCCGAGTACTTCTATGAGCATGCTCGTAATCACATGTGCATTTCATTAATGACCAATAAACCCTTTCCGCACTTATCTTGTGTCCGGGAAGCTCCTGAGCCTTCCCGGACGTTGAATGCTGTCGCCCGTAGCAGCCGTGAAGATCACTCCTCTCCCCGCTGCAAAGTGCTCACGCCCGCCGCCTCCGTGTTCCTGCCAATTTCATAGCGGGCGGCTCCTGACTTCTCCGAATGCTGCTCCGACCGACGCAGCTTCGACCTCCAAACAAAATAAGCCACACCTGCCGCGCGGCGTGGGCCGCTCATAAACCGTTAGCAATCACAATCAGCTGGCCCCACGCGCGCACGGCAGTAAACTACCCAGCCTCCCAAGTACTGCTGGGAATTGCAGTTTTGTTGGGCTTTTCAGTGTTTTAGCCCTCTGAGCCCAGTGTACACATGCTTGCCCTTATTCCTGACATGGCATGTCCTAAAAAACCTGTTAAGCCTTCGGGAAACGCCAAAACTCGACAGTAGCAGGAGTCCCTTTGTCGAGTGTTACATCGGATAGTATACCATTCCAGCGCACGCACCTATAGCTGTTGAGGTGACTTTACGTTTTGATGATCAAGAATTGGTTTCCAAGGCTATGGATGATTCTGGAGCCACTAATAATTACATCGATATCACATATGCCAAGAAATGTTCTATACCCCTGGTAAACAAGAACAAACCTGAAACAGTTAATACTGTGGATGGATCGGTCTTGATTTCCGGTATGGTAACTCAGGAGACTGTACCTATTTAGATGACTTTATTAAATGGTCATTCGGAGGAAATAGTCTTCGATGTCATTGCGGCTCCGCAGTACAAAATATTACTTGGGCTTGCTTGGTTGACTCTTTGTAAACCCGCCATTGACTGGGTTACGGGATTGATCCAATATCCTTCCGTTTTTTGCAATGAACATTGCTTTACCAGTCAGGAGGTGTCAAATAAATCACATATTTTGGCCTCTATGGAGGGAATTTCCACTATTAGTGTGGTACATCAGAGCGGTACACATATACCAAGTGAAAATACAGATTTTGCTGATGTTTTTGACAAAGGCCAGGCAGAACAGCTGCCTCCACATAGGCAGTATGATTGTCCAATTGAACTAATTCCTGGAGCTAAAATCCCTACTGGTCGAGTCTATTCTTTAACTCCCAAAGAAGATGTTGTCTTAAAAGAATACATCGATAAAGCTCTTGATATGGGATTTATACGGCCATCTCAATCGCCTGCTGCTTCTCCTTTATTCTTTGTTCTGAAGAAAGAAGGTGATCTTAGGCCCTGCATTGATTACAGGGCTCTTAACGACATCACCATAAAGAATCAGTACCCTTTACCACTGATAAATGTTCTGTTAGATCAATTAAGAACTTCCAGGTACTTCACTAAATTGGACTTGCGCAGAGCGTACAATCTGGTTCGCATTTGTGAAGGCGACGAATGGAAGACCGCTTTTAAGACGCGGTACGGCCTTTATGAATATTTAGTGATGCCTTTTGGTCTTTGTAACGCTCCCGCCACATTTCAGTTCTTCATGAACGACATCTTCAGAGATATGATGGACCAATTCGTGGTGATTTACTTAGATGACATTTTGATATATTCATTGTCTTTTCCAAAACATGTTAAACACGTGTTAGCTGTCTTACAAAGACTCAGAGAGAACAAGCTCTTTGTTAAAGCTGAGAAATGTGTCTTTCATACACTGTCAGGAATCGAGGGTGGAAGCTGTGGGATCGATGGACGCTCTAGTCCTCACCCAACATGGCTGCCTCCACTATAAATTTAGGCCCCGCCTCCAGCTCGGCGCGTTGTATCTGTGTATTGCTTACACTTCTACCAGCGCTCAGAGTAGCTCGTAACTTTTTCCCGAGTATTCCTCCTAGCTCTCGTTTTCGGCGTGAGCTTGTTATTTTCTCCTGTGTCCCTCTCCCCTTTCTGTCCGCTCTGTGTTCTAGTTCTATGTGGTTTCTCGTAACCGACTATCTGTGTTCAGCCTTTCTCGCTAGCGAACCCCTTGCGCGTTCCGCTTCTTGCTTACCTTCTGTTTACTTTTCTCCACTTGCAAATCCCTTCGCACTCAGCTCCTCGCTCTGCCTTTCTGAATCCTTTTTCTCCGCTCGCGATCCCTTTCGCGTTCCGCTTCTTGCTTACCTTCTGTTTACTTTTTCTCCACTTGCGAATCCCTTCGCACTCAGCTCCTCGCTCTGCCTTTTTGAATCCTTTT
This sequence comes from Ambystoma mexicanum, assembly GCF_040938575.1. NCBI lineage: Eukaryota > Metazoa > Chordata > Amphibia > Caudata > Ambystomatidae > Ambystoma > Ambystoma mexicanum. Next base: position 1,551,830,686 of record NC_090932.1, read on the forward strand.
TCTCCGCTCGCGATCCCTTTCGCGTTCCGCTTCTGGCTTACCTTCTGTTTACTTTTCTCCACTTGCGAATCCCTTCGCACTCAGCTCCTCGCTCTGCCTTTCTGAATCCTTTTTCTCCGCTCGCGATTCCTTTCGCGTTCCGCTTCTGGCTTACCTTCTGTTTACTTTTCTCCACTTGCGAATCCCTTCGCACTCAGCTCCTCGCTCTGCCTTTTTGAATCCTTTTTCTCCGCTCTCGATCCCTTTCGCGTTCCGCTTTTTGCTTACCTTCAGTTTACTCTTTCTCCACTTGCGTATCCCTTCGCACTCAGCTCTTCGCTCTGCCTTCCTGTACATTAAACTGCTTGCGGCCTCTATCTGCTTCGGTGTTCGAAGCATCTGACACTCCCGGCATTCTGAAGTGTCCTGACTTTGGAGAAAGCTCTCGCCTTTCAATCCATCATAACTGAACCTTCTTCATCTCCGCCTGGGAGAACCTGCCTTATACCTGGCCTGGAACCACTCCTCACCTTGCCTGCAGATCTTCGTTCAAGGGTTTTTTCTGCCGTTCCGGCTTTTTCCCTTGGGCACCGAGGCTGGCCCACTGGGAGCCCCCCACGGCAGGTTTCCACTTCTGCCATGGTGGCCTCCGGAGGGGCCAGACCTTACTTGCACAATAAGAAGGTTAGATCACCTAAGGATCTTATCTCTAACAAGAAGAAGGAACGTCCCCGGATCCGGACTACGGTAAAGGACTCAATATCAGAAGATTCAGGTGAGGAGAAGGGGGAGGTGGAGCCGAAGTCTGACAGCATACAACGCCCAACTACAAACATGGCATCTTTGGAACAATACCAGGAACTCGTAGCAGCTATACAGAACCTGACAGCTGAAGTACAATCCCTAAGGGCTGAAAACATAGTCGCCAACAAGTAGTGTTGCGTCGAGATGACCAAGGAGACCTACCCACGATGCCTCTCTCATTCGGCAAGTCTGATGGTCATCCAGGAGGTCTCAAGGATTTCCTGGACGCCTGTAAAGTATACTTCACATTCAGGCCTCATGCATATGAGTCTAGCCGTGCCAAGGTCGGATTCATAATTGCCAATCTCTCTGGGAATGCCTTATCATGGGCAACTCCACTGGTCTCCAATGATGATCCTTCCCTTAATGTCTACGATCAGTTTGTGACAGCCTTTAAGGATAGATTTGATAGACCTGAAGTTCTATACTCCTCATTAGAAGCCATTCTTGATGTCCGTCAAGGAAATACAGACGTGCAAACATATATCTCACGCTTCCTCAGACTGGCTGCAAAGGCGGACTGGCCGGACTCGGCTCAACAGACGATCTTCAGAAGAGGACTTCAGGATGAGATCAAGGATGAGCTTGCCAGGATAGCCAGACCACAGTCATTTCGTGACTTGATGACCTTGTCCCTCCAGATCGAGTTTAGGCTGCATGAACGTAGACAAGAAAGGAGACGTCCACGGGGAACCTCACAGACGATAGGCCTGCCCTCCCAGACTCCCATCCAGAGACCGATATCATCCTCCGAAGAGTCAATGCAGATAGGAGCAGCTCGTGGACCTCTGACTCCTGAAGAAAGGAGACGGCGCCGAGAGGCGGGATTGTGCATGTATTGTCGATCCTCAAAACACCTGCTGAGAAACTGTCCAGAAGTTCCTCCTAGGAAGAAGGAAAACTTCCACCCCGGGCTGTTGCAAGGGAAGTCTCGGGGGACCTGCCAGTTACCCTTGCAACCACTCAAGAACCCTGGCAGAGGGCGAAGACAGTAGTTTAATGGTTTTCAAGGTCCATGTGAAGTTATCTGAAGCGACATCAGTTGAGGTATTGGCAATGTTGGATTGTGGTGCCGCGGGTAACTTCATGGACATTAATTGGGCTAAGGAGAACCTAGTCTCTACCAGACCCAAGCCCAGACCCATACCTGTTGAGGGTGTGGATGGTGTTCCTCTTTCTTCGGGTCCTATCCTGTGGGAGTCGATTCCATTGCAGATTAAAGTAGGCAATCACCAAGAACTCCTAGTATTTGACCAGATACGTGCAGCTCATTTTCCATTAGTTCTGGGAATACCTTGGCTGAGGAGACATAATCCTCTTATAGATTGGGCTGCCAACAAGGTGTGCTTCGACTCCCAATTCTGCAAATCAAACTGTCTGAATACTACTGCGGCCATGGTGGTGACTGGAGAAGGTTCCAAGGCTCCAGGCTCCTTAATTGTAGCAACAGTTCCACCCCAATACCATGAATACACCGAAGTCTTTCTGGATACTCTACCCAAGCAGCTACCCCCACACAGGGCAGAGGACTGCTCAATCGACCTGGTGCCTGATTCTATCGTTCCTTTCGGAAGGATGTATCCCCTGTCCCTTCCGGAACGAAGGGCCCTCAGAGAATATCTGGACGCTAATCTACAGAAAGGGCTTATTCAGGAATCCAAGTCATCCTGCGGTGCATCATTGTTTTTTATCCCCAAGAGGGATTCGGAGGAGTTGCGACCATGCATAGATTTCAGAGGACTTAATAAGATCACTATAAGGGATAGGTACCCCATGCCCCTTATACGAGACATCCTGGAGGCGGTTCAAGGGGCTAGGTATTTCACCAAGCTAGATCTAAGAGGGGCCTATCACCTCCTTAGGGTCAAGGAGGGGGACGAATGGAAGACCGCCTTTCGCACTCCGTTCGGCTTGTACGAGTATAGAGTCATGCCGTTCGGTCTTGTCAATGCTCCGGCAGTTTTCCAGAGGTATATGGACAAGGTGTTTGCTGACATGTTATATCTATCCGTGGTGGTATACCTAGACGATATCCTCGTCTACTCCAAATCTCTTGATGAACACAGAGCACAGGTCAAGAAGGTGTTGAGAAGACTCCTTATCCATAAGTTGTTGGTCAAGCCCGAAAAATGTCAGTTTGAAGCCACTGCTGTGTCCTACCTTGGGTTCATCCTTTCTCATTAAGGGATCGAAATGGACCCAAGAAAGGTTAAGGCCATTCACGATTGGAAGGAACCCGGAAACATAAAGGAGCTACAGAGTTTTCTGGGTTTAGCCAATTTTTATCGGCGTTTCATCCCCAACTTCTCACAAACTGTGCTCCCCTTGACCTCTCTACTTAGGAAGGGAGTACGGTTTTCTTTTGAAGGAGAACCTCAGAAGGCTTTCCGACTCCTTAAAGAAAGATTCTCCACGGCTCCCATCCTGATCCAACCTGACCAGACAAGACGATTCATCATGGAGACTGACGCCTCCATTGGAGCAGTGGGAGCCATTCTCCTCCAAGAATCGGAGGACGGTCTTGAGCATCCTGTAGCGTATTTTTCCAAGACCTTAACATGTAGCGAACTGAACTATTCCGTATTGGAAAGAGAGCTACTAGCCATCAAGCTAGCTTGTCAGGAATGGCGTCATCTCCTACAGGGAGCTGCTCATAGCTTCTTGATTCGCACTGATCACAGAAATCTCAGGGTACTCCAGCAGATGGAATGCACCAATGTCCGTCATGCCCGATGGGCCTATTTCTTTCTACAGTATGACTTTGTGATAACTTACATTCCTGGGACGGAGAACAGGAAGGCTGATGCCTTATCCCGAAGTAAGGGGGAAGTATCAGGATTATATCAAGGACATGACTTTGTTCTCCCCAAACTCAGGATTTTGGCTTCCACGACCACTTTTCTCAAGGAGCTTATACCCCTGTATCAGAGTTGCCCAGAGCTCGCGCACACTACCACCAAAGAGAAGGATGGATTGTATTACCATGAGGAAGCGCTCTATGTTCCCACCAAGAAGCTTCAAAGAATGGTTCTTTCCTGGTGCCATGACTCGCCCTTGACAGGTCATCCTGGCATCAGAAAGACATACGACTTAATAAGTAGGGGCTTCTGGTGGCCAAGGCTAAGAAAGGACGTGAATCAATACGTATCTACCTGCTCTGTTTGTGCTGCAAACAAGTATCAGATGGGTAGGCCAATAGGGTTGTTGCAACAGCCTCCTCTAGCAAATCGTCCCTGGGAATATATTTCCATAGATTACATTGTGGATCTTCCGGTGTGTTCTGGTATGACTGTAATTATGGTCACTTGTGACTCCTACAGCAAGTTGGCACACTTTTCAGCCTTTCAGCAACTGCCTTCAGCTTCTGAGACAGCAGCCGTCTTTCTCCGTGACGTAGTCCGCCTGCAGGGTTTGCCTAGGACTATAGTCTCTGATCGTGGTTCCCAATTCGCCTCAAGATTCTGGGCCACTCTCTGTCGGGTTCTGGGAATCCATAGGGCTCTCTCCTCGGGTTATCACCCCCAAAGCAACGGCCAAACGGAAAGACTTAATGCCAGCTTGGAACAGTACCTTAGGTGCTTCTGTAGTCCACAGCAAGAAAGGTGGTTTGAATTTCTCCCCCAGGCAGAGTTTGCTTATAATAATGCAATTCACACCACCATACAGATGAGTCCGTTCTTTTGTACATACGGTTTCAACCCACAATATCTACCCTGGGTTAACACACGATCGACCAAGGTTCCGGCCTTAGATGAGGCTCTCAGAGATCTGCACGAGGTACAGGAGACAGCCAAGAAAGCTCATCTAGCCAGCCAGGATGCCCAGAAGAAGTGGGCAGACAGGAGCAGACGCTCAAACCCCGACTGGAAGGTGGGATAATTGGTATGGCTGTCAACCAGATTTCTTCCCAGATGGATTCACAAGGGGAAGTTTTCTTCTCGATTTCTAGGACCCTTTCCCATTGTTCAACAGATCAATCCGGTGGCTTTCAAACTTAAACTTCCGGATTCCCTCAAGAGGATTCATCCTGTCTTTCACACTTCTCTTCTCAAGGTCTACAAGGAAGACCCATTTCAGAGGCCTGTTCATAAGGGACGCCCTAAGGTTGATCTTGCCCCGGACGAGTACGAGGTGGCTCGTTTGATCGATTCCAGATATCGTAAGGGCAGGTTACAGTACCTAGTACATTGGAAGGGCTATCCTAAGGAGGAGAGAACCTGGGAGCCTGACTACCACATACATGCTCCTCATCTTGTAAAGAGGTTCCATCGTTTTCAGCCAGGCAAACCGGGGGGACCCCCAAGGAAGAGGGGGTATACTGTCAGGAATCGAGGGTGGAAGCTGTGGGATCGATGGACGCTCTAGTCCTCACCCAACATGGCTGCCTCCACTATAAATTTAGGCCCCGCCTCCAGCTCGGCGCGTTGTATCTGTGTATTGCTTACACTTCTACCAGCGCTCATCGTAGCTCGTAACTTTTTTCCGAGTATTCCTCCTAGCTCTCGTTTTCGGCGTGAGCTTGTTATTTTCTCCTGTGTCCCTCTCCCCTTTCTGTCCGCTCTGTGTTCTAGTTCTATGTGGTTTCTCGTAACCGACTATCTGTGTTCAGCCTTTCTCGCTAGCGAACCCCTTGCGCGTTCCGCTTCTTGCTTACCTTCTGTTTACTTTTCTCCACTTGCGAATCCCTTCGCACTCAGCTCCTCGCTCTGCCTTTCTGAATCCTTTTTCTCCGCTCACGATCCCTTTCGCGTTCCGCTTCTTGCTTACCTTCTGTTTACTTTTCCTCGCTCTGCCTTTTTGAATCCTTTTTCTCCGCTCGCGATCCCTTTCGCGTTCCGCTTCTGGCTTACCTTCTGTTTACTTTTCTCCACTTGCGAATCCCTTCGCACTCAGCTCCTCGCTCTGCCTTTCTGAATCCTTTTTCTCCGCTCGCGATTCCTTTCGCGTTCCGCTTCTGGCTTACCTTCTGTTTACTTTTCTCCACTTGCGAATCCCTTCGCACTCAGCTCCTCGCTCTGCCTTTTTGAATCCTTTTTCTCCGCTCGCGATCCCTTTCGCGTTCCGCTTCTTGCTTACCTTCAGTTTACTCTTTCTCCACTTGCGTATCCCTTCGCACTCAGCTCTTCGCTCTGCCTTCCTGTACATTAAACTGCTTGAGGCCTCTATCTGCTTCGGTGTCCGAAGCATCTGACACTCCCGGCATTCTGAAGTGTCCTGACTTTGGAGAAATCTCTCGCCTTTCAATCCATCATAACTGAACCTTCTTCATCTCCGCCTGGGAGAACCTGCCTTATACCTGGCCTGGAACCACTCCTCACCTTGCCTGCAGATCTTCGTTCAAGGGTTTTTTCTGCCGTTCCGGCTTTTTCCCTTGGGCACCGAGGCTGGCCCACTGGGAGCCCCCCACGGCAGGTTTCCACTTCTGCCACGGTGGCCTCCGGAGGGGCCAGACCTTACTTGCACGATAAGAAGGTTAGATCACCTAAGGATCTTATCTCTAACAAGAAGAAGGAACGTCCCCGGATCCGGACTACGGTAAAGGACTCAATATCAGAAGATTCAGGTGAAGAGAAGGGGGAGGTGGAGCCGAAGTCTGACAGTTACGACATTACCAATCAAGGTGTTCGAATGAGTCGTTCCAAAGTGAAGGCCAAATTGAATTGGCCCATTCCACACAATGTCAAGTCATTACAGTCATTCCTAGGTTTTGCGAATTTTTATCGCAGATTTATTCGTTCTTTCTCCAAAACAGTGGCCCCATTGACAGCTTTAACTAGTTCCAAAGTTCTATTCTGTTGGAACCATAATGCCCAAGCATCTTTTGAGATGTTAAAGGAAGCATTTACCACTGCACCTGTACTTCAACATCCTGATCCGGATTGTCAGTTTATCGTTGAAGCAGATGCTTCCAGTGTCGCTACAGGAGCTGTACTTTCGCAAGTTTGCGCAGAAACCAAGGAGGAGCATCCAGTTGCTTTCTTCTCTCGTAAGCTTACCCCATATGAACAGAACTATACTGTCACTGAGCAGGAATTACTTGCGATCAAGGATGCATTCCGAGAATGGCGACATCATCTTCTTGGGGCCAAACATCAGGTGCTGGTGTACTCGGATCATAGAAATCTTCAGGCATTCAAAACTATGAAATGTCTTACAGCTAGACAGGCCAGATGGCATGTTTTTTTTGCTCAATACAATTTCCAGATTACTTATCGCCCTGCCAGACAACATGTCAAGACGGATGCTTTGTCTCGCATCGGTGAAGAGGTGAAGGAAGAACCATTGGTGCAAAATAAGTTGTTCTACACAACCTTCCCTAAAAAACGAGTTACAGGAGTGGGTGAAACAAAATCCACAATTGATTCAGGGATTGAATCTTGATATACACAATGGTTTGCCTTTCACACAAGGAGTACTTTATCTACCAACTGATACCACTCGGAACAAGGCCCTCAGTTGGGGTCATGATTCCTTGATTGCAGCCCATCCTGGACAGAAGAAGACCGTAGAGTTGCTTAAAAGATGGTGTTGGTGGCCATCCATAACACAAGATGTTATAAATTATGTTTCAACATGTTCTGTATGCATTCAATGCAAGAACACTCCTGGCAAACCAGTGGGTTTACTCCAGTCCCTACCTGTTCCTCAAAAACCATGGGACATGATATCAATGGATTTTGTGTTAGAACTTCCAAGAAATAATGGCTACGATACCATATGGGTTGTGGTGGACTATTTTACAAAATTGGCTCTTTTTGTCCCCTGTATTGGGTTACCAACAGCTGCTGGTCTGGCTGATTTATTCATCCGACATATAGTCTGGTTTTTTGGTCTACCTTCAGTGATAATTACTGACAGGGGCTCACAATTTGCGTCACGTTTTTGGAGAGCACTAAATTCGGCATTACTAATTGATGACAGGATGTCTAGTGCTTATCACCCTCAAACGGACGGACAGACTGAGAGAGTCAATAGCACTATGGAACAATATCTGCGATGTTTAAGCCTGCAGTTTCAGTCAGATTGGCTCAATGTCCTGCCGGCAGCAGAGTTTGCCTATAATAATTCCTACCATAGTGCCATAGGTACTTCGCCTTTCTATGCTTTGTATGGGCAACACCCCCGATCCATTCCTTTGCATTCCAGTTTGTCTTTGGATACTCCTGCAGCAGGACGTAATATTAGAGATCTAAAGAGTCTACAGACGAAAGTTAAGCAGCAATTGGAGCAAGCTAAAAAATGAGATAAGAGCTATGCCGATGCTCATAGAATCCCTGCACCTGTCTACAAAGCAGGAATGAAGGTATGGCTGTCCACTAAAAACTTGAGGATACCCGGTAAAAAGAAATTTTGCCTAAGTACATCGGGCCATATGAAGTGCTCCACGTTATAAATCCGGCTGCTGTCCGTCTGGCATTGCCACAACGATGGCGAGTGCATCCTGTATTCCACGTGTCACTCATCAAACCGTGCTCTGATCCTACTAGATTGCCTATACGGCCTGTTGCTATTTCTGTGAAAGGTTCAGACGAATATGAGGTACAAAACATACTGGACATGAGGCTACGTTCTGGTAGGACGTATTATCTGGTGGATTGGAAAGGCTATGGTCCCGAGGATAGATCCTGGGAACCTCTGTCCAACATTCATGTTCCTGCTTTATTAAGGCGATTCCACTCGAAAAGGGGAGAGGTTGCTCCTTTGGGGGGTGGCACTGTCATGCACGCTGGACATATCTCTGGATCTGGAACAACCTCTCCATACAGAATGAGTTACGCTCATAGAACCGCTAGACCGTTCTATTTAAAATGGAGGTTTGTTTGATGCATTGCCAGTAAACGGCGTCTGCATTTTTCACGTCGTTAAATTCATGTGATTTAGTTCCGTCACGTGTGTTACAGCAGTACGTACATAAACAGCGTGGAAACATCGCTCACTGCTTCTGATTGACTCATTTTGGCATTTTGTAGCTGAACTCTTGACCTGCGTCCTCGCATTCCTTTCAGCTACTTCTTTGGCCTTTTGTAGCGTGTTTTCCTCCACACGCTAATTCCTGGAGCCGTGTATCCTGTTCGCGTGCATATCCACTCGCGAACGCTGTCTCCAAGCGCGGCTGTCCTGGGCTGCGTGTATCCTGTTCGCGTGCCAAATCTCCACGTGGACGCTGTCTTCAAGCGCGGCTGTCCTGGGCTGCGTGTATCCTGTTCGCGTGCTAAATCTCCACGTGGATGCTGTCTTCAAACGCGGCTGTCCTGGGCTGCGTGTATCCTGTTTGCGTGCCAAATCTCCACGTGGAAGCTGTTTCCAAGCGCGGCTGTCCTAGGCTGCGTGTACTCTGTTCGCGTGCAAAATCCACACGCGAGCACTGTCTCCAAGCGCGGCTGTCCTAGGCTGCGTGTACTCTTTTCACGTGCAAAATCCACACGCTGGCGCTGTCTCCAAGCGCGGCTGTCTTGGGCTGCGTGAACCCTGTCGTGTGCACTCCTGCATGTGGATTTCTGAACTATTTAAACGTATATTCGACTAGCAAGGACTGTTTTGCTTTGGAGTGAACCGCTGGCACCTGTGATAGTTAACAGGTGAACTTTCTATTTTCTGTTCTTCGTGGGATAGGAAGTATTTCATTAACTATTGGAAGGTGATTGTGCACAGTACTTTGGACGCTATCCTGTGGTGCACCAACCCGGTATCTAGCGTGAGCCTTGTGCCGTTCGGGATAAGTCTCCCTTACTAATCTTCCCCTCCATTGTCGTTGGTTCAACTCCTGGTTTTCTTCAAGAGACTTTTGTTGGATACTTCAGTTCTAGCCATAAGGTCAGTGTTTTGAATGAATGTTAATACTGTGCTATCATAGTGAGTTGAGTTGGGGCAGTTTCTTATGATACTTATCTATCCTAGGCTAGCTTCCTATACAATACTCACGCCCTTTCCAGTGATCCATCTCTCTACCTGTTTCATCAGTCAGAGAGTTGTATCATTTGGAAGGTCTAATTTGACTTCACTACTATCAAGTCGTGTGAACAAGGATCCAGAAGAGCCCTACCAACTGTATCCTTTTTTGGTTACCGCATCCTTTTCAATTGATACATTGGTGATTTATGACAAGAACTCCCGATGATCGTCATGCATGTCACTCTATGGTGGGGTTCTTCTGACCCAGTATTAGTTCCCGCTTTGATTGATAGCGGGGCCGCTGGCAATTTTATCGATACCCACTGGACTAATAAACAGGGTATACCTTGTTCGGTAAAACCTATAGCTATCCCTGTGGAGTCAGTGGATGGAAGCCCATTGGTTTTGGGCCCTATCAAGGAGAAAACACATCCGCTTCAGATGAACATTGCATCCCATAAAGAAAGAATCATATTCAATGTCATCCGAACTGCTCATTATCCCTTGATACTAGGATTACCCTGGCTCAGAGCCCATAATCCATATATTAAATGGACGGCCGGAACCCTATTCCTGGGCTCGGAACATTGTCTGGTAAACTGTCTTGCTGACAGAGCCCTAGGTTTTCATTCTAGGACCTCATGTCAGGAGAATAGTTCAAAGGCAGCTGTGCTTAACAATATCCAAGACATCCCACGTGTCTATCAATCTTTTCATACAATATTCTCTAATGCCGAGTATGCCGAATTACCTCTTCAACGGAGCGATGATTGCTCCTTAGAATTAGTCCCTGACTCACCTATTCCCTTTGGGCGCATGTACGTTTCATGTTCCCAAGAAAAGGAAGTCCGTAAGGAGTATCTTCAAAAGAATTTACGTAATGGTCTCATAGCAGAATCCACATCCCCAGCAGGGGCATCATTATTCTTCATCCCAAAGAAGGACACAACGGAAATCCGACCGTGTATCGATTATCGCGGTCTGAATAAGATCACGATTCCAGACCATTATCCAATGCCCTTGATCCCAGATATCCTAGAGGCGGTAAAAGGAGCTACCATCTTCACTAAATTGGATCTCTGTGGTGCTTATCATCTTATCCGTATCCGAGCTGGAGATGAATGGAAGACGGCCTTCCGTACTCCTTTCGGGCATTACGAATATAGAGTAATGCCCTTTGGTTTGTCCAATGCCCCGGCCGTCTTCCAGTGTTTCATGGATCACATGTTTTCCGACATCCTCATTCACACAGTCATCGTCTAGCTGGACGATATTTTGCTGTTCTCTACTTCTCCCACCGACCATATTCGGCATGTTAAGGAAGTACTTCAAAGATTGTCTAATAACCATCTCTATTGCAAACTGGATAAATGTGACTTTCACAAGGGAAAGGTGGCATACTTGGGGTACATATTATCAGCGCAGGGCATATCCATGGACCCGAGAAAAGTCTCTGCAATGATCGAAGGGTCTCGTCCTGTTTGAGTGAAAGATCTACAGAAGTTTTTAGGGTTCGCCAATTATTATAGGCGTTTCATTCCCAACTATTCCGAAGAGATACTGCCTATGACTGCTCTCCTCAAGAAAGAAGTGAAATTCCATTGGTCGGAGGAAGCCCATCTGGCCTTCGAGAAGATTAAAATGCGTTTTGTTTCCGGACCGATAATACTCACCCCCGATCAGACAAATAGATTTATTGTGGAATCAGATGCATCGCTTCAAGCTCTAGGGGCAGTTCTTCTTCAAGAGAATGATCAAGCTATAGAATGCCCAGTGGCATATATGTCAAAGACGCTTTCACCCTCTGAGATTAACTACACTGTCCTCGAGAAGGAATTGCTCGCTATCAAACGACGCAGGGTTTTCTTCCCCAGAGGGTTTCCCCGGAGTCCCTCTTCCCTTCTGAGCTTTTGCCGTAGGGAGTGGGGGAGGGAACCCGGGCAGATTCCTTATTTACAACTGGCCCCCCTGAATCACTCCGGGAACGTGACGAGATTGAGAGGGAGAAAGATATTTGGTGAGTCCTTTTGGTTATTTCATAGCCTGCTCCAGTCAGTTATAAACAGAGAAATATATTACGGTTATTCCGTTTATTACAATTTTGGTATTTTCCATCAACAAGGAGGATCACGAGCATCATGTCCTAACAGTTTTGGACCGTCTCAAGAAGAACCGACTGCTGGCTAAACCTGAAAAGTGTCAGTTTGGAGTGTCCTCTATACCATACCTGGGTTTTATTCTTTCTGAACAAGGCATTTCCTGGACCCCCGCAAGATTTCTGCTATCTTGGAATGGCCCTCTCCCTCTACCATCAAGGAAGTACAACGTTTCCTAGGTCTGGCCAACTTTTACAGAAGATTTATCCCCAGGTTTTCTGAGATCGTGCATCCCATTACATCACTACTAAAAAGAACTCTGGTCCATTTACATGGACTTCTGCGGCTGAGGATAGCTTTAATCGGCTTAAATCTCTTTTCTGTTCTGCACCCATTGTACAGCAACCTGATCAGACTAAACAGTTCATTGTTGAGACTGATGCATCTTCAGCTGCTCTAGGGGCTGCTTTGCTCCAGGTCAAGGAAGGTGTGGAACACCCAGTGGCCTATCATTCTCTCACCCTTACCGCTAGCCAGTTTAACTATTCCGTTCTCGAAAAGGAGTTGTTGGCTATGAAGCAGGCATGTGAGGAGTGGCGTCATCTTCTTCTAGGCTTTAGCGACCCGTTTCCGATCCGTACGGACCTCAAGAATCTCAAAGTCCTTCAATCTATGTAATGTTCAAACTCCCACCAGGCTCGTTGGGCTCATTTTTTGGCCCAATACCACTATTTGATTACCTATCTCCCCGGTTCTCGGAAAATTCTGGCCGATGCCTTCTCACGAAAGGATTTGAACTCTACAGTTAACACTCACCCTCCTGAATTGATGTTCCCTCAGACTCGAATAGTGGCACAGATCAATACATTCCGACAGGATGTTAAGGAGGCTATGGACTCAGACCCCATGAGTACAGTCAAACACCAACCCCCCATCTACCAAGTAAGGGAAGGTCTCTGGTTTTACCAGAACATATTATACATACCTCCTGGTCATCTCCGCAAAAAGGATCATAGGTTGGTGTCATGACAACAAGACTGCTGGCCATAGAGGACAATCTAATACCACTGAGCTCATAGGGAGAACTTGCTATTGCCCAAATCTGACAAGAGACGTCAAGTCTTACGTTTTGACCTGTCCCATCTGTGCCATGTCCAAAAACCTTACAGGCAAACCGTCAGGTCTTCTTACGCAGTCTGAAATCCCACAACGTCCCTGGGGCCACATATCCACTTATTTCATTGTAGAACTCCCAATGTCGGATCCCTGCACCTGTATTTTGGTTACTGTCGATGCCCTTACCAAGATGGCTCATTTTTCCCCTCTGTCAGGTTTACCCACTGCTGCTCAGATGGCCGAAGTTTTTGCTAGGGACATGTTCCATCTACATGGTCTTCCAGATAAGATTACTTCTGACCGGCGCAGCAAGTATGTTTTTGAGGTTTTGGAAGCCACTTTGTAGTCGTCTGGGCATAGATCGGGCCTTATCCTCGGGGTTCCATCCTCAGACAAATGGCCAGACAGAGAGACTGAACGCCACACTTAGAGCAGTATCTTATATGTTATAGCAACCAACTCCAGGATAATTGGGTTCAGCTTCTTCCCACTGCTGAGTTTGCTTATAACAACTCCAAACACTCAGCAATCAGGCTTACCCTGTTCGACTGCACTTATGGGGTCCATCCTAGATCAATACTGCCCATTCTCTCCAATCCTAGTTGCTCTCCTGCAGTGGAATCAACTTTGGCTGATATCATCGAAGCCCACAAGACAGCAAAGATTGGTCTAGAGAGGAGTCTCAGGACTTACAAGGAGCAGGCAGACTGTCATCAGCGTAGGGCTCCAGATTGGGCTAAACGAACGAAGGTGTGGTTCTCCACCAAATTCTTACCTAGGCGGGTTCGCCCCTCTAAATTGTCCCCCCGGTATTTAGGCCCATTCCCTATGTTGGAAAGAATCAATCCTGTAGAATATAAGATCAAGCTGCCTCCCAACCTCAGTCGCATTCACCCTGTTTTTCACTCATCTCTTCTTAAGGAATACCGACCGGACACGCACGCAAGCCAGTATCCCAACATAGGGAGATACAGGGAACTACACAAGATGAATATGAGGTCTCTAAGATCCGAGACTCCCGATATTACAGGGGACATATTCAATACCTCATTTCCTGGAAGGGTTACCCCAGGTCGGAACACTCCTGGGAACCTGCTCACTATGTCAAGGCCCCCAGGCTCCTGGCCTGTTTCCACCGAACACATCCAGGGAAGCCTGGAGGAACGGGCATTAAGAGGGGGCATACTGTCATATCCCGGTCCAAGTGGCGGTGGTTACCGCGGATACGGTAAGCAGCCATTAAGACTTTCCACCGCATTTTTTCCTCGAATGGCTGCAACGTTCTAGTATTTCTCATCATGGCCACCGCTGGGAGTTACTTAGTCCCTGTAATGCCAGCGGTGGGCGTGTTGCAACCGTCCGGTCAGCTCTTTGCTCTTTGTGGTTCTGATGTTAGTTTTTCTCGCCTTCCTGCTTTGCACCGAAGCCCTCTTTTCCCTTCTCTCCTTGCGCTCTCCGCGCTCTGTCCCTGTCCCTGTCCTCCTCCCGCGTTCGCTCTGTCTTTCTCCCTCAGCCCCTCGCTGGGAGTCTGCTCGGAATCCCGCTCCTTCGCCTTTCTACTTTTCTCCGCCTCTTCTCCCTCTCCGTCATACTCACCTTCCATACTTTACCCCCTTTCCTTCTCGCTCTGGCTCCCTTCGTTCCACCCTCAGTCTTCTTCTGTGCTTCCGTTTGTTCTAATATTGTACTTGTTGCTTGCAGCAACCCTGTGCCTACTTACCATTGGAGACTTGTTCTTATCCTCTTCCACTCAGAAGAAGGCCAGCCACGCTCGGAGTACCCAGGGTTTCTTTTCTGCCTAAGGGCTTTTTCCCCCTTTTTGCCTGTTCCCGGGGCTGGAGTCGTGGTGTGGTCCACTCCTAGATCCACCACGGCTTCTACCCGTGTCAGGTCACTCGCATCAAAGAAAGAGAAGGGTTACCTGGCCTACTGGCAAGGCATCGAAGAAACTTCAGAATCCAATTCCACAGGTGAGGAGAGTGGTGGTGAGAGTGGGGAGGCAGAGACCCTAAACTAGTGTGCTAAAGGTAGTCCAGAGGGGATTCAGGACAAAAGGTCCAAGCCCGACAGAGGGAGACCAAAGGTGTAATAAGTTAGGAGAAGGGATACTGTAAAGGAGGTGAATTAAGCTTGGGGAAGGGAACCCCTGCAAGTGTTTTACTTTTGAACTGTTTGTTTTGAAAGTTCCAAGCCCGATTGAGGAAGATCAGTGTGAAATCATTTTTTAAGAGGTCTGAGCTCGACAGAGGGGGGCCGACATGAACATTTTCTTGTACTGTGTTTTGGGAAATTGGAAAGCAAGACTTTAACGTGGAAGGCCAGATGGGCCTTGATCCATGTCTTGAACTGCTTTTGTGTTAAGAGCCTGAGCTAGAGTGTGTCACCTTGCCCAAAGGGACCAACTCACTCTGTGCTATCCAACGTGGGGAAGAGAGCTGACACAGCCACATTTATCTGTTATATTTGAACACTGACTTTCCTTTGCATACATGTTCTCCTTTTCACACTTTTGTACAAGATGTAGGGCAGGCATTGGGTTTTGTTAGTATAGGCCATTTTGATCTGATGGACTGAACTAGGACTGTTTTATTTATTATTTGATGGTCGAGATTACACCCATTTTAGCTATAGGGCAGAGTAGGAGTTTCACCAACCCCATTGAAACTTCAATAAAGGTTTTACAAATTGTACCTTTTGTGTCAGTGTCATACTTGTGATACCATGCCTCCCTTGTATATGGTGTCAGAAGTGGGACACGACTCATTTGAGACAAATTGGGGACCTTAATTTCCAGAAACATAGCCGCAGAGCCTCAGACCCCTCTATCACCACAAAAGAACCCATAGGCTTTGATATTTGTACCAGCAGAGAAGCCACTATTCCTCCAGGGAAAAGAGGGATGATTCTCACAGACTTAGTTCTAATCCCCCCTGTTGGTTGTTCTATAAGATTAGCCCCAAAATCTGGCCCGGCCTGGAAGTTTGGTCTAGATGTCCTAGCAGGTGTTATAGATCCAGACTTTCGAGGAGACATAAAGGTTCTACTACAGAACCATGGCGAAACTCCATTTGAGAAGGCTCTATTTACCTATTTTGAGGAAAGAAGTGAACCAGAGGAAAGTGAGAGAGGTAGCTTAGGCTTTGGAGAGGCAGATGAGACATGTATGTATCACAGAGGCAGAAAGGGAAGCGGAACCTACCATCCTTCCCAATCTTCCCAAGCATTCGCCTAGCGTAATGATCCAGTACTCGCCAACGCTTTCTTACAAGTGATTCCTGAGGGAGAAGGACAAGAGAAGGGGAGTCCCTTTTTCTTCCTGAAACAGGCCTTACTATATAGAAGGGAAACCTCCAGGGAAGGCCTAAGTAAAACTCAGTTAGTAATACCCAAACCCATCACAAGATTGTGCTACAGACTGCACACTCTCATTTGACAGGGGGACACTGTCACAACTTTCACTGTCGCGACTATCACAACCTGCTTGTGGGCTCACCTGTGAAGACTTGGAGTGTTTCTTCTTTTGTTGACTCCGTCTGCCCGCGTCTTTTGGAAGTGCAGGTCTCGTGAAGGTAAGGGCGGCCTTCCTCCGACGCCACTTCTTCAGTGATGTTTCAGATGCCCACAGAGTAGACAGTGTTTCCAGGATGGAGAGGGACGGTCACAGTCTGCACGTAAGTTTGCGATGACTGAGCCCAGGGAGGATTAGCAGTGGTCCAGAGACACTGCGGTAGTAGAAACCCCAGGAATTAATGTGTGAAGTGATCCGGGAAAGACCGCGAAAACAAGAGGTCCAGGAAGGAGGGACTGTGGAAGGCTGCAGGTGCGGCCGCGGTCAAACAATCCAGGGAGGAAGCACAGGAAGGAATCACTAGGCAGAGATTCCAGGTAGACGAACACCAGGAACAGCATCCGGAACTCGGAACCGCGAGCGTTGACAAGCACCGTATCGCAGGGCTGGGGCACTTATCTAGCAGAGTAGTACTAGCCAGAAACTAGACCGCGGATCCGGTGTCTGCCATATTGGGGGTATGAGAGGTCATTCAGGTATGTTGTCGCACAGACCAGGATCTCCAGAGGGGGCAGTAGCGTTGTTTCATGATAGACACTTAGGACAATCTAAAACCCAAGCTCTCATCAGTGGGAAATTCTATTGGCCGGGTATCCATGCCGACATAAAGAACTTTATTCAGACATGTGAGATATGCCTGTAAAACAGCTCACATATTCCCTTACCTGCTCCTCTAAAGCCCTTACCGATAATAGAGATCCTGTTCTCCCGAATTGGGATGGATATCGTTGGACCATTGGAAAATTTTAGACTGAGTAATAAATATGTTCTCATAATCATTGTTACGCTACCCGTACCCAAAAGCCTTCCCCATGCGTAACAACACAACCCAGCAAATTGTAAAACCCCTGCTGCCATTCTTTTCTAGGGTTGGTTTCCCCAAGGAAATTATAACAGATCTGGGATCCAATTTCATGAGTAAGCCTATGGATGAAGTCAAGGAATTACTACGCATTACCACCTTAAGAACTGTTTGCCACCCCCAAACAGACGGATTGGTAGAGAAATTGAACAAAACCCTCAAAATGATTTTGAGAAAGTTGGTAGATGAGGATGGGCAGGACTGGGATCGTATGATCCAATGGGCTCTATTTGTAGTAACAAAGACCCCTCAGGCATCTAACAGATTCCCCCCATTTGAGGTACTCTACGGTAGAGAACGAGAACCAAGAGATGTCTTAGGCATGCTCCAGGAGACCTGGGAAGAGAGAGAAGAGGTACCTATTACCCTCTCACAGACAGCTACCCGATTGCGAGAGCACATGAAACTCGTCTGGAGTCTAGTCCACGTTCATATGGAGAAAGCTCAAGCCCAACAAAAATCCACCTATTAAAAGGTCAATTTATGATCATTTTCAGTGGGACAGAAAGCATTAGTTCTCTTACCTACCTCTGAAAATAAACTTGTCTCAAAGTGGGCTAGCAAACAGGAACCTGTACCTATAAAATAGCCCAACCTAATTGAAGGCAAAATACCCATCTCTACCACGTAAATCTCCTAAAAGAGTGGAAAGAAAATCATTGTTGGAGTCCATGGACCTCCCCTATTGTGTTGGTGACTAAACCCAATCGTTCTTGGAGGTTTTGCATAAACTTTAGGCAGGTCAACGCCATCTCTGCCTTCGATGCCTATCCTGTGCCGCGCATGAGTTAATAGATAAACTTGGAAATGCCACATTCCTGTCAACCCGAGATATAACCAAGGGATATTGGCAGGTCCCTGTATATGGACTTGATAATGAAAAGACAGCTTTCTCGACACCTATGGGACTATTCCAATTCAAAGTCCTCCCTTTTGGACTGCATGGGACCCCAGCCACTTTCCAACGACTTATGGACAGGATATTACAGCTTTACTTCGATTTCTTGCACGGTTTATATTGACAACATAGTCATCTTTATATATAAAGCTGAATGTATGCATGTTTGTTTGTCCGGCTATACAAATCCACACCGTTGAATCCACGTCTACCAAATTTTGCATGGATTCCTCTTTTGTCTGGGGCAAGATAGTAGTCTATGTTTGGATGCAAAAATATTACATATACAAAAGCAAATGTGGATGTGTGTGTGTGTGTGTATGTTTGTCTAGCTATACAAATCCACACCGTTGAAACCACTGCTACCAAATTATGCATACATTCCTCATTTATCTGGAGTAAGATTATACTCTATGTTTGGATGCAAATAATTGACTCTGTAGACACCCTCATTTACTGATGCTCACCCCGATTCACTAAAGTAGGTACTAGAAGGAGGCAAAATTTGGAAAAGTGTCTGAAGCTAAATGTTCAATGTGTTGGTTATTCCTTCAAAATGTATTACTACTGTATACAGTCCGAAAGCGTTTATTAAAGCATTTTTAAAGGGAATACATTTTTTTTATCACGCCGCTCCAATTAAGGGAAATGGCAAGTTGACAGTTTACTTAAATTCATTCACAAGAAGAGAGCACAATCAATTAATCTTTCTTGGACATTTTCTCAAATGTGCTGAAGCCATTGAGTGACTGAAACATGGTGCACAAAAAACAAATATCACTTGGAAAAACTCCAACATCCTCCAGGGCATATGAGACACCACTCGATCAGGACACTGACAAAGCCGGGTACCACAGCTAGTTTATACTACAACTTGGGAAGACCACACTTTTCATCTTTCTACTATTATGAGAACCCTCAGACAGGCCGGCATAACTGCCAATCCATCAAACTGCAAACTGGCTCAATCAGCCAAGAAATACTTAGGCTTCTTTGTGTGGCATGGCAGTGCCCAGCCTCTGCAAGAAAAAGTGAAAGCCGTCCTAGATGCCCCTACACCCAAGAACAAGAAAGACCTCAGGGCATTCCTAGGGTTAATTGGTTAATACCGTAGGTTTATCCCAAATTGTTCAGATAGAACAGCCAGACTAACAGAAAACTAAGAAATGCGTAGCCCCAGAAAATGTGTTGGACTGATGAGGACGATTTGTGTTATAATAACCTGATACAAACATTATGCCAAAACACAATACTAAAAGTAGTGGACTTCTCAAAGGAATTCGTATTACAGACTGATACCTACCTCACAGGGTAAGGAGCAGTATTGTCAGAAATATGTGATGCACTAGAACATCCCATCCTATTCTCTCGTCAGAAACTCTTCCCACATGAAGAATACGACTCTGTATTGCAATAAGGGCAATTATTAATCTGAGGTACTACCGTCTGGGGAGAAAATTAACCCTTGTTAGCGACCACTCACCTGTGGTATGAATAAGTCAATGAAAGGACTCTAACCCTCGAGTCATGCAATAGTTCTTGGACCTGCAACCCTACTGTTTCCCTGTGGAACAAATAAAAGGAAAGGAACAGGAAAACATTGATTTCCTTTACTGGTTTCCCTATCGCATAGGGGAAGCGTATGTGAGAAATCAGAGGGTATCACACCTGCTAGTCCATGGGGATCTGTCTCTCAGATGGCCAGGGCATGTCCATCATCTTTGGATCCAGACCCTGGGGGTGGACCAGTATGAGAGAATCACCTGGGGTCTTTGGGGAGTGGGGGTGGGATAGCCCATGGCGAGAAACGGTATTCCTCCTTTTCCTGTACTCATGATCCCTCCTATTTCATAGGATTCTTCGATGTTCCAACTCCCCCCACCCTTTTCCACACAAACATTGGGCCGAGGAAGAGGGCGACTGAGAGTAAGAATAATAACTCTTACACATTGCATTGGACGTGTCCCGCTAATTGGGTCAGGCAAAGTCAGGTACTTGACTCTAAGTGCTTATATCTGATACCAATTAGCTCTCCTCACACGGATAAAAGGTGAAAATTTAGAGACACACTCTGATCAGGGTGGAACAGGAGTACGAGCAGAACTTCCAGGACAAAGGCAAACCTACTGGAGCAAAGAAACGGACCAAGGGATGAGAGCCACGGGTGAAGAAACCCAGGAATTGCCTGCAGGAGGCCGTTGCCGCCAAAAGGTTGCGAGAGATGCGTGGAGAAGGTCATATCTTAAACAAGAAAGATGCATTGTGTTGCAACAATGCCAGCAACCCTCCCTGGTGAACGGCAGACTTGTGCAGGCGAGACAAAGCCTGTAGTTCTAGCCTTGACCCATAAACTGGAAGACAGTAAAGACAAGAGAGAAACGCACACAGCCGGTGAGTTGGCAAGCGACGTTACAGACCGGTGTATGCTAAAGAAAGATTGAAGTGGCAACATTATATTGCACAATTGAAGACTGCACGCATGTGGATGAGACACAGAGAAAGGCAGACCTGCAAATATTTGTTATATTTGAACACTGACTTTCCTTTGCATATACATTCTCCTTTTCACACATTTATCCAAGATATAGGGTAGGCATTAGGTTTTGTTACTATAGGCCATTTTGATTTGAAGTAACGATAGCTGTAAAGTCAGCGATACTGAGTAACGGAGTGGTCCAGCGAATGGAAGTAGCCCACTCGAAAGTCTCAGTGAAGGTGAAAAGTTTATAGTGATAAAGTGAATGAACTGTAAAAGCGAAGTGATTAAAATTGACCCCGAGGAAAGTGGAAAGTAAACCATGATTGTTAAACTTTGATACGTAATACAGAGAACTACCCAGACCAGAAAGCACTGTGGCAAATAACAAAAGAGTGTGAGTTGGAAGCTGAAAAGTCAAAGTGTTCCTTTAGAGGTCTGTAGAATAAGCCACGTATATTCGAAAGTCTTCAACATCAGGAAACGGTCCAAGCCCAACAGAAGGTGTAATAAGTCAGGGGAAGGGAACCCCCTAAGGAGGTCAATTAAGCTTGGGGATGGGAACCTCTGCAGGTGTTTTTCTTTAGAACTGTTTCATTTGGGGGAGACCGCTGTGAAATTGTGCTTTAAGAGGTCTGAGCCTGACAGAGGGGGACCGACATGAACTTTTTGCTGAACTGTGTTATTGGAAATTGGACAGCAAGACATTAACGTGGACGGCCAGGCGGGCCTCGATCCACGTCTTGAACTGCTTTTGTGTTAAGAGCCTGAGCCAGAGTGTGTCACCTTGCCTACGGAGACCAGCTCACTCTGTGCTGTCCAACGTGGGGAGGAGAGCTGACTCAGCCACATTTATTTGTTGTATTTGAACACTGACTTTCCTTTGCATACATATTCTCCTTTTCACACATTTGTCCACGATATAGGGTAGGCATTAGGTTTTGTTACTATAGGCCATTTTGATTTGACGGACTCTTTGACTAGGACGTTTTTATTTATTATTTTATGGTTGAGATTACTCCCATTTTAGTTATAGGGCAGTGTAGGAGTTTCTCCAACTGCATTGAAAGTTCAATAAAGGTTTTACAAATTGTAACTTTTGCGTCAGTATCATACTTGTGATACCATGCCTCCCTTACATATGCCATGTTATGGCTAGGTCCAAATGGCAGTGCTTTGGAAGTGTGTATTCCTTGATATGTAGCTGCTTCTAGCACGTAGTAACATCAAAGTCTGAGTCCTATAGGGCCTCCCAGTGTTATTTGTTAGCAAACCTCTGAGATTGAATGCCTCAACTGTGCATGTAAATGAGTTCCTGTTTCAATTAAAATAATGATATTTAAAAATAAAGATATGATTTTGTAAAAATGTATTTATGTGATTTGGTTTACATATGAAACCTTTTTAGGTAAGGCATGGTATCAACAGTAAGAACAAGTAACCACAGTTCAAGGGTGTATTTTAAACTTCCATTGGGTTTGAAAAAACACCTAGCTAATCCTAAATCGAAAGATGGGAGCAAGCTACGACCATCAAATAATAATAATGCAGTCCTAATGGTGGCTTGTCAAAATAAAAAGGCCTATACTAATAAACATATTGCCAATCCTTACCTCTAAATACAAATAGTGTGGGAAACAATGTTATGTAAAAGAAAAAGTGTTCACGAAATCATATGTCTGGATATTCAAGCCATATGCTTCCCTTCCCCACATTTTTAGCACAGGACAACGTGGCACACTTGAGCTTAGCATAGTCTCTGGCTTCTCCAGCACAAGGGGCAGTTCAAAACTTCAACATCATGGCCTTCTGTGCCAAAGTGTCTTTACCATTCAAAGTCTCTTCTTTCAGAGGGCCTGATGCAACAAACAATAAAGTTCCTTTCCTTTTGTATTTCACATGTACACAATTCTCTTTGATGTTTTACTGTCCACCTCGGATCCCCCTCTGCCGGGCTCAGATCCACTTTAAACAATCTTCTTAGGATTTTCACATATCCAATTTCTCGGGTGATTCACTGTTTACCCCAGAACCCCCCTCCACTGGGCTCAGATCCACTTTGACATCAAATCTTCAGTCGGTCTCCCTTCAGCAGGCTTGGACCAATAAAACACACTTGCTTTAACCCAAAGCTTTGAATTGATCTCCCTCTGCCAGGTTAGGACCAACTTTATCTACTTTGCCATGAACTTTCTTCATCAACATCGAAGACTTTTAACTGTGCGCAGGACTTTGCTTGACCCGTCGGAGGTCCACTTCGATTCACAATCCTTTGCCATTCTTTCACTTTTGTTAACTTTCAGCTGGATACCTTACAGAGACCTTCGATTCAGCACACATGCAGTGCCGGACCACTCTCTCAAGGGTATTGTATCTTGGTTTCAAAGTCCAATCACTCATCTGCCGTTCAACTTCACTCGCGTTGGTTATCACGCACCGTTTCAAACAATGTTCGTTTCAGCACTCACCATACATTGTTGCCACTAGCAACCTTGGCTTCAACACAGACTGGTCCTGTATCGGTCTCCCCAACTCACTGGCTGTGTTGATTTCACTGACGCTACTTTGTTGTTGGAACCAAGGGCAGTACCATAGCAGCTGGCGATTTTCCCCACCTTGATTATCGACGGGGGAGCCCTGGGTACCTCCGACACCCAATACAGGATTCTTCAGCTGGGTTTCCTGGTCTAATGTTTTCTATTCTCGAGGTTTCATTAAAGTAATGGTTCCTTGTCGAAAAGGTCAAAGGAACTTCCCTCCTCTTGCAACCCCTGTCTGTTTTGCCGTCTTTCACCTCTTGTTAAACTGACATCTTGGAACTACTGTTTCCTCATGTACTTTTCCTCGCTCAGTGTGTGCTCTCCTGCTCCGCTTTTTATCCATTTGGGGAAGTGTAATAGAAGTCAGGTGTGTGTGATAGTCAGTAATTGCCTGACCTTGCCTGACCATTGTATTGGGACACTTCAAGTATACGGCTCAGGTGTTAGTCCATTTTTTCTCATAGCGGGCTGTCCATGAGAAAGGGTTTGTGTTGGAAAAGGGGGGTTGGGTTGAGTTTCTAGATATCTTACCTGATAGGATGGGCAAAGGTGTTACAAGAAAGGGGATAACGCAACTCCCCATCCGGTGCCCCACTCCCCAAAGACCCCTCACCCAGGTGATCCTCCCTCACTGGTCCACATCCAGGAACTGGATCCAAAAGTGATGGCCGTGTCCTGGCCACCTGGATGACAGATCCCCTGTGACTAGTGGGTGAGACACCTTCTGGTTTCTCACATGCCCTTTCCTTATACGAAGTAGCCACATCTGATTCACAGGGAAACTGAGAAAGTCAACGTTCCCTTGGTCTTTACCTTTTCGGTGTTCCACAGTGGAACATTAGAGTTGCAGGTCTAAGAACCATTGCATGATTTGAGGGTTGGAGTCCTTTTGTTGGCTTAGCCATACTAATGGAGAATGATCTGTGACGAGTGTGACCCTCCTTCCTAGGAGATAGTATCTTAGATGGGTGATGGTCTAATTGATGGCAAGGGCCTCTAATTCTAACACAGAGTCATTTTTTTCGTGCAGGAAGATTTTTCAACTAGTGAATAGGATAGGGAGTTCTAATCCACCACAAACCTGTGACATAACAGCTCCTAACTGTGCAAAAGAGGCATCAGTTTGTAACACAAACTCTTTTGAAAAATTAATTACCTTTAGGAGCGGGTTTTGGCACATGGTTTCTTAATTTTTAAGCTGTTATAACATACATCACCCTCGTCAGTCCACTGAATTTTCTGGGGTTCAGCATTTTTAATTTGTCTGTCAACTTAGCTGTTCTGTCTGAGAAATTAGGGATAAACCTACAGTAATAACCCTAATTATGCTCTGAAGTCTCTCTTGGTTTTAGGTGTGGGGGTATCTAGGAAGGCTTTTACTTTTTCTCGTTGAAGCTGGACACTGCCATTCCCTACAAAGAAGCCAAGGTATTTCATGTCTGATTGAGCCAGCTTACATTTGGACATATTGGCAGCTAAGCCGGCTTCTCTGATGGCTCTCATAATAATAACAAGATGAAAAAGATGGTCTTCCCAAGTCTTACTATAAATGACTATGTTGTCAATATAAGCCCCTTAAAAATCATAGTAGGGCTGTAATATCCTGTCCATAAGCCATTGGAAAGTGGCGGGGGCCCCAAGTAGGCCAAAAGGAAGGACTTTGAACTGGAATAGTCCCAGGGGCGTTGAGAAAGCTATCTTTTCCTTATCCAGTCCATGCACTGGAACCTGCTTAAGTCTAGGGTTAATAGGAAGGTGGCATTTCTGAGTTTATCAATCAATTCGTTCATGCGCAGCATAGGAAATGCATCGAAGTCGGAGATGGCGTTGGACTGTTGGAAGTCTATGCAAAACCTCCAGGAATGATCAGGTTTATCGACCAACACAATAGGGGAGGACCATGGGCTTGAAGAGGGTTCGATAATATTTGACCTGAGCATTTTGTTCCCTTCCTCCACCACTATCTGTCTATGGCTTCCAGGAGTCTATATGGTTTCTGATGGACCACTTTTCCCTTTGGAGTTCTGATATAATGATAAGTGCCATGCACTGTCCCTGGTTCTTCGCAGAATACATCAGAGAATGTCGTGACTCAATCTTTTAAGTCTTCTTGCTGTTGAGTAGATAGCTCTTGGGGAATTAATTAAAATGATCTATTTTCTCTGGTACCAAACAAGACAGTACCGAGGCGGTGGCTCCGGAAGGATTTTCATTCCACTCCTTTAAGAGATTTACGCGGTAGAGGTGGGTCTTTTGCTTCCTGTCAGGTTGGGCTATTTTATATGTGCAGGTCCCTGTTTGCTCTAGTACTTCATATGGCCCATGCCACTTTCAGACAAATTAATTTTCAGATGTAGGTAAGAGGACTAATACCTTTTGTCCTACTGAAAAAGATTGTACGTTTACCTTATTGTCGTAGGTGGACGTTTGTTGTGCTTGGGCTTTTTCCATATGAGTATAGACTAGATTTTGAACAAGTTTCAAATGCTCTGGTACTCGGGTATCAGTTTGTGAGAGGGGAATAGGTGCATCTTCTTGTTCTTCCCAGGTCTCCCAGAGCATGTCTAGAACATCTCTTTATTCTCTACCATAAAGTAGTTTGAAAGGAGAGAATCCGGTGGATACCTGAGGGGTCTTTCGTACTGCAAATAGGGCCCAGGGAATCATGCAATCCCAGTCTTTCCCATCCTTGCCAACCAACTTTCTTAAGATCATCTTGAGGGTTTTGTTAAATATTTCTATCAATCCATCCATTTGGGGGTGGTGAATGAGGTTCTTAAAGTGGAAATATGGAGCAATTCTTTAACTTCACCCAGGAGTTTGATCATAAAATTGGATTCCTGATCTGTTAGAATTTCCATGGGGAAACCAACCCAGGATAAGTATGGTAATATGTTTTAAAATATGTTGTGCTGTGTTGTATCGCATGGGGAATGCCTCTGGGTATCGGGTAGCGTTATCGACGATTATGAGGACATATTCGTTACCCAATCTAAAGATTGCCAACGGTCCAATGATATCCATCCCAATTCGGGAGTAAGGGACTTCCATTATTGATTTGGTTGTCTCTCAAAAAGTGACTGCGCCACAGTTTGATTCAAATCATTCCGATTTTTTAATATTTTGTTTTTGTAAATAAGATATTAAATTCAGTGATTCCACTTCTGTGGATTAAACCCATTAAGATTACACGTGTTTCGGCATCTCGTGCCTTTCTCAAATCTGACCATTAGTTTCTTGAATCAACATCTTTGTACATTTAAATCATGTCAGAGATGAGGGAGTGGTGAAAGGGAGGATATTTATGGTTAGATAAAAGATACACAAAATAAAAACAACATAAAGATAAATAGTTTAGACATTCATATACGGTAGTGCATAAAAAGCGGTAGTGTAACCCCATAACACCAGTCCCCCAAGCATTAATCCTATTTAAACAGATAGTACTCTTTGATGTCTGGTATTCAACATTTCCATTTAAAATGTATATAAAGCATAATCTACTTAAGCAATGTTACCCAATTCACTTTACTATTTTCAACTTTCAAATGTCATATCCCCAATTTCAGTGGTGTGGACTCCATTCCCTAGTTCTTATAAATACACGTATACAATATATTAATGTCTTATCACACATGGATATTTCCTTGTACAGGTCATTAGCAGTGCATATCCCTGGGATAATCCCACCTGCAACATAATACAGTTGCATCCTCAAAAAACGCTCACTATTCTGTTTGGTACTGTCAGGCATGGGAATTTACGTACGGGTTTTCGTGCACCTTCAGCAGCTGGACAAAGTAAACAAAAGAAAGCGCTGAGACAGCGGCATTGGGTTGCCAGAAACGCGATCCGCGGCAGAGCCTGGAGGTTGCCATGGAAGCTTAGTGACACGTTGCTAAGGAGGGGTAACGTTGGTGCACAATCACGACGTTGATCAGGTGATCATGGGTATTTAGCCCCTCCTCCTTAGTTGCTCAGCGCTTCTGATTGAGCAATTTTGGCATTCTGTTTCTTGTCTCATAGTTCTACGATCTTTTCTCGTGTTTTGATCCGGTTTGTACTTGTTTTGGCTTTGGATTACCCTACTGTTTTGGCAAATTTTCCTCATAGTTTTTCATGGTTCCTGGATCCCTGGCTTCTGTGACCTGATTTTGTTTTTTGCTTTCTCCTTGACTGTTGTTCGGCGACCGCAAGGTATATTTGGACTCGGACCGGTTTAAGGATTTCTCTTTTGGATTTTGAATTCACGTCTCGTGTGCTCTGGTGTCTGGGACAGCCTCCGCTGCATCGTGGGACAGCCTCCGCTGCTCCGTGGGACAGCCTCTGCTGCACCGCGGGACAGCCTCCGCTGCTCCGAGGGACAGCCACCGCTGCTCCGTGCGACAGCCTCCGCTGCACCGCGGGACAGCCGCTACTGCAACGTGGGTATTGGAACCCTTGGTAGAACTGTTCCCCGCACTGTGGGAGTACTGTTTGTTATCGCGGATTGCTGAAGGTGGCTCCTGTCATCCATTCATTCTACGGATTCCCTCATGGATATTCCCTGAACTTTTCTGGGCTTTTCTTAACCTGACCGTGGTAGTACTTACCTACTGTTCAGTTCTCTCAGCCACGTGGTCTCGGTGGGATATCCATTCTTTCAACTAATTGATTCCTTTGCGCTGTGTATTTCTTACATACAAAGGGGTACATTGGTGGGAAGAATTCTTCTTCTACACTACGGGTCAAACTTGTGAAGAGGAATTCTGACAGGTACCTATCTTTCCTATGTATTATTGGTCCCCATCTTGTCTTGCTTTATTTTCTTATTTAGATACGTGATACTGTAATGTGTTGCAGACTATGCCACGTATCACCGCCGTATATGCCCCATTCGACCTGGGTCTGCATTAATAACGTGTATTAGAATGTTTTAAAATGGGCTGCATGATTAAACATTATTGTGTGTATAGCATTTTATTTCCTCTTCATTGTCATCCACATTTCTAAATTGTATTTTTATTTTGAGAATCCCCATAAGATTCAGCCTTTTATTATTCTATTATTTCATTTGTTGCATCTTACCCCATTAGTGTTCGTGACCTAAAGCGCGTTTCCACCTTATGGATCTTTCTAGCAATATAATCTACTCACGGTATAATTTAAATTCTTCACATTACTTCCTGCAATATACATTTTCCCCACACAGATGTATGCGGAAAACGTACCTGATGTTCAAGTAGCTTAGAGCGCTGTGGCTGTGGCCCTGCGCGTCGGCTCTCGTAACAAAATCGAGTAGCCGACTCACAAAACAAATGCATTCTTTGGTTACCTAGGTTACCACGTGTGGCCATCGTTGCTGTCTTGACTTTATACGCGTCGTGAAGAATATATGGGCCTCTGTCCCCAAGTTCCACACAGAGAGAGAAAACTACTCCCTATGCAAGCCTTGAGGCCATAGGTGGTTGTTGTTCGCAGGATCAGACGCTGCCGAGGACCCCAGAGCTGTTGGAATTAATTCAGGTATTAGCACAAACAAGCACAGTACTGCAAACAATGTAACTGTTATTGAAAAGGGGCTTACCTAAGGGTAATTGAAAGGTGCTAGGAACTCTGAGGCTGTGATGCAAGGAAGCTTCAGCAATCCATAAAGCCAGGCGCCAGAAACTCAGCGCTGGCTACACACCTGATGATTCTTGGATGTATTTGTGACACTGTGGTACTCGTGGACTACTTGCAGGCACCGTAGCAGTTCAAGGAACCTCGGAGACCGTAGAGTAAATGACAAAGCAGAGAAGGGTAATCCAAACAATCCATTAACCATTAGCCAAAAATCCAAAAGTCTGGGAATCCGAGCAGGAACCAAAACCACAAATCCAAGAAGCAAGAATAGCCAGTCCGTAATCCGTAAGCTTGAGGTCTTTTTCCAATTAATCCAAAACGTGAATCGAAAACGCCAAACAGTGTCGTGAAACAGCTGGGAAGCGGCGAGTGATTCAAAGTGCGCAGCTTTTATGTCTGCCGACTCCCGATCACATGAGCGGAGCTCAAGGCATGTGACCGGGAAGTCGGCCCGGAACCAGGAAGTGGTTGCGGTCGGCTGCTCCAGCCCGCTCGCAATCTCCATGGCAGTTGCCACTGGAAACGAGGGAACAAACAAAATCGCCCTCTGACAGAGCCTTGGAGCTTATGACGCTTCCCTCGCACCACAGGTAGCGTGACCTTATAAAGGGCTGACTGTGACTTGGGGAGTCTGGCTGTGTTATGTGTCGGGGAGTCCCCGGGGGTATGAGTGTTATGTAAAGCGGTGTGCCTGAGGGTAACCTTCCTTCCGCGCATGACAGTTGCTGTCCACTACCTTGTAACGGGTGCCATGTTTTGGATGGAAATGCATTTTTCTGAAACAGTTTCATGTTGTTTATCCCAATCTCTCGAATGCTAATAACATACAAATTACTAACATCACTGCTGAGATGTTTCTAGAGAACTTCTACCGCTTTAATATAATTCCTGTTGCAGTATTGCTATTTTTTTGTAGTGTTAAGTCCGTCTGTATTTAATTAAACGTTAGTTCTTAATTATTTGATTATATTCCTTTTTCTTACATATCTACAATCTTGTACGAGAAAACCTTAATGCAATATTCAAGTGGAATCTATTTTTGTGGTACCATTGGGAATTATTACATGTGAGTCCTTCTATTTTCTATTTAAGGCAGCCCTGTTCATGTGTTGCTGTTTCTAACATTTTAAATATTTCCACTTATCCGAATGGTACAAAGAACCAAACCGGGATGAAAAATAGTCCATTGTGTTAATTACCTGCATACCCTTATTATATAAGTGTTCTTGTAATTCCGGAACACTCTAATATTAGGTGCTTTTAACCCATGTCATTGTTAGGCAAACTTCTGAATACTTGGTGAACAGTCGGGTCCGGTGAGAGCTCCCGGCCGCGACCGTGTGTTTACTGATTATGCCCCAGTAAACTAAGGTTTTTGCGCAAGATATCAGCTCATTGCAGAGCCGTAAGGCTGGGGCTGCCCATGCCTCGTCCTCGTCGCACTGAACCTGAGGGGGACCGAGTTTCAGCAGCAATTCCCCCGGCGCGAGAGGAGCAACCCAAGATGGCGGTCAGCAGTACGGAGTAACCCGCCCGCCCCTCCAGCGTCCGAGCTGTGCAGGAACACTGGAAGTCAACGCAGCGCCGATCCCGATTGGATTCCCTGAGGCGGCAGGCTCCGGAGCCCTTCTGCATCCCTGACTTGGGACGCTCCTGATGCGGCGTCCGATCTCGAAGGGAATGTGCCCCTCTCCCAGACGGAGGCCTGGGAATCCCCCCTGTCACGGGACGGCTGTGCTGAAGCGCTGAGACTGAAAGCCAGCAGCGGCAGTGCGAGTGCGCTTCTCCTCGAGCTCAGGCCCTCCTTACCGAAAATTGTGGGAGCACCAGCAACGGCCACCGTGTCCGCAGCCCAGGCAACAGCGGTGCCCGCCCCCGAAACTAGCGGGCACTGCCTCTTGACAAGGCCCGCCAATTCCGGCGGTTACCTGCAGCGGCCCGGCGAGGGAGGGGTAAAATTTTAATTAAAGAAAACCCGCCCCAGACTCATAGACCTCCCCTCCCTCCGCTGCCTGTGGGAAAGCAGCGGGACCGTCAGAAGGCGCACAGCAATCTCCACAGTTCCCCCGACGGAGCCTGGAGACCCACCCCCTCCCCGCTCGGGCGCGAGGGGGCCGGTGGCAGCGGCGAGGCGGGCCCCGCCGCGAGGGAGTGCGGCGTGGGGCTCTCCCCTCCCCCTTCCCCGGCCTCACCAGCTTTCAAACCCCTGCAGCCACGGAGGCGTTGAGTAGCCTGGGGCCTCCAGCATAACGGCTGGGGCTGGGGGTGTGAGGCCCCGCTCTGCAACAAACCGCCACCAGCCTCACCTGAAAGGCCGGGAGGAAAGTAGGGCGGCATCTGCCGCAGCTTATAAGTGCTCCCTGCGCCTGTAGCTCGCCTTCCCTGTTACGGTTCCCTGGCGTGTGGCGAGGTGCCCACCCAGACAAGGACTCCTCCGGGTGGACAATTCAGATACCAACGGGAGGGGTGAGCCCGGATCCCTCCTTCAGCACTGAGCCCCGGCACCCCGGGGGTGGTTCTCCTAGAAGCAACGCTCGGCCTCCGGAGAGGGGACCCTCCCGCGGGTGTCCTGTGGCCCTTTTGTCCCCCACCACTACCAACGCCACGACAGTCACCACTGGAACGCCAAGACACTGGGAGAACACAGCAGGCGGCTACTCGGCCCACGCCATTGCAAAGACTCCTCACGGATCCGTCCAGTCAGGGAAACGTGGGCAGTAAGAGGTCCCCAGGCATTGCACAACAACTCATTCCGGGTGGGGGGTGGACAAGCTCCCGCCCAAGCCTCTAGCGTAATGTCCCGTCACCCGAAATCTGCCAAACAAACCGACATTGCGACCCTGTTATCTAACAACATGGGAGAAAAAACTAAGAAAGGAGAGCGCAGCGACACCTCGGGCCTCTCACCGGATTCCAACACTGAATTGCCAACCCAAGCAGTGACCAAAGCTGACCGCCAAGAGCTCCTCTCGACCATAACCAAGGAGTAACAAAAAGGGACAGAAGAGCTAAAGGGCAAAATCTCCTCCCTGGACAAGAGGGTGGGGGAAGTCGAAACCAGAACAGATGAAATTGAAAGCACCCTGTTCGAGCAGAATTTTGAGATTGGGGAAGGGGCCGACAGACTCTTCGTGCTGGAGGCCAGTTGTGAAGCCCTCGAGAACAAACAAGAAGAAGTTGAAAACAGGTCCAGGCGCAACAATATCCGCCTGAGAAGAATTCCCTGTTCTGTCTCTGACGAGGAACTCACCTCCTATGTTAACAACCTGTTTTGCTTCTTTCTAACGCCCCCGGATGGAGCCCCCCTGGAACTGGATAGGTTCCACAGGGTTAGAGCCAGACAAAACGCAAAGGTTACGCCGGATGTTCTAGCAAGAATTCACTTCTACAAAGTCAAGGATGAAATTATGCAAGAAGCTAGAAGTTCGGCCCGTATTAGCTTCCGGGACGCTGAAATTTCCCTGTATCAGGATCTGTCGGCATCCACCCTCACCAAAAGAAAAGCCCTCAAACCGTTCGCCGAATGGTTGCGTGAGAGGAAAACAGCCTACCGTTGGGGCTTCCGCACTTCTCTAATCTTCAATTGGGAGGGTAAATCCTGGACTATCTCTTCCCCGGGGAAGCCGAGCAATTCATGAACCCGGGGAGCGAGGACGGGCCACTCCTCGAAGGCGAGGGGGCCCTGGAGAGATCCCTTGGGGACCCCACCAAAGCCTGGACCAAGATGCCGGGGCGCCGCAGGCCCCGAGGCCCTCTGGGCAGGCCAAAACGAGATAACATCCGTTGAAGGACCGGCCCGCCCCCTTGGGTCCTCCGGAGTGAGGGGGACCTGCGCCCCTGGCTCCTTCCTGGCCTGATAGCTCACCGCCCATGTGGGGGCACCATGGAGTCTCAAATGGTACCTGTCAAATGGACTCTCTAACCTCAACCTGAATGTTTACTGGCCAACAGAAGAGGCAATGTTTGCCTCCAAGAAGAGTTAACGCACTGGTCCGGCCGGATGCCCCGTTGGTCGAAGGCTGGTCCGGAAACCTTGTTGCTGTTTGGGGGGGAGAGGGAGGGCGGGGGCGAAAAGGAGAGAACCTCACAATTAGGGGAGAACAGATGAACTCTGCACTGGGAGACAAGGAACAAGAAATCTTCAGGGGCGATCCAACCTACTTAGATCTTAAAGGATGGGTTCAATAGACAAAAACCTTACTATTACGACCTGGAATGTGCAGGGGCTTAACGCACCAAGAAAGCGGAAGTCAGTAGAGCACAAACTGGACCAATTAGCCCCGGAGATTGTCTTCCTGCAGGAAACACATCTGATCCCGGAAGACGAAAAGCGTCTACTGTTTCGACACTACCCAAAATGCTACTTCGCTTCTGCTACACAGAAAAAGAGAGGAGCCGCTATATTGCTAGGTCAAGACCTCCCACTAACGCAGATCACCACCAAAAAAGATCCAGAGGGCAGATTCCTACTCCTGAGGGGCCTCCTTGTCGAACTACCGATCACTCTGGTGGCCATTTACGCACCAAACAAAGAGCAAGACCAATTCCTCCATAATCTCCTCCCGACCATCACGGCCTTCTCGGTAGGCCACTTGCTAATCGGCGGAGACTTCAACACCCCCCCAGATCCGATGGTGGATAAGTCGCTCCCCGCCTCGAGGGAAGACTTTGGCAAATCCCTGGCCCTGGCGGAATTCCTGCGGGAAACCGAGACGATCGACATATGGAGACTACGCAACCAGGGAGAACGGGACTATACCTTCTTCTCACATGTACACAGAGGCTACTCGCGTATCGACCTCTTGTTAACCGCCAACAATTGGGCCCCCTGCGTGGACAACATCCACATCGGACCTATAGCAATCTCGGATCACGCGCCAGTCACGATGATGCTGCTTCTCCATGGAGCTCCGGAACCCAGCCAGAGGCAATGGAAGCTGCAAGATTATATCCTTACCGACTTAGGATCCAGCTCTGACATCATGGAGGCGATTCACAATTACTTCACGGAGAACACAACCCCAGACTCCTCAATGGCAACAATATGGGACACCATGAAACCAGTGATCCGGGGGGTGGCGATGGACTCAACAGCTAGACTTAAGCGCCAAAACCTGCTGAAGCAACAAAAGCTCGAGGAAAGACTCACAGAACTAGAAAATAAGCTCAAACACCACTACACGAAAATGGCACACCGTGAACTGAAAAGAGCTAAAAGAGAGTTGGAGATCCACCTAGCAGACCGGGCCGCCAAAGCACTAATCTACACTAAACAGTACTACTACCTTAACAGCAACAAAGCGAACCGGCTCCTAGCACACAAACTGAAAAAGCTCCAAGCCAGGAACCACATCCAAGTCCTGGCGGGCAAAAGTGGCTCCCTGCACCATCTGGACTCCAGAAAACTTGAGATAATGGTACAGCACCACAAGGAAATCTTGTCAGGATCCCCAACGTTAAACCCAGCTATCACCCAATTTTTGGCCCCGATCCCAAAAATAAAGTCAAACCTGTCACTATCTGACTTGGAGGCTCCCATCTCAGCGGAGGAAGTCAGTGAAACAATATGCCACCTGAAAAACTCAACGCCCGGGCCAGACAGGTTGTCCTCAAAATTTTACAAAAAGTTTGCTCACCTGCTAGCACCACAACTGACAAACCTATTCAATTCATTCCTCTCCACCGGCTCCACGACCGCATCCATGAATGAGTTGATAACAGTACTGATCCCAAAACCAGGGAAAGACCGAACGCAATGCGCATCATACAGGCCCATTACACTCCTAAACATTGATGCGAAAATATTTGCCAAAATCCTGGCAAATCGGCTAGCCCCCGCCCTCCTGGAGATCATCCACCCAGACCAAGCAGGTTTCATTCCGGGACGGGGCACCCAAGACAACATCCGCAGAACCATCAACATCATTGATTCAGTGAATAGGTTGGGCTCAAGGCTTGCAGTCCTCTCCTTAGATGCACATAAGGCGTTCGATATGCTCGACTGGGGCTATGTGGAGGAAATCCTTAAGCTTTTTGGCTTCGGCCCGAATTTCGTAAAATGGATCCTGGCCATCTACCAAAGCCCCTCTACAAAACTACGCCTCAACGGGGCCAAATCCAGTTAGATAAACATAACCAGAGGCACAAGGCAAGGCTGCCCACTCTCCCCACTTATTTTTGCCCTATCAATGGAGCCATTTGCGGACAGGATCCGCCGAAATCCATCAATTCATGGCCTCACATTTAAAAAAGAATCCTACAAAATCGCCCTATACGCGGACAATGTGCTCCTTACACTCAACCAGCCAGCAGAATCTATAAGAGCACTATGGCAAACGCTTGAAGAATTCCACGCAGCCTCAGGCTTCACAATAAATATCTCCAAATCAGCAGCAGTGGGCATCAATATCCCAAGAAAGTCCCAAGCCAACCTTGAAGTGGAGTTCCGGATCCCCTGGGCAAAAAATAACATCAGCTATCTGGGAGTTCAGATACCCAACAAAACTGATAAACTGTATGAGACTAAC
Organism: Ambystoma mexicanum; assembly: GCF_040938575.1. NCBI lineage: Eukaryota > Metazoa > Chordata > Amphibia > Caudata > Ambystomatidae > Ambystoma > Ambystoma mexicanum. The sequence goes on from NC_090932.1 coordinate 1,551,866,048, forward strand.
TTCCCGGCCGATGGAAAAAACAAGAAATCTCCTGGTTCGGCCGGATTACGGCGATAAAAATGAACCTAACCCCACGGCTGCTATACTACGCTCAAGCACTCCTGGTGTCGATTCAGGAGAAAGCCCTAAGAAAGCTGTAAAGAGAGATCTTGAACCTGGTCTGGGAAGGAAAGAAGTCCCGCATCCCGAAATGCTTCATGCTCCGAAGCACTGCCCTGGGTGGCCTTGGCGTCCCAGATGTCGCAAGGTATTGTCTCGCAGCCCAGCTAGCCCCAGCCTTCGCCTGGAAGCTTAGTGCCAACTGTCCCCGGTGGTTACAACTGGAGGAAGATTGGAGCAAGACCCCACTTGAATCTCTGCCCCACTCCAAAGTGCTCAAAAGAACCCAGGACCAGGGCCCCCTACCTGCAACAAGAAACACGGTCGCCAGCTGGAAAATGGCGGCCCGCCGGTGGAATTGCAGAGGCACAATGGGTCCCCTCACGCCAATCTAGGACAACCCCGACTTTTCCCCCGGAGTCTCACCAAACCAGTTCAGGGAGTGGAGGGCCGGGGGCTTGGAAACCATATCAGATTTCTTTGAAAAAGGCCTCCCCTTAAACTTCGAGGCGTGTAAAGCGAAATTCAAGATCCCGGAAACTGAAAGGTTTCGCTATACGCAATTGAGACACTGGCTGTCAAACCCACAGATCAGAAAACAGGGCAGTAGAGAGCTAACAGCGTTAGAACTTATCCTCTCAGAAAACCCCCCGAGAGGGAAAATCTCTGCACTGTACAAGATCCTGAACAGAACAGACCCCGCCCAAAAAGAACCATATATGCGGAAATGGGAAGAAGACATCGGAAGACAGCTTGACCCAGAGGAATGGCACCACATCTGGTCCCGTGCCCAGAAAAGCTCAAAATGCGTAACGAACAAAGAAAGTGTGTTTAAAGTTTGCTATAGATGGTATATGACGCCGGTAATCCTAAACAAATGTAACTCAACGATCTCTGCTCAATGCTGGAGGGGGTGCGAGGACCGAGGAACCCTGTTCCACCTCTTCTGGTCTTGCCCGAAAGCCTCCCTATTCTGGGAGAATATCTTGGAACAAATTAAAGGAATCACTGGATTCACCATCCCCTGGGACCCAGGTATCACGCTGCTGGGGGCGACGAGAGACGGACAATTCCCCCTAACAGGTTGTCCGGCGGACCTCTGCTCCCATCTCCTAACAGTCGCCAAAATTACCATTGCCAGACTCTGGAAAAACCCGGAGGGTCCGTCCACACAGATGTGGTGGTCAAAATGCTGGGACATTGTTGCAGTCGAAAAAAGTACAGCCATCAGACTAGGCAATAAACCCAAATTCGATTGCATATGGGCCCCCTTTTTTGACTATGTGCAACAATTCCCCGGAGTGGCGAGGCAGCCCCCATCCCTACACTGGTTAGAAACTCAAAACTGAAAAGAACGAAGCAGGAACCAAGTCGGAAAAGTGACAGGGCTTCTTTTTACTCCTGCGCCGTTAGGAACCACCAGGTCAAGCTCCCCAACCTCGAAGGGTCTGTGTCGAGGTCTACATCCTAAAACCAGTCAAAGAGACGCACTGAACCCTTGGAATATTCCCTTGTTGAAAACAGACAGTCTTCTACCTCTGATGTGTGCACAGCTCCTTGTCCCCTCATCCACCTTCCCCCTCTTCAGTTATGATTTAAAAGTTTTATTTTTGAAGTGAACGCATGTCTCGCTAAGTTGTAGCCATAGAAAGAGGCGTTATCTTCCATTAAATGTTTTAACAAGTTTGCAAACTATGTAACTCTCAAAGAATCTGTATGACTTGTTTTTACCAAAACAATAAAAACAATGTTGGAAAACAAATAGTGGCCTTAACCGGCATGTGAATATAGCATTGCCTAATATTAGTCCAACAAGTCCCTTCTCTGATTATGGCTTAATGCTTGTTGTGGGGTTGTTTATTCCCCTCATTATCAGTGACCCAAAGCTACGTGGTACTAATAATTTGGACAACCTGCCTCTCTCAAATCACCTTCTTTTTTGTATCCATGTATTACTTCTGATGGTCCCCAAATAATGGTAGGGGTTTCTAGAAATATTGCTAAGGGTCACATTTCCCCATTTTCCCTTACAATTCCTTATATATGTGATTGATCCTTCAATACAGTGTCCATCCCCACATTCTGATGGTACTATGAATTTACAAGAATGAAGCCATCTCATTATCCTTATTCAGACCTTGTTCTATGTCTTAAATTTGCATATAACTTTTGCCACCGCCTGTCTAAGTTAAAGCTCTATAATTCAACCTCTTTTTCCAAGGGTTACTATCAGGCTACGCCCCTGGAAGTTGTGGAAGACGTGGAGAGACTAGTGGTTTCATTCTGTTTTGCATGGGGACACGGTCTAGTCTTCATCCAACATGGCTGCCCAGTGTTTATCAACGCACCGTTCCCTAGGAACGGTGCATTGTATCCGTCACTTCCTCTTGGACTTCGCTGCTGTGCTCGCACAGTTTTCCTCTCCAGTACAATCTCTCTCTTACAGCCTTCCCCGTTTACCTCTCGGGTCTTTACCCTGTCTTGCTGTCCTCGTATGTATCTTTCCGAGCTCTACCTCCTTACTGTTTCTTACTCCTCGTTTACTGTATCCTATACTTTCCCGCTTTCAGCGGTTCATTCCAGTCTCACAGGCCGTGCGCTGTAGTGCGTCCCGATCTCTCTCTCTCTTACTTTCACTTTCCCTGTTTACACTGTAACTCTATCTTGCCCAGGCTTTTTACCATGGGCTTCAATCTATTTTTTTCTTATCTATTTCTAGATCTGGACTCTGTGAACTTCGTGCTCATGGGCGTAATTTTAGGGGGGTATGGGGGTGTTTGTCCCCCCCAACTTTCATGGTACACCATTTTGTCCCCATTCATTTGACTGGGGCACCTTTTCAGCAGATGTCATGTCCCCCACAACATTTTCAGCAAAGTTACTCCACTGCTCGCGCTCTTTCTGTATTTCGCTATCTGCTCTTCCCTTGTTTATTTCTGGACGCCAGCGGGACTCTGGTCTCGTTCTCCACCATTATATCTTACTCTAAGTTTTTTTCTGTATTTTATGTTTTATTTCCACTTACTCTTTCATTTCCGATTATCCAAGCCTTTTTCTCCTTTCACTAGCATTCTATCTTTCTTAGTGGTACGGCTGAACTTACATTGCTTAGCAAGTTTCTGAGCACTGTTCTATAGGAAGGTCCTTTCTTCTGTTACCTTTCCATCCTCTCTATATTGACTTCCTCACTGAGTACCCCTGTATATGGACAAGGAGATATCGATCCAGACACTCCTTATCTCAATACTTGATGGACACTTATCCAACAAGTATAATTATGACTCAATCTTGATTCTACAATATTATCCTATCAAACCGCAGGAGTGGTTCTATCAGGTGCTACCTACTTACCAGACTGAACCATTCATCATTTGTGATCTCATCTGGCCAAGATCTGCAATACCATCCAGGGTTTTTTGGTGCCTTCTGCCTTTTTCCGTAGACTTTGGGGTAGGCACCTTGGAGATCCCAGTGACTTGGTATCTACACCAGTCAAGGTGGCCTCCGAGGGAGCTAGACCCTACTTGAACGAAAAGAAAGAGAATAAACCCAAGGAAAGAAAGAGCCCAGACTCCAGGAGAATAAGAAAGAAGAAACAGACTGAAACCAGAGACAGTTCTTTGGAAGGTCAAGGTGAGGAGGAGTTTCGGGGGGTACCCCACTGCATGACAGTTACTCTCTGTAGTCCAATACATCTAATATCCTGTTTGTTGTCCATTTGATGTTTGTTTTGCCAGTGTTGTGCCAGCGGAACTGTTGGATCCTGACTTCCAATCGACGAGAGATGTTCTCTTATCCTTGTCCTCATTTCCCTGATAGTGCTCACTATATAGATGCATTTGCACACACAGATTATGCCATACACTACGTAGTGTGTCCTACAATTGATGTCCTGCATGATCCTGATTCTATTTCCATTTTTGTCCATAAAGGTGTTCGTGCTCTCATGCGCATATTTACATTTTCTAAAACCTCTGGTATCGGATTTCAACTATGTTCTTACTGGTAGGCTCAGCTGTTCGGGTAGTAGTGTGGGACTCAAACATTTCTTCAATGTCTTAGCCTTTTTGTAAATTATCCTTGGTTTTGCTTCAACATATTTTTATATATCGGTGTCCATTTTTAGTAAGTGCCAGTTCTTATGCAATATCTTGTATATCTCATAATGATTAGAGCAATATGATTAGAATTCACTTTCTCCTGGTATTTGGTTTCCGTCTTGTCTTTCTGTATCAGTGTTTGGTCTTTCGATATTTTTTTACGCCCTATCCTGAGCCTCCTTGATGCTGTTTAGTGGGTATCCTCATCTTCAGGTAGTGTTCTATTTGATAGATTCATCACTAAATTACCACCTCTCTTGCATTTGCCCTTGTTAATCTTCTGAAGTCTTCTAGTGCTCTGTGATTTCCTGAATCTCCTCCGCTCCCCTTCCTCTCCTCCTGCTGTAGTCAGCAATTTGTCCGAACCGGTGGGTAATTGAAAACATACATGTTTGTGCGTCACATTTCTATTTCCTCTTTTATATCTCCGAATTTGGTTCATAAAACCTAAATGATTTTTTATCTTTTTCTTCTTCAGGTGTCATATTCTCATTTTCTGATTCCACATCGGAGCTCCCTGACGATATAACGGGGGTGCTCCCTCTTTTGTATTGGTTGTACTTGTCTTGACATGGGTATACACGATCTTCCCGATAATCTCTCTCATCTCTCATCTTCTATTATTGGTAAATGGTTCAGAGGGGCTGGTAAGGGAATATGCATACTGGTTTTCTGACATATTTTACATGTCTGAATGTTGGCATGGATACCTGGCCAGTAAAACTTCCCACTTATGTGGGCCTGGATTTTAGATTGTCCTAAGTGTCCCCCTGTCAAAATGAGAATGTGCAATCTCGAGCACGATCTTCCGATGGGTTTTGGGGATTACTAACTGAATTGTACTCAGCCCTTCACTGGAGGTTTCCTTTCTATACAGTAATCCTTGCTTTAGGAAGAAATAGGTACTTCCCTTCTCTATGCCTTCCCCTTCAGGAATCAACTGCAAGAAAGCCTCTGTGAGCGCTGGATCATTTTACTGAGCGAAGTCTAGATCGGGAAGGATAGTAGGTTCTTCTTCCCTCTTTGCATCAGTAGTAGATGGTTCATCGGCTTCTCCAAAGCCTAAACTACCTCTCTCAGTTTCTTCTGGTTCACTTTCTTCAAAACAGGGTAATAGAGCCCTTTTAAGAATTCCCTGTGCAATTATGTCCCCACAATGTACTTCAAATGGAGTTTCGCCATGGCTCTGTAGGAGAACCTTTATATCTCCCCGGAAGTCGGGATATATGACACCAGCTAGGACATCCAGACCAAACTTCCAGACCAGATTTTGGAGACAATCTTATATAACACCCAGCAGGGGGTATTAGGACTAAGTCTGTGGGAATCATTCCTCTTTTCCCTCCCTGGAGGAATAGTAGCTTCTCTGCTGCTATAGATATCTGTCATGCACCGAAGGAAGGTCAGGCACACCGCTTTACATAACACTCATACCCCCGGGGACTCCCTGACACATAACACAGCTAGACTCCCCAAGTCACAGCCAGCCCTTCACATGGTCATGCTACCTGTGGTGCGAGGGAAGCGTCACCAGCTTCAAGGCTCTGTCAGAGGGCGATATTATTTGTTCCCTCGTTTCCAGTGGCAACTGCCATGGAGATTGCGAGCGGGCTGGAGCAGGAGCAGTGGGCAGCAACCACTTCCCGGTTCCGGGCCGAATTCCCGGTCACGTGCCTTGAGCTCCGCTCATGTGATCAGGAGTCGGCAGAGATAAAAGCGGCATATTTTGAACCACTCGCCGCTTCACAGCTTTTTCACGATACTGTTTGGCATTTTCGATTCACGTTGGATTCATTTGGATAGAGACCTCAAGTCTACGGATTACGGACTGGTTATTCTTGCTCCTTGGATCTGTGGTTTTGGTTTCTGCTCGGATTTATGGACTTTTGGATTTTTGGCTAACGCTTAACGGATTGTTTGGATTACCCTTCTCTGCTTTGTCAAGTGTTCTACGGTCTTCAAGGTTCCTTGAACTGCTACAGTGCCTTAAGCACGAGTACCACAGTGTTACGAATACATCCAAGAATCATCAGGTGTGTAGCCAGCGCTGAGTTCTGGCGCCTAGCTTTAAGGATTGCTGACGCTTCCCTGCACCACAGCCTCAGAGTTCCTGGCGATTGTCATTCACCCTTGGGTAAGCCCTTTTTCAATAACAGTTACATTGTTGGCAGTAATGTGCTTGTTTGTGCTAATACCTGAATTCATTCCACAGTTCTGGGGTCCTCGGCGGTGTTTGGTCCTGCGAAACAACAACCACCTGTGGCCTCAAGGCTCGCATAGGGAGTAGTTTTTTTCTCTCTGTGTGGAACTTGGGGACAGGGGCCCATATATTCTTCACGACGTGTCAAGTCAAGACAATATCAAAGCCTATGGATTCTTTTATGGCAATAGAGGGCTCTGATGCTCTATGACTAAACCTCTGGAATTTTATGGTTCCCCAATTTGTCTCAATTGAGTCACATCCCACTCTGACACCACATGCAAGCGAGGCATGGTATCAACAGTAAAACAGACACAAGTGACCACAGTTCAACAGTGTTTTGTTAAACTTCCGTTGGGTTTGAAAAAGAAATGCCTATCTAATCCTAAATCTAAAGATGGAAGCAAGCTATGACCATCAAATAATAATAACGCAGTCCTAGTGGTGTCTTGACAAAATAAAAGGGCCTATACTAATAAACCTATTGCCAATTCTTACCTCTAAATACAAATAGTGTGGGAAACAATATTATGTAAAAGAAAAAGTGTTCAAGAAATCACATGTCAGGCTATTCAAGCCGTAGGCTTCCTTTCCCCACATTTTTAGCACAGGACAAGGCAGCACACTCGAGTTTAGCACAGTCTCTGGCTTCTCTAGCACAAGGGTGCAGTTCAAAACATCAACATCACGGCCTTCTGTGCCAAAGTTTGTTTGCCATTCAATGTCTCTTCTTTCAAAGGGCTTGATGCAACTAACAAACAATAAAGTTCCTTTCCTTTTGTATTTCACATACACACAATTTTCATAAGTGTTTTACTATCCACCGTGGATCCCCCTATGCCATGCTCAGATCCACTTTAAACAATTTTCTTAGGATTTTCACATATCCAATTTCTCGGGTGATTCACTGTTCACCCCGGATCCCCTTTCGCCGGGCTCAGATCCACTTTTACATCAAATCTTCAATCGGTCTCCCTCCGCCGGGCTTGGACCAATAACACACACTTGCTTTAACCCAAAGCTTTCAATTGATCTCCCTCTGCCGGGTTTAGACCAACTTTATCTACTTTGCCATACATTTTATTTATCAACATCGAAGACTTTTGACTGTGCGCAGGATTTAGCTGGACTCATCGTACGACCACTTCGATTCACAATCCTTTGCCACTCTTTCAATTTTGTTAACTCTCAGTTGGACACATTACAGACACCATAGATTGAGCACATGCGTGTTGCCGCGTGGTGCCGGACCACTCTGTCAAAGGTATCGTATCTTGGTTTCAAAGTTCAATCACTCATCTGCAGTTCAACATCACTCGCGTTGTTTATCACACACGTTTCATACAATGTTCGTTTCAGCGCTCTCCATACAGTGTTGCCGCTTGCAACCTTGGCTTCAACACAGACCGATCCTGTATCGGTCTCCCCAACTCACCGGCTGTGTTGATTTCACTGACGGTGCTTTGTTGTTGGAGCCAAGGACAACACCACAGCAGCTGGTGATTGTCCCTGCCTTGATTATCGACGGGGGAGAGCCTCAGGTACCTCTGAGACACAATACAGGATTCTTCAGCTGGGTTTCCTGGTTTACGTGTTCTATTCTCGAGGTTTCATGAAAGTGACAGTTCCTTGTCGAAAAGGTCAAGGGAACTTCACTCCTTGCGATCCTCTTCTGTTTCACTGTCTTTCTCCTCTTGTTAAACTGCCATCTTGGAACTGCTGTTTCCTTGTGTTCATTGCCTCGCTCAGAGTGTGCTCTCGTGCTCACCCTTTTATCTGTGTGGGCAAGTACAATGGAAGTCAGGTGTGTGTGTTAGTCAGTAGTTTCCTGACCTTGTCTGAGCATTGTATTGGGACACGTCAGGTATACGGCTCAGATGTAAGTCCATTTGTTCTCATAGCGGACTGTCCGTGAGAAAGGGTTTGCGTCGGAAAATGGGGGTTGGGGTGAGTTCCTAAATATCCTACCTGATACATGGGATAAAGATATTACAGGGAAGGAGATACCACGTCTCACCACCCGGTGTCCCACTCCCACTCCACTACCCGACAACCTCTCACCCAGGTGATCCTCCCGCACTGGTCTAGCCCCAGGAACTGAATCTGAAAGTGATGAGAGTGTCCTGGCCACCTGGAAGACAGATCCCCTGAGACTAGTGAGTGAGATACCTTCTGGTGTCTCACACCTCTCACATCCAAAGCACAAAACAAAAATAATCACACATACATAGAACAAAATTGGAATTGCATCATAATAATAATACATAACCCTACCGCTAACAATACATAACCACCAAGTTCATCTATATACATCCTCATATATATATAAATCTTTTAAAATTGCAATCAATCGGGATATTTGATTTGCTTTCAGAAATCTTTCCCACAATTGATCAGTCTTGAAACTCATTTTGTTTTGTACAAAATGTTTGAAATAAACAACTCTTTTTCAAAATAGATGCTTGAACTTCAATTACCAAATGTTTTAAGGCTTCAACACACGCACTGCAAAACCGGCACAGTCTAGATGATCTTGGACTGTTACTACTAGCACCTATTATTAAGTTTGTTAAAATTAAATTGAATTTAACTTTCATAAAATTATTCCTAAAAGCATGCAAGGGATAACGTAACAAATAGCGGGGAATAACATTAAAAGCTTTTACCTACACCAATTAGTATGAAAACAGATGATACTTCATAATGGTTTCAGATATGATATTTATACAGTGTCCATCACCACTGTCAGAGAGGTGGTGTATTGTGACCCCGCTTGGGTGTCTCCAGACATTAGTCTATGGGTAAGAAGGAAAAGGGTGAGAGTGGGGACATAGAGGATGGGGTTAGATACAAGGTTAGTGGGGATAATGGTAAGGGGGTGCCTATAAACCCAAAACTAAAATACAATGACCTAGTGTCCAAACTCAAACTGAACTTCACATTAACATACAAAACAGTACAAGGTAAATGTTTCAAAGTTCAATTCAACGAAAAGTGTAATAAATCAAACATATAATGTCAACAAAAACGCTTCTGGAATCCAAGGGTTGTCTCCCTTCCCTGGACGATTTCAGGTAACCTATTCACAATGTCCTGTGTTTAAAACCAGTTTTGTAAACGCATTACAAATATCTCTTCTACAAAATACTCTCCTCAGGATGAAAAAAACAAATGTTCCTTGCACAAAGTTAATTGATAAAGAGAAAGTCTCTCCTAGTCTCTTAGAATGGCAACATAAAAGAGAGAGAAGAGAGGAACCAGGCAGCTGAAAGCCTGCTGACTGAGGAAACGAGGTAGCAGGGACAACGTCCACTGAAACAGGACACAGGAGAAGCTCTGTGACTGACAGGACAATAGAACCCTCATTGTTGTGGGTTTCGGATCACAACATAGAGCCCATGGAATCATCTGATGCCAATTTCTGCCATCTTGTTACACTAACATCCGCAGTATGGTCTTCAATGTCTTGTTAAGTCTTTCTACAAGGCCATCTGTCTGTGGGTGGTATTCTGAGGTCCTCAAAGTGGCAATATACAACAATTGTTTTATTTCTGCCATGAGTTTGATCATGAAGGTAGAGCACTGATCTGTCACTATTTTCTTTGGAAACCCCACTCGTGAAAAGAAAGTGAGTGGTTCATTCGGGTTTTGCTGGGTGGAGTTTGAATTCAAGGGAAAGGCTTCTGGATATCATGTTGCATAGTCTACGATTACCAAAATGTACTTGTTCCCTAATTTTGATGTTTCTAAGGGCCCTATAATGTCCATACCAATTCTTGAGAATGGAATTTCAATGAATGGCAACAGATTTAAGGGAACTGGTGGTGGCATATGAGTACTAGTCTTTTGGAAAATCTCACAGACCTGGATAAAATTTTTAATGTCAGCATGTATTCCTGGCCAGTAGAACTTGTTAGTGGTTTGGGCCTGCATCTTTGTCTATACTAAATGGCCTCCGGTCAAATGTGAGTGAGCTATTTCTAGGACAACTTGCTTATGACTCTTAGGAACAGCCAGTTGGGTTTTTACTATGCCTTCTGAAGTGGTATCTTTTCCAGGGTTCTGTAACAACACGTTAACAACCCCTCTAAAGTCTGGGTCTTTAACCCCAGCTAGCACATCAGTTTCAAACCTCCATGCTAATCCTGATTTGTGAGCCAGTCTAATATAAGTTTCAGGTGGTAGGAGTAGGATACAATCAGTGGGTATCGGTCTTCATTTAACTGGGGGGATAATTCCATCCCTACTGCTACAAATATCAAACCCAACAGAGCCCTTAGTGGCTACTCAGGGGTGTGAGAAACCAGAATGTGTCTCACCCTCTAGTCTCTGTGGATTTCTCTCTCAAGTGGCCAGGGCACGGCCATCGCCTTTGTTTGGGGATGGACCAGTGTGGGAGGATCACCTGGGTTAGGGGTCATCCGCGAGTGGGAGTGGGAGTGGGATACCGGGTGGCGAGACGCGGTATCCCACCCCTGCAACACGTTTACCCCATCCTACTAGGTAGGATACCTGGGAACCTCACCCCCTTTTTCATAGCAGTGTATCTGACATGCCCCGCTACAGGGGTCAGACGAGGTCAGGCAATTACTAATGATCACTCACACCTGACTTCCACTGGACTTCCCCACACAGGTAAAAGGCGGAGCACAAAAGCACACTCTGAGCGAGGCAAAGCACAAAAAGGTACAGCAGTTTCAAGTCAGCAGCTGAACGAGGGGAGAAAGACGGCAAACCAAGAAGGGTGCGTAAGAAGGGAATTACCCTTAACCTTTTAGGCCAGAGGCCATTACTTTCAAGAAACCTTTGAGGCAGAAAGCGTAAGACCTGGAAACCAGACAAAAGAATCCTGCATTGTGTGTTGCATGTACCGAAGGCCCTCCCGCGTATCTGACCAAGGCGGGAAGGAGCATCCTTGGTATTGTCCTTGGCTCCAAGAACAAAGAAGTACCAGAATGAGCAACACAGCTGGTGAATTGGGGAGACCGATGCAAAACCGGTCTGTGTTGAAATCAAAATTGCAAGCGTCACCATTGTATAATGAGCGCTGGAACGAACATTCATAAACACGTGGAATGAAAGACGCGAGTAAAGCTAAACTGCTGTTGAATGCTTGAACTTGAAAAGGAATGATACAATACCGTTGACAGAGTGGTCCGGCACTGTGGATGTGCTGAATTGAAAGTCTCTGTAAGGTATCCCGCCAAGAGAAACAAAAGTAGAAAACTGATGAGAATAATTTTGTTTGAAGTTAATCAAAGTCGTCCTGCAACGGTTTACGCAAAACACATTGCACATTCCAAAGTCTTCAATTTTGATATCACGAGGATCCAAGCCCGAATGAGGGAGATCCATATCAAGAGGATCCGAGCCGTAAAAGGCTGCGGCGCCGTTAAACACTTAGGGCCTCATTACGACTCAGGCGGTAAGGGTTTTACGACGGCGTAAACAGCGCCGACCCTTACCGCCTGAGTACGAGGTCCCTTAGCGCCATGGCGGATTTAACACCTGCTTTTAGCAGGTGTTAAAATCCATGGCGCTAAGGGACCATGGAGTTAATTACGCCACCGTAATTTACGGTGGCGTAATTAACGCCTTCCCCACTCCCATTATGCCCTATGGGGCAAAAATGGGAATGGGGAAGGGTAAATGGGGATTGGGGACTTACCGCCCCGCCAAGGTCGGAATGGGGCGGTAAATCCGCCAACCACCATGGCGTAAACATAGTTTACGCCATGGTGGTAAAGTCACGGCCCAGGCGGTAACTTACCGCCTGGGTCGTAATGAGGCCCTTAGCGCCTAATTACCCTTTGCGGAACCCGACCTGGTTTTACCAGCCAATAAAGTAGGGACCCGCAAAGGGACCTTGGTGCTAATTATGGTACCGCAATTTGGGGTACCGTAATTAGCGCCTTCCCCATTCCCATTGAGCCCTATGGGGCAAAAATGGGAATGAAGAAGGGCCATGGCGGCATGGGGAATTACCGCCCCACCAACCTCGGAATGGGGTGGTAATCCCCCATTCCGCCATGGTGGACTCCGGCATGGACCATGGTGCTAATAGCACCATGGTTTAGCGCCGGAGTCCTAATGAGGCCCATTGTTTGTTACAACAGACCCTATGCAGTAAAGGACTGTCATTGAAAAAAAGGCTTTGGCAGAAGGCCTGATGTCTGTGCTTTGAACTATATCCTCATGGCCAAGAAGCCAGAATGTGTGCGTAGCTCAAACGCGCCGTCTTGCCCCATGATGAAAATGTGGGGAAGGGAAGCCAACTGCTCAACCGTCCTGACATTATTTCTTGAACACTTTTCTTTTGCATACATAACTATCCCACACTCTTGTATTTTGCAAGGATTGGCAAAGGGTTTATTAGTATAGGCCCTTTTATTTGACTGAGACTTGACTAGGATTGCGTTCTTATTATTTGATGGTAGTAGCTTGCTCCCATCCTTACCTTTACGTTCAGATAGGCGTTTGGCCAACCCATTTGAAGTTCAATAAACACCCTGGAACTGTGATCACTTGTGTCTGTCTTCACTGTTTGATACCATGCCTTTCTTACAGAGGTCTGATGCTCTGGTATTCACTTGTTCAAAGTTTTCTTTTTTATAAAAAACGTCATTAGTAAACAGTCATGGTAAACAGAACAAAACAAAACAGATCCAGATCCCTCCGTTAATACAGTGTGTCCTACCACAGCGTATACCCATCCCACATCCAGTATTCTTATTCAAAGTTTATTTACTTTGCGTCTTCCCACTTCTACCAAATCTTCCTTGCTTTCATAGGGCATCTGGCTGTGTAGATACGTTGCCCTATCAACATCCAAATGTTCACATCCGTTACCCATTGTGCAAAAACCAGAACCACATTGGACCCCCATAATATTCCTACATTGTGTTTAATCAGTCCTGTGGTTGTGGAGAGGAATAGTTTCTCGAAACGTGTCGTATCCCCCTCTTCCTCAATACCCAACAGCATCATCCTAGAGTCTCTACAGATGGTGCGGCCCAAGACCGCAGACAGTTTATCACAACATTGTGCCACTACACCTGAATCCGGGAGCATTCCCACAGTTTATGAAAAAGGTAACTTCCTCCTGCAGGCAGCGCAAGCAGTTGGGGTCGGTGGCCCGGTTCCATCGGTAGAGAGCCACTCGTGGAAAATACACCCTATGATACAATTGTATCAGCCGGAGTCTAGCATAAATCGTGGTTTCCTGTGGATACATCAACACTGTCAACCAGTCTTTGGGCTGCATTGGACCAACATCCTCCTCCCATTTGAGTTTCAAGTTGCAAAGTTCAGGTGTAGCAAAGGAGTCTATAACACTGTACATGACAGAGGAGACTTTATCGGTTATATGGTCAATTACTATATTCCTTTCTGGCAGTGTAGACTCTGGCATGTTAAACAGTAAGGGGAGATGTGTGTGTAATGCATGCATTAATCAGAGATAGCAATAGCATTCAGTGGTGGGAAGGCCAAATTGTGTGGATAGGTCTTCAAAGGATGTTATTTTGCAGTTTACAATTATATCAGTGACTTTAGTTATTCCCATTGATATCCACCTTAGCCACGTCGGTAATTGCCCAGTTTAGGTAGATTACTGTTTCCCCATAGTGTTTGCACCGGGGTAACCTTTTTGTCCCAGCCAATATGTTTGTGAGTGTCTTTCCATGTCAATGCAATGTGCGTTGTCATTGTGCGGAGCGGAGGGGGTTTTAGTTTCTGGTAGAGGCACCTTAGTGGGGGCATCCCCCTGCATCACAGCAATCTCTGCTCGAATCTGGGGTAGCTCTCTATCTCTGTGTAGTATATCATTGACCACCGCCATATGGCTAGCCCAGTAGTAGGATTGCAGGTGCGGCAGCCCAATCCCGCCGTCCCAGACGGAGCGCTTTAGAGTTTGCAGTGCGATCCGTCCGTGCCCTCCGCCCCACAATAGTGTTCTAAGGGTGCTGTAGATTTTATGGAATTCCAGGGCTGGTATGCGGAGTGGGTAATTCTGCAGGATATTGTCACGGCTGTTGACCACTGAGGGTTGTGGAAGAGGTGGAGGTTGGGCCGCCATTAGACCGTGCCGCCACGTATTCACTACGTGCAGGCAGCGGTCTAGTGTTTTTTCCAAGATGGCCGCCGCCGGATAGTATTTAATAGACAGCGTTACGGCAGCTCGGCGCATTGCAACAAATTGTTTCTTCCCCGTTGCTTGCGCTCCATAGTGTTTTTCTCTGGGCGTTTGTTTCGCCTGTTTTGTTGTTGTAGTTTTTCTTGGCTCCTGTCCTCCCCTTTTGCTAGTTTATCCTTTCCATTTTTTTCCTGCTAGCCCTTTCCTTTGATTTTGGGTATTGTTTTTCTGCCCTTATCTAACGCCTCCCTGCTCCTCTTAACATTCTGTTTTACACTTTAGCTCTCGTAGGGGCTTTTTCCCCGTTTGTCCTGCCTGGGTTTACCCTTTGCTTACTCTCTGCTGCTCACGGAGTATTGTGTAGTCTTTCTACGCTATACCATCAGGTCCTGACCAGCCTGCATCCTATTCATCGAGTCATCGTTCGTCTGCAGAGTCTTCAGCGACCAACTCCATTCCAACCAGGGGTTTTTTCTGCCAAGAGCTTTTTCCCCTGCTGGCTGTCACGGAGGGAGGTCACGGTGAGTCCCAGACTCTGGGTCCCGGTGGCTTCTTTCCGAGGCAGACCTTATCTGCATGAAAAGAAAAAGCCTCTCTCCCAAAAACTTCGAAGAAGGAAGTCTGATTTACCCACGTCACCAGGTGAGGAGGAGGAGTTGGAGGAAAAGTCAGGGGAATTGCTGCATTCTAGCCTTGAAGACATTAGCACTGAAGGTCAGCTACCTAGCATTGATAGTTTGCAACGCCACAAAGAAGTCATGGCCACCCCACAACAGCTCTAAGAGCTGGTGGCCGCTGTCCAAAGCCTCAATGCTGAGGTTCAAGCTTTAAAGACCGACAATGCGGCTCTCCAGCAAAGAGTAGCCACCAGGGAACAACAAGCATAAGATTTACCCCCTTTACCTCTGGTTTCAGGAAAGTTTGATGGCTCAGGATGTAAGGTGAAGGATTTCCTGGAAGCCTGTAACATTCACTTTAAGTTTAGACAGAATGCATATTCAACTGATCATACGAAGGTGGGGTTTATGATCACCCACATGACGGGTAATGCCCTATCTTGGGCAACCCCACTGGTGTCTCGAGATGATCTAGTCCTACAAGATTACGCCACCTTCACAAATTTGGTACGGCAGACATTCCTCCGAACTGAGAGCGCACATGTGGCCAGCGAAGACCTTCTGGATGTACGTCAGGGTAGCTCGGATTTACTCACATACATATCCACCTTTAAGAAGTTGGCGGCAGAGGCCGGCTGGCCCGAAACTGTACAATACACCATATTTCGTAGGGGTCTTCGGGAGGAGCTAAAGGATGAACTCGCCAGAACGGCTTGGCCCGATACTTTCTCGAATCTCCTTTCTGCTGTTCATAGGATGAGAAGAAGAAGAGCCGAAGCGTGTCATCATATCCTGAACTACACTCCTCTACCTCCTCATCTGCTACGCGAGCTACCAGTGAAGAACCCATGCAAATCGGAACCACTAGAGCACCTTTAGCCGCTGAAGAGAAAAAGAGGAGAAGAGAAGGTAACCTATGTTTGTACTGTGGTTCTGCAACCCACCTGCTGCGAGATTGTCCTGATGTGCCCCCAAGAGGTCGGGAAACGAACGCCCCCGGTAGTTGGTAGGGCAGACTATCGAGGGGCTTATGCTTGTTCCTATGCTAATCTCTCAGTTACCTCTTCTCAAGTGACAGATGATGTACATCTTGTGGTTATAGCCATTAAGATACGCTTCCGAAAGAAGGAAGTTGACACCCAAGCTTTACTAGACTGTGGGGCAGCCGGAACTCTTTTGGATACCTTATGGGCCGATAAGGTGGGTCTTCTAAGGATTGCTAAGAAAGAAGACCAAAAGGTGGAAGGTGTTGATGGAACCCCTTTATGTTCTGGTCTTATTACACATACTATGGAAGAAGTAGTAGATCCATACAGCAACATTCAGAGTCTATCACCTTTGACATAATCCGTGCGGCTCATTTTCCGGTAATACTGGGAATAGGATGGCTCCGTAGACACAACCCTACGGTGCATTGGACCAACAATCTGCTGAGTTTTCACTCAAGTTATTGTAAAAAAGAATGCCTACTTGAGCCTTCATCTAAAGAAGTAAGGACCGTGGCGGTTACCGAAGGGAGTTCTATCCATTGCATTCCCTGGATCTATTAAGAATTTCCTGAAGTCTTCCAGGAGCAGGTTCCCATTCAGCTTCCCCCTCATAGACCCGAGGACTGTGCCATTGACTTAGTCCCCCAGGCATTGGTTCTTTTTGGGAGAATGTATCCTCTTTCAGTGTCCGAGAAGACTGTACTCCGAAAGTATCTGGACGATAACCTTGCCAACAGACTTATACACCCGTCAAAATCGCCGGCTGGAGCATCTTTGTTTTTTATTCCCAAAAGAGAGACGAAAGAACTGAGACCATGCATCGACTATAGGGGGTTGAACAAAGGACCGTTACCCGATGCCCATCATATCAGAGATTCTGGAAGCCATACAGGGTTCGGTAGTCTTTACAAAATTGGATTTACGAAATGCCTATCATCTGTTCCGCATAAGAACTGGGGATGAGTGGAAGACCGCCTTCCGCACACCCTACGGCCTGTTCGAGTACCAAGTTATGCCATTTGGTCTGGTAAATGCACCCTCGGTTTTCCAGCGGTTTATGGACAGGCTATTTTCTGATTTGTTGGGTCAAACTATGTTGGTCTATCTGGATGACATTCTGGTCTTCTCACGCCATCAGGAGGAACACCACTTACATGTTAAGAAAGTCTTACGCCAACTATAGCATCACCATCTGTTGATTAAGCCAGAAAAATGCGCCTTCTCCCAATCTTCCCTGTCTTACCTGGGATTCTGTCATGATCTCTGCTTTCAAGAGGTCAGGGTTTTCCCAACTCCCTTGGAAGCAGATCCATAACCCAGGTTCCGAGTGCCAACCAGTCCCAATTGGGACCTTTTGGACCCAGTCCTGGCGCCAGTGGCACCAGGCTCATAAATATGCCCAGTCCCAGCGCTGGAAGCGCCGGGCTCATAATGCTTGGGTGGACTTACCTGCAGCAGACCATGCTGCTTACTTGCCTGCCAGTTGAGCCTCTGATCCTCTTCTGTTTGGAACTACTTTTCCTGTTGGGTGGGGCAGGAGCCACTCCCTAGATTCAGAACACTGGAACTCTTCTGGAAAGCAGGAACTCTTTTCTTACCTAGGCGTGGCTGTGGAAGGAGACACCTAAGCACTACAGGAGGCTATTTAAACCACACCCGATGGATGAATCTTGCTTTGCGTTATTCTGCATCCTCTGCAGCAGAATGCTCATCGTGTCTTCTGCAGCTGATCCTGGGCCTAAGGAAAAAGGCTTACCATCCTGAATCCAGTCTTCAGCAACACCTATAAAGACAAGAAAGAACAGGTTAGCATTACGGTCTTCAGTGACAGCTCTTCACTTACCTGGTCCATCGGCTGTCACCAACGCCTCGCGCTGCATTCCGGCATCTGAAAGACAAAGGCTTACCTACTCTTCGTGCGCTCCGGAGGTCTTCACACTGCATTCCGGCATCTGAAAGACAAAACAAGGTGCGTTTAAAGACATTGGGGAACTTTAATACTCACGTGCCATTACTCCTTTCCACATCTAACCCAGTGGGTATTCCGGCACCCTGCAGCCGCTCCGAACTTGTACCTGCAAAATAAAAAGACAGTTAGAGCGCATCATGAAGCAGGCAACAAGCGCTTACTTAGGTGCTTCCAGGCGCTTCTATTCATCACACGGACTCCATCTTCAACTCACTTCAGCCCGGCATCCGCCATCGCCGGAACCCTGCAAAACAAGAACATCATTACTAAAGACTTTAAAGACATTAGAATTACTCGAAACTTACCGTTCGTGCAGTAAACGACGGACAGCAGTCCTCTGAAGTCAAGAGGCCTGCTCCCCTTATCCAGTGAAGAAACTGGTTACAGCACCCTGCCCCGAGGCAGATGGAGAGCACGGCGTTCACTTACCTAAGGTGAGAGCGTTAACCTTTGGGGTTCTACAGGAGAAGAGAAAGGGAAGAAGAGAGAGACATTCAATAACCCAGTTCCTTAATCCCATATTTTCTATCTGCAGACATCTTACCCTTCAAGTCAGACATACAGTGCACAGAGGTCCAGCCCAAAGAGCCAGCCGTGTGTTACACATCACCTTTGCAGATACGGTATACGCCCAGTCAAGACCGGCGCCTCTACGGGAATCAGGTGAGCGTTACAGATTCATTCTGTCCACGGATGGTATCATTATGGACCCTAGAAAGGTAGATGCCATTGTCTCCTGGCCGGTCCCTGCATCAGTGAAAGACATCCAGCGGTTTTTGGGTCTATCAAATTTTTATCGAAAGTTCATTCACGAGTTCTCCAGGCTCACGCTTCCCATAACCTCACTGCTAAAGAAGTCCTCCGGACCCTTTGTTTGGTCTAAAGAAGCTAATGACAGTTTCCTTGATCTGAAGCACAGATTCTGCTCGGCCCCGATATTACGTCAACCCGATCAGTTACAGCCTTTTATAGTGGAGACTGACACCTCGGCAGCTACTGTGGGTGCTGTTCTCCTTCAAGGCGACCCAGACCCGGAGTATCCGATTGCATATTTTTCTAAGACACTGAGTCCCAGCCAACTCAATTACTCGGTCATTGAAAAGGAACTCCTTGCTATGAAGTTAGCATGCTTGGAGTGGAGGCATTTACTACAAGGAAGCTATCACCCCTTCTTGATACGAACGGATCACAAGAATCTGCAAATTCTCAAACAGCACGAATGTTATAACACTCGACAAGCAAGGCGGGCCCATTTCTTCGCCCAATTTGACTTCTCCATCACTTTTATTCCTGGTTCTCAAAATCAGATTGCTGATGCCTTATCTCGTCGAGACGATGTTGACACCTCTTACAAGAAGGAGCTGATGTTCCCACATACTCGGATCCTAGCTGTGACGACCTCCTTTTTGCAAGATGTTAGAGAAGCCACCACTGCTATTCCAGTCCGAGGCCTCGGAGACCAGCCCATCGAGGAGAAGGACGGCTTGTATTTTATAGGCGGAAGACTATTCGTCCCCACCAAACCACTTAGACAACGGGTCCTTCAGTGGTGCCATGACTCCAAAACTGCTGGTCATCGAGGAGTGCGGGTATACCCTTGAATTGCTTCAGAGGTCGTTCATATGGCCCGAGATGAGAGCCGACACTCAGACTTATGTACAGGCCTGCTTGAAGTGTCTCCAAAGTAAAAATTCTACCCAAAGGCCGTTGGGGTTATTACAACAGGACCCTGCCCCTTCTGGTC
The DNA here is from genome assembly GCF_040938575.1 of Ambystoma mexicanum. Taxonomy (NCBI): domain Eukaryota; kingdom Metazoa; phylum Chordata; class Amphibia; order Caudata; family Ambystomatidae; genus Ambystoma; species Ambystoma mexicanum. The sequence goes on from NC_090932.1 coordinate 1,551,885,900, forward strand.
CTTGGAAACATATATCTACTGACTTTATCGTAGATCTGCCAGCATCTCGGGGTTACACCTGCATAATGGTGACCATGGATTCTTTCACCAAACTCGCTCATTTTTCCCCTCTAGCCAAACTACCGTCAGCTTCGGAGATGGCCAAAGTATTCCTTAAAGACATCTTTCGGCTGCATGGCCTCCCTCAGAAGATCGTGTCAGATCGAGGGAGCCAATATACTTCCAAATTTTGGACTGCCATGTGTATCTTGTTGGGTATTGAGAGAGCGCTGTCCTCGGGATTCCATCCCCAGTCTAATGGCCAAACCGAAAGGTTAAATGGGACATTGGAACAGTACCTAAGGTGTTTTATCAACCGGCAGTAGGACAACTGGGTAGCCCTACTCCCCACTGCCGAGTTTGCTTAGAATAACTCGGTACATACGGCTATCGGAATTAGCCCTTTTTTTTGCACCTACGGGTACCATCCACAAGCCTTCATACCTACCTATTGGAACGACACCAAGATTCCATCTCTTGAATCCACTTTGGAACAGCTTAAAGAAGCCCAAAAGACCGCCAGAGATAGCCTTCTAAAAGCTATCAGAAATTACAAAGAGCAAGCGGATAAACATCGAAGGCCTGTACCTGCATGGAGTAAAGGCTCCAAAGTCATGTTATCCACTAGGTTCCTGCCTCGTTGGGTTCGTCCTTCAAAACTCTCCCCTCGATTCATTGGTCCTTTTGAGATACAGTCAAGGATTAATCCAGTGGCATACAGACTGAAGTTGCCTAAGGCACTGAGAAGGATTCATCCTGTGTTTCACTCCTCTCTGCTGCGCCTGCATTTCCCGGACGTTAGGAAGCAGGAACGTCCAAAACTGTGGACCTTACCAAATCCATCCTCAGATGAATACAAAGTCTCCCAGATTTGCGACTCCCGGTACTACAGAGGTCGTCTTGAATATCTAGTCCACTGGAAGGGATACCCATCATCTGAAGATACCTGGGAACCATTCTCTCATGTTCATGCTCCCCGCTTACTGCGCAAGTTTCACAGATTACATCCGGGTAAACCCGGGGGCCATACCCTTCGGAGGGGGCATACTGTCACGGCTGTTGACCGCTGGCGGTTGTGGAAGAGGTGGAGGTTGGGCCGCCATTAGACCGTGCCGCCACGTATTCACTACGTGCAGGCAGCGGTTTAGTGTTTTTTCCAAGATGGCCGCCGCCGGATAGTATTTAATAGACGGCGTTACGGCGGCTCGGCGCGTTGCAACAAATTGTTTCCTCCCCGTTGCTTGCACTCCATAGTGTTTTTCTCTGGGCGTTTGTTTCGCCTGTTTTGTTGTTGTATTTTCTCTTGGCTCCTGTCCTCCCCTTTTGCTAGTTTATCTTTTCCATTTTTTTCCTGCTAGCTCTTTCCTTTGATTTTGGGTATTGTTTTTCTGCCCTTATTTAACACCTCCCTGCTCCTCTTACCATTCTGTTCTTACACTTTAGCTCTCGTAGGGGCTTTTTCCCCGTTTGTCCTGCCTGGGCTTACCCTTTGCTTACTCTCTGCTGCTCACGGAGTATCGTGTAGTCTTTCTACGCTATACCATCGGGTCCTGACCAGCCTGCATCCTATTCATCGAGTCATCGTTCTGCTGCAGAGTCTTCAGCGACCAACTCCATTCCAACCAGGGGTTTTTTCTGCCAAGAGCTTTTTCCCCTGCTGGCTGTCACGGATGGAGGTCACGGTGAGTCCCAGACTCTGGGTCCCGGTGGCTTCTTTCTGAGGCAGACCTTATCTGCATGAAAAGAAAAAGCCATCTCCCAAAAACTTCGAAGAAGGAAGTCGGATTTTCCCACGTCACCAGGTGAGGAGGAGGAGTTGGAGGAAAAGTCGGGGGAATTTCTGCATTCTAGCCTTGAAGACGTTAGCACTGAAGGTCAGCTACCTAGCATTGATAGATATATCGAAAGGTTGGCAGAGCCAACATTTCAAAGAGCGCTGCTATCACCAATAGTATCAAGGGGAGTGGTACCCAGTGTTGGACATCTGTCATAAATCTCTCTGAAATCGGGTGTAGGCTACATATTCCGAGAGATTTGCTGTGATCTGGATTCCCAGGTAGCAGAGCTGTTCTGACTCAATGCGGTATGGGCAGTTCGTCGGGATAGCCTGTGCCGCACATTTGATTGGATAAAAGATGGATTTGGAGCAGTTCACTCTCAGGCCGCAGAAGGAGCTGTATTGTTCAAGTAGCTTCGTGACTACCGGACAGGAGTGAACCAGATCTCCCAAATACACGAGGAGATCATCAGCATATAGGGAGACTTTATCCTCCTTGCCTTCCGGCCAACAAAAACCTTTCCACGTTGTTGTGTGTTGTAATAGTATTGCTAAGGGTTCGATGATTAATGAAAAGAGTAGTGGATATAGGGGGCACCCTTTTCTTGTTCCCTTCCCCAGTTGAAAGACTTGTGAGGGCCATCCATTCACTCTGACTTCCCCCCTATGGAGATTCATACAGAAGTCGAACCCATCCCATGAAGGATTCCCCAAATCCCATTTGCAGCATAATTTCCCAGAGAGCCTACCAGAAGACAGAATCAAAAGCCTTTCCAAAATCAATAGCCAGGAGGGCTAAGGGGTTCCAGAGAATAGGAGCCCTTTCTAACGCCAGATGAAGTCTGCGAAGATTCATACGTGTGGATTTCTGTGGCATGAACCCACTGGTAAGGGTGGACTAGTGAGGTTATTACCCTCTGCAACCTGTTTGCCAGCACATTTGCCAAGATTTTTGTTTCATTGTTTAGAGAGTCTGTATGAGCTACGTCTCTCCAAGGGTTTATATGGTTTTGGGATAACAATTATACTGGCTTTTCGGAGATCGGGGGATAGGGTCCCTTGCTCTTTATAGTGTAGAAACATATTGAGTAGGTGCGGAGCCATCTCATTATCCCCCCAATCTTTTCCATATGTCAATCGGGAAACCGTTGGGTCCCACTGTTTTCCCCCCGATTGCAATTGTGAGGTTGCTGTCACAATCTCGTCTTCCGTAATGTCTTTTTCGAGGAGCATTTTTTGTGTTGCATCTAGGTGGGGAAGTGTAACTTTATCAAGCACCATAGTATTGATAGGCTCATCTGGGGGTTTATACAGGTCGGCATAATAGTCTGCAAAACCTTCTGCGATATCACGGTCAGATTGGAATAGCTCCAATTCTGCTGTTCTAATTTCCCTGACCTGCCAGTGGTCGGAAATGCCACGTGGAAGCAGAGTCACACAAATTGCTCTATGTGCATCCATTGCCAGGAGGAAGAAATAGTCCAGCCTTGAAAGAGAGGCATGGACTCCAGAGTGATAGGAGTACCTGTGTTACGCCGGGTGTAGGTCTCGCCATATGTCCCTCAGTCCAATCGTGCAGGTGAAGGTGCCGAGTCTGGTGTTAGCCCTGGGGTTTATTCCCCGCAGATGCGTGCGTTCCACTGTCACGTGCATAACCTCATTGAAATCCCCCCCACCTGCCAGATGTCAGCCGTGTGGTTAGTAATTATAGGTGTGATACTGCGGATCAGGTCAGCAATTAGCGAATGTGGGGCATAGACTGCCAGGATAGCAAGAGTTTTGTTGCATAGCGTGCCCCGTAATAAGATAAATCTACCTCCCATGTCCTGTATGACCTTAGATAACTTAAAAGGTAGCCTTTTGTGCAGTAGTTTCAGGATCCCTCTTGCATCCATGGAGAAGCCAGCATGCAATGCTGTACGGTAGTTTGTGCATCGAAATAGATTACACGTTGTGCCTGCCAGATATGTTTCTGTGAGGAGGACAATATCAGGTGTATGTCTGTTTAGGAGTTGTGTGACTAAGCGTTGTTTGCTCCCATTGCCTAAGCCGTTGACATTCCACGTCAGGAATTTCAGGGTTTTAACACTATTCCTAGCCATTGCCATATCGGGTACTTAGGATGCGGTTGTGCCTACAACAGTGTTTAGGAAGTGGTCTGTGCATAGAACTCGGACTTGTGGGTTGTGAACACAGGGCACATGTATACTGCAGTTAGTGGATCTGAGAACAAAAACACATTATAGAACTTTCCTTTCCCCCCTTCCCATACTCCATCCAAACCTGAAGCATCTGTCGGCCAAACTTATAGATAGACAAAACTGTCGGCTATCAAACAGTCAAGTAAGGAACATACAAACATTCTGCGTTGCCGGTCCTGGAAAAACACAACCTAGTCCAGCAGCACAGGAATAACATATGGAGGGGCGGGAGGTCTGCCAGGCCGCGCAGCTTAGATTCCATGCATGGCTAATGCAGGCGTTTCACATTACGCCATGTACAAGTTCCATGTACGTACACCTACCTTTGCCAAGTAGGGTTAGTCTTCAGCACTGGAGGTCGGGATACTAGTCGTCCACCACTGGCGGTGGTGGATCAAGCTCTTGTGCCAGCGGTGGCGGGGTTGGTGGGCTCCGACTGGGCGGAGCTCAGGGATTTTTGTTCCTGTTGGCCCTCGCCGATCTCCAGTCCCCGTCAATGTGTTGTTCCGCTCACCTCCATGCGTCTTTGGGGTCTGTAAAGTGTACTGTAATACCTTTGTGATATATACTGAGTTGTGCTAGGAACAAGAGGCCATATTTCACATTCATGGCTTGTAGCTGTTTTTTGAGTTGGTCAAAGGATTGTCTGGCCCTTTGGACTTCTTTGGTATAGTCCGGGAAGATGGCGATCCGGGATCCATTATATGTTATCGTACCTTTGGTGCGGACCATCTGGAGCAGTGCATCATGATCCCTGTAGTTCAGTAATTTTGCGATCACTGTTCCTGGTAGCGCTCCAGGTGTTGGTCGTTCAGTCGGCATGTGGTGGCACCGCTCGATTGAGAAGAATTTGGAGAAGGTTTTTGGCTCAAACATGTCTGCCAGCCATTGTTCCAGAAACAGTTCCATTTTCGGCCCTTCCGCCTTCTCCGGCAGACCCAGGATACGAATGTTGTTGCGCCACGATCTTCCTTCCCCCTCGTCCACCCTGTCCTCCATCGTCTTCAGGCGTGCCATAACTCTGGACATCTGTTTTCCATGCTTCGTATGCCATCCTCCGCCCCAGATATGCAATGTTCTGCCTCGCCTGTACGGTAGATTAGTTTCTGCAGGTCATGCCAGAGGAGTGAGAATTCAATGCGAATGCCATCCATCTTTTGCTCCATGGAGGCACGTGAATTAGCAATTCCTGTCATGACGTCTTTCAGGGATATGGTGTTTTCTCTGCCCGCCATGTTTTCTGATTGTTCCTGACCCACAGGGGTGATTGTTGCAGGCGTGGCATATTTGTCTATTTTGCATTGGGTGGACATCTTTTTATGTTTATCCTTGACCATGGTGGGGCTCAGCTGTGGGTGGGCCACTTTGTAATGTCTTGCAGCCCAAAACAAAGTAGGTGGTTGTTGCGGGAGTGGTTTGTATCAGCCTTGTGTGTAATCTGGAATTCGAGGCAACACCCCGTCAGCCCCCACAGCAGGTAGTTATTATGTGGCCCACGTCGTGATAATGTCAGGGCACACCGGTGTTACGTGGGCCTGGGCTGCCAGGTGCAACGCCTATTTATATAATTCAGGAGGGCATCACTGGCTATTTATTTTGGTTTCTTGAATACTAGTAACAGGCAATGCATGGCCCGGTTTGTATGGCCACCCCAGAACATGTGAGAAGGTGAAAGAGTGATCTGCTGATTACAAGCTCCAGTGCGTCTTGCCACAGATTCAACTTCCCCAGCTGTTATCTTTGTCGGCCCCTTAATCTCGTTCCTGTCTTCCTTTTGTGGAAAGGGACTTTGCCACGTCACATAGACTCCCAGACCGTGTCGATATGGTGTTGTGTGTTTTGTTCTTTGCTGCCCCATTGTCCCATTTGTGGAATGCGAGATTCAGCACTCCTCCCAACTACAACTGTACGGTGAAGCCCATTTGTGTCCCCTGCACCAGTCAGTGTAGTAAGCCAGGGCTAGGCGGTTGTTTATGGATGGTGTCCTCTGCCGCCTACTGGGAATCCCGCCTGTGGTACAAGGCCATTGCCCCAATCTCTACCCCTGCAGCTAAAAGGGAGCACTTCCACACCTGTCGTTGTGGCGCTCTGCTGCGTGGGTGCGGAGGGAAGCAGCTCAGGGTCCCTGAAGGTTCCTTACCGCGTTGGATAGCGGCGCAGGGTCATCAGGCCGTATATTGGTCTGGTGTGGTAGCCAATGTGGTCAGTGTGGAACTGCACAGTTGTTGCTATTGCCTCACTGAACTGATAATCCTCTTTTCAAGCGGGGATCGATCCGGTACGCCATATGTGTGCGCTGCGTGTCTTCGCGCCCCTCAAGTAGTTGCCTCCAGGATATGTTTTTAAGGAGGAGGGGCACATCCTCGGCAGTCGCTGTTCATTAGTTCCTCAGGGTGGGCCAATTGTGTCCAGGGTGGAGCGGGATGGTCCCAGTGCCTGTCGCGGTGTGTTTCCATCCATGGGTGGACCTGTATCACCCGGAGTGAGATTGTCGTGTGTCCACCCAGGTCGGTGACGCCTGGGCCGCCTACTGGCAACGCATCCCAGCGGCGCATGTTATGCCCACTGGTGACCCTAATGGGCACCCAGTTCCTCAGCCTTGTCTTCGGGAGTGTGGGAGGGGCCCCAGGGTTTGACGACTACTGTTGGTTCATGTGATCGCCCCGGGGCACCGCAGCACACCCACTTACGGAGCCACTCCAGTAGGCTCAGCCGGTGACTATGTGGTAGACTCACAGGGTCAGCTCCCCTGATCCTTGCAAAAGGGAAATCAGGTTTCACGGCGCCGCTGTTGTTGGCCTTGTGGCCAGCACCGCCACTCTCTCTGTACGGGTCGCAGCCCTACAAGCGGTGGAGCCCGGTCACCAATAGATCTGTACGCGCCGCTCAGGGGCAGCCGAGCCCCCCGTATGTCACGCTGTGTTAGCCAGTGACCGCTCCACAGTAGTCATCTAGTTCCGTGGGTCCTGGGCCTGACACCGCCTGTGCTGCTGTCAGTTTGTGTGCTTAGGCGGCACTCTCTCACGGCTCCGATCTGTCCCGGCCGCCTTCTTGTGGGGCGTTCGGGCCACAGGGCTGTGTCTTCAGTGGGCTAAATCTCCTTCTGTAGGCAGGTTCTCCACATCTCGGTCAGATCACATCATCTCCCTTGTTGTTTTCACAACAGTTGCGTTTTATTTCCTTATTATATGCCAGGAATCAGGCTTTTTATCAGGATGTAGCCGGGGGCCACGGGAGCTCACAGACTTTACGTCGGCATAGCAACGCCCCCCACTTGTTCAAAGTTGATGGTGCCCCAGCTTGTATCGGTTGAGCTGCACCCCACTCTGGAACCATTTGTGAAGGCATCATGAAGTAAGACACAGACAACAGATTCACTTTTCTAAAATAAAATGGTTTATTTCTTAAATGTCAGGATGGAATAAAGCCTAACTTATCCTGTGCTAAGGTGAGATTTCCCTACCTAAAGAAACTAAGGATAGTCTGTGTCATTAAGTTCAACTCAAAAGTCTGTCTGTGTCCAAAACCTATACTTGCCCTCACAACTAAACATATACAATGTTTAGGGATGTCAGCAACAAATGAAACAGTGTTCAAAATAAAGTTTGGGGTTTCTTCCAGCTCCTGGCATGCTTTTCAGCTTCCCCTTCCCCAAGTTCAATACAGTTCCAAAAGGCCTTTGGGTTCCCGTCTCCAAGTTCAGCACAGTTCCAAAAGGCCTCAGAGTTCCCTTCCCCAAGTGTAACTCTTCTAGCTTCAAAATCACAGTCAATTCAACTCGTTCAGCTCTCAATAGTGAATCTAAATTCACTTTGTAACCTTTCAGGCTTTTCACCAATCGACATAGTTTGCTGCTTTCTTTAATCACTTTAACATTTGTTAGGCAAAACAGTTTCAGTATCTTGACTTTTCGTGGTTCTCTCAAGGTAAGGGGTTACTTGTGTAGGCACAGTTGTCGGACCACACAGTCCACCCATTACAGGTCACGCAACGGATAAACCCTTGGCACTTCATGATGTTCACCTGTTCTCATTGGACTTCTTTGCCAACGCAGGGTTTCTCTCTGAACCTGTGTCCTTAGTCCATATTCAAGTCTGTTTCTCCTTGGCAGTCTCTTGACTCTGCCACAATGTGACTTTCACACAATTCTTTTTTGTGGTGTGTATTCCTTGTCACCACCGGGCTTTAACAATATCCAATAGTGCTTATCATTTGCTTTTTACTTGCTTCATAAACTCTCAATACTGCCTTTCACTTGGCTCATACTTTTATATTGACCATGAATGCTATGTACATGTTTTCACTGTGTTTGTAAATGCATGTCACTTTCTTTTCACTCGTGAAATATTTTCATATACTTTGCATATCTTTTTCTTAGTTCGGGTTTCAATAATTCATTAAGTACTTTGCAGCTTGTTCAGTATTCAGTGCTCTTCCCTTCAGTCTCCAGCCCCATTTATTACAAGTTTTAATTCGATTGACATCTTTCTTTGCCCAAACCCAGCCCCTGGAGCGGCTCAGCATGAGTGTTCGCTCTCTGTCACTCACCAGTACACGGCTGCTCCACCGGGTGCTTTTAGTTTCTTCTCTGGCGGTCTCTCTCTCCCCTTTCACTTGCCGGTAGCTCTGGCCTATTATGAAGCTTGTTGCTGCAGTCATGTAGCTTCTTTGAGTCTTCTGTGTCCCAGCTGGGGACATAGCTGGGGACACAGGCACAGGGATCTGCAGGGCTGTCGACCCTCTTGTGGCCCATTCGGGCTTCAGCGTCTTTCTTGCTCTCCTGCAGCGTTGTGTGTCCTTTTCACTGGCCCCACTCCAGCGTGCTCCGCATAGGGCTGCTGCCTTCTTCTCCCCAGGTGGGTTTCTCCTTTCCTCTTGCTTGTCTCTCCTTATATGCACCTGTAGTCTCTCTGGCTGCAGGTGCAAGTCCTTTGCCTGACAACAATTACCTTTATTATTTTTCTTTTTTTTATTGATATAGCTGACAAACAGAACAACTTTTCAATATTAAGTTTACACAATTAAAATATTTCATATTGGACATGAACACACTTCATTTAACCACATATTAATAATGAAAAAAGAAATTATTAAAAACAACGTAGGAAAAGGGGAAAAGGGGAAAAGGTATTACCAAGAGATCCTCCCCCCACTCCCCAAGGTCCCTCCACCCTGGTGATCCTCCCTCACATATCCACCCCCAGGGTCGGGATCCAAAAGTGATGGCCTTTCCCTGGCCACCTGAGAAGAGGATTGAAGGGGAGTATAACTCTTAGTTGGTTGGTGTGGTACTGTCTAGTAGGTCTGGTAGAATGTGTTCTGGCCAGAGTGTCAGACAAGTAAGAGGGGCCTGAAAGATTGATACATTTGTGTGTAGTAGTAAGAATTTTAAATGTAATACGCTCTTTGACTGGTAACCAATGTGCTGTTTTTCTGGCTTGCGTGATGTGGTCTCTTTTAGGTATATTGAGCGCTGCTCTAAGTGCATTGTTCTGTGTCGTTTGGAGTTTATTTATGTTAGTTTTAGCGGTGCCGGCCAGTAGCGCGTTACAATAATCTAATTTGGCTCCAATGGTGGCTCTGGCAATAGATAGGCAGTTATCTTGGGTTAGGAATGGTTTAATGGCATTAATGAGCTTGGTGCTAAAGGCGGAGGCAGAAACAATGGTGTTGACTTGCTTGTCCATGGAGAGTGAAGCATCAATATGGACTCCTAGAGTTTTAACAGAGGGTAGAACTGGGATGACACAATTGTCTATGTTGAAATTGGAGTAGAGTGTGTCAGTCATGTAGCGACACACTCTACTCCACAAAAATCCACTCTCACTCATGTTGGTGAGAGTGGATTTTTGACCCAGGATGAGGATTTCAGTCTTGTCTCCGTTAAGACATAAACCGTTCGTAGCCCTCCATGCTTGGATGGTGGAAAGATATGCTGAAGGGTGGCAGCGTCCTGGTGGTAGGATCCAGTAAGCGGAAGGAGCACTTGGGAATCGTCAGCGTAGTTTGTGTAGGTGATACCAAGTGCGTCCAGCTTATCAAAGAGAGGTTTAGTGAAAAGATTGTAGAGGGTAGGAGCCGTACAGGAGACCTGTGGGACCCCACATTGGATGATGGTAGGCTCAGCGTTTGCAATATTGGAGAACACTTTCATCACTCTTCCTTCGAGGAAGGAGGTGATCCAGTTTGAGGCCTGCTTGGAGTGCGCAGCCTGTGTGAGATGGTTCGTGAGGGTGACTTAATCGACCAAGTCAAATGCCGCTCAGAAGTCTAGGAGGAGCAGGATGGCCGGCTTGCCGTTATCTAGGATTTCGGTGATTTGGTTCTTCAAATCTAGTAAGGCGGGTCAGTCCCGTGACCTTTGCAGAACCTGACTGCCTTTTTCCTAGGATAGAATTGTTTTCAAGATATAACTGGATCTGCATGTGTGCGGCTTTGTCTAAGATTTTAAGGAGAAATGGAACCGTTGTAATGGGACGGTAGTTGTTAGGTTGGGCAGCGTCCAATGTAGGTTTCTTTAAGAGCAGGTGCACCCACGCCTCTTTAAGGCTGTCTGGGACTTTGCCAGTTGTGAAGGATGCGTTAATGAACGCTGTGATGATTGGAGTAAGAGGTACAGAACAATCCTTAATGATGTTAGGGGGGCATATATCGCCTTTGCATTGTGAGGGTTTGAGATGTTTGAGGATGTGAAGGACATCCGATTCGGTGATTTGTGAAAAGTTGAATTTGGGAGAGTGATTGGGCCTCATTACGACCCTTGCGGAAATGGAAAAATGATGGCGGAAATGCAATACCGCCATCGAACACCGCTCGTTGCGATCATGACCCGTCACCGTAAAGTACGATGCCATTAGCGACACCGCAGTGAACGGCAACGCTAACTGCACCAAGTACGCGCACGCGCGCCTTGCAAAACCGGAATCACCGCCATGGCGCAACGGTACGCGAATTCTGACCCTAGCGGACATGTACTGAACGCCATCAAGCACGTCGTAAAGTACCATTCCGCCATGGCGAGAAATACGGCAACGCGAACCAACCGTAAATGGCCCACTGAGTGCCTGTACTCCACTCCCTGGCCTCATTGCACAACTCCTGGCAGGCGCAATGTACTCACACTATGCAACCAGTGAAATCCACAATTCACCCATGCATGCCAACGTAGAAAAGCATGCAGGGGCTCAAAGCGCCCCGTGAGTGGGCATCCATGTACGGCATGTCACCATAGCCGTACTGACGCAGCACAGGCATGTGAAGGTACAATACATCAAAATGAAAATCAAGAACACATGACACAAAACAACAGTAGTCCCCCATCGCTTGCCACCAGCGCAAGGCAACATCCAAAACAGCATCCTGAGGGGGATTGCACCAGCCCTGTACTCATGCCAGTAAACAAACCAACCATCAGCAGAAGCATGTACCACACAAGTCGGCAGAGTGACTGAGCAGCCAGGCTCATCCCAAGAGGGGCCGATGGGAGCTGCAGGGCACAGATGGCATCAATACAGAAGCTATTCCAATGGACATGACCCCAGTCCCCCTCCAACAAACGCACGCAAACACAGTCACCTGTGACCAGCCACATTCTGAACAACCCATCATTCCACCAATCGACCTGGCAGACAGGCACCAGTCGGCCAAAAGCCAATCCCCCGCCCCTGAACAGCACATCATGTAAACAGTCACAATGGCAGCCCCTATCCGTGACCATACTGTGCTACGTAGGCAAACGCGGCCAGTACTGTACCACGCAACTCAACTCAGAAGGCGGAACACAATGCAGATCATCACGCAATACATACCGCCACAAAGCGAAATTCGCCACATCACCTGCAAAGAACAACGCAACACGACAAATATCGGAATACAATTTAAATGCACATCCAAATGACAAAGGCCCCACAGCAATTTGCAAAATACCACCAAAACAACCATCATCACCGAGGGCTGCATCTGCAATAATTGACCGGCTTCCACTTGTGTGACGCCCTGTACCATCATGGCACACAGGGCCTACATCAACGTTCCAAAAGGCACCATGGAAGCGGCAAGAACCGCAGGTCCGTCCCATGAGGCAGGCACTAGTCGAGCTGAAAGGCCGAAATGTTGCACCTAGCCACCAGTACAGCGTAAGGGCATGTGGCCCATTGGCGATCGTCCCATATGATCGAAATGGTGCTCCACTGATTCACCCGAAGCTGCAGGAGTCGAGAGTAAAAACCATCTGGAGGAGTGGCGTAGAGATGGCATCTGCAATAGGGCAGGAGATACCTGTCACCCAAAAGAAACACAAATCAACCGATTGCATTACGGGACTCATGATGCATTACAATCTTCATTCAACACACCAAATCCACACCCATATGCATGCTAGCCCACTCCAAAGGAATATACACACCCCTAAATCAGTATCGAATCATAACGAAACCAATTGAGCTAAATACACCATTGTCAACGTCGGTTACTGTGCATGCGTCCGTCAAGATAGAACCCATGACATGGGATTAGTAACGTGCCTAGACACAAGTGTATGAAGGCGCGTCGAGACAGGGAGGATCCGACAAGGGCAGATAGACGTATGTCCCACTATGGCAGCCTTGCATCACATAACGCAGGGGAAGGGGAGTGAATCAAAAAACCCATGTACATGGCAGACCCTAAACGGAATCATCAGTCCATGCATCCACACATCATTCCCTCATCCCGCAATGAAAACGCATGAATATTCACTCACATAATATGTGAAACTTCCATCGCGTCTGTGCGTAATGCAGTCCGCAAAAACCACTGTGCCCCTGGCCGGATCTGTAGTGTTGTGAGGCAAGATGGATTTGGGAACGTCCTGCCTTATCGTCCACTACGCTGTTGCGCATCCCATTCAATTCATATCATTCATTGCCTGCTCGTCATGGGCCATGTCCCAAGGACATACTACAATAGAACGTTACATTTCCAGCCAGACCTGTGGGCGTATCCTCGCCGCTACTTCAAAACCCAAAATGCTGGCCTTCGAATTCCTCACTTGCAACATTACGTCGAAAAGGCTTCTGTGAACGCTTGCATTCACAATTACATCAATGTAGTGCGGCTGTGTGTCATGATGCTAACTGGCTGCAATCACAAATGGCACGCCACGCCCGTCGGTGAAGTACGTTACTGTGCTGCATGAGGGTCGGCCATCGATCGAGCCCTACATACCACTGACTCTTCACAGGTATGGAAGCGGCTGCAATCATAGCATGTGTAACAATGGGAGCATAGCATGAAAATCAGTCAAAGTACATCACACTGCCATCGGGATTTGATACATGATTCAAATCCCAAGATGCCATGCGGCCAAATTCAGCCTTACGTGCGGGACGTGCTCGGCCAGAAGGGATTGCATCTGCCACAGATTCATTCAATCAGCACAGGTGGAGGCCATACAGGCCGACAGCACATATATTGCAGACCCAAACCCCTCCCACAACCACTCCCACTCCAAAATGCTACCGGCAGGACTAGCGATGTTGGGCCTGGGGTACCAGATAGCACTGCAAGTGCTACAACTACAAGAAGACGACGAACAACAACAGGTACAACAACCGGGCGCACAGGGGAGACGGAGGAGAAGGAGGAGGAGGAGGGCAAGGCAGGGTCAGCAAGGCCCACAAGCACTGCCACTACCACCACGCAGGCGGCCCGCAATCCCACGCCTCCGAGCCGATCCGTTCAACCTCACTGCTGAGCAGATCCACACCCTCTACCGTTTGGACCGGGACACCATAATCGCCATTGTGGACATGACACATGCTGACCTCGTGAGCATGATAGATAGCCCAACCGCCATCCCACCCCTACTGAAGGTGGTGTCTGCACTCCACTTCCTGGCCACAGGCACCTACCAGCACACAGTGGGACAGTTGCATGGCATTTCACAGCCACTGTTCTCACGGACACTCTTCCAAGTGCACGATGCCCTCCTGAAGCACGCCGACGACCACATCACACTACCACGCACGTACCAGGAGATTACCAACGCTAAAGTGGGATTCCATGCACTTGGCGGCATCCCGGGTTGCATTGGTGCCATCGACTGCACCCATGTAGAATTGGTTGTCCCACATGCCATGGAGGTCCAGTACCGCAACCGGAAACAATTTCATTCAATCAATGTGCAAATGGTGTGTGACTCCAACAAGATCTTTACGCATTGTTGTGCCAGATTTCCAGGATCTACCCATGATTCTATGGTCCTGAGGAACACAAGAATACCACGCTACATGGAGCGACACGCAGGGCACAGATCCTGGCTACTCGGTGAGTCTCATTCCATGCATGACATCGTGGCCCATTTGATGCGTCAATGACCTTGCAGGGGGGGGGGGGGGCTACTTAGCACTATCATTCCACTGACACCCTTAATTCGTCTCATACAGGTGATGCCGGGTATCCACTGAAGAGATGGCTCCTTACACCAATCCGGAACCCACAGAACGAGCATGAGGAGGACTACAACCATGCCCACTCACGTACCCGTGTGGTCATTGAACAGGCATTCGGCCTACTGAAGGCTCGTTTCCGCAGCCTCAGCAGGTCTGGCGGGGCACTCATGTACAGCCATGAGAAGGTTTCTAAGATGGTCATGGCATGTGTCATGCTGCACAACATGTGCATACGTAGGAATGTGCCCATGCCCCCTGACGCTGTACTGCATGCACCTGAAGATGATGATGATGATGAGGGTGGGGATGTGGAGGCACCTCAAGGAGTCCATGAGGCACAGGATGTACGTGCAATCCGACAGAGCATCATAGATGCATGCTTCTAGCAACCACGCATGGTGCCTATTACACGGAAAGGGGACCTGTGGCACTGTGTGTGTGTAGTACAGGCACATTGTGGACTGTACGCCTATGAAGGCCTCGTACGCAAATATCAATGTCCACACATGTCATTGGATGATAATGAGGTGCTGTATTGTTAATGTGATTTGATTTATACACCCTATGGACCCGCCACCCAGTGAAGCCCAACACACCCCCTCCACCCTACTACCTCCCCCCCCAACACCAGTGTCCAAATATGCATGCTGTCCGTGGGTAGACGCTATTGCAAGCCCCCTCTACGGGTATCAGGGGCACCCCTGCCCGTGGAGCGCAGGTTCCTGCCAGATCTGCGTTGGGGGCTGCCCTGGACGGAACTTGCCACGGATGATGTCTCTGCCTGCTCGCGTCCATGCATGTCTCTGAGGGTTTGTGAGAGCTCCGAGAGCACACGGCGCACAGCAGCAAGTTCAGCACAAACGTCTTTGGACGTCGCATGCAGTTCCCCCCTCAGGCTCTCGGTGCTTTTCTCCATTTGTGCTCTCAGGCTCTCGGTGCTTCTCTCCATTTCTCCCCTGAGGCTCTCACTACTTTTCTCTATTTGTGCCCTGAGTGTCTCGGTGGATGTTTCCATGGCTGCCCTGGAACCCCCGCATTCATTTGCATGGTCCTTGAGTAGCGTGGACGCTTCCTGCTGTTGCTCGATCAGCAGGTCGAGGGACTGTTGCCTCTGCTGGGCCATGGACATTTGCGGTGGTGTGACAGGGGGGCTGCTCAACACATGTTGCCTTGGCACAGGACTTGTGGGGGTTGGCCAGTCGTCGTCTTCAGGGTGCCCCTGCGTGGTTTCGTCATGGTGTAGGGGATGGAACATGCAGGGGGATTGGGAAAGGTCATGGATGGTACCTACGTCGCCAGCACTGTTTTCCGTGTCGGAGCATGCTGGCATGACAGCTGTGTCACCTATGGTGCTGCTACCACCAGAGGCAGTGCCATCAGATACGTTCTTTGGGGGGACCTGTGGTGCTGGGGTTGTGGACTTGCTGGCTGCTGGGGTGCCTGTTGCAGTCCCCTCCAGTGTGCTGCCACTTGATTCCTGCTGCTGCCGTGTCTTGATCCTTGCACCTGAGGTGGAGGCTCTTGGGACGTTGGTCCTGGCCCTCTTTGCAGGCGTGCTGGTAGGGGTGTCCTGCAGCTCGTCGTTGGTATCGGACCCTGTGGTGGAGTAAAGAGGGGCGAGCGTTAGTTATGGGTCTGTCGGATTTGGAATGGCAACGTATCAAATGCATTGGGGTGGTACATGTGGCTGATTTGGGACTGGGCCTTGGAGGTGGTCTCATTTTCGTGTGGATTGAGGATGCATTCATTTGGCTGCCTGCAGTTAGGGGGTGCATGCTGCACATGTAGGGGTTGTTTATGGCTTCTTGATTGATTTGTTTGTTCATTCTGACTTTTAGAGGGCGCTGTCAGGGCAAAGTATGTATTGCACTATGGGGTCACATGGTACTGCACATGTTCGTGGTTTGTGGATTTCGCATTGTTTCTCTTGGCCAACCTACCTGATTCTCCGGATGTCGGCACTCCTTTCTCCATCCCTCCGACTCCCTCTATGCTCTCCATTCCTATGGTGGAGGCGCAGATTTCCTCCCAGGGGGTCAACTTGATGGGCGACTCTGAACCCCCCCCGGTAGCTGTGGCGATGTTCCTGTTCGCAGAAAGTATGCTGCGTACGCGGATCCGCAGGTCGTCCCACCGCTTGCGACATTGCTGTGGCGTGCGGGGTGTTGTCCCCACCGCACTTACGCGCTGTGCCACCAGGGCCCATATGGCCTTCTTGTTGGCAAGGGCCGTCCTGGTCATTTGACTGGAGAAGACGACGGCGGAATTTTCCTGGAGGGTCTCGGTGAGCACGGTCAGTTCCTCTCGGGAGAAGTGTACCTGCCGCTTGCGGTCACACGCTTTCTTGGCTACCTTTCCCATATTTATTTTTTTAACTGGGGTTGCTAACGGGTTGGGATGTGTGTCAGGGTCGGATTTTTTATGGTTGTGTTGGGATTCGGATTTTATAGTTGTGCGGCGTGCTGTTTCCCGTTCCGGCCACATGCTTTTACTTCCGTTTCCGTATATTTACGGTGGCCGTAATTTGCGGTGCACGCTCGTTACGGTTACCGCTCATTACGGTGACCGCTAAGATGGGTGGCGGTATTGCACCTGGTGCAGCGTACGGCGGCGGTAAGGGCCGTTTTGGGGTCATTTCCGCCATCGCAGCCTTTCGGATTCCGCCATGGCGTAATGCTCGTGCCCGATGGGTCGTGATTGGCCGCACTTTGCTCCTTCGTGCAATGGCGGAAACGCTATTTACGCTGTTGCGGTCCGGTCAGTCACTTTCCGCCAGGGTCGTAATGAGGCCCATTGTCTTTCGCGGTATTGTGAGTTTGAGTCTGCAGGGGGTGAAGAGCCTTGTAGTGTCCTGCTATCTTATTTTGAAGAAGGTCTATTTTTTTAGTATAGCTACTTGAATGCTATTGCACCAAGCTTCGTCATTAACAATCTCATCGGTGCAGATTGGAGGAACGGTAAGCTCTTTGAAGATGGTGAAGAGTTCTTTTGAATGGGAGTTGGCTCCTGTGATGCGCTGATTGTAGGTTTCGGATTTGGCCTTGAAGATGGCATTTTTGTATTTTTTAGTAATGCTTAGAAAGCTTTCTTTGGTGGCGTCACAGGGATTGGCCTGCCATGTTTTAAGAGCTTGTTGCTTGCATTGGTGTAGATTCAATAGGTCATCTGAGAACCCTGAGTTGGAGTGGAACGATTTTCTTTCTTTTTTGTTTTCTAGGGGTGCTGCAGCGTTGACGGCATAAGTGAGGGTGTCTTTGAAGATCTCTGCTAAAGTGTTATAGTCAGATGAGAAGGGAGGTGCTAGGCAAGGATTGTCAAGAAAGGGACGTATGTTGTCTGCTGTTCGTTTTTTGGCACTTCTGGCTAACTTGTCAGGTGCAGATGTTGTAGGTTTGGAGAATGTGAATATGGGGATGCAGAATTGAAGGCAGTTATGATCAGTCCAGGGGAGGACTGTGTTAGAATTGATGATGGTGTCACAATTGTGATCTGCCACCCAGTCTAAGATACAGCCTTTAGCATGGGTGAGGGCTATTACTTTCTGTGTGAATCCTAGGTCTATAAGGTATTTGGCGAGAGTAGCTACTGTTTTATCCAATTTGTCATTATAACCAAGGTTTCGATCTCCTAGGAGTAGTGTTTTGGTGGTTTTTCTATGTTGTTGCCAAGGAGGTGGTTGATTATACCTGGGAAGTTAATATGGGGACCTGGAGGTCTGTAGATGACATGAATGTTTACTGTGTCTTTAGGGGAGAGAGCTAGTTTGGCTGAGAGGATGTCCAATTTATCTTCCCCATGGGGGGGAGTCTGTCTAATGGTAAGGGTATCTTCAAAGATTAGTGCAACCCACCCTCCCATTTTAGATAGCCTGTCCTGTCTTAAGATCAAGTAGCCTGAGGGTAGGGCTAAACTGATGGTAGGGCCAGAGGCTTCATGCAGCCATGTTTCTGTTATGGCTACTACATCTAAGTCCTGACTGGAGATAAGATCGTTGACTTCTATAGCATGTGCTTTGAGTGAGCGAACATTGAGTAGAGCACATTTAAGGTGTTCAGACTTAAGTTTCTTGGTTTGAGGTGGTCTGTTGTCCGTAGTGGGAGTAGGCTGTATTGTAATATGGTGGCTGGGTAGAGAGTGAATCTGTACCATGTTTATATGTTTATGTGCACTTTTTTGTGGATAGTGACAATTCTTGGCATGAGTACGTGATCCCAAGCGGGAGTTCCTAAGTATTACCTGCATAGGTGTGGTGGAGATGGCTATAGGGTGAATGCGTGTTCTGAGTCTGTGTAACCTAAATTGGTTCTCAAGCATGATGTGCGGCGTAGTGTATGTGACGATGTGCCCTGATTCCATTATGTGGCTGTTAGGTTGAGATTTAGGAGCGAGATATGCGATATTAAGAGTGAATATAATGCAAACTAGGCTTATGTATATGTGAAAGGTGTACATATTGAGATAGTGGTGCCAGTAAGAAGGGGATGACTATGTGGTTTAAATGCAGGCTGGTGTCTGGCAGCGCAACGAGCAGTATTATCTGTGAAGAATGGAACCTAGTGAGCATGTGTAAGTGGTTGCATTAGAAACAGTAAGAGAACAGAGATGTAACAAAAATTGGCTGGGTGGACTTCAGACAATTTTAACCTCATTAACAGATATACCAGGAATCACCAGCGGTGGTGCACATTTTTACAGAAAAAAAGTAGGCTAGGTCCCCATTTAGCATTTGCATACATTCATTCCTTTCTGAGACAAGCGTTCAATGCTGGCTAGGAATAATGGGGTAGAGGTACATAGAAAGTTTGGGTACATTGATAATAGAGGCAATGACATAAGGCTAAAACGAGAGACCTATGATCAGCGTGTATAATGCTGGATGGCATTTTAGCGTAATAGTCCCTTGTAGATGAAATCCCATGGGAAACTCTTTCCCAGTCTGACATTTGGAAGGGAGGTGGAGGGAACCCAGGAAGGCAACCTGACGGCAAATGGGATACAGAATTTAATTTGCATGACTTGAAACTGGAGGCAGAGAAACACTCCAGACCAAGTCAAGACTACTAAGGGAAGGGACCAAAGCCCCTGATACCCCAATACCACGGGAGACCCCTCTTTCCTTGAAAACAGGAAGTTGTAGCACTCTTGAAACTCCAGCCACTCCAAAGAGCGTTAGACCATCATTCACCAAAGGGGACGGTCTAGATCTCTTAGGGGAAGAATGTGGACTCCATCCAAGATATTGCTCTTTGATCAGTAGGAACAAATACCATCCACCCCAGGGACACAACTCTGTGATCTACAGGGACTGGAGACACCCAATTGTTCTAAAGGTAATGGACTAAATTTTGTTAAACGAGGGAAAGAAGGCTCGACTAAGGAGACACTATCTATCCTACCCCTATTTCCTTCCTTAGATCAAAAAGAATGTTTCTCTTGTGGGGAGCATGGTCATCATCCGAGACATTGCCCATTGAATAGAATTGATATCCCCACCACACCATTGTTAAAAGAATCCCATGATACAGATCCAGATAGGGAGACTCCCTTGGTGGAAGAAGAAAGTGAAAATCAACCAGATGCCTCATGTGAGGAATTTGGATTGACTGAAGGCTACCGTCCCCTAGAACAGGAATGCTTCTTCTGTGGAAGTCTGGGACACCCCACAAAACATGGTCCTTCAAATAGGCTGTAAAGCTCTAACTCACCATCAGAGCAAAAATTAGAGAAGAAAAGAATATCGAACATTGTGTTTTCCTATGCGAACATTCTGCATACCCACTCTGAAGAAACAGCATATTTTGAAAAACCTGATGTCATGCTAGGACAGGACACACTCGGGACACACTCGTACTTCTCGTGGGCACCCCTATTGAGAAAACATGTTATTCAAGGATGCAAAATAATTTTCACCCACCACTGTGACCCTGGTAAACTGGGGAACCTCATTCTGTCCCAATATTGCGACCCTTTCTTGTGTGTGTGTGTGTCTGCGTTGGTGCCTGCAGCATACTAAAGGTACCCTGTGATCCAGCTTCCATTCCCCCTTGTGCTGGTGCTTGTCCCTGTGTTGGTAAGACATGTGTAGCACTGGCTGCACTCGCATTTGTTGTTGCAGCACTATTTGTGTCTTAGGTTGTGTATATGTCTGTATGTACTGCTGCTGTGGCTGTACCCCTGCTTGCTGTTCTGCTTGTTGAAGGAATGGACATGTTCAAACGAAGTGACCAAAATTCCTGCAAACAAAGCACTGTCCTCTAAATCCTCCAAACCGGGGGCCCAATCCCCTATATCCAAACTCTCTTCCCCTTGGATAATATCCCCTCCATGACTGATATTACCCCATGTACATGCTTGGCCATCCTCCCTGTGCAAACCCAGGCTGTTGGGTAGTCATAAATCCAGGCTGCTGTTGTATCTGTTGTCCCCCCCCCACTGTGGTTATATGGTGGCTGTATATCTCCCCCCCTGTTGTACTACTGTAGTCACCGGAAACCTCCCCCTGTTGGGCAGGAGGAACACTGACAGGTCCCCTAAGTACTGCCCCTTCTATGCTTATTTTCTCTAGTTTTCTCTGCACTAGTTTATCTTCCGCTTTTACTGCATTGTCTACTGCATCTTTGTGCTTTTCCTGATTCCTTTTGCAGTAATGTACAATAGTCACCTGTATTTCCACCCTTCCTTTTGCTTCTATCCCAACCACCTTTTCTAGGGAAGCCTGTAGTCTGTGGGGAGTCCCCTCACTAAGATGTGATAGAATAAAGGTATTTTGTCATCCCATGATTGTTTATTCTCTTGGGTCCACATCTCTTGGATTGATCATATGTATTATGCAGGGTCCTCATCTGGTTTCATTTTCCATGCTAATATTGAGGCCACATCTTAAGTGTCTAGATAAAGCTCCCGCAGAGCCTTCCAGATGTGCGCTTGGTATGTATTAAAAGATGCCTTGTCATTTATGTTAGAGCTCAATTTCACCCCTGCATATACTTTTTCCTGCCAAATTGTGTTGCTTCATTCTCCTACCAATACTGCCAGCAAGCTCTTAATGTCCTCTATCGCTAAAGGTATCCCTGCTGTCTCCTTCTCGAATACGTGTATCCACTTACTGGCCCCTGCCATTAGCCATGGTAGACGGTACACCAAATTGTCTCTATCCATGGTCTGCCAGGGCACATATCTTAGTGCCACCCCGACTCTCTCCGTGACCTCTTTACTACCGCCATTCTCGCATTTCTGTTTCAGAGCCTACTTCCCTAATTCCTTGTTTGTCTTTGCCTCTCTTCATCTTCCCCCTCATTTCTTCTCCTCTCTCTGTCCTCATGAGTTGAGTCGCAAGGGTTGAATTCATCATCCCTACTGTCAATGTCCATGCTGTCCCCCCAATCTGATGCATTATTGGCACCCTCTGTTGTCTCTTGCTCGTCTTCCTCCAGGTCCTGTCCCCAACTGTCAATTTTAAATTGTATGCGTCCCTCTGTACATCCCTCCTTATCTTCCCCTTGTTCTTGTTCCTCTCCTTTCTTTTTATTTCCCTTTCCATTACCTTTTCTGCCTCCCTAAACATTGTATCTAGTGCTGCTGTGTACTTGCATTGATGTTTGTTAAATATGATTTACTCCCTTTCTCTTGTTTGTCTTTTGGATGGGATTCCTGCCCTATCTTGGTTTTCTTTGTCTTTTCCCTATCTGGAGACTCCCGCCGGGGGTTTGTACATCCTGTCGCTGGTTTCAGTAAAGGATATAATCTGTAGGGAGGGGGCAGACACCCCTTTTCCTCCTTTCCTTCCTCTTTCTTTTTCTCTCCTTTAACTTCTTTGTAAAGCTCCAAAGACCTAAAATATTCTGCCTCTTTTTTTTTTTAAGCGTAGCACCTTTATATGTAGCTAGCAAATATGAATACATACTGTTGATTATCTCTTTTTGAAATGTTCCCTCTCCGGGCCATTCCTCATAATACTTTCACACTGTGTCATTCATCCACTGGAAGTTGTATTTTAATATTCTATCGCGATATTGGTGCAACATTTTGCACATGTGTTCAAGAGGTTCGTCCATCCACTAGGACGACATTATCGCATCCTCTTCCTGATTGTTAGAGTACTCTTCCCTCCCCATTTTCTTCTTACCCCTTCTTATTTAAACCCTAATCCCTTTTATCCTTATTCACTCACTTCCACTCACTCAGTCTTATACTTACCGCCTAACTCGTTCACTCGATTTCATTCACACTGACCTTCTCCACAGCCCCCGCCCTCCACACCTCTCGTTCTACTCTTACATGCAATGGCCCTCTCCATTTTTCTTGTTAGTTTTGATTAGTACACAAATGGCCCTCTCTACAGGCCCACCACTTTATCAACAATGCCCTATGTTAGTATACAGAGAGTGCGGTTGCTCCTCCCTTCGTTCAACTGCGCCCCTGCACAGGCTACACAGCTCTTTCGATATTTACACGCTAGTTTGGCTGTGGCCCTTCTGTAATTTCCACAGCCACAATAAACAGAACACTGTGACAACTTCCACCTTATCACGATAAACAGTGACTACTCACAAAGGTACCCTAGCGGATTTGCTTCTTCCCCCTTTTTCTTCTTCATTCAAACTCTTTATAACCCAAAATAATATAAAAATGACGCAACTATACCAATAACCTTCACTACGCGCATCTCTTGTCTAAAAAGACCTGCCATTTACTATGCAACCCTCTGCTATAATGCAGTTGTGCACCGCCCACTTACTCCCCATCGGAAAAATTGACCTAAAATCTACGGCTAATACGGCCAATCGCCCTCACCTCCTGAGGGTGCGTCCTATACACCATAAAAATAATCCCTCCCCCCAGCGTGTTCCTGCTTGGGTACACTCACATATCCTTCTTTGGAAATTCTCTAGCCCCTCAACCTACTACTCTCCCGTTAAAGGCCAGCAGACCTTCCTAAGCACAGGGGACGTTTAGACCAGCGCAGACCTTTGCAAACTTTGCGTCTGCGATGCCTCCTCGGTGTTGAGCTCTAGGTACTGGTCTGGAAACACCATCCCGTACCCACCCCTGCGGAGGCACGGCTGGAATCCTAGCGTCCGGACGGGAAGCTGGAGCAGTTCCCCATATTGGCCACCAAAATGTACAGCGGGTTGCCTTTGAACTTAACAAATAAAAAATTACAAATATCAACTCACCAATTTCTTGCCCTCATTGCTCAGGAGCCAGAGCTCCCCGAGCAGGATTGGCCCCTGCAGGAGCAGCGGGCATCTTGCACAAAGGCCACTGTGCCTTCCCAGGAATTCAGGTAAGCGCTGAATTCGTAGCGCTTTATTTTAAAAATCCCTCCGTAAATACTGCAACCGCTCTACTTACTGTCCCGTTATTACTGGAGGAGAAGCAGACTGCCATGCGACCTGTATTCAAGTGAATTACTGAGGCAAGTCTACAAACGCCATTAAGATACATGTGGTATCTTAAAACTTTCCAAAATGGCCGCCCGATTCCATGATGCCTTCCACTAGAGCCTAACTAGGCTAAAGCGTCAGCATCTGACCCCTGATTGGCCGCCGTTCCTTCTAGGGCACCCATTGGCCACCGGCAGGCGAAGCCAGCCCACCAGCACCAAGGACCACAGAACAAGGACAACACCTCTTTTGCTGCCTGTTTACTGCCATGACTGCCATCTGCCAGACCCCTTGGCTGTTTCCCTTCGCCCCACCACAAGGTAACATCTGCAGCCCTTCTCTGCACTGTCGCCACATTTGTTATGGGTCAATATTCACCACTACTATATCTCCACTTGCCCTTTCTAATGTTATGATGCCACACTGTTTTACATTATTCGCCAGCGTTTTACCGCTTGTGCGAATACGTCGGTTTTCAAACGCCACTTGCTAAAAATGTCGCTATGTTGTTTCTAACCGCATCTGCTTAAATAACACTTAGGCCGCCTGTAAATTTGCTCTGCGTAGAACTGCATTGATTTAATGCTTTGACTTTTTGTGTGAATATGCTGATCTCAACCTTACCTGATAAAGTGGCACCTAGAATGCCGGAAATCTGGTCAACCCTCAATTGTTTATCCATGCATCTTAGCCAAATTGCTGAATTTCGAATTTAGCTGTTCACCCCTAGAATTTTAGCCAAATTGCCTCCTCTTGAACTTAGTGGTTTATCCTTGCATTTCAGCCAAACTGCTGCATCTCGAATCTAGCTGTTCACCCTTTGCATTTTAGCCAAACTACCACACCTCAAAGTCAGCTTGTCTACCCAGGTACTGCGGCCCATCCGCTCTGCCTAATTTAGGCGCTACTCAATGCATGTTGACCTCACCATCTAGTATGTGTCTATTCACCACCAATTTGATTGCCTACTTCCTGATTAGCCTCAATCTTGCATTACCAACCAAGAGGGCTCCATACTTACCTAACTTGCCAGCCCCATCCAGGTCTAATAACCAAGTACCATACCTAGTCCTAAACAACCCTCAGGCACTACTACTGTCCAGGCACCCACGCACCTCTATAGAGAGGAACTTAGGACTCAGGGCCAGACTAGCAAAAATCCATGAGCCCCCTGCCCGCTCATTGCCCTTCACACAAAACTCTAGAACGTCACCACTCCGACCTAATCCCTCCACACAAACCAGTAACCCATCACAAAACCTCTACCCTACACCCCTCCATAACTCCCTCATCCAGGGCACTCCTGAACCTACACAGGACAAGCGCCACACTACTACTTCAAAAAATTCATCCACTACTTCAAAAACCCCAGTTTGCCCTAAAATGAAGGGAGCCTTAATCAATGCCAGATCGCTAGTAGCTCATGCGATAGAAATTGCAGACGTAATCCTTACTGAGGACCTCGACTTCCTGGCCATCACTGAGACTTGGTTACACCCAGCAGTGGGCCCTATGCTTATGCTGGCAGTCCCAGATAATTACTCTATCTTAAGAGAAGACCGCCCCAATTCCAGAGGAGGTGGTGTTGCCATCATCCTTAAGTGCAGTCTCGCCATGAGACTAGCTACCTCTACTGATGCCCTCTCTTGTGAAACACTAGTAGTCAAACTACCACTCACCAACACCCAAACTCTTAACATCCACCTGATCTACCGCCCACCAGGCCCCATTGGCACCTTTGAGGAAGACCTTAACTCTATCCTATCTAACAACCTTAAAAGCTCCACTCAAGCTCTCACATTTGGAGACTTCAACTTGGGCTACATTGACCCGGATGACCATCCCGCCAGCGCCATACCCAACACTCTCACTGAACTAGGCTTCGTGCAAAGATGCACGACACCCACGCATGCAAAAGGCAGAACACTCAACTGGGTGGCTGACTACAACTACAACTACAGCTACAACAGTAAGGATTAAGTCTGCATTAGTGAATAACACTAATATTTCACCTCTAGCCTGGACTGACCACCACTTGGTATCATTCATGCTCTCCACCGATAGACCTCCACCCCCGCCCATCATTAAGGCCCCACCCACTCTCACCAGAAACAAGAAGAACATGACAGTAGAAAGACTTATCCCTAACCTACTTCCCACACTTAACACACTTCCTGACAACCTTGACCCCGAGTCCCCGGTTGAAGAATATAACAAGATTATGGCCACCTCGCTGGACCGCATCGCCCCCCCTTAAACTTAGATCTAGTAAACCGAAAACACACCTCAATAAATGGTACACACCATTCCTCAAAAATCTAAGGCAGCAAAAAAGAAACTGCAAGGCCATTTGGAAAAAATCCCCTTCAGTCTCTAACAAATTCAAACCCTCCAAACTAGCTGCACTCTATAAAAATATAAAAAAGAAATCTACCTGGCCAAATGAGCCTCCTTTGACTCTCGTATATCCCAAGCTAAATCCAACATGAAAGAACTTTTCTCCATCCTTAAAGAAATAGAAACCCCCATAGCACCCCTTGACCCATGCACCAAAGATAAAAACTGGTGCTCAGAAATTCAAAGTGCCCTAGCGAATAAGATCGTGACTCTTCAAAGTAAAATCTCCAGCAAAAGAGCCACCCTGAATGACACCCACAACTCAAAGATTCCGGATAAGCTCATGCCCACAGACCCCACCCGCTTCCAGTTCTCCAAAGTCAACATACTGGAAGTTGAAAAAATGATCCTGTCCCTGAAACCGTCTAACTGCCAGGGAGATCTCTCCCCTTTCATCACAAAATTGATAAATGCCTTCTTTGCTTCTGGCTCCATCCCTACTAACCTAAAACAATCCTGGGTACTCCCACTACTGAAAAAACCCACACTTGACCCAACCATACCTACAAATTACCGACCTATAACGGCTGTTCCCTTTTTACTAAAAATTCTGGACAAGGTTGCCTATGTACAAATACAGAAGCACTTGGAAGAACACAACCTCCTAGGATCCAGACAATCTGGATTCCGTCCCCAACATGGGACTGAAACTGCTCTTATTGACCTGAAAGCACAGATCGATCTGCTCAGAGACAATGGACAAGCTGCCCTACTCCTCCTCCTTGACCTATCTGCAGCATTTGATTTGGTCGATCACTCTGTCCTATGCTCACACCTCCACACTTCAGCTCACTTTTCCACTGAGGCCATCATCTGGATCACATCCTTCCTTAACGGCAGGACTATGAGGGTCTTCTCTCCCACAGCGGCAGCCAACCCTATACCCATCCCCTGTGGTGTTCCTCAGTGCTCCTGTGTCTCCCCCACACTATACAATATATTTACCAAGCCCCTTTTCGATGATTTGGATCATCTTGGTATCACCTACACTAACTATGCAGATGATACTCAGATCCTCCTTCCGCTTTCAGGAGATTATGAAAAGGATTTGGCCTTGCTAAATAGGGTGTACATCATCATCCAGGCATGGATGGCCACTCATGGACTATGCCTGAATGATGATAAAACAGAGCTTATCATTTTAGGTACTACATTCAGTATAAATAAACTTGGCCCTGCCTATAATTCCTTCATGATTGACTGGAACAACATCAAAGTCGGACAGGAGGTCAAAACATTGGGATTCTACCTAGACTCTAATTTCTCCCTCAAAAGACAATTGAGTTCTCTTGCATCCTCCACGGCTTATACGTGTAAATTAATACGCGCAGCCAGACCCTTCCTGTCGAACTCCAGCTGCCTGACACTTGCCAGAGCCCTCATATTGTCTCGCCTCGACTACTGCAATGCCATGTACTTGGGATCCACCAAGGGCACCACCAGTAAATTGCAAACCCTCCAGAACAACGCTCTCAGAGCAGCTCTGGGCATTTCCAGAAGAGAGCACATTACAGGGTTCAGCCAACAGAACAACTGGCTCTCCACTAGAGATAACATTCTCTTAAAAACGGCATCACTCACCCACAAGTCTCTTAACAATGCTGCCCCAATCTACCTGATCAACAGATTCCACAGACAATCCTCCTTAAGACCCGTCAGAACTGTATACAAAGACTGTTTATCTGTTCCCCACTACAAACGGGCCACCATAGGGGGCAACAATTTCCCTGTAAAAGCTGCCAAGCTCTGGAACTCGCTGCCTCCGAACCTTAGTGCAGACCTACCCTATCAGAACTTTCCATCCAAGGTAGTCTCCTGGCTGAAATTGGAGACCCATTAAGATAATGAAGTGCCCTGCTCTACCCGTACACATTGTAACCACGTGTGCCTTCTTGCTTACTTGTACATTACGGCCCTATAATATGACTTCTGATTTGTATATAACACTATGTACCTTATTTTTGTATCATGTATATTCTCTGTGTATTGTAACCAAGCTTTGAAATTTCTTGTAAATGCTGCGCCCTGATACCCCTGGGTACGCTTGCGCATTATAAATAATAAAAACAAACAAACAAACTAAAGTAATCCAAAAAGAAGTGTACACCAGGCAAGAAGTAACATATTTTTATTCAAGGGCCTCAGACGCAGCTGGGATAACAATATTAAAAAAGAATGTGGAACAGAACTGTATGAAAAGGCGCTGTCAAAGAAACGCTCCTAAGTCTAGAACTTTTATAATCATCTATACTAATTAACATGAAAGCACATTGACACATTTGGTCCATCCTTTGAATACAAATTATTGGGCAAACATGTAATTCCCCTATATCGGGACATACATTAGTCTGCAATGTTTGGGCCCTGAAAGTCTTAATACACCACCCTAAACCCCACTGTGACGTCACAGTCCAACCCCCAATTCCCACATCATGAAGCCAAGGCATTGAAACATTTGGGACAACCAGCAGATCTTTAATAACCTGCCACCGATCATCCCATTCCACTTCCCAAGAGAACACTAACGATCATGACGCTGACAGAGCCTTGAACCAAAGACAAGTTACCGTTTTAATGTTGCATTTTAAGAACACTCAGAACTGCTTCCCAGGATGAGTTGTGTTGAAGGGGCATTTGAAACCATCACAGGTGTTTTTAAAACTGCCAAAAGGCCAGTTTCATAACTATTATACCAAATTATTAGATGAGGTTATGTTCACTGCATTTCCCCCGCACCCGTGAGCTCGGCTCTGTGACCTTGAAAGTATCATAAGTTGGTCATTGCTTCCCTCTCATATGATCCTGGGAACGTGTACTCTTGCAATGTGCTTTCAACCATTGTGGCTGCTATGCAAATTAAAACATGTGAGTACCTCAATCTAATGTTAAACCCTACATACCTACCTGTAACCTATCTCTATCGTTTAAATGCTATCTACTTAAACTTCAATTGTTTAGGACTTTCTGAAGTCTAACACCTAAAGTTATTTAACCATCAGTGAGTCCCCCTCCCCTTTTAGTGACCTATTCCCGCAACTGATATATGCGCACCTCTTTTTCATGCAGAGTTTGCATTTCCATTACACAATAATGATGTTTGTGTAGGTACTACACTGCGAATGCTCTATGTACATCGAGATTTCAATAAAAAGACACATGCTGAATAAATCTCAATATCCCCCTTATCCTTAGGATAGTCAATCTGATCTTTCCTCGACCTCCATGGGTCATTATAAAAGTGTTCCACTTCACTCCCCCTTTATATGCGTAGCAATACTGAGACGAGGAAGAAACAACTAGGAGCTGTGAAGAATGCCTCCATTGCCTATTCAAGTACTCGGACGAAGAAGAGACATGAAGGTCAGGCATGTCCCATTGTTTTGCTTAATTATGGTCAGGCAAGTCAGGCAATGCAAACCATTGACTCGCACCTGCAACCTGTTAGACAATCACAGGTGCATAAAAGGTGGAGTCATCAGCAGCTGTCAGTCATACTGGGGAATTTCAATTCATTGAAATTTCAATAAAAAGACAAATGGAAAATAAATCTCAATATCCTCCTTATCCTTAGGATAGTCAACCTGATCTTTTCCCAACCTCTGTGGGTCATTATAAAAGTGTTCCACTTCACTCCTGCCTTAATATGCATAACAATACTGAGACGAGGAAGAAACAACTAGGAGCTGTGAAGATTACCTCCATTGCCTATTAAAGTACTGGAACAAAGAAGGGACCTGAAGGTCAGGCATGTCCCGTTGATTTCCTTAATTATGGTCAGGCAAGTCAGGCAACAAAAAACCCTTTTAGACAATCACAGGTGCATAAAAGGTAGAGTCATCAGCAGCCGTCAGCCAGAACGGGATAGCCTGGAGAGCAGAAGGACCAGCTTGGAAGCTGTGCTGGAAGAGAAGCCGAGACGCCAGTACACTACAAGAAGCCTGGGGAATCCCGCTGGATGGTGAATGCTGACAGGAGGTCCCAAAGCTGGGAAGGCGGGCAGCAGACACTGCAGGAAGGGGAAGGAAAAGCTCTGCATAACAGCTGGCGAGTGTGAAGTCGAGCGCACGGCTATTTGGCTTTCCCTTGGAAGTAGAACGCAGAAGGAAGAAGCCGCCAATACTGGGTAAGTGTCTGGGACACTTAAAATACCTGGGGCACTCAAAAGAGACCAATCAAGCAGTAACGGTCAATGAAATGAAGCAAACCCTGTTACTTATATAAAATGCCGAACACCAGTTGATACTGCTTCATTCCAGGTAATCTGATCCTGTACACTAGTTGTGAGACTTTGACACAGAAGGCCATGATGTTGAAGTTTTCAACTACACCCTCGTGTTAGGAAAGCCATAGACTGTGTTAAGCTTGAGTGTGCTGCCTTAACCTGTGCTGAAAACATGGGACAGGGAAGCCAACAGCTAGAATATCCTGACATATCATTTCTTGAACACTTTTCTTTTGCATAACATTGTTTCCCACATTATTTGAATTTAGAGGTAAGGATTGGTAATAGGTTTATTTTATTTTGACAAGACACCACTAGAACTGGGGTATTATTATTTGATGGTTGTAGCTTGCTCCCAACTTTAGATTTAGAATTATATAGACATTTTTTAAACTCAATTGAAGTTCAATAAACATCCTTGAACTGTGGTCACTTGTGTCTGTCTTACTGGTCATATCATGCCTTCCTGAGACCGGTAAATGGTAAATAGTTTGTGACAAATTCCTAAAAGTGCTGTTTTTTCCCCAATCAAATCATTTGAAAAATGTTGACCATTGTCAGAGCAAATTTCATCTGGGATCCTCCACCTTGGAAATACTTCCCTTATTAAGAATTTAGCAACTGAGCGGGCATCATTACGGGCACAGGAGGGACCAGCCTGAAACCAATGTGAAAACGGACACACCACAACAAGCATATACCTGTAAGAGGTACACACCTGTCTTTCATACTGACAAAGTCCATATGCAAGTGCCGGAAGGGCCCCTCTGGGTGTGGCAAATTCCCTTGTATCCCTTTTAAAGTATGCCCGATTGAGCATTTCGGATATGTCATACAATTATTTACAATTTTAGCCATATATTCAGATACATTTGGTATGAACCAATCCTCACTTATCCCAGCTGCCACATGCTCTTTTGAGGCACGGACAGGGTATTGAAGCTGTTCCAGAGCCACGTTCAATAACTTTTTTGGCATTATCACCTTGCCGGTGCTGTCTTGTCACCATATCAAATCTGTTAGTGACAGGGAACACCCACACTTGCTCCAAATTTCTTTCTCGCCCTCTGGTACTTCACCCTGTATTTATATTATCCGTACTATTGGTGTAACGTGGAAGCCCTCTGGCAGTACAGTTTGTTCTTTGGCTGCTTTCATAAATGCTATTAGTGACACTTTTTCCTTTTCGCCAGGTAACGGAACAGCAAATATGCTGCTTCTTTTGCTGCCCTGTCTGCTCTTTCATTACGCTGTGATATAAAATCCTCCCCTTCATTGTGGGCTTTGCACGTAATTATTGCCAATTCTACTGGAAGTGGTAGCATTTCCAACAATTTACTTAATAGTGCTTGCTAATCCTGAGTGTTCTGTAGATGTTACATTGTCAGAATCAGAGAATATATTTACTGCATGTCCTTCTGACATGTTCAGTGCCTCAATTAATGCAACTAACTCACCTGCTTACGCAGGGTAGCGTGCTGGCAGCCACGTTGAGGAAAAAACCTCAATCTCCTTTTCCTCATGTATTCCAGTTGTGTGCCCTACTACTGCTGCTGAACTAGTATGTCTCTTCCCTGAATGTGGGCCAATACTTGATGAACCATCAATAAAAATCATGCCTCCTCCTTCAATCACTTCTTCCTTTACCATGGGGATTCCTTCATATCTGTCCATGCATGCTAAACAATCATGCATATAGTCCCCTTCCTCTATTGGTTCTGCAATTCATTCTGCTGGGTTAACTGTCCTGTTTCTGACTGCAAGATTTGTCAATTTGTCAATGTGATTACATACCCTGATGCTCTCTGAGTTGTCAAAGTTGATTTGGACCTTTCTAATATTGCAAACAATGCATGTCCCATATAAAAAACGACTGGATATCCTATTATTATTGTTGATGCTTTTTCAATTACGAATGCAGCGGCAGCGAGTGCCTGCTCATAAGGAAAATGTCTGTGTATTACTAAGTCCAATATCCCACTATAAAGGGTCAGTGGTTCATCTGAATGAGAGAACAAATTAAATTTGTTTTTGTAATTGGGTATAGCTAATACTGATGCATGCGCCAATTCATTCTTGATTTCAGCAAAATTCTCGTTCATTTCAGCTGTCCATTTTATCGTATTCTTGTTTTTCCAAGCTTCCTTAAGTGCTTGAAGTAGGTGTCTGGTGTAGGTAGACTAATCAAAAACCCAGAAACTGTTGCATTTCTTTCACTGTTGTTGGTTGGGGTGTTTTGTGTATTGTTTCAACCCTTTCTGGTGTTATTTTTCTCCCATCGGCTGATACAATCTGCCCCAAGTAAACCACTTCTGTTTGACAATACTGCAATTTCCCTCTGTCGACTTTGTACCCCTTGTCAGCCAGTAATGTTAATAGTGTTATTGAATCCTGCCTGCACTCATCTTCTGTTGTGCTGCACACAAAAATATTGTCCACATATGGAATTATTGTACTTGCTTCCTGCAAGTTACTCAAATCCATTTGTATTACTCTGTTACCCTTGAAGCATTCTTATATGTTCGAACCTGGTCCTGCGATAGCTAAACGCGGTAAGATACCTTGAGTCTGGGTGCAGGGCAATGGAGAAGAAGCATTCTTCAAATCCACTACAGCTTGGATGCTGCAGAAAATTGTTACTGGATTTGGAACCAACAGAAATTCTGCTTTGATCATGTGGTTAAGAGGGCGGAGATCCTGTATGAAATGCCACGCCCCCCCTATTGATTTCCTAATATGGCTGTGTTGCATGGTGATGTGGATTCCTGTATGATACCTTGCTGACATAGGGCATGCAGTGTCTCATATATGCTCTCATCTGCTTCTTGTGAGAGGGGGTATTGCTTCACTCGTGGCACAGCAGTGCTCCCTCTGTTATTTTGATACAAACTGCCCCTGCCCCTTTCAGTATTCCCACATTGTGGGATCCTGTAGTCCATAACTTCTTTGGCACTTTCTCCAAATCTTCCTGCATGTACTTTCTCTCTCTTTTCACTAACTGTGTCATCTGTAGTATTGTTTTCTTTTATTTGAACTGGGCATGGTATGTGTAATTTGAAAACCAACTCTCCCTCTTCCTCATCTTTTGTAGCAAGAAACTCTTTGACTGTAACTCCCATCAGTGTTAGTGTGGGATCTATGCACAATATTGATCGCCACTCAATGTTATCATCATCAGTGGCAACCAATATAATCATGTCTTTTCTCACTACCACTTCTTCCAGGTACAGCAGTGTGTGTGTCCAGTGTGATAATTGAGGGGCATTATGGTGTGAATATTTATTAATTTGACAGTCGAAAGACTTTTCCCTGTATTTCTGGGACCCACCCTAGCACTACCTGGACCCCGTACAAAAGCACCTCTGTGTGTGTGGGTATCCCCCTCAGTGTGCTGTGTGCATAGTATGCCCGTATCAGTACTGCCACCATAGTCGGGTACATTCCAGGAGTGCTGCACAACATCTCTTTCTCTGGAAATGAAATTTTGGCAAGTCTCTTCCCAAGATATTAATGGGAGTGTCTTTTGAATATAATAGTGGTGCTACAATGTGCTGCGTCCCTATTGTCAATGGCACATCTTTTGTTAGTTGAACTGCTTGAATAATCCCTGAAAAGCCTTGCATGTCCAATTTCTTGTTGGATAATGGAAACCCCCCTTCTTTTATACAGGATGGAGTTGCTCCAGTATCTATTAGAAAGCAGAGGTCCCTCCTCCCTTTTGAACTGCTGCCTCAGGCTCCTCTTCCGGGTCTTCCATTACTGCTAGGAAAGGACACATTTGTACTTCCCGTGGGCACCCCTATTGTGAAAATGTGTTATTCGAGGATGCAAAAGAATTTCCACCCACCACTGTGACCCCGGTAAAATGGGGAACCTCATTCTGTCCCAATATTGCCACCTGTAAACCTGTGAGTTCTGAGGAGGGGCTCAATTTGGACGGCATACAGAGTGAATGCCGGTCGACCGTGGGCATTGAGTCTGCGGTCAAAGAGGACGCGGAAGACACTTGGTGGGGCAGGAACCTGTCCACGAGTAACTACCCACCAAGGGAACCCAGGACACATGGAAAGGACTGTGGCGATGACCGTGGTCACCCAAGCTGCAGCAGGGCGCCGGCTGCAGTGCTGTCGGTGGAACATGCCAGACTTCCCTTTTCGGCCCCTGCCGTGGTGAGTGGATGGAAGTGGGGGACACGTAGAGAGAGCGGCAGAGGCTCAACCAAGCTGCGACAGGACGTTGGTTGCAGTGCTGGCAGAAGAACATGGCAGATTTCCCATCTCAGCCCCTGCAGCTGGGAGTGAAGGAATGTTAAGGCGCCATATGGATAAGAGGGGGTGGGGTGACAGGACGGGATACCGGACCCGCAAGCTGGGAAGAGTAACCCCATATACAACGCCATCAGAACACAACACACGAATCCAGGGACATCGGTCAGGCTTAAAAAACGCTTACCTTAGAGCAACAGAAACACCGAAGGGTGTATCTTCAAAAGGCAGTCCCATCAAGTCTCCCGTGATTAATCTATTATGGCGGCCGGCATTCGGGAAGAAAAGGGGCAGGGCTTGGGAGGGCTTATCAAGGTTACAAGGTGTGGTGAGCTCTGATTGGACTGGGGATCTCCTGCCCCTATTTAAAGCTGACAGCAAGGAAGGACTAATGGAGATTTCTCCTTTGTGTTTCAGAACAGAGTCGGAGGAGCAGAGGAAGGTACAGGGTTCGTTGGGCCTACGAGGATTAACTTCAGATACTTGCCGTATCATCTGAGGGCAGAAAGACCAAGCTAATTTTCGGTCTTCATTAAGGAGAACTGACATCCTGCTGTTTTCTTTTTCTTTTATTTTCTTTACCTCAAATTTTGTTTAGTCAAATAAAGACTATCTTTAAGTTGGAAACCACAAGTTGTCCAGCGTGGTCCCTTACAATTTTGGTGGCAGCGGTGGGATTGGAGAATGCCTTGGGGGCCATCATAAAGGCTCTAACGGATGGACAGCAACAGCTACAACAACTAATGCAAGTTCAGTCACAGCAGGCACAGACCGACCAGCAGGCCCTGCAGCAGGCTTTACAGTGGCAGGCAGCAACACAAGATGCCATCAAACAAATCACTCAACACATGGCTGTTACAAAGGGTACAAGCATGGCCCCAACCAATGTCCTACATAGATTTCAGCAAGGAGAAGATCCGGGATACTTTTTCACAAATTTTTATAGAGTGGCACGAAATTCCCAATGGCCAGTGGAAAAGTGGGGACACTTCATTGCTCCCTTATTGACAGGTCCCATGCAAGGGGCTTACCAGGCAGCCAATCCAGCAGGTGATGCACCCTACGCAGCCATTAAGAAAACCATCCTGGAAAGGATGGGCATTGATGAAGAAGCCTACAGAACCAGGCTAAGAGAAAGCCGACTACGCAATGGAGAAACGCCAAGACAGCTATACTATAGAATCCACGATCTAAGTGGGAAGTGGCTAAAGCCAGCCACTGGTTCGGTACAGGAAATCATGGACAAAATCAAACTTTAAAAGTTTGTGGAGGCTCTACCAACAGAAATACAAAGATGGGTTAGACAACATCACCGACCCACGTTGGCTGAAGCCATTGACATTGCTTCAGCTTTCCAGAAAGCAGGGCGCTCTCGTCCTATAGAAACAACCAAGCCGATGCCACGGGGAGCCGGGCCAGCAGAGAACAAAAACATATGTCCGGAGGCAAGGGGACCAGGATGGCCCACGCTCAATCGACAACCACAGTGCTTTGATTGTGGGGAATGGGCCATATAGCCCGGCTTTGCCCTAGGAAACCAAAATCGGAACCAGTGGAAATCGGATGGGCCCAACCAAAAGAGTTCTGAAGAAGGAGAGAGCCATATCTGATGGATGCCAGGGTGGATGGAACACCACGTGAGGGTCTTCTCGATTCTGGAAATGAGCAGACCGCCATAAGACCAGAAGTAAGTGGGGTTGGAGGGGTTGGGAACCGTCCAATTCCTATTAAATGTGTGCTGGGGACACAAAGGCGAACGCGTCCAAAGAGGTAGACATAGAAGTAAAAGGGATTAATTCAAGAATGAGGGTCGCCGTAATGCCACACTTGCCAACGCCAGTACTGGTGGGAACTGATCTATCTTTATTTGGGGAGTGTGTGAAGGACAATGATTGGCTCAAAACTGCCCCATATTCCCAAACTGATATTGAACCTCAACTCAAGAAAACGCTAAAGAAAAAAAGGAGAGAAGTGAGAGAAGGAAAAAAACAATGGGCTGAACTCAGCCGATGCGTGGGACTTATAGATTGGCTACCTGAAGACAGCAAGAAAAACTTTTGGAAAAGATCAGTTAACAGATCCGACACTAAGAACTGCCAGAGAGCAGGCCACAGCTAGCCAGGTTACCGGTACCAGGTATCCATACTTCCAGACCAAGAAAGGACTAGTATACCGCATAACAGTAGACCCACAACAAAAAGAAACAGAACAGTTGCTGGTTCCAATAAGCTACCAACCCATTGTGTTAAGGTTGGCTCATGACGATGTGGTTGGGGGACATCTCGGAAAAGACAAAACCCAAGAGAAACTGTTAAAGCGCTTCTTTTGGCCAGGAGTATATCGGGAAGTTGTCATGACGCCTACCCCCGGGGACCCAGACCAAGTCCAGCAACCCCGGAAGCAGGCATCAAGTTATCCCAAGAAAGCCCAACAACCCCTGCAAGGGGCTATTTGGGTCCAGTCCTGGCGTCTATGGTGCCAGGCTCATATGGAGAGTCGGTCCTGATGCCATAGGCGCCAGGCTCATAGATTAAAACTTACATTATGCAGACCATGCTGCAAACTTACCTGATGCAGACCATGCTGCAAGAGCTCCAAGCCAAAAGAGGCTTCGAAGGGACTACTTTACTTAGGGACTATTTTTTTACTCGGGCGGGGCGGGGTAGGAATACTTACCTGGGACTACTTTGGGGGCTATTTAAACCACGCCCGAAGAGCAACACACGCTTCGCGTTATTCTGCATCCAGCAGCGTAACGCTCACTGTGCCTGCAAGTCTGCATCCAGCCTTCTGCCACGCCCACCTTGAGTTTGGAGCTCCTAGAAAAAGGGAGAAAGAAGGAGAAAAGGTTAGAACAAGAGCAATACCTTTGATCCTTACCTGAATTCCTGATCCATCGCGCCTTCGAGCTGGAAGAAAGAAGTTATTTATGCACATCGCCTCGCCTGCTGCAGCGCCGCGCTGAACTCACCGGCCTTTGCAGCATCTTCACATTCCACCGCATCCTCCTGCATGTTCCCGCCGCACTCCGGCACCTAAGGAGAAGACAAGAACAGCAAGGTGAGCCAAGGGAATACACAGAGGAATATTAGTTACCCCCCCATAGACATACCTGATTTTACCACCGGGGGTACTATTCCTCTTCACGGGTCGGCGCAGCTTCCACTGCATCTTCGCCGAACCCCGGCCCCTAAGGGGAAACAAAAGGACAGCAAGGTGAAACAAAGGGACTAACAAGGGGAACTCTCCTCACCACAATAGACTTACCTGATTTTACCGCCAGAGGTATTATTCCCCGAGACTTCATACTTTCTCTCAGCGCCTGAATAAGGGAGAAAGCAACAGGTTACATATTGACATTATTTTATCGAACTGTGTTGGAAAATACAAATCCTTATCAGAATACTAACGGTTGCCACGAGGAACTCTTCACTAGGGTCAAGCTGCAACCTGCAAGGAATTGGACAAGAGTGAAAGTCAGGCATTTGAACTCTTAGGAACTTCATACTTACGGCGTCTTGCCGGGAATCTCGGAGTCAATATTGTTCTGGAACTCACCAATTCCTTCGAGCCAGTGAAGCAACTGGTTATCAACGCGCCCCTGCGCTCAATGCAGGATGGAGAGCTCATCTTTTCAAACCATCAGGTGAGACTATAAGAGGGGACATCAAAGGGGATCTCTGGGGAGAACAGCGGGGGTGGGGGGTTTTACGCTCAACTCCACGGGTGGTTAATTCCCTTTCTCCATTTGCAGAAGAATATTCCTACGGGCCAAACAAAGGAAGCTAGGTGGGCCAGTCCAGTCTGTCATCTCGGCCCTACACGTCACATTGGTGAAGACCGCAGCTGTCCAGTTCAGATCGACGCCTCTGTGGGAGCCAGGTGAGCGTAACGGAAGTGGCCAAGTACTGCCAGGAAAGCCCGTTTTGTCAGAAGACCAGTCCGTACAAACCACAAAAAGCCCCTCTGCATACTATGCCGCTTATAAAGGAACCTTTTTCTAGAATTGGTATGGATCTAGTGGGATCACTTGAACCTAACAGCCATGGACACCAATACATACTTGTGATAGTGGACTATACCACTAGATACCCAGAGGCTTTTCCGATGAGGGGTATAAGTTCCACACAAGTATGTAACCAACTGGTTCTGTTTTTCGCCAGGGTAGGATTACCAACGGAGATTGTGACCGACCAGGGATGTAATTTTGTGTCAGGGGTAATGCACAAAGTGTGCCAACAATTACACATTAAACAAATACGTACTTCTATTTATCACCCGCAGACGGATGGGCTGGTCGTGTTATCTGATTATTCGACAGTATTGACAATAAATCGCTTGGATATAATTTTCTCACTAACCTGGACAAACAGCGATTCCCAATGAAGACAGCCAGCAAGAGTTTGAAAGACCTCCCGTGAGAGTCCTCCCCACCCCTCCCCGTGAGTGAACGGCAGGGAGGAAGAAAGCACAACCCCCAGGGAAACCCACCTGGGGGAAAAAACCCTGGATAGCAGCAAGGCTCCAGACTGGTCGGTTGGATGTGGATGCGGTTCCTTAGAAGAGTTGGTACTCAAGGGGGAAGAGCGTTCTTTTAGAACCTCTGAGTGGAGCCAACTAAACTGCAACTCGGGAGAGCCAGAGAATAGTTTCCAGCACAGCTTGACCGACAGCAGTGCTGAAAATAACAGAAAGAATAACCATGTGATAACTGCTTGCTGGAAAACACTTGCAGGAAGTAATAGAGGGTGATAAAGGCAACACTCACTGTCGATAGCAGAACTTCTCTCAAAGGAAATACTGAAGGAGCGGGAGTCTCGGAGCAAAGAATAGACCGAAGAGGAAACCTGTGAAAGGAGTAAAGGGATAGTAGAGGAGGTTAGAGCAAAAGGATAATTGTAGTCAATAGGTCTGCAAAGTTAGATCTCTAGAAGCGGACTTATGGAGCGCCGATAAAAGCAGTAGCGACGCACTTGCTTGAAGCTCTTCCTTCCTTATCAAAGGTCACGTGATCAGTCGCGGACGTTGCTGGCGAACGTGAAACAACTAGACCGCTACTTCCAGTATGAGACACTAGAGCGTTGGCCGTCTTAAAAGTAATGTTTCTAACCGTACCACCTAATCTTTTACGCTGCCACCAGAACCAACGCTGGTAATGTGTAACAGTATGTCTCCTCCTCAGGGGAGGTGAACCCTGCTATCCCGGGTGAAGCCGGAAAAACCTTCTCACCAATTTGGGGGCATGAACCCCCGAAGCCGATTCCCACGTCCTTTCAGATGGCGAATATCCTTTCCAGTCTATTAGGAATTGAAGGCGGCCTCTCCTATACCTTGAGTCACCGATATTGGCCACTTCGTATTCTGGTCCGGCTTCTGTACTCACTGGCAGAGGGCGAGTCTTAGTTGTCTGTAAAAAGCAGTCTTTAACTGATAACTTGATCTGGGAAACATGAAATGCGGGATCAATGCGCGACCAGGATGGAGGTAATTCTAGCCGAACCACTGATGATCCCACTAGGGTAATCACCTTAAATGGACCAAAATATTTGGGAGATAACTTGGAAGGAACCAAATGTCTAGGAAGGAACCGAGAGGCTAGCCAGACCAAATCCCCTTCTTTAAGTGCAGGTAATTCCCGGCGATGGCAGTCCGCATACCGTTTAGCTCGGTTCTGGGCTGCCTTAAGAGATAGACGAGCAGGCTGATGACCTTTTTGAATGCCATAGATCCACTCCCGGGCATTGAGAGGAAGGTGGAGTGATTGAGGGTAGAAAAGACGGGTGATATCCATAGGAAAACATAAAAGGGGGTAGTGTTTAGAGCTGAGTGTTGGGCATTGCTGTAAGTAAATTCTGCCAGCGGGAGCAACTTTAACCAATCATCTTGGGCTGCAGGATACAAAACATTGTAGGTACCCCTCCAGAGTTTGATTCAGGCGCTCTGTCTGCCCGTTGGTCTGAGGGTGATAGCCTGAACTGAGTGACCTCTTAATTCCCAACTCGAGACAAATGTTCTTCCAGAATCGGGGGGTGTTTTGAGGGCCTCTGTCCGACACAATAGTGCCAGGAAGGCCATGTCAGGAAAAGATTTCCGAGAGAAAAACCTTAGACATTTGCGTGGCACCAGGAAGTTTGATTAGTGGTG
Organism: Ambystoma mexicanum; assembly: GCF_040938575.1. Lineage (NCBI taxonomy): Eukaryota > Metazoa > Chordata > Amphibia > Caudata > Ambystomatidae > Ambystoma > Ambystoma mexicanum. The sequence goes on from NC_090932.1 coordinate 1,551,926,761, forward strand.
TAAAGTGAGCCAGTTTGATGAAATAATCTATAGTCACCATAATAGTGGTATATTGAGAAGAAGCAGGGAGATCAACTATAAAATCCATGGAAATCACTTGCCAGGGTTTGTCAGGAATAGGCATTCTGGATAAACGACCGTAAGGCGGAACTCGAGGGTTCTTGGACTGCTGACAAACTACACATGAGGATACGTAGTCACGCACATCAGTTTTAGCGTTGGCCACCAAAAATGCAGTGTGATCAATTCCAATGTGTTTAGATATCCTTGATGTCCTGCAGCTCTGGAGTCATGACACATTTGTAAAACCTCTTTTTGAAGAGAAGCGGTTGGGATTAAGACTTGTTCCTTGTGGAAATAGTAACCCTGATTCAAGGTAATTGGGTGGGAGACTGCGAGGTCTTCACATAACTGCACATTCCAAGAAAGTCAGTAACCATGGCCACAAACGTAGCTCTTGGGAATAAAGGTTCCGGAGTACATCTGTGAGAATGAGAGTCTTTTCAGAGAGAGCGTCTGCTTGTAGGTGTAACGCTCACCTGGTATCCACGGGACCATCACTCAGCCTGTTCTGACCTCTTAGGACCTCAAACTCTTCCCTGGGGTCTACTCGTCTGGAGACTGGGCCTGAAACACAGGATTGGTAGAGTTTAACTCCCTATTGTCTCTGTGTGCTTGAACCCCTTCTTCCCCGGGTTCCAACCCTTCCCTTTGATCCACAGTTCACCTTGTTTTCTTGGAAAGTGTGCTCTCCGTCCTTCTTTCAGCGCAGGGGCGTGTTGATTGATGCAGGCTCATTGCTGCCTAGTTACTTCACTGGCAAGAGTCCGACAGGTAAGTATAATGAGTCTTTTGAACAGTTCTCTAACTTCGTTCCTTTCCTTCCTTAGATGATGGCCGGCGTCCGGGGATGGCGATCTGCTGCTGAGATGGGTAGCACTGAAGGTGAGTGAGAGCGCGATGCGCAATGCGACCCTTTCGTATTTGTATTGAACCGAGTTCTTTTTCTGTGTCTTTTAGGTGCCGCGACGTTTTCAGCGTGGATGCTAGTTATGAAGAAGAAATGCGGCGAGTAAGCGCGGTATGCTGGGCCTCTAGATGTTTCGACGCTAACCTGGAGTGTCTTTTCCCTCTTGCAGATTGATGAGAAGTTCCAGAGACAGAGTTCCCCCAGAGCGGCTGGGATTCAGGTAAGCGTTTGAAGCTCGTACAGTCTTTAAAAATAAGCGAAGATTTGCTGAATGCTTACTAATGCCTTTTTTCTGTTCTTTTCCCTTTCCCTTAGGAAGCGGCGTGCTGGGATGGGAATGACACCGCCGAAGATGCCCGCAGAACAGAAGAAGCGATGAATGATGGGCAGAAGCGCTGCAAAGTAAGGCTGTTCCTAAAGGTGTTCTTGTTCTTGCAGGAGCTGAGCGCAGAAGAAAGACGCAGGCCTACTGAAGACCGATCCGAATATGGTGAGTGTCACGCTGCAGGTGCAGAAAACACAAAGCATGTTTCTCAGCCTGGGCATGGCTTAAATAGTCTCTGGGTATCCCAGGTGTCTCTGGGCTGAACCACACCCAAAAGACTAGACTGCACATGCAGTTCTGGGAACTGAAATATGTGGGGGCATCCATCTTGTCCCCATCAATGGACTACAAGTCCAATCCCCAATGTTATTCTATGGGAGTGAGTGAGTCTGGTGCCACAAGCGCCAAGTCTGACTCCAAGTGGGTCTTTGGAGGGATGGAGAGGCCCTTGAGGGCCATGTAGGTGATCGTGGCCTGCCTGACATCTTGGAGGGCTGGGGACATGAGGGGCAGGAATCATGACAGTAGGTTTCGATTCCCCAGTAGAAAGGTAAATTCAATTCTGAATGGCAGGAAGAAATGGGCCCATTGTGCTTGTCGACTGTTAGTAGTGTAGGCTTGCTGTAGAACTTTGAGGTTTTGATGATCCGTTCGGACTTCCACCGGAAAGGTTGTACCCAATAAGAGATGTATCCACTCCTCAAAGGCTCTCTTTATAGCTAACAGTTCTTTTTCGAGGACTGAATAATTCTCTTCAGAAGGGCTAAAGGTCTTCGACAGATATGCCACTGGTTTTTCTTCTCCTTGATCGTTCTTTTGGAGAAGCACAGCACCCAATGCATGATGAGAGGCGTCAGTCTCTACCACAAATGGTCGGGCTTGGTCTGGGGTGGACAGGATCTCAGCTGATGTGAAGAGGCGTTTTAATTTATCAAAGGCCTCTTGTGCCATATCATCCCAAAAAAATGAAACACCCTTCTTTAGCAATTTGGTGAATGGTAGGACAATTTCAGAAAAACATGGAATGAATTTGCGATAGAAATTTGCAAATCCCAAAAATCGCTGGATCTCTTTTACTGACATTGGAGGTGGCCAGTCTAAAATGGACGATACCTTCCTTGGATCCATGGATATACCTTGTGCTGACAAGACAAACCCCAAATACGTGACCTGCTCTTGATGGAATTCACATTTTTCTGCCTTACAATACAATTGATTTTCTTGAAGACAAGCCAGAACTAAATTGACATGTCAGATGTTCTCTTCTTTGTTCTTGGAGAAGACCAGTATATCGTCAAGATATATTATAACAAAATGGAGGAGGATGTCTGAAAATAGATGGTCCATAAAGCATTGAAAAATAGCCGGTGCGTTAACCAGACGAAATGGCATGACATGATATTCGTAGTGTCCGAATGGGGTTCGGAACGCAGTTTTCCATTCATCTCCGGGAGCAATTCTGATGAGGTGATAGGCACCTCGTAGATCCAGCTTAGTATAGAAGGAAGCTCCCTGAACAGCTTCTAAAATGTCAGGGATCAATGGCATTGGGTATTTGTCAGGAATGGTAATTTTATCAAGGCCCCGGTAGTCAATACACGGTCTTAGTTCCTCTGAGTCCTTCTTTGGTATGAAAAACAGTGAGGCTCCTGCTGGAGAGTCGGATTCGGTGATCAGGCCGTTCTGAATATTTGTCTGAAGGTATTCCTTAAGGGCAGTCTTTTCTCTCTGAGACAACACATACATACATCCGAATGGGATTGGCTGATCAGGGAGAATGTTAATATGACATCTCTTCGATGCGGGGGCAGCATTTGGGAGGACTATTGTCAAGGAAAGCACCATCATGGGTTGTTCAACAGGGTTACTGTCTAGGGATAATTCAATCTTAGTTGGGGAACTCTGTCGGAAAACACCTACCGTGGTTCCCCCTACGGTAGGGACTTGGCGTTTCCCGACACCTGTGAATGTGTCAGACGAGGCGGAACCACAGGACAATCTCTTAGGATGTGTGAGGAAGAACCACAATACATACATACATAAGTCTTCAGCCTCTCTCGCTGCTGGATAGCAGGCCCCTCATGGAACCTATTTACATGGGCTTGTCTGTGGATACCGGTTTGGTATAGATGGGAAGAGAGTCGGTATGAGGCCGGCTCCCCTTCTTCCTCTCGTGATGACGTTCCTACAGCCGATAATCGATCTGCATCGTAAGGGTGATCATGTCTGCCAAATTGGCCAGCCGAGGAACCTTTGAGACCTCATCTTTCAGTTCTTCAGAAAGGCCTCGTCGAAATAAAGTAAGAAGCCCATCATCGGGCCATCCGGTTTCAGAGGACAATTGTTTGAAGAGGGTAATATAGGACATGAGATCCTTAGAGCCCTGCTTCAAATCAAGTAGCTTCTCCTGGGTGGTTACTGATATCTCTTTTCGGCTGAACATGGATTTCAAACTATTAGTAAAGGCCGGGTAAGAGTCAAGGATAGCATTACCCGAAGTAACTAAAGGGGTTGCCCATGCCAACGCTGGACCGGATAAATGTGAGATCAGAAAGCCAACCTTATCTTTATCTGTTGGGAAGAATCTGGGCTTGAAAGTAAATTGTATCGTTCAGCTATCAAGAAACTCCTTCAATTTGTGAGGACCACCGTCAAATTTACCGGTCTGTAAAGTTGACGGGGGAGATTCTGTAAAGGCACGGGCTACCTGTTGCTTTAACTGAGCATTGTCTTGTTTTATGAGCTTTTGGCGTCGCTATCTGTTATCTGATTATTCAACAGTATTGACAATAAATCGCTTGGATATAACTTTCTCACTAACCTGGACAGACAGTGATTCCCAATGAAGACAGCCAGCAAGAGTTTGAAAGACCTCCCGTGAGAGTCCTGCCCACCCCTCCCTGTGAGTGAACGTCAGGGAGGAGGAAAGCACAACCCCCAGGGAAACCCTCCTTGGGGAAAAAACCCTGGATAGTAGCAAGGCTCCGGACTGATCGGTTGGATGTGGATGTGGTTCCTTAGAAGAGTTGGTACGCAAGGGGGAAGAGCGTTCTTTTAGAACTTCTGAGTGGAGCCAACTAAACTGCGTGTACAATCTCTGCAACTCAGGAGAGCCAGAGAATAGTTTCCAGCACAGCTTGACCGATAGCGGTGCTGAAAATAACAGAAAGAATATCCTTCCTTCACCTGCTTGCTGGAAAACAGGTGAAGGAAGTAATAGAGGGTGATCAAAGCAACACTCACTGTCGATAGCGGAACTTCTCTCAAAGGAAATGCTGAAGGAACGGGAGTCTCGGAGCAAAGAATAGACCAAAGAGGAAACCTGTGAAAGGAGTAAAGGGATAGTAGAGGAGGTTAGAGCAAAAGGATAATTGTAGTCAATAAGTCTGCAAAGTTAGATCCCGAGAAGTGGACTTACGGAGCCCTGATAAAAGCAGTAGCGACGCATTTGCTTGAAGCTCTTCCTTCCTTATCAAAGGTCACGTGATCAGTCGCGGACGTTGCTAGCGAACGTGAAACAACTAGACCGCTGCTTCCAGTATGAGACACTAGAGCGTCGGCTGTCTTAAAAGTAATGTTTCTAACCGTACCACCTAATCTTTTACGCTGCCACCACGACCAACGCTGGTAATGTGTAACAGGTTGAGCGGTATAATAACACAATTAAATTGATGCTCAAACGGGTCACTGCACCAACTGGGTGGTGTTAAGAGACACCAACAGTCTTCCACAGGGTTTTCACCTTTTGAAATATTGTTCGGGCATAGACCCAAAACAATACTTGATATAGCAAAAACTGAATGGGAAGAACAGGAGGAAGAGGCACACCTCACAGACTATGTTTTAGAACTGAGAACACAACTTACCAAACTGTAGGAAACTGGCACGAGAGAACCTGGGGAGAGCCCAATCCTATCAAGAAAAATATTATAACAGAACTGCCAGGGCACTGTCTTTTCAAGTGGGTGACAAAGTGCTGGTTTTGTTGCCCACATCTCAGAATAAAATGCTGGCCCAATGGCGAGGACCTTACAAAATCTCAGTGGTTTTAGGCCCAGTGAATTATCTAGTGGAGCAACCAGATAGAAAGGAAAAAACACAGAATTACCATATTAACCTCTTGAAGGAATGGAAGGAAACCAGTATCGATGTACAAAACATAAACCAAATACTGGTGAAAGAATCAGCTTTCAAATCCTTACAGTGGGGGCACAACTCAGCCCTAACTACATAACAGAACTGGAGAGACACCTCCAACGGATGGAACATGTATTTTCTTTCTACCCTGGAAGGACGAATCTGGTTGAACACGAGATACATACTGATCCTACTTAATCAGTACGGATAAGACCCTACAGACTTCCGGAGTCAAAAAGAGCTACCATTCAAAACGAGGTAGAAGAAATGTTACACCTGGTAGTGACTGAACCGTCAACCAGTCACTGGTCATCATCCATAGCACTGGTGTCCAGACCAGACGCCTCCACTAGGTTTTGTATGGATTATAGAAAATTAAACCCCATCTCTACATACCAAGCCTACCTAATGCCACGGATTGATGAGCTATTAGAACGACTGAGCACAGCCCAATACATCAGCACAATCGATCTAACAAAAGGTTATTGGCAGATTCCTTTAAGACAGGGGGACAAGCTGAAAACTGCTCTTTCGACACTATCTGGCCTTCACCAATTCACTGTGCTGCCATTTAGCTTATACGGTGCACCAGCAACTTTCCAGGCGTTGATGAACAAGGTGTTAGCTCCACATGTACCGTACAGTTCAGCGTATTTGGATGATATAATTGTTCTCAGATGAATTTGGGAAGATCACATAAGTCACCTGGAAAAAGTGATTTCCACGCTGGATGAAGCTCTGCTACACATCAACCCAAAGAAAACTATACTAGCGGCACAAGAGACAAAGTATTTGGGTTATCTGGTGGGTGGTGGAGTTATAAAACCGCCAATGGATAAAGTAGAGGCGATCATGCGGTTGTCCGTGCCAAGTAACAGAAAACAGATACAGGCATTTTTAGGGTTTATCGGATATTACCGAAGATTCATACCCCTATTGTCAAGTCTTGCCAGCCCACTAACAGAAGCACTCAAATCTTCCTATAAAGAAGATATCTTACAGGACACCTCTGCCCTGACAGCATACCAAACCCTGAAAAACCACATCTCAGCCCTCCCGGTTCTTTGGTGTCCGGACTTGGAGAAACATTTCTTTGTACAGGCAGATGTATCCGGTATGGGGTTGGGTGCGGTACTGTCGCAAGGCTCGGACGAGGACCTGTATCCAGTGGCATTCATAAGTCAAAAACTTCTACCACATGAGATGTCATATTCAACCTTGGAAAAGAATTTATTACCCAGAAACACTGGCAATGTCCGAAATGTGTCATGACCACTAGACAAGGGGCCAGTCCTTGCTTAGCCCCAGGGTCCAAATGGACCCAGTCCTGGTGCCTCTGGTGCCAGGCTCATGTAAAAGTGTGCCTTGCACACTCTGTGCCAAGGGCACGTACAGCAGGGCCGGGCGTGGCCATATAACAGCATTGGAAGGCGCGTGCCAGAGTCTCTGGGAGGGGCAAGGTAGAGCCAGTAGGTGGGGCTAAAGGGAGGGGCCATAGCCACCCTATATAAGGCCAACCCATCCATGTGCCTTCGCTTTGCGTTATTCTGCTTTCAGCAGCGTAACGCTCTGCGCACAAAACAACAGGTGAGCTTGCTTGGGAAAGCGCTTGCACACTGTATTTTGGCACGAAGGGGTCGAGGGAAGTCACGACACCCCAACCCCATTCTCATTGCCTCTCATCCTTACTCAGGGGCAACACCAGTCTCTCGAGCAGCAGGCCCTGTAGTAACCGGGAGAGGAAGACGATCCCGAGGAGCCAAGTCGAGGGAGGGCTCCAACTGTGCCCCAACTCCCCCGCAGAGACCAGGTGAGCGTAACAAAATGTGGCAAAAACCCCCAATTTCCGCACATTTCACTCGGCTCACCCACCGAAACACACTGCCAACAACACATGGCCTACCTTCCCACGTTCCTACACGTGTCCCGATGAAATCGGTACCTCACATGTGTGGGTGCACCTACCTGGGTGCCAAGGGAAAGCCTAAAACACGGCTAACCCCAAGTCTTTTCCGACAGCTAAATTTCACGATTTTTTCAGAAGGGCACACCATACAGATATGGGCTAGGGTTTCCAAGCCACCAACGAAAACAAGGAACCCCATGCATTTCCAAAAAGAGGGCAACTGTGGGAATCCGCAGAGGTCTGACTTACGCAAATCGGCCCAGAATGTATTACCCGGAAACCCTGGCAATGTCTGAAATGTTGCGAAAAACCCCCAGTTTCTGCACATTTCACTCGGCTCACCCACGGAAACACGCCGCCAACAACACATGGCCTACCTTTCCCCGTTCCTGATGAAAACAGTACCTCACATGTGTGGGTGCACCTACCGGGGCACAAATGGACAAAGCCGAAAACACAGGTAAACCTAACTCTTTTCGAACAGCAGGAGTGCAGGATTTTGACTCATGCGCACACCATACAGATTTGGGCCTAGGGTGTCCAAGCCACCAAGGAAAACTGGGAACCCCATGCATTTCTGAAAAGAGGTCACCCGGAATTCTGACTTGCGCAAAGTGGCCCAGAATTTATTACTCAGACCCCTGACAAAGTGAACATTGTGTTTTTTCCCCACCAAATATCACACTTTGTCAGGGATTGTGGCTAATAAAAACTGGGGCAATTTGCGCAAGGCAGACCTCTGCGGATTCCCACGGGTGTCCTCTTTTCGGAAATGCATGCGGTTCCCTGTTTTCCTTGGTGGCTTGGACACCCTAGGCCCATATCTGTATGGTGTGCCCCTCTGAAAAAATCATGAAATTCAGCTATCGGAAAAGACTTGGGGCTAGCCGTGTTTTAGGCCTTCCCCTTGGTGCCCAGGTAGTTGCAGCCACATGTTACGTACCATTTTAAACGGGATATGTGTGGGAACGCGGGAAGGTAGGCCATGTGTTGCTGGTGGCGTGTTTCAGTGGGTGAGCCGAGTGAAATGTGCGGAAATTCGTTTTTTTTGCCATATTTCAGACTTTGGCAGGGTTTCTGGGTAATAAATTCTGGGCCGATTTGAGCAAGTCAGACCTCTGCAGATTCCCACCAGTGTCCTCTTTTCGGAAATGCATGGGGTTTCCTGTTTTCCTTGGTGGCTTGGACACCCTAGGCCCATATCTGTACGGTGTGCCCCTCTGAAAAAATTGTGAAATTCAGCTGTCAGAAAAGACTTGGGGTTAGCCGTGTTTTAGGCTTTCCCCTTGGCACCCAGGTAGGTGCAGCCACACGTGACGTACCATTTTTATCGGGATATATGTGGGAACGCAGGAAGGTATGCCATGTGTTGTTTGGCAGCGTGTTTCAGTGGGTGAGCCGAGTGAAATGTGCGGAAATTCGTTTTTTTTATCACATTTCAGACTTTGGCAGGGTTTCTGGGTAATACATTCCCCTTGGCACCCAGGTAGGTGCACCCATACATGTGAGGTACCGTTTTCATCGGGACACATGTGGGAATGTGCAAAAGTAGCCCAGGTGTTATTGGCGGCGTGTTTCGGTGGGTGAGCCAAGTGAAATATGCGGAAATTGGGTTTTTTTCCACCACATTTCAGACTTTGGCTGGGTTTTTGGGTGATAAATTCTGAACCGATATGCGCAAGTCAGGCCTCTGCAAATTCTCACAGGTGTCCTCTTTCTGGAAATGCATGGGGTTCCCTGTTTTCCTTGGTGACTTGGACACCCGAGGCCCTTCTCTGGATGGTGTGCCCTTCTGAAAAAATCCTGAAATTCAGCTATCGGAAAAGACTTGGGGCTAGCCGTGTTTTAGGCCTTCCCCTTGGTGCCCAGGTAGTTGCACCCACATGTTACGTACCATTTTAAACGGGATATGTGTGGGAACGCGGGAAGGTAGGCCATGTGTTGTTGGTGGCGTGTTTCAGTGGGTGAGCCGAGTGAAATGTGCGGAAATTCGTTTTTTTTGCCATATTTCAGACTTTGGCAGGGTTTCTGGGTAATAAATTCTGGGCCGATTTGAGCAAGTCAGACCTCTGCAGATTCCCACCAGTGTCCTCTTTTCGGAAATGCATGGGGTTTCCTGTTTTCCTTGGGGCTTGGACACCCTAGGCCCATATCTGTACGGTGTGCCCCTCTGAAAAAATTGTGAAATTCAGCTGTCAGAAAAGACTTGGAGTTAGCCGTGTTTTAGGCTTTCCCCTTGGCACCCAGGTAGGTGCATCCACACGTGACGTACCATTTTTATCGGGATATATGTGGGAACGCAGGAAGGTATGCCATGTGTTGTTTGGCAGCGTGTTTCAGTGGGTGAGCCGAGTGAAATGTGCGGAAATTCGTTTTTTTTATCACATTTCAGACTTTGGCAGGGTTTCTGGGTAATACATTCCCCTTAGCACCCAGGTAGGTGCACCCATACATGTGAGGTACCGTTTTCATCGGGACACATGTGGGAATGTGCAAAAGTAGCCCAGGTGTTATTGGCGGCGTGTTTCGGTGGGTGAGCCAAGTGAAATATGCGGAAATTGGGTTTTTTTCCACCACATTTCAAACTTTGGCTGGGTTTTTGGGTGATAAATTCTGAACCGATATGCGCAAGTCAGGCCTCTGCAAATTCTCACAGGTGTCCTCTTTCTGGAAATGCATGGGGTTCCCTGTTTTCCTTGGTGACTTGGACACCCGAGGCCCTTCTCTGGATGGTGTGCCCTTCTGAAAAAATCCTGAAATTCAGCTGTCGGAAAAGACTTGGGGTTAGCCATGTTTTAGACTTTCCCCTTGGCGCCCAGGTAGGTGCACCCACACATGTGAGGTACCGTTTTCATCGGGATACGTGTGGGAATGCAGGCAGGTGTGACATTTTTTGTGTTTGTGTGGTTTTCTTAACGTTTCAACCCATTTGCTGGTGGCCTTTGTCACACAACACTTTTATTTCCCAAATGTGCCCTACATTTAGTCACTGCTTTAGGCACCATACACTTATGTAACCTGCACAAGTCACCTACCCTTGAAAAGGTCTGCCTGTGCTCTTTCACAAAATGTATGCTTGCCATTCCTCACCACATTGGTTTTCCTAATGTACACATGCTAAGTATGTCTGTTCAGGGCGTAAGCATAAAACTCCTGTGTACCATGGCTCAGTGTTTGGCTTGTGGTATTGCTTGTTTTGTGAAACACTACAAAAAATGTGTGATTTCCTAACTGCAAGGTTGGGGGGAATGTAGTGGACCATTGTTTTTCTCAAAATTCATAGAAGCCATTGCCGTACCAAGCCAACCATGTCCACCATATACCTTTTTTTCGGTCATTTTCCCGCTTTTTCCCCAAACTATGGAATTTTCCCCTACCTAGTTGTTGCCTGACCTGCACAAATCACCCCTTCCTAAACTTGGAATCTTGTCTACTTTTCAGAAATGTATGCCTTTCTGTCCACCAATTCGGCTTTCCTACCCTTTTCTTCCATTCCGTCCACGCATGTCCACTTGGCAAAATTGGCCAAAATGGCCTACCTCTCACAAAACAGTTGATAACCACATCAAAATAATTATTTTTCATTTCCACGTAACCTGTTCTTGAAAGCCAGGACATTGGGGAATTCAGCACAGCAAACCATTTGTTCCTAGCTCTATCAAGGAAAAACCACAGGCTTCTGTGTACATCATTTTATTGTCATTTTTTGAAAAAACCCAAAATATTCACCCTTTTTGCTTATTTTCTCTCACTCCCCTACAGCAACCTAGGATTCCTGGGTGTCATTACGACGGCCTATATGTGGGAAAAAAGGGGCCAAATTTGGCTTAGATATCTCATTTAACAAAAAAGTTACAAGGCATTGAATGGCGATATACCGATATCACTAAAAAGGCCTTGGCACTGGGGGGGAAACCCTTGGCACTTAAAGGGTTAATTATGGTCAGGCAAGTCAGGTAATGCAAACCCTTGACTCGCACCTGCAACCTGTCCGACAATCACAGGTGCATAAAAGGTGGCGTCCTCAGCAGCCGTCAGTCAGACCGGGGAAGCCTGGAGAGCAGAAGGATCAGAGTGGAAGCTGTGCAAGAAGAGAAGCCGAAACGCCAGTATGCTACAGGAAGCTCTGGAAATCCCACTGGATGGTGAACGCTGACAGGAGGTCCCAAAGCGGGGAAGGCGGGCAGCAGACACTGCAGGAAGGGGAAGGCGAAGCTCCACATAACAGCCGGCGAGTGCGAAGTGGAACGCCCGGCTATTTGGCTGTCCCTCGGAAGTAGAAAGCAGAAAGAAGGAGCCGCCGATACTGGGTAAGTGTCTGGGACACTTAAAGTACCTGGGGCACTCAAAGGTGACCAATCAAGCAGTAAAGGTCAATGAAATGAAGCATACCCTGTTACTTATATTAAATGCCAAACTGAATGAAATGAGCAAAAGTAGCCTAACATTTTGAATGAAGCAACCCACGTTACTTATATTGAATTCCAAACTGAATGAAAGAAATCAAAGTAATTTAGCGCATTGAATTAAGCAAACCATGTTGCTTAAAATAAATGTTGAACTGAATGAAATATGCAAAAGTAACTTAGAGCATTGAATGCAACGAACAACGCTACTCATATTGAATACTGAACTGAATGAAACAAGTGAAAGTAACTTAGCGTATGGAATGAAACAAACTACTTTGCTTCTAATAAATATCTAATTGAAGGAAATAAGTAAAAGAAACTTATAGTGAATACTGTATTGAATGAACTGAGCAAAAACCGCCATTACTGAATATTGTCTTGAGTGAAATAAATAAGCGGGCGTTTATTGGAATGCAGAAGCAGAGATATATTGAATTGCATGAAAACAACACCTATAGCAAACTGAACTATTTATCTGAATGCAATGATATAAGAAAAACCTCCTTTGATGCTTTGATGATCAATGAAGTGAAAATCAAAAAGGAAGCTAAACTGAAGTAAAGAATCAAATCTGCTAAGCTGCCTTTTAAGAAACTGTTTATGGAATCAAATCTTGAACTTTGAAAGAAACCAGAAAGTTCCTGGTTGCGTGACCTGTGATGGGTGGACCGTATGGTCTAACACTGCACCAAGACCAGGGAGCTACTAATGGTGAAACAAAGGATGATGGAGAATCAAATGTTAAGTTCCTGTGCCAGATAACTTTTTTTTATGTCAACAGGGAAGCTTGATGAAGTGAAAGCAGGAAACCAAATATTGATAAACATCAGACTTGGGGAAGGAAACCCTGAGTTATGCATGTTCAGTTTAAAGACTAAAGCTTCAAGATATTGGGCCTCATTACGGGTCTGGCGGTAACTCTACTGGTGCTACTGGCGGGCTGCCGTTGGCCCTGTAAAGAACCACTGGTGCCTGACTTCCCGGTGCCACTGGGCTATTACAAGTCCGGCGGCCTGGAAATCAGGTGCCGGTAATTTTGTTAATCCCCATTCCCATAGAGTGTATGGGAGTGGGGACACGGAAGCTCCGGCACCGTTGTTGACGGTGCCGGTGGTTCCATGGCAGCTTTGCCTACCGTGACCGCTGTGCCTGGCAGGGTCTGACCTGTCAGGCACAGCGGCTAAGCCAGGCAAACCTGTAGTTTGCCGGTCCAGAAACAAGGGTGCCCTTATTTCCAGACCGGCAAACTCGGCATGAGGCCTATTTTCTTTTGATTTTGACATTATGCTTGGGGAAGGGAACCCTAAGCTTTGGTGTCCTGGAACTGTGCTTTCTTGGAACAGTATTGAACTTGGGGAAGGGCATCCTGACCTTTATAGAACTGTATTTCATTTAATGCTCAAAGGAGGAGAAATTGAACTTTGTGGTGAAACTATTGACATTTGGGAGAGAAAAGCTGACAATAAGCCAGAGCTGGAAGTAGCTCAGAACTTTATGTTTGGAGCACTATTTGAGTTATGGTTAATGCCCCAACACATGGTTTTGTATTAGTTGTGAGTATAGGATTTGGACACAGACAGACATTTATGTTGAACTTACTGACACTGACGTTCCTTAGTTTATTCAGGTAGGGAAATCCCACCTTAGAATAGGGCAAGTTAGGCCTTACTCCATTTTGACATTTTCTTTAATAAAAGATTGTTCAAATTTAATTTGAATCTGTTGTCTTTGTCTCCTTCCATGATGCCAACCTTACAGCACACTCCTCTCTGCCAGCTGCCTTCACTTACACCCCACAGGCACAGGGATCGCCCCACCACAATCCCCTGGCGCATGCCAGCCTCCAGACACGGTCTGTTGCACGCTTCTCACTGCAAAGGCTCTGCAATCAGGTTCACATGGGGGAAAGCTTTCAGACTTCATGCTTCCTGCTGCACAACTTCTGCAATCTAGACTTTGTGGGGGAAAGTACCAACTTCGGACTGGAAACTGGAATAAGTGGATGGTAAATCCCTTCTTTCCTCCCACTTCTGTGAATTTCGCCAGCAACGTGTTTTCTTCTGCCACCTCCTCCTGCCCCAGCAGGTACTTCTGCTGCTACAACTGATACTACTTCTCCAACCACAACTGCATCTACTTGCCTGCAACTGAGGGATCTTTTTAAGCTCCCAGCCTCGCTCAGATATGGGCTGTTATGTCTAATTGCCTGACCTCCAGGCCTGCACTGCTCTTCAGCCCTTTTCTCCGTCCCAGTACTCTGGGGATAATGAGACTTGGAGTCCTAAGCAACAAAATTCTAACTAGTATTTACTATTCTTAACGTTAGAACTATTTTGTTTATATATTTTTTTAAATGCTTCATCATGTTTTATCACAGTAGAGAAAGGGAGGTTATTCATGCTACCATTTACATATTTCCTTTCTCCATACCTTTGGAAGTAAGGGGGATGTTTAACCACGTCAGGGGTAATGAGTTCCTCCTAAAGTGGGATATTTAAAGACTGCATCCTGTTCGCCCATATTTCTAAACTTAATATGGGGATAATACACATTATAATGGTAATAAGCCATTGATGTTTTGGTATATATGAACGGTTATTCCCTTTCAAAGGAGAATACTGTGTCTCATCCTGCAGGATCCCTTCACCTCCCTGTGCCCTTTCTCCTTCTAGGTGATCCTCCCACAGTACACCATCCCCAAGGTCAGGATCAGGAAGTGTCTGTCTTTCCTCTGCCACCTGGGAGGAGACTTTAGGCAGGGGTACAGTGAGGGATCCACGGGATGTATCACATACTCTTCTCCTAAAGACCTGGGCTCCCAGTCCAGGCTTCACTCTCTCTCTTTCTCTTTCAGCCACCCTCGCATATTTAGTAGGTTCACCAGTTTCCCAGTGCCAGGTTGGTGCAACTGGAAAACCTTCTTCTTAAGTTCCTAAATTGAATTTTAAAGAGATGCCATAGTTTTCAATTTCATCTGGGGTACTCTACAGTTTCATTCATCCAAATAGAGGACTTCACTACCTATAATCATAAATGTAGGAAGAATAGGTATTACTGCCACCAATACTGATAGTTGTCTCCCCAAAATGGTAACATTGAGTGGTGTTAAGGGGTGTCCTTCCTTTTGACCATGAACACAGCTTATTTACTTTTGTCCTATGGGTTTCCAATTGGATAGAAGCATGCTGGTTTGTATAGCAGAAAGTTTACTTCCAGTATCCAATTGAGCCCATGTGGTCTTTCCTTGAAATACCACTCAGATTCTGTAACTACTTTTTTCTCCAGTTCGAAACATTTAATCTGATTTCTTTCTTACTCTTTTCTTAAATGTCTTCCCTTTAGAGCTGGGTTGTCCTTGGCTCTTTTCCCTCTCTCTGTTAACATCTCACTGGGTTTGACATCGGGGATATTCGCATAAAATAGTCCAGCCCTTGTTTTCTTTCCTTTCACACACTGAACGGGATCTTTTAGCGATGGTGTGGTGGGGAGATCAATTCTATTCAAGGGGCAACACCTCTCTAGATGACCATACTCCCCACAAGAGAAACATAACTTCTGAACCAAGGTCAGTGATGGGGATAGAATGGATGGTATATTTTCCTCAGATATTTCTTGTTTTGAGGGTCAATAACCGATAGGAAACCCAAAGTCTTGCCATGAGAAAACAAGTTCCTCTTTATTTTCGTCTGTGAAGGACGTTGCTGAATATGTTCCTCAGACGGGGTGGAATTATTACCCAACAAATAGGTTTGAAAGGTGTTTGGGCTGAGAGATGTCACCATTTTCTGCCTCTAATTTTTAAGTAGCCTTTACAGAGAATGAAAAGTCATGAATATCATGCTTTTCCTTATCTGGCGTCTCAGCTAAAGAGACCTCTATTGACTGTTCAGATGTTCCATCATTATCTAAACCATCAACTGGAACAACCACAGTTTTAAGTGTATTACAATTGTCAGTTCTCCCAGGATTGTAGAGATTTCTATATTCCTAACCTCTTCCTTTATTACGCCTGACTCAGGTTGTTTGTAACTGGATTCAAAGGGTTTCTCTGCATCCAACTGTCAGTCAGTATCAGGTTTGCCAATCTGGTGCCAGGGAAATCTCGACGTGTAGCCGTAGAATTCTCCCTGCCAACTTCTCTCTTTGTATTCCAAAAGGAAAACTACAAAGATAGAAGTCAGCGAAAGACAGGATCGCTGCAGCCGCCGAAAACCAGGAGCCGAAAGGTAGTCCAGGAGACCCGGTGAAAGACAGATGGGGAGACCCCCGAATGGACCTCAGGGGTCGGCCTCAGGCACAACTTCACAGATGCAACTTCACAAGAAAAGAACCAAAATACAATCAAGGTGTTTGTCACCACGTCACTTACCTGGGGCAGGGGGCATGCCTGTCGGACCTGGCGCCCCCCATCCTGGCGCTTCTAACCCCGATTTCGGCTGGGAGGACCGCAGTCTTTTGCGGCACTCGCCGCTTCCGGGTTTCCCGTGCAGCTGGACTCGCGCATGCGCGGAGGGCTTTGTTTCTCCCTTCGCGCATGCGCCATCCACAGAGTGCTTGGGAAGCCGTAGCTTGCTTCCCAAGCCTCGTTTTGGGCACGGCAGCACCCGGGGACAGCACGGGTTGCGTTCTAAAGCCTCCCGGGTGCTGCCGGCCCTATTTAATGGCCAGTATCTTGAGTTTTCACCGCGTCTCAACGCGGTTGTTTCTGGATCGCGTCCTCGCCCCTCGCTGATTCTGCAGCTGCACCTTGCCTGCCTTCCTGACTACTTGCTCCTCCCTGGTTCTCTGTGCTGGTTCCTGTGGGGGGTTCCCCTTCTCCTCTTCTCCTAGTTGGTTCTCTCTGGGTTCCCCTAGTTCTCATTGGGTTCCCCTTGAGGCAGCTTGCGTGCCTTCCCTGCCCAGTCCTCTCAGCCTTTGCTTCTGACCCTGTGCTGCCCTCTGCCTGCTGCCATTCCTGGAGTCAACTCTGCATTCGGCTCAGAACCTTCTGCCCAAGTATCTGCCTTCTGCCTGCTGCCATTCCTGGAACTGTCACAGCATTCTGCTCTGGACATTCAGCCCAAGCCTCAGCCTTTTGTCTGCTACCATTTCCAAGAGTCATAGCAGCACTCCACTGTGGACAACCTTCTCAAGCTTCAGCCTTTCGCCAGTTGCCATTTCTGGGAGTCATTGCTGTTATATCCTGTTGTGGACAGTCATCTTTGTATCAAGACCCGCCTTCCCTGACAGTGCTTGCACTGCCCCGACGTCATGAAAATCAAGGAAGTGCGCTTCTGTGGCGTTGGAAGCCGGTCCACTTCTGACCCTGTCTATTCCAGGGTGAGGCTTGTGCCGGTTTCTCGCGTCACACCTTCAGAATTCATCATTCGGACAGCCTGGCGACCTCACCACGATCAACATCCGGAAGTTCAGGTATTCAGCGCCCTCAAGACGCTTTCCTTAACAGTGTGGACTTAAACTGGCTAAGAAAGAACATGAGTGTACACCAAAAGAACATAAACTGAATGGGTGAACACTTACCAACAGCTCTCCGGTGAGGCGTAATGGAGGAGCTCTGCAATACCCAATCTACCCTATACCCGATGGCACGAGGATGCCTAACCGGCACAATAGGCAGTCTCTAGTCCATACCTGTCCCGCCGAAACGAGGACGCCTTACGAAGTTAAGCGCCAAGAGGAAGTCTCTAGTCCAGGCGCACAGTATTGGGCAATGCAGTCTCTCTCTGGATTCTGTACCAGAAAGCTTTGACAACGCTGTGAGTATTTCCAGTTGCAGCTTATTATGGAGTCTGAGGTAATGATGTGTAGTCGACAAAGAACAGAGTCAGCAGGCAGTAACAGACGAGTTGGTGTTCCGAGTCGGCAGCGTGCGAGCAGTGAAGTATCCAAATCAGCAGGCAGATGCAGGTCAGTTAGCATTCCGAGTCGGCAGCGTGCGAGCAGTGAAGTATCCAAATCAGCGGGCAGATGCAGGTCAGTTAGCGTTCCGAGTCGGCAATGCAGGAGGTTACCACTTAAGGAAATCGAGGATACTTGGAGGAGAGGGAAAGGAGGGGGAGCAAGGTAGGGCAGGTCAAGTAGACGGAAAAGGACAATACAACCAAAACAAGAACAAGAGTTTTAGGAGCAAAACTGGCTAACGCTAAGATTGAAACAATCAGCAGCGGCGAGTGCGGTCACCCGGAAGTGTTTTAACGGGTGGCCATACGAGCACGTGACTCCTCCCCCATGAAGCGCAATAGCGTTGTTTGTGGAGTGGCAGCCAGAGACGCCATGGTAACGTGGATGCCATAGCTTTGCGCTCGTATTGGTGTAATGTGAACTTTGTAGCTTTACGTGTGGGTTAATGGGGAGTCTTCCTCGGGGCATTCCTGACAGTCAGGCAGAAAAAATGTTGGGCCCTTCCTCCCTTCAAATTGTTTTTCTGGGTTCCCTACACTTCCCTGCCCGGTATGAAACGAGGGCAGACATTCCCATGGGGTTTCATGTACCAAAGGTCCAACCAGCTTGCTTTTCTTAACTTGTATAAGTGTATCTGACAAATTCAAAAGGGCAATTTCTATTTCTTTCCCACTAAACATCAGAGGCAGAGCCTTTAACAATCACTTTCCACGTCTGGGCATAATATACACAGCTTAACCTGATGGAAATTCCACCTTACCCTCTAGGGAAACAATAATTGCACCCCTAGGGACTTGATAAAACTGGGGAAAGAAAAGGTTATAGGTATTACCCTCCACATATGTCCTAGTGGGGAGAATAGCTTGCTTAGTTAATGGTTTAAAAACAACCCCTATTCTAGAATAGGGACCAATAAGGGGTTCATGCTTCATTTCTGAAGGTGCCAGCCCACTGGTAGAAAAAATAGCTGGTTTAGATCTTATCCTCCCGGTTTCTAAAATAAAAACAGGTTCATGGCTCATTTCCTCGCCAATAAGGGAGGTGATAGAACCAGGGGCCATGGGGTAAGTTTGAGTTTCAAGAGAAGAAGATAGATGGCTAAGCCAAACCTCTTCTAACTCAATCCCTATCTGATCAGAATCTGCCTTATACATTGTGGATCCCCAGTTTGTATCAACTGATTCCCATCCAACTCTGACACCATATATGAGAGGACAGAAATGAGAGGCGGACACATTTATTTTTTTCACATCTGTTTTTATTGGCATTTTCATCAACATTTTACAACTCACCCTCTCTGGACCCCTCGCATCCCCCTAGCCCCCCTTTGTCCCTACCGTTTTCCAATGTGTTCCTCCTTTCCTCCTTTCTTCCTTTCGGGTATATAGCCCAGATTCCCATAATGTTTAAAGTCCATTCCCGCTGTTGAATTTCTCATCTCCCCCTGTGAGACCTCGGCCTCCCAAGCTGAGTCCACATATCAGACCAGACCCAAAGGTTTCATCTTTCTCGGGCACTGTACTCCTCTGGAGTCCTTCTGTAAAAATGTCATTACCAAGTCCCAGTCACCAACAAATCCCTGATGGTTCCCTTGTGAGGAATAGGATACCCATTCTAAGGCCGCAAAGTGCCACACCTTACCCACCCATTCATGCTAATTAGGCAACTCCTTTCATTTCCACTTCTGTGCAGTCACCAGTGCCCCTGACATCATTAAAATCACACACATGTCTTTGGCTGGGGCATCCCTCTGGAACAGCCTCTCTTCCACTCTCAAACTTGAAGAGAACCATGTCCGGTTCAGGAAGCACCTCAAGACCTTCATCTTTGCTTCTGCCTTCGCTTCTCTTCTACCCTGCTGACCTGTTCTGCTTCGGCATCGTGCACCTGGTTACCCTCTGATCTCTGGCTCAGGTACTTGCTCACCCTGCCACGCACCCGCACTGCCTCCTGGCAACCCTTGAACTTGGGTCGGCATCTGTCTCCCTACAGTCCCACTTTCTTTCTGCACTTAACAGACTCTCCTGGTCTTTACCTTAAACCTAGAACTTGCCACTTGCTGGCTGCACTACCACTGTTGTTGCTTTTATTTTCCTTTGCTTAGCACGTTCCACTTTTTCCCTTCCCCTATGCACTTTCCTCCTTCCCTCTCCCCTGCACTTGCACATTCTCATCGTCACTGGGCCTAGTAAAATCGTTGTTTGTTCTCTACCTGTTCCCCTTCCTTGCCTCGTCGCGCTCTGAAACACTTGTGTACGAGCGCGATACAAATAAAATATCAATAGCAATACTTTTCGTTGTGCTTGCAAGGGTAGCTCTTCAATTAATCATCCTTAGCCAAGATAGCAAGGCCTAGATTACTCTTTCTCTTAATCCTCACAATATCCTCAATAGCCTCCATGATCTTTTCCCAAAACCGTGGGCATTCCCACCAGACATGCCTCTATGCCTCCATGCCTCCACGATCCCTCCTCACCGCATTCCCTCCAACATTCCTTGGACACCTTTGGAAAGATGTTATGCAGCGTCACCAGAGTAAGGTGCCACTGACACACCAGCTTTACCCATATTTCCTGTAGTTGGACTGACCTTGTTAGTTTGGGGATAATATCCCAGTTGTACCCATGCTGCCTCCTCAATCTGCTGTCCTGCCTCTTCTTCCCATTGCTTCATATAATGTCTGTACCCTGAATCTTTGTTTTGTTTGATGGATTTATAAATAGTCCCCACAATATTTTTGCCTCCAGAATCCACTAATAGTAGTTTTTCAAAGGGTATAGGGTACCTTATTGCTGCCTCTTTAATAGATGGGTTCAGCAACCAATGTCTCAGGTGTGTGTATCAGAATCTCTCCCACACTACTAATGAAAAGTCTAGTTTGCACTAGTTAAAGGATTTGATCTCTCCCTATTCGAACATATCACCTATCTTGAGGCAACCACCCTTTTTCCACTTACTGAACCTTGACCCTCCCATTCCTGCATTCCCGGAGACAATTGATGATTATGAAATATTGGGGTAAATGGTGATGGAAAGGTGGTAAATTCTGTGGCTTAACCCTCTTAGGTTTCCAAAGTACAGCCTCAAGATGACCCCCCACTTCTGCCTCATCCATTTGTCTCCACACCTTATGCCTGTCATCTTTCAACCAGTCTCTAATTTCCCTGGTCTGTGCTGCCAAATAGTATGCCCCGATATCTGGTTCTCACATCCCTCCCCTGTTTCTCGGCATGGTCATTACCCGTCTTGACACCCTAGGTTTTTTATTGTTCCAAATAAATTTCCCTATGTGCCTTTGAACAGCTCGAATAAAACGACCTGGAGACTTTCGTTGGTAACGTCATGAAGTAATATAAGATTTTCGGCCGAATACCTATTTTCACCACATGAACCCTTCCTATCCATGATATTGTCAATGGACCCATTTCTTGCAGCATTTGTCTGATGTTCCCTAGTAGGGGAGAGTGGTTTGCTATGGATAGTGATTAAATATCTTTAGTGATCTTGACCCCCAAGAGTTTTATTGCCTTGCTTGCCCAAGTATATTGAAAGAGACATTTAAGCTCCTGTTCTTTCTCCTACGGTATTGTCAAATTCAGGGCCTCAGATTTGTGGGCATTAATATTTAACCCTGCTACTGGACCAAAATTAGACTATTCCCTATTCAAGACCCTAATAAACCTTTCTGGGTCTGTGAGTGTCAACAGCTTATCACCTGCAAATGCAGCTACTTAATGAATCTTTCCTCCAAATGGGATTCCTACTACGTCTGCCATTTCCCTTATTGTGGCCAAGAGTGGTTCCAAATGAATCGCGTATATCAATAGGGATAGAGGACACCCCTGTTTTGTTACTCAAGATACCATAACAGGACCCGATAGTTGTCCATTTATCATCAAACGCAGTCTCAGATTATATTAGTTTGCCTTTATCATTGAGAAGATCTTAACCCCAAACCCCATTTTCTCCATAGTGGAAAACAGGAACTGCCACTCCACTCTACAAATGCTTTCTCTGCGTCTAATGCAATCAAGAGAGCCGGAACGTTCTTAATATTAGCCTTTTCTATTATGTGTTCTACTCTTCTGGTATTATCTTCTGTCTGTCTACCCTGTATAAACCCAGATTGATCAGTATCTGTGAGTTTCGGAAGAAAATGGTCCATCCTGGACACTGTTACTCACCACTCCGAAGTAGGCCCAAGACGTGGATGAGTGACCTTGAAGATGATGGTTGTACAAGAATCAATATTCAGCCTTCTATCCCAGCTCCCCTGAGTACAAGACTCGGGCTTCCTCAAAGAGGGGCTCTTTTCTACAAAGTACTTTTCCGCTGTTTCGATTGGGACAGACAGAGATGTCAATTGAATAAAAGAGCGGGGAGAACACACACCGCCAATACCAATGCTGCAAAGGAATACAAAGATATTATACAGTGTTTAAAATAAACCAAGTAATCAGAACAGCAGTATATAACAGGAAAATACCTAGGTAAGTATTGGAGAGGAGCTTCCCCGGGGTGAATCTACAAAAATATGAATAAGCACAATGAGTGGGAATAATTCTAAAGAGACTTCCTGATGTATTGAACCAATAACAACTAACCTGAATATGGATATTTTGAGGATGGAAAGTAGTCCAAGAAACAGAAGGCAACGATAGGAGAAAATAACAAACAGGAATGTTAGTATAGGGAAATAGCCCCGAACGGCACGAGGGTCGCACTAGTGCCGGGTTGGTGCAGTATCAGCAAAGCGTTTATATGCACTTGAAGACAAGTTCACAAGACAGTCACTCAATGTCCCAGAATCCAACAAAAGGCTAAGGTCCAAACAAGGCTGTGGAGAAAATTAATAGCAGGGGTGGAATTGCCAATTACAAGTATGTACCTGAGCACATACGCATCCAGATAAGGCGTAGAAAAGTTCCGGATGGTTGATAGCAAGTCACCTGCGAGAAGGCAAAGTCGTTCCGCGCCTGGTAGCAGCTAGCTGGAATAAAGTACTGCAAGAGACAGCAAGAAGCAGGATCCAATAACGTTCCGGGTCAAAAGCCAGGCGAGCACGACAGGAATAAAGGAGGAGGCAAGCCAATCCAGAAGCCAGGCAAGGGGCAAAACCAGGTAAGCAGATTAGGAATTTGTGCGGAGAAAACACGAAGGAGTAAACGGACGTAACCGATGTAGCTTGTAACGCTAATTAGCAGCAACGAGCCCCTTGAAAGACGGTGGTTTTAAAGCAGTATGGAGGCGTGTCTTGCCGTACGTCTTCCACGTACAGGACGTGTCAGCTGACACGGACTCGATCGTAGTTTGTACAGGCTCCATGACAACCTGTATCTGCTCCACAGAGGAGCTTGTAAAGGAGTCGTATTCTGCAAGGAAGTCCGAAGTGTAACAGACACCAATATCTTTGGGTAGATCTTTGCTTCTATATTAATTAGAGCGATAGGCCTATATGATTTGCAACATGCCAGATCTTTTCCTGGCTTCAGAAGCAAGACCACCTTAGCTTCTTCAATAGTTGGGGTTATTTTCCCTGCCTCCCCAAAACTGTTGAACATCTGGACCAGATGAGGATTTAACTGTTCCCTGAATGTTTTATAAAAATCAGATGTAAATCCATCTCTTCCTGGAGATTTATTATTTGACAGTGACGCTATGGCCCTAGGGACCTCCTCCACCAAAATGTCTTGATCTAGGTCCAGCCTGTCTTGCTCTGATCAGATCAGATCTCTCCAAATATTCTTTTCCCATCTGCTCTAGGGGATTATCAGATTTATATAACTCTGAGTAATACTCTGAAAATTCTCTAGTTATGTTGGTTAACTTTGTACTCTCCACTCCTCCATTTAATTTAATTCTTGTTATGGCTCTGGCTTTCTCATCCTTCCTTAATAACCTAGCCAGCAAGCTGTCCGCCTTGTTTGCCTTTACATAGTATTTCTGTTTAAGTTATAGCAGTGCACGTTCTGCTTCTTATTTCCTCCCTCTATGTTTCGTCTTTAAATATATAAGTTGGGTATTTCCATTTCCACAGCCTGGGGAGGATGTACTTTCTCTTCATTGTCAACCATATGGGGGCATGATCCAATACTGATATTGCCCCACTCAATCTCTACAACCATACCCAACATACTCCGGGATACCCACATATAGTCTATCCTAGAGGAAGTCCTATGAACATGAGAGAAGAATGTGTATCCTTTAGTGTCTCCCTCTTTTCCCTCCAGGTGTCCACCAGTGAAAACATATCTATTTTCTCACACAGTTCTCTTGTGGGTTTGTCCTGGGTACCCGCCCTACCCACACTCCTATCCGCCCTCGGTTCCCAAGCAATATTAAGGTCTCATGTTAATATAATTTGTCCCTTAGCAACTCTTTCCAATTTAGCGAACTTCAGCTGGATGAACCCATCCTGCCCCGAGTTAGGCGCATAGATAGTAGCTAGAGTGTATCGTTCACCCCTTGCCTGTAGTATCACTGCCACCGTTTCCGTTACTGTGAAGTTGTGGTTGGTTCGTATGGCTATAAACAGCCCTCCTTTTTTCTTCCCCTCGTTGGACTGGAATCTTTGACGATAACCCTAGAGTCTAATTTTGTGCTTGTCACTCATTTGCAGATGTGTTTCCTGTACAATCAGGAGGTCTGGTTTTTCCCTTTGTAAAAATCTTTCCAATTTCTTCCTTTTCAGTGGGGAGTTCAACCCATTGACATTCAGTGACATAATGTTCATATTATTGATTCTAGCCATTTTCTTGAGTGTTCATAAAGCTATTTCCATACCCCTTTGCTTCTCAATTGGGACCTTCTCCTTTCCCTCCCTCCCTTCCCCCTCCCTGCTTACCTCAACCCATCCCTACCAAATACATGCTCTCCAAAGCCCATGCATTGGTCCCAAATCCCACCATCCCCATCTCCCCAACACTTAAACTACTAAAACTATTGTCCTCCCCACGCTAATTTATCTAGATATTCTCTGGATCATATGTGCTCCTTTTAGGTAGCTGTGGGGTCTTCACGTCCTCTTGAAGTTAATTTGTTTCAGTGTGGACCATTCCCAAGTCTTCTTGATTTCCTGTTGTTTCACCATGGGCTCACCAGATCCTGCCTCTTGTTCCCTTAGCCCAAGTATGTTCACACCTTCATTACAGGATGAAACATAATGTTGTCAGCCCTCCCATTCAAATACCAAGCCAAAGGGGAATGCCAACGATATCTGATGTCCTTTTCACTAAGAAATCTCACAACCGGACCCATTTTACATGTTCTTTGGGACAGGTCTTGATAGAGTTGTAGCTCTTACCCATTGTATTTTAGCTGTTTAACTTTTCTTGCTGCCAACAAGATCTCTTCTTTCTGCCCATAATCGTGCAGGGCCACCAGAACATCTCTTAGTCTAGCTCCCGGTTCTCTCCTAGCTGTCATGCCTGTCAGACTACCCATCCCATCACCTTTGCAGAATCGTCCTCGTACTATGACTTCGCTTCCCCACTCTGCCTACAGAACAGCTAGACCGTTCTATACGAGATGGAGGCTGTTCAATACCCAGGAAGCGGCATCTGCAGCAAGCAAGTCGTTAATATCAGGTGGTATGTGACTAATCACATGACCTGTGGTTACGTATTTAGCAGAGAGCTAATGTTGTTTCATTACGGCGTTCCGGATGCTGGTTCTTTAACCTCTACTTTTCCGTGACATTTTGGCTCCTGAATCCCAAGACTTCCATCCGCCGCTTACATCAACTAAGCGGTACGTGGATTACTGTCTGAACAAAGCTTTCTTTCCGTTTCTTTCTAAATGGATTCTGAATTCCCCACTTCCTCGCCGCGCTGACATTCTATCAGCACGGTATTCTTGTTTCCTAATATCCAACGGCTTGCTTTCATAGCGGCTTCCCCGCTACGCTCCAGAGGAGGCCGTTAGTTTCATACTTTTGCGAATAGAATCCTGCTGACTCCTGATACCCAGAGACCATCTTCCTGTGTCATAGTGTTAGCAGAAGGAAGTTCAGTTCATCCTGCTGACTCCTCATAACCAGAGCCCATTTTAGGACTATTGCTACTCCAAAATACTAATTCAACAAGGGCATTGGACATCATCATTCAACGACATTCATCAAGTTATTTCCCTCTTCCATTCTTCTGGAATACGTGCACTAGACATTTATGGACGCTATCCTGAGTGCACCAACCTGACACTAGCGTGGCCCTCGTGCTGTCCGGGATTAGTTCCCATACTAACTTCCCTTTTCCCTGTCGTTGTTCCTATTTGGATTTACCCGGTGATTCTATGAAGAACTTCCTGAGACTATTTACGCCAACAGGTTAGTGTTTTGTTATACAGCTGATATTAACCCATAAACATTAGAACAGTAATTAATGTAGTGTTTCTTGTTACAGTCTGGCGAATTGTTGTTACCTTCCACGCCCTTTCCATTGATTCCTCTCTCTGGCTGTAGTTTGGACAATTAGAGGATGACATCAGTTGGAAGGTCTGAAGTGACCAGACTCTTCTCTAGCCATCAGACCATATCCAGACGGCCCTCACACACTGTATCCTCACACACTGTATCCTTTAAGGTGTTATACAACCTGTATCCTTTGTTTGGTGTACTATTTCAGTACGGTTTTGATTCATGACAGAATCAGAAGCCATAGACATGGAGGGCACGGATCCTTTGGTGGTAGCTGATCTAAGACAAGAGATGATTACGGCTCAGGACACCTTGCGTCATCGTATGGACGTGTTGCAAGACGCTATGCATGCTTCCCCTCAGGGGATGGGAAACCCGGTTCCCATTGCTTCTGGCTCGGGTTTCTCTGCGGTTTCTCTGCACCGCAAGGTGAGCCAGTCCAGGTGGTAATGCCTACTCAGTTCCCTTCGGCACCGCCTGAGAGATTTATGGGCGACCCCAAGGCATATCGCACATTCGTTAATCAGTGTCGCTTCCATTTCCTTTGTAGGCCAAACTCTTTTCCGGGCCTGAACACAAAGGCTGCTTTTGTGTTGTCACATTTAGGGGGCTTTCCTGCAGCATGGGCCAATCCATTGTTAAAATCCAATAGTCCATTGCTGTATGATTGTGATGCCCGCTTGTCAGCCATGAGTAAAGTGTTCGACATCCGATATGCTACTCAAGCTACGGATTTAGAATTGCTGAATCTACAACACGGCAACCAGTCCTTATTGGCTTATCTCGCCAAATTCAACCAGCTCACTGCGGAAACACAGTGGCCGGAAGTCAAGAAAAACACGGTTTTCTACAAAGGTCTATCAGAAGACTTGAAAGACGTCTTGTCTACAGTTCCTGTGGTACCCACAGGTTTCACGGTACTTCTGGACCTCATCCTCCAGATAGACGCGCGAAGATCCGCCAGAAAAGGCGAAAAGAGACCTTTTTATCAGCCCCTACTCGTTCTGATACTCCACTGACCTCTACCAGTGACCCTGAACCAATGCAAATAGGGGCTATTCGTGGTTGGTTGCCTTCTGCTGAATGGGAGAACCCACGAAAGAATAATTTGTGTATGTATTATGGTTCAGCTGAACATTTGTTAGTTGCATGTCCCAAAAAGCCTGTCAAACGGTCGGGAAATGCCAAAGCTCAGCAATAACGGGAGTCCCTCTGTGTCATGGTTACGGGCAAGAGGCATACTTGCAGGTCCTCTTTCTGTATTGCTCATAGGGATAGGTGGAAGAGACAATCAGGAGTGGCATGGGCTAAGGCTCTGAGAACCCAGAGTATGTCAGCAGGGAGATCCCATCATCCAATCACTGCCAAGGGTACTTCCTGCTTCCCATAACATGGACAAAGGTTCCCAGCACAAAGCAAGCAGTGCGGTCTAATCTCTGGGTGTGGTTCTCTATATAAACCACCCCCAGGGACCAACACGCGCTTCATGTAAATTCTGTATCACACGCTTACCCGGACTTGTCCACTTCCTGCAGACCGTGTGCACTCCCTCGTTTATCTGCAGTCCGTGTGGACTCTTCCGCTTACCTGCAATCCGTGTGGACTTCTCTGCTTACCGTAGTCCTGTGTGAACTCCTCTGGAGTTGTTTCGCCTTCTACCACGGCCGACACAGTATACCAGCACATGAAAAGGAAAGACACAAACAGGTAATTAAGACGTGCCAGTGTCGGAACTTTGCTTCGCCTTCAGCAGCGTGTTAAAGTACCGCTCTGAGACCGTTTACTGACACTCACCTTCAGAGTGTGGTTTCTCGTCTGGAACAGCTGTTGGTCCTGCCTTCTCGCTCCTTTCTTCCGTCCAATACTTCAGCACCTCCCGGAGCGGACCTAAGAAGAGAAGAGAAAGACAAGGTTAGTCCCAGAAACGTATACTCACACCGCATTCAGGCTGCAAGGCACTCAGTGCAAGGAACTCTGTGCAACCCAGTGAGGCAACTGGGGAACTGAACTTACCTGGTACCAGAACTTACCTGTTAAACCAAACCCAATGAGTTAACTGGGTCTCAGAATTTACCATTGGCACAGGAAACCAACCAGTGAGGCAACTGGTCCTGAACTGAACTATAGCCGTTACACACGGCCATCTCCAGCCACTCCCTCCGGACCCCAGACATTGCACCCCTGCAAGAGCAGGATGGAGAGCTCGCCTAACTAAACAGAAAGGTGTGTCATCCCCTGGTTGGGAGGGAGCTACATTCCTGGTTAGTGGGGACTGGGTAGAAGGGTGGGGGTTTTGGACTACTCACCTCCTCTTTTCTAAGAACGTTCCCTTTCTTGGCAGATAACCCATTCAGCTGTAGAGGGCAAGTAGGAATCAAGGGAAGGCCCGGTGGACTCCATCGCTCCTACGGAGGCTCATGTAAGCGTGACACTCTGTCGAGTATGAAACCAGAGTCCAATCTCCTTATGTCCACTTCCTCAATAGCCGTACCAGTCACTTTAAGTTTCAATGGCATCATTGTGCAAGCAAAGGCTATGGTGGATTCCGGAGCCTCTAATAATTACATTGATGTTACATTTGCCAAACTATCAGCCATACCCATGGTTGTGAAACCAATACCTGAAACAGTCAACACGGTAGATGGTTCGGCATTGTCTTCTGGTTTGGTAACAGAAGAGACTATTCCCGTTAGGTTGTCTCTGTCCGATGGACATACTTAAGACTTGGTCATTGATGTGATTGCTGCACCCCAATACAAGTTGATTTTGAGTCTTTCATGGCTCAAGTTACACAACCCTGTTATAGATTGGGTTACGGGACACATAGAGTATCCCTCTACTTATTGCAACAAACAATGCTTTCAAGTACCGGAAGTGGTCAGACCCACACCTGTCTTAGGCTTTCTTGAAGGGTTTCCAAACATAGGTGCTGTCCTTCCAACCAGTACTCCGGTATGTCGAATATGCAGATGTATTCGTCAAGGGCATGGTGGAACAATTGCCTCCACATAGGGAATATGATTGTCCTATTGAATTGCTTCCTGGTGCTAAGACACCAACTGGTTCAGTATACTCGTTAACTCAACAGGAGGATGTAGTCCTGAAGGAGTATATTGACAAAGCACTAAAGATGGGCTTCATACAGCCTACTCAGTCACCCGCTGCGTCCCCTTTGTTTTCTGTCCCTAAAAAAGAAGGAGATTTGAGACCCTGTATTGACTACAGGGCGCTCAACGCTGTCACCATTAGGAATCAATATCCATTGCCATTGATTAATGTGCTATTAGACCAACTGGGTACGTCTGCCATTTTCACCAAACTGGATCTACGCCAGGCTTATAATCTTGTACGCATTCGGGAAGGAGATGAGTGGAAGACCGCATTCAAGGCGTGGTATGGCCTTTTTGAATACCTCATCATGCCTTTCGGTCTATACAACGCCACCGCCACATTTCAGTTCTTCATGAACATTTTTAGTGACTTCTTAAATCAGTTCGTCGTCATCGACTTGGACGACATTTTGATATATTCTCCATCATACAAGGAACACGTGGATCATGTGTCCAGAGTACTACAAAGGCTGTGAGACAATCATCTCTTTGTAAAGGCGGAAAAATGTGTGTTCCACACTCAAGAAGTGGAATTCTTGAAATATGACATAACCAGTAAAGGAGTGAGGAAGAGTCGTTCGAAGGTTAATGCCATTTTGGACTGGCCAGTTCCTAGTTCCATCAAAACCCTACAATCCTTTTTGGGTTTGCAAATTTCTACCGTAGGTTCATCCGGTCTTTTTCTAAGGTGGTGGCTCCTCTTACGGCTTTAACCAGTTCAAAAACAATGTTTTTTTGGAACAACGATGCTCAGGCCTCATTTGATACCTTGAAGGAGGCTATTACAACACCCTGATCCTGACATACCCTATATAATAGAAGCCGAGGCTTCTTGCTTTGCGATAGGTGCTATTCTTTCTCAGGAATGTAAGGATACTGGAGAAGAGCATCCCATTGTGTTCTTTTCCCGCAAGCTTGCCCCATGCGAGAGGAATTACACAGTAAAAGAGAAGGAATTGCTGGCGGTCAAGGATGCTTTTCGGGGATGGAGGCATCATCTCCTTGGGGCGAAACATCCAGTGACGGTTTATTCAGATCACCGCAATTTGCAGGCATTTAAGACCATGAAGTGCCTTATGGCACGCCAAGATCGATGGCATTCCTTTTTTGCTCAATTCGACTTCCACATCACCTATCGGCCTTCCAGATATCACGTCAAAGCTGACGCTATGTCTCGCATCCATAGCGATACTAGTGTTAGGCAGAATCCTGTGCAGTTCCCTTGGGGAACACTGCAAAAAGATTAAGGGCCTCATTACACGGTAGGCGGTAAGGGTTTACCGGTACCGGTATTTTACTGGTACCAGTAAATCCTTACTGCCTTACTACGAGGTCCCTTTGCGGGTTGGGCAATTTAATGCCTGCTTTTTGCAGGCGTTAAAAATCCAACACTCAAAGGGACCAGGGAGCTAATTACGGTACCGCAATTTGCAGTGCCGTAATTAGCGCCTTCCCCATTATGCCCTATGGGGCAAAAATGGGAATGGGGAAGGGCAAGGGAGGAAGGAAGAATTACCGCCCCGCCAACCTTGGAATAGGGCGGTAATTCCCCTTTCCTCCAAGGCGGTACCGGTAAATTACCGGCATGAACCATGGCGCTAATAGCGCCATGGTTTACCACCTACCGTGTAATGAGGCCCTAAGACTACACGAGTAAGCAGTAAACCCAATTGGTAGCAGTCTGCACCACCTAGATTTACCTGGTAGCTGTGACTGAGCAGTCACACTTCTCTCAAGAAGAGTAGGGCAATATACAGAGGATACACAATAGGGCTAAAAACACAGTAGAGCAAGCAAACACTGGCCAGAGCTTGTTATCAAAAGTATATAATTATTTATTTAACAATACACTAGCACTATGAATCAAAAGCAAGTTCAAACACAATCAGAAAAGTATACAAACCTCCCTTGAGAATTATTCAACAAGTCTAAGTCAAAACACCACTATTTGTGCAAACAGATGTGAGCGCGTAACTTAGATGGCACTCCAATAATTGAGTAAAAGGGAGAGAAAAAGGCAGGTCATAAAAATAATACAGTTCCCAACACTTCTATAAGACCAAAACAAGTTAGTGAAGACACAGTCTACTGTAGAGCCAAAGTTCATAGGCCAGGCCCACTTTAAATGGAGCAAGGTGAAATGTGCCCAAGATCACACAGTTGAGAAAGGCATTCAAGTCTTTGTAGAAATGTTCAAAAGAGGTTGGGTTGATTCAGAAGGTAAAGTTAGAAGGTCTGGGGCCAACCCAGTAGGAAAGCCAAGGATTTAAGGGTCACCTTTAGCAAACCATAGAAAGGGAGGCCAGGTGGAACACAGTTAAACAGAAGTATGTACCCTTGCTACTATTTATTTTCATATTTTTTCTTTAAAAGTTAATTATTATTTTTACGAGGTTTCCGGATTGCGGAAATCCTGAGGTAAGGTCAACCGCTGTTTTCATGTGTCCACCCAAATAGTAGAGTTGCTCTGTGTTTCAAAGGACACATATTACAGTGATGTTTCCAGTGTTTGAGAAATAAGTAAAAGATAACCAATGTAGTTTAGGAAGAATAAAAGACAATCACTTCCTACTTCCAAGAAGACAAAATCATATATTTTTAGAAAAACACAACACATAATCGGAAATCAACAAGGTTATAATCTCAACCAAGGGTAGAACAAAATATAAGTACATCCACATGGTACATTGAGAAGACAAAGTTTTTTTGGGGGAAAGATTACAGTATACATAAGTGTTTTAACACAATTATATTCACAGAATAAAAACAAAAAACACAAAGAACATTGGGTTTAATTCATTTCTTTTCACTAAAGTGACTAAATCATAGAATAGAGTGCAAAAAGGACATATGCGTGATACTGGTTCAATAGATAGACAATATCATTGCCCAAACTGTGGATTCTGTTCAGTGGTAGTCCCTTTTTGCAATTGTTAATTTCAAGCAATTAATGCTGCAGGGTCTTTGATATAAGATATCTTTTTTATCCTTTCCAACGTGAGGTTTGATAGTTGGAACCGGAATATAAGATCCAAAGGATCAGGGATATATGTGTTTGATTTAATTCCCTGTCTTCATCACGTTTCGGGGGTATTCTATTGCGATAGGTCCGCCTTCATCAGGGCTCCTAGTTGGGGACCCTGTGGAAAATATATGGATATCGAGTCAGAGGGGTGGATGTGAACAGGCAGGTGCCCCTTGTATTTAGGGCACTGAACAAAAATATTTTAAACTCTCGGCACCGGTGGCCGGCTTACCTGCCGGTGCTTCAGATCCCAGAGGTTCGGGTGTAAGCCACACGGGGAGAAAATCAGGCGACAAGATCATGCTCTGTGTGAACACTGAGAGCTCTCAGGTAAAGTCACAGTTACATCTTGGTGATATCCTGCATAGAGTTTAAAAATAAAAGGAAAAGGGGAACAGAAGCTGTAGATGGGGTATCTTGGCCCCAAGTTATGTGGTAGTAGTAGGTAATGGCTGAGTAGCTACATGAGTGAAGGAAAATATTAAAAAGTAGAGGGTATTGCTCTACCAGTTTTAAGTACCTGATAGTGAAGAAACTGCACCGCTTGGATAAAATGTCAATTCTGTCGGTGCTTTGTGGAACGTGCTCATTCACTGTGGGCAGGCGACTGTTGCCTGTATGAGAAAAGCAGAACTGAGGACCAGAACTCATTTACTTCGAGAGTGTTGGGATGGCGGTTAAAAAATCCTGTGCACCAGAATTGTGGCTTGATGTTATAGCTACTAGTGCTTGGATCCAGAAGCAGGATAGCGTGGAAAGGTGCTCCCAAACTGAGCGCTGTGCGTTTGGATGCCTCTGTGCATTCACGATGTCGTGTGCACGTGAGGGTTGCAAAAAGCAGTGCGGCGGCCGGTCTAAGGTGTTTAAACCCAGTCATGTGGGTCGAATGCCAAAAGATTGGGCTACGGATGAAAATGGTGAGTGGGGAGCGGGCCGGGTGCATGGAGTATTGAAAGCTGCATGCGAGGTGAAGACGTGCCTGGGGAAGAAGACAGGAAACCCATTTCACGCTTACCTGCTTCACTGCTTTGCAGGCTTGCTGCATGACTCAGCAAACATCCGCTGGGAGAGGGAGAGGCTGGAGGCTCGTCTCACCCCGCCCCGTCTGGTTCGAGGGTGTGTGCAGACTGTGACTGCCTGCACAAAATTGCCAGGGCCCTGATGATCACGCATGCGCTAAGCCACGTAGTTGATCATTGTCATGGCGACCCGAGACTAAATCACTCGAGCATGCTGGGGGAGATAGTATCAGTTTACAGTCTGCCTCAGTGTAGAGAAAGTGTTGCTGTCGGCCTCATATGCAGTCGTGGGCTGAACAATGAGGCAAAGGAGGAATACATGACTCTGTGCATATTTTTTATATATAGATGACAAGAACGAAGAAAAGCAAGAGTTTGGTTTGTCTCAAATTGTTAATTAAAGCTTGTGTGCAGGGAGTCGTCAAGTTAGGTGGTGTCATACTTGACACGAGTGGTGTTTTATTACCTGATGGCAAATGATTGAAGTATTACCAGTGGTGAGGGATGTGGGGTGGGGGGGGAGACGAAAGGGGGAGAGGGAGAAGGGGGGAGGGATAGAAAATTTGAATATGTGAGAGAAGGGGGGAAAAAGAGGAGAGAGGGGGAAGGGGGGGGAAGAGAAGATAGGAGTAGGGTGGATTGGTGAAAAGTGTGGGTATGGAGGGTCTAATCAGTAGTGATAGCCTGAGACGTTGAGGCAGGCATACATCATAATTGTTATATTACTGGCTGAAAAATTTCATTGAGGCGATGGTGGTAGGTGTTTAGTCGATGTATCCACCTGGACTCTTTCCTAAGGAGGCTTTGTTGGATGTCGGGGCTCCCCTTAATTTTCTCAACTACCCACCAGAAGAGATTGTTTGGTGTGTGGTTTGCCTCCATGT
This sequence comes from Ambystoma mexicanum, assembly GCF_040938575.1. NCBI lineage: Eukaryota > Metazoa > Chordata > Amphibia > Caudata > Ambystomatidae > Ambystoma > Ambystoma mexicanum. The sequence goes on from NC_090932.1 coordinate 1,551,960,860, forward strand.
AGTGTTCAACTAGGGGTGATGTAAGGTTCTTACACCTAATTCTAGATCTGTGTTCCGAGATCCTGATATTGACTGCTCTTGTGGTTTGACCTATGTACCGAAGTCCACAGGGGCATTTGATACAATAAATCACATTCTGGCTTTTGCAGTTAGTGAGATCCCTCAGAATCCATTTGCGTTGTCTAATTTGGAAACTACTCATTTTCTTTGTGAATTGACAAGCCACGCAATTGCCACATGGGTGATGGCCCTGCAGTGGTCTTAATGTTCGTGTGGGGTTCTTGTTTGGCTGGAATTGGGAGTGTACTAAGTGTTCCTTAATGTTTTTTGCTCTTTTATAGGCAAATCTGAGAATTGGTTCCTCTGGAAGATTAAGGCGTGCTATGTGCCAATGTTTGCTGATGATCTTCTTTATTTGTGATGTATGGGTGCCAAAGGTAACAACACAAGTGATCTTCTTTGGTGTCTTGGGTATCGCGTTGTAACTCGAGAAGAGTTTCTCTGTTACTGTTGCGTGCCCTTTTCCTTGCTTGCTCAAGCTGTTTTTTAGGGTAACCTCTTACTTTTAGGCGGGTGGTCAGATTGTCTGCGTGGTGATTAAAGTCTTCAAGTGTTGTGCAGTTTCTACGCATTCGGAGATACTGTCCATCAGGTGGAACACAGTACCTTTAAAGTTGAGGAAGCTCCAGCGGTGGCAGTTGTTCCTGGCAGCGAGTGCAGTTCATGGTTTCGACCAGGGGAAGAGAAGATCTCATCGAGGAGGAAACTTGGAGTCGCTGCACTGCCCAGGGAAGAAACCAGCCGCAGAGTTCGTCGGTTAAAAGGTGCGTTCCTGTTATTCGCGGTCACAGTGGTGAAGCTTGGCTATCCGGCTGCCGGGGTGCTTGGCACGGGCGATTCGACCAAGAGACATCCTGGAAGGCGAAATGGCGAACTGGTTTATCCCACCAGCTCAGAGGAAGAAGACTCTTTCAGCAGAAGATCTTCTCTTGTCGTCGGGAAAGTGGTGAGGTTGTTGCAGCAGGGCTCCAGCGGTGGTGTCGTCGTTGCAGATGGCTTAGCTTCTCCCCTCTTCGGATTTCTTAGGTCCTGTGTTGACTTCTGAGGTTCCAGTCCCAAAAGCCCTACTTTTATGCAGAAAACACCCCCCATTCAACAGCCTAGCTGTCACTCATACATGCTTAGTGGTGAGCCGGGCGGCTCACCACTGGGCCAATCAGAACAGAGTGCGACTTGGGTTGCTAAGGCAACGCAGTCCAGGGTGCCAATTCCCCCACCCACACATCCTGTGGAACCCAGACAGAGTGGCACCAGTTGGAGGGCTTCTGTGGAGAAGCCCGCCAAAAAGTGGAACAAAGGGCCCGACCTTGGTTGGAGTTACAGAGATAGACACAAACGCCATTTTAGAAAACAGATCTGGCGAAAAGACCCAACTGGTGATTTTATAGTAAATAAATAAACCGGCGGTATCTTTAACATTGCACCAAAAAGTGGTGCGTTTAAAATCAATGGGAAAATCCCATAGGAAATATTCCGGTGGAATATTTTGCGTGGTAACCACTGCCACCGCCCAGAAACTCGACAAGGGGGGACTGGACAGTGCCTCCTTGGAAACAGACCCAGGGGCAATCTAATTAACCCCTTCCAGTACTTCCACAATATGATGGTTTGTACTGGTTCTGTTCACAATTTTGGGCTAGAAAAGTCAATGGTGACTTTACATGCCCTGAGAGACAGTAGTCAGTCAGGGTATGGAGTCTATGTTTGGGGGTCACTATGACACCCCTGTGTTACTGCACTGAAGGTGGTGTGTAACACATGCATTAAAACAGATGATACTGTCATGATGCCTACCCCCGGGCATTCGGATCGAGTCCATCAGCCCCGGGAGCAGGCATCCAGATACTCATTAAAACCCCAACAGTCCCGGCTGGGGGCTGTTTGGATTCAGTCCTGGCGCCTTAGGCACCAGGCTCATCATAGAAATCAGTCCTGGCGCCATAGGCGCCAGGCTCATAGACTTTACTTACCTTATGCAGACCATGCTGCAAATGAGTCCAAGCCAACGTGAGGCCTGGATGGGACTATTTTATTACAGGGACTATTTTTTACTCGGGTGTGGTTCTGGGGATCTTCTTACCTGGGACTACTTTGCAGGCTATTTAAATCACGCCTGAACAGCAGCTCATGCTTCGTGTTATTCTGCATCCAGCAGCGTAACGCTCACCGTGTCTGCAAGTCAGCATCCAGTCTTCTGCCACGCCCGCCTCGAATCCGGAGCTCCTAGACAAAAGGAAAAGAAAGAAGAAGAGGTTAGATCACGGACATTATTTGATTCTTTACCTGATTCCGGACCCAGCACATCTCCGAGCCTGGAAAGGACATTATTTCAGCACGCGTCGCATCGCCAGCAGCAGCGCCGCGTTATACTCACCAGTCCACCGCATCTTTCAACTCGGCGCTGCCTCCATCATTTTCTTCGTCGAAACCCAGCACCTGGGGGGAAAACAAAAGGAATAATAAGGTGAGCCGAGAAAACTGACAAAGACAATCTCTTTGCCACCATAGGCTTACCTGCTTTACCACCGAAGGTATTATCCTTTAATTTGCTGCATCTTTCTATGCCGCACCTATAAAGGGAGAGAAAACAGCAAGTTAAACTCATGCAACTTTTACCGGTCAGTGTTTGGTAATACAGACTCTTACCTGAACGCCATCAGCTGCCTCCAGGCAATATTCTTTTGGACCCAGCTGCAACCTAACGAGGGAATGGTACAAGAGTGAACATCGGACATATTGAACTCTTTGAACTTTATAGACACTGAAGTCAATATTCCTCCGGATCTCCTCCACTACCTTCAAACCAGTGAAGTAACTGGTATCTACGCGCCCCTGCATGCCATGCAAGATGGAGAGCTCATCATTTAAAAACATAAGGTGAGGTTACCAAGAGGTGATATCGGAGGTGATTAGTGGGGAGAACGAGAACAGTTGGGGGGCCATCACTAAAGTCCACGGGTGGCTAAATCCCTTTCTCTACTTGCAGGAGAATACTTCTACGAGTCCAGCAGACAAGATTAGGCGGGCCAGTCCAGACTGTCATCTCTTCACTACGCATCACATTGGTGGAGACCGCTGCTGTCCGGGTCCGATCGACGCCCCTGTGGGAACCAGGTGAGCGTAACAGATACCCTATGGAGTAAAAGACCCCATAGCCCATAAGCACACAATAAGTCAAAGACATACCTCAAATCATGCCTAAGAGCAGGAGAAAAAAACAAACCCCAAAAATCCAGCAAAGCTGCTGGGGGACTAACTAGGTTTGGGAAATTATAAGAGAATTCTCCCTAACACTCGCCCCCCCAGACTAAGGGACAGGAGGATTGAATCCACTCCTGGATGAATCTCATACCTCTAGTCGGTTACAAACATCCTAGAGAGACCATCAGCATTTTGGTAGTGACACCGTGACCTGTGCTTAATGGTGAAATCAAAGGTTTTCCTTTGTAAGCTATATGACCTACAAACCCTTTGAGGAACATCTTCCTTTTTAAATCTATAGGGGATCTGGTTGACGAGTCCCTCAGAAATTGGTACAACTTCTGAACCTGTGTTAGGCTTTTTCAAGGGGTCCTTATAAAGGATTGCCTTAGATCTAGAGGGGCCTCCAGGGTTCCTCACCACCTCTCTGTTGGGAGCAGGTTGGGTCTCAGGCCTCTTGGTTGGAGGGGTTGGGGTTAGGCAATGTACCTGCTTCCCATTCCTCTTAGATCTGACCTGAGTTTCCCTCCCAATACTAGGATTTGAGTTGGAGTCTTCAGTAGAAGGTCCAACAGTCTGAAGGTTTTTGGCCTTGGACTTTTCTTTTCTGGTTTTCCACCAGCACTGAGAATTACCAGTTCTCTTAGGCCTAGAGAGGGGTCCAGTTGGTCTATTTACCTCTTCCTCAGAAGCAGGGGGAGTCAGAGACTCTAAAACTGGGGAAACAATGATGGAGCTTGGTTCGGGCTCCCATTTCCCTAACATACTAGCCTGAAATTTGCCTGGGTTAGAGGTCAACTCACTAACACCAGGGCTGGTAGTGGGGTTCTCTGTAGAGGTTCCCACAGGCTTAGAGTGGTCCCTTAAGGTGGCCTCTCTAGCTAATTTGGTTAGGTTCTGCTGCTCCATACTGGGAGGCCTGGGGGTACTGGACACTACTCCTAAAGTTCGTAGGTCATTCCCCAACAGGACTCTCCCAGGCACCTCAGTCTGAACACTGACAGGAATCCTCACTGTCATGTCATTACACTGAATCAGGGCTGGTAGAATAGGAACCATCTGGACAGGGCCTCTAGAATTTCTAGTGGGACCTTTGGGTGCCTTAGCAACATCCTCAGGTTTGAAAAAGCTTTCATCCACTACTGTTCTGCTGGCCCCAGTGTCTCTCCTGGCAGGGGTATCCTGGCCATTGACAAGAACACTGTCCATGTAATATATTTTAGAGTTTGCTGGTAGGGAGTCATAGTTCTCCCTATCCTGGTTGCTAACCAGACCCATAGGCTCTAAGGATACACTTGCTTGAAGACTCAGGGTGTCACGCCGTGCGCGCATGCGCGTGTTCCACTTACCTGTTTTGGGGGCCCGGGTCCTCGGTTGCGGTGGTCTCGTTCTTGTAGACTCTATCCACGTTGGCGTCTTTCCCTGCGACGCCCCGCGGTCCGGGTCGGCTCCATGGGCGCAGCCATCTTGCCTGTTCTGCACATGCGCGGATCGTCAGCATCCGATGTTTCGCGCATGCGCAGTAACAGGGACATGCGTCCCAGGCCTCACTTTGGTCTCGGGCTATAAAAAAGCCCTGCATGCACGGAAAAAACGCGTCTCAACACGGTTGTTCCGTGTATGCGCTGCTGGAGTCCTGCTTGCCTGTGCCTCCAGTCCTGCCTGTTTCTCTGCCTTGCTTGGCCTCATCTACTCCTTACCTGCCCTTGGTGGTTCCTGTCCCTGTCCTGCCTTGCCTTTGGCTGCCTATCTCCTGGTTCTGGGTACTGGGAGGGTTCAGCCTGGGTTCCCTGCCTAGTTTAATTTCCTGTTAGGATTCTTGTCCTGGGAAGGGTTCTCCTGTCTGTCCTTCCCTTTTGTTGGCCTGTCCTTCCCTCCCTTCTACCAGTCTTGTGCCCTGCCGATACCTGTGCCTTATCTGCCATCGTGGAAGCTCTGAAGAACAGCCCATCGATCTACTGGTGTTGCGGAGGACTTCGTTCAGCCTTCTATGTCAGTGGAAACACTGTCCCGACGTCACGTTAATACAGAGAAGTGCCACCCGTGGCGTTGGGAGTTGATTCAGTGCCATCCTGTCGTTCACTGTCAGGAGGGTGTTGGGTCGATTCCTCGCATTGCTATTTCATCGCCATTGATACTTCGACAGAATGGCAACCTCAACACCACGATCTCCGTGAAGAAAAGGTAACCAGTGATCTTGTGAAGCTTCGTATAACAGATTGAGACGCCTTTCCTCCAATCTCGACATGGATGACATGCAGGAACTACGCGAATAAATGCGGGCCATGCGCCTTGAGATGACTACTCTCCGCCAAGAGAACGATACCCTTCGGCAAGCAATGGGTCGGGGTTTGAGCGGACCACCACAGCCTGAAAATACCATGGCCTACACAACTCCCATGAAGTTTGATGGTGACCCACGTCGAGTGGCGGAGTTCTGTACCCACTGTCGGATCCATTTCCAGTTCAGGTCAAGTCATTTCAGTCAAGACAAGGCTAATATCGGGTACATCCTGGGAAATCTGACCGGCAATGCGCTTGCTTGGGCTGCTCCTCTGGTTTCTACTAACAGTCCCTTGTTGGGTGATTTTGCTGCTTTTGAGAAAGCCTTTCTGGATGTCTTTAAACCATCTAACTTGGCAGCCATGGCCCAGAACCAGCTGATGGAGATCGGGAGATATCATTAACTACATTAGTGGGTTTCGACAGCTGGCAACCGACTCTCAATGGCCCGAAATCACTCAGAAGACGTTATTTCGTCAGGGACTGCGTGAAGAATACAAGGACGAATTGCTGCACATCCCTGAGCCGGAAACGTTACCCGCATTGGTGAAACAAGTCCTCCGCATTGACCGCAGGTTAGCTGAACGACAAAGTGAACGTCGCAGAACAGACCGATACCACCCGGTCCTCCCAGTACATTCTCCAGGATCTACTACCTCAACCGACGTGGGTCCAGAACCCATGTAGCTGGGAGCCATCCGAGGTCCATTGTCCGAGGCTGATAAGAAGAGAAGACGACAGCAAAACTTGTGTTTGTACTGTGGTGGTTCTGGCCATTATCTAGGTACCTGCCCGCTACGTCCTCTGAAAAAACAGGAAAACTAACAGGCTTGCTGTTTGTTGAGAAGGCAGCAGCGGGCCGCCGCTTAGAATCAGACCTTGCTCCCATGAACTCGGTACCCTTGTTGGTCTTGGAGGTTGGTATTGCTTGGCTAGGGAAATGTACGAAGACCAGGGCCCTTCTGGATTGTGGTGCATTAGGCAATTACATCGATGCATCGTTCGCGATTTCCAATGGGATCCGTCTACACTGCAAAGAACTGCCAGCAGTGGTTGAGGTGATCAACGGTACCCCGTTGTTTACTGGTCCGGTGTGCCAACAATCCGATCCTTTGTGGCCCTCTGTGGAAGGGCATCCTGAACGGATTTCGTTGAACGTAATCAAGTCTCCTTCTTTTCCGTGCTTGGCTTGCCCTGGCTGATTTATCACAATCCTCAAGTCAACTGGACTGCCCAATCCGTGGTATTCACCTCTGCACGTTGTTCTCGGGACTGTTGTCTTCATGATTCCTTTCCAGCGAAGCTGGGGTCTCTTACTCCTGCCAACATATCAGTCCGTCTATGTGCCACCCAGTTTGTACCTCAGGAGTATGCCGGATTCCTCAAGGTGTTTTCCAAACCAGGACATTCCATTACCACCTCACAGACACTTTGATTGTTCCATCGATATCCTGCCCGATGCAGTCATCCCTCATGGCAAGATTTATTCATTGACTCAATCTGAAAAGGGTGTCCTATAGGATTATATCGAGGATTGCCTTAACAAGGGCTACATAGTTCCGTCCAAATCTCCCGCAGGAATCCCGCTTTTTTTTGTAAAGAAAAAAGAGGGTACTCTGCACCCTTGTATCGATTATCGTCAATTGAATGAAATCATGTGCAAATACAGATACCCACTGCCACTCATCTGGGACATCATCGAATACCTGAAATCTGCGCGGATCTTCACCAAGTTGGATCTGAGAGGAACCTATCACCTGGTGCGGATTAAGAAAGGGGATTCGTGGAAGATGACCTTTTGGCCATTACGAGTATAGAGTAATGCCGTTTGGACTCTGCAACGCCCTGGCCATCTTCCAACGGTTCATGGATGATATCTTTTCGGATCTTATTGGTATATCAGTGTGGGTATATCTAGATGACATCCTGGTCTTTTCTGCTACTCGCACGGCACACGTAGTGCATGTCGAAGAAGTACTCCGTAGGCTAACTGCTAACCACCTGTATGCCAAGCTTGAGAAATGTTAATTTCATCTGGAAAGCATGGAATTCTTGTGCTATGTAATCAGCAGCACAGGAGTGCGGATGGATCCCGCGAAGCTGCAAGCCATACAGGAGTGGAAACAGCCTCAAGGTGTTAAGTCTTTACACAGGTTCCTGGGCTTCGCTAACTTTTATCGACGCTTCATACTGCATTTTTCTCACCTTACCAACATGTTAACCCGCCTGACCAGCAATAAAGTGCCATTTTTCTGGGACTCTCAGGCTGATGTGGCATTTCAGGAATTAAAGAAATCCTTTATGTCGGCTCCTGTTTTGAAACATCCGGATGATGAAAAACCTTTTGTAGTTGAAACAGACGCCTCAGACTATGCGATTGGCGCGGTCCTGCTACAGCATGACCCAGTTACGGAAACAGAACATCCGGTAGCCTACTATTCACGGAAACTTTCAGTGAGCGAAAGAAACTACGCTGTAATTGAAAAAGAATTGCTGGCAATTAAAGCGGCTTTCGAGGAATGGCGTCATCACTTGCTGGGTGGTAGGTATCCGGTGGAAGTTCGCACGGATCACCGTAATCTTCATTTCTTACGTTCCTTGCAATGCAGAACCTCTCGGCATGCTCATTGGGCCTTCTTCTTTTCGCAGTTTGATTTCACTGTCCTACATTCCTTGTTCCCAGAATACCAAGGCCGACGCTTTGTCTCGATCCCTGGAGAATGACGTCGAAAGAGTCAAGAACCCGGAACCTCTGATAGCCTTGAAGCATTTCCTGCCGATGGTGATTCCCCAGCTTCAACAATTGTTGGATGCCACACGGACGGATCCCTCCAGGTCACAGATACTGCAACGCTCTGATACCAAGGAACGTGACGGCTTGTTGTTCTTCAAGGATCGCCTGTACGTTCCCACCTTAGAGCTTCAGAGGATCGTCCTGCAGAACTGTCACGATTCCGTTGTTTGTGGTCACCGAGGGGTTCGCACAACTCAAGAACTGGTTTCACAGCAATTCTGGTGGCCCGGATGGGCCAAGCTGGTTAAGCTCTATGTGGATTCCTGCCCAGTATGTGCTCAGACAAAGATTCCTCGCAAGAAACCCATTGGTCTTCTGAAACCTACGCCTACGCCACCATACCCTTGGCATACCATTGCTACAGACTTTATCGTCGACTTGCCGCTTTCTGGTGGTTCACGTGTATCATGGTAGTGGTGGACTGCTTCACAAAATTGGCTCACTTCATACCCTTCCCTAAACTGCCCACTGCCTCCCAGATGGCGCGACATTTCCTACATGAGGTATATCATCTCCACGGTCTCCCTGAGAAGATTCTGTCGGATCGTGGATCTCAATTTATTTCTTCATTTTGGGATCAATTGTGTCGGCATTTGGACATCCAGCGTGCTCTGAGTTCTAGTTATCATCCCCAAACCAATGGGCAGACCGAGCGTACTAATCAAACCCTTGAACAGTACCTACGCTGTTGCGCCAATGCCACCCAAGACAACTGGTCGGAATGGTTGGACACCGCAGAGGTGGCTTACAACAATGCTGTTCATTCTGCTACCAGACTCAGTCCTTTTTTTTGTTCTGTTGGCCTGCACCCCAAGTTGCTTCCTGTTCGTCCCACATCTTCCAGTGCTGTACCGTCAGCAGATGCCTTGGTGACTCTGATCCGCGACCATCATCGCCTGGCGGCCAGTACCTTAGCAGTGGCACAAGCTCGTATGAAGGAACAGGCTGATAAGAGACGGAGACCTGAGCCTGACCTTCAAGTTGGTGACAGGGTATGGCTATCCTCCAAAAATCTGCCGGTACACAATTTACCCGTGAAACTGGCTCCCCGCTTTTTTGGCCCCTTTCGCATCATTGGGCGGGTTTCCTCTGTTGCCTTTCGTTTGTCCCTGCCCCGTTCTTGGTGGATCCATCCTGTTTTTCACGTCTGTCCTCTGAAACCCTATGTACCCTATGTTCTGGGTCGTCCCTGTTCCCGTCCCGCCCCGGTTTTGGTTCGGGGTGTTCCTGAGTTTGAGGTGCAGGAGATCTGTGATTCGCAGATTAGGTGTGGTACGCTGAAACTTTTGGTCAGCTGGAAGGGTTATCCGGCTTGTGACCGCACCTGGGAGCCTCTCTCCTTCGTGCTTGCACTGCACCTGGTTCGAGATTTCTATCTCCGCTATCCCTGGAAGCCTGGAGCTCCGGGGTTATCTGGGAGGGGCTATGGTGTCACGCCACGCGCACGCGTGCTCCACTTACCTGTTTTGGGGGCCCGGGTCCTCGGCTGCGGCAGTCTCCTTCTTGGAGACTCTATCCGTGTTGGCGTCTTTCCCTGCAACGCCCGCGGTCCGGTTCGGCTCCATGGGCGCAGCCATCTTGCCTGTTCTGCGCATGCGCGGATCGTCAGCATCCGACGTTTCGCGCATGCGCAGTAACAGGGACATGCATCCCAGGCCTCGCTTTGGTCCCGGGCTATAAAAAAGCCCCGCATGCACGGAAACAATGCGTCTCAACACGGTTGTTCCGTGTATGCGCTGCTGGAGTCCTGCTTGCCTGTGCCTCCAGTCCTGCCTGTTTCTCTGCCTTGCTTGGCCTCAACTACTCCTTACCTGCCCTTGGTGGTTCCTGTCCCTGGTCCCCTGTCCTGCCTTGTCTTTGCCTGCCTATCTCCTAGTTCTGGGTACTGGGAGGGTTCAGCCTGGGTTCCCTGCCTAGTTTAATTTCCTTTTAGGATTCTTGTCCTGGGAAGGGTTCTCCTGTCTGTCCTTCCATTTTGTTGGCCTGTCCTTCCCTCCCTTTTACCAGTCTTGTGCCCTGCCGGTACCTGTGCCTTATCTGCCATCCTGGAAGTTCTGAAGAACAGCCCATCGATCTACTGGTGTTGCAGAGGACTTCGTTCAGCCTTCTCTGTCAGTGGAAACACTGTCCCAACGTCACGTTAATGCAGAGAAGTGCCACCCGTGGCATTGGGAATTGATTCAGTGCCATCCTGTCATTCACTGTCAGGAGGGTGTTGGGTCGATTCCTCGCGTTGCTATTTCATCGGCATTGATACTTCGACAGACTGGCAACCTCAACTCCACAATCTCCGGGAAGAAAAGGTAACCAGCGATCTCGTGGCGCTTCGTATAACAAAGGGTTCTTCAGCAAAGACTTCAAAGTGAGCACTAGCCACTTGTACTTCCTCCTCAGGAGTGAAGGCTAAGGAGACTGTGCTGATCCCCGTAGGTCTACCCCTACATCTGGGATCTCCTTTGATATGGTCAGTTGCCTTACAGACATAGCATGTTCCAAATGCTCTCTGGAATGGTGGCTTGTTCTGACCTCCTTCTGGTTGGGGACCAGAAGGTACATTAGCCTGATGGGGCTTCCCTGGTGGGATACCCTGGTTATTTTGTTGTTTGTGGCCCTCTTTGGTATGGGACGTATTATAGTTCTATGGATTCACTTTTGGTGGCTGCTTTCCCTCATCCTTTTTCTGAGTGACCCCTGAATCCTTGTGAGTAGCCCTGTTGCCAACCCACAAGTCAGCAGCCTTAGCTAGCTTCCTAGAATCTATTTCCTTTGAATCAGCTAAGTTCTGTCTGAGCTCAGGAGAGCAGGCATCATAAATTGACTCCAACATAACAAGATTTCTCATTCCCTCATAACTGTTCACTCTGTAACCCTTAATCCATCCTTCTAAGTTCTTCAAACTTTCATTCACCCAGGTAGCCCAAGGGGTACCATCATGCTTTTTGAGGGTCCTAAACCTCTTAAGGTACTGGGAAGGGGTCTTCCCAAATCTAGCTATTAAAGCTAGATTCACACATTCATAGTCCATCTTATCCACCTCCCCAACTCCATTACCACATCAGATGCAACAGGGGGGAGCCTAGAGAACAACCAAGGAAGCAACTGATTCCCTGTGATGTCCTAGAGCCCATGATTATACTCAAACATAGCCAACCAATCTAACACATCCAACTTAGGTTCATACATACCCACAATCTCTTTAGGCATCCGGGCCTTTTGGGACTGGAACTCCTAGAGGATCCGGGGAGAGAAGCATTTTCCACAGACAATTTCTTCATCTCTAGCTCATGCTTGAGCTCCATTTCTCTGAGCCTTAGTTCTTGGTGCTTTTGTACAGATTGGGCACTAATTTTATTGAACTCTAATTCAAGCCTCATTTTTTCTAGTTTAATGAATGCAGGACTTGATGTGGGACCTGACAAAGGTCCAGTAGACACAGCTTGAGGTGCTAGAGCAGGCAGAGGGCCAGTGGGGACAGTTACATTAGTCTCACTTTCCTCTTCTGAATCTACAACAATATTATCAACACTTCGATCCATATCAACTTCATTACTGTTGTCTACATTTGCTGGGGAGGTAGGCTCATCTGAACCACTACCCAGACTTTGATTTTCTAACAATCTTTCTATCAATTCTATTTTCTTGCCTATTACCGGGAGATTCTTATGTCTACAAAGGGCTCTTAAACAATCAGCTGTGTTTGCAGTAAGAGACTCCTGGCTGTAACTTTCCATAGTTGACTTGTCGGAAATTAATTTCTTTTAGTGCTAAGCTTTGTGGTTAGTTGCACTAAAGTATCAGAAGCACTCTACAATGCATCCTCAATACAAATCCCACCGCTGTACACCAGTGTTAGGCAGAATCCTGTGCAGTTCCCTTGGGGAACACTGCAAAAAGATTAAGACTACAGGAGTAAGCAGTAAACCCAATTGGTAGTAGTCTGCACCACCCAGATTTACCTGGTAGCTGTGGCTGAGCAGTCAGACTTCTCTCAAGAAGAGTAGGGCAATATACAGAGGATACACAATAGGGCTAAAAACACAGTAGAGCAAGCAAACACTGACCAGAGCTTGTTATCAAAAGTATATAATTATTTATTTAACACACACTTTAGAAAATACACTAGCACTATAAATCAAAAGCAAGTTCAAACACAATCAGAAAAGTATACACACCTCCCTTAAGAATTATTCGACAAGTCTAAGTCAAAACAACACTATTTGTGCAAACAAATGTGAGCGCGTAACTTAGATGGCACTCCAATAATTGAGTAAAAGGGAGAGAAAAAGACAGGTCATAAAAATAAAACAGTTCCCAACACTTTTATAAGACCAAAACAAGTTAGTAAAGGCAGAGTCTAATGTAGAGCCAAAGTTCATAGGCCAGGCCCACTTTAAATGGAGCAAGGTGAAATGTGCGCAAGATCACACAGTTGAGAAATGCATTCAAGTCTTTGTAGAAATGTTCAAAAGAGGTTGGGTTGATTCAGAAGGTAAAGTTAGAAGGTCTGGGGCCAACCCAGTTGGAAAGCCAAGGATTTAAGGGTCACCTTTAGCAAACCGTAGAAAGGGAGGCCAGGTGAAACACAGTACCTTTAAAGTTGAGGAAGCTCCAGCGGTGGCAGTTGTTCCTGGCAGCGGGTGCAGTTTGTGGTTTCAACAAGGGGAAGAGAAGATCTTGTCGAGGAGGAAACTTGGAGTCGCTGCACTGCCCAGGGAAGAAACCAGCCGTGGAGTTCGTCGGTTAAAAGGTGCGTTCCTGTTATTCGCGGTCACAGTGGTGCAGCTTGGCTATCCGGCCGCCGGGGCGCTTGGAACGGGCGATTCGACCAAGAGACATCCTGGAAGGCGAAATGCCGAACTGGTTGATCCCACCAGCTCAGAGGAAGAAGACTCTTTCAGCAGAAGATCTTCTCTTGTCGTCGTAAAAGTGGTGAGGTCGTTGCAGCAGGGCTCCACCGGTGTCACAACGCGACTCTGGACACTGTGGGAAAGATGGAGGCTTACTTAGGCACCTTGCGGTCCTTTTACCGTTCTAGTCTTTTCTGGTCTTTTTCCTTTAAAAGGTAGCCACGCCCACAACGCTGTGCGTTGCAACTCGCATTGACAGCCTTTCGCTAACTTCGCCTGCAGTGCCGCTCCTCGAGCTTGGTCCTTTGATTCTTTACTCCCTAGTACTTTGCCCGCTTCTGCTTTCCCTGTGTCTCGGCTCATTCCGTCTCGCGGCCTTCTGTCCGCTCCCTCGTATCTGCTCCCTCTTCCCTTTTGTGCTGGGTTCCGTACTGTTACTATCCTCCGCGTCCCTTTGCTATTTCTCTCCCGCTTGCTCTCTCTCTCTCTTTCGCTTGATTCCTTACTCTCGTTCACCAGCTTTTGCTCCCGCTTGCTCTCTCTCTCTCTCTTTCGCTCGATTCCTTACTCTCGTTCACCCGCTTTCGCTCCCGCTCACTCTCTTTCATTCTTTCACTCTCTCTCCCTTCCTTGCTCGCTTTCGCTTCTGTTCGTTCTCTCATTTTCCACTCTCTCTCGCTCTCCTGTACCAGCTCACACTCTCTCTCTCTCTTACCTGCGTAATAGCTGATACCTTCCCTCCTGACTGCTCGTGTGCAGCCTCCGCTTCAGCTTTCCTTGAACGCAGTGGACACTCTTCCAATCCTTTCCGACATCAGCATACCTCGTCCTGTTATACTTGGATTTAAGTACTGTTTGCTGAATTACTATTCATCGGCCTCCTCCACTTCTGACACTCTCCCTGCCAGCAAGGACTCGCCATCTAACAGGGTTTTTTCTGCCGTCACTGGCTTTTGCCCTGGCGTTAAGGGACTGGCTCCCCTGGGTCCACCTGACAGCTTGTTCTCACCACTGTCAGGGTGGCCTCAAGCGGAGCCCGTCCCTATCTCTACGAGCGTAAAAAGGACAAGAAGGGAAGGAAGAGTTCCAAGATGGACGAAGACCCGGAGGAGATCAAGAAGGAGGGGAGAAGAAGACCTAAGACTTCTATCCAGGAGGATTCCTCTAAGGAGTCAGGTGAGGAGTCATCGGGGGTGGTAGTTTCTGATCCTGACAGTTTGCAACGCCAGCAAGTCAACATGGCCTCCCTGGAACAGATCCAGGAGATGGTAGCTGCTATCCAAGGCCTTCAGACTGAAGTACAGAACCTCCGAACCGAAAATGTCAGTCTACGACAACAGATTGCAGTACGAGATGATACTCGGGGCGACTTGCCTCCACAGTCGTTCTCTTTTGGAAAATATGATGGCAATCCAAAGCATTTGAAGGAATTCTTGGATGCTTGCATGGTCTATTTCACTTTTAGACCTAAGGCTTACGAACTAGACAGGTTCAAGGTTGGTTTCCTTGTTTCTAATCTCGTCAGGAAATGCCTTGGCTTGGGCCACCCCGTTGATATCCCAATTCGACCCAGCAGTCAATGATTATTCCCTGTTTACCCAGCAGATGAGAGCCAGATTCGACAGACCTGAGGTTCAGTTTTCCTCTTACGAAGCCCTCTTGGACATTCGTCAAAGGAATCAAGATGTTCAAACTTTTGCTTCCGCTTTCATCAGACTGGCAAAGGATGCAGGATGGCCCGACTCTGCTCAACAAACCCTCTTTCGCCGGGGGCTCCATGACGATCTCAAAGACGAGCTAGCCAGAGTGGCCCATCCGACATCCTTCCAAGAACTAGTGACACTGACTCTTCAGCTGGAATACCGACTTCTAGAGCGAAGACAAGAAAGGAGGAGGTTCCGAAACCTTCCTTCTGCCAGTACGACTCCAGTTCCTCTTCCTACTCGGAGCCAGACTGAAGAACCGATGCAGATCGGAACTACTAGAGGCCCCCTGATTCCAGAGGAGAGAAAGAGACGTAGAGATCTGGGTCTCTGCATGTACTGTGGATCTTCTAAGCATTTGCTCCGGAACTGCCCCAAAGTACCTCCAAGACGTTCGGGAAATGCTTCTCCTCGGTCTTTAGCAGGGATAAGAACCGGGCAGAGACGATCAATCCCTGCAACCTTACTTGTCAGAAGGCTACAGAAGATGATAACAGACTGTTGGTGTTCACCATTCATCTCACTTTCGAGCCCAATCCCACCGTTGAGGTCTTGGCTATGTTGGACTGTGGTGCTGCGGGTAATTTCATCGATGTCCAGTGGGCTCAAGATCAGGGGGTGCCTTTTCTACAAAAGAGCTGTTCCTTACCCGTAGAAGGAGTGGATGGAACTCCACTGTCTTCCGGGCCCATTGTACAAGAAACCATACCCGCTACTATGCTTCTTTTTCAACACCAAGAACAGATTGTTTTCGATGTGATAAGAGCCGCACACTTCCCAATAATACTGGGTATACCATGGCTACGTAAGCATAATCCTACTATAGACTGGTCAGCCAACACTATATGTTTTTCATCTTCTTTCTGTACTTCTTCCTGCCTTCTCCAGACCAATCCGGTTCCTGGTAAGGGAATCCCTACTCATATGTCCGCCTCAGTGGTGTAGATGGTGCCAATCTGCTACCAACAATACGCCGAACTTTTTGAAGACGAATTACCACGCTCCTTACCACCTCATCGGCCTGAAGACTGCTCCATTGAGTTAAAGCCAGGTGCTTCCGTTCCTTTTGGCCGAATGTACCCCATGTCTCTCCCAGAAAGAAGGACCCTTAAGGAATATCTGGACGCAAACCTTCAGAACGGTCAGAGAGTCACGCTCCTCTGCCGGAGCATCTATGTTCTTTGTACCCAAAAAAGGAACTTCCGAATTGAGACCGTGTATTGATTATCGAGGTTTGAACTGTATGACTATAAGAGACATATATCCCATGCCTCTTATAAAGGAAGTACTGGAAGCAGTTGAAGGGGCTAACATTTTTACCAAACTCGACCTTCGAGGTGCTTATCATTTGTTGAGAATCAAGGAAGGGGATGAGTGGAAGACCGCCTTCAGAACTCCTCTGGGACACTTTGAATATCGAGTAATGCCCTTCGGACTGGTAAACACCCCGGCAGTGTTCCAACGGTTTGTGGACAAGATATTCTCTGACCTGCTATACTCTTTTGTGGTAGTCTATCTTGACGACATTCTTATCTTCTCTTCTTCTCCGGCCGAACACCACAGACACGTTGAGCAGGTGTTAAGAAGACTACAAGAGAACCACCTATTGTTAAAGCCAGAAACGTGCATCTTCGAGTCCTCGTCTGTTCCCTACCTAGGCTTTATTCTCTCCAAAGAAGGAGTTCAGATGGATCCCGAGAAGGTGAAGGCAGTACTTCTATGGCCCACTCCCAGCAGCCCTAAGGATATACAGAGGTTCTTGGGTCTCTCAAATTTTTACAGACGCTTTATCCCAAATTTTTCGGAGATTGTGCTACCCATTACCAATCTACTAAAGAAGGGTCAAGAATTTGTATGGGACTCGAAGGCAGAACAAGCTTTCCAGGTACTCAAAAAGGCCTTCACTACTGCGCCCATCCTCATTCAATCTAATCAGTCCCTTCCTTTTGTGGTTGAAACGGACGCCTCTGGAGGTGCCATAGGAGCAGCCTTACTACAATCTGGTAAGGATGGTATCGAACACCCGGTGGCGTACTACTCCCGGACACTTACCCCGAGTGAAAGAAACTACTCGGTATTGGAACGGGAATTGTTGGCCATCCGCCAGGCTTGTGTCGAGTGGAGACATCTGTTACAGGAGGCTGCTCATCCATTTTTGGTGAGAACTGATCATAGAAACCTTAAGATACTCCAACAAATGGAGTGTCGCAATTCCAGACATGCCCGGTGGGCTTATTTTTTCTCCCAATTTGACTTTGACATCACGTATCTTCCAGGGAAGGAGAACGTGTTGGCTGATGCCTTATCCCAGAGCCTAGGAGAAGAATGCCCAGAAGATGGACACAAACCCGAAGAGATTCTTTCGGGGAAAAGAATATTAGGGGTGGTCAAATCATTTCTACAAGAGGTTGAACGAACAACTAGTTCTACCCAGATACCCAACGACTGTCTGTCTTCATTTGAGAAAAGACGGACAATGTATTTCTACAAAGACACGCTGTTCCTTCCGTCTAAAGAGCTTCAAATTCAAGCCATGTCTTGGTGTCATGATCTACCTTCTGCTGGCCACATGGGGCAAGGAGCCACAGCCAATTTGGTATCAAGGTATTTCTGGTGGCCCACTTTAGCCAAGGATGTAAAGGCTTATGTAGCCGCATGTCCTATTTGTGCCTCCAGTAAATCCTCTACTCATCGCCCCCTGGGTCTCCTTTGCCAGCACGTCCTTGGGAACACATTTCTACTGATTTTATTGTGGATCTTCCTCTCTCTATGGGTTCTACCGCCATCATGGTTACCGTAGATTCCTTGAGTAAGATGGCACACTTTTCTCCTTTACCTGGCCTACCATCGGCTCCGGAATTAGCTGAGGTTTTTCTGAGAGATGTGGTTAGGCTTCACGGTCTACCCCAAACTATTGTTTCCGACAGAGGGTCTCAATTCACTTCTCGATTCTGGTCTACACTGTGCAAGACTCTGGGAATCAGTAGAGCTCTCTCTTCTGGTTATCACCCCCAAAGCAACAGACAAACTGAGCCTCTAAACCTCACCTTAGAACAATACCTTCGTTGTTTCTGTGGTCAAGAACAGGAGAAGTGGAAGACTTTTCTCTCCACGGCAGAATTCGCCTACAATAATACAGTGCACTTTTCCCTCAGAAACCAGTCCATTCTTTTTTTCCTATGGCTTTCATCCCATGCATATCCCCTTGGTCGGTATACCCTCGACTGCTGTTCCTGCTGTTGACCAAAGACTTTATGAGCTAAAACGTATACAAGGGGAGGCTAAGAAGAATTTGGAGACTAGCAGGGAGCTCCAAAAGAGGTACGCTGACAGGAAGAGATCTCAAAACCCCAAATGGACTGTTGGCACTAAGGTTTGGTTGTCCACTAAATTCTTGCCACGCTGGTTACACCCAGGAAAGTTTTCTGCCAGATTCATTGGGCCTTTCCCCATTTCCGCTCAAATCAATCCGGTAGCCTTTCGCTTGAAACTTCCTCACAGTATGAAGCGCATCCATCCTGTGTTCCACACGTCGCTTCTCAAGGCCTACCTATCAGATCCGCATGGTCGGACAATGCCACGCTCATCATTTCCCGATAATCCAGAACCGGAGGAATACGAGGTGGAGAGGCTGGTGGATTCTTGCTACAGACATGGTACTGTCCAGTACCTGGTACATTGGAAGGGGTACTCCGCTGCAGAGCGTACCTGGGAACCTAGAAGCCACATCCATGCCCCTCGCTTGCTACGTCTTTTTCACCGCCTTCATCCGGGTAAGCCCGGGGGATCCCAGATGAGAAGGGGGCATACTGTCACAACGCGACCCTGGACACTGTGGGAAAGATGGAGGCTTACTTAGGCACCTTGCGGTCCTTTTACCGTTCTAGTCTTTTCTGGTCTTTTTCCTTTAAAAGGTAGCCACGCCCACAACGCTGTGCGTTGCAACTCGCATTGCCAGCCTTTCGCTAACTTCGCCTGCAGTGCCGCTCCTCGAGCTTGGTCCTTTGATTCTTTACTCCCTAGTACTTTGCCCGCTTCTGCTTTCCCTGTGTCTCGGCTCATTCCGTCTCGCTGCCTTCTGTCCGCTCCCTCGTATCTGCTCCCTCTTCCCTTTTGTGCTGGGTTCTGTACTGTTACTATCCTCCGTGTCCCTTCGCTATTTCTCTCCCGCTTGCTCTCTCTCTCTCTTTTGCTTGATTCCTTACTCTCGTTCACGCGCTTTCGCTCCTGCTTTCTCTCTCTCTCTCTTTCGCTCGATTCCTTACTCTCGTTCACCCGCTTTCGCTCCCGCTTGCTCTCTCTCTCTCTTTCGCTCGATTCCTTACTCTTGTTCACCTGCTTTCGCTCCCGCTCACTCTCTTTCACTCTTTCACTCTCTCTCCCTTCCTTGCTCACTTTCGCTTCTTTTCGTTCTCTCATTTTCCACTCTTTCTCGCTCTCCTGTACCAGCTCACACTCTCTCTCTCTCTCTTACCTGCGTAATAGCTGATACCTTCCCTCTTGACTGCTCGTGTTCAGCCTCCGCTTCAGCTTTCCTTGAACGCAGTGGACACTCTTCCAATCCTTTCCGACATCAGCATACCTTGTCCTGTTATACTTGGATTTAAGTACTGTTTGCTGAATTACTATTCATCGGCCTCCTCCACTTCCGACACTCTCCCTGCCGGCAAGGACTCGCCATCTAACAGGGTTTTTTCTGCCGTCACTGGCTTTTTCCCTGGCGTTAAGGGACTGGCTCCCCTGGGTCCACCTGACAGCTTGTTCTTACCACTGTCAGGGTGGCCTCAAGCGGAGCCCGTCCCTATCTCTACGAGCGTAAGAAGGACAAGAAGGGAAGGAAGAGTTCCAAGACGGACGAAGACCCGGAGGAGATCAAGAAGGAGGGGAGAAGAAGTCCTAAGACTTCTATCCAGGAGGATTCCTCTAAGGAGTCAGGTGAGGAGTCCTCGGGGTGGTAGTTTCCGATTCTGACAACCGGTGGTGTTGTCGTTGCAGATGGCTCAGCTTCTCCCCTCTTCGGATTTCTTAGGTCCTGTGGGGACTTCTGAAATTCCAGTCCCAAAAGCCCTGCTTTTATGCAGAAAAACCCCCATTCAACAGCCTAGCTGTCACTCATACATGCTAAGTGGTGAGCCGGGCGGCTCACCACTGGGCCAATCAGAACAGAGTGCAACTTGGTTTGCTAAGGCAATGCAGTCCAGGGTGCCAATTACCCCACCCACGCATCCTGTGGAACCCAGACAGAGTGGCACCAGCTGGAGGGCTTCTGTGGAGAAGCCTGTCAAAAATTGGAACAAAGGGCCCGACCTTGGTTAGAGTTACAGAGACGGACACGAACACCATTTTAGAAAAGAGTTCTGGCGAAAAGACCCAACCGGTGATTTTATATTAAATAAATAAACCAGCGGTATCTTTAACATTGCAGCAAAAAGTGGTGCGTTTAAAATCAATGGGAAAATCCCATAGGAAATATTTCGGTGGAATATTTTGCGTGGTAACCACTGCCACCAGCCAGTAACTCAACAAGGGAGACTGGACAGTGCCCCCATGGAAACAGACCCAGGGGCAATATAATTAACCCCTTCCAGTACTTCCACAATATGATGGTTTGTACTGGTTCTGTTCACAATTTTGTGCTAGTAAAGCCAATGGTGACTTTACATGCCCTGGGAGACAGTAGTCAGTCCCAGGATATGGAGTCTATGTTTGGGGGTCACTATGACACCCATGTGTTACTGCACTGAGGGTGCTGTGTAACACATACATTAAAACAGATGATACCCTATGGAGTAAAAGACCCCATAGCCCATAAGCACACAATAAATCAAAGACATACCTCAAATCATGCCTAAGAGTGGGAGAAAAAGAGTCTCACTCTTAGCAGGAGAAAAAAACAAACCCCAAAAATCCAGCAAAGCTGCTGGGGGACTCACTAGGTTTGGGAAATTAGCCTTATAAGAGAATTCTCCCTAACAACTAGTGACCTGTGTCCAAAGCATATTCCACTCCTGGCTGATCATGTGATTTGCAGTTGCTCTGTGCAACCATCCTAAAACAAGACGTTCAGAATTGGGTTTTACAGAATCCCCATGAGATACAAGGGCTCAATCTAGATGTCCGAAATGGTCTGCCTTTCATACATTGAGTTCTGTATCTACCTGCTGAGGATACTCGAAGCAAAGCACTACAATGGGGGCATGACTCTTTGGTAGATGCACATCCAGGTCAGAAAAAGACTTTGAAACTACTCCGGCGATGGTGTTGGTGGCCCTGCATGTCACGAGACGTCATTGATTACGTCTCTTCCTGTTCAATATGTATACAATGCAAGAACAACCCGGGTAAGCCTATGGGGCTGTTACGGCCTCTACCGGTACCACACAAATCATGGCACATGATTTCTATGGATTTTGTTGTTGAGTTACCCCAAGTTCAAGGTTATGATACCATATGGGTTGTGGTGGACTACTTCACTAAAATGGCACTTTTCATACTTTGTAAGGGGATCCCTACCGCTACTATTCTAGCAGAAATATTCTTGCAGTATGTCTTTCGTTTTTTTTGTGTACCTTCCGTGGTGGTTACAGACAGGGGCTCGCAATTTGCTTCACGCTTCTGCAAGGCGTTGAGTTCAGCTTTCCTCATTGATGACCCGATGTCAAGTTCCAACCATCCACAGACAGATGGTCGGACAGAGAGGCCTAACAGTACCATGGAACAATACTTACGGTGCTTGTGTTTACAATTCCAGTCTAACTGGTGTTCTGTATTGCCAATGGCCGAGTTTGCTTACAACAACTCCCTGCACTTGTCGACTGGCACCACACAGTTCTACGCTTTGTATGGTCAGCATCCCAGATCTATTCCTTTAGATCAGGAACTGTCCAATGCCGTTCCAGCGGCAGCCGATAATCTAAAAAACCTCACTGTCTTGCATGCACAAATCAAGAAACACCTGTTGAGAGCCCAGGCACGGTCTAAATCTTATGCAGATAAGCATAGGACTCTGGCCCCTGTCTATCGGACAGGTAATTCTGTCTGGTTGTCCACCAGGAACCTGAAGATTCCCGGAAAAAAGAAACTCATGCTGAGATTAATTGGTCCTTATAGGATCACTGAGGTGGTCAATCCCGCGGTGGTCTGTCTGGAACTGCCTTCACGCTGGCGGGTACATCCTGTTTTTCATGTCTCGCTCATAAAGCCGTGTTTATCCAAAATCCAGTTGCCTGTCCGGCCTTTGGCGGTTTCGGTGAGGGGATCTGAAGAATACGAAGTAAAGGCCATTTTGGACATGTGATTGCATGCTGGTAGGCCTTACTACCTAATTGATTGGAAGGGGTATGGTCCGGAGGACCGGTCCTGGGAACCTTAGCTAATATTCATGCTCCTGTTTTGTTGGTTCGCTTTCATGCCAGGAGGGGCATGAGGTTCCCTTTGGGGGATGGTACTCTCATGCCTGTCAGACTACCCATCCCATCACCTTTGCAGAATCCTCCTCGTACTATGACTTGACTTCCC
This sequence comes from Ambystoma mexicanum, assembly GCF_040938575.1. Classification (NCBI taxonomy): domain Eukaryota; kingdom Metazoa; phylum Chordata; class Amphibia; order Caudata; family Ambystomatidae; genus Ambystoma; species Ambystoma mexicanum. Next base: position 1,551,983,266 of record NC_090932.1, read on the forward strand.
CACTCTGCCTACAGAACAGCTAGACCGTTCTATACGACATAGAGGCTGTTCAATACCCTACCCTTGAAGCGGCATCTGCAGCAAGCAAGTCGGTAACATCAGACCTGTGGTTACGTATTTAGCAAAGAGCGAGCCTACGTTCGTTGCTTCTGATTGTTGTTGTTTCATTACGGCGTTCCGGAAGCTGGTTCCTTAACCTCTACTTTTCCGCAACGTTATGGCTCCTGAATCTCAAGACTTCCATCCGCCGCTTGCTTCAACTCAGCAGTACGTGAATTACTGTTGCTTCGTTCTCAACAAAGCTTTCTTTCTGTTTCTTTCTAAACGTATTCGTAATTCCCCACTTCCTCGCTGCGCTGACATTCTATCAGCATGGCATTCTTAATTCCTAATATCAAACAGCTTTTTTTTATAGCGGATTCCCTGCTACACTTCAGAGGTGGCCGTTAGTTTCATACTTTGCAAATAGAATCCTGCTGACTCCTCATAACCAGAGACCATCTTCCTGTGTCATAGTGTTAGCAGAAGGACGTTCTGTTCATCCTACTGACTCCTCATAACCAGAGACCATTTTAGGACTATTGCTACTCCAAATTACTAATTCAACAAGGGAATTGGACATCATCATCAAGGACATTCATCAGGTTATTTCCCTCTTCATTCTTCTGGAATACGTGCACGCGACATTTATGGACGCTATCCTGAGTGCACCAACCCGAAACTAGCGTGGCCCTCGTGCAGTCTAGGATTAGTTCCCATACTAACTTCCCTTTTCCCTGTCGTTGTTCCTATTTGGATTTACCTGGTGATTCTATGAATAACTTCTTGAGACTATTTATGCCAGCAGGTTAGTGTGTTGTTAAACAGCTGATATTAACCCATAGGCATTAGAACAGTAATTAATGTAGCGTTTCTTGTTACAGTCTGGCGAGTTGTTGTTACCTTCCATGCCCTTTCCATTGATTCCTCTCTCTGGCTGTAGTTTGGACAGTCAGAAGGTGACATCAGTTGGAAGGTCTGAATTGACCGGACTCTTCTCTAGCCATCAGACCATGTAATCTCATCCAGGAGACAGCTCTCACACACTGTATCCTTTAAGGTGTTATACAACCTGTATCCTTTGTTTGGTGTACTATTTCAGTACGGTTTTGATTCATGACATCAGCGGACCCACTCTGTCCAATTTCAGTTTGGCATCCCCTTCCAATTCTATTAGATCTACAAATATTTGCCAGATCACCACTTTAAGGTCTTTGTCGTGCAACTCTTCAGTCAGGCCTTTTACCCTTACATTCGATCTCCTAGACCTATTTTCAAGATCTCCTGTTTGCAGTTGCAGGTTGTGGATAGCGCTCACAAGCCATTCCACCAATTCATCAATTTTCCGGGCATTGTTCGCCAGTTCCTGGAGCGATGTCTCATTCGTATCCACTCTTTCCTCCAATTTGTTCACATCTCCTTTTATCTCATATAGTGCTGATGCCAGGTCCTCCAGGATCTTATCCAACTGTACCTGAACAGTTCCTGCGATTTTATCCCCAAAGTCATGAAAATACCTCCTAAGAATTTCTTGCGTGACCGCCTAGTCTTGCCCAGAGTCTCCCTGAAGCCCCTCGAATTCTTGTTTTTCAAGACTTCCTTCCACCTCAGACAGGGTTCCGTATCTTTGCTCCATAGCTTTTGAATGGTACCTTCCTGGGGTTTATTAGTACCTTTGGTTATATTCTGCATCTCTTTTCCTCTATTGTTCGACCCATTACAAGAATGCTATTCAGGCCTACACGTGCATCTACCCTTTGTTTGCTGAACCCGCAAGGGGTCTCATGCGCAGAAAATGTTCCTCAGTGGCTGTATTGTCTCAATGTCTTTACCGTTTGTGGATTACCCCTCTCTTCACCATTAGGAGATCCAGGGAGTACAGGATTCTGTCAGGGCATGTGGTCCTTGATCTTAAATGCTCTCAGCCCCCACAGCCTCATTCATCGCTTCTAGGTTACTCCTCTTTTATCCACTGAGAGGGTTCCCCTTGTGTGCTCAGTCGCCTCTCTTCTCTCGGGGTTGAGTTGCCTGTTATTCACTAAAGGTCCAGTGCCCTGAGGCCCCATGCTGCCGCGGTTAAGTTTCTGGTCAAGACGATCACCCCATCGTTATCCACCTCTGCTTCACTGTTATGCTGGGCTGTCTCAGGTTATTTCCCAACTTTTCTTCTGGTGGTTGAATGGGTGTGGGGAACTCGGGACGCGTATCTCCACCTCTCCCGTCGCACCTCTGGTTTTTATTCCTCCCTCACTGCCACGCAGCCAATGTTGCTAGTGCTCCACCTCTCACCTCATCGTTGGTTTACACCCTCTTACCTCGCATGGAGCATTCCCACTCCTCCGGAGGTCCTCTACAGTCTTGCCTTGTCCCTGGCTCTCTGCCGCTCTGCTCACCGTCGGGGTTCTCCATCTCATTATATGCAGTGGACCTCCTCTCTTCAGGAGGTCCTCTCCAGTCTCGTCTCGTCACTGGGGCGTCCTCGCCTGCGGGGTTCCCGGAGCTGACTTTGCAGAAGTCCGCAGACTCTTCAAGCAAATTCTCGCCCCTTCAGACTATACCAGTTTTTTTTGCACCACCAAGGTGCTGTTCACGATCCTTTCAAATCTTTGCGCCCGGGGGGTGGAATCACAATGAAAATTCCTAGAATCTGTATCAGGGGACAGGAGAAAATCAGTTACGGTGCGCTCCTGTCAGCGGCCATCTTGGAATCCCAGACGGACGCATTTTTTTTATTTTTTATTTGAGTTTATTGAAATTTTCAAAGTCATATAAAGGTACATTTACAAAACATTGTTCGAGGAACATATAGATCTAGTGGATCCAAGCGGACACATTTTAGAGGGTTTTTCAAACATTGCCATTTTATTAAACAAAAATTGTAAATCTAACACCTCTTTTGCCCTACTCTAATGGGGATTTCCCAGCCTAAATAAACTAAGGAAAAACACTCTAAGATAACATACTTATACATTAACATAAACAAGAAACTATATGGCAATTTGTAAGACAAACACTTCCAGTGTATACCATACGGTTTTCACTTCTCTGCTTTGAAATACAACCACTTCTTCTACTTGAAAACAGGTTTCAACATTTCTGTACATCGTTATAGCAAAGACAAGATTTTCACCAATGCCCTTTTAGCTCTGCTGGACAACCGATTTCTTTGTCTTCTTTTTAAAAACGCCTTCCTTCTAGGGCTACTTTTCAACCACTCTTGTCTTTTGTTAAGCCACCAACCAAGTACTTTCAATTTAACCTCTATTGGCTGTAACAATGTGAGTTATTGGCCAATAGCTGGTTCTTCCACACCATAGTCATTCATTTATAAGCTCTACCATTAAAGATGTTATATCAGCCCCTTTAACTCTGCTAGTAATATTTATTCTCAAAGGAACAGTTATTTCAGTCTCTTTTGGCTAGGGCAATGCTTGTTCACCAATTGGCTTAAGGGAATGCTTGTTCTTTCTTTCCCATTCAACTTATTGAGGTTTAGGACTTGGGTTTTACAAGATACAATGTTGTCAGGACTTTACCAAGGTCTTCATGTTAAGCTCACTTTTAAATGCACACAACCGTTATTAACATTGTGAAAGCTGTTTTTATGAAGTATCAGGTTTAAAACCTCCTTCCACAGCGTATTTGCTTATATGCAGGTGCTACATTGTCTGACATACTCCGGTCAGCTTTATTCAATTTCACTCCTTCACGTTTGTTCACGTTTGAACAGCAACTGGTTACTGTTGCCCAACTGAACTGCCTGAGGGCTTGGGAACGTACAGCAACACTCACCGGCTCGTCAGCATCTGTCACAGGCGGCAGGGCTTCTACCATGGGTGTTTTCTTGACCGGGCACACTCCTCTCTGCAAGCTGACTTCGGTTCCACCCCACAGGCATAGAGTTCAGCATACCAAGACCTTTTGGGGCAAGCCAGCCTCCAGACACGGTCTGCTGCACACTTCTTGCTGCGAAAGCTCTGCAATCAGGTTCACATGGGGGAAAGACTTCACGCTGCCTGCTGCACAACCACTGCAATCCAGACTTTGGGTGAAAAGGAGCAACTCAGGATTGGAAACTGGACTAAGTGGATGGTAAATCCTGGCGTCCCTTCTTTCTTCCCACTTATGTGGATTTCGCCAGCAACATGATTTCTTCTGCCACCTCCTCCTGCCCCAGCCGGTACTTCTGCTGCTACAACTGCTACTACCTCTCCAACCAAAACTGGATCTACTTTCCTACACCTGAGGGAGCTTTTTAAGCCGCCCAGCCTCCCTCAGGTGTGGGCTGGTAAGCCTAATTGCGTGACCTTCAGGCCTGCACTGCTCTTCAGCCCGCTTCTTCGCCCCAGTGCTCTTGAGATTAGGGGACTTGGAGTTACAAGCAACAACATTAGTTCTAACTAGTAATTTACTATTCTTAACTTTAGAGCTATTTTGTTTATATATTTTTTTAATACTTCATCATGTTTTATCACAGTAGGGAAAGGCAGTTAATTCATGCTACTATTTACAGATGTCCTTTCTCCATTGCTTTGGCAGTAAGGGGGATGTTTAACCACATCAAGGGTAACAGATTCCTCCTTAAGTGGGATATTTAAAGATGTTGCATTCCGTTCGCCCATATTTCTAAACTTAATATGCAGATCATACACATTATAATGGCAATGAGCCATTATATGTTTTGGTATATATGAAAGGTTATTTTCTCATCCCATGGGATCCTTTCTCCCCCCTGGGCCATGTCTCCTCCTAGGTGATCCTCACGCAGTACACACCCCTAAGGTCAGGATCAGGAAACGCCACCTGGGATGAGACTTTAGGCAGGGGTACAGTGAGGGATCCATAGGATTCATCAGTGTCCGGATGTAATGAAAAACCCATTCCACTCTTCCTGGCTCAGATCTAAAGACATCGGAAAATTGTTCTAACAATTCTAACAGATCTTCTACCCTATTTTTGTACAGGAGAGAAGGAATCGGGGTGTTTTTGTCTGATTCATCTGTCAATAGACTAGTTAAAACTACTGTAGTGTGCTCAACAGGATCCTCTCTTCACTCCTTGAGGCCGTTTATGTGATGGATATGGGTCTTAATTCTTCTGTCAGTTTGTGAGACTCGATAGTCATATGGACTCTGTCATTTGTGTAACATCTTGTTCCCAGAAGATGGAAGGAGAAAGAGAGCCTTTTGTCCAATGGCAAATGATCTAAGCACAGCTTTCTTGTAATGGTAGGCATTTTGATTTTCTTGAGCCTTCTCCACGTGAGCTCGGACTAAACGTCTGACAGTATCCATATGTTCTTTTAACTGCTGGGAGGTTTGGGAAAGGGGCATAGTGGCTGTCGCCTGCTCTACCCAAGTCTCCCGTAACATTTCAAGAACATCTTGTGGCTCTCTGTGATATAACAGTTCGAATGGAGAAAATCCTGTTGAGGATTGTGGTATATTACAGACACGCTGCTGGGCCCTCCCTTTCATCTGATGATGAGGATGCCTCTGGCAAACACTTGGATCAGTATAAGGTGCAGCTGGTGATGGACCAGATTTACGTTTCAATGGGGTTTGAGGAGCCTGTTGTTGTGGATCGGGTTGTGGAACCCTCTATTCGCTAATATAAACATTCTCCCAAGCTGGGTCTTCCGATGATCTCAGACATTCGGGACAAGATCCTTTGTGAGTAGGCCAGGTTGGAACAAATCTACATGCCCTATTTTATGGCTAAGTTGTACCCCCTCTGGGGTGAGGAGTCCTGCCTGCCTCCTGTGATGGAGGTGGATGACATTCTGGTCAGCCTTGTGGACCGGAAGGTGGATCCTGCCTTCAAAAAGTCATACATTGAGTCTCATCTTTATTTATTTATTTAATTTATTTCTAACACACTGGAACAAGGCCCTCAGACATCTGAGAGACAGGCATGTTATCAAGAGAGACACAGGCTCAAAGGTGTTCGTTTTAAAACTTTTCTTAAATAAGGTTCCTGGGTTGGTGTAATGTCTAACTGGCCTTAACTCTAAAGGGATGGTTCCCTTAACTGATGTTTCTAATGCCTACCGCTGTCTAATAGTCCAAAATAAGTCTGTCTGTGTCTAAACCTATGCTTGCCTTCACTCTTTACAAAAATGTGATAGGAAGTCTTTAAAAAGGAAAATAGAGGTTAAACAGAAAATTGGAAACCAAAGTTGGTTTCAGTTGGTCTTCTCACCAGGTGTAGTTTGGTCAATGTCACAAAAATGAGATCAATGAAAAAGGGCGTTTGTAAGACCTTCTCCACAAAGCCCTTCCAATGGTTTCAAATACCTTCACTGTCTTTGCGTTCCTTGGGGCTCCCTTCCCCAAGTTTCAACTTGTTCAAGTTCCAAACACCACAAAAGAAATATAGCACAGTTCCTTTTGAAGCTCCTCAGGGTTCCCTTCCCCAAGATTCAATCCTTTCAACACTACAAAAAAACAATACGTCTCCAACTTGGTTGAGCCTCTCAGGGTTCCCTTCCCCAAGCTCAGGCCTCAGCTTTCTTTGGTAGGCTTCTCAGAGTTCCCTTCCCCAAGCTTAGGCCCCTTTCAGTTTCAAACACCAGTTCAGCTTGTCAGGATGTACCTTTACAGTTTCTCTCACATGCAATCCGTTCATGGGGTGGAATCAGAGGCTTTCGAAAACGTTAAGCTCTTTGCTCTTCATAAATGGGACCACTCTAATCCTTTGCCCCTCTCTTTACTTCTTACACTTGCTTGCCTTTGTAATTTTTATCTTCAGGTGCTTCCTGCACCCCTTTACTCGATCTGTGTTCCTTTAACTTTGTTGTGCACACTTGCACCTGTCCTTTTCCTGTCGTGCCTCTTGCACACTTCTTTCACTCTATGCACAACTGCACTTGTTTCATTCTTTCCGGGCCCTTCACCCCCTTTCTTTTACTGTGGACTTTGCTTTTTAATTTTGTGCCGCAAGTGTGCCTTTTCCTTCTTTCTGTGCCCCTAATGCACTTTCTCCTTCTTTCCTCTTTCCTTGTTCCTTTTTTCTTACTTTCTGTTTCTTTAAACTGTCATTTTCGTTTTTTGCTCCGTGCTGCTTTACAAATCTTGCTTTTGCTCCCTGTCCCGCTCCAGTGTTAGTGGTACTCACAAACAGGATATAAGAGTGGAAGGTCAGTCTTCTCATTGATAGATAGAACCCCAAACCATGAGATGGGGTCGCCTATATTTAGGGTGACCTTTCCTTTGAAGCACCACTTTGCCTGCTTAAATAATCACAGGACGAGCTGCAATTCAAATTAAAGAGCAGAAAGGTATGCGCCAGGCTGTAAAACAATAATGGAGAGTTTTGTACCAATAATAGCAGAAGAAAACAGCTAATATGCATGTAGGGAAGGTGAAACTAACCTGATAATGTGGACACTAAGCTATAATTCCAGGGTATCGTCTGGTGGCAAAATAAACTCTACGTTTACTCTCTCAGAGCGTCGAAGAAAGTTCAGAAGGAATATTCCAAAAGAAGGAACTGGGTGTGGAAAAGGGAAGGAGGATTAGTTTGGTTACTAGGGAGCTAACCCGGGCGGCACAAGGACACAGCTAACGATTTTCTCCTGTGCACAAATACTACATAGCATCCAAAGTCCAGTGCACAATTCTAATTCCCAGATGAGAACTCTATTGCACCCAAGTTCCACAGCAGGCTTTATCCAGGAAGCAAATGAACCACCAAACAAAAGAGAAATTCGAATTCAATCCGGGGCCGGTGCAAAAGATTGTTACCATATGAACAGAGAGCTGAAGTAAAAAATCAGAATCCAAAGAGGCGGTCAAGAGGAAAAATCAGGGTTGCAGAAGTCAGCAAGAGTTCAAGAAAGTAGACAAAACACTTTAGCACTAGCTTTGATCAGAAGCGCCGGCGTCTAAAGGGCACAGTACTTTATAGGAAAGACTGAAGTCTAGCAATGTGTTTCCGTAGCGCCTCGCGTCAGGTAACCAAGGCGACCTGAGGTTTACCCGACGCAAGTGCAACAACAGAAGTATTTCGCGTTTGTTCACTGTGTCTGTGTAGGTGCCATGGTAACCGCCAGCATCGCAGAATCAGAAAAGAAGAACTACACTGTCTGCGTAGACCATGGGCCTCATTATGACCTCGGCGGTAGCCATGCCGCTATTGGCTGAAATCGCCTCCGGGTCCGGGTTCCCAGAATGAGGAATTACCGCGTCATTCCGAGTTTGGAGGGCCCGGTAATTCCTCCCTCCAAGGACCCAGAGCTTCCCCATTCTAATTTCAGCCCTCATAGGGCTGAAGGGGAATGGGAGAGGGAGCAAACAACGGGCCGATTACGGGTTGGCCCGTTGTTTGCTCCCTCTTTCCCTCGCGGGACCCGGTAAGCACGCCTGGTTTTACCAGGCGTGCTTACCGGGTCCCGCGAGGGGACCTCGTAATGTGGCGGAACGGGTTTAACGGGTCCGCATCCTTTTGCGGCACCCGTTAACCCGTTCCGCCAGGGTCGTAATGAGGCCCCATGTGTTCAACGGATCGTGACATCCAGCCATCCGCATACTCCTGAGTTTCTCTCTCTCTCATGTGAAACTCACCAGGTAGCGTATCGCTGGCAAGCATTCTCTCCTGGAAGCTTTGGGTTGAGGTCAGGGTCTCACCACCTGCCCCACAGTCACTCTTGGGCCCGGCACACAGCCCAAAGGAACAAGCAATTCCGCTGACACTGCCAGCAGGCTACCGACTGCACCCGCTCCGGCTCTCTAGAGACACAGCTCCCTAGCCACGCTGCAGCCCCTCACAAACACCGGTCCAGCATAGTGGCATGCTGTTCTCCTCCAGATTCTTCTTTCTGCAGCACCCAGCTCCTTCGTTTCTCTGGTCCTGGATGCCTTCCCAGCTTGCTCACTTCCTTGTGTGGAACCACCCCTTTTATAATGAAAAAGATAGTCAAGTGGAGTCAGGTGTATGAAAACCCCAAGGGTATCCTCATTGTTTCACAGAGTGGAGGGGGAAATGCCTCCTGACGAGACACACTACTTCCCTAAAAGTTGTTACCCATCAGACTTCCCTCCTTCACGTGTAATGGGTTATTGCCAATTGCAACAATACATCTACATTCCCAGCCCTGACAACATTTCACCTAATGTTTCTGTAATCACCAGAGAACACTGTAATACCCATACTTCCTTCCCCACTGTTCTTTCACAAAACCACTGGGACGAAGAAGAGGAAAAAGACAGCTGTGAAGATTACCTATAGGAGCCCATGCACCAGGGATTCCTATGGGCAGTTGCCATTTTGTCCCAATAATGAGGCCAGGCAAAGAAAAGCCTCCCACTATAACCAATCCCACCTGAAATGTATAAAGACTCCCAGTCACTATAAAAAGCAGAACACACAAGCACACTTTGAGCGAGCTGGGGATGCTGAATCGAGCACACAGGCCAGGAGGAGATTTTGAGCTGAAGAGACCCTGGAAGGCCTGGAGAACCAGGGACTGCCTAACTGCCGGGTCTGTGAGTATAGGGGAGGCTCCAGTGAGATGAGGGGGTCGGAAATGCAGCAAAAGACACATGTTTGTTTGTTTGTTTGTTTTTATTACTTATATTGCGCACCAGACCCAGGGGTAACCGGGCGCATTTTATAAGACAACTTAAAGCTTAGTTACAAGATCACATGGCAAATAGAGCAACAAGAAACATATAAAGTAATAATATATAACAAAATATACAGGAATATACAGCAGGCGAAAATGAGGGAGCATGTATTTACAGTCCTAATCAGAGACTCATAGGGATTGAATAAGTCCAGGCAGTGGATGATCTATTGTGTGTCTGCATTTTTGATCCACGTTATGAGGTTGTGTCAGAAAGTGAGGTAGGGTTGGTCAGTCTTCAGGGTGGATGGTAGGGAGTTCCAGAGTTGAGCTGCTTTCACCTGAAAGCTGCAGCCACCGACTTTAGTCAATTTAACTCTAGGTATGGATATGTTGTTGGAGTTAGCAGATCTGGTGAGTCTTGTTGGTTTTGATCTAGTGAATCTCGCAGAGATGGAGAAGGCGAGTCCCAAATAAGAAGGCTGCATTGTGTTTCAAGGACGCCAGTGACCCTCGTGGGTGAATGGCAGAGTTGGGGAAGCGAGGCAAAGCCTGTGGTACTAGCCTTGACTCCTAAACTGGAAGACAGTAAAGATAAGAAAAAAAACACACACAGCCGGAGAGTTAGCAATTGATGTGAGAGACCAGTGTGTGCTAAAGAAAGATTGAAGTGGCAACATTATATCGCAAAATTGAAGGCTGTACATGTGTGGATGAGACGTGAAGAAAGGCAGACCTGCAAATAAACCTTGAAGTAACGATAGCTGTAAAATCAGCAAAACTGAGTAACGGAGTGGTCCAGCGAAAGAAAGTAGCCCACTCGAAAGTCTCTGTGAAAGGTGAAACGTTTGTAGCGATAAAGTCCCTCATTAGGACCCTGGTGCTAAGTGTTTAACGGCGCCGTAAAAGGCTGCGGCGCCGTTAAACACTTAGCGCCTTACTACGAGGTCCCTTTGCGGGACCCGACCTGAACGGCTGGTCTAGACCAGCCATTAATGTAGGGACCCGCAAAGGGACTCTCGAGGTAAGTACGGTACCGCAATTTGCGGTACTGTACTTGCTGCCTTCCCCAGTCCCATTGAGCCCTATGGAGCAAAAATGGGAATGGAGAAGGGCCAATGTTCAATGGGGAATTACCGCCCCGCCAACCTTGGAATGGGGTGGTACTTTGTTGTAATATGTCCAGGCGCGTGTGGAAGAATGTTGATGGCTGTTCAGGCATCAACATTCCACATGGGCCAGTTGGTTCCTGGATCCTCTGGTGGCGGCTGCTCGTCTTTGGGGTCCATACAATAAACAGTTAAACACACTTACCTGTGTCCGTGGATCTTGTCACTGGCGAAGAGGACTTGTGTGGACCCCATCCGACTCCATGCGTGAGCTCCCCCGCTCCTCCTGCCCTTTGCACACTGGACGGTTGCTGTTGTCTGGCGGTGTGCTCGCCTGCCGGTGTGGTCACTAGCGTGCTGTTGGCCAGCGAGTGGTGCCCCGCGTTATGCAGGTGCCCCCGCGTACCGGAGGGCCGGTGCACTCGGGTGCCACAGGATCGAAAGTGCCCGTGTACCAGACAGTCGCCGGTGTCGTTGGGTGCTACAGGACTGGGAGTGCCCCGCGTACTGAGGGCCCCTGGTGTCGCTGGAGTGTGGCGACTGTTGGCGAGCCCCTCCGTGGGCGTGTTGCCCTGCCCACGGCTGTGCGAGCTGTCACCGGCCTGTGTGTGCCTGGGTAGGCGTTTGTAGTGGCCTCGGGCGGCTGCATCGGAGCCTAGCTGGAGGAGTCGAGGCACCGGAAGACACGGCCTGGAAGCACGTCCAGCCTTGCTTCCTTCTTCCGTCTTGCTGCGTTGAGCCGCTTGGCGCCGCTTTCCAGGGGTGGAGCCGACTCCCCTGCATCCATGGCTGCGCTGAGGAGACGCGGCCGTAGCTGCCGCTGCATACAACTTCCTGGGAGGAAGTTTTCAGAGTCTTGCTGCGCGCTTAGCGGCGGCCCAGGACTGCGGCACCGTCCCATGGCAGTGTTAACAGCAGCCGTCCAACTCTGGCTGCAAGTGGAGCATAATTACTGTGGACTGGTAGGTCTCTGTACTTTTGGGCATCGCCGGTGCGGCTTCCAGGAGTGTCTGCTTCTTCACGGATCGGATCCTGGGGAGCGCAAGCTGTATCTTGCATTGGTTGGTGCCGACCTGCATATTGTAGTACTGCAGTTACGTTTTCTGTGTGGTTGAGAAAAGGTGGCACTTACTCTTTGAAAGCGTCCTCCTGGGTTGACTGGTGATCGGTGGAGGATTTATTTTTGTTTGTTTTCACAAGGTGACTTCAAGCTACTGGGGATCTGTGAACTAATTGGGGGTGGATCGTGGTACTCTCGCCCAGACATGTTGCATACAGCTGCGAGGCCGCCCCCAGCCTTTTTGCCAAACCCTGGTGAACCTGTTGCTCCATTGGACCAGTGGGTGGATGCCTTCAAGGTGTATTTGAGGGCTGCGGGTGGTGCAAAGTTCACTGATGATGAGAAGGAGGCTGCACTTCTTAACTGTATTGGTACTGAGGGGTTGAGGGTTTTCCGTCACCTGCCTGGTGAGAATGTAATGGTTCCAGGTGGTGGTGAGGGAGAGGTAGTCATAAGTGCATGAGACTGCCCTCAAGAAACTGCAAATTCGTTTTGGTAAAAGAGTTAATGTTGTTTTGGAGCGATACAAATTCTTTTCTAGGGCACAAGGATCCACGGAGAGCATTGATGCTTATGTTACGGTGTTACGGGCGCTCATGGCCACATGTGGGTTTTCGGGTAATTTGTATGAACACATCAGGGATCAAATTATGATGAAGACCTCTAATCAGAAAATCAGGGAAGGATTGTGGATTGAAAGTGACCCACCCTTGGATACGGTGTTGGAGATTGCGAGGGCAATCGAAGCCTCTAGGACTAGTGTACAAATTGTGACTGAGAGGGATGTGTCTAGAGATGTGGTTCATGCTGTGATGCCAAGGAACATAAAAGTTATTGATAAGTCTAATGGTCAAGGGGGTAGGTGGTCTAAGGGTAAAGATGTGTGTAAAAATTGTGGTTGGTCCAGCCATGGGGCTGATTCCAAGGCGTGTCCTGCTAGCAATGTTGAATGTAGGAAAGGTAAACGGATGGGCCATTATGCACGCATGTGTAAGGTGCAGGTGGTGGCTAGTGTGAATCCAGATGATTCTGCACTGTTGCAAGAAGGTGCCTCGGGGGTAGACAGGAGCAGGGAGTGATTCTGCATGTGGATGGAAGTGTGCGCAAGGGCCCTTGGGTCTCAGTATTGGTTGATGATCATCCTGTGTATATGTTGGTTGATTCAGGGTCACCTTACACCTTGGTGGCTCCAGAAGTGTATAATGGAGATTTGGGCAAGCAGATCTCAGCTTTACTTGCTGCGGACATGAAGCCGTGTGCATATGGGCAGAACCCCATTGATGTACTGGGCTACAGTTGATCCAATTTCTCGTTCAATGGTAGGCGGGCTCTGGGTAAACTGTATGTGGCATCCAAGGGCACTAGTGTACTAGGTTGGGATGAGCAGGCGGCTTTAGGTATGCAAATACATCCTGGTAAGGAGGTTCCTGTTCTCAGTATTGCAGAGGGTGGTGAGGATAATGCCGTGGTTACCCCTGTTTTGCTCATGGCGGAGTTTCCGGAAGTATTTTCCGATACTCTTGGGAAGCTCAAAGGTTTTGCCCATCGCATTGTGTTAAAGAAGGGTGCTGTGCCTAAGGTACACAAGGTAAGGAGAGTGCCAGTGTCAGCAAGGGAAGGTTTGGAGGCTGAGTTGACCAAATTACATACGGCAGGCATAATTGAACCCATTGAGTCGTCAGAGTGGTTGTTTCCCATGGTCCTGGTCAAAAAAGATGATTGAGGTATCAGAATGTGTGTAGACCTTCGGGAGCTTAATTCCAGCATTTGGGTGGATCGGCACCCCTTGTCGAACATTAACGAATTGTTGTTGACATTGGGGGATGCAAAATATTTTTCAACCTTTGATTTGTCTACGGCATATCATCAAATAGACCTGCAGTGACAAGATCCACGGACACAGGTAAGTGCGTTTAACTGTTTATTGTATGGACCCCAAAGACGAGCAGCCGCCACCAGAGGATCCAGGAACAAACTGGCCCATGTGGAATGTTGATGCCTGAACAGCCATCAACATTCCACATGCGCCTGGACATATTACAAAATATCCTCTTCCCTTCCATAACCAAAAATCAATATTAACAGAATGCAACATAAAAGGAGATAAGGTAATGATGAAAAGATAGGCAATAGAATGTAACAAACCATTAAAACATAAACAGCAGTATGTCAATTACAAACACTAATTCAACCTTGTCGCTCCAGACATTGCAACTTCTAACAAATGTAGTCTCTAAGTTTTATGGGCGGCCCACACCGCCTAGGAGGATGCCCCACATCATGCCCCACTTCAGCTTGCCGAAGAGGAGCCCTCTGAGTCTCCACATTTAGACTAGTACCTGAAGATCAAGCAACATCCTCTTCACATCTGTGCACCACACCTTGGGAGCCAACAGGATCGAAATCCAGCGCAACATCCTGAGACTCCACACTCAAATCAGCACCTGAAGCACGAGCACTCTTGACTCCATCCACCACCACACGTCTCCTACTCCAAATAGAGCCATCCTCCAGTTGCACATGACCCAACCGTATTGTGGGCCCTTGGGGCATTTCCAGAGGTGTCAAGTTGATTCCGCCTGTCAGTCTCAGAGGTAAAATTGTGGAATTGGCACATGATGGGCATTTGGGTCGTTCTATGACCAAGAGGAGACTTAGGGAAGATTACTGGTGGCCGTCGATGGACAAGGATGTTGAACAGGTGGTGAAAGATTGTCAGGCTTATGCCATCAGTGTTAAAAGCAAGGTATTGTATCCCAAACCAATACATCCAGTAGATGTTCCCAAACAGGTTTGGACTAAATTGGCTTTGGACATCATTGGCCCCTTTGAATGTCTTCAGTCTGAGAGTAGATATTTGTTGGTTTTAGTAGACTACATGTCTAGGTGGATTGAGGTAGCTGCGGTTGGAAATGTCACCACTGAGTCGGTTATAGCTTTTTTGAGAAAGGTGTTTGACCAAGAAGGGTTACCAGCGAGCTTGGTGACAGATAATGGCGTGCAGTTCACGTCCAGAGCCATGAAGGAATTTCTGGATCAACATGCCATCTCCCATCATCGGTCTGCTTTATACAATCCGTGTGCCAATGGCCTAGTTGAGAGGGCGAATGGTACTATTAAGTCGGCCATACAATTGGCTTTGGCTAATGGTTTGGCTTGGCAGGAGGTTTTGACACAGTATTTGGCTGCTTATCGCAGGACTCCTTCGGTGCTTACGGGGAAGTCCCCATTTGAACTAATGAGGGGCAGGAAGGCAGGGACCTTACTGAGAACTCTGGCTTTGGGGGGTAGAGGTCCATGTGAGCTGGATCTGGATGATATCCATCGCAGTATTCTGGCTCGCCAGGAGGCTATGATTTCTTCTCAGAAGTCCAGGAAGGAATTACAGGTTAAGCCTGGAGATACTGTGTACATTAGAAATCCTAGGTTTGTTCAAAAGGGCAATAGCACATTTTTGCCTCCATGGAGGGTGGTAAAGACGGGTAAGGGTCATGCGCAATTGGAGGATGGCTCTGTTTGGAGTAAGAGACGTGTGGTGGTGGATGGAGTCAAGAGTGCTCGTGCTTCAGGTGCAGATTTGAGTGTGGAGTCTCAGGATGTTGCGCTGGATTTCGATCCTGTTGGCTCCCAAGGTGTGGTGCACAGATGTGAAGAGGATGTTGCTTGCTCTTCAGGTACTAGTCTAAATGTGGAGACTCAGAGGGCTCCTCTTCGGCAAGCTGAAGTGGGGAATGATTGAGGGTAATCCAGAAGAAAAACGAAGTCCAAAATCCAAGAAATTCGATAAGTTCAAAACATAGGAAACCGCTAAACGCCGGGAGATCAGCTGAGAAGCAATGTGTGCAAAGGCCAAGCCCCTTTTATTGCAGTCTTCCTGATTCGTTGGCCAATCGGGGACGGTTTCCTGGTCACATGATCTTTCACTTGGTCACATGATCCATTTTCCTGGTCACGTGATCTTTCACTTGGTCACATGATCCATTTTCCTGGTCACGTGATCTTTCACTTGGTCACATGATCCAGTGGTTCATTTTATGCCTGTTTCCTGGAAGCCATGTCACATGACCCCTTCTTCGTGACGAATCGCGTCGAGCGGGGGACCGCATTATTGTAACGCTCACCTGATTCCCGCAGAGGCGCCGGTCTTGACTGGGTGAATGCCGTGTCTTCAAAGGTGATGTGTAACACACGGTTGGCTCTTTGGGCTGGACCTCTGTGCACTGTATGTCTGACTCGAAGAGTAAGATGTCTGCAGATAGAAAATATGGGATTAATGAACTGGGGTTATTGGGTGCCTCTCTCCTCTTCCCTTTCTCTTCTCCTGTAGAACCCCAAAGGTTAACACCCTCACCTTAGGTAAGTGAACGCCGAGCTCTCCATCTGCCTCGGGGCAGGGTGCCGTAACCAGTTTCTTCACTGGATAAGGGTGCAGGCCTCTTGACCTCAGAGGACTGCTGTCTGTCGTTAACTGCACGCACGGTAAGTTCTGGGCACTTCAAATGTCTTAAAAGTCTTTTGTAATGATATCCCTTGTTTTGCAGGGTTCCGGCGATGGCGGATGGCGGGCTGATGAGAGTTGAGGATCGAACCCGCGTGAGGAATAGAAGCGCCTGGAAGCACGTAAGTAAGCGCTTGTAGCCTGCTTCACGATGCGCACTAACTGTCCCTTTTATCTTGCAGGTACAAGTTCGGAGCTTTAGAGAAGCTGAAGGGTGCTGGAATACCCACTGGATTCGGCGTGGGAAGGAGTAATGGCACGTGAGTAATAATGTTGCCCAATGTCTTTAAACGCACCTTCTTTTGTCTTTCAGATGCGGGATGCAGCGCCGAAGGCCTCCGGAGCGTGCGAAGAGCTGGTAAGCTTTTGTCTTTCAGATGCCGGAATGCAGTGCAAGACCTCCGGAGCATGCAAAGAGTAGGTAAGCCTTTGTCTTTCAGATGCCGGAATGCAGCGCGAGGCGTTGGTGACAGCCGATGGACCAGGTAAGAGATGCGCTGCCACTGAAGACCGTAGTGCTAACCTGTTCTTTCTTTGTCTTTACAGGTGCTGCTGAAGACTGGATTCCAGGATGGTAAGCCTTTGTTCCCTTAGGCCCAGGATCAGAAGCAGAAGACACGATGAGCGATCTGCTGCAGAGAATGCAGAATAACGCAAAGCAAGATTCATCCATCGGGTGTGGTTTAAATAGCCTCCTGTAGTGCTTAGGTGTCTCCTTCCACAGCCACGCCTAGGTAAGAAAAGAGTTCCTGCTTTCCAGAAGAGTTCCAGTGTTCTGAACCTAGGGAGTGGCTCCTGCCCTACCCAACAGGAAAAGTAGTCCCAAACAGAAGAGGATCAGGGGTTCAACTGGCAGGTAAGTAAGCAGCATGGTCTGCTGCAGGTAAGTCCACCCAAGCATTATGAGCCCGGCGCTTCCAGCGCTGGGACTGGGCATCTTTATGAGCCTGGTGCCACTGGCGCCAGGACAGGGTCCAAAAGGTCCCAATTGGGACTGGCTGGCACTCGGAACCGGGGTTATGGGTCTGCTTCCAAGGGAGTCGGGCAAGTCCTGATCTTTTGGAAGCAGAGATCATGACAATTATGGAGTGGTGATCTCCTCCACGCTTGCAATCTCCAAGGCAATCCCCACTGCAGGCGTGGAAATCGACGCCAGGGATGCCTCAGAGTGTAGCGTCCCACTAACGATCGAGCAGAGGTGATCGCGGGAGGGGTCCATGTTTCTCTCCGCCGCCTGCATATCACCCGGTCGTGATTGGGTGAGTCTGAAAGCATGACAGGGGGTGAGAGAAAATAAGTGTCATGCACACGTCTTCCTCCTCACAAACCCCTTCTTGTAGGCCTTCTGTATCCTGGTCTCGGCCCCTCACTACAAGCAGACTACATTCCCCTGTGGGCGTCCTGTTGCTCACCTGCAGCACCGGAGGTATGGCAGGGCCCAGCCAGGATTTTGGACGGGAGCTCGCCCGTGGCAACTCCCATGGCGCTTGCATGCGTGAGGGGTGGGCCAGCAGGGGCCCGTTGCGGTGAGACTCATCAGGAGCTCCATCCCAGGCAAACGATCACCTGACATGCCTCTGCGAAATTGCTTCGCGTCCACGTCCGCATCCATGACAACGAACAATGCTACTCCATCACGTGACGCATGGACCGTGATTACGTGACCGCATAGCTATGGCATAAAAACGCCGGCTTCCATGCAATCAGTGCTTCTCAGGTGTAATCACAGCGTTTGGCGTTCCGAATCTTTGGACCCTGCTGTGCGTTACCTTGACCATGGACCTTGTTTTGTTTGGATTGCTTTGCTTCTCCCTTCTGGCTATGTTGCATTTCTTATTGCCCTCTTGGCTTATGACCACAGACTTTGTTACCCGGATTGCTACTGCCTAGCCCCTCCCTGCTTTGTCTTAGCCTGATCTTGTTTAGCTATGACCACAGACTGTTTCACGATTGTGCGTTGGATCCCATTGACTTCTGGACTTCCGTATTTGGGATCACATGCCCCATACAGTCCGGGCCTCCGGATTGCTACTATATCTACTCAGGTGCTGCCGCTGAGCTGACAGGGCTCTTCACAACCTACAACCATTGCTGCCCTTCTACCTAAACTCACCAAGAGAACAGGGACTACATTGAGGATTCCCAGACCATAATTCTTTCCACTGCTCTGGCCAGTCTTCCATCCACCGGTAGGTGTATTTTGGTGTCCCATATTGTGGATAGTGAGGCATGCATTGATCAGTTGTTTAACCTGCCCATTTCCCTTACAGCAGCCACTCGGAGGACCTGGTGTTCCTGTTCTTGCCACCTGTGGCCCTAATCCTCGAACAGCGAGTATCTTGTATCTCGCTGTTGGTTTCTTAGGGACGGAGGTATTCACACTACACGATACTCTCAAGTCTTGACAATAAGCAAAAAGGGAAACATTTTGGGTTTTTTCAAAAAATTGCAATAAAATAATGTACAAAGAAGCCTGTGTTTTTTTCCTTGTAAGAGCTAGGAACAAATGGTTTGCTGTGCTGAATTCCCCAATTTTCTGGCTTTCAAGAACAGGTTGAGAGGAAACAAAAAAAAAAATTTGATGTGGTTATCAACCGTTTTGTGAGAGGTAGGTGATTTTGGCCATTTTTGCCAATTGGACATGAGTGGATGGAATGGAAGAAAAGGGTAGGAAAGCCGAATTGGAGGACAGAAAGGCATACATTTCTGAGAAGTAGACAAAATTCCAAGTTTAGGAAGGGGTGATTTGCACAGGTCAGGCAACAACTAGGTAGGGGAAAATTCCATAATTTGGGGAAAAAGCGGGAAAATGACCATTAAAAAAGGTATGTGGAGGACATGGTTGGCCTGGTACGGCAATGGCATCTATGAATTTTGAGAAAAACAATGCTCCGCTACATTCCCCCGACTTTTGCAGCTAGGAAATAACAAATGTTTAGTAATCTTTCACAAAACAAGCCGTACCACAAGCCAAGAATCGGAGCCATGATACGCAGGAGTTTTATGCTTACGGCCTGAACAGACGTACACAGCATGTGTAAATCAGGAAAGCCAATGTGGTGAGGAAGGGCAAGCATACATTTTTTGAAAGACCACAGGCAGACCTTGTCAAGGGTAGGTGACTTGTGCAGTTTACAAAAGTGTATGGTGCCTAAAGCAGCAACTAAATGTAGGTCACATTTGGGAAATGAAAGGGTGTGTGACAAAGGGCAGCAGCAAATGGATCGAAACAATATGAAAACCACACAAACACAACAAATGCCATACCTTCCCGCACTCCCACAGGTGTCCCGATAAAAACGGTACCTCACATGTGTGGGTGCACCTACCTGGGGGCAAAGGGGAGAGCCAAAACTGCGGCTAACCCCAGGTCTTTTCTGACAGCTGAATTTCACGATTTTTACAGAAGGCGCACCATACAGATATGGGCCTAGGGTGTCAGAGCCACCAAAGAAAACAGGGAACCCCATTTATTTCTGCTAAGAGGACACCTGTGGGAATCCGCAGAGGTCTGACTTGAACAAATCGGCCTAGAATTTATTACCCAGAAAGTCCGAAATGTGGTGAAAAAAATGAAATTTCCGCACATTTCACTCGGCTCACCCACCAAAACACGCCGCCAACAACACATGGCCTATCTTCCCGCATTCCTACATGTGTCCCGATGAAAACGGTACCTCACATGTGTGGGTGCACCTACCTGGGGGTAAAGGGGAGAGCCAAAAACACGGCTAACCCCAAGTCTTTTCCGACAGCTGAATTTCACGATTTTTTCAGAAGGGCGCACCATACAGATATGGGCCTATGGTGTCAGAGCCACCAAGGAAAACAGAGAACCCCATGAATTCCGAAAAGAGGACACCCCTGGGAATCCGCAGAGGTCTGATTTGCCCAAAACAGAACACAGAGCTGTAGTCGTGCCTTTTGGGTGTGGCTGCTATATAAGCCACACCCAGGCATGCGATCCCTGCTTCGCGTTACTCTGCTTGATGCAGCATGACGCTCACCGGCACAGCTTCTGAAGATACTGACCCAAGGACCTTGTGCTACCCTCACCTGTTCCGCTCCAGCCTCGGATGAACCACAGTTGCAGGAATGCTCATGCGACACATTTTCAGACGACCGGTATCCAGCTCCAGTTATCACAGCTTCATCGACCCGGCACAGCTTCAGGATTCGCTCCATTCCAGCTACGCGACTTCGGCAGACACCTGCAAAAGAAAGAAAACAGTAAGCACAGTTTAACAGAACAGCATTGCGCATATCTTAAGAACGCCACGCGATCTTACAAACATTGCCTAGGAGTGATTACAGTGGTGGATCCGATCGGCATCATCAGCACGGGTTGGCAAAGAACAGGTCATTAGAAACACCACGGGCACACAGAAAGCAAAGCACGTTACAGGGGTGTTACCTGTTTCGCTGCCACCTGCATTCATTTATTACATCATCCTGCCACCAGCAGGCCTGCAATCGAAAGAAAAAAAGAGCATTAGGAGAACAATAAGCACATACCATTAAACAGCATATTGAAGTAAGTAGGAAATGGAAGACAAACAGAAGATATGAACATTTACCGAGGAGTTTCCTCACAACATAAAGACTTACCTGAATGAACATTCATCCACGCCGCAGCAGGACTGGTCTTGGGAGATACGAACCAGTGATGTAACTGGTTCCAACGCTGAACAGACTTGCGCCCCTACCTGAGTTAAGAGCAGGACGGAGAGCCGTCCTTCCAAATATATATGGTAAATTAACCAGCAGTCTAACCAGGGACACTAAGGGTGGCATTAGGGTGGGAGCAAAAACAGTCCCGCACACACCTGTATTCTAACCTTGTCCCATATACGCAATCTTAGGTGCAGCTCCAGCAAATCCAGGGTCCAGAGGGTCCAGACTATCATTCCGCAGAGGAGAGGCTCCGGATGCTCCTGCAGAGTAAAGGTGAGCGTAACACCGGCGTCCCTTCAGTTCAACTCCTTGGTTCCGGTCTCTCCTGCCCTGTGGACGTCGTTTTGCTTCTGGTTGGTGCGGTCCCATCTCCAGAGAGGTGTGCCCTTGTTCCAGGCCTTGCCGATTATTCTTACCACCGATAGCAGTGGCCTGAGCTGGGGATCGACTCTAATGGACTTGACTCATCAGGCGAGGTGCTCTCTTCTGGACTTGGGGAGGTTCTCCAATTGGAAGGAGTTGGCTGCTGTTCAGCAGAACCTGTGATTCTCCTCTGTCAGAATCGCCACAAGGAAGAAATCGTCTTTGACCTGATCAGCACTCCACAATTCCAGTTGATACTGGGGATCCCATGGTTAGAGGCTCATAATCCGCACATAAACTGGTGAACCAGAGTGTTGTCATTCTCCATGGAATGTTCCCAAACCTGCTAGACGGCCCACTCTCCGATAACTCATCTACAAGCAGTTCAGAAAGCAGGACCAACACTAGGTTTAATGGGTATACTACCCCTGGTTTACAATGATTTTCAGGACGTCTTTGAAAAGGAACAGGCAAACACTCTTCCCCCGCACTGTGATGCTTGAGCTAAAACATGGCGCTGGTGCGCAGTGCATTCTGGGAGCACTCAGAGCCATAATGGATATTTATTCCACGCCTCTGTGAAAGCTGCACTTGTTTTGCTGAAAAACATGTTTTCAACGTTATTCATTGCTGAACCTGGTATGCAGGCCTCAGCCAAGGACACGGCGCTGGGAAAGCTAGGATCCACAGGTGCCGGCTGGTAGCAGATAAAAAAAGGTTTGTTATGGCTTGCTATGCTTGCGCCAAGGTCTCAAGATGAGTTATGGAATTGTTTTCCGGGGTGCTTTAGGATAGGGAGGCGCTTTGCTCCTTGGGGTTACTATCAGTTGGCCCGGCCGGCAGCCAACGGTCACTCATCGATGCGCAAAAGCTAATGCCAGAAGGTTCGAGGAATTGCCACCCCTTTTGAGGAGTGCATATATGCAGAGCTCTGGAAAGGTCAGGCGGAAAAAGCACAAAGACCTCAGTCGGAGGGGGGACGCCTTGTTCCGACATACCTGTGGGCTGTTGTGCTCTCGGCCAGGCTGTTACCAGGGTCTTCCAGCCGCTTCTGGCGAGATGAGGGATTCAGTTATGCCCATGGTGATGTATTCTTTCTAATTCACTATCTTTTCTGTGATTTATTTCTGTGTTATCACTTATTGCTTTATGTATGTTTAACTATGAATAAATAGCCATACAAGTGCTCATTATCCCCTAACTGCGTGTGTGGGTGTGAGTTATTGTTCCGTCTACCTGCGTTCAAAGTATTTGCTCTGCTCTGCAAATGTACTGGTGATAAATAACTGTCCGTGCACTCTTGGCGAGCAATACACGCACCGAGCATACAACTGTCAAATCAATCTCATCCCAGGGGCTCAAGTACCTTGCAGCCGTATCTATGCATTGACCAAACAAGAAAATCGTCACCTGAGAACCTACCTTGACCAGTACTTAACTAATGGTTTCATTCTACCATCTAAGTCCCCAGCAGCCTCACCCCTCTTCTTCGTTCCAAAAAAGAAGGGGTCCTAAGGGCTTGCATCGACTACCGCCAATTGAACCAGATTACGGTTAAAAATAGATATCCATTAACACTCATCCCAGAACTCCTAGATCAGGTAAAGGATGCACAAATATATACAAAACTGGATCTCAGAGGGGCTTACCATCTGGTATGAATAAAACAAGGTGACAAATGGAAAACCGCTTTCAGGACGAAGTATGGTCTTTATCACTACCAGGTAATGCCTTTTGGGCTCTCCAATGACCCAGCTGCATTGCAAAACTTCATGAACGATGTACTAAGGGACCTGTTGTCACGGGATGACACCCTGTAAAAAGAGGCACAGGACACCCAGGAAGGGTTTCGGGTGGTTGTGCCGAAGTAAGGTGGACAGATAAGTACACACACAGCTGAAAGTAATGAGAACGAAGAGTAATCAAGTGTAACAAGGAATAAAGTACTACAGAATGGATTCACTCTAGGGGTGTATGCAGATATAGGAAAAGAGTATTCCACGAACCTTAGGAAAAACTCTAGCCTTCTGCACAGTTTGCTATAACAGAGGCTCACGCTGTTTGCTCATGGCTTGGGACAACAGCTTTGGGTGTCTGTAACGTAAAAACGAGACAAGGGAAGGGGCAGAGGTTGCCTGATGGAAACCAACAGACAAGCTCTGTACAAAAGGGTCTACAAACAGTACAAGAGAAGATACTTACAGACAAATCCAGGAAAAGGAGGTTGATAGCAAACCAGCAGAAGGAAATGAAGGGAAAGTCGTGTAACATGATTGGATAGCAGAAGACAGTAAGGAACAAGATTGAGAGCTCAGAGGAGCAGGAAAGCAATGAGCAAGCCCACAGTAGCAGGGCTGTAAGGTAGAGAGCCCAGAGGGAAAGGGCTTAGGGCAGCGGAGTAAAGCAGGCTTCACGGCAAGGAGCCCAGAAGGGCTGAGCAGCAAGGAGTGATCCCTGGGGGCAGGGCCACTGACCGTAGAAGGCTGCAGAGGACTGTAGAGGGCTGCTAGGCTGAGAAACCAGCGGACAAATGTAGGTAGTAAGCAGCGGAGCGTGATCGGCTGCAAGGTAGGAAGCCCCGAGTTCAAGGGCTGTTGCGCGGCAAGGAGCCAGAAGGACCGGCAGCAAGGAGTAAGCCCAGAGGAGCAGGGCCACTGACTGTAGAAAGCTGCAGAGGACTGTAAGCTGCAAGGTAGGAAGCCCAGAGGACAAGGGCTGTAGGTAGCCGGAGTGAGGCAGGCTGCAGGGCAGGGAGCCCAGAGGACAAGGGCTGTAGGCAGCCAGAGTGAGGCAGGCTGCAGAGCAGGGAGCCCAGAGGACAAGGGCTATAGGCAGCCGGAGTGAGGCAGGCTGCAGAGCAGGGAGCCCAGAGGACAAGGGCTATAGGCAGCCGGAGTGAGTCAGGCTGCAGGGCAGGAGCCTGGAAGACCAGGGCGGAAGATAGCAGCTGAGCGTGATCGGCTGCAAGGCAGAAACCCGGAAGGGCAAAGGCGGAGGCTGGAAGGCAGCGGAGCGTGATCGGCTGCAAAGCAGAGAGCCCGGCAGGGCAAGGGCGGAGGCTGGAAAGCAGCAGAGCGTGATCAGCTGCAATGTAGAGAGCCCGACAGGGCACTGGATCCAAAGCTGGAGTAAGGAGGAACCGCATACAATCCGTAGCTCGAAGCAAAAAGGTGCCGGAAGGACTCTTAATGCAAGAGACTGAGCCCCTGCAGGCAGCAGCTTTTATACCGCCCAGCCCAGCACAGAGGCAGGCTAATTGGTCGCACCTGGCTAAGCACACCTGCAGACAATCGGCCACCTCCCTCTCTGTTCCTGAGCTGGTGGAAGTAGAGGAGATCCCTAGGGCTTCTGGGGATTGTAGTTCCGAAGATGGCAAATAGGAATGTCCAGGAAAAGATGGTTATAGCCAAGTGCATTGTGGTAAGTGTAGTTTGTTGGGAAAAATAGAAAAGCACCAAAGTCTCGCCAATGGGAAATAAGGTCCATATTGATCGTCAATGTATGCGCCCATGGCGCAGGCATGACACCTGTTAGATATCTGTGCGATCATTTACATTGATGATATCCTGGTTTATTCCGCCACCGAACAGGAACACATCGGACATGTACGTGCTGTCTTGGAGAAGCAACACCACCTATAGGTGAAGTTAGAAAAATGCTCCTTCCATGTTACCGAAGTTGAGTTCTTGGGGTTCATTCTCAATCTTCAGGGCTTCCGAATGGACATTCGCAAGGTGGATGCAATTCTCAGCTGGCCCTCTCCAACGTCAGTCAAGGATGTACAAAGCTTCCTAGGCTTTGCAAACTTTTACCGCCGTTTTATCCCAGTTTTTTCCCACATCGTACACCTGATCACATCCTTGCTATGAAAGAACAAACACTTCGAGTGGTCTTTAGAAGCTGAAGAAGCCTTTCGGGTCTTGAAAAAGATGTTTACTTCGGCTCCAATCCTGCAACACCCAAAACCGGACTTCCCATATGTAGTGGAGATGCTTCAAACATTGCCATGGGAGCAGTCCTCTCGCAAAGAAGTCCTAAAACCGGCCAATTACATCCGGTGGCGTTCTGGTCGAAAAAGCTTTTTCCGGCTGAGATAAACTACGTTATTACCGATAAAGAACTCCTCTCAATCAAAGCAGCCTTTAAAGAGTGGAGCTACTATCTCTTGGGAGCCAGGCACACCGTCACAGTCATCACCGCGATCACTGCAATCTACAGTATTTGATATCAGCCAAGGCACAGTCATCCGCCAACTTAGATGGGCCCTGTTTTTGCGGAATACAATTATGTTATTACCTATCGTCCAGGAACACATAACGGCAAAGCAGATGCATTATCCCGTCTGGGCACAGGAGAAGATGCATACACAGCCCCAGAAACCGTCGCCATCATACCAGAAAGTAAACTCATTGGAGTTATTACAGACTCTCCACTGGAAAATCTAAAGCCAGACATACGGCAACACCTAAGCACAAAAGAACTACAAACCTGGACCACAAAAAGCGCACAGCATACACTCATTGAAGGACTACCATATTTTAGGCGGTTGCCTCTATCTCCCAACAAGGACCGAAAAGGAGCAGATTATTGCCAACTACCATGACACGCTACTGGAAGGGCACTCTGGGGTGACCAAAACAATGGGCAAGATTAAACAAAGCTACTGGTGGCCAGCTTGGCGGAAAGACGTCGCCTGATTTGTACTGGCATGTGGGAACTGCGCACAAAACAAGGCTGAGAAACAAAAAAAACGCCAGACTTCTGCGTCCACTTGGAATTCCTCCCATGCCATGGCACACATTAACCATGGATTTCATCACTTTACCTTCCCCTCTGCGACGGCCATAACACCATCCTGGTCGTAGAAGATATGCTTTCAAAAAGGGCCCTCTTCATTCCGTTGAAGTGACTGCCCACTGCCTCTACCTTGGCAAAGGTGTTCCTGGAGCAGATAGTTTTCCATCAGTTGTAATCTCGGACCCTGGTAGTCAATTCATTCCTAAATTCTGGAAGAAAAGTTGTCAGTTGGCACAAATCGATGTACGACTATTCACTAGCCATCATCCCCAAACTGATAGCCAGACAGAGAGAACCAACCAGACGCCTGACCAATACCTAAGATGTCGGCTCTACCAGTCCGAAGGAACATGGAAAGACTTGTTATGGGTTGCGGAATATGCATACAGCAATTCCTATCATACCACGACTAGACAATGTCCATTTTATACCCTATTTGGATGACACCCACGAACCTCAGCATTCAACCCCCTCTCCCCCGAGGAATTGGAAATGCCCGCTGTAAAGACTCTACACACAAAGATTGGTCAGGTTTTCAAAGAAGCCAAGGAACAATTAATGCAAGCCAAGGAAAGGCACAAAATGTTTGCAAACCAGCATCGAAAGGAGGCTCCCGCATACAAAATTGGAGACACCGTCTGGTCAGCTTCTAAAAATATACCTACAAAAGGACCCAGGGCATTCCGACCTAGGTATCTCGGCCCATATGTCATCGAGGCCATAACCAATCTGGTTGCCGTGAGATTAACCTTACCCCCAAACATGCATATCCATCCAGTCTTTCACGTGTCTCTCCTAAAGTCTGTCCGACCTGGCACCCGATTGAATGCACCGCCAGTCCCTATAACCATTGACAATGACCCTGAATACGAAGTCAAGGATATATTGGATTAAAAAATACTAAGGTCTAAACTATACTATCTTGTTGATTGGAAGGGTTGTGGCCCACAAGACAGGTCATGGGAACCTAGTGAACATGTCCATGCGTCTGGTCAGGAGATTCCACCATAATTTCCCTACCAAACCAGGGCAGGGGTTCCACCCTTGAGAGGGGCCATAGGAGGGAGTGCTGTCACGACTCTGGGCTGTCCACTTGACACCAACCTCCATTGCACAACATCCACTCATACACAGAGCTCGGGGTATCCTCGAGGGACACATACCCTCCAGAAAAAACGCTGGGTCAGAGGCCAGAGAAAGGTGGGTTGGGCCCAGGCTTGGCGTATCTGGCATCATATGCATCACACTTTGAGTGAATACACTCCAGCACTTCCTGTTTCCTCCAACATGGAGGAGGAATGGCCAAAGACAGAACACCGGGCTGTAGTCCTGCCTTTTGGGTGTGGCTACTATATAAGCCACACCAAGGCATGCGATCCCTGCTTCGCGTTACTCTGCTTGATGCAGCGTACCGCTCACCGGCACAGCTCCTGAAGATTCTTACCCAAGGATCTCGTGCTACCCTCACCTGTTCCGCTCTAGCCTCGGATGAACCACAGCTGCAGGAATACTCACGCAACTCATTTTCAGACGACCGGTATCCAGCTCCAGTTATCACAGCTTCATCGACCCGGGATGGCTTCAGGATTCGCTCCACTCCAGCTACGCGACATCGGCAGAAACCAGCAAAAGAAAGAAAACAGTAAGCACAGTTTAACAGAACAGCAACGAGCATATCTTAAGAACGCCACGCGATTTTACGAACATTACCTGGTGGAGATTACAGTGGTGGATCCGATTGGCATAATAAGCACGGGTCGGCAAACACCTGTAAGGCAAAGAACAGGTCATTAGTAACACCGCATGCACACAGAAAGCAAAGCACATTGCAGGGATGTTACCTGTTTGGCTGCCGCCTGCATTAATTTATTCCATCATACCGCCACCGGCAGGCCTGCAATCGAAAGAACAAAAGAGCATTAGGAGAACAATAAGCACATACCATTAAACAGCATATTGAAGTAAGTAGGACATAGAAGACAAACAGAAGGTATGAACTTTTACCAAGGAGTTTCCTTACAACATAAAGACTTACTTGAATGAACATTCATCCACGCCGCAGCAGGACTGGGCTTGGGAGATACGAACCAGTGACATAACTGGTTCCAACGCTGAACAGACTCGCGCCCCTGCCTGAGTTAAGAGCAAGACGGAGAGCCATCCTTCCACATATATCTGGTAAGTTAACCAGCAGTCTAACCAGGGACACTAAGGGTGGCATTAGGGTGGGAGCAGCAACAGTCCCGCACACACCTGTATTCTAACCTTGTCCCATATACGCAATCTTAGGTGCAGCTCCAGCAAATCCAAGGTCCAGAGGGTCCAGGCTATCATTCCGCAGAGGAAAGTCTCCGGGTGCTCCTGCAGAGTAAAGGTGAGAGTAACACCGGTGCCCCTTCAGTTCAACTCCTTGGTTCCAGTCTCTCCTGCCCTGTGTTCATCGTTTTGCTGGTGGTTGGTGCGGTCCCATCTCCAGAGAGGTGTGCCCTTGTTCCAGGCCTTGCCGATTATTCTTACCAACGATAGCAGTGGCCTGAGCTGGGGGGCGACTCCCCTGGACTTGACTCATCAGGCGAGGTGCTCTCTTCTGGACTTGGGGAGGTTCTCCAATTGGAAGGAGTTGGCTGCTGTTCAGCAGTACGTGGTCTTGTGGTCTTCTGGCCTTCAATCCTTCGGAAGGATGTTCTGGTTCGGACAGACAGTATTGCTCCCTGGACGAATTGGCTTTGTCCATCAGGTCCTGGGTGGGGATGCCTTTCTTCCAATTTTCCTGGTTCCGAGGGTCATCAGCAGGATCAGGACATCTCCGGGGTGTTTAACCTGGTGGTCCCTTACTGGCCTCAGCTGGGGTGGTTCCTGTGACTTCTGGAGATGTAGTTGCCTCTTTGTGGGTACTGCCCAGTTGACCATCTCGCTTGAGGGTGGGTGGTCCCCCCTACTCCTCTCCCATCTGTTAGGGGTCTGGAAACAGAGAGGAGGGGTCTGTGTGCGTTAGGCCTTTCATCTGCTGTTGCTGGGACGGTCCAGCGGGCGCATTGGTTCTCTACGCTTAAGTCTTTCGTTCGTCATTGGGCCAATTTTCTATCTTGCTGTTCCCTGAGGGGTGTTCTGGCCTTCGACTGTGGGCTGCCTGATATTTTGTAGTTTCTCCATGAGGGGGCTGAGAAGGGGTTGGCTGTTTCTACTCTCTCTTCTCGGTGGGCGGCCATTCGGGTCATTCGGGCTTCCTGGTCCCCTCTGGCTGGGGGCGAGTCTCTGGTTTCGAGGCTCTTGAAGGGGGTGGCAGACTCCTGTACTTTGGGCCCAGTTGGGGATCCTGCTTGGGACCTGCCTTTGGTCCTGGGCATGTTGCAGAAGCCTCTCTTTGAGCTTCTGTAGAATAAGCTGAAGTGGTTGACCCTCAAGACTACCTTTTTGGTTGCAGTTACTTCGGCACATTGTCTGGGCGAAATCAGGGCTCTCCTGTGTCGCCCTCTATTTATGGTGGTCCGGGATGAGGCCTTGGTCCTGCGGTGTGACTCTTCCTTTGTGCCTAAAGTCTCCTCTGTGTTTCATCAGCCTCAGGAAGTGGTGCTTCCTGCCTTATGTCCTGTTCCGTCATCCCATGAAGAGGAAGCTTGGCTTGGCGTGAACTTAACCTGGGTCTCAATGACCCTCACGATGCCCATGCCACATCACTCTTCAAAGCCTTGGAGACCTTAAGCTTCAAGATCCACCTTAGCAACCCGACACACTGTAAAGATTGCATACTAGACTGGGTCGCGTACATCAACTGCCCCATTACCATCAGCTCCGACACCCCCTGTCCCTGGTCGGACCACCATGTGATCCCCTTCTCCATCCCCTACCCCACCAACCGCAGGCCATTGACTGTGCCGCTTCCGCCATTCTTAACGTGCAGTAGTCGCAAATTGACCAAAGAATGACTACCACCCCTAAACATCTGCAAGCTCAAACCCCAACTTAACTTCAGAGAGACCCCAGTAGCCTCGCAGACCTATATGCCGCCACATTAACAATGTCAGTGAACACCATCGCCCCTCTCACGCCTCGGAAAACAAAACCAGTGAGACACTCGAACTCTTGGTTCACCCCAGAACTACCCGAACTCTGCAACAAAAAAAGACAGACGCTATCCACCTGGCAAAACAACACCTCTGACGCCACTAGATTCGAATTCTCCAAGAACTCCAAAGCCTACAAACAAGTGATTATCGCTGCCAAATCCTCTTCCTTCAACTCAAGGCTTACCCACATCAAATCAGTCACCAGCGAGCTCTTATCCATCTTCAGAGAACTTGAAACTCCTGCCACCCCTTCTCCCCCCGAGCTTCTCACTAAAGACAAAGCCTGGTGCACCAACATCCAAACTGCCATGCTCGACAAAATTAACACTCTCAACAACAAAATCAGATCCTTGCAAAATGGTGCTGTCATACCCCAGCCCACCACAATCAAACCCTTCGGGATAAACTCAATATAAATCCCTCAGTTTCATTTCCCAGAGATCTCAGAACAAGAATTTGAAGCAATCATAATAAAGCTAAAACCATCCAAGTGCAAAAGGGACATATGCCCAGCCTCAATCGTCAAAGACTGCACCAAAGCTCTAACACCCATCATCACCAGTTTCATAAATGCCTCCTTCACTGCAGGAGTGGTGCCCGTTAGCCTCAAGGAAGCCTGGGTATGCCTTCTCCTCAAAAAACCTTCACTGGACCCCCTCATTCCCAGCAACTACAGACCCATAATGACAGTCCCAATTCTTCTGAAAATCCTGGATAGAGCTGCATACATACAGGTTCAACACTTCCTCGAAACTCACCATATACTAGGTCTACACCAATCAGGTTTCCGCCCAGGCCATGGCACTGAATCAGCGCTTCCAGACCTTAAAAACCAAATGGACGCGATCAGGCACAGTGGTAAACCAGCCCTACTCCTCCTACTGGATATGCCAGCAGCATTCGATTTAGTGGAACACAAAATCCTTTGCTTGCCACCACCTCACCACTGTAGCCCACTTCTCACCTGCAGTGTCTAGCTGGATCGCCTCCTTCCTCAAAGGGAGAATGATGAGAGTGTTCTTGGGGCAGGCAAGTGCGGCCCCACGCCTATACTGTGCGGAGTCCCACAAGGCTCATGCATCTCCCCCACTCTGTATAACATATTCACCAAACTGATCTTCGACATCTTGGACGACATCGGCATAGCCTGCACCAACTACGTCGATGACACCCAAATCCTCCTCCCCTTCTCAGGCAACTACGATCAAGACTCCAAAACCCTTAACATGGTCTATTCCACTATCCAAGCCTGGATATCAGAAAACCGGCTCTGCCTAAATGGGGACAAAACCGAAATCTTGCTGGTCGGCACCCCCGCAATACTAAAAAAACATAGAGACCAGATAGTACCATTAAGTTTGATCTGAGTGAAATAAACAGAGTATTCCATAATTTCTATAAGGAGCTCTATTCTGAGTATGCTGGTATTGTGGGAGAACTACAGGGGTTTAGACAAAATATGGTACAAAATGTGTCTCTCTGCTGCTGATAGAGCAACTTTGGATGAGGATTTCTCAGTAGAGGAACTAAAGAAATCAGTATCAAGCCTTAACTCGTGTACATGCCTTGGGCCAGATGGCCTGCCCATGGAATTTTATAAGATAATGCCTAACTGTGTGTTTGAATTGCTAAGAGACATGTATAAGGCTTCTATGACTATTGGGATGTTACCGGGGTCAACTTGATATGCTTCAATTTTGTTGATCCTGAAAAAGAAAGACACCAGACTTCTTCAAATTACCGACCAATTAGTCTGATAAACACAGACAATAAGATATTGACAAAGACATTGGTGAAAAACTAGAGGCAATATTACCTACGCTGATACACTCAAACCAGACAGGATTTGTTAAAGGAAGGTATGCTGCAACCAACATGAGGAGACTGCTTCAGACAATCACGCAGGTCGAATGTCAAGGAGGATGATGTGGCAATCTCCTCATTAGACGCAGAGAACAGAGGCGTAGCCAGGATTGTCTAGCAAATTGGGCCTGAAGCTAATGTAGTTGGGCCCACTTCACTGACAAAGATATCTGTAAATGCCCACACAGTGCTGCTGAGCAGGCATTTACAGATTTTGGGTGGGCCTTGCCCCTCAGGCCCTACCCTGTTTACACCTCTGGCAGAGAAGGCATTTCATCGGGTAAACTGGAGTTTTTTGTTTGAGGTAATGGGAAAGATGGGCTTCAGTGAATAATTTTTTAGTCGGGTTAAGACTTTATACACAAACCTGTGAGAAACCTGAAGGTGTCTCCATGGCTAAACTCCGGGGATCTGTCATCCAGGTGGCCAGGACACAGCCATCGCTATTGAATCCAGTTCCTGGGTGTGGACTAGTGAGGGAGGATCACCTGGATGGGGGGTCCTCGAGGAGTGGGAGTGGGACACCGACGGGTGATAGGCGGTATCCCCTGTCCTTTAATACCTCTTTCCCATCCTACAACATAGGACATTCGAAAACACTGGCCCCTCTTTCCCAATATGAACACTTTCGTACAATGGACTAACACTAGAGCCGTTTATCTGACATGTCCCAATACAAGAGTCAGGCAAAGTCAGGCAATTGGTGAGAATCACACACACCTGACGGCCCTTTCCCTTCCCAACATGGATAAAAGGTGGAGCAAGAGAGCACAGTATGAGCACAGTATGAGCAAGGCAGACCGCACAACGAAACAGCTATCCAGCTATCCAGACCCGGCAGTTCAAGAGGAGGAGAAAGGCAGCAAACATCGAGAAGCTGACGAGGCCCTTTGCGACAAAACCATGCAAAACCTCTGCATAAGAAATCGTAAGACTGAGGACAATTGCAGCAGATGTCAACGGTACAAGCAGTGTATCGCCGCTGATAAACCGGAGAGGGGGAGACTCCTGCTACCGTGGTACCGGCCTTGACTCCAGCTATAAGGAAAGCCAAGCGGTTCATCGCAGCCTGTGAGTCGAAGGAAGAACCAATAAGAACCGGGGTGTGGTGAATGAAAGTCGCAAAGTGGCAAAGTGAGAGAAGTTCAAAGAACTGTAAAATTGTAAAGGGGAGACCAGCTGCAAGAGGTGACCTGCACCACGTGGGTGCTGCTCTGAGAAACTCTGGTCAAAACCCATCTGAATAAAACTACAGATACCAGAATGCCATAAGAGAGCCACCAAGATAGGTCAAAGTGGTCATACAGGAGGTGAAGCAAAATCCCTGTACAGTTAAAAGCCTTTGACCTAAGAACTATAAAGAAAGCAAGGGAAGTGAATCCCGTGAACATTGAAAGTTAATGTGAAGGTGAAGTTGGCAAGCGTGAACCCAGAAGAGGGATGCTGACGAGAGGGGGAAAAGTCTAAAGCCCCAAGAAACAGTGCGTTAACAAAAATGAACCTGGGCGAGGGATGTCCAATGGAACTGTTTAAAATGACATTGCGATTTGCGAAGGAAAAGCCATAGTGTACCTGGTGGAGGAAGGCTGAAAGTTAAGAGACGGGTCAGCGCCCGGAAGAGGGGGACCCAGGGGTGAATCCATCACAGAGAAAAGCTATAGTGAACCCGGTCGAGGGAGGCTGAAATTAAGAGAAGGGTCAGCGCCTGGAAGAGGGGGACCCAGGGGTGAATCCATCACCCAAGAAAAGCCATAGTGAATGCGGTCGAGGAAGGCTGAAAGTAAGAGAAGGGTCAGCACCCAGAAAAGGGGGACCCAGGGGTGAATCCATCACACGAGAAAAGCCATAGTTAACTCGGTGGAGGGAGGCTGAAAGCAGAGAGGGGTCTGCGCCCGGAAGAGGGGGACCCAGGGGTGAATCCATCACCTGAGAAATACATAGAACAATAGAACAGAACTTTGTGTTTATTTGTTGGTCCTTTCTTGGAAAAGCTATCAGGCCCTCGGGACCAGGAAACTACAACCATTGAAGGCCTTGATATTGATAGGAACCGTTTTAGGATTCAAACCCGAAAGAAGATCAGGGTGGTGAAAAGCTATCATCCAACACTACGTGGATCAAGGGTCAGTGCCCGGAACAGGGGGACCCATGGGTGAAGAATCCTCACCCTAAGTAAAACCAGAAAACAAACTTACATTTTGTTGAAGGAACTTTTGTTTTGTTATTTGAATACTTCAGGCACTCGAAGGCAAGAGACTTTTTAGTAAAAGAGACTTGGCCATCGAAGCTCTTGATAAGCAGAAAGAGAACTGTCAACTCATGCTGGTAAAGCTCGAGTGTGTGCTGTGCTCCAAGATCCCACCTTACCGCATGCGCAAAACTTAGAGAAGGAAGACCCCGGCTACCGTATCCTGACATATTATATGTGAACACTTCTTTCTTTTTCTTGAAAACCATCCCACACCCTTTTTGTATTAGTTGTAAGGTTTGGCAATATGTTTTTTAGTGTAGGCCCTTTTTATTTGACACAACGCCACTAGGACTACCTTATTTTCAGTTGATGGTCAGCACTTGCTCCCATCTTAGATTAAGGTTTAGATTTAGCGTTTATCCAACGTCCATACAGTTTAATAAACACCCTTGAACTGTGATCACTTGTGTCCGTCTTTACTGTTGCCACCATGAGTTCCTTACAAACCCGACCGCTGAAGTGTCTACAAATGGAGTTGGATCAGAATCATTCGCTCTGGAACAGGGAACTCGCCAGGGTTGCCCCTTATCGTCCCCTTGTTATTTGTGATTGCAATAGAGCAACTGGCTGCGGCGATCAGACACGAGGAGAGAATAAAAGGAATTAGTTATGAGGGTTTAAGGGAGGAAGGGTCTTTTTGCCCCCCCCTGTACATTCTGCATGGAATGTATCTATAGCTCATCCCATCGCGTGGAGACGTCCCCCTTGTCTGTCCTCTGATGACAGAGGGCAGAAGCCATTGGATGACACATACAGACTCCATTTTATGTCACCCCAGGACTTCATCTTTTTACTAGGCTGCACAAGGATTTCTAGAAAGTCATCCCTCCCATAGCCCAGCACCGCGCACAGCCAACCCAGACACCCCCTCCACCTCCTCCCGTGTCTGCGCCTTCACAAGCTTCTTTCTCACAGAAGTACAGCCATGTATTGTTGCAACTCGCCTGTATCTTTCTCTTCCTCTGAGCTCATTTCCCTGTGTGTGACCGGGGTGAATCTTGACTTGTGTACCTCATCCATCTCCACAATCGCGCATGGGCCCTCTCAACCCCCACCTTCACCCCCACCACTCACAAAACCCATACCCCTCTGTGCCTTTGATGCTGATACACATCTAACCCCCTGAACTGACTAGAGCACACACCCACCTAAGTCCCCCTGTACCATATATTCAATGAAGATACAACACCTATCAATCTGTATCATGAGGGATCAGGTAGATCAAACCCTTTCGTGGTGGGCATGAGGATTAAGGCACTATGGTCTACTGTTCCTCAAGGACAAAGTATAAACTGGATATATAGTTGTTAGCTGACTGAACTTTGTAGCACCTCCACTAAATGTCAGTGTTTCATGTGATTACTTGTTTCTAGCCTTTTCTCTATGTTGTCAGAATAAAGAGATTAGTTAGATGATCTGTGCCCGACGCCTCTGACCTCCACCCCTCCCAGATGAGCCCAGCTGACCCACATGCTGCGAGAAGCAACAGCTCTGCACCAGTAAATCAAGCTGCATCATCCCAGTTTGGCCCATACTGTAACATTGTAGTGAACCAATGAACATGTAATATTCATCACCTATATTGTTTGTTGCTGATGATGAAAGTTGTGCATAAAATATGTTGTTTCTGTATTGTTGGCAGAGTGCTCTCAGAGCAGCAGAGTCCTCTGCATGCATCTTTTTACCTGATATAAACTTTGTTCAACTTGCAATCTATCGCCTGGTCTCATTCCCTACTGGGGTGTGCCCATTTATTCTGAGTTTGGGATCTGCGTTGGGGATTGACCAGCTTCATTTGGTGACCCCTTAGAGGTGATTGATCCGGGAAGACCCCCGTACTCTGCGGCAAGATCTGGGGCACCCCCATCACGACCACCGCCACATACGGCCGACGCTCCAGAGCAGGTTCTGCAGGTCCTGCAGGTCCCAGCTTTACAAATACCCAACTGCTCGCCGGATCGCACAACGATTTGGTTGGGGGAGGCACCCCAATTGTGGATAGACCACAAAAAGAGGCTCTTGGACGCCACAGACACGTGAGTATCGATTGCAAGACGAATTTAAGGAGGGAAGATTGGTGGGAGAAGGGTCACATTAAAAATAGCAGGGGAACGTATTATGGGTTGGATAGGGTGTGAATGAGATTGGGTGATTGTTAATTAAGGTGTCTTTTTCTTTTTTATATGGCCATTATGTTTTTATAATTAGAGGAGATACGGGAACCTAGGTCCGAAAGTGGGTGGATGGCGGCGCTGCATAGTACTGTCTCGACCAGTGCAGGAATATAAGGGAGGAAAAGGAATAATTAGGAGTCTTGTATATTGAGTAGACTCGGAGAGGGGGCCAGGGAGAGGTGAATGAGAAGTGTGAATGAAGGGGAAAATATGGTATTTTTGTAAAAGGGCAGAGGGTATAAAAGGTTATCATAAATACATGTTTCATGTTTTTTGTTGTCCGTAAAGGTGCCTCAGTTTGTCAGGTCAACTTGCCAATTGGTTTATGTTCTATGTTTTTGTTCTCTCTGTGAAGTGATCAAAGCAATATAAGACACAAGCAAAATGTTTTGAAATACAATTTGAAAGGTTGATACTAGAGATATCAAATTATTGAAGTATTCACGGTGGTGAATGACACACACACACACACACATGCACCCATACAGTGGGAAGAAATAATGGGAGCAGATACTCCTGCACATCTGCCAACACCTCCCCTTGTATAGTGAGAAAATAAAAAGGTACCATGGGCAGTGGCTAACAGAGATTAAAGGGGAACGGTTGTCTCAAATATGGCCAAAAGGAGGGTCTTTCGATAAGATTGTGTTGGACCTCGTGGCAACATATTTAATGGCCAAATATAAAGTGAAGCAGCTTCAAAACAGAAGGGAAGTATTGGATCTCTGGACGATGTTCGAAGAGACGCATCCTGCAAATAATAAGGAATAGGAGTCACAATCTGTAGTGGCCACAAATCAGGAAGGAGGAGGGGAAAAGAAGGAGGGAGAAGAACCAAAAAAGCAGATCCCCGGCCCACATAGGACGCATCACCCAAAATTTAGAAGACCAAATGGCCAATACCCAAGCAGAGTTGTCCTGATTAAGAACACTGTGTGAAAATACATTACCACAGTCAGAGGGAGGGCCGACACCGTCGCCACAACCACTGAAAAACCCCACCGTTATAGCAGAGGAAGAATGGAAGTCCAGGCACTTCCTCTTCCGCATCGATAGTGCCCCAGTTAAGTGCGAATTGAGCAAGAAAGTGACTGGGTAAGTGTAAGGCACAGTAGTTTAACATCTGACAGGGGAGAAGAAGAAGAATGTTGGAGTGATGTTGATGAGTATGAGGAGGGAGCAACAGGAGGGGGTCAGCAAGTGCAGCGGCAAACCCCACAGGTGGAAGGGGATGAAGAAGGGTGGCAAGGAAGGCTCAGGAACAGGATAGGAAAGATGGCACTGGCGAAGAAAAAAGGAACAAAGGTAAGTAAGGGCAGGGGGAGAACAAATCTGCAGATGCCCCTCATCCATAAGGGGGCAGGATGGCCTCACTACGTGCCTTGGGCGTAAATGGATAGGACAAATTTGTTGAAAACGCTACCCCACTGTCTGGGGTTGCAGGGAAATGGATATATGCCTTTGTCCCACGTGATAGGCTCAGGTGTACCCTCCCGTGACCCCTTCTCAGCTCTTACTTCAGAGGAATCATCTGGAGTCTCTGATGTCGTCCGGCGTCTGGGTCTCTGTGGTTCTTTCTGCTCCCTTGGTTTCTTTTCTTTCTTGGTGTGCAGGTAGGGTCTGGCTCCCCAGGAGGCCACCTTGACAGGATCTGAAGCCCTAGCCAAAGGGAGCCAGCCCCAATTGCAGGGAAAAAGCTTAAATGCACCAAAAAACCCTGCAGATGATATACTCAAATTTACTTCCAAAAAAGAAGGAGTAGGTAACAAAGTCCAGTCGCAAATGATACTAGGCAGCGTTTCTGAACCCTGCAAGGATTCTCAAAAGGTGTGGTAACAGAGCGAAGGCAAGAATAGGGCAGCAAGTACAGAAAGGAGGCGTTAGGTACAGATGGAACACCAGAATGGTGAAAGGTTTTACAGAGGTACAGAACAGTAGCTACAGAACGTAGCTTAGAACAGAAGCGGTGAAGAGAGAAGGAAACAGAGAGTCAGCAACTGGAGAGCGGCACCAGGAGGCTAACGTGGCTCGCCGAGGAAATGCAAAGACAAAGGAGTGAGGAGGAGGAAGAACGATAGATGAATCAAGCGAAGAGGGAAAGCGATGAACTGGACGCGGGACAAACAGAGCGGCTGGATACGCTGCCAAGGGCAACAGTGGCATACCCGGAAGAAGAACGGATACAACGCACTACGTAGAACACGTAGTGTGTTGATATACGGATGTCGGGCGGCCATCTTGGTAGAAGTCTAGACCTTCACTCCGACTTCTATTGCCGCTTCCCACTAAACATAGCGCCCGGCTCTGATGCTTCCAACGTTGCCAAATAGGCCACTGTGCGCGCATGACAGCCTTTGAGAAAAACACTGCGAGGGTCCTATTAGCAAAAGGGGATGTCAAGAGCTTGCTGGTATATGCAGTGGGTGATCAAGCAGACGGGGCGTGGGTGAAGACAGGGTT
This sequence comes from Ambystoma mexicanum, assembly GCF_040938575.1. Classification (NCBI taxonomy): domain Eukaryota; kingdom Metazoa; phylum Chordata; class Amphibia; order Caudata; family Ambystomatidae; genus Ambystoma; species Ambystoma mexicanum. The sequence continues at coordinate 1,552,022,186 of NC_090932.1, forward strand.
CCCGGGAGTAACAATGGACTGCGACCGGCATGATGGAGCCTCATTTAAGAACGTGAGAGCCCAGGTGTGGGATGCACTGCAGAGAACCTTCCCTGATCCTCCCGATTTACACTCGGTGATGCAATGCACAATCGGGGACGAGGAAGATGGTGTGCAGTTCATTCTTCGAGTGCAGGATATGTGGAGGGCGGAGAAGGGCACACCCTGGGACCAGTCAACCTCCCTTTTTTACTTTATTGTCAAGAGAGGCCTCCCGGAGGAGGTACAGAAGTGCCTTGATAAAATTGCTGCAATAGAAGCCAAAGGTTGGCCAGAAATACAAAGCATTATAGTACATCATTGTAGGAGGATCAAAGAAAGGCAGAAAGAAATTGCACAGAGGAGATTGGCAGGCGAAGCCAAACTTGTACAAAATAAGGTGGTGAACGTCGCAGCAGTAACAGCCACACTACCCCCAGAAAGGCAGTGAAAAGAGGAGGAAGGGCCGACAGCGCTGCAGGCTAGGATGGCAGCCACATGGGCAGTAACCGTTCAGGAGCAATGGGCTGGAGAAGAGTAGTATGGAGGGCCCCAGTGGCAAGGAAGGCCTGGAAGAGGAAGAGGTGGGTACCGGGGACAGAGAGGAGGGTACGGAGGCTGCCTATGGGCTGCCCATGGGAGGAACAGACTGACACTCAGTTTACCCAAGGGCCAAGAGCGCCACCACAGGAGAAACTACAACGATTAATGCACCAAATTTAAATGGAGAACACACACAATAACCTTTCGCCACCACTGCAAACGGTGCACCAGCGCCATTTCAGGGAAAAGCTATGGTTGGGGAAAACATATTTTTCTTTCTGGGGACTAACACACACCAAGATTAGGACAGCCCACAGAGAGCACTTGCGTGTCCAGTCCTATCAACTACCCTATGTCCAGACGATGAACCACTGGTGGGTGCAGAGATGGGAGACAGACAGTTCATCTTCATGGTGGACTCAGGAACGGAAAAATCGTGCCTAATGGAAGGCAGATTTCCACTGTCAGGCAAGAATTTGGAAATGCAGGGAGTTTCTGGGGCTGTGGTCACGGTTCCTTACACTAAAGATTTGGATGTAAAGATAGTGGGAAAAACAGTGCAAGCACCCCTATTGTACCACGAAGACTTGCCGGTAAATTTTCTGGGGGAGAGATCTCCTTAGTAAGCTTAATATGACAACTTCATTTACTGAAAGCGGTATAGTATGCTCCACCCTAGGAATATGCCCACTCCGGCCAATGCTGTTGATTAACACAATAGCAAATGAAGTAGCTGTCCGAGGGGTTCCCACTAATGCAAACATGTTTGTGTATGGGATACAGGTACTAGCAAGAGTGGTGCCCGAGATAACACAAAAAGAATGGAGAGTACCCTCTGACTTTTTTTTCTGACCTGTAGTTGCCCCTTAAGTACTACCAGGTACCATCCTCTCATTAGATCTGCAAGGAGTACAAGTATCAGCTGGATGTATTGTGGCAATAGGTCTGGACACGTACGGATGCGAGTGGCGAACAGTACTGTGCATAGACCCAAACACAGCATTGCACGACCTGACAGACGAAGAGCTGTTCACTGACTATGACAATGATGGGGAAATAATAATGGAAATATGCATGCCATGTGATATAATGATCCAAAACAGGCGAATAATAAACCCCTTCATGGCCATTGTCAGTGCACCACCGTAATTTTCTTATGAGGATATGCAGCAGGTACCAACAAATTTATGGACCACCAACCCCCATGATGAAAGGCTCTTGCAAGAGGTAACACCACTAAAAATTAAACTTAAATCGGTGCGGTGCTACTGTGTGTGAGACAATAGCCGCTGTCAAGAGAAGCAGAGGAGGGAATAAAAGAAACAATACATGCACTGTTACAGTAGGGTATCATTGTGCCATCAAAGTCCCCTTGCTATACAGCGATTTATCCTATTAAGAACAGCAAAGTGAGGGGCTTTGAGGAGGGTGCAGGATTTCTTTCTGGGGACTAACATACACCAACATTAGGACAGCCCACAGAGAGCACTTGCGTGTCCAGTCCTATCAACTACCCTATGTCCAGACGACGAACCACTGGTGGGTGCAGAGATGGGAGATAGACAGTTCATCTTCATGGTGGACAAAGGAACGGAAAAATCGTGCCTAATGGAAGGCAGATTTCCACTGTCAGGCAAGAATTTGGAAATGCAGGGATTTTTTGGGGCTGTGGTCACGGTTCCTTACAATAAAGATTTGGATGTAAAGATAGTGGGTAAAACAGTGCAAGCACCCCTATTGTACAACAAAGACTCGCCGGTAAATTTGCTGGGGGAGAGATCTCCTTAGTAAGCTTAATATGACAACTTCCTTTACTGAAAGTGGTATAGTATGCTCCACCCTAAGAATATGCCCACTCCGGGCAATGCTGTTGATTAACACAATAGCAAATGAAGTAGCTGTCCGAGGGGTTCCCACTAATGCAAACATGTTTGTGTATGGGATACAGGTACTAGCCAGAGTGGTGCCCGAGATAACACGAAAAGAATGCAGAGTACCCTCTGACTTTTTTTCTGACCTGTAGTTGCCCCTTAAGTACTACCAGGTACCATCCTCTCATTAGATCTGCAAGGAGTACAAGTATCAGCTAGATGTATTGTGGCAATATGTCTGGACACGTACGGATGCGAGTGGCGAACAGTACTGTGCATAGACCCAAACATAGCATTGCACGACCTGACAGACGAAGAGCTGTTCACTGACTATGACAATGATGGGGAAATAATAATGGAAATATGCATGCCATGTGATATAATGATCCAAAACAGGCGAGTAATAAACCCCTTCATGGCCATTGTCAGTGCACCACCGTAATTTTCTTATGAGGATATGCAGCAGGTGCCAACAAATTTATGGACCACCAACCCCCATCATGTAAGGCTCTTGCAAGAGGTAACACCACTAAAAATTAAACTTAAATCCGGGGCGGTGCTACCGTGTGTGAGACAATAGCCGCTGTCAAGAGAAGCAGAGGAGGGAATAAAAGAAACGATACATGCACTGTTACAGTAGGGTATCATTGTGCCATCAAGTTCCCCTTGCTATACAGCGATTTATCCTATTAAGAACAGCAAAGGGAGGGGCTTTGAGGAGGGTGCAGGATTTATGCCCACTTAATGATGTCATACAGAAGGAGTTTCCCCTTGTCCCAAATCCTGTATCCATTTCGTGCAGCATCCCAAAGAAAGCCACACAGTGAAGGACATGCAAAGATTTATCGGCATATGTAATTATTGCAGAGCATGGATACTCGATTATGCCGCATGTACCAGGCCCCTTTTACAAGCCATCAAGGAAGCACAAAGAGATAGCACAGCCATTACATGGACACCAGACATGCACACAGCATTTGCAACACTAAAAGAACTTATCTCTACAGCTCCAGTTCTAGCGACCCCAGATTATGAACGGGAATTCTTCCTGTTTTCACACTGCAATGGGACACTCATGACAGCAGTCCTAACACAGAAGACATCCTTGGGGCAGAAGCCATTGGCCTATTATAGCTGCACCCTTGACTCCATGATGCAAGGGCACTTCGCTTGCGTACAGGCTCTTGCAGCTGCCGCCTTTGCAATTGAGAAGAACGCCACCACAGTAATGGGGTGCTTGGTCACACTGTTTTTTGAACACTCCTTGTTTGTAATTCTAGAACGATCTAAATCTACACCTATGACACAAAGAGCAACAGCTTATGAAATAATACATTCTAGCTCTAACATTCACATGGTATGCTGCAAAACAGTAAATCCAGCCACATTCATCACTGAGCCGTGCATGGTAGAAGATATGCAAAATCATGATTGGGCCACATATGAGGGAGAAAGAGACGACGTTCTCAAAGCAAGTGAGAACGCCCTAGAGGAGGGCGAAGTGTACTTTGTGGATGGGTCAGCATCCATTTACCCGGAAACAGGTGAAAAACATGTGGGTGCAGCAGTAGTAAGATTGGCGGAAGGGGAGTAGGAGGTCATCATACAAAAACGCCTGCCAATGCCTTACTCCGCAAGCAGCAGAACTCATAGCACTAATTGAAGTATTGCATGCAGAAAATTGATGTGCAGTAACCATTTATTCAGATTCGGCATATGTAACCACAACGGTACATGCTGGGTTGTCCAGGTGGAGGAGAAGAGGTTTTAGAAGGGCAGATGGGTCCCCAGTACAACATGCTGAACTTTTAAACGAACTGATAGAAGCTCTCGAAGAACCATCAATAGTGGCCCTGGTAAAATGCTAAGCCCATACGAAAAACAGTAACGTAATCTCACTGGAAACGTGGCTGCAAAGCAAGCAGCATACTTCCAAAAACACCAAACAACAGAGTATTTGCTAAAAGGTAACACGCAAGGAGAAAAGGAGGTTGGATACAATTCACTGCCCATCACACAAATAATTGAGCTACAGAAAAGTGCCCCAATCGAGGAACAAGAGATGTGGTCTAAGAGGGGGTGTGCACAGTCACCCACTGATCTCCTGTGGCGGCAAGAAAAGACAGGAAAGTAGTAATACCTGTGGAATTATTACAGTTTGCATTCCAACAACTACAGTTTCCAGCGCACACAACAAAACAACACATAGCTGCCGACCTCCAGGAAGACTGGTTTGTCCCAAATCTCCAAGAGCACCTTGCCAAAATGACAATTGAATGTGTAACTTGTCAGACATACAACTCTGGGATGACCCTCAGGACACTGCCCCGCCCCATTGGACCTTTCCGTGAGCTGCACATTGACTAAGCAGATATGGGAGAAAGGTACAATGGAGCGAGATAATTGATAGTGGTGGTCTGCCCCTTTTCACGCTGGGTGGAAGTAGGGCCCTGCACCCACCCAGATGTGAAATGTGCAGCAACATTTTTGGTGAGAGAAGTGACATCACTTTGGGGCATTTGTGATGTCATACGCTCTGATAATGGAACACACTTTGGTAACAACCTCTTTAAAGAAGTAACATCCCTACTAGGACTAAAACACAAACTATGCTCCATTTACCACCCACAAGTGAATGGGATGGTGGAGAAGATCAACTGCCTCCTTAAAAGCAGATTGTCGAAGTTATGTCACACCCTCAAATAGAATTGGGTGTATTGCCTGCCCGTAGCATTATTTCAATTGCGAACACAACCAAGCAAGGACCACCACGTGTTCCCGGACGAAATAGTAACAGGAAGATGCATACAAACACCGCTATCGCCAATGAGAGAGCATCAGATGCTCATCGGGCTGCCACAATTTTTGAGGAGGAATTCAAGGAATACCTGACACAGCTTACACAGGCAGAGAGGAGCATAGCTAAACAAGTAGCCCCACCCTCCAATAGAGAGAGCGAGACTGTCACAAGTATTGCAGCAACAGACAGCCCCATGACACAGTTAATGCCCGGGGAGTTGGTATACGTGCAGATTTTGTGAGGAGATGGAATTCTCCAAGATTTCACGGCCCTTACGAGGAGACATATTGCACACCTTCCGCAGTAAATGTTAAGGGCCTGAAATATTGGATACACATCTGTGACGTTAGAAAAGCACACAGCAGTGTGACACCAGAGGGAGAACAGCCCAATGCACATGAAGTGACAGTTCCCTAAAGAGAATAAATGGGTCAGGATAGAATGTTTGAACATTACAAAGGAATGGGATAGATGTGTAAATAGAAGAATTAATAACATTAATGTGTGCATAAAGTAGAAAAACGATTATACGTTGTGGTCTCTCTCTCTCCCTCTCTTTATCTTTGACTCTTTCTCTGTTTCTCTCTCTCTCTTTATGAAATAATATGATTTTTATAACTGAAAATTCACTTAACCCATTGTATTCCATTCTGTAGGTACAAACATGGCAGAAACGAGGGCCCTCAATGACAACGCGACAGAGATAGTTAGCAGTAGGGACAATGTTAGCGCCACTAGAGCTTATTCGTACGAATGAAGCCTCTATTTCACTGGCATTGTTTTTTCCACGTTGTTACTATGTTTAGGACTTTACTGGAGCGTGTCTTTTATTTTAGACGACATAAAAGAAGGGGTGGCTGGGGGGAAATTGGTGCAAGAGGAAACGCAGTTAATGTGGGACGGTGTGAAGTTGATGTGGGCCCACAATACCTCTACAAATCTGACCTCACTGCACAAGAACCACACAACGAAAGCCCCTCAGTCTGAGTTCTTAACAATGAATAGTGATGAGAATGTATTGTATGTTTATAACGAAAGTTGCTAGGTGTGTTCCCTGATACCTCACGCATCAGGAACACCTAAGGTTCTAATACCCCAGGAAACCCCCATAGCAGATGCCCAGTGTCTCGTTCATCTTGCACTTTGTAGAATTCAAAGTACCTTCCATGCACACACAGTAACGTTACAACTGCTCCAGAACGAGAAGACCTGTCACAGCAAGCGTCAAGGAGTACTTTGCATAAAGGAACCATTTTTCATCATAAAAGGAACAATGTTCAAAGAAAACAAATGGCAAGAAGAAACAGTGATGTGGTAGGCAGAAGCACTATGAGGACTGTCAGAAGAAAAATGTCAATGGGTTGAAAAAAGATGTACTCAAACATGGTCCCAGCATATTGCCATACTAACGTGGGTAACAGCTCTCGAAAAGCCGATCAAGATCCAACGCGAAGTGCAATACGAACTTTGCTTCCACGGAAAAGGGAAGATACCCATGGGTTCAAACAAACATTGCAACAAAACACTCATCCTCCCCGACATGAAAAAAGGAACAGCTGCCTTGGTGGACAATTACTGGGTATATGGCAAATAGGCGTACTTGCACCTCCCACCAAGATGGAGAGGTACTCATGCCTTGGCTATGCTGCATTTGGACCTGATGGTGATTCCGCAGAGCCACATCCAGGGGAGAGGGTGCCCACCAGAATGCCCCTGGCACCCCAGTCGAAAACCGAAGAACCCCCACATATGATGTGCTGTCGGAGGATAAGCTACAAGACAGGGTGTCACGCAAGAGAAGAGCATCAAACTACATCTCTAAAGACTCTTCCAATCTTCTGGCACAGATACCGGACCAGTTTAAGTTGTTTAACTCAGCATAAACATTTTTTGCGTCACTCATACCAAGCATCCAGGCATGAGTAAACGCCAAATGGCTGCCGATTGTGAGGTGGGAGCTGATTCCGCTAGCTGTCATGGGTATCAGGCAGGTAGTTGGGGAAAACTGGGTGGAGGCTTGGCAGGCCTGGCATAGGCACACAAAGAACCCATAGGAAATCCCTCCTTTAATTCCTTCCTAGTGTTTGTAGCAACTTCCTGGTTACCACTTCCTGTTGCCAAACAGGAAGTGCATGATGATTCATAAGCTCTCTAGTGTTTGGGTGTGGCTGGCTATATAAGCCACACCCAAGATTCTTCCAGTGCTTCGTGTTTCCTACTGTGAGCTGTAATCAGCAACACACTTATCGTGCTCTGGATCATCCTGCTTCTGCTTACCTGCTCCAGATCATCCGACTTCTGCTTACCCGCTCCGGATCATTCTGCTTCAGCTTACCTGCTCTGGAAGAACCTCCGTTCTTACTCCAGGACGCAGGTATCTCCAGTCAAGAGGGGACTTCTACACCGGCACCTGTAAGAACAAAGAAGAATTGCGTTAACACGCGCACATCTGCAACGCTGTGCACACTCACCGAATCTTCCCGCAACGCTGGATTCCAGGTCAGTTGTACGAGCGCATAAACCCCTGCAAAAGAAAGAAGAGACATTATTCATTGCGCTTGCCCCAATAATGCGGACACCTCTTTCACTGCACACGCGGTGCATACTTACCAAAAGCCTCCGTGAATACTTACCCAACCACCAAGTCTCCAGTAGCACTAAACCCAGGCGCTAATACCACATAATTTCTCCGGCAAGGGAAAGGGAGAGACATTACCAGGCACGCTCGAATTGAAGGTGCTGCACAAACCTATCAGCAGCTAGCTTCTACACGCAGCACTACTCACCCACGAAAATCCCGGCAAACAAAGACAACACAAACAATTTGGACACTCGTCATTCTCCGCGCAACGTTCACTTGAGGGAAGGACTTTCTAGCCAGTGAACAAACTGGTGCATTGAACACACGGCCTCGCTGTGAAGGCATAAAACAGCGTCTGGCATCTGATCTCAGTCTACAGACATAGGCACCAATCACATGGGTGAGTAGCACCCCTGCGAATGCAGGATCAAGTGCACACCCTACTAAAGATAAAGGTAAGCCCATAGGGGGACATCACAGCACACAGTAAAGAGAAGGGAAGGGCCCAGGGGAATCAGGTGAATTCAGGTCTAAGTGTACACCTTGTATTTGACAGGTATTCCTCCGGGTGAAATAGGGGAAGTGAAGACTCGGGGTCAAGGGAGGCTCACCCATCGCTCCTGTAGAGACAGAGGTGTGTGTGACAGAACACAAAGCCTTCCTCAATACCTCTGCCCGAGTGATGGAAACCTCTGAGGTAGACCAGCTTTCCCTATTTTTAGGTGAACTACGGGCTGAGGTGCATGCAGCCCGCTCTGAGACAAATGCCTTATGGCGCGAACTGGTAGTCAACAGGGACAAAACAGACGATTTGGCAAGACAACTCTTACAAACCCAAGCTGGTCTAACACCCCTACCAGGTGGAGTTTCTCAGGGGAAGCCTACCGTGGCACCTGTAGCCACACCCGTTCAGGTATTGCTTCCAGGCAACATCCCTTTAGCACCCCCGGAACGCTTCTCTGGGGATCCCAAGAAATTTGGAGCGTTCATGAATCAATGCCGGCTACACTTCATATGCAAACCAGACACTTTTCTGAACGACGAAGCTAAAGCAGCTTTCGTCCTCTCCTATTTAGGAGGGCACGCGGCAGACTGGTCTGTCCCGTTAGTGCTTAGAGACGACCCTTTACTGAGAAATTACCCAGGTTTTCAGCGTGAACTGGAAAAACTATTTGCCCATCGGACTCGAGGTCAGGCCCTGGATGATGAGCTACTCTCTCTGCAACAGGGTGGTCAGGATCTTATTTCATATGTAGCCACATTCAATCGCTTGATAGCCGAATCAGGTTGGCCAGAGGAGAAACGCATAATGTTATTTTATCGAGGGCTGAGAGGAGAATTAAAAGATGTCTAGGCGCAAGTAGTTAATCCTCCCGAAGATTGCAGTGAATACATCGACCTAACTATGCAACTAGAACACCGGTGTATAGGTTTGCAAGGCCGACCGAACCAGATCAGAGCATAGACCAGTGTATGTCCATCCGAAGGAAGCGTCCCATCGACAGGCTTCAGAAACACACTCAGAGCCCATGCAATTGGGTGTTCTCAGGGGAACACTCACCAAGGCAGAAAGAGAACGGAAGCGTCAGGACAAACTTTGCTTATATTGCGGCCAATCTGGTCACTTCCTCCGGAACTGCACGGTTAAACCCCAATGGAAGACAATGGGGGTTCTAGATAACACAGGGGAAGACATAAGTGCGGTAGCAGAAAACTCCAACGCCTGGCAGATGTAGAGGCCGGTCTGTTGAGACAGGAACGGAGCACTCAGATCTCACATTTCAGTATTCCTGTGGTTTTGGTAGACCCTTCACAGACCACCTGAATGCATGCCCTCAAGGCTTCATAGACAGTGGGGCTATTGGGAACGACCTGGACATAAACACTGCAAAGACCTTGGGATTGGCATTCCACCATAAGAACACCGTAGAAAGTGTGACAGCTGTGGATGGCACACAACTCCTTTCAGGACCAGTAACACACTGTACTTCCACCATCACCTTAATCTGCCAAGATGGCAGAGGGAAAATATTAGATTGGATCTTATCGCGGCACCCCAATTCCAGCTGATTCTTGGGATACCGTGGCTAGAGACGCACAACCCAAAGATAGATTGGCGAGCTCAAACCTTTCCACGATATGCGCCTCTTGTTACAACAACAAAGGGATCCAAGGAAGCCCATTGTTAGCTTCACAGGAAAAGATGGCAGGTTTAAGCTTGGTGGGCACTTTACCAGAGGAATACCAGGAGTTCCAGGATGTGTTCGCGAAGGAGCATTCTAATACACTACCACCACATCAGGTTTACGACTGCCAGATCGTCCTGCAACCAGGGGCACAAGTACCGTGCAGCCGCATTTATGCATTAACCAAGGAAGAAAACGCTAATCTACGGACCTACTTGGATCAATACCTGGCCAATGGCTTCATTAGACCATCTAAGTCACCAGCCGCCTCCCCACTCTTCTTCGTACCGAAGAAAGAGGAGGACTTAAGAACGTGTATTGATTACGGGGCCCTAAATCAAGTCACCATAAAAAATAAGTACCCGTTACCTCTGATACCAGTACTCATAGACGAGGTGAGACAAGCAAAGATTTTCAACAAACTAGACATACGCGGCGCATATCACCTGGTACGCATGAAGAAAGGGGACGAGTGGAAGACTGCGTTCCGTACCCGCTATGGCTTGTATGAATACCAGGTCATGCCCTTTGGGCTTTGCAATGCCCAGCTGCATTCCAGCATTTTATGAATGATGTATTACGGGAACTCCTTGATGTCTGCGCAGTCGTATACATCGATGACATTCTGATCTACTCCACCATTCCCCAAGAACACATAACCCACGTACGAGCTGCGTGAAAACCAACTGTACGTAAAGCTAGAAAAATACTCCTTCCACGTCACTGAGGTGGAGTTTCTGGGATATGTACTGACACCGCAGGGGATCAAGTGTCATCCGCCGCCACCGCGATTGGCGGATTCTTCTGCGGTGGGGTTGGCGTCACAGAGGTAGAATGTTTTAATCCCCTCTATGTGTTCATGGTGTAGATGCGGCTTCAGTCTTAACAGGCGCGGTGCCTGTTAGGCAGAAACCTGTGCAGTTCCCTTAGGGACCACTGCAAAAGGCTTAGGACTACAGGTGTTGGCAGTAAACCCAATTGGTAGCAGTCTGTACCACCCAGATTTACCTGGTAGCTGTGGTTGAGCAGCCAGACTTCTCTCAAGAAGAGTTAGACAGTATATAGAGTATACAAGATAGGTACCAAAATAAAGTAGCACAAGCAAACACTGACCAGAGCTTGGGTATAAAAGTATGTAATTATTTATTTAAAAACACACTTTGTAAAATACACTAACACTAATATGACAAGCAAGTTCAAACACAGTCACTATTAATATATATACATCCCTGATCACTTATTGAACAAGTCTTAGTTAAAACACCACTTATTTTCAGACACAGGTGAGTGCTTAACCTAAGAAGGCACTCCAATAAGTTAATTAAAAAGGGAGGGAAAAAGGCAGAATTAGGAACATACACAATACCAACACTTTAGGAGAACCAGAGCAAGTCAGAAAAGGTAGAATCTACTGAGGAGCAAGAGAGTCATAGGCCAGGGCCACTCTTGAAGAGAGCAAGGCGGAATGTGTCCAAGATCACACAGTTGAATAGTACTTTGAAAGAGTTGTTGCAAAGAGTTCAGAAAGGGTTGGCTCAAGTTAGGAAAAGTTAGTTAGAATGTCCCAAGTCACTCCAGGATAGAAAGTCAAGGATTTACGGGACACCTTGAACAGTCTGTTGCAAGGGAGACCAGGCGGGACTCAATACCTGAAATGGTGAGAAAGCTCCAGCGGGGGCAGTTGTTCCTGGCAGCGGGTGCAAGTCGGTGCTTCGTTCAGGGGAAGAGGAGATCTCAACGTGGAGGAAAGCTGGAGGTCGTTGCACTGCCATGGAAGAAACCAGCCGCTGAGTTTCTCGGTTAAAAGGTACTACCCTTTTATTTGCGGTAGTGGTGAAGCGTGGCTATCCGGCCGCCGGGGTGCTTGGAACGGGCGATTCGACCATGGGACGATCCACGAAGGTGAAAAAGAGGGTGAACTGGTTATCCCCACCAGCTCAGAGGAAGAAGACTCTCCGGGATGAAGATCTTCTCTGTCGTTGGGAAGTGGTGAGACGGTTCAGAAGGGCTCCTCCGGTGGTGTCGTCGTTGCAGGTAGGCTCAGCTTCTCCCTCTTCTGATTCTTTGGTCCTGTGGCGACTTCTGAAGTTCCAGTCCCCGAAGCCCTGCTTTTATGCAGAAAACCCCCATTCATTAGTCCTAGCTGTCACTCAAGCATGCTAAGTGGTGAGCCGGGCGGCTCACCACTGGGCCAATCACACAAGAGTGCGACTTGAGTTGCTGAGGCAACTCAGTCCAGGGTACCTAAATCCCCTCCCACACATCCTGTAGACCCAGGCAGAGTGGCACCACTTTTGGAGGCTTCTGTGGAGAAGCCCACCAAAAAGTGGAAGAAAGAGCTCGACTTGGGTTGGAGTTACAGAGGCGAACACAAACGCCATTTTAAAACAGAGGCCTGGCAAAAAGACCCAACCCGGGAAATAAACATTAAATAAATAACCCAGCGGTATCTTTAACATTGCACCACAAAGTGGTGCGTTTAAAATGAATGGGAAAATCCCATAGGAAATATTCCGGTGGAATATTTTGCGTGGTAACCACTGCCACCAGCCAGAAACTCGACGAGGGGGGACTGCACAGTGCCCCCTCGAAAAACAGACCCATGGGCATTCTAATTACCCCTACCAGTACTTCCACAATATGATGGTTTGTACTGGTTCTGTTCCCAATTTAAGACTAGTAAAGTCAATGGTGACTTTACATGCCCTGGGAGACAGTAGTCAGTCCCAGGGTATGGAGTCTATGTTTGTGAGCCACTATGACACCCCTGTGGTACTGCACTGAGGGTGCTGTGTAACACACTTACCAAAAATACATGAAACCCTATGGAGTAAAAGACCCCATAGCCCATTAAACACATTACAAAGTCAAAGGATATCTCAAATCATATCTAAGAGTGGGAGAAAAAGAGTCTCACTCTTAGCAGGAGAAAAAAATAAACCCCAAAAATCCAGCAAAGCTGCTGGGGGACTCACTAGGTTTGGGAAATTAGCCTTAACAGAGAATTCTCCCTAACAGTGCCCTCCAGGAGTATATATTCCTCTTCCTTAACCGGCGGACACTGCGTTGCAACCCACTTCGGATGTTTCCGCTTCCGGGTTCTCACGCTCCTTGGAGACTGACGCTCCGCTCCCTGAACTGTCATTTGTGTTTCTTGCCTTTCCGACTTCGCTGCTGTCGCAAAGCATTCTTTCCTTTCCCTTTCTTGCGCTGCCTTGCGGCGGTCTTCTGCATCTCATTGTCTTGCGGGCCACGTCTTCCCAGACACGGCTCCACTCTCATTTACGCTCTCCCTGAAATGTCTCTCTTTTCTTTCTGCTTGTAGACCGGATCTCCGGTTCTACTTATTTTCCCTTACTCTTACCTGGCTGTACTCTCCTGTGTCCTGCACGGGTCCGCGGGTTTAACCACACCTTCGCCGGCGGAGCTCCCTTGCTTTCTTCACCATCAGCTGTGGTCTACTTCACCACTCCCCCGAGCCATCTACTCTACATCATCCTCCAAACATCACCTTTCTATATCGCCCTCCTGTCTGCAGAACATCCTTGTCGGCGAGGATCGAGGAAGTGTCTACGTGCCACAAAGGGTTTTTTCCCTATTTGCGTTTTTCCCTTGTTCCGGCTTGATTCCAGAAAGGGAGTCGCAGGACTGCTGTCCCAAAGCGGTTACTGTGGCTTCCTTTCCTTGAGAAGCACATCCACCTAAGAAAGGAGAGAGACTACCTAACTCGGCGGCACCTGCAATCCACAGACGACTCCAGCAGCTAAGGTAAGGAGAGTGTGAAAGAAGGGGGAGAAGAGGGAATCAGGGTGCTGAAATCATCACATCAAGATGGACAATAGAAAAGTGGAGGCAATCCTCACTTGGTCCTCACCCACGTCTATAAAGGGAGTACAGTGTTTCCTAGGGTTTGTAAACTTTTATCGACGCTTCATACCAGGATTCTCACATATTGTACATCCAATAATGTCCTTGCTGCGCAAACACCGAAAGTTCGAATGGACACCAGCGGCGGAAGAAGCTTTCCGAGCTCTCAAGGAAAAATTCACCTCAGCCCAGATACTGAAACACCCACAGCCCGATTTACCGTACATCGTGGAGACGGACACATCAAGCATTGCCATGGGGGCCGTATTGTCTCAACAAAATCCTCAAACCGGATGCCTTCATCCCATTGCCTTTTGGTCAAGGAAATTTTCCTCAGCAGAATTAAACTATGCGATTTCTGAGAAAGAACTCCTAGCAATCAAAAGCGCAATGTGGGAATAGCGACATTAATTACTCGGAGCAAAACACACCATCACAATAATAACAGATCATCGGAACTTGCAATACTTACGCTCAGCAAAAGCTCAGTCTTCTAGGCAGCTCCACTGGGCCCTATCCTTAATGGAATATGACTTTGTAATCACCTACCGCCCCGGAGTTAAGAACAGGAAAGCGGATGTGTTAACCCGCATTGGCACAGGAGAGGAAGTCTACAATGCCCCTTACCCATTGGAGTTCGTACCCAGCCATAACATTCCCGGCCTCTGCATCGGCCCATCTCCGTTAAATACACTGCAGGAAGCAATAAAAGAAAATATGTCTGAAGAAGACCTACTGGCTTGGGACACCGAAGGGAGATCAGTTCACCATTCAAGACTTATCCTTACTAGCACCACCATGCTTAACCAGAAATAAAAAGAAATGCATTACTGTAGAAAAAGTTATCCCAGCTACACTACCCACCCTCAATGCACTAACAGAAAATCTAAATCCCAGTACCTTAGTGCATGAATTCAATAATATTATGCTCTCTACACTAGATAAACTGGCACCTCTCAAACTTAGATCAAGTGAACCTAAAGCTCATCTAAACAAATGGTTTACACCACAGGTAAGAGACCGACGTATACTGAAAAGAAAAAGTGAAACCACTTGGAGGCTCTGCCCTTCAATTGATAACAAAGCTAAATTAACCTCTCTCTCTCTGCGCTACACAAAAAAGAAGTTTTCCAGGCTAAACATGACTCGTATGACGATCGCATAGCCAAATCCAATTCTAGTATGAAAGAGCTCTTTTCCATGCTAAAAGAACTTGAGTCTCCTATCGCCATACAAGACACCTGCACCAAGGCCAAATCCTGGTGCACAGATATACAGCAGGCCCTAGCAAATAAAATTATCACACTCCAAAATAAAATTCAGCTAAAAAAAGAAACACTGAAAATTCAAGATCTGCCTAAAATGCCCCACACTAATAATCCTCTGGCACATAGCAATACTTTTCACTTTACCAAAATGTCTACCCTGGAAGTAGAAAGAATTATCCTTTCGCTTAAACCTTCTAATTGTAAAGGTGACATCTGCGCAGCACAACTTATAAAAGACGCTGCAAGAGAACTATCTCCCTTTATCACTAAATTGATTAACGCCTCCTTTGCCTCAGGCACCATCCCTGCCAACCTCAAACAGTCCTGGGTGTTCCCCCTCCTCAAAAAGCAGACCCTAGACTCCCTCATCCCTACCAATTACCGCCCTATTACCACGGTACCGTTTCATCTTAAGATACAGGACAAAGCTGCGTATAACCAGATACAAAAGCATCTAGAACTACATAACCTCTTAGGAGAGAGACAATCAGGCTTCCGTCCTTTACATGGAAAGGAAACTGCCCTTATTGACTTGAAATCCCAAATTGAGGAGCTGAGAGACAAAGGAAGGATAGTACTCCTGCTTCTTTTGGACCTCTCAGCAGCCTTTGATTTAATGGATCATAAAATCCTCTGTAGTCACCGGGACTATGCTACCCATTTCTCACGCGGAGGCCATCAGATGGATTGAGTCATTCCTGAGCGAAAGAACTATGAGAGTCTTCTCTCCCTCAGCAGCTGCAGATCCCACCCCCATCTCGTGTGGTGTCCCTCAAGGCTCTTGTGTCTGCCCAACTCTATATAACATCTTCACCAAGCCCTTGTTCGATGATCTGGACCATCTAGGTATCACCTACATTAACTATGCAGATGATACACAGATTCTCCTCCCGCTTTCTGGGGATCATATGAAGGACACGGAATTGGTGAACAAGGTATTTATCATCCAGGCATGGATGGCCACTCATGGCCTCTGCCTGAACGATGATAAGACTGAGCTGATAATCTTGGGCACCCACGCTAATATTAAACAACTAGGCCATTCAACATAGATGGGAATATCATCCAAGTGTCCAAGGAAGTAAAAACCCTTGGATTCTACCTTGATTACACCTTATCACTTGATAAACAGGTAAAATCCCTAGCCTACTCTACGACCTACTCCTGCAAGTGATCAGAGCAGGTAAGCCCTTCCTTTCTAATAACAGTTGTTTAATCCTGGCCAGAGCTCTAATACTCTCCAGAATTGACTACTGCAATGCATTATATTCCGGAGCCAATAAAACAATAATTCAAAGACTACAAACATTACAAAATAATGCCCTGAGAGCAGCATTGGGCATAAATAAAAGAACCCACATCTCCTCCATCAGACGCCAACACAAATG
This sequence comes from Ambystoma mexicanum, assembly GCF_040938575.1. Taxonomy (NCBI): domain Eukaryota; kingdom Metazoa; phylum Chordata; class Amphibia; order Caudata; family Ambystomatidae; genus Ambystoma; species Ambystoma mexicanum. The sequence continues at coordinate 1,552,038,708 of NC_090932.1, forward strand.
GCTGTCCACTGATAACAAAATACAACTAAAGATGCTATCTCTGACTCATAAAACCCTCAATAATTCTGCCCCCAGATACTTGATAGACACATTTGACAGGAGAACCTCTATCAGACCGACCAGAGCTGTCAATTCTAACTGCTTGATAATACCTAACTTCAGACTCACCACGATCAGTGGAAGTAGCTTCCCTGTAAAGGCTGCTAAAACCTGGAACTTACTGCCACAAGACCTGAGAGTGGATCTGCCTTACCTTCGCTTCAGAAAAAATGTTATTCAACTCCTCACCTCTTCTGACCCTTAGCTGACTTGTGTTGGCCACCTGTGTCGCCCACCTCCCATTATAATCCTTAGTGGCATATCTGGCAAACTAAACTGTATATATCTGCAATTCTGATATACCATGCATTGAATATTGTACATTCTGTATATTTTGTAATTATCTGCGATCTAGAGATATTTATTGTACATTGATTATTAACATATGTTGTAACCATGTAAGCCTTGCATTTTCTTATTGCTGCACCCTGCTACCCAGGGGTCTGATGTGCATAAAAAGTGAATAAAACAAACAAACAAACAAACTACCATACTACCAAAAACGCCTCTACGTTCCAACTAAGGATCTGCAACAAGCAATCATATCAGACTACCACGGCTCAATGTTAGAAGCCCATCCGGGTATAGCCAAAGCCATGAAGAAAGTAAGCAAATCTTATTGGTGGCTGATTTGGCGAGAGGATATTGCCACCTACATAGGCACCTGTGAGGTATGTGCACAATACAAAACATCCAGGCAAAAACCTGCCGGCCTCCTTTAGCCAATCACCATTCCGCCAGCGCCCTGGCACACAGTATCAATGGACTTTGTCACTGACCTACCTCCTAACTCAGGTTATAATACCATCCTCGTAGTAGTGGACCTCTTCTCTAAAATGGCCCATTTCATAGCCCTAAAAGGTATTCCCTCAGCTCAAACCCTGGCGAGGTTTTTCTAGACCGAATCGTCAAGTTACATGGATTCCCTACCGTAATTGTTTCTGACAGAGGCAGCCAATTTGTATCCCGTTTTTGGAAAAAATGTTGTGCCCTGGCAAGAGTAGAAGTCCGTCTGTCTTCTGGCCACCACCCTCAAATAGACGGCCAAACCGAGCGCACAAACCAGACCATGGAACAGTATTTGCGCTGTCTATTACACCAAACAAGCCAAAGCTGGACAGGAATTCTATGGATGGCAGAGTATGCCTACAACAACTCAACACATTCGTCAACCCAAGCAACACCCTTCTTTACTATATTTGGTCGAAACCCCAGAACGTCGGTCTACGATCCGCCAGAAAACACTGAAATGCCCGCAGTAAAGAATCTACATGCCAGCATCATGAAAGCAGCCAGAGAAGCCAGCAGGAACCTACAGCAAGCCAAAGAAACACAGAAAAGAAACGTTGATCGCCATTGACGAAAAGCCCCAGATTATCAAGTGGAAGACTCGGTCTGGCTTGCAACTAGACACATTGTTTTAAAGGGTCCCAGAAAATGTCAGCCTAGATACATCGGCCCGTATACAATTGAAAAAGTAATTAATCCAGCAGCCATGAGAGAGACTGGCGTTACCTCAACATATGCGTATACATCCCGTATTTCATGTGCCACTATTAAAACCAGCACACCCAGGAACCCGAACTTCCACACCTCCCGCACCCATACAAGTGTGTGAAGAAGCACCAGAATATAAGGTCAAGAACATATTAGATTCCAAACAAGTACATATTATTTGATTGACTGGAAGGGGTATGGACCCCAGGAAAGATCATGGGAACCCAGAACACACGTGCATGCCCCCCCAATTGGTGCGGAAATTCCATCGGGACCATCCTGAGAAACCAAAGCCCTCATACACACCATTGGGAGGGGTCATGAGGGGGAGGACTGTCATGGGTATCAGGGAGGTAGTTGGTGCAAGCTGGGTGGAGGCTTGGCAGGCCTGGCATAGGCACACAAAGAACCCATGGCAAATCCCACCTTAAATTCCTTCCTAGTGTTTGTAGCAACTTCCTGGTTACCACTTCCTGTTGCCAAACAGGAAGTGCTTGATGATTCATGAGCTCTCTAGTGTTTGGGTGTGGCTGGCTATATAAGCCACACCTAAGATTCTTCCAATGGTTCGTGTTGTTTACTGTGAGCTGTATCAGCAACACACTTACCGTGCTCTGGATCAGTAAGCTTCTGCTTACCTGCTCTGGATCATCCTGCTTCTGCTTACCTGCCCTGGATCATCCTACTTCTGCTTACCCGCTCCGGATCATTCTGCTCCGTTCTTACTCCACGCCGCAGATATCTCCAGTCAAGAAGGGACTTCTACACCGGCACCTGTTAGAACAAAGAAGAATTGCGTTATCACGCGCACATAAGTAACGCTGTACATACTCACCGAATCTTCCCATGACGCTGGAATCCAGGTCAGTTGTACGAGTGGACACACCCCTGCAAAAGAAAGAAGAGACATTATTCATTGCGCGCGCCCCAATAACGCGGACACTTATTTCACTGCGCTCGCAATCCATACTTACCAAAAGCCTCCGTGAATACTTACCCAACCACCAAATCTCCAGTACCGCTAAACCCGGACTCGAGGCGCTAATACCACACAATTTCTCCTGCAAGGGAAAGGGAGAGACATTACCAGTGTAGAGGTGTGTGTCCCGGGATCGGGTAGCACCTGTAGAAGCTGGATTCCTGGGAGGCGTCCATGCTGGAGAGGCCAGGCTGGTAGTCAAGTGTCGCCAGTTGATGGAATGACGCAAGAAGCAACTCCAGCCCAGCCCTGGTAGAACAGAGGTGTAGGGAGACACCCCCTGTAGTCACAAACACTTCACCCTGTGGGTCTTGTGACGTAGAAATGAGGCTGCTCTGACAGGGATGAAGGTGCAGCAGACAAATAGTCCCAAGAATCTCAGATTTCTATAGTTGGGAGGAGGCGCTTGCAGAGTATAGGCACAAACAGCCCAATGGCCAAAGGCTGAGCCTGACGATAATGAAGTTCAGGAGTCAGGAGAATTAGAAGACAGCTGGCAAACGATGAGATCCAAAGAGAACTGGAGAGGTGAACCCAAATGGTGAGGCAAGGCTGAAGTCTGTGGGTACAAAACCAGGGAAGGCTTCTGGCAGAGCTGAACCCCAGGGCAGGCAGCTTAGAAGGCACAGCGAGAAAAACCAAAAAGGGACCCACAGGGAGAAACCAAGGGAAAACTGGGGGAATCAAGACAGGGAGGCAACAGGAACCCCCAGTTCAGGCAAGAACCAAGGAACAAGCTGGAGAGAGCAGGAATCCGGAAAGCAGCAGGAAAACAGGAATGGAGCACAACTACGGCGAGTCAGGGACGAACCACGTTAAGACGCGATTCGTTCCCAAACTCGACCGCTATTTACGGCCCTCGGCATGAAGCCGAGGTCTGAGGCGCAGGCTGGCCCGCACATGCGCAGCAGTCCCGGCCGAGAGTGGAAACGAGGCTTGACACGCAAGCCGCTGGCCTCCGCGTGCTGCGGCGCATGCGTGCGCCCGAAACCAAACAATTAGGCGAGTTCGGATGTTGGGAGACTCTTCTCCCAGCTAACCGGAACCTTGGATAGATCCGCCAAGACTGGCAGCGTCTCGCCGTCCCCCAGGTAGGTGGTCTAACACCGAGGCGCGCTCAAATTGAAGGCGCTGCACAAACCTACCAGCAGCTAGCTTCTACACGCAGCGCTATTCACCCACGAAAATCCCAGCAAACAAAGACAATACGAACAATTTGGACACTCAACATTCTCCGTGCAACGTTCACTTGTGGGAAGGACTTTCTAACCTGTGAAGAAACTGGCGCCTTGAACACTCGCCCTCGCTGTGAAGGCATAAAACAGCGTTTGGCATCTGAACTCAGCCTACAGACATTGGCACCAAACACATGAATTAATCGCGCCCCTGCAAATGCACACCCTACTAAAGATCAAGGTAAGCCTATAGGGGGACATCACAGCACACAGTAAAGGGAAGGGAAGGGCCCAGGGGAATCAGGTGAATTCAGGTCTGAGTGTACACCTTGTATTTGACAGGTATTCCTACTGGAGAAACAGGGGAAGTGAAGACTCGGGGTCAAGGAAGGCTCGTCCATCGCTCCTGCAGAGACACAGGTGAGTGTGACACTAGCAAACGACACTGAAGAAGGGTTTAACATCATCAAGGTAGAACTCAGAGCCCTACGGTTGATGACAATGCAAAACTGTTACATCTTGGACCTCCTCACAGCAATGGAAGGCAGTGTTTGCCAAAAAATCGGGAGTGCATGTTGCACATTCGAGCCTTCTGCAGATGCTGACAACAGAACATTAACACATGTAATAGCTGCAGTACATGATCTTGGGGGAAAGGATGAGGAAGGAAGGTGGCGTGTAGCCAAGTGACTGGTTTGACACAGTTTTTGATTGGGTGTCATCTTGGTTCGGGACTGCAATGAAGCTACTGGTCCCCATCATAGTATTTTTACTGCTGATATTTTGTGTGCGCCAGGTAGGGGTTCGATGCTGTGCAGAATCTATGCCTAGTAGTGCAATGCAATGAGGATGGTAACAGTGGGCAACCTAACAAAGGTACCTCATGATGTGAAAGATGCACAAGTACAAACTGGGGATAACCATGAGCCCAAAAACTGCATGACAGCAGTATACAACACAGGGGATCGAGTAGATAACTTGTGGCACACAATCATCAAAGTACCCCATGAACTAGAATGGTATAAGGAGGTGTGGGTGGACCTAGCTGGGGATGGTGGGTGTATAAACATGACCTGTACTCCTGATGAATATACAAGAAGGGGTCAGAGCCTAAGATCTGTGTAGGTCTTGGATGCCAATAAAGGGAACTCCAGTCTGGGATGAAGCAGTGATGGAGGCAGAAGAACGTAGGTGCACTAACATCCAGGGTTATTTGTTACTGTAGGAGTAACGAAAGGGGGAAATGTAAGGGAGGAAGTGTCTTTTTACCCCCCTGTACATTCTGCATGGAATGGATCTATTTGTCAAGACTATCAGACTTTTTTACTGGATTGACCACGGAATCTGCTATGTCCTCCTCACTGCTAGAATTACTGCGCACCCCCAGAGTCCCTTCCTCCTCCTCACATGATGAGGTAGAATAGTTCAGCTTCTTTCTTCTGGGGTGTCGTGCTGGAGACTTCTTCTTTGTGAGCAGATACGGTCTGCCTCGAAAGGAAGCCACTGTGACTCTATATAGAGAAATTCACAATGACTCCTCTCCGTGACAGCCAGATATGTTTCAGGGGAAAAAGCCACTAGGGCATAAAAACCCCCCACGATGCACCGAAGAGGACTGTCGATAGGCTGATCCGATGAGAGGTAACTTGCCGCTACTGAAGCAGAAATCTCCGGAAGAGCACTCCAAAGACGGGTGTAAGGATGCAAAACACAACTGCCACGAACGAGCAGAACGTAGAAGAAGGTGGAGAGGCAGGGAACCAGGAAGAAAGAGGCAAGGTACAACGGGTAGACTGGTAGCAAGGAAGGAAATTAGGAAGTGGGGAAAGGGAAATGAAGGCGGACAAAGACCGCAGAAGGATTCACAGAAAGGAGCGCATGCAACACGGGAAAGCACAGTTGCAACGCGCTGAGCCGCCGAGTAACGAATGGTGAAATACTCGACGGGCGGCCATGTTGGAAAAAGACTAGACCACGGGATAGCGTTTCGAGGAAATGTGGCAGAACAGTCTAATGGCGTCGGAGTTTCCACCTTCGCCAGACTCGCCAGCTGCCAGCAGTCGTGACACTATTGCTCGTCCCTGTCACGCGCCGGTTCACCTATTGAAGCCGGCACTAACCCTAGGCTTATTCCACCAATCAAGACACCTACGGGTCCTGCTGCCTGCCGGAGGATCGTATCCATTTCTCATCCACCTACCTCCTGCCTCCGTCTTGACAAGCTCCCAAGAGGTTTTTTCTGCCCAGATACTAGATCGGACCATTGTGACAGTTTGCAACGCCATAAAAAGGATACCACGATGGCTACAGCGGAACAGCTACAGTAGGTAGTAAACGCTGTGCAGAGCCTAACCCAGGAAATCCAGGCTCTGAAGACCAAAAACGCTAATCTTTGACAGGCAGTGGCCGCTGGGGATCAGCAACAAACAGAGTTACCCCCTATGCCTCTTACGTCTGTAAAGTTTGATGGATCTCCAGGAAAGTTTAAGGATTTCATGGAAGCCTGTATCATCCACTTTACATTCTGTCCACAAACCTATGCCACTGATCAGGCCCGCATAGGATTTCTAATTTCGAATCTTACAGGCAATGCACTGGCCTGGGCTGCCCCTTTGGTCACCAGTGCTAGTCCTTTACTTCAGGATTATGGCGCCTTCACCGCTTAGTTGAAAGCTACTTTTGAAAGACAGGAAGCAGCCCAAGTAGCTAGTGAAGAACTGCTAGATATACGACAGGGTACCTCGGATCTACTAACCTACATCGCCCACTTCAAACGAGTCGCGGCAGAAACCGGTTGGGCGGACTCTGCTCAATATGCTATCTTTCAAAGAGGACTTAGAGAAGAACTAAAGGATGAGCTGGCTCGATCCGCAAGACCTTCTACCTTTGCCGACTTAATGTCTACGGTGCTCCAAATTGACTTCCGTCTAAGTGAAAGACGTTCCGAACGACGAAAGAATCGAGGTGTCTCCCTCCGGATGGAATTTCCTACTCCAAGCCCTTCCTCACCTTCACCTATCAATGAGGAACCAATGCAGATAGGAATCATGAGAGGCCCTTTGAGTGCTGAAGAAAGAAAAAGAAGAAACGACAACAACCTCTGCATGTACTCCGGGTGAGATAAACACATACTGCGGAACTGTTCTCTAGTACCTCTCAGACGTTCGGGAAACGATCTTCCTCGGAGCTAGAAGGGGCAAGTCTCCGAGGTAAACCTTCAAGCCCCTATGTTTCCCTGTCAGTTACCACGCCGGTGCCGTCAGATGACAATCGTCTCATGGTGGTGGGTATCTAGCTCCTGTCCAAGAAAGGGATGATTGAGGTGTTAGCCGTAGTTGACTGTGGTGCAGCCGGTTGCTTCATGGACATCTCCTGGGCTAAGAAGATGGGAATAGAAACCCTGGAAAAGGACGAAAACCAAAAGGTAGAGGGAGTGGATGGTAAACCTTTGTATTGTGGACTAATCACTCACTCCACTGCCCCTTTGGTAATGACAGTAATGCACCATGCAGAAACTATCCAGTTTGATCTTATCAAGAAACAGTATGATTCAGGTTTGCCAGGTAAGTGGAAGCGCTTGAGCTTATATATTTGATCAAAAATCCTTTTTTAAACAAACCAAGCTGGCTGCTGCACCCGAGGGGAACAGGTGGGTACCTCAAACCCACTGAACATTGTAAATAAACAGTAGATGTTCCACCGTTGGATGCGCTGCGGGTTCATACGAAATTATGCATCTGCAGTGGTAGAATTACTCGAAAAGGACCTTTGGAGGTCGAAACACGTGTTGGCACGCAACTCTGTTACTGTTACTGGAAATTAAAGAAACGCTAAAACTTATCTGCGTCTGAATTGAACTATATTCTGTATATGGACTGATTACGAGTAATTCTACCACTGCAGATGCATAATTTCGTATGAGCCCGCAGCGCATCCAACGGTGGAACATCTACTGTTTATTGATCTTATCAAGGCTGCACATTTTTCTGTCATCATGGGCATAACATGGCTCAGAAAACATAACCCTACCACAGACTGGATGAAGAATCAGATGGCCTTCACCTCTGACTACTGTAATCAGACATGACTTCAGATGAAGAACTACACTACTGTCAAAACTACTATGGCTGAACCTAAAGCCCGAACAGCTTCAGAAATTCTCCCCATTCCTGCCTTTCTAAACGAATTTAACAAGGTGTTCTGCAGTGAAGGACCACAAGCATTACCCCCGCACCGGTGAGAGGATTGCGCCATCGATCTAGTACCAGATGCACTAGTCCCGTTAGGTAGGATGTTTTCTCTCTCCCTTAAGAAAAAGGAAGTCCTACAAAAATATTTGGATGAAAACCTTCAAAATGGCCTTATATAACCTTCTCGTTCCCCAGCAGGGGCCTCTTTATTTTTTGTTCCCAAGAAGGACACCCAAGAGCTCCGCCCTTGTATCGACTTCCGCGGTCTTAACCATGTCACCATTCGGGACCAATACCCCATGCCTCTTATAAAAGATATATTGGAAGCAGTACAAGGAGCAGGGATATTTTCCAAGTTGGATCTCCGAAGAGCATACCATCTCTTAGGTGTCCGTGCGGGGGATGAGTGGAAGACGGCCTTCCGTACCCCGTACGGGCATTTTGAATATCGAGTCATGTCATTTGGCCTTGTGAACACCCCAGCGGTGTTCCAGAGATTTATGGACCGTATATTTTCCGATCTTCTGTTCCACAATACTATCATTTACCACGACGATATCTTGGTCTATTCCACTTCAGCGGCTGATCACCGATTCCATCTCCAACAGGTGGTCCAACGACTAAAAGAACACCATCTCCTAGTCAACCCTAACAAGTGCATCTTTCTGGCATCCACTGTCCCATACCTGGGTTTCCTATTGTCCAGTGCGGGCATACAAATGGATCCTGGTAAGGTCGCTGCAATTTTGGAGTGGCTGGTTCCTACGTCAGTAAAGGACATTCAGAGGTACTTAGGGTTAAACAACTTCTATTGAAAGTTCATTTCGGGTTTTTCCAAGATTGTGTTGCTCCTTACTTCCCTCCTCAAGAAGATCGCAGTCCCATTTGTTTGGACCGAACAAGCCAATCAACCTTTTGAAAAGCTTAAACACTCCTTTTGCTCTGCACCCGTTTTATGACAACCCGACCAGAACCTACCTTTCATTGGAGAGACTGACACCTCGGCGGCTGCTCTGGGAGTCGTGCTCCTACAAGAGCACGATGGCTTTGAACATCCGGTGGCCTACCTTTCAAAGTCACTGACGCCCAGTCAAAAGAACTATTCCGTTCTTGAAAAGGAACTACTGGCAATTAAGATGGCATGGCGAAGAGTGGCATTACCTACTTCAAGGGGCCACCCATCCTTTCACCATTAGAACAGACCACAAGAGCTTAAAGGTATAACAGCAGATGGAGTGCGTAAACTCCCGACAGGCCAGGTGGGCGCATTTTTTTACCCAATATGACTTCACCATCACTAACCTACCTGGGACTAAAAATGTACTGGCAGATGCCCTCTCTTGAGTACCAGTCTCAGGAACCATATTGGATAACTCACCCGAACACATGTTTGGCCCCAACCAGGTGGTCAGTCTAGTCTCATCGTTTCTTCAAGAAGTAAGAGAGGCCACGATCTCCAATCCTCTTATACCCTCGGTTTCCACCCAGGACATGTTTACCCGCAAAGACGGACTACTTTTTCTGAACCAACGATTGTTTCTGCCCGATTCGTCTACCAGACGGAAAATCCTTCAATGGTGTCTCTGATAGTCCAGTGGCAGGACACTGTGGGGTCGCTAATACCATGGATCTACTTCAATTACATTTTTAGTGGCTGGGAATGCTGAAAGAAGCCAAGAGCTACGTACGGTCTTGTCCAATATGCAGTAGGTCCAAGTACAACACCAGGAAACCCATAGGTCTATTACAACACGACCCTATTCCAGTTAGACCTTGGGAAACTATCACAACAGACTTTATCGTTGAATTACCACCCTCGGAGAGATGCACATGCATTATAGTAACCATTGATACATTTACTAAGATGGCCCATTTTTCCCCTATGCCAGGTATACCCACAGCGGCCGAAATGGCTACAATTTTTATCCGAGATGTTTTCCGTCTTCATGGCCTCCCTGCCAAGATAATATCTGACAGAGATAGTCAGTACACCTCGCGTTTCTGGAAGACACTCTGCACCAAACTGGGTATACAAATGGCTTTGTCGTCGGGGTTTCACCCCCAGGCGAATGGACAAACAGAGAGACTGAATGCCTCTTTAGAACAGTACCTCCAATGTTTTGTTAGCAAGACAATTCGGTGGCGTTGTTGCCCTTGGCGGAATTCTCATATAATAACAGTGTCACAAGTCTCTCCCCTTCTCACCTGTTTCTGTTGAGTACTTGCGACCTTCTGGGATTTCTTCTTCTTTACGGTCCGGGATTTGTATAGACCCGAACGGCGCTCTTCGGCGTCCAGCGTGAGAGTAGCGGTTCAGTTTCCAGGAGCGTTCACAAAGTCCAGGGTAATTCCAGGAAGTAAATGAGGTACGCTCGGAGGCACGAAGGACCGTGACTCGAGCGCGGAAGGTTTTCCAGGAGATTGGAGAGGGAAGGGAACAGGAGGGGATTCAAAGAACTGGGAACAAGGAATCAAGCGAGAGCCCCGATCGAACTCCGGCTAAGTATGTCCGACTACAGATAGCGGTAGCGTTGAGACGTGCAGAGCCGCGGGGGCGTGTCTCTTTTGTAGGATGAGCAGCGTGGAATGCATAGACTGATCCGGAGCATTCCGTTCTGGGCGGCCATGTTGGAAGGATAACTGCATGCAAACCCCTGCGAGTCAGGGACCAGGAGGTCCAGAAAGGACGTAGACGACGGTTCATGACAGCATGCCTCCTCTGGAAACCAGCTCCTCTGGGTTTGCCTGGATGGATCAGATGAAATTGTCGAACCAATCTGGGAGCATTCATGTTTGACACAGGTTCCCAGGTACGCTCAATGGAAGGGTACCCTTTCCACTCAACCAGATATTGTAGTTGACCACGTCGATATCTTGAGTCACAAATCCTGGAAACCTCGTATTCCAGTTGATCATTTACAATAACAGGGGTAGATCTAGGAGCTGTTGGGGATGACTGAATGTATGGTTTTAACAGAGAAGTGTGGAAGACAGGATGGATTCTTTTTCAAGATTCAGGTAACCGAAGTCGAAAGGCCACTGGGTTGATGATTTCTTGTATGGAAAAGGGACCGTAGTATCTGGGAGCCAGTTTATTGGGGCGCAGGTGTCGAGGAAGGAGCTTCGAGGATAACCAAACTTTATCTCCTACTGAATAGGAAGGTCCAGGTCTTCTTTTAGAGTCAGCATAACGTTTGACATCTTCTCGGGCCCGTTCTAAATATTCCTTAACCTCCTTATGTATTGTGATGAGGTTTTCGATCCAGGAATCTACTGCAGGTACTGGAGTAGGATGTGGGAGTACGGAGGGTAGGACAGATGGATGGAATCCTTGACTACAGAAGAAGGGACTGGTCTTGATAGCTGAATGATCTGAATTGTTATAGGCGAATTCAGCCATAGGTATTAGGAGTGACCAATCGTCCTGAACTTTGGTGGCGAAACATCGTAGATATTGTTCGAGAGTCTGGTTCACACGCTCCGTGGCTCCATTGGTTTGTGGATGGTAGCCAGATGATAAGGCACGTTGGATTCCCAGAATTCAACATACTTGCTTCCAAAACTGAGATATGTACTGAGGTCCTCGGTCTGAAATGATCTTTGAAGGCAACCCATGAAGTCGGAATATGTGTTCCAGGAAAATTCCGGCAAGGTCTGATGAGGAAGGTAGCTTGGATAAGGGTGTAAAATGAGCCATATGAGTAAACAAATCAATAGTGACCATGATTGTTGTGTAGCCTCTAGAGGGTGGTAATTCCACGATAAAATCAGTAGCAATGAATTCCCAGGGTCTTGTTGGTATTGCTGGTTGGAGTAGGAGTCCGGCTGGCTTCTTATTATCGTGTTTGTTCTGATTGCAAACTGCGCATGTTTGGACATTGATCCTAATATCATCCTTTATCTTGGGCCACCAAAACTGTCTTTGTACTAGATGGAGGGTGTTGGTTATCCCACAATGTCCCGAATGTAAGGTATCATGACATAGGGCCTCATTACACGGAAGGCGGTAATGGTTAACGGTCACTGTTAATGGTAACGGTGACAGTTAACCATTACTGCCTTACTACGAGGTCCCTTAGCGGGTTGGTGCTTTAACGCCTGCTTTTTGCAGGCGTTAAAAACCAACCTGCTAAGGGACCTTGGTGCTAATTACGGCACCGCAAAATTGCGGTGCCGTAATTAGCAACTTCCCCATTCCCATTATGCCCTATGGGGCAAAAATGGGAATGGGGAAGGGCAGTGGTGGAAGGGGGAATTACCGCCCCGCCAACCTTGGAATGGGGTGGTAATTCCCCTTTCCACCAAGGCGGTGCCGGTATTTTAACGGCATGAACCAAGGTGCTAATAGCACCTTGGTCCTCCGCCTTCCGTGTAATGAGGCCCACAGACTTGTGATCCTTTGTCTCAGTCCAGGAGTGGGAATGACTAAGCGATTATCTTTGAATAGATACCCGTCCTTAGCTGTGAGATTCCATCTGTTATTTCGCTTGTGCTCCTTCCAGAGGTCCGAAAGTTGAGTTTGGCCTTGGATATTCTCCAGGAGGGTGAGTGCTTGAGCAACAGAGATCGTGTGAGGAAACATCTTTGGAAAGGTCGATCCTCAGATTTTCATAGTCAGGACGTCTGGAAAGGGCATCGGCAATTATGTTTTGTGATCCAGGGGCATGATGGATGTGGAACTGATACTGGGCAAAGAAGAAGGCCCAACGGGCCTGACGACTGTTCCTACACTCCAAAGATTGTAGAACTTGAAGATTTCTATGGTCCGTACGGACCTGGACTGGATGCCTAGCTCCTAGGAGTAGATGTCGCCATTCTATGAAGGCTTGGCGGATGGCTAGCAGTTCCTTTTCCAAGACGGAATAATGAGTCTCACTGGGTGTCAGGGTTCGTGAAAGGTAAGCAATGGGGTGTTCCAATTTGTCTTCAAATTCCTGTTTTAGTACTGCTCCTATGGCGTATTTGGATGCATCCGTAGCCACTAGGAATGGCCGGTTAATATCGGGTTGAGCCAGGATGGGGGCTTGAGTAAACTCTGTCTTTAATCGTTGGAATGCCTTGTCTTGATCTGTAGACCAGAGAAATGGAACATCTTTCTTCAAGAGAGCAATGATCAGTTGAACAATTTTAGAGAAGGACGGTACGAACTTTCGGTAAAAATTGCCAAGTCCCAGGAAAGATTTAATCTGTTTCACGGATGTGGCAGCCGGCCAAGATAGTATGGCCTTTACCTTTGAAGGATCCATTCCAATTCCTTCTGGACTAAGGACAAATCCTAGGTAATGAACAGAAGTGACATGAAACAGGCATTTCTCGGGTTTAGCTAGGAGTTTGTGTTCACGTAATCGTTGTAAAACTGCCTTAACATGCTCTTCATGCCTTAGAAGGTCCTTGGAGTAGATTAAGATTTCATCCAGGGAGACGATAACGAAGAGGAACAGCATGTCCGAGAACACCCTATCCATGAAACGTTGAAAAACTGCCGGGGCATTAGCAAGTCCAAAGGGCATGACCAGATATTCAAAATGGCCGAAGGGAGTGCTAAAGGCTGTTTTCCATTCGTCACCTTCCTTTATACAAATGAGATGGTAAGCACCCCTTAGGTCTAATTTTGTGAAGATTACTGCACCTCTGGCTGCTTCCAGGATATCCGAGATGAGGGGTAGAGGATAACGGTCCTTGAGAGTGCACTGATTTAGACCACGGTAGTCCAGACATGGTCTGAGTTCTTTGGTATCTTTATTTGGAACGAAGAACAATGAAGCACCCGCTGGAGATTTGGATGGGCGTATGGTGCCATTTTCCAGGTTAGTATCCAGGTATTCTCAGAGAGCCTTCTTTTCAGGTTCAGATAATATAAACATTCTGCCGAAAGGAATCACAGCTGTGGGTTCGGTATCGATGGCACAATCCCATTACTGTGAGGAGGGAGAGCTTGAACTATCGCAGTTGAAAAAACATCAGAAAAGGCTTGGTAGGACCTGGGAATCTGGATGATGTTAGAAACGGTGAGAGGACTTTGTTGGTTCTCTTGAAAGTCTCTAGAAGGCTTTGGTAAGGTATCCAGGGATAGGCAGTGAGCCATACAATATTCAGATCCAAGAAACAGTGAGCCGGCTGCCCAGTTGATGTAAGGATTATGCCTCTGCAGCCAGGGCATTCCAAGAACCATCGGATAATGGGCTGATTTAATGAGGTCAAATTTGATTCTCTCTTGATGGTGATTGATAGAAAGTAGAATCTCTTTAGTCTAAAGGGAGATGGGTCCTGAGGAAAGAGGCCTTCCATCAATTGCCTCTACTGGTTGCATTGTAACTCGGCTTTCATGTGGAATGTTATGAGCAGTGACCCAATCTTGATCTAGAAATACGCCCATAGCTCCGCAGTCACCCAATGCCAGGATGGGGTAGGATTCTGTCTTGGAAGGCGATAGTAGGGCCTGAAGAACCACAAGGTTATTTTGTCAATGTTCCGTGATGGTCTTTTGGAAACTTGCCTTAGACTTCCTCTTCTCTGCTCTTCTTTCTTAGATTCGGAAATCTATCTGTAAGGATAGATCCATAAGAGCCTGGAAGGAGCTTGGGCGGGCCACCCTAGCAAGCTCATCTTTTATTTCTTCGTTCAGCCCCCTTCAGAAGAGTGTAAAACTAGCTTCTGGAGACCAGTCTGCTTCTTTCACAAGTTGTTTGAAACGAGTAACATAGGTGAGCATATCCTGGGACCCTTGTTGAAACTCGAGTAGTCTCTCTTGAGCACTATACACCTGCTCTGGGCGATCAAACATTTCCATAAGGGCTCTCACAAAGCCATCATAGTCATCCAGGAGTGCGTCGCTTGTATTGACTAGGGGGTCGCCCAAGTCAATGCATTTCCAGTGAGGTGTGAGATCATAAAACCCACCTTTGCTCAAGGAGTGGAGAAGTAGTAGGGCTTGAAAGTGAAGTGAACTAAACACGAATCAAGGAAGGCGCGGAGAGTCTTGGAAGAACTGTCATACTTGTCCACTATTCCTCCCAATATTACATTTTCTTTGGTTGCGGAATCACGTGATAGAACTAGGTGTTTTAATGCTGCGTTCTCTGCCTTGAGGTTCTGTACCTCGTTGTTAATTCCTGCATGCCTCGCATGAGGTCTTGAACGGCGGCTTCCATCTCTGAATCTGTATCGTTTTTAAGTCGTCTCAATCTGTCACAAGTCTCTCCCCTTCTCACCTGTTTCTGTTGAGTACTTGCGACCTTCTGGGATTTCTTCTTCTTTACGATCTGGGATTTGTATAGACCCGAACGCCGCTCTTCGGCGTCCAGTGTGAGAGTAGCGGTTCAGTTTCCAGGAGCATTCACAAACTCCAGGGTAATGCCAGGAAGAAAATGAGGTACGCTCGGAGGCACGGAGGACCGTGACTCGAGCGCAGAAGGAATTCCAGGAGATTGGAGAGGGAAGGGAACAGGAGGGGATTCAAGGAACTGGGAACAAGGAATCAAGCGAGAGCCCCGATCGAACTCCAGCTAAGCACGTCTGACTACAGGTAGCGGTAGCGTTGAGACGCGCAGAGCCGCGGGGGCGTTTCTCTTTTGTAGGATGAGCAGCGTGGAACGCATAGACTGATCCGGAGCATTCTGTTCCGGGCGGTGTTAAGATCTTGATGGTCGTGCAGATTAATAATGCCTCCGTCCCCAAGTACCACACAGACAATTGGTATATAAAGCCTGTGCAGTCTTTGAGGCCACAGGTTTTTTGTGAGCCGTCAGGTCTGGAACCGGGAACTGCCAGAAGGACCCCTTGAGCGCTGTAAGGCAATGAGTGGTTATCAGATAATGTGCGATTATTACAAGGTATACCCAGCAAGGAGACAAAACACCTCTTACCTAGAAATACGGGAAGTGGCACTCTGATGGAAAAGGTAGTGAAACCCGGGACGGAGGGCTAGGTGAGCTTCTCGGTGTGGAAGGTGGGTATCTGTTATCTAAACCCTGTATAGCGGCACACAAGAGGCTTGTGGTAATGTAGGTCAGGCAAACGCCTAGCAGGAGGCCAATGGCCAAAGTCACTGAATCCAAAAACGAAATCCGTAAAACAGTCCAATTCCAAAAACCAAGGTAGGTTAACAAATGCCAGGGGTTGACAGAACAATCCAGTAAACAGAGTCCGAGGTCTAGTAACGTGTAAGAAGCAAGAAGTAGACAAAGCAATCCAGTAGACAAGGCAATCCAGTAGACAATATCCGAGGTCGTAGTAACGAGATTCAAGCATGCGAACAAGCGCCGTAAAGTCCTGAAGGTAAACAGCTGTGAAGCAACGCTATTGATTTCAGGACGCCTTTTGAGCCAATAGGGAAGGTCACCTGATGCTGGAATGGTCATATGACCTGCGTCAGGTGATGCAGTCACGTGAGGTGTTACCGTCACATGACGTTTGGCCCGATCACGTGACGTGTAGATCTTCGTTGACAATATGGAACGTTGCGGGCCAGCAGATGTTTCCATTGTAGACGCCAGCGATGCGAAGGCCGGTAAACACCTGATCCAAAAAACAATGTTCTGGCATAACGGGTGAGAGGCCGCAACCTCCGTATGCCGGAATGTGTGCGTGGGATACCCTTGTTTTGAAGTGTAGAGGCGTTAGTACGTGTGCCTGTGGGTTGTCTGGCAGGGACAGGGCGTGTCGTGGGAAACGTAACAGGAGGCCATATTGGAAGGATAACTGCATGCAAACCCCTGCGAGTCAGGGACCAGGAGGTCCAGAAAGGACATAGACGACGGTTCATGACAAACAGCTGACACAGTGCCACTTCTCTTAGTCCTTTTTTTTGCTCCTATGGGATCCATCCTCAAGCGCTCTTACCAGGCGATCTCCAAGCCACTTCTATTCCCTCCATTGATGCATTACTTGTTAACATCACTGAAGCACACAAGACAGCCTACATGAGTCTTGCAGACGCACGCCGTCATTATTGCAATCAGGCCAATCCCGATCAGCTCCCTTCCCCCTTATGGCAAAAGGGTACTAAGGTTTGGCTTTCCACAAAGTACCTACCTTGATGGTTACGATATTCGAAACTGTCCCCTCGCTATATAGGGCCATTTTCCATTTCGGAGTGTATTAGTCCAGTGGCGTATCGATTGGACCTACCTACTCATATGAAGCATATTCATCCGGTGTTTCATTCCTCCTTACTCAAGGAATGTCTGACGGATCCCTTTACCCGACCCCGCACTACGGCAAGGCTTCCGAAAGAAGTCCAGACCGAGGAATATGAAGTGGCCTCTGCAGAATTCCAGGTACAGAAGGGGCAGATTGGAATACCTCATTCATTGGAAGGGTTTCCCACATACTGAGGATTTTTGGGAACCTGCATCACACGTTCACACCCCAATTCTGGTACGGAAATTCCATCGATCCCATCCCGGCAAGCCGGGTGGTCTCTCTTTAGGAGGGGGGCATACTGTCACAAGCCGTTTCACCTGGCGCCTATGGCCCGTTAGGCGACTGTATCGCCGGTAGGGTTTCCTGCTTTTCTCCCTTCCTGGTTTGTTTGTAGGTCTAGTCTTTCTGTTTACGCTGTCCATTTAGCCCCTCCCTTTCTGTTCCAGAGTTGTGTTGCAACTTACTGTGTTCCCTTACGTGAGGCTGACGCTCGCTGCTGTCCTTCCTCGTAGTTTCGCTTCCTTGTCCTTTTTTCTGCTTCTTCCTTTTCTCTGCTGTTCTTTTGTTTGTACTGCTTTCCGGACATGCTCGCCCCGGTCCCCTTCCCGTTCTGTACTCTCTCTCTTTCTGTCTTTCCCTCAGGATCCTTCCCATCCGCTTCTATCCAATCCTGTGTTCCGGACTGGGTCATTTGCTCTCTCTGCTTACCGGAGCCTTTTCAAGATACTCTTGTTAATCCACTCTGAGGATAAGGGGTTGATCTGGATTTGTTACGCCCTTCCAGTGCCCCCCTTGGTTCTTTGGACTCTCATTACTTACCTATTGAAGCCGGCACTAACCCTAAGCTTATTCCACCACTCAAGACACCTACGGGTCCTGCTGCCTGCCAGAGAATCATATCCATGTCTCATCCACGTACCTCCTGCCTCCATCTTGACAAGCTCCCAACAGGTTTTTTCTGCCCACTGGCTTTTTCCTCTTCTTCGACTCCAGCGGAAAGGGGTCCCTCTTGCGTGCCGTCATCTGATAGGCAGCAGAGTGGCTTCTAACAGAGGGAGGCCCTACCTCTTCGAGAGAAGACACAAGAAAAGAAGAAAAGAGAGAGGAGGATTCAAGACCCCACAACTGTTACAGGTGAGGAGGAGGAGGAGGGGGAAGAGGAGGAGGAGGGGGAATAAGGTCCCAGTATCTCTCCTGTGTCCAGTTTGGACCTGATCTCAGATACTAGATCTGACCATTGTGACAGACCCATCGCTGGAAGACGTCCCCCTTGTCTATCCTCTGACGACAGAGGGCAATAGCCATTGGACGACACATACAGACTCCATTTTATGCCACTCCAGGACTCTTTTTACTAGGCTACACAAGGATTTCTAGAAAGTCATCTCTCCCATTGCCCAGCGCTGCGCCGAGCCAACCCAGACACCCCCTACACCTCCTCCCCTAACTTAAAGCAAGATATTTTTGGAGGCAACTATCCTTATTTAGAAAAATGAATGATCCACCTGTAAACACCCTGTATGAACTGTTAAATAAGGTTGTTAAATCGGAGACAGTAATATCTATTAGAAAGTTTAGTGATAATATGATTTTGCTGTTAGTTACTCTAGGTCTATGTTTAGAGGATCTGATACACCGACTAGGGTTGGTGAAAAGAATTTTATTCAAGGCAGATTGGGTGGATACAGTAAATGGTGTGGAATCATACTCCTCCTACAAGGAGTATGCAAATTTTGGACATGCCAGTGAATGTATTCCACTCTATTTACAAAGATTCCCTTGTGACAAGGCGAGATATATGTATATGCGCTTTAGACTCAATCAGATCCCGACCTTAGAAAGGATACGGCAATGGGGATCTAAAGACATGGTACCTAATCAGGGACCAATCGATTCCACATGTCGATTTTGTGGAGAAATTAGAACGCAAGAGACTCTTAAGCACCTTTTACTAATTTGTAATTACTTTGAGCCTAAACGTGCACTTTATCTTAAAGATAGATTTAACAAGGATCTAGAAATGTCTATCCACTTGTTTTGGAGCTGTTGTATGTGGGGTGTAAATATTTCTCTAATTTTAGCATTGAATTTTTTAATCCAAGATATTTCGGAGGAATTGGTTAAAAGGAATCTAATACGCAATGTTTTTATATTGGAAAATTAAGAGGATAGATGTTTTAGGTTTTATGGAGGATGATCTGATTTTTAGGATCCTTTTTATCTCTTCTCTTAGCTTCCTTTTTTCTTTTCTCTTTCTATATATGTGTTTATAAAATTGAATTGTATATTTTATCATGTGTAATATGTTGTATAAGGTTTCATGCAAACTAATAATGCAACAATAAAAAAACCCAAAAAAAACACCTCCTCCCCTATCTGCACCGCACAAGCTTCTTTCTCTCAGAAGTACAGCCATGTATTGTTGCAACTCGCCTGTATCTTTCTCTTCCTCTGAGCTCATTGCCCTGTGTGTCACCGGGGTGAATCTTGAATTGTGTACCTCATCCATCTCCACAAACCCGCATGTGCTCTTTCAACCCCCACCTTCACTCGCATCACTCACAAAACCCATTCCCCTCTGTCCCTTTGATGCTGATACACATCTAACCCCTTGAAGTAACCAGAGCACGCACCCACCACAGCCCTAAATTCCCCTGTACCATATATTCAATGAAGTAACACCTATCAATCTGTATCATGAGGCATCAGGTAGATCAAACCCTTTCCTGGTTGGCGCTGGGATTAAGGCACTATGGTTTACTGTTCCTCAAGAGCAAAGTATAAGCTGGATATATAGTTGTTAGCTGAACTTTATAGCACCTCCACTAAATGTCAGTGTTTAATGTGATTAGTTGTTTCTAGCCTTTTCTCTATGTTGTCAGAAAAAAAAGATTAGTTAGCTGATCTGTTCCCGACACCTCTGACTTTCACCCCACCCAGATGTGCTAAGCTTACCCAGGTGCTACGAGAAGCAACAGCTCTGCACCAGCCAATCAAGATGCACCATCCCAGTATGGCCCATACTGTAACATTGTAGTGAACCAATGAACATGTAATATTCATCACCTATATTGTTCGTCACTGATGATGAAAGTTGTGCACATGTTGTTTCTGTATTGTTGGCAGAGCACTCCCAGAGCAGCAGAGACCTCTGCGTGCATATTTTTACATGATATAAACTTTGTTCAACTTGCAATCTATCTCCTGGTCTCATTCCATTGTCCATTTATTCTGATTTTGGGATCTGCGTTGGGGATTGACCACCTTCAGCAGAGTCACCCAAAAAATATGGTTACACACAGACGATGTGCTTGTGCTACTTAGGGACCTAGAGAGCTCGATGCCGACTCTGATGCAATTGTCAAATTGAATGCGTGGCCCGGTATAAAATTCATTGGTCTAAATCAGAGGCTGGGCCTCTTTCGCTTTTTTGTGAAAAGGATAAGATTATGAATTTAGCATTTCATTGGTGTCCTGAGAGTATTAAACATTTGGGTATCTGGCTGACCAACTGTCACAAGTCTCTCCCCTTCTCACCTGTTTCTGTTGTGTACTTGCGACCTTCTGGGATTTCTTCTTCTTTACGGTCCGGGATTTGTATAGTCCCGAACGCCGGTCTTCGGCGTCCAGCGTGAGAGTAGCGGTTCAGTTTCCAGGAGCGTTCTACAAGTCCAGGGTAATTCCAGGAAGTAATCAAGGTACGCTCGGAGGCACGGAAGACCGTGAATCGAGCGCAGAAGGTTTTCCAGGAGATTGGGGAGGAAAGGGAACAGGAGGGAATTCAAGGGACTGGGAACAAGAAATCAAACGAGAGCCCCGATCGAACTCTGGCTAAGCATGTCCGACTACAGGTAGCGGTAGCGTTGAGACGCGTAGAGCCGCGGGGGCGTGACTCTTTTGTAGGATGAGCAGCGTGGAACGCATAGACTGATCCGGAGTATTCTGTTCCGGGCGGCCATGTTGGAAGGATAACTGCATGCAATCCCCTGCGAGTCAGGGACCAGGAGGTCCAGAAAGGACGTAGATGACGGTTCATGACACCAACAGGCTAGACAAGGTGGTGGCAGAGAACATGAAGGAACTGCTATTGGGCTGAAAGACTGATCTAGAAAGGTGGAAACTTTTGAATCTATCCTTGTAGGGGAAGGTAAATGCATTAAAGATGAATTCAACACCCAAAATTACTTATGTGCTTAGCATGCTGCCTTTACCGGTTGGCAGGAAAGTGTGGCTGAATTTTGATAATTTGATGCAGAACTTCTTATGGTATGGTAAGCCTCCATGCATGAAGCTGTTAAAGCTTCAATTGCCAGTTGACAGAGGTGGCCTAGGAGCCCTGACTGTACCACCTGGCTTTTACGGCCAGACACCTGGCGCTGCTATTGAAATCAGAGCCAGATGAATGGGCAAAGGCAGAGGCTAGCATGAATGGGCCGTTGACACCGAAGACAATTTCGTCGACAGAATCGGGGAGGACTGAGACTACAGCACTAACCACCAAATTTTTAGGGACTTCATGGAAGTAACTCCTGGCAATTCAAGGAGGGAATGCTCTGATTCTTCACTCTGGACCAACCCAGCCATGCAAGACGGGTAGAAAATGCTGGTTTGGCTGGAATGGTTTTTGAGGGGTGTTCAGTGGTTAGTCAACCTTAGAGCAGGAGGAAAATGGCTCTCATTTGATCAGTTGAAAATGACATGGCAAATTCCAAACTGCAGAGCTCAGGAATTCCGTACATTGAAAAAGGCTATTGGTGATATTGAGGTGGGAGGGATTGATTTTGAACATTTGAACACTCAGACGGGGATCGAAGGCCATCTGGGGAGTAAATATTAAACACTAATTGTATCATCGGCAAATGGCAATATAGATTTGCTGCAGGAATGGTCGGCGAGGTTGCCTAGTGAGCTGACTGAGATACGATGGCGAATGTCTGTAAGAATGTGGCTGTCACATCTGTTCCTCCATCGAGCCTATGGAAGCGATGGACATTCTAGCATTAAAAGGCGTCACATCTTTCCTGAACGCGCTGCAACGCGCCAGTTGTTTTCAACATGGCCACCGCCTGAAGTAATATATTCACTCAGGTTCTCTCTTGCATCGCGTTGCAACCCTCCGGTCGTCCTTAGAGGTAAGACGCTGTGCTAGGTCATTGTGCCTTTCTCCCAGACAAGCTTTCTACTGTTTATTTCCCACTTTTGTGCGACCCTCACGTAGGGCATTGTTCTCTCTGGTGATCTCCCTGTGTCTCCAAGCGGGTTTCCCAGTCCCTCTGTGCACAGGCTTCACTCATTCGTGGGGTTTCCTTGCTCTCTTTGGCCCTTCTACTCCCCTGTCCCGTCTCATCGGTCCTGGTTCTCTCTCCTCCCGTTCTCTGGGATTCATGCTCCCGATCTCTGCAATTTGGTTTCCTGCTTGTTTCTGCAAGATGATTTGCATACATCTGTTAACGTGTCCTCAGTTCTGTGCTTGAGATTGCTGATCACAACGTTTTGCCCTGCAAGGATTCTGTTCAACCTCCTTGTCAACTGATTCTGGAGTCCTCGGAACTGTCTTCTCTGCATGGCATGCTTCCAGGGTTTTTTTCAGCCTATTCAGGCTTTTCCCCTGTCCGTCTGTTTCGGGGAAGGGGCCGCTAGTCCGCCTATTTGGCAGGCAGACATAGTGGCTTCCCCTAGCGACAGGCCTTATCTATTCAAGGAACAGAAGACAACAAAGAAGAAGAAGAAGGGGAAAAAGGGAAGGACGAAGGGAACCTCTCTCTTCAAGTCCAGAAGAAACAGGTGAGGAATTAGGTGTCCTCTCAGATTCTGGAATCAATCTCTCTCATCTATCAGCTTGGGATTGAGGTCAAGGCAAGTTAACATTTTAAATATGGTCTATTGGACACCAGAGCCTATGCTTAAATGAGGCATGACCGATACAGATGATTGCTGGGGTTGCACACATAGAGCAGGAACTCTGGAACACATGTTGCGGGAATGTGTTAAGGTGCGGAGGTTCTGGGAGAATTTGTGTGCAGTTTTTAACAGAGTACTTGGGATATCTCTTGATTATGATTTTGAGACATTGATTCTGGGTGACGATGAACTTGTTGAGGGGTTGACTGTGGAACAGAGGAAATGGATGTTCAGAGCTTCATTGGTGGCAACACAGTTAATTCTAAGACTTTGGAAATCAAGTTCCCAAAATGAGGATTTCCCCAAACATCTCATCAAAATGGTTTGATGAGATCTTAAAACTGATAGATATGGAGCAAGTGATTTATAATCGTCAGAAGAAAAGGAAACTATTTGAGAACATTTGGGGCAGGTTTCTAGATATGTATTTCCTCTGTGATCCATGTTTCGTAAAGGGGGGTTGTGGGAGGGGAGTTACTGTTAGCACTGTTTTAAATATTATAAATATGTGAATTTAAAAAAAACAAATAACAAAACTTAGTAACCAATGCGTATTCTTCAACATAGACAACATCGAAATACCTATCTCCACCTCAGACAAGACCCTTGGAGTTTTCCTTGATGCCACGCTTTCTATGTTTCGTAAGTTTAACTCCACAGCATTAGCAGCAGCGTACGCAACCAAAATACTTAATGCAGCCAAACCATTCCTCTCCACCGACAGCTACCTTACCATCGCCAGGGCAGTCAAAACTTGATTACTGCAACGCCCTCTATGCAGGCACCTCCTCCAGAAACCTCCAGAAGCTGTAAATTGTTCAAAAGAATGCACTACGGGCCACCTTCAACATACCCAAAAGGGAACACATCTCCAGAGCCAGGAGAGCAGCCCAACCTATCAAAGAGTGCATCCTATTCAAAACCCTGGCCATCACCCACAAAAGCCTCTCCAACACTGTTCCCCTCTATCTTTGCCAAAAGTTAATGAAAGCATGCTCCTCCAGGCCCATAAGAACCCACTACGCCCAGCGCCTCAGACAACCCAAAATCAGGCATGCCAAAGCAGGTGGAGTATGTGGAGTAAGCTTTCCATTCATTGCCGCAAAACAATGGAACTCCCTGCCACCTAGCACCAGAACAGAACCTTCCCACTGTGCATACTGGAAAGCCCTAAAAACCCTCCTATTTAACTAAACACGCACCAGGTACCTGTACGGTCTCTACCTATACTGAACTTGACTGCATACTGCAACCAATTATAAATGTACTTAAATCCTACATCATATTATAACCATGCGTAAATGTCTCAACAAACCCGTCTAACAGTGCTGCGATGCCTTAGGGCTGCTTGTGCGCTTTATAAATAAAAAAAAATAAAAAAAATTGCTTGGAGGTCAAGTGGTTGGTCTTGTACTATCTTTCCTGGGCGGAGTCCTTTCGTCTCACTGACTATGGGCCTCATTACACGGTAGGCGGAGGACCAAGGTGCTATTAGCACCTTAGTCCATGCCGGTAAAATACCGGCACCGCCTTGGTGGAAAGGGGAATTACCGCTCTATTCCAAGGTTGGCGGGGCGGTAATTCCCCCTTCCCCCATTGCCCTTCCTCATTCCCATTTTTGCCCCATAGGGCTCTATGGGAATGGGGAAGGCGCTAATTACGGTGCCGCAAATTGCGGTACCGTAATTAGCACCCTGGTCCCTTTGCGGGTTGGTTTTTAACGCCTGCTAAACAGCAGGCGTTAAAGTACCTACCCGCAAAGCGACCTCATAGTAAGGCGGTAAGGGTTGACGGTCACCGGTACCATTACCGGTGAGCGTTAACCCTTACCGCCTTCCGTGTAATGAGGCCCTATCTCTAGGTCACCTTTGGGGCAGGGGGCGGGCCTGTGGCTGCAGGGCTTCCACTCATATCAGCTTGTGGATTAAGTCCTTGATTCTCCTAGCTTATGATGCTGCGGTTCTCTGCCCAGCGGGGTGGGTCCAGGGCCAGTGCATTAAGGGTTCGAACACCTACTGGGCTAACTTGAGGGGGTGCCCTTGCTGAACATTTGCTGGGCGGCCACCTGGGCTACGCCTAACACCTTCATTCGTCATTACCAACTCAATGTGGCGGGCCCCGTTTGATTTCTGGAGTTCTGGCAGCCATGTTGGGTTGAGGTGGTGGCGGAGGTCTTGGTCTTCCTGCTTTATTCTTCCTTGAATAAAATGGTGTTGGGTTGGTTTCACATTACCCTTGGTGTCTGTGTCTTTTGTGGTGTGCATGGGCATCCTTCCCATTTCTGTTTTGGTACAACTCAATGATAAGTACTGGGATGAGGAAGAGGGATGAGGAGGTAATGCCCAGATTACTTACTGGTTATCTTCATTACTCCTAGTCCTACTCTTCCTCGTCCCAGTACAGACTACCCTTCTCTCCCACCTGTCGGCAGAAGTTGCCCATGACTTGGTTTTGGTTTTACTGACATGTATTAGGTGAGTGGCAAGTTATACCTCCTGGGAGCGGAGGGGCAAGAGAGGAGACCAGCTTGTAAAAAAAGAATTCCAGTGAGCATGAACACATTCAAAGGTAAGTACTGAGATGAGGAAAAGTATGACTAGGAGTAATGAAGATTACCAGTAAGTTTATATATTTTTTTTTGTTTTGTACTGTGTTTGTGCACAAAAATGTATTTGCACAAACGCAGCAAAACTTAAAAGCTGCTAGTTTCAAGAAAGGCTACCCTTACCTCTGCATACATGCCAACCCTCCTGGTTTAAGCGGGAGATTCACGATTTTTCATTGAAAATACAGATTTTCAATTCATTTGTTATCGAAAGTCATGATTTTATTAAATACATAGAGGTGAAGGATTACGCTCAACTCAACTCTTTACTTCACGAGCAGTCAAAACCAATTACTTTCACTTTAAGCAAACCGTCAAATAAACTACAACATCCATGAAAAAAAGTAATCCGGGCAACATTTTGCAGCACCTGGGAAGGAGATTCTGATCCAGAAAGCTGTAGAAGTGAATTCTCCCATTGGATTGCATTGGAGTACAAATGATTTTAGGCGGGAGAAAGTAAAAAACAGCAAATATTTTTATGTACAAAAGAATCAGCAGTACCTTCCCAAATGTGAGCTGAGGGGCCGGGCTTCAGTTCATAGCTTTTTTTTTTTACTTTGGTTTTATTCACATTTTCTTAATATAACAAACGGGCTCATTGTAAGTACAGATTTAAGACCTTCATCAAACCCTAGAACCCAACTCCTTCATCCCCACATCCCCCCGCCCAACCCCGTCCCTCCACCCCAATAAATTGCCAAATCAAGACTTTAAGCACGGGAGCTTTCATCTGACCACTTTCTCCCGGTGCCTGGGAGCTGAACTATACGTTTGCATCTGTGTTGGCTGTATTGCGTCTGCTATCCCCGGGCGGTGGGTCGCACAGTTCTCCTTGGCTACCACTCATTCCAGATCCCGCCCTTCCCATACCAGAGTGTCCACATGGTGTCAATGGGCGTCCCAGCCCCATGCCTGATGTACACTGTACCAGTTTGCTTGAAAAGTGCCGGACTCATTATTGACCATAGCCGTCAGTTTTTCCATGAGGAACATGTTCTTTAGTTTTTTCAGCCAATCCTCCTTAGAGGGGGTCTCCGGGCTCTTCCGTCTCTGCGCCAGGGCCACCCTTCCCGCCCGCAACATTGTTTCCCACATTCTTGGGAACCTATATATTTCCGCCTCCTCCGGAGGGAGGCCCAACTGCATCGTCAACGGGTTTTGTGCGAGTAGTTCTTCGGTGACCTCTGCCATCCACCCCCTTACGCTCTCCCAAAACTTCTGAACCCTTGGGCAGTACCACCACATGTGGCCCTTGTTTCCACCTGGCCACAACCCCCTGGACATCTAGGTGACACCCCTGGGAACATCTTTGACAGTTTCAACAGGTCCCTATGCCACTTGAAATTGAAATTGTGCTCCATGTCTGACGTAAATAGGTTCCCATGAAATGCTATTTTGAATGTCCTGGACCATGCGTCATCCGAAAGGGCTTCCCCAACCAAATCATTCCAAAACTTGCGAAATCCTCTCCTCCCCTTTAGGTTTTTCAGTGTTCAATATTTTGTACATCTTGGAGGCTGCCCCCTTGCTTGTTGTCGCCGTGTCCAATAATTTTTTAAAGGGGGTCAGCTCTGGCCCCATGACTGATCGCAGAGAATGCCCTTTAGGCGCAGGTATTCGAAAACTGTGAGTGACTCCCGCCCAAGAGCCCCACTCATTTCCTCGTATTCGAGGAACTCGCCCTCTTTGAACATTTGCCCCGCCCTTCCATCCCCATGTCCGACCAAGATTGGGCATTCCTGAACCCCCTGCTACCGAGTCTGAGCGGGCGACCCCAGAGTGAGGACATCGGGAGGGCCATGAAGTGAGGTGTGCGGTCGGGGGGCCCTCTTTCCAAATTGACCAGAGTACTCCCAAGGTTGGATGGGCTTTCAGTCTGCTCGGGATGAACTTGCACGGCATCCACAGAAGGTCGCGCACTTTTAGAGGGTGGGCGTCCATATCTTCTAGGAAGGACCAGTAGGTACCCATCCCCTCTTTCATGTGTTCCAGAACAACGCGCAACTGGGCGGCCCGGTAATAGAGAAGAAAGTCCGGTAGCCCGAAACCCCCCTCTTCTCAGGGTAAAGTTAGAGTAGCCCTCCCTATCCTCAGGGTCTTCCCTTGCCATATGAACTCTCGCACTGCCTTCTGTAAGTCCCGAAATGTTTGGTCAGGGACCCCCGTTGGTGGTGCTGTGAAGAGGTACAGCAGTCTTGGCAGGATATTCATTTTCACCGCCGTCATGAGACCGTACCAGGACAGGATCATCCCACCCCACCTCCTCAGGTCCGATGTAATCCCTGCCATTACGGGGCCATAGTTTGTTGGGGCCGGCTTTGAAAGGTCTCTGGTAAGGAGAACACCCAAGTATCAAATGGAGTCTTTCCCCACTACAATCCCCTTATACCTGTCCAAGGGGTCCAGCCCCGGGTCCCGAACCCTCATAGGGAGGAGCACTGACTTTGACTTGTTTATTTTTAGCCCTGAGAACTGCCCAAAGGTTGTCATCAGGGACAGGAGAGGGGGGAGCTAGGAGCCGGGTTCCACCAGGTATGCCAGGATGTCATCAGCGAACAGGAAGAGGTTGAACTCCACTTCACTTCTTTTAATCCCTTTGATGTCAGGGTGGGCTCTCACTGCTATGGCAATGGGTTCCATCGTTAGGACATATATCAACAGGGAGAGTGGGCCTTGTCCCCGTGTGAGGGGGAATGGTTCTGACAACTCTCTGTTCACCTGTACCCTTGCATTTGGAGCTCTATATAACGTGGACACCCAGTTCCTGATGTGCACCCCAAAACCCATTTTTTGGAGGATGAGTTCCATGTATCTCCACTTGACCCTGTCAAAAGCTTTCTCGGAGTCTAGAGAAAGCGGGCTCGCCTCGAGGTCTGACTCTTGGGCATGATGGACCAGGTCTATCGTCTTTCTGATGTCATCCGAGCCTTGCCTACCCCCTATGAATCCCACTTGATCCCCATGAACCAGTCATTATCCCTTCCATTCGCCTACCCACCACCTTGGCCAGGATCTTGACGTCTATATTAAGAAGTAATATCGGGCAGTAGGTGAAGCATTCCGTCGGATCTTTGCCCTCTTTTGGCAGTACCACTATTATGGCCCTCATCATAGTTTCTGGTAGAGGCCCCCCCTCTAACACCAAATTGAACACCCTCACCAGGTGTGGAGCTAGGGTGGACCGAAACCTCTTGTAAAAATACACAGAGAAGCCGTCCTCTCCAGGTGACGTCCGCACCTTCATCCCACTAATCGCATGCTCAACCTCCTCTTCTGTCACTTGACCGTCCAGACCCTCTGCCGTTTCCCCTGTCAAGGCCGGGACCTGGATGGAGTTCAGGAATCCCTCAATCTGAGCGTCGTCCCCGTCGTATTCTGACGAGTATAATTGTTCATAGTATCAACGGAAGGCCTCTCCTATGTTTGGGGTGTTATAACCCAGCGACCCCCGTTCATTCCTCACCGCCTTCACCATCCTACTTCTCTGAACCTCCCTCAGCTTCCAGGCTAAATTTCTATCCGCTCTGTCCCCCTTCTCGTAATATTTTTGTGTCACCAGTTGTAGACTCCGCTCGGTCTTATGCAGCAGGAGGTCTTTCAACTGGAGCTTGTAGTCTTCCAAGGAGGCCACCTGCTCCTTCTCTAGAGGCTCCTCTGGGGAACCTACCGGCTGGAGTTGGGCTATTTTTTCTCTCAAAAACCTCTCCTGGGCTTCCCTCTCCCTTTTTTTCTGGGCTCCCATCTTAATGAGGACTCCTCGCATGGTCGCCTTAAAGGCGTCCCACAGTGTATGCGTGCCCGCCTCGCCATTGTCATTTAGTTCGAAATATTCCGTGATGGCGTCAAAACACCTCCTGTGCCAGGACTTCATCTTTCAACAAGGAGTCATTGCATTTCCATCGCCCTCTGCTGACACTCCGCCACGCCACCGCTATGGTGGCACGGACCAGATCATGATCGGACCAGGGGACTGGATCGACCCTGTGGCCAGAGACATATGGGAGCAGGGGCTCATCAAATAGGATGTAGTCTATTCGGGAGTACGACGCGTGGGTTGCGGAATAGTATGTGAATGAGGGGACTCCAGTCCTGGGACTCAAAATTGTGTCTACCAGGCCCAGTTCCGCGTTGACCTTCTGGAAAATTTGTGTCAGGGCTTCGTCTGCGACCCTAGTGGGCTGAGGCCCCATGCTTTTCCTATCAGTGGCCGGGTCCAGGACCATATTGAAATCCCCCCCACCACCATCATACCATGAACAAAAGGTTTCAACCTGTCGCTCACTTCTTCTCAGAATTGAGCCTGGCCTTCGTTTGGGCTATATACCCCCACGAGAGTCAGAGGGGTGCCCCGCAGGGAGCTCTTCACCAGCAGATATCGGCCCTCCGGATCCTTCAACATGGCCTCCTCTGCAAAATCGACGTCCCTTGCCATCAATATGGCCACCCCCCTTTTTTTGGTCTTGTGTGATGCACTAAACACCTCCCCGATCCCTCCGCCCCGCATTTTTGGTTCCTTCCCACGCGCCCAGTGTGTATCTTGTAGAAAGAGCAGGTCATGTTTAGCCCTTCTACATTCTCTACTGACCAAGGACCTCTTGGTTGGGGTGTTCAACATCCGCACATTAAGGGCACCCACACGCAGGGCAGGCAGGTCTTCAGCCATTATCCAGATTTTCCTTTCTCTCGGTCAGCCTCCTCACAGCACTGCTCCCTTCCAGCTCCATTTGATTTATATTTGGTTCCCCTTTACCTCCCCTCCATCCCCCCCAGGTGGGCCTTAAACTTTTCCCTAACTGCCCCCTGTTCCCCACTTCAAATTTAACAACCCTAACTTTCCCCTTAGCCTCCTCCCCTCACCCCAACGTCCAGCCAAATAGTTCCACCATTACTGGTAATTGGCCGGACCACCAGCCTGCCGCCTTCTGCTAGGCTGATATCGAGATTCACTCCTCTTTGAGCCCCCCTGAGTCACACCCCCAGAAGTCCCCTTATACTTGCTGTTCAAGGGGACCCTGTGCACTGTTGGACCCCACGATATTTGATGCCAACTTGCTTTCGGGACAGGTTGGCCTTCTCGTCTTCAATCAGGGGTTCTTGCATGGACCCCCGGGTCCTCTCCTCTCTTCCATTATATCTTCAACTCTCAGTCCCACGTGGGCCGGATTGGCCCGCTCCTCCTCACTTGGGGTCGTTTTGCTCTATATCCTTCGCCAGGGACGGCGTGTTCAATTTTTTGAATTTCCTCGAGCCTGTCTTCCTTCTCCTGTCTCCCTGTGGCCCGTGTCCTCTTGCACCCTCCGCTGCCATCCCCGTGGGTTCCCTCTGGGAGGGTCGGATCCGTCGCGCAGTCTCGGATGGTTCCCGTTATGTCCTCCTCCATGACCAGGGTCGTCCGCTGACCCATATATTCAAACGCGAAGGAAAAGGGGAAACCCCATCTGTAGCGCACTCCCTTCCCCTTTCGCAACTGCGTTAGGGGGCGGCACATCCTGCGTTTGGCCAGAGTGTACAAAGAAAGGTCTTGGAAAATGGACACCTGTGCGTTGTTATATTTAATCTCTCAAGCCTTCCTGGCCTCCTCCAGTACCTTCGCTTTTTCCGTGAAATAGTGAAACTGGACCAAGATAGACCAGGGGCCCCCCGCTCTGTGAACCCGGTTGAACGTTGGTTCTGTTGTCATTTCATCCGAGAAAAGGAGAGTGATAATGTCTCTCACCGCCCGGGCCAAATCTCTCTCTGTTTCTCCCTCCATCTCCGGAGCCCCAAAAAATCTGAAGTTGTTCCTCCGTTCCCTATTTTCAAAATCGCCCATTTGCTGGCTCTCTCTTCCCTTTTTTCTAGGGCTGACAGTCTCATGCCCATTGCCAACTCTTGGGCCGCTGACGACGATTGGTTGGTCTCTAGCTGTAGCAGTCTGTCCTCGATCTTGTCCAACCTTTGGTCCATTTTTTCCAATTTCTGGGCAATGTCCGCTCGCATGTCCCTGATCTCCTGCAGGACAGAGGCGAAACCCTTTTCCATTGTTGTGGTGGACAGGGACGGAGTCTCCGACTGGGCCATTCCGCTCTCGGTCCGGGCCGCTGTTTTCACTTCTGGCCTCCTGGTATCGGTATTCCTGAAGCGTTTTTCGCCAGCTCATGAGGCCTCCTTGCCCTCTCTCCAGGTGGTATCCCTCAGGGAAGGTCTGGAAGGACCAAATTGGAACTTTCCTTCTGTCCTGTCCGCCACGGGTGGACCACCTCTGGGTGGGCACACCGCCCCACCAACCTTGGGTGGGGGCCTCACACCCTATCCATTCTCCTAGTGTCTGTCTGAGTCCTCCTATCACTCCTGCGGGGTGGGGGGGTGGTGAGGTTGTTTGGGTCTGCATTGGTAGAACAACGGGGTGTTAACTCGGGGGGGGTCCAATGCTCGAGCCTCACCGGCTTATTCCAGTTGTCCGTGCTCCCCTCTCAATTCGCCAACAGGCGGGCACACGCCCTGGGTTAGGAACCAGGGGCCACCACCTGCGCGGAGTCTGGGCGCAGGGTCCCCACCCCTTCACTTTCTGCCACCCGATGATTGCAGGGTTCTCTTCCCATCAAATGCCCCCGTGGGGGGGGGGCGAGACCCCGGCAGCCGAGGAGCCGCCCCAACAGCTCTCCCGTACCTGACAGGAGAGGGCTTCTATCCGGTGACGCAGCAGTGTGAGGGCCGGGGGCCAGTCCTCCACCCCCTCTGGAACTATGTACGCCCCAGTGGGCCTGCAAACCCAGGCCCGCGGTGCCTTCGCTCTGATGGCCTTCCACGGATCTGCAGGTTGGGGCCCCAGTGCCCCCACTGCTCGCCTCTGTGTTTGTGCCCGGGGAAGGCAGGCGTCCTCGCCACCAACGGACCTGGCCCTCTAGAGCGGATCTCTTCTGATTGGGGGAGGGGCTCCTGCAACACTCCGGCGCTGTCCCCCAGTGCCACGGGCCTCCGCGAGTGGGTTCTCCACTGGTCCTCCGGTGTCGACACAGGAAGGGTTGGGGGGGAGAGACTGGCCGCGCCGGCAGTCTCCAGCGGCTCCGGCGCACCGCGTCGCGTCCCCTCTCGCTGCCCTGAGGCCGCTCGGAGCACACGCAGCTCCCCTCGCTGGGCAACGGGTCTCATTCTCCGGCACCCGGGGGTCTGCCAACGCCGCTCTTTCGGCAGGGCGGGGCCCCTGGGGTTCACCACTTCGGCGGGCTCTGATTATCCCGTTGGGGGGTGACGGGGGGGCTCAATCCCTTGTCCCAGCCCAGCTTCGGCGGGAGCTCAGACCTCAGGCTGCCATAGCCTGTGTGCCCCCTGGTGGCCTCCCGTTCGTAGCTTTTTGTTGGTCAGAAAGGGGAGAGAAGCCTTTCCTGAAACTGGTGGCTTTAAAGTGTTACTGTGTTTGTGCACAAAAATGTATTGGCACAAACGCAACAAAACCTTAAAGCTGCTAGTTTCAAGAAAGGCCACCCTCACCTCTGCATACATGCCAAACCTCCTGAAAGGGGCCCCTAGGGGTCCCTCACGTTATGGAAACAAGGCAAGTCACCACACACGATAGATACGCCAGACACAAGGTTGTATTCCCAAAGCTAGGGTTTATTGCAAAGCAAATAGTCTCAGTTGGCCAACTCGGTCTCACGCCCTGCGACATGTATCTCTAGACCTCGAGGGACGCAAGAGAGTGAATTACGTACATCAGTTACATATATACAAAATGCATATCATACAATCAGCTGTGACATGTTTAACACCCCCCTTTAATGGGTTTCTTTGAACTCGGTTTGATGATGGACACTTTCGACAAATATGACACCTTCAAATATATATTCTAGTAACAATATGCAACCTTGCAAGTGCAGAGACATCTTTTCTTTGTTGAACAGAACACAGTGCTTCTGTTCTTGTAAGCAAGCTACATACGGGGAAAGAGTCATATTCCAGACCTTGCTATCTATGAGGTGCTATTCGTGTCCTGGGAGCCGACACGCTCTACAGGGCTCGGAAAAGGGGGACCGTAAGAAGAGCATAATTCAAGCCTTTAGCTGCTTTATTCTAACATATTCTACCATATAACGAGACTGGCTGGCAGCTGTGAAATGATTAAATGCCCTGCGGCTCTGCTTCAAGGCTACATTCGGGAGGGAGCCGGGCATTCCTCCCCGGAGCTGCCTACGTTGTGTTTCAACGAACTCTTATTAGCCTTGCGGCCCTGCGGCCTTGTCCTTTCACGTTTAGACAACAATGTTAACAGTCGAGCAGTGTAAGCAGAAAATGTGCTGCGAAGCAATGTGAACAGAAAGCAATGAGCAATTGTTAGAAAACAAAATGGCGATCCTTGTTACATCAAAATGGCCGTTCATTGGTAGAACTCGGAAACCTGTATTTCTATCGTTTCGTACATGAGACGGTTGGCCTTCGGCCACCAAAATACATTTGCTGTCAATCATGAGAGGTATCCATTTTTTTTTTTTTTAAATATATTTTTATTTTATCTCAACCAAACAACATTACAACGGAACATAAATAAAACACTTCAAACAACAAAACCAAACGAACAAAAAGTAAGGCACTGCAATCCCCATCCCTCCCCCCTATGAGCCTGTAGAGTGTCCGCCATCAGTGTCCGTTCCGTGCGGTGGGGCCTCATCGCTCTCAAGTCCAGCCGAGGCCGATCCCGCACCAAACAGCTCAGCTAACAATAACTTCCATGCCGTGAGAGAGCCTATTTCTTCCTCATCCCCTGCCATACTGCCATCTTGCCACGCTGTCGTTTCGGCATCCGCCCATTTTTGGAGATCCCGCCACCAGACCTCCACTCGCGGCTTGTGACATTTCTTCCACTCCATGGCTATCCTACGTTTGGCAAGCACATAGGCCAGATCTTTAAGTTTCTCAACATGTCGAAGCTTACGCGCCCTGGGATACCCTCCCAGCAGACAAACCCAAGCCGAATCCACTTAAGTGTGATACCCCTCCCTGCCAGCCTCCGCGCCACTTCACCCCAGTAAGTTGCAATCACTGGGCACGCCCAGAACATATGTATCATGTCCGCATTCTCTTCGTTACACTTGGGGCACGCCTGGCGCCCACTACCTAGAAATTTGGAAATTCTAAGGGGGGTCATATATGCCCTGTGCGTCATATAGAGCTGTATCTGCTTGAACCTGGCGTTCCTCGATACCTTTTTGTGGTACCCCAGGGCGCGCTCCCACATCCCATCCGACATCGGGGCCCCCATCTCCGCTTCCCACTCCAGTCTCAGGTGCCCCAAATCCTTCCCAACCTTTGTCATCAACATCTCGTACAACCTAGAGACCTCGTGTCCACCCTCTGAAGCGTCATACATTGTCTCCAGCGTGGCATCCGGTTCATCGGCCAAAGTAGTTTCGGGCCACGTGCTCCGGACCTCCCGGACCACCCTATGATATGTTACATATTGACCCCTGTGTAGCCCCCACCCTGCCTCCAGTTCATCGAACTCCATCAGGGTCCCATCCTGCCAGATGTCGCCCATAGTGATCAATCCCACTGACTCCCAATACGTCCGGATAATAGTTCTCAGCTGCCCGTCCTCCTTTGCCAGGGGGATCAGAGGCAACTGCGGCATACACGGCAAGGGGTCACCCATCATCCGACAGGCACGCCGCCATATATTCCTGCCAAGGGCTAGCATTTTAGGACTCTCTCTCATCCATGAGCCAGTCACCCAAATCACCTCCCGCAGATAGAAGGGGGAACAGTCTCTCCCTAGCAGCCTATGTTCGGGGGTCTCTTCATCTGAAAGCCACCTGGCCACATATTGCAGTTGCGCCGCAATATAATAGGCCTCAAAGTTCGGCAGCTTCACGCCACCTTTCTCGTAAGAGTTCTGCAATTTCCATAATGCGACCCTGTTGCGCGTGCCGTGCCACAGGAAATTCCTACACACGCTATGTAACTTAGCGAAAAACTTCCTAGGTATCATATACGGGATGTTATTAAAGTAATGCAGGAGCCTGGGCAGCACCACCATTTTAAGCATAGCTTCGTGACCCATCATAGCTAAAGGCAATCTTTCCCAGAACCTCATGCACCTCTCAATCTTTCCCACAGCTAGTTCAGTATTATACCTGTGTTCTTCCTCGGTCGTGTGATACACGTCAATGCCCAAGTACCGGAAGGAGCTCGTTGCCCACGGAATCCGCAGCACCGGCAACCTCTCCGCCGGTATCCCCACATAACTGCCTAGCGGGAATAGTACGGATTTCTGAGGGTTAACCGCTATGCCGGACAACCAGGCGTACCTCTCCAATACCTCCAAGATATACTGCAAATTCTCTTCCGGATGTTTCAGGTATAACAGCATATCGTCTGCATACAGGGATATAAGATGGCACTCTCCTCCCACCTCTATGCCCACCGGATCATACTGCTGCCGGAGGTAAACTGCTAAGGGTTCGAGGGCCAGTATGTACAACATTGGGGACCAAGGACACCCTTGCCTGGTGCCTCTGCCTAACTGCCATCTATCTGACACCACTGCACCCGTACGGACCCTAGCCAGAGGCGCACTATATAATAGCTCGGCCCACCTCATGTAGCATGGTCCCAGTCCGAACTGCCCCAAAGCCGCCAGCAGCCATGGCCATCGAACAGAGTCGAACGCTTTAACCGCGTCCAGCGCCACTATCGCCATTTCGCTGTCCTCACTGCCCCCCCATTCCACCACCCTGTGAAGGCGTCTGTGATTGTGAGTAATATTCCTGTTCGGGACATAGCCCGTCTGGTCAGGATGGATCAGCTTGCCTATTACCCTCTGCATTCTGGCCGCCAGGACAGCTGTCAGGATCTTGCTGTCCTGGTTCAGCATCGACAGGGGCCGGTAGGAGCCACAATCATGCCCCGGTTTATTGGGTTTGGGGAGCGGTACTATAATCGCCTCCCTGAGTGATTCCGGCAGCCGCCCCACCTCAAACGCTTCATTAAACATCTCCAGCATGGGCGGGAGCACCTCCTCCCCATACGCTTTATAAAACTCACTCGGGAACCCGTCCGCTCCTGGGGCCTTGCAAGTGGGTAGCTGCCGCACAATCTCCTGCAGCTCCTCCAGAGTGATCGGAGCATCCATCTCCTCTCGCTCTTCGTCACTTATCTTGGGCAGGCCTATGTCTTCAAGTACTACCTCTGTCTCCTCCCGGCTTCCCCCCTCTCGATCCTCATATAATGCTTGATAATATTCCGCGAATGCTCTATTCACCCCTTCCTGGGTGTCCTCCTCCACTCCCTTTTCAGTGATAACTGATCGGATCGGGGATCTTGGGGTCTCGCTCTTATACAGCCAAGCAAGAAGCCTGCCCGTCTTGTCTCCCCCGGCATGCAACCTCTCAATGTACTTCCTGTAATTCAGATTACAAAGCCTGTCCCAATGTTCTGCGCACCTCTGTTGCAGATTAATGACCTCCTCCGTGTCCGTCCCCCCTCCCCCAGCTCTCTCTCCAACTCAATCTCGGCTCTACGCAGATCTGCCAGGACTCCTCCCATTAATCCCTTGGATTTAGCAATGGCAACCCCCCTCATTACAACCTTAAAGGCCTCCCACAAAGTACCAGCCGACTTGACGCTGCCTGTGTTCGCTTCAAAGTAAGCAACTATCTCCTCCCTCACTTCCTCTCTGAAGACTGGGTCCCTGAGCGCTTCCGCCCTAAGGCGCCATGTTGGAATTCGCGCTCGTGGGGGACAAAGCTGTCAACGCATGACCAGGGGCGAGTGGTCCGAAAGGACTCTCGCCCTGTAGTCTATCTGGTCACACTCCGCGACGACGTCCGGCGTGGCGAAAAAGTAATCTAGCCTTGTGTGTAACTGGTGCGGGGCCGAGTAATGCGAATATTGCCTCACGCCAGGGTGTCTCGTCCTCCACACGTCTGCCAGGCCAAGGTCTACCAGCAGCGCCTGCAGTACCCTAGCCGCCGGGCTGGGCCTGTCCACCCTGTCATCCGACCTGTCCTCCTTGGGGTTTAGTACACAATTAAAGTCCCCTCCCCAAATCACAGGACCCCCCATCCCTTCACCCAGTCTAGTGGTCAGTGTCCTAAAGTATGTCGCCGTGTCACAGTTGGGAGCATAAGTATTTATAATGCACACTACTTTATTTTCCACAAGCCCCCTTACCATGACCAGCCTCCCATCAGACTCCACAACCTCCCCAAGTAGCTTAAACGGGACATGTGGTGCAACCCAAATCAGCACACCTCTAGCATATGTAGATCCAACTACTGTCCCTCTCCACTTTCTCCCCACCAGTTCCAGTTTATCCCGTGTCAGATGTGTCTCCTGTAACAAGGCGATATCTATCTTTTGTCTTTTTAGGTACAACATGACCTTGTTACGCTTAAGGTAGCTGTTAAGCCTTCTAACGTTCCACGTTAGTATCCTAAGGTCCCCCATGATGTATCAGTAGCTCCCATCCCTCTCCCAGGTCCACTCGCCTCCCCCCTACCGCAAGGGCCCCCATCCCCAGTTTCTCTCCCAGGCTCATATAAAAACTGACCCACCCCACCCCCCTAACCCAACCAACTGCCCAGCTCCATCCCTGGATCTCAGGCATCCCTGTGTTCGGTTCTCTCTGGAACCCAAGTAGAGAACCCGACAGGGTGTCACCCCACACACCGTGACTAACCTAAACTCAAACTGGGGTACAAAGAACAGCCCCCGGAGGCTCCCCTCCCACACTTCCGTATCCGCGCACACGGACCATGTTTCAAAGTCCTAACGCATACACTACCATAACAAAGTCCCACCGACTATATTCCAGTCCCAATATTCATAGCCCAACCGGGCCCGCAGCGTCACTTATCTCTTCCCGTTCCATCCGCCATCCGCTCATCTGGCTCTTGAGGACAATTTTGTGCATCGAGCCATTCCATGGCCTCCTCCGGAGTGTCAAAAAACAGTGTCTTAGTCTTGAAGAATATCTTCAATCTGGCCGGGTAAAGCAACATATACTTGTACCCCGCTGCCCGCAATCGCCTCTTGACCGCCCCAAAGTTCATGCGACTACGCTGCACTTGCAGGGTGTAATCGGGGTAAGCAGTAATGGTCGCCTCTCCTCGCTGTATGGTGCCCCCCTTACGAAAGTGCTCAAGGATCCTTTCCCGATCCCGATAGTTAAGGATCTTGGCGATCACAGGCCTAGGTGGGTTCCCCGGCGGTGGTCTTCTGTTCAAAGCCCTATGCGCCCTCTCCACCACAAACCCCTGCGACAGGGCTCCCCCAGTGATCTCCTGCAGCAGCAAGTTCTCAATAAACTCCGTGGGATTCTGGCCTTCAGCCCCCTCCGGCAGGCCCACGATGCGAACGTTATTTCTCCGAGCGCGTCCTTCCGCCTCTTCAGCCCTACTTTCCAAGTTACCCACCCGCTGCACCAGGGCATGGATATCGCGCTTATATGCAGTGCAGTCCGCCACAGTAGGGCCCATCTCCTTTTCCAGAGTTTCCGTGCGCTCAGCCAGGGCTCGTACATCCTGCCTCAGGAGGTTCACGTCCTCCTGCACCGCTCCGACCTGTAGTTCCAACGCAGTTTTCAATTCGACCACAGCAAGTTGGAGCTTGGTCTCCCACGTCGCCTTCAGGTCCGCGATCGCAGCGAGGACCTCCTGGTTCGCACCACCGTCGGTCATCTAATTGGTCTGAGCCTTATCCTTGCTCCTGGCACCTTCCAGGCCAGGCGACGTCTTGGCGTATTCGTCGAGCGTAGGCTGTTTATTCTTCGCCCTCAGAGGTTTGTTCGACATATCTCCAGTCGGGAGCGTCCTTTTGGCCGCGCTCCGGTCCAGGCCAGGGAGGCACCGTGCCCATACACCACGACTCAGTTGAGAGTCCCAGCTCGCCCAACAGCCTCAGGCACCGCTGTTGTACGGCGCTCCCCCCAGATGGGCAGGGTCGCGCTGCCCCCTTCGTTCCGCTGAGAGGGCGCACGTATGCTGTGGTCCCAATCTACCGCTCCTTTGTCCCCTCGTCAAGCGGCGGCGGCCATTTTGTCGTCCGTCGAGATCTCGCCACCAGTGCTTCATTCGGCTCTTAAGTACACGTGCGCACCACAAACCCGTGTAAAAATGTGTCCTCGCGTGCAGCCGGACTTCATGTTCACAGTCTTCCCACTTTCCGCCAAATCACAGCGGTCCTTGCGCGGTATCAGTCGGATTATGTACGGATCAGCGGGAGCTCCCGTACAGGCACGTCCTTTCACATGGCTTCCAAGCCACGCCCCCCAGAGGTATCCATTTTTCTAGACTGACACTCCCGATTTAAGCGGGAGACTGACGATTACAGATTTTCAATTCGTTTGTTATAGAAAGTCATGATTCTGTTAAATACACGGAGGTGAACGATTATGCTCAACTCAACTCTTTACTTCTCGAGCAGTGAAAACCAATTAATTTCACTTTAAGCAAACTGTCAAATAAACTACAACATCCATGAAAACATGAGAAATTATAAGTTTGCGTCCAATTGGTTTAACATTCCACGTGATCTAAACAGTCCAATCACGTGTTTCCTTCCTTCTTCTTTCTGAAGTTGGTCGACAACTCAAACCTTGCTTTCCAACCAGTAAACGCTTGAACTCCCATAACATCTTCGATCAATCCTCATGAACACGAAGGTTTAGACTCTACACCTGTCAAAAGACAGCAATGATGAACCAACTACTCCCTGTCAGGTGGGCAATCGCAAAGAGAAATGGCATCATAATTGACATACAGTATTATATAATCAAACATCATATTATCAGTCATGACCAACTACTAGCGATTGAAAAGGGTGGAAATAATCCTTCGCCTCTGCGTTGTTAATAGAATCATGACTTTCTAAAACAAATGTTGTGAGAAACCTGAAGGTGTCTCACCCGCTAGTCCCCAGGGATCTGTCCTCCAGGTGGCAAGGACATGACCATCGCTTTTGGATACAGTTCCTCGGGGTGGACCAGTGCAGGAGGATCACCTCGATGAGAGGTCTTCGGGGAGTGGAAGTGGGAGACCATAGGGTGAGACGCAGTATCTCCTTCCCAATGTTACTCGCCACTCCGTAGTAGGTCAAAGATGTGGATGAGCGACCTTGGAGATGATGGTTGTACAAGAATCGATATTCAGCCTTCAATCCCAGCTCCCCTGAGTACAAGACTCAGGCTTCCTCAAAGAGGGGCTCTTTTCTACAACGTACCTCTCTGATGTTTCGATTGGGACAGACAGAGGTGTCAATTGAATAAAAGAGCGGGGAGAACACACACCGCCAATACCAATGCTGTAAAGGAATACAAAGATATTATACAGTGTTGAGAACAAACCAAACAATCAAAACAGCAGTATAATACAGAAAATACCTAGGTAAGTATTGGAGTGGAGCTTCCCCGGGATGAATCTACACAAATAATGAAATAACCACAGTGGGTGGAAAGAATCTAAAAGAGACTTCCAAAAGTATTGAACCAAAAACAACAGACCTGGAGTATGGGTAATTCGAGGATGGATAATTGTTCGGGAACAGGAGACAATGATAGGTGAAAACAACAAACAGGAAAGTTAGTATAGCGAAGTTAACCCGGGCGGCACGGTGCAGAATCAGCAAAGCGTTAATATGCACTTGATGACGAGTTCACAAAGTAGGGTAGTTCACTCAGTATCCCAGAATCAAAGCAAAAGGAAATACCCAATCAGAACAGTAGGGAATGGAATAAATGGCAGAGATGGAGTTGGCAGGGCTCACCCGGAATGACAACTACAAAGAGTTACCTGAAGAACACACACACATCCAGGTAAGACGCAGAGAATCTGAAGTGTTCCGGGTGGCTGTTAACGAGTCACCTGCGAGGAGAGCTGGAGTGTTCCGCGTCTGTTAACAGCTAGCCGGGGTGAGGTACCGCGAGAGGCAGCAGGAAATAGGAAGAACAATCCAATAACGTTCCGTGTCAAAAGGCAGGCGAGCACGACAGGATTAAAGGGAAAGGCAAGCAAAACAGGAGCAGTCAGGGTCAAAACCATAACGGTCAGTAGACAGTGCCAAAAAGGGAGAATGAGTTTCAATCCAAAAGCCAGGCAAGGGTCAGAACCAGGTAAGCAGATCAGGAACTCGTGCGGAGGAAACACGAAGGATTAAACGGACGTAACTGCAGTAGCTTGTAACGCTAATTAGCAGCAACGAGCCCCTTGAAAGACGGTGGTTTTAAAGCCGTAGGGGGGCGTGTCTTGCCATACGTCTTCCACGTACAGGACGTGTCAGCTGACACGGACTCCGCCGTAGTTTGTGCATGCGCCATGGCAACCTTTATCTGCTCCACAGAAGAGCTTGTAAAGGTGTTGTATTCTGCAGGGAAGTCCGAAGTGTAACACCCAATAACGTCTTTTTCCCATCCTACCAGGTAGGATACACAGGAACTCAACCCTCCGCCCCTCTTTTCCGACACAAACACTTTCTCATGCACCGTTCACCGTGAGTGACTATGGACTAACACTCCAGTCGTATACCTGGCCCAATACAAGGGTCAGGTGGAGTCAGGCAATTACTGATAATTACACACACCTAACTTCCATCACACTTCCCCACACTGATAAAAGACAGTGCACAAAAGCACTTTCTGCGCAAGGCAAAACACACGAGGAAGCAGCAGTTCCGAGATGGCAGTTTAACACGAGGAGACAAATGGCAAGACCAGAAAGGATTGCAAGGAGGGAATACCCCTTGGCCTTTTCAGAGGAAGAAAACCGCAAATTTCACACGCTCTCAAGAATAAGAAACATAAGACCGGGAATTAAAGCTGTGTGTTGAAGGTACCAGGGGCACTTCCACATCGATAGGTGTGGCGGGGAGGAGTGATTGCAGCTGTGGCACTGTCCTTGGCTCCTA
Organism: Ambystoma mexicanum; assembly: GCF_040938575.1. Taxonomy (NCBI): domain Eukaryota; kingdom Metazoa; phylum Chordata; class Amphibia; order Caudata; family Ambystomatidae; genus Ambystoma; species Ambystoma mexicanum. Next base: position 1,552,081,173 of record NC_090932.1, read on the forward strand.
TAACAAAGCTGCTCCAGCCCTTTCAGCATAGCCTGTGAGTCAGGATTACTGATAGCAAACCGGTCTGTGCTAAAACCATGGTTACAAGCGGCAACATTGTATGAAGAAATCTATAACAAACTGTTAAAACTCCCCTGTACTTCCAAGGGAGGAGTTCCACTCAGGCAGTTGAATCTGTTGCGTAGCCAACAAGTTCTTTCTGCCAATGTACATCTCAGGCGTACGTAGGAACTGCCTGAGAAGTCAATTGACCCAAAGATGGATGGACGTCACAGGATTCCGCTGGCCTGTAAAGAAAACTCAGCGTTAACACCAAAACGATGACAATGACTACTGAATGGCAGAAATGTATCTGTTTTATATACCTTATGCCAACAGGTATATTCCCTGATGGTAGTAAGGATCCCCGTTCTTATTCAAGATAGGCATTATCCTGTGAGCAAGCACAACACACTAGATTAGCAATGTGAGTAACCCTTGTCATGATTGCCTGAAGAATCCCGCAGGAGTGAAGCTGGCCCACCAGACCCCCTATGCCTGCCGGCCCAACAATCCTGTTACTATAAAACTATTGGACAGGCAAACCCAAAGGGAAAAGGCAATGGAGAAAATAATAAACTCAAGATCTTCTACTGCTCGGGTCTTCTGCCTGTCTTCAAAAGATTTGGCCTGGTCAGTACAAGTCCTAAAAGGGAATTGCAATATATGTTAACTCTGCTGATCCAACTCAATTAGAACTATAACCACCGCCCTCAACTCAATACCTCCTTTACCTGTAGCCTAAGCTCTATTGCCTTTAGGCTGTTGATAAATTCTTGGACTGACTGTGAAACTGTTGTGAGAGTCCTTCAATTGTCACAATCAGTTTGCTCTACGCTGAAACCTCCTCTAGTGTCTTCCTCAACTCTCTCTCTTACTCACTGGTGACCTTCAATCAAATTGCCCAAAGTTAATTATTTTGTTACTTAAAATATCACTGCGTATTTTCTCTGTTGCTTATTATGCTTGACTAATACAAAAGATCATAATGCGGCTGCACGCAAAGTCCTTTTCTTCACTTACTGTAGAGTTCTGATGTGGAAGATCACCCGCTTCTTTACAAAGTCCAAAATTACTGAAAGCGTTCTTAAAAATATTCAGTATACACATTCACTTTCTTCTTGAGGCGCATCAAAAAAGAGAACAACAATCCTTTCTCAAAATGGCTGCGACGCACATGCTACGTTGGTAGGTCCTTTTCTCTAGATCGTGCGTAGACGGAAAGCCTTTGTCTCGCGCAAACCTCTGATACGAAACACAAGAATTGTTGCCCAAAGCTACGTTAGTACTCAATATCCTTTTATAGTTAATAACACGATTCTAGACCGTTCGCCCTGTTAGTACGTGTGAAAATTATATGAGTTACACGCGCAAAAGGTTACAAGAAAACACGCTATTGCTTCTTGCTGCTTTCTCCACAGAATACTGCAACTTCTACTTTAGCTACTGTAACTCCTCACTAGTTACCCTCTACAGTCCCTCCCTTGGGAAATGATTCAGTAGACCTTTACAGTTCATTCAAGACTTCATACATAAATCTTCATTAAAAAATGGTAGCACACTTAGCTTAGAATGGTCTTCTGAGATCACTACTGCTCTGCTTTCTCTGCCGCTCAAGTTTTCTTCTGAAGAACTCTGCAGCTGACTTCTTCTTTCAGCTAACTTGGATTGGACTTAACCTTTCAATAAAATAATAGGACTATAGAATTTCTAGTAACTTTAAAACTCTTTATTAACAGGAGCTAACAATACTATGACCTACTCAGATGAAAACTAAAATGAAAGGCAGTTTAGAACTCCACTGACGGTTCCAAATGACAGCACAATGTCAGAGCCAATCACTGCTGTAAAGTTGGTCCACCATCTTGGCCTGGGAAAGCTAAGACTTCCTGATAATGGAAAATTAAGGAAAACAAAGCCTTAACCCAAAACTGCCACCCCAAACCAAGCCCTCTTCCTCAACCAGCCTAATACTTAAACAAACCTCCCCCTCTACTCCTCCAGAACAAATGCTTGAAACGCCTACAGTTACCTGAGCCCCTGAAAGTATGAAGAGCATAGTGTGGAAACCTGAGAGTACCCACTCCGTAAAGCCCTTTCCCAGGACCTGGTTTATCAGGCTGTAAACGATTAAACCTCATGACCAATCTAGGGGCATGTACGTCCAGAATAGCCTGTACCTCATATTCACTATCATCATCAGAAAATACAGGACCTGTAGCCCCAAGTATTCTAGTGTCTCTCCTGCATGGTTTTAACAAATTGACATAGAATGTAGGATGCACCTTCAACCCAGATGGCATTCTCAACTTCACAGTAACTGTAGAAAAGACCTGCTCAATCTCAAATGGTCCATTAAAACAGGGACTAAACTTGTTCTTCCCCTTCAGGGCTAAATTCTTAGTAGATACCCACACCTTATCACCCACCTGATATCTAGAAGCCTCCCTGCGTTTTTTATCAGCAAATTTCTTGTAAGTCAAATTACTTGCCTGCAATGCCCGAATTGCCTTCTCCAAATTCTGTCCCATAGTTCTCAACCTGCACTCCACGTCTGGAACCTCCACCTCATCTAACACCACTCCCCTCAGAAAACGTGGATGAAACCCCTGATTCACAAAAAATGGTGACATAGAAGTTGAGTCTTTAACTATGTTGTTGTAACTGAACTCCACCAACCACAGCAACTCCTGTGGGATGTATTTACCCATGCATCCGAGCCATACCTCAAAACTGTGCAGTACTGACATGGAAAACCTCATGATGGCCAGAGCTTCCCAGAAAATGCACAGGGAAATGCATGAAGAATAGGCTGCCACTCATTTTTGCCGATGTTATGGGCACAGAAGGACACTGCCTAAAACCACCATTGGACTACCCACACAGTAGTCTGAAACCATTGGGAATGGCAATGCTGATTGCCAAAAGCAAACCCAGAATTGTGGGGAATTCATTTCTTAAATCCCAAAAATGGGTGCAGTACCAGTACTCACCACTATCCAAAAGCCGGCGTTTTAAAACCACTCTGTTTCCCTGAAGGCAAGTCAAAATGCCTATTTTCAAACATTGCAATATGTGCAAAATATTTACTGAACACCAGCAGACATTTGGCAGAATGGAGTTTTGTGTGCCTACAAAATCTGGGAAATGAAGATCATAAGACAAGGTTTATAACAAGACTGGCTGAGCTATGGAGTCAGCAGTTTAAGTTGCACTGGATTTAAAGACACTAAAATCGAAAATGTTTAGATGAAATGAGTGACCTATGCTTGGTGTCACATGCCTTTGTAACTGTTGAAATGCCATAGTTTTGCACTTAGAATCAGCATTCTAGCTGCATATGTAAAAATGTTTAGTTTTATTTGAATGCAGGAACTGGGGAACAAAAAGTGACATTTTATCTGAAACCTGGCTTAAGGAACTGAATTCTGCCTGGCAACTACCCCCATCAGAAGGGAAACTTGAGTCACAGCTGTGTTCCCAGGCCATCTGCCCTTTTGCTGCTCACACAAAGGATATGCCATCTATCTGATAATTGAATTACCTGCTCTGCAGGAAAGTGAACAAAGCCCTGTCCTGGCCCAGGCAAAGGTTTTATTGGCAGGAGTCGTAAATGGTCATAAAAAGTGGCTTCCTCCTGAGGAAAGGGGAGGAGCACTGCCTGTGAGAGCAAGCTGGCTTGGCAGAACTGGATTGCTGAGAGGAAACCACACCCCTTTGGAGCCAGAACATAACTCTAAAAAGATGAATAACTCATAGAGCGGACATGTGAAAATTTTATAAATGACACCATAACTCTTGTGATTTTTCTGCCCACATTTTAAGAGGTTTTTCGACCCGGTGGCATGTTCAGGGGGGTGTCAGCGGAAAAGTGGATATAACTCTAAATGTATGCATGTTAAAAATCTGAAACTTCATCAGTTAATGTCCCTACTCCCTGCGCACATGTATGTAAAGTTGGGTCAATGTCAGAAATTGCAAAACCAGTTAAAAAGTGAAATATGTGCCATTTCTGAATGCAAGCTCTTAGAAACAGCAGATTTGGACAGAGACATGGCTAAATTCAGCCACACCATGTATATGTAATTTCAAGCAACTGTGTAACTGTGAAATATGTCTTTTATTATCAAATATAGAATGTGTGCAATCTGACAGAGGAGTGTCCTATCTGCAAGCCATAAAATGACATCCCTCTGACTCACAGTTCATTCCCCAATCAAATGATAAATGGAAGTTTGACCAATTAGAAGCTGAGAGAGAGGTAGGGTCAGTGATGCTAGAACACACCCACATTCTAAACACATAAAAGCAGACAGACAGGACAGATAGGACCTTCCAAATCCATCTGCAGCGGGACGCTCTGCCGGAAAAATCCATACTTACCTCCATCAACCTCCAGAAAGCCAAACTAGAGACTTCAATCTATCCAGAACTAAGAGACCAGACCAGAGAGAAAGCAGTGCTGTACCCAGAGAGACCCAGACCAGCAGAGAGAGCTGACCCAGATCACTGTGAAGTGCAGAGGCCAGACCAGACCAGACCAGAGTCCAGTCTAAAACCCTGACCAGATCCGTGGCGAGGCCCATTTCACTCAAGAATATAGTGTGAGTACATAGTAAAACTGTGTAGAACCCATCGCTTAGTTAAAATAATATAATTCAATCCATTTTTAACCTAAGTAGAACTGCCTCCTAGCTGTCACCTGTCATTTCTAGTTGCAAGCTGCACTTGTCATTTTGAGCTTTTGAAATTTGCAAACCCAAAAACGACCTTTATTAAATCGCTCATATCTCCGCGACCGTTTGGGCTAGAGACTTGCAGTAACTTTCCTCTGATAGCTTAGAATCGTAGCTTTGAATCGCACCAAGAACCGCATTCCTACCCCTTATAGTTTTACCGCAATCGCGGAACACGCATCCGCGAATTTTACCGCGATTTGCAATTTCTTCACATGTAAAAAACTGCTGCTGTTTGCTTTCCATTTGCCAGAAATTCGTTTAACCTGCTAACTATCCCTGCATCATTGCTAGTGTGAGCCTGGACTAATATTAAGTAGATACCACTCACCCTGAACCTCTGAAAGGGAATTAAAAGCGTTTCCAGCATATTTCTCATTCATTGCCAGCACATATCAAAGCAATTTGGGCCTGTGATTTCAAAACTCCTATCTGTTTTCTGTTGTCTAAGCTTGCTGGATTGAACTGAATTACAGTTGGTTGCATTTCTGAGAACTGTGTGCTTCCTTCCATTTCCTTGCATTGCATCAAGGGGGGGAGGGGATTGCCAGAGAAAAGTGATTACATTGTTTGGTTGAAATCATATTGAGTATTTTCTGTACTGCATTCATTGAATATTGCATCCACCTGAGCTTACATAAAGCATCCTCTACCACATTATACTTTTGTTCCTATTTACCAGTGTGCTACCTTATCCATTTCATGTCAACTCATTAGTGATTATAGAAGTGTGCTAGTGCCAGATTCTCCGTTGTTGATCTTTACCATATCAGATTAAGTGTGATATTCAATTATTAATTTATTATAAAGTGTGATATATCTATTTTAAATTATCAAATAAACCTTTTAAACTTGCAAAACAGAACTACTTCTTGGCTCAGTGGGGTCAGGGGGATTCCAAGAGAGGGGTGTTATATAGGGGTAGTCATCCAGAACGCATGAACTGGACCTAAAGATATATCAATAAGGGTTTTCATTCAGTATTATAGACTAGGCGTTGACTTAGCTGTAGTGTTGAATTGAATCCTCTTACAAAGTGGGGGCTCGAGCCGAGACGTTGGGTTAGATTTACCACTTGTGCAGCTTAATACAGTGTGCTAACTGACGGGATACATACATCCGGTCGGATCACCACGCTGCATTACGCTGTGAAGCATTCCTCAAAAGGGACACTCCAAGAAAAGTTCTGTTCTGCAAAAATAAAATACAAACTTCTGTAAGTCAGGACAGAGACCAATCTCTAGAATGACGACGTTAGTAGACATGAAAATAGCCAGAGAGCACCTCTTGCATAAGCTATTTGTGAGAGGTGAATGGACCGAACAGGTTGGTTGCAGGCCATCACGCGACAGGTCACTGAAACAGGGTCAGATATATATAGAGATCAGGGTCCCTTACATGTGGCCCTGAGTGAACTATATATGGCTCCTAAAGCCAAAGAGGAACACAATAAGATTGCCAGGATAGAAGCATACCTGTACCTATATATGGGAGACATGCAGGATAGATGTGCTGAAAGCCAAAATCTGGCAAATAGGCAACAGATGGTGTTAGAGAAGGTCCAATCTGACCTGGTCTCTTCTGAGCAGAGGCTGCAGAGGAGCCAGGAGTCAGAAAATGACAGCAGACTGTACATCACTAAAATAAAGGAGGATATGGATGTGCTGCAAAAGGAAAAGTCAGAACAGGATACCAGATTTCTGGCCTTGCAGAAGGAACACCAAGAAGGTTTGGACTCCCTACTGCAAAGCCAGAAAAAGCTGGAGCAACAGCTAGACTTCAATAGGGCATGTGCTGAGCAGGTAGTCACCCTGCAAAGTCACCTAGATAGAGAGAAGGCAGAGAGCAACAAACTAATTCTGAAAGACCTGGATACCCAGGCAGAGTTTGATCAGGAGCGCCAGAATGCTGGTGCCTTCCAAAGGCAAAGGGACGACCTGGCAGCACA